>NC_136466.1:91440455-92699205 GCF_902686455.1 Sciurus vulgaris
TTAACTTTAAGTGTGACTTGGTGCTTCTCTCCTTTGTATTTTAATGTTCTTTGTTCTGTACTTAGCAGTTCAACTATAAATGTAGTGAAGAGGTTCTTTTCTCATCTTGTCTATTTGGGGTTCTGGAAGCTTCCTGTAGCTGGATGTTGATATCTTTTGCAAGATTTGTGAAATATTTGCTAGTATTTTACCAAATAGGATTTCTGTCTTTAGCCTCTATTCCCTCATTTATTCCTATCACATGTATATTTCATTTTTAAATTGTGTTCCAGAGATCTTATATATTCTGTTCATTGTTTCTTTTTTCTTAATTACTATCTGAATGTCATAATTCAATAACCTGGCATTCAAGTCCTGATATTCTTTCGTCTACTTGATCTAGTCTATTGCTGAGGTTTTCAGCTGAGTTTTTAAAAAATTATTATTAAATCTAACTTATTGAACTTTTCCAAGTATTCTCTTTGGTTCTTTTTTATAATCTCTACCTCTTTATTGAGTTTCTCTTCAAGAAGACACCTTATGTTGGCAATGTACCCCGGAATATCAGTTTGTTGTGTGATTTTGAGTTTAATTACAAATGGACTTCATAGTATAGTTTCCCTATAACTTCCCTGTAACTTCTTTGGGCGTGATTAATTGGTTTTTACACAGTGCGTACCATTTCAGAGCCTGAGCAACCAGTTTTCTCTTTGTCTTCTCTTTGAAGACAAGAGTGTTGTCCTCCTAGTGGTTTAGGCAGGTGTGAAGTAGACAGAAGTCTATATGGAACTCCACAGATATTTACCCTGTGCATTCCAAAGGCAGGGCGGACCCTGGGCACTGTAGCATGTCAGGGTCTCCTGTGCAGTTATTTTTCCAGTCTTGTTTAGAAACATATGATCTGGCTTATTTAGCTTAGCCTGATATTCTCTAACTCTATCCATTTACCAACAAATGCCATGATTTCATTCTTCCTTAAAGCTAAGTAATATTCCATCATATATATATATATATATATATATATATATATATATAAAAATGTCACATTTTCTTTATCCATTCATCTGTTGAAGGGCATCTAGGTTGGTTCCATATTTTAGCTATAAGCCAAACCCCAAAACTTAAGGCCAAATGTTTTCTCTGATATGCAGATACTGATTCAAGATAAGGGGGTTGGGTGAATAGGGAAGAATAGAGTTACTTTATATTAGGTAGAGGGAAGTGAAGGGAGGGGAAGGAGTATGGTGGTAGGAATAATAGTAGAGTGAAACAGACATTATTACCTCAGGTACATATATGACTGCATGACTGATGTGATCCTACAATATGTATAATCAGAAAAATGAGAGATTACACTCCATTCATGTATGATCTATCAAAATGTATAAATGAGTCTACTGTCATGTACAACAAATTAGAACAAATTAAAAAATATAAAAGAACATATGGTCTGAAATGAATGGTAGTGTTCTATGCTAAGATCCCTTGCAGGTGAAGTGTCCACAACCTTTGTATTATTTCTCTCTACTATTGCTGTGGGGTTGAATGTCCAGAGCAGGTCTTCAAGCCTGTTACTCCCTAGCCATGCCTATTTGGGAACAGATCACTGGGGACTTTTATTTTCCCATTCTTTAAATTGAAATATCTACCAGTGTTTGAGCAGGACTAGATTGTGGGTAGATTAAGATGCAAAAAAATTTTTATAGCTCTGCTAAGAGTGTAGCTCATCCACCCGACTTGCTTGAAGTGTTTGGCTCAGTCTCTTGCACCTCATGGAAAGAGGAAAGCAAATAACAGTAAAAACAACTATCAACAACAAATAAAATAAACCAGGCAAAGAAGACCAAATAAAAAGAATGACTACTATGATACCAGCAATAACTGAATTGAAGGGAGCAAAAGTAACGTAGAAAAGCTGAAAAAGTTAAAAAAACTTAAATTTTAAAAGGACAAAAAAGACAAGAAAAGGAAAAACCTAGAATGGATTAAAAAGAGAAAAAGAAAAAAGGGTAAGCAGGAAAGAAGTAGCAAAAGAAAGAAAGAGAGGAAGATAAAAGGAAAAAAAGAGTAAAACTATTAAGAGATGAAGAAGAAAGAGAAGAAAACAGAAAAGAAAAAAAAATACAAACCAAACAGCAGTAACAACAAAAAGGAGTTGTAATGAAAAAATAAAGTTTTCCTCCCTGCCATGGGGATTGATTGTGTGGGCATGAGGAATGATCACAACCTGTGCCATCCAATATTCCTTCTCTGTCTTCCTAGGCTAAGCACCCCTTGGAGATAGCAAAGGCTGGGGTTCTCTCACCTTTCTTCTCTCCTTTGTGTTCTCATCAGGCAACTAGCAAGAGTGGTTTTGGACCAGAGCCAGTTGGAATACCTCTCAGCTGCCTTGCTTGCCAGAGCAAGCTAGGACAGAATGCAAAGCTTCCCCAGCAGAGATTACTCCAGAGATATTTGCCCTATGCGTTCCAAAGGCAGGGCTGATTCTGGGCACTGTAGCATGTCAGGGTCTCTGGTGCCTTTTGTGATGCTGTGATGACAACTCAGAAGGCAGGTTGAAGCTTTGGGGTTTCAACAATCTGCACTGGGGCTTAGGAGTCAGGGAATGGCAGCAGGTCCCTCATAATCCACTTCTCACAACTCTGTTGCTCCAAGACTCATCTCTTCTTCATTCCCTCAAACTCCCACAGCTGGTTGTCTAAGGTTCCATTCTTAATAGGGACATTCCCTTACCTGTCATAGACTATTTTCCTACCATACAGAATTATCAGCAGGATTAATTCAGAGGCTTTCCTCCAGGGCCAAACTGAGTTTCAAGGCAGAAACCTCTGAATTAGAGCTGCAGAGTTTGCTGTGGGTTCTTGGAGACAGGAAAATGCAGGGGCCTTTGACACCCAGAGCAGCTAGCTCAGACAAAACTGCATGCTCCCTATTACAGAACTGAGCATACACTAGGAACTGTGGAGAACTTCTCCAGAGCCAGATTGCTGCACAGCTCCTGGGTCCACTGTCTGTTCAGACTGTACTTCTGCAGTGCTGAATCCTATCTAGGGCTTGTGGGATGTCTCCTTCTTTCACTTCTACCCCTGCCCTATGCTGCAGTGCCTTGTGATTGGTGCTACGGTATTCTGTCTCACCCTGTGTTCCACTGTCTGAAGTCTGGGTTTCTCCAAATCTTTGTCCACTATTGAACTTTAGCATTATTTCATATTCTTTCACCTCAATAAGTAGCTGCTCTCCAGTTGTTTTGATTTTATTTTATGGAGAAGTGAGTGAGTATGGGGTATCTGTAATCTTGGTTGAAGTAGAAAGCACTATTTTTTCTCCAGAATCTATTCTCTGCTTATTTGGTAACAGATATAATAGAGCTCCTGATTTTTACCTGAACACATAGATGCCTAAATGAAGGCTTTATTTTTCGGTCTGCCTGTAGTAAGGCATGGCCGTGTGACCAAATCCTGGCCAATGGACTACAATGTGGACATGACATAATGCAGGAAGCCATCTTGGACTGCAGAGCAGGTGAGTATGACATACCAGACCTGGCCTGATGACTTCCAGTCTTTGTCCTTTTTTGTCAGGGAAAAATAAGCTATGTGCTTAATCAGTTTCTTTCCATTTATATCAAGTAATGAAGAATATATCAAATAATTTGTTTTTTAGATAATTTTATGTATAAATAAATTCCTTGAGATAATAAAGTTCAATTGCACATTCTTTCACTAACCTGCATTAGAAGCCTGTTTTAAGGTAAGACCTCAGTTGTCTACTTCAGTGCTTAGAGATGTTGGTTGGGTAAGAACAGAAGTATGAACCTGGTTCCAAAGAATAGATAGCCTCTATTGGGCTCACCAAGGCCTCATAGGCAGCAACTATTGTCTGCCACCTGAACAAATGAAACTGCCAACAGGTGGAGTGGAAGCCATGTGACAATATACTTTGAAATTAAAATGTTTTGGTGTTAAAAATGGATCTAAATTTCCCATAATGTACAGGGCAGACCACAAAGGATGGAAGCCTGGGGTGGTGGTGTTGTCAGTGACTTCTTTCTCCTGTCACCACTTTTTCAGTCTGTATTTCTAACTGCATTTCTAACATGTGCCCCATTAGTCACCCCGAGAAGTAGAAGACAATCTCAAAGCTACCTGGAACCTGAAGCATGGGCCCCATAGGTGGTATATCTGTTTTGGTCCATATGAAAAACCTGAGCAGACAGATGGCTCTACCTAAGTAGGCACAAAAACAAAATGAGAAACAAACAGAAGACCTGCTTACGATGAAGGAGATTTACTTGGAATAAGTTTCCTAAATGGAACTTTGTATTCCTTCAAGATTGTAAACATAGAAACCTGAACTCATTCTACTTTTAAATGAAATCATGATGGGTTTTTTTCTTGTTGATTATAAACTTCATACACCAGTCCCCCTTCATGTATGGTGGCATGTTAATTGATTTTAAAGAACTGAAAATTATTCTGATTGGCATATTTTTACATGCTGGTTGTAGTATCTATGCTGGACGGTATCTTTTGGGTACTTTAAAAAAAGTTACTTTTTCCCCTCAGTTAAAAATGCTTTGTTCTTATTTTAAGCATAATATGCCTTTTCTGTGTAATTTTTCCTGTCTTTAGGGGTGTTTGCAACACTTCACAATTTAGTGCCATCTGTGAATCCATCAGCTTGTGATTTACTGCCTTCTCTGGATCATTAAGGGAGATGTTATGGCAATAATGCTTTATTTACATGTCACTCTTCCAAGAAGCTGAGAATTATTTGTAGGAGTTATTGTATTAAACAGTGGCACCCATGTGAGGCAAAGGATTTTATAGTTAGAGAGCATTTCAACATTAGTATGACTTATTTTATGTAGAATTATGTTTCAGTGATTCTAGCGTCTGAATGTGTGATATGAGGTATTTCTTGTTCTGAGCTGTTGAGTTGTTGCTGTTTCTTCTGGAGGCTGTGTAAGGATGCAAGAGGTGGCACTGATTGGATTAAATTGATGAATGACTTTTACTTTTGTTTAGTTCCCTCTCAGCCTCAAGACCAAGGTCTCAATTATTGAGAAATGGTTGAAAGCCAATAAATATCAGTCTTAATTATTGTGAAGTGACTAAAAGTTAATAAAGTTAGAGGAAAAAGGAGAAACAAAAGAATCAGGTAAAATCAATTATAAGGATAATGAACAATTCATTGTAATATCTCTCTTCTTTTTAAATTATGGTTCTTTATCAATGTTTGTACATGCTGGGGCCTACAGACTAATCAATCCTTTGTAAAAATGGAAACTGATTATAATCCATTTTGATTGGTGAGTGTGTAGATTTTATTTATTTTTAAATAGTGTACTGTGGCAATGAGCTTTTTAAAAACAGAACAATTAATCTTCTTATTGCTAATCGGTATTTTTACTGACTGTTCAGTGACATATGTCATTAGCCGTTGCTTGAGGAAACTCTGTCTAATCCCTTTTTTTATTCCTGGTTTTGAAAGTCTGAAATTAAATGTTGCAAGTTCTCGTTGTGTTCCTAATTTAGAGAATGCAGGCTGTTGCTGAGTTTAGTTTGTGATCTACCAATTATTGATGAATTTTGATGTTAAAGGATTTCTGGCTGATTATTGCTCAGACCCATTTGTTCATTAACTTAGTAATTTAGTATTTCTAAATTAGCTTAATAATAGAAAGTTAAGTGAATAAATAGGGGACTATAGCAGGTATTCCTCTCAATAAGAATGTAAAATTTATGGCAGACTTTGGAAAATGTAGTTTTCACACTTGCACTTAAGTTTCTCACCAGGAAACTAAAGACTTTGGATTTGCTTGGCAGCGTCCCCCCTGCCATACACAACAAAAAATCAAAGTAGCTGTGGACTGGTGGGGTCCCATGAAAATTGAAGAGGAATCAGCTAAGTAAAGGAAGAGGATTGAGGGGGAGGGAAAAGGGAAGAACAGTGGAATGAAATTGACCAAATCATGCTATGTTTGTAATATGAATACGCCACAGTGAATTTCAACTTTTTGTGTACCTATAAAGCATCAATTAAAAAAACTTTAAATAAGTAAAAAGAATACCAGTAAAGTAGAGGAAGAGGAACAGAGGGAGGGAGCAGGGGAGAGAAAGAGGAAGTCCTGGGGGCTGAAGTGGAGCAAGTTGTATTCCAAGAATGTATGATTATGTCAAAATGAACCCCAGTATTATATGTTACTCTCATGCACTAATGAACACATTAAAAGCAGTATTCCTTCCTAAAAAATATGTAGCAATTATAAAATAGGATATAAAACAAAGTATACAGTTTAAGTTGGTTGGTGTTACCTGGAGGCTCAGTGCCTGAGAACTTCTCTTTCCAGTTTAAATAAGGATGGAAAGATTTTAAAGACTTAATAGTACCAAAAGATATTTTATTCTTGATATTAATACAGTCAAAAGGAAAAATCCCTTACACTATCTAATTCAGTTTTTAATGTACTGTGATCATTTAAATAATGTCTTAGATCACCCACTGAAGTACCCTACATTATGGAAAATATTAAACAAAGATAAAGGATCAGATTACCTGATTCCTCCTTCCTTTTCACTCCTCTCCTTCCTTCCTTCATCTATCTTATGTGCCTCAAACTGGATGTGCATTGCTGAATAAAACACAAATCCCTATCCCATGAACTCAGCCATTGAACACATATCTTTCAACCTGTTCAATCATTTACCCAGTCTTCGTCCAAATCTTTTTTCATTTTGTTCTTTTTAAATCTCAGTTCTCCCATTTCTACCCAAGTGCAGTGTAACTTATTTTGGGAACTAGAAGCTCCTTAGGGTCTCTTCTGACATCAATCCTGTCTGTTTGTGTAAGCCTTAGCCTTGGAACGTGCCTTGAAGGCTCTGTCTCTTGTCCATATTCTCTAAGCCTCTAGCAAGTTTGAACAATATGTCAGGTTTCTTATGCACTTCCTGAAATACCTATGTGATAAGAGGAGCTGGGGAGCCAGGGGACAGTTCTAATATTAGGCAGTCCAGAGTCCTGATTATTCTTTCCTTTGTGCTACCATTTAGTGGCAAATATAATCAAGTTGCATCAATTTCTAAACATTGCCTGGCACAACCACTTTAGTGAAGGTAATTCATTTAAAAGGTCTTTATTTTATTTGCATTACTACTATTTCTTATACTAGTTAAGTACTTTTTTAGGTTTCTATGTAAAATCTTGTCTCCAGTGGTATTACCAAGTCTCAGTAATGTCTTCAGAGTTGATATCTATGAACTCTCCCATTCATATGCCATTATCCCCATTAATCACAGTGTAGATTATCTGATGTATTGAGAATTTAATAACAGATTATGGACTAACATTCCATAGTCAGAGGGAAAAAAATTGGGGTCAAGGCCAGCTTTACCAAAAGCCTGTTCTTGTATCTTTATTGGAACAAATATAAAGAATTATCTGTAGTTAAAATATAGAACTCCCAAATTCTATTTGTTGTTCTGACTGAGGACTATTACCTCTTCCATCACCCTTCTAAATTTAGAAATGATAAATTTTGACATCCGCTAAGGGAAGATTAATCTTAAAAACTGATGAAAGCAAGCCCATGAATAAGTTTTAAAGTGATATCAATGTTAAATTCCAGGAAATAAAAACTGTTTACAGTATATAGTAGGAATATTTGGAAACAATACTAGGAAATATGAATGTGCTAGACTGAATGATTAATAAGTATTTTTAAAGTCTGTAAATAGCATCAGTGATCATACATCTCTGATCTCGGAGGTGAACCTGTCTTGTTGCCTTCTGAAATCTTTACATGTCTTGTGCAGTGTCATGTGGACTCTACTAGAACTATGCATAACCTCTGTATCTACTAGAGTCATGTTTCCTTTAGGCAGTCAATAAAAATGGTAACTGAAAAGAGCTGAAGTCCCCATCTTTTTTCTCTAGGACTGATGACACTGGCAGTGCTCTTGTACTTTACTGATGATAGTAATTGGGAGATGAAGTCTTCGAAGAGCTTGGCATGCAAGTCAGGAGGGGGCAGTTCCACTGTTTAGATTGAAAGACGATAAGTATATGTTTGTTTGCTGCCAGATTATCCATCAGCTTAATGCACCTCTATAATTTTTCACTTTGGTGTGACAGCATGTTTATAACAAGGGTTGATAATTCTGCCCCCTCACTTGTGTGTGACCTTATGTCTGTGGTACACAGAAGCTTCTGACAGTGTGTGATATTGAATGCTTTTGACACTTTAGGAAGAAATTCAGGTAGACATATCAGTAGGGCCATGTCAGCAGGTACCTATCATGTTGGAAGTCTCACTCTCCTCTGAACTGGAGAAATGCCAGCAGAACATAGTACCAGAGGAATAATGCCAAGAGAATATTCTTGTTATGGGTAACTGTGGATAAAGGACAACCTACAGGATGGAACAGTTTCTGAGCAATTCTGTGGAAAGACCTGGGATGACTTTTCCAGCTCCAATTCCTTGGAATAAAACCCAGGCTTCCTATGGTTGTATCATAATAAGAATTCCTGGCAATATTAGCAGTGTCTCCAATTAAGCCAGCATGCACCCACAGAGTCATCTATGAATAGGAAGGACATTGACACAAGGGTATTTACAAAGTCATGACTATTTTTAGGTGATATTTAATATTCTTTTCTTCATTGGGAAAGGAAATCCTATTTACCATAGGCTTTCTTAGAGTACCATGAAAAACTGATTACAACAAATGCTACAGATAAAACGCTAATTTATTTGTGAGATGTTTCAGTTTAAAATAAGAAAATAAGTTCTTAGTTTATCAAATCAAGAAATACATTAATCCATGTTAATCAATGTTAAGCAAATATTGGATTGTTTCAAAATGTCCCTTCAGGTAGTTTAACAGTTTTTTTTTTTTTTGTTTGTGTGTGTTTTTGCTTTTTTTTTTTTTTTTTTTTTTTCTTTTTTTCTAATTCTTAAGAAACTAAAAGAGTGTGCATAGGCTAATATTAGTAAAAATGTTGAGAAAATCTCAGTGCATATCAGCCTCTTTATTTAAAAATAAATTTTATGAACATGTAATATTTAATTTGGGTGTTAAATATGATAGTTGTTGGTTAGATACATTTGGGTAACTTGCTGTAAGAATACTCTGGGTTAGACTTCAGAAGAGGCCTTGGCCACAGATTTTTAGTGGATTCTCTCTGTCACTTGCCTTAAACTTTTTCAAATATTCTTTCATTTATCCTTGGAAAATCATCACTTGTGAAAAGACTGGTTGAAGAATGAGACAAATTAGTGCAATCTGAAACAATCTTATTATCAGCCAGAGACTGTTTCACTACATTGGACTTGCTTTCCATTTTCCTTTATGACATCTCAAAATTCAGGACAGGAAAATAGAACAACTCCGGAGCTATGACTTTGAATTCCAAGGTAGAAGTCTTACTTAAGATCAAGTGGCACCCTCCCCCAGGGATCCAGCACGGCGCCCCATTCAGAAAGAGCTGTGACTTCCCATTTACCAAAGCATGGCAGCCTCCTTCTGAGGACACCTCTGCTGCCATCTTGGGTTACCTCTGCTGCATCTTTAGTTAGAGCAGCTTCCATCTTGGGAAACCTGCCAGAGACTAGTAGCTCATTATCAAGTTAACTACAGGTTAGCTGCCGTTGCTGCCGCCAACTCGAGACGTGGTCACTTCCACCTAGGAATAATAGCCAGGACCTGAAAATCATCACCCAAGAGCTCTATAGACTTGGTTATTTCTGAGGTATCCCTGCAAGGTGTACTAATAACCGCCATCTTGCTGCAGAGACAGGAGAGAGCCCTCAAGGGAGGGGTCAGTAGGTGGGAAAATGGTATGAAGGCATCTTGATCCCAGCTCATCCAGTGAACCAGCCCAACATCCACTGGGATCCCAGAGGTAACTCAGGCGGCACTTGCTGGGACCCAGCATTAGCCTGGTCCATGTTTCCTTCCCCAATACAGCACCACTGATCACCTGATCCTGCCAGTTTGGCAATCAACAGGGCCCTCTGGCTCTTCAATCTCTGGTCTCCTAACCATCCCTTAGCCACCAACCCAGCTACGTGACTGGCCCACAGCTCTCAGTGCCTGGTCCTGATTTGCCCAATACAGAACAGCTTTCTGCAACAGGTGCACAGCTCCCAGTGCTTAGCCCTCAGGACTTCCAGGGAGAGAGATTCCTGATGGAGAATTTCAAAGGGCAGGGACAGGAGAAATACAATTTAGAGATTAGAGACCACAAATTATGGAGTACACAAGTGAGAGAAGGGGCTAAGATCAGGCTCCTGCATCACATGGGTGGACTCCAAAGGAGAGTCCTGGGGTGCAGTCTTCCAGAGGGACTGGCAAATTGGTATACCTTGCCTCCATGAGTCCAAATCTAATCCTCTCACTTTAGTAACTTTCATCATCCTGATAGTGGAGTTACCAGCAAACTCCAGACAACCCCGTCTATCAAAAGAGAAGGGAGGCAGAGAAGATATTGAACTCCAACAGGAACAATTGTTCCATTTTCCTTCAAGGATTTTTCCCCCTATTTTTTTTTCTTTCTTTCCCTTCCTTCCTTCCTTCCTTCCTTCCTTCCTTCCTTCCTTCCTTCCTTCCTTCCTTCCTCCCTCCCTCCCTCCCTCCCTCCCTCCCTCCCTCCCTCCCTCCCTCCCTCCCTCCCTCTCTCTCTCTCTCTCTCTCTCTCTCTCTCTCTCTCTCTCTCTCTCTCCTCCCCAACATCTTTGAAATCAAGTACTTTTCATGCATCATGATACTGGGGACTGGGAGGTTTGAATAGTATACTACACTTTTGTTGTAGTTTCTTTTATTTATCTATTTTTTTACATTTATTTCCTTGTTTTTACTCGCTCTATGTTTCTCTTGTTCATCTGTTTCCTTGGAGTCTTTTTCTCTCTTTTCACCTGCTGACAACCAACTTATCTTGATACTTTTTCACTCTTCTCATGATCTAGTACCTCTATTTTCTCACCTCTTACCTTGTTAGCATCACATCTTATACCCCTCTCCCATTCTCTCTTTGTCCTCCATTAGAAATTGTAGACCTTATTGCAAACCTGTTGTTTATGTTGTAGGTGATAATCAAACACATTGTCTTTATTACAACACAACTGTTAATGTCTTAATAGGTCCTATTTGGTTTAAGGCTTCATATTGTTTGCGTTGGGTACTGTTAATATTGATTGCCCCCTTAATGGCAAGGTATTGGAAACCTGCAGGAACACTATAACTCTATAGGGTGGAAACTGTAACACTTTGGATCCACAGTGCTAGAGGGGAAGACACATGAACAACATGAAAAAACAAGGGAAGAAATCACCCCAAACAAACCAAGATGCTATACTGTAAGAATCCATTGACACACAGTAGAAGAAATTTCAGAAAGGAATTCAGAATGTACATAATTAAAATGATCTGCAAATTAAAGGATGATATCAGAGAGCAAATGCAGGCAACAAAAGATCACTTCAATAAAGGGTTAAAAGAGCAAATGCGGGATGGGGAGATAGCTCAGTCGGTAGAGTGCTTGCCTTGCAAGCACAAGGCCCTGGGTTCGAGCCCCAGC
This sequence comes from Sciurus vulgaris, assembly GCF_902686455.1. NCBI lineage: Eukaryota > Metazoa > Chordata > Mammalia > Rodentia > Sciuridae > Sciurus > Sciurus vulgaris. The sequence continues at coordinate 91,452,012 of NC_136466.1, forward strand.
ATGGCAAAAAAAAAAAAAAAAAAAAAAAGAGCAAATGCAGGAAGCAAAAGATTATTTCCGTGAAGAGATAGAGATTCTGAAAAAACAAACAAACAAACAGAAATCCTTGAAATGAAGAAAAAAAAAAACAAATTAAAAACTCAGTAGGAACCATCACCAACAGACTAGAGCACTTGGAAGACAGAATCTCAGACAATGAAGACAAAATATTTAATCTTGAAAATAAAGTTGACCGCACAGAGAAGATGGTAAGAAATCAGGAACAGAACATCTAAGGATTATGGGATAACATGAAAAGACCACATGAAAAGAATTATTGGGATAGAGGAAGGCACAGATGTACAAACCAAAGGAATGAGCAATCTATTTAATGAAATAATACCAGGAAATTTCCGAAACATAAAAAATGAAATGGAAAATTAAATATAAGAGTCTTACAGGACACCAAATGTACAAAATTACATCAGATCCACACCAAGGTACATTATAATGAAAATGCCCAGCACACAAAATAAGAATAGAGTGGTTTTGATTTGCATTTCTCTAATCACTAGAGATGTTGAACATTTTTTATATATTTGTTGTTTACTTGTATATCTCCTTCTGTGAAATGTCCGTCCAGTTCCTTAGCCCATTTATTGAGTTCTTTGTATTTTTGGTGCAAAGTTTTTTAAGTTCTTTGAAAATTTTGGAGATTAGTGCTCCATTTGAAGTGCATGTGGAAAAGATTTTCTCCCACTCTGTAGGCTCTCTTTTCACTTTATTGTTTCTTTTGCTAAGAAAAAGCTTTTTTTATTTTGAATCCTTCCCATTTATTGATTCTTGCTTTCATTTCTTGTGCTCCAGGAGTCTTGTTAAGGAAGTCTCATCTTTTTCTTCTATTTGGTGCAGGGTCTCTGGTCTAATTCTTAGGTCATTGATCCATTTTGAGTTGAGTTTGAGACAAATATCATTACCCTATGTAGATGTATGAGTACATGAATGATGTGAATATATAGCATGTACAGCAATAGAAATGAAAGTTGTACCCCATTTGTGTACCATGAATCAAAATGCATTCTATAAAAAAAAAAAATAAGGATAGAATTTTAAAGGTCACAAGAGAAAAGTATCAGATTACCTATAGGGGAAACCAATTCAGATATCAGCAGATTTCTCAACCCAGACCCAAAAAGCTAGCAGGTCCTGGAACAATATATAGCAACCTCTGAAATAAATGGATGCCAACCAAGAATCTTATATCAACAAAACTAAGCTTTGAATTTGGTGATGAAATAAAAAGTTTTCATGATAAACAAAATTTATTTTCTATTTTCTATTTACAAATAGAAAGCCTGCACTACAGAACACTCTCAATAAAATATTCTATGAGGAGGAAGTGAAAAAAAACAGTGAAAATCAGCAAAGGGAGGAACTACACTAAAGGAAGCCAATCAAAGGAGAAACCAAGTCATGTTAAAAACCAAAAATAAGCCAAAGTGATTGGTAAAACAAATCATATCTCAATAATAACCCTGAATGTTAATGGCCTAAACTCATTAATCAAAAGACAGACTGACAGATTTGATCTTAAAAAAGACTCAACAATATGCTGCCTTCAAGAGACTCTTCTCATAGGAAAAGACATCCATAGACTAAAGGTGAAAGGATGGGGGGAACACCACACACAGACTCAGTAAAAAAGCAGGGGTTTCCACCCTCCTATCAGATAAAGTATACTTCAAGCCAAAGTTAGTCAGAAGGGATAAAGTAGGACATTTCATACTGCTTGAGGGAATCATACATCAATAAGATATAACAATTATAAATATTTATGCCCCTAAAAATGAAGCACCTACGTACATCAAACAAACTCTTCTCAATTTCAGGAATAAATAGACCACAACACAATAATACTGGGTGACTTTAATTTACATATCTCACCATTGGATAGATCTTCCAAACAAAAAATGAACAAAGAAATCATAGAACTCAATAATACAATCTATAATTTAGACTTAACAGGCTTATATGGAATATTCCATCCATTAATGAGTGAATACACTTTCTTCTCAGCAGCACATGGATCCTTCTCTAAAATAGATCATATATTAGGCCACAAAGCTACTCTTAGCAAATCCAAAAAACTATAGATCCTACTCTGCATTCTATCAGATCATAATGGAATGAAACTAGAAATCAATGATAAAATTAAAAAATAGAAAGATTTCAACAGCTAGAGACTAAATAATATGCTATTGAATGATATATAGATAGCGGAAGACATAAAAAATGAGATAAAAAATTCTTAGAGGTAAACACTGATACAAAATAACAAAAATCTCTGGGATCCTATGAAAGCAGTACTAAGAGGAAAGTTCATTGCATTGAACTCATTCATTAAAAGAAAAAAAGTCAACAAAAAAATGACCTAACATTACATTTTTTCAAAGCACTAGAAAAAGAAGAACAGATCAACACCAAAAGTATTAGAAGACAGGAAATAATTAAAATCAGAGCTGAAATCAAAGAAACTGAAACAGAAACAATTTTAAAAAATTGACATAACAAAAATTGGTTCTTGAAAAAATAAGCAAAATTGATAAACCCTTAGCCACACTAACAAAGAGAAGGAGAGAGAAAACTCAAATTACGAAAATTTGTGATGAAAAGGGAAATATCATGAGGGCCACTATTGAAATACAAAAGATAACTAGAAGCCATTTTGAACATCTATCCTCCAACAAAATAGAAAATCTTGAAGACATCAATGGATTTCTAGAAACATACAAGCACCCAAACTGAATCAGGAGGACATACACAATTTAAACAGATCAATTTCAAGCAATGAAATAAAAGATGCCATCAAAAGCCTACCAAACAAGACAAGCCTGGGACCAGATGGAGTCTCAGTCCAGTTCTACAAGACCTTAAAAGAACTAATATCAGTACTACTCAAAGTAGCCCATGAAGTAAAAAAGGAGGGAACCCTTCCAAACTCATTCTGTGAAGCTTGTATCATCCTGATACCAAAACCAGACACATCAAGGCAAGGAAACTTCGGATCAATATCCTGATGAACATTGATGCAAAAATTCTTAACAAAATTCTGGCAAATTGAATACAAAAACATTTTAAAAGGATAGGGTACCATGATCAAGTGGGGTTCATTCCAGGAAAGCAAGGTTGGTTCACCATCTGGAAATCAATAAATGTAATTCATCATATCAATAGACTTAAAGTTAATAATCATATGATCATTTCAATAGATGCATAAAAAGCATTTGATAAAATATAGCACCCCTTCATGCTCAAAACACTAGAAAAAATAGGGATAGTAGGAACACACCTTAACCTTGATCTCGCTGATAAGTGGATGAGGACATATAAGGGGGGGTAGGAGGGGTTAGCATTAGGGTTAGGGTTAGGTTTAGGGTTAGGGATAAAGAGGGTGGTAAGAATGGAGGAAGGAAGGACTGTATAGAGGGAAAAGAGGGGTGGGAGGGGTGGGGGAAGGGAAAAAATAACAGAATGAATCAAACAATATTGCCCTATGTAAATTTATGATTTTTAATTAAAATAAATAAAAAAAGACAAATAGAGAAATATGTGCATAATATTCCTTTAATTTCCTATTGGAGGAATAAGATTTTATTAAGTAAGGGAGGCCAAATAAGAACAGTATAACCACATTCCAACTATCTTATTTTGCTTGGTAAACATCATTGCTTGTGTTTGAAAATAGAAAAGTTATAAGAATAATAGTGAAATCCTTTTAAAAACGAGAGTCTGCTTCATCTCTGAAATTAGTGCAGATTATCTTACTCTACTATTTTTTGATTTCTTAGTCACAGTGTATCAAATCACAGATGCTCTAATAACAAGGGATAGGAAGGATATAAGTGGATTTTCTCACATTTTTATTGGGAAAGCCAGAATTTTCTGTAGGAGCTGAACAGAACTTTGTTTAATAAAAAGACCACAACAATATCGTGATATGGCATCTTTCTTATTCCAATGAGACTTTTGGTCTTGCCACAGGTATTATGATCACCTCCGTGATCTGTTAGATGAGAGTTGCTTATTGAACCAAACTTGACCTTAGGTGGTTCATCATATTGGACCCACAGATGCTCCAAAGCAAGTGATGAGAAGTTTAAGCAGCTGCCTAAGAGAAAGAAAGAAGGTGAAAAGACCTCAGCAAGTTTCAAAAGAAAAGTCATGATCCAGGACATATAACTTTGTTTTCTTATAAAACTTCTTTCTGCAATAGGAATAAAGTCATTTAGAAGAAAAAGACTTGTTTTACATTCTGGGTAATTGGGGATATTCCCCATCAGGGGTTTTGAATATTCTCTGTGCTAACCCATGTCTGTGTCTGAGTCACAGAACCTTGGAAAGGTGAGGCAGATAAGGGGTAGGAATGGATCTAAACCTCCAGTATTTAATACCTTAACACATTAGTGGGGCTTTATTTTCTGGGAGAAAAGGGAATGGAGAAGGATGATGAAAAGCTCTAAGGTTACCCTTGGATTGGACAAAGAACATCTGGAGGTCATATCTGGGTATGCACCGGGGCATGAGATGTATTAGGGACATTTGAATTCAAGGGGCAAGAAGAATCCTCCTTTCTCATGACCTCTTCATTCTCCCCTTCTCCCACTATGCATTCTTGTTTTACTAAAGAGAGATGAAGAATCATTGTATATTGAGAACTAGCTATAACCTAGGATTCCATGTCTGACTTCTGATCAATCCATCCAAAAGTCCTGCGAGGACAGGATGACTTCCTATCAAAATGGTATTCCGTGATCTAATTAGCATGAATTTTCAACACACCAGTGAAAATTAATCCTTGTGATTGTAGAATCAGGAAAAGGAATATCCATAAGAAGGAGTTACAAATAAAATGAGAAGTAGTCATTTGCTGTGTTGGGGATATTTATTTTTTATAATTTATATCAAGTTAACTTGTTTTCTAAGTATTTTTTTTTTTTTCAAAATAGTGACAGAGATAGAATAAGTTTCTGAAAACCTGATTACTTGAATAATTATTGTACTAGCAAATATTAGTAAGTTTTGGATTTGGAAGCTTTGTAAGAATCATCAATTATATATTGTAAGGTGTTGTCTGGCTGCAGTTTCAGCATGTTTTATACAAATTCATTCTGATTTTTGCTTCTCAGAGTGCTGAATGTTGATAATTAGTCTTATGCTAGGTTACATCAGGATATGTATGGTATTCCTTTGCATGTGATATGAGTGAGTTACTTGACTATGGAAGTTAGCAGTTCAGTCTTTTTGAGGGGAACATTATTTTTTCTTTGGAGGGATTAACTTTTGTCTCCATAATATACAAATCATTTCTCTTAAAGATATCTGGTGTATCAAGGTACCTAATTTATATTTTGATATGTTTTTGCAACTTTAGAGAATTTTATTAGAGAGTTTCAGAGTTGATTAAAATTAAAATTTATTGTAACTTATTAGGCATAAATTATTGTGTGATAATTACCTCCTTTAGATGTAACATATTAAATATCACTCATGTTAGCTCATTATTTGCACTCTATGTTTTTATTTTCTTCAGTTTCATTTAGTGTTCTAAGATAATCATGAAAAAATTAATATGCCGAGATAATTAAGCACCCCAGAACATCTATTATAAATTAAGGAATAGATATTCTAGTAATCTAATTAGCATGAGATAAATTTATGAATGATAAGGTGAGGTATATATGGATTTTTTGAATAAGACAATAAGATTAGTTTTCCACATTAAAACCTTAAACATTATTATATAGAAAGAAATTATTGTATAATAATATGGCTTGTTATTTTATGGAATATTATTAAGAAGCATTCTTAATGTGATTAAGAAAATGGACAAATAGATGAATAACATACTATTTCTGTGTCAAAAACACTAATGAACCAATGAACTCCAGGTAATTCAAGGAAATTTGCTGTTTAATTTATAATCAGTAATCTAACATGAATCACTTCATTGGAGAGTGAGTTTTCCTCTCCCTCAGGTTGTGAGTTATTAGTAGAGATAATTCAAATGGTCATTGACTCAAAGGAAATCAGTGGAACTTATTCTAGTGATGTCTTGGAGATTTATAAATTTATATTTGTGAATATTTGTTATATATATTCCTATTTCTTGATAAAATTAATATACTTGAAGTCATTTTTTCTTTTATGTGATAATTCTTTATAACGTCATTTGATAGAGCAGAGGGTTTTGATTTTTCAAATGGCCTCATACTAGGTGGAATTAGTGCTTGTAATTAAGTCTTTGTTTCCTTTAAACCACTATCAGCTGAATTTATTACATTTGAAAGTCAAGCATTGTAGGACAGAATATTTGTGTTTAATATATTGTGCTCTTGCATCTTGATCTACTGCTAAGATGCTTTCTTGTACTCTTTTGTCCTGGGAGAAGTTAGCTTGGCAAACTTTTTTTCTGACCTCCTTCTATTTTATTGAAAACTGCTTAGTTATCTTGCAGCATTAAAGTGGGAAAAATAGAAGTATTAGAGTTCACATTTATAGGATCTAAGGCAGGTCTAGAAAATAGCCATTACCATGCAAGTCAGAAGTTGCATATCATTTAGGGAAATTGAGATGAAGTATTTCGTCTTCTGGGTCATATTACTAATTATATCTGAGATTAAAACTGGGAACTTTGTACAGAAAAAGCATTATAAGGATCTTCTTTTCCCCTTTAAAACTTGTATGTTCCTAAAAGTAAAATAAATAAGGTTACTTTTTTGGTACTGTAGTAACAAATGAAAGAGATCAAACAATTTTGTAGTTTGTTCTACTGCTATAATTTAACCTTCAGAATTTCTACTAAGATATGTGTACTTCCTTATACCTTTTACATTAGGAACATTATCTAGCAATGAAGATAAAACTACAGTTCTTTTTTTCTTTTTTGCCAGAAGCCTTTTGGATGCTGTATAATGTCATATGCTACCTGTCAGTATAATGCTTTTCATTTTTTAATACAAATGCTCTTCCATTGGTGATACCAAATTTCAATAAATATTTGTGCCATATTTATATGCTAAGAGCTGTGTGAAATAAAAAAATGAGATTTTAATCTAGTGGGGGAGATACTATAGAATAAATATGGGTAAAATAGGTAAGAAAAATAAAACACATTAGAATTGTTAAGAAAGATAGCATTGGAATAGCCGTGGTATTAAAAGGAGCTTCCTTGAGGAAGTTGTGTTTAAACAGACAATTTGGAGAGGAATTAGAACATTCCACCCCTAACATGGCCTCACATGAGTAAAAGTGTAGCCCTTGATGAGTCTCAGAAGCATCAAATAATCCATTTTTAGGGGAAGCCTAATAGGATGAATTGAGACCAGGATGAAAAGGGTTGGAAGTTGTGCTTAGGAATCTGTGGGTTCTGGGGATTCTTTGAAGGCTTTTGGGTAGAAAGGACTAATCTTTAAGAACAGTAACTGGGCGGTTTTCAAGATGGTGGCCTAGAGGGTGGCTGCATTTCATGTTGCTCCAGGACTCAGGATTCAAAAGAGGAGATATTGAGACGCTTGGGACCAACTCAAAGCAGCCGGGTGACTCTCACCCCCTGGGGGGGCATCCCGGATGGGACGGGGGTCCCGGAATGCAGGAAACTTTGTGAAGTAGAACTGCCAGCGAGACGCCCCTCCCCCCGCTGGAGCAGTGAACTCGGACAGCTGGGAGCGCCGTAAAGGAGGCTGCTCGGCACAGCGCTGGGACTCGGAGCAGCCACTGGGGCTCCGGCGGCTGGCCAGGGGAAGAGTGGCGAGTAGAGCTGTGTGGACTCAGGACACCGGGGCCTGCCCTGAGGAGGAGGAGAGGAGCGTGGCCACTTGGATTCGGAGAGACGGCACCAGAGCTGCAGGCGGTTGCCAGAGGAGAAGCTGCGCGGCGAGCTGTTTGGAATCAGAACGACGCTTCTGAACACCGGGGCCTGCCCTGAGGACTAGGAGGAAGAGGAGCGCGGCCGCTTGGATTCGGGTGACTACACCAGAGCTACAGGCGGTTGCCAGAGAAGGGGCTGCGTGGCGAGCTGTTTGGACTCTGACCACTTCTGAACCCCGGGGCCTGCCCGGAGGAGTAGGAGGAGGAGGAGGAGGAGCGCGGCGGGTCCTTTGGACTCGCAGTGACTGCATTAGCGCTCCAGGCGGCTGCTCAGAGGAGAAGGCGAGTGGTGAGTTGTTTGGTCTTAAAGTGACAGCTCCTGAACACAGGGGGGCTGCCTGGAGGAGAAGCGTGGTGGGACGCTAGGTCTTGAGTGGCCGCACCTGAGCTCCGGGCGGTTGCCCAGAGGACCCGTGCAGCGGGTCACGTGGATTCAGAGCCACTCAGAGGGACTGCTCCTGAACACCCGGGGGGTTATCTGGAGAAGGAGGAGGAACGGGGAGGGTCACTTCGACTCGGAGTGATTGATTGCCCTGGGCTACGGGTGGTTGGTGGGAGGAGGAGGCACGAAGTGAGTTTCTTGGACTCCTAGTGACGGCACTGGAATACTGGGCGGCTGTCTGGAGGAAGAGGCCTGTGGCGGGTCTCTGGGACTCAGAGCGATTGTTCGGGGCCACAGGTGGCTGCTCAGAGGAGGGGCCACACAGCCAGGCGATTAGGTGCAGAGCAGGGTCCCAGGATCTAGGAGGCTTCTGGGTGGAAGAGCCGCACAGAGACAGGCTTAGGGCGGAGCGAAGGTTCCAGGCCTGTGGGCAAATTCTCTGAGGAGGGGCAGCCTAAGGAGATTCATCTGCGAAGGGTGAGGCTCCCAGGCCCAAGAGGTAGGGCCGGGCCCCTGGAAACTTTGCAGAGGAAGGCAGCCCAGCCCAGGCAGTAGCTGTAAATTGAGGGGAACCTCTAGGAGGAAACTGACCAGCGAGACCTCCCCACTGGGTGAGTCTTCCCTGCCTGGTGAGGTTTCCCCACAAGGACGGTAAAACCAGAGACACAGGCCCAAACAGGCCTTGCCTCAGTCCACAGCCCAGGTCCCCTTTGGATGACCATTGGTCAACAAGTGGAGGCACCTCTGCCCACTAGCAGGGAATATACCCCACCTGAAGGCCACCACTCCTATAGAGGCAGCTTCCTTGTGGAGCATCGCATTATCAACTTCCTCCAAGACTTCAGCCTACTGAAGGCTAAGGGGGGATATATATAGAAATCTTCAGGGACATTGTAAGTCAATAGAGGAAATCTGCAATATCTCAGCGGTCCACTGATATCTGAACAATATGAGAAAACAAGGAAAGAAAATGCTGCAAACAAATCTAGATGTTACATCAATAAAACCCAATGACAGCATGGCAGAAGAAATGACAGAAAAGGAGTTCAGAATGTACATAATTAAAATGATCAGAGAAGCAAACGATGAGATGAAAGAGCAAATGCAAGCATTGAATGATCGCACCAATCGACAGTTAAAAGAGCAAATACAGGAAGCAAAAGATCATTTCAATAAAGAGTTAGAGACATTGAAAAAAAACCAAACAGAAATCCTTGACATGAAGGAAACAATAAACCAAATTAAGAACTCCATAGAAAGCATATCCAATAGGATAGAACACCTGGAAGACAGAACCTCAGACATTGAAGACAAAATATTTAACCTTGAAAACAAAGTTGAACAAACAGAGAAGATGGTAAGAAATCATGAACAGAATCTACAAGAACTATGGGATATCATGAAAAGGCCAAATTTAAGAATTATTGGGATTGAGGAAGGTCTAGAGAAACAAGCCAAAGGAATGAACAATTTATTCAATGAAATCATATCAGAAAATTTCCCAAATCTGAAGAATGAAATGGAAAATCAAGTTCAAGAGGCTTATAGGACTCCAAATACACAAAATTACAACAGACCCACACCAAGGCACATTATAATGAAAATACCTAACATACAAAATAAAGACAGAATTTTAAAGGCTGTGAGAGAAAAGAACCAAATTACATTCAGGGGGAAACCAATACGCATATCAGCAGATTTTTCAATCCAGACCCTAAAAGCTAGAAGGTCCTGGAACAACATTTTTCAAGCCCTGAAAGAAAATGGATGCCAACCAAGAATCTTATACCCAGCAAAACTTACCTTCAAATTTGACGATGAAATAAAATCCTTCCATGATAAACAAAAGCTAAAAGAATTTACAAAAAGAAAGCCAGCATTACAGAACATTCTCAACAAAATATTCCATGAGGAAGAGATGAAAAACAAAGAAGCAAATCAGCAAAGGGAGGAATTATCCTAAAGGAATTGTCAAATAAAGGAGGAAACAAGTTGTGTCAAACAAATAAATAAAGAAAATTTTAAAAATGAACCAAATGACCGGGAAACCAAATCATTTCTCTATAATAACCCTGAATGTTAATGGCCTGAATTCATCAATCAAAAGACATAGACTGGCAGACTGGATTAAAAAGAAAGATCCAACAATATGTTGCCTGCAAGAGACTCACCTCATAGAAAAAGATACCCATAGATTAAAGGTGAAAGGATGGGGAAAAACATACCATGCACATGGACTCAGCAAAAAAGCTGGAGTATCCATCCTCATTTCCGATAATGTGGACTTCAAGCCAAAGTTAGTCAGAAGGGATAAAGAAGGTCATTTCATACTGCTTAAGGGAAGCATAAATCAGCAAGATATAACAATCATAAACATCTATGCCCCAAACAGTGGCTCATCTATGTATGTCAAACAAATCCTTCTCAATTTCAGAAACCAAATAGACCACAACACAATAATACTAGGTGATTTTAACACGCCGCTCTCACCACTGGACAGATCTTCCAGACAAAAATTGAACAAAAAAACCATAGATCTCAATAACACAATCAATAATTTAGACTTAACGGACATTTATAGAATATACCATCCAACCAAGAGTGAATACACTTTCTTCTCAGCAGCACATGGATCCTTCTCTAAAATAGACCATATATTATGCCACAAAGCTAGTGTTAGCAAATACAAGAAGATAGAGACACTAGCATGTATTCTATCAGATCATAATGGATTGAAGTTAGAAATAAATGAAAGAGTAAAACACAGAAACTATTCCAACATCTGGAGATTAAACAATATGCTATTATATGATGAATGGATAACAGAAGATATTAGGAAGGAAATTAAAAAATTCTTAGAGGTAAATGAGAACAAAGAAACATCATATCAAAATCTCTGGGACACTATGAAAGCAGTACTTAGAGGGAAATTTATTTCATGGAGCGCATTTAATAAAAGAAGTAAAACTCAACAAATAAACAACCTAACACTACAGCTCAAAGCCCTAGAAAAAGAAGAACAGAACAGCACCAAAAGTAGTAGAAGACAGGAAATAGTTAAACTCAGAGCTGAAATCAATGAAATTGAAACAAAAGAAACAATACAAAAAATTGACAAAATAAATAGTTGGTTCTTCGAAAAAATAAACAAAATTGATAAACCTTTAGCCACACTAACAAAGAGAAGACGAGAGAAAACCCAAATCACTAAAATTCGGAATGAACAAGGAAATATCACAACAGACAGGATTGATATACAAAACATAATTAGATGCTATTTTGAAAATCTGTACTCCAACAAAACAGAAAACCTCGAAGACATCAACAAGTTTCTAGAGACATATGAATTGCCTAAACTGAACGAGGAGGACATAAACGATTTAAATAGACCAATTTCAAGTACTGAAATAGAAGAAGTCATCAAAAGCCTACCAACAAAGAAAAGTCCGGGACCAGATGGGTTCTCAGCCGAGTTCTACAAAACCTTTAAGGAAGAGCTCATTCCAATACTTCTCAAAGTATTCCATAAAATAGAAGAGGAGGGAACCCTCCCAAACTCATTCTATGAAGCCAATATCACACTGATACCTAAACCAGACAGAGACTCATCAAGGAAAGAAAATTTCAGACCAATATCCTTAATGAACATCGACGCAAAAATTCTCAACAAAATTTTAGCAAATCGCATACAAAAACATATTAAAAAGATAGTGCACCATGATCAAGTGTGTTTCATCCCAGGGATGCAAGGTTGGTTCAACATCAGGAAATCAATAAACGTAATTCACCATATTAATAGACTTAAAGTCAAGAATCACATGATTATTTCAATAGATGCAGAAAAAGCATTTGATAAAATACAGCACCCCTTCATGCTCAAAACACTAGAAAAAATAGGGATAGTGGGAACATTCCTTAACATTGTAAAGGCCATTTATGCTAAGCCCATGGCTAATATCATTCTAAATGGTGAAAAACTGAAAGCATTCCCCCTAAAAACTGGAACAAGGCAGGGATGCCCTCTTTCACCACTTCTATTCAACATCGTTCTTGAGACTCTGGCCAGAGCAATTAGACAAACCAAAGAAATTAAAGGGATACGAATTGGAAAAGAAGAACTCAAACTATCCCTGTTCGCTGATGACATGATTATATATTTAGAGGAACCTGGAAATTCCACCAGAAAACTCTTAGAACTCATAAGTGATTTCAGTAAAGTAGCAGGTTACAAGATCAATGCCCATAAATCCAACGCATTTTTATACATAAGTGATGAATCTTCAGAAAGAGAAATTAGGAAAACTACCCCATTCACAATAGCATCGAAAAAAATAAAATACTTGGGAATCAATCTCACAAAAGAGGTGAAAGACCTCTACAATGAGAACTATACAACACTAAAGAAAGAAATTAAAGAACACCTTAGAAGATGGAAAGATCTTCCATGTTCTTGGATAGGAAGAATTAATATTGTCAAAATGGCCATACTACCTAAAGTGCTATACAAATTCAATGCAATTCCAATTAAAATCCCAATGATGTACCTTACAGAAATAGAGCAAGCAATTATGAAATTCATCTGGAAGAATAAGAAACCCAGAATAGCTAAAGCAATCCTTAGCAGGAAGAGTGAAACAGGGGGTATTGCAATACCAGATCTTCAACTCTACTACAAAGCAATAGTAACAAAAACGGCATGGTATTGGTACCAAAATAGAAAGGTAGATCAATGGTACAGAATAGGGGACACGGACACAAACCCAAATAAATACAATTTTCTCATACTAGACAAAGGGGCCAAAAATATGCAATGGAGAAAAGATAGCCTCTTCAACAAATGGTGCTGGGAGAATTGGAAATCCATATGCAACAGAATGAAACTAAACCCATATCTCTCACCATGCACGAAACTGAACTCAAAATGGATTAAGGACCTTGGAATCAGACCAGAGACCCTGCAGATTATAGAAGAAAAAGTAGGTCCAAATCTTCACCTTGTTGGTCTAGGACCAGACTTCCTTAACAGGACTCCCATAGCACAAGAAATAAAAGCTAGAATCAACCAGTGGGATAGATTCAAACTAAAAAGCTTTCTCTCAGCAAAGGAAACTATCAGCAATGCGAAGAAAGAGCCTACAGAGTGGGAGAATATCTTTGCCAATCATACTTCAGATAGAGCACTAATCTCCAGAATCTATAAAGAACTCAAAAAACTCTACACCAAGAATTCAAATAATCCAGTCAACAAATGGGCTAAGGAAATGAATAGACACTTCACAGAAGAAGATCTACAAGCAATCAATAAACATATGGAAAAATGTTCAACATCTCTAGTAATAAGAGAAATGCAAATCAAAACCACCCTAAGATTCCATCTCACCCCAATTAGAATGGCGATTATCAAGAATACGAGCAACAACAGGTGTTGGCGAGGATGTGGGGAGAAAGGTACACTCATATACTGCTGGTGGGGCTGCAAATTAGTGCAGCCACTCTGGAAAGCAGTGTGGAGATTCCTTAGAAAACTTGGAATGGAACCACCATTTGACCCAGCTATCCCACTCCTTGGCCTATACCCAAAGGACTTAAAATCGGCATACTACAGAGATACAGCCACATCAATGTTCATAGCTGCTCAATTCACAATAGCCAGACTGTGGAACCAACCTAGATGCCCTTCAATTGACGAGTGGATAAAGAAACTGTGGTATATATATATACAATGGAATATTACTCAGCCATAAAGAATGATAAAATTATGACATTTGCAGGCAAATGGATGAAATTGGAGAATATCATGCTAAGTGAGATAGGCCGATCTCAAAAAGCCAAAGGACGAATGATATCGCTGATAAGTGGAGGATGACACATAATGGGGGGGAGGGAAGGGTTAGAGTTAGGGTTAGGGAGGGGGGCAAGTATGGAGGAAGGAACCACTGTATAGAGGGTAAAGAGGGGTGGGAGGGGTGGGGGGAAGGGAAAAAATAACAGAATGAATCAAACAACATTGCTCTATGTAAATTTATGATTACACAAATGGTATGCCTTTACGCCATGTACAAACAGAGAAACAACATGTATCCCATTTGTTTACAATAAAAAAAAAAAAAAAAAAAAAAAGAACAGTAACTGATGGCAGTAGGAAGGAGGCAGGTGAGAAGGTAACAGAGGGAGAAGGATGGAGGGTATTTCTTAGGCAGATATGTGTAGTTCTAAAACTCTGCACAAATGGAAAAGGTCATGGGTTTCTGAGTAATATGACAGAGGGTCTAATTGCTGATTAGCAAGGTGTTATGGTTTGGATATGAGGTGTCCCCCAAAAGCTCATGTGTGAAACAATACAAGAAGGTTCAGAGGAGAAATGATTGGGTTGTGAGAGTCTTTACAAAACCAGTGATTTAATCCCCTGATAGGGATTAACTGAGCGGTAACTGAAGTGGTAGGGTATGGTTGGAGGAAATTGGAACTGGGGCGTGGCTTTGGGGGTATATATTTTGTATCTGGAGAGTGGAGTCTCTCACTCTCTCTTTCTCTGCTTCCTGATGATGGGAGCTGCTTCCCTTTGCCAAGCTCTTCTGCCATGATGTTCTGCCTCACCTCGAGCCAGCCTTCTAGGGACTAAGACTTCTGAAACCATGAGCCCTCAAATAAAACTTTCCTCCTCTATAATTATGCTGGTCAGATCATTTAGTCACAGTAGTGAAAAAACTGCTAAAACACCAGGGAAGGGTAAAAGTAAACAGTCAAAACTTTTTCCCTTAGTATTTTCACCAGTAACAAGAAGAACAGTGATGTTGTAAGTTAACATTGGAAATGTTGGAAGACAATTGGGGAAGATACAAAATTTCATTTTGGTGTGTTATATATGAGGATCAGTGGGGTGTTCTTGTGGAATAGTCATTTCAATAGCTATGGGAGAAGTAGAGACTTAAAGGGCTAGATATATTGAGTGTCTTCCTAAAATAGAAGGAAATCTTTACATAAATGAAGCAATTGCAGAAGAAATGCAAAGAGTAGACAACAGAGGACAAGGTCATGAAAAGAAACGGAGTAAAGAAGGAAGGAATGGTAAAGAGTGTTGGATGCTATAGATTGGAAAAATTGAAAATTGAGGCTTAATTGGCTTTTTCTGATTAATGGGTCATTAATTACCATTTAGATAGCATCAAAATATGCTCAGAACATTTTTTCCTTTTCAGGAAGTGTTCAAAATGAACAGGCTTGGTACCTCTTTCATGTCGTCTGTGGTTCTGTAGTTGTGACCCCATTGTATGTGGTGGATTCATGGGTCCAGGAAAGGCTGAGGTTCTACATCCTCTGCTTGTATCCTCCTGCTCATGTTATTTAGACCCTCAAAGCCTAATTTTCTTCATCTGCTACATGAAAATAATGATATCTACTGCAGAGGAAGTTGACAATGATTTTTATGCATACAAAAGCATTTAATAAACTATAAAACGAGTACTGTACAGATATTGCTGTTACAATATTGGTTTTGATAGAATGGGGAACAGAATTATACAATATTAATCTGATTCTTGTTATTGATTTCACCAAATGATTCTGCATTTTCTTCATTTTGGGATATTAGAAAGTGAGTGTATGTCTTAAATGCAGGAGGATCCTATGAATGTTTATATTTATTTATAGGTATGTTTTTATTTCCCTTGGGTTTATACCTATGAGTGGAAATACTGGTTAATACAGCAGCTCTGTGTTTAACTTTTTGAGGAACTCCCAGACTGTTTTGCAAAGTGGATACATTATTTTACATTCTCATCAACAGTGTATGAGGATCTCAATTTTTCTGCATCCTTGTAAACATTTCTTATCATCTGTTCTCTTGATTATAGCCACCTTAATGGTTGTGGAATAGAATTTCATTGTGGTTTTCATTTGAGTTTCCTTGATGGACTATGAGGTTGTGTTTCTTTTCATGTGGTTACTAGTCATTTGTTTATCTTCTTTGAAGAAACATCTATTTATATGCTTTATATGCTTTTAATGGGCCCGTTTGTCTTTTTATTATTTAATTTTTATTATTGCATTTTAAAAGATTTTAATATGTTCTAGGAACAAGTTAAACATAATTTTCAAATACTATCTCTAATTATATGAGGTATCTTTTCACTTTTTTGATATCCTTTGAAGTACAAATGATTTTATTTAATTTTTCTCTTTTCACATGTTTATTAGTGAGTATAATCATACATAATGATGGAATTTGTTGTTATATATTCATACATGCACACAATATCACAATATAATTTGGCTAATATCATTCCCCAGCACTTTCCCCCCTTCCCTCCCTGCTTCCCACCCCTTGGTCCCTATTGTATACTGATCTCCCTTTCATTTTTATCACATCCCCCTAACCTTTCCTTTCCTTTTTCCTCTCTAGCTTGCACTTATGAGAGAAGACATATTATCCTTGACATTATGAGTTTGGCTTATTTCACTTAACATGATGATCTCTGGTTCCATCCATTTTCCTGAAAATGGCATAATTTCATTTTTTTTTTTTTTTTTTTTTTTTTTTTTCGGTACTGGGAATCAAACTCAGGGCCTTGTGCTTGCGAGGCAAGTATTCTACCCAGCCCCATAATTTCATTTTTTATGGCTAAATTAGAATATTGTGTCTATATAACCAAAGTTTCTTTATCTCTTCATCCATTGATGTAATATAGATATTAATCCTCTGTCAGAAGAGTGGATGGCAATGATTTTCTCCCATTCTGTAGGTTCTCCCTTCACATTCCTAATTTTTTCCTTTGCTATACAGACGCTTTATAATTTAATGCCATTTCATTTATTAACTCTTGGCATTATTTCCTGAGCTTTAGGGGTTCTAGTGAGAAAGTTGTTTCTGTTCCTAAAAGCTAGATTGTTGATCCTATGTTTTCTTCCAGGAGTTCATAGTTTCGTTCTTTGGTTCATTTGGAGTTGATTTTTGCACAGGGTGAGATATAAGGGTCTAGTTTCATTTCTACATATGGATAACCAGTTTTCCCAGCTCCATTTGTTAAAAAAAGTTGTCTTTCCTACAATGTATGTTTTTGGCACTTTAGTCAAGGATCAGATGACAGTATATGTGTGGCTCTGTCCTTGTGTCTTCTATTCTGTACCATTGGTCTGAGTGTCTGTTTTTATGCCAATACTGTGCAGTTTTTGTTACTATAGATCTGTAGGATAATTTGAAGTCAGCATTGCTTTTTTCACAAATGATTTGAAATTTGATGAATTACAATTATCTTTTCTTTTATTGCTGGGCTTTTGATTTCCTAAGAAACATTACCTAATTCAGGTTCATGAAGATTTACACCAATGTTTTGTTCTAAGAGTATATAGTTTTGGCTCTTTCATTTAGGAAAGTAAATCCATTTAATCCATTTTGAGTTAATTTAAAAAAATGTAAGATGAGACTCCAACTTCATTTTTTTGTATGTAGATATTCAGATGTCCCAGTACAATATGTTGAAAAAGCATTTTCTCCAATGAATTTTCTTGACAACTTTATCAAAAGTTAATTGACCATAAATATAAAGGTTTATTTATAAACTCTTAATTCTAAATCATTTTATCTATACTTCTGTCCTCAAGGCAATACCAAACTATTGTGTGTACTATAGATTTGCAATAGTTTTTAATTTAGGAAATCTGAGTACTTTAAGTTTTTTCTTCCTTTTCAAAATTGTTTTCACTATTGTGATTTCTTTGGATTTTCATATAAATTTTAGGATCAGCTTATCAATTTTTACAGAGATGCTAACTGGAATTTTGATAAAGATGCCTTAAATTTATAGAAAAATTTGGGGAGTATGCCATCTTGATGTTAAATCTTCTGACCCATAAACATGTGATAACTCTCCATTTATTTAGGTCTTGATAATTTCTTTCAACAATGTTTAATATTTTTCAGAGCATAAATTTTGCACTTATTTTGTTAAACTTATTCCTAATAATTTAATTATATATAAGGTTATTATATATGTATATACATATATATGTGTGTATGTATATGTACATATATATGGAAATGTTTCCTTAATTCCTTTTCAGTTTGCTCATTTCTACCATACAGAAATAAATTAACTTTTGTATATTAGTCTTAGTCTTTATGAACTTTTTTATTGGTTGTAATAGTTTTGTAGTGGTCATTAGGATTTTATATATTCAAGATTCTCTCATCTGCAAATAGAGATAAATTTTATTTCTTTTTTATCCGGATGCCCATTTATTTGCTCTCTTATGTATTTTTCTGAAAAGAATCTCCATGTAATTTTGAATAGAAGTGAAAAGAGCAGACATCCATTCTGGTTCCTGTTCTTAGGGGAAGAGTGTTCAGTATTTAGTGTAATGCTACCTGAGT
This sequence comes from Sciurus vulgaris, assembly GCF_902686455.1. Taxonomy (NCBI): domain Eukaryota; kingdom Metazoa; phylum Chordata; class Mammalia; order Rodentia; family Sciuridae; genus Sciurus; species Sciurus vulgaris. The sequence continues at coordinate 91,470,668 of NC_136466.1, forward strand.
TTTTCATGGGTGCATTTTATAGTGGTGAGGATGTTTCCTTTTTATCCTAATTTGTTGAGGGTTTGCATTCTCTGTTTGAAATACCCTTTCTTTTCTCTTCTTCGTTGCAAATTCTCTCATTCCCCAAGGCTAGCCTAAACGTCTCCACTCAACAAAGTTGATCCTCTTCTCTTTTCTTCTGACTTGTAGGATTATACATCATGCAGGAATGGAAAAAATTGACTTTGAATCACCTGTTTTTTTTTTTTGTTGTTGTTTGTTTGTTTGTTTGTTTTTGATACCAGGGATTGAACCCAGGGGCACTTAAATACTGATCACCAGCCCTCGTTAAATTTTTTATTTTGAGACAGGATCTTGCTAAGTTGCTTAGAACCTCACTAAGTTGCTGAGGCTGGCTTCAAAGTTGCAATCCTCCTGCCTCAGCCTCCTGAGCTGCTGAGATTGTCAAAATCCTTACCTTAATTATATCTTCAAGACTTGTATTTCAAATAAAATTATATCTGAGGTTCTGGATAGACATATCTTTTGGGACATAATCCATCCTGCTACAGAAACATATCATGAAAATGGAAAATATGAAAGTAAAAGTTTTTAAGGACCCAGAGCATAAACCCAGTTGGAGGGAATATTTAAAATATTTGACCACTGGCATAGGAATAGACTGATTAAAAAAAAAAAAAAAAAAAAAAAAGGAAGTTATTCAGTCTGAACCATTATTCTGTAAGGTGAACATTACTCCAGGATTGCAAAGCAGAGAATAGGGGAAGTAGAGCAGATGAAAACACCAAAGAAATTGTAGAAGAAAAATTTTGCAAGCTTAAATCTTGATTTTTAAAGAATCTTGTATGTGTCAACCATGACTAATGAAAACCAAAACAAAACCTAGGAGAAATGAATTTGCATGCCTTCTTAGGGGAAGTTTCATCACTCCAAGAATAAGAGAAAATTGGAAAAGTTTCCATTGAAAATGGTTTACTTCCCTAAATGTAACAAATATGAATTTGATTTCTCATCCCAATACTGGATGCTAAAACACAGAGCAACAATATCTTTAACAGAAAAAATAAGGAAAAACATAATAATAAGAAGAAAGAATCTTCTTATTTATGCTTTCTAAGGAGTGAAACTGGAGTAGATAGTAGGGTGAAAAACTTCCTTTTCATTTTGTGCTTTTTGTACTTTAAAAGACATGTACATGTATTATCAACAGAAGAACACTTTGGTTGTTTTAGTCGACTTTTTGACTGCTGTGACCAAAAGAGCAATGCAGAGGACAAGAACAATGCAGAGGATTTGGGGCTTATGATTTCAGATGTTTCAGTCTATAGACAGCCAACTGCATTGTTCCATGCCTGACGTGAGGCAGAACACCATGGCAGAAGGATGTGGTGGAGGAAAGCGGCTCAGAACATAACAATCAGGAAGCAGAGAGGGACTAAGTTTGGTTCATCAGGGACAAAATATATACCCCCAAAACACATCCCCAATGACCCTCCTCCAGCTAAACCCCACCTACCCACAGCTATTACCTATTCATTTGATCCATTCAATTGATCTAGAGAACACTGCCTTGAATGAGGGTTTAGAAAGCTCCTCTTCCCCATGTCCTTGCCCATACTTAGTATCATCTGTCTTTTTTGATAATGGCTATTCTTACAGGTGTGAAGCATATCTCATGGTGGTGTGAATCTGCCATTATCTGATAATTAGGGATATTGAACATTTTTTCATATACTTGTTGGCCATTTGTATGTTTTCTTTTGAGTTCCTTTGCCCAATTTTTAATGAGATTATTTGTTTTCTCACTATTGAATTATTTGCATTCCCTATGTTTTCTGGATATTAACCCCTAATTAGATATGTGGTTTGTAAATATATTGTGGGGATGTTGAACCTCTACTTTCTTGCTAATTAATTGACTTTTGTTGAAAAATGTTTTAGAACTTTTGAATTTCATTAAAATTAGTATGAGAGACACCAAATTGAAGTGGAATTTTGACTCTTAGCCAAGTATTAAAATGAAAACTTTAAAAATTAAAAGATTTAATTCAAAACAGTGGTTTCAAATTTTTTAAAAAATGTATTCATATTTAATGACTAATGACGATTTAGGAAGCTGTCCCTAAAATGTCACCTTATGTTAATTAATTATCATATATTAACACTGCTTGTGTTCAAAATCTTAACAGAAAATTTAATGACTTAATGTCCTGGGCTAGAAAAGGTAGTCTCAACATATAAACCTTAATGTGCTTTTGGTGATTCAGTGCTTAGCACCATTAACAAATCAATGCAATAAACTTGCCCAGAAAAAAAGAGAGTTTAATTTTTTCATGAATATTCTCTAATATCTCCACACCAGTTGCCAGATTTTAAGTCTTGACCAGTGCTGAGAAGCATGAGCATAATATTTAGAGGCTGTCATTTATTCATTGGTTGGTTCATTTCTTTGCTTTCACATATTTTTAGACACTCATTTTATGGTGCTCAGAAAAGGGGAAATGTGTCTTGTTTTCACTGAGTTCTCAGGCATGTTTGTAGTTCTGTAACATTGAATTTGCATCAGAATATAAAAGTTTCATCTTTCTTTTTAAAGGGGGAAAATAACCTGAGATATTCAGGCTAGTACACTTTAATTATTGGTTAAAAATGATTTGCAATAGGTTGATTTCTGATAGTTTAAAGGTGTATTTTGCTATTTTAAATTAAAAATAAAATTTTTTACCATTATTTGAGTAACAGAGAAATTCATTATTTTTACAACTATAAAGTAAGTAAATGGGAACAGCTAAAGTCTCCTTTAAATATCATCCTAAATCCCAATCTCTATGCATTTATATATGCTTATATGTATGTGTGTATGTATGTACATATATACATACATATGTGGATAGAGAAAGAGATACAGATGTACATGATTGGGTGTGGGTGGTTTTCTACAAAATTAGTGTCTCATCACACATTTTAGCAATTTTATTTTTTTCTTCATATGTCTTGGATGTCCTTGTATGTTAGAATATATAGATTGAGTTCATTGTCTTTAGCTGCTACATGAAATTCCTATTTAACTATTTTCCAACTGGTGGTCATTTGTGTTGCTTCCAGGTTTGCTCTTATAGCAGTACTATACTGAACATCCTTACATACACTTTACCCTGCCTGCCTGTGTGGGGATTTCTACAGGTTAAACGCTGAGTGGTCCAATTGCTCTACCAGGGATTATATACATTCTGTTTTGTTAGATACTTCCAAAGTGTTAAATTAATTTGTTTGGTTAAATATAATCTTACCAATATTACAGAATATTAAATCATAACAAGTAGGCTTTGTGAAAAACAACTTGTTCCTGCTTAGTTTAATTTCCTCAGTGACAAGATAAGGGAGAAGGAAGAAAAGCAATACATTTGGAGTGAAATTTTAGATTTACACAAGATTCTTACTAATGAACTTGGGGAAACTACTTTGAAATATGCAATGGCCTCATGCGCATTTAGCAAGGGTGCCCAAAATAAAAGACAACAATCAATCATTTAACATAAACCTGAGTATCTTTATTGAACCTCTTTTTGGCTTATTTTGAAAAATGAGCTTTAAAATTAGAGTCTTTCTCTCTAGTGATTCCATTCATGACTGATTCTAGTGGTGTTGAGAATAGATCCTATCAGCTGGTGAGAAGCTCACCTGCCTATATACTCCCTCCCCCAGCTCTCCATAACTGGCCCCCTCACTGCTAGATTGCTCCCTATTCTAAGGACCAGTGTAAATATACCTGCCAGTTCACACTAAGGCTGGCAGTTGGTAAATGTGTGTAGTCTTATAGAGTTCCCTCATATTATTATGAATTATAACTATTCTTTTCTCTCTCTCTCTCTTTTCACTGCTCATATGGGCTCCTTGAAGACTGAACCATGACTTACATATTGTATATTCTAAGGTAGCAATACTGTGCTTTGGAGCCAAGAGGTTAATTAAGCATGTAGGTGTCAGACAGATCTATAATCAAACTTTATTTCTTCCACTTTCCAGTGTTATTGTGGGGGGAAATTGCCTGAGATACCTAGGTCTAAGTTCACCTTTCTGTACATTGGGGCTGTGCTTAAAGAATTATTTGGGGAAAACTAATTGTAATACCCACATGCTTAGCACAGTATAAACCATGAAAAGATGCTAGCTACTATTAATAATATCACTGTTATTGAAATAAGATTTAAGAAGGAAGACTTGTAGGCTAGGTAATGTGTTATAAAATCTAATCCAAATGTCCTAGTCTCTTGTTTTCCAACATAAGGAATATATATGAGCTTACTTATGTTTCTATGTGGTCCTATCTCTCTGGACTTATTCAGCAAAGACTTAGGGAGCCCCCTGCAAAAATAGTTGGGTTTCTAAGACATTTGTCTACTCAAGCACTTAAAAATCTGGCAGAGGGCATAACATTTATTCTTAATTGTGATGATAATATCCAGGAATGAGCTGGCATACTGAACCCAGTGGTCTTTCCTATTCGGTCCAGTGTAGAGATTACATAAAGGTGGTAGACAACACATAAAGGAAATAATTATCATTTTCAGAATACAGTATCATGGATAGTTTTATCATCTTCCCAAGAATGTACACTTCATATAAGTCTTAGAGAATGTTTAAATAGTGGTAATGCATTAGAGATAGATCTTTAATCCTCCTTTTGGAATTAACACACATCATTCTTTTGTACATATAAAATATTTATTTTTCTCACTAAGAGGTACACTGCTACTGTTAGAATCTGAGTCTAGGAATTATTACTTTGCTCTCAGCTCATTTTATGTCCCCTCTCTCTCATGTTTATTTCACAGATCTGAAGCTACCCCAGTGCTGGATTGCCTGGGCATTTGGATCCAAACCATACCTTTTATAGTGTCTGGCTGTCGGATTGGTACTCAGTGTACTGTCTGCTCCTGAAACCCTTTCTTATTTCTCCTTTGCTTTGATTTTATGTGCATCCTTTGATTCTCTCTTTCTTTCTGGAAAAATACATCTCACAAACACAGTTTCTATGATCATGCTGCCTAGAGAGTTTTGTTTCTTATGCCACCCCATCACTGAATGTGTATCTCCTTGTCTTCTGTCACAGTAGTGTGTGTGTGTGTGTGTGTGTGTGTGTGTGTGTGTCTTTCTCTTTTAGAAATAGATATGAAGTATTACCTCACTCTCTTTGCAGGGAAATTTTAATTTTCATATCCCCTCTGAGCTTCTGTGGGTGGTGTAAATAGAAAGCAGAAAGGTTGTGTATCAACCTCCAGTTGAGTTGCCTCTGGGGTAAAACTGGAGATTCTGCAAAGCTGCTTTGCCCAATCTTTCCCAAAAAGGTCATAAATAAGAACCTGTTTTCTGTCGTTGATCTTTCTGTCATTGGTGTGTTTTCTAGGATGTTCTTTGAATAAAGTTGTACCTGGTGCCACCTTCTACTCTGGTTGCTTGCCACCTCCCATCTCAGACTTGAGGCCTTTAAGGCTTGGCTGGACTCCACACCCTGCGGAGCCAAATTAACCAACCTGCCTTTTTATTCTGAATGTTCCCTGGCAGTTTCTTGTTACCAAGTCCTTTGCCCCCAGTTTTAAAGCCTTCAAGACTTGCCTTTTCCTTTCTGTCCCTCTGGCCTCATTTGATGGGCCATCCTCTGCTTTCTAAATCTCTGTTTCTGAGGGTGCAAGTCTTTGTGTTTAGGGAGTACTGCTCCATACTGTCACTCCTCCTGGACATAGCTTTCTCACTTATTTTTTTTATTTTGCAATTTAGTTATAGTTGAGCATAATATCTTTATTTTTATTTTTATGTGGTGCTGAGGATCGAACACAGGGTCTCATGCATGCTAGGCAAGCGCTCTACCACTGAGCCACAACCCCAGCCCCTCACTTCTTTCACACAGGTGTCATAGGAGTCATTGTTATCCCTGTGACAGTTGCAGGTGAAGGAATTGAATAGTGAATGTATACATCTCTGAAGACCTGCATCTAATAGTGGTATTTAAAAACAGATCCTAAAAAGGAAACTTCTAACTGTAGTAAGTTAGTGAGGTGAGGATTTTTAAGTGGTATCTTACTTGCTTTTTCTCAAATCATGCCTGGTAGATACCACTAGATCATAAGATAAGTCCTGCCCTCCCCTCTTCTTTTTTTTAAATATTTTTAGTTGGAGATGGACACAATACCTTTATTTTATTTATTTTTTTTATGTAGTGCTGAGGATTGAACTCAGTGCCTCACGCGTGCTAAGCAAGAGCTCTATCACTGAGCTGCAACCCTGGTCTCCCTCCCCTCTTTATGCAGTTCCAAGTTCCCGTTCACCCTAGCAGATGACTTCTCCAGGAAGTAGAGCAAGGGTGGAGGCAAGTTGTAGGGAACCAATCTGCCTGGGCTTGCAACTTCCTTTGGCTACTTATTAGATCAATGATCTTGAGCAACGTTTCTTAATCTCTGATCCTTAAGTTTCCTAGGGCATCAAATGGTCATAAAGCTTGCACCTATCTCAAAGAGTTCCTGTGGGAATTACATGAAGTTCAAATTAATCTTATTATCTTGAAATAAATAATAAAGTCATAAATTTCATATACCTACCATCACTTCTATACATTTGGGCTTTAATAAAAGTCAAACTTTTTTTTTACTGTTATATACATTAATCATGTTGCCATTCTTTACCTGTCTGCTCCTCCTATGTTTGTGTCAGTGGTTTATAGTTTGTTCTAGAAAGCAGCATTACATACAAATGTTACTCCTAAAAGCTTTTCTGCGAGCTCTATAACAAAAAGCCTTGTCATGGGGTTGAAAACTTTCAAAATATTAAATTTATGTATTCTGAAAGAGCTTGGTTTAACTGTATATTTGGTCTATTTGTGAACTTCATCTCATGCTTTTATGTGAATATATTTTGTTCTCCCAGAATGATGAGGCTTAGGTGAGATAATCAGTATATGAAAGTCCTTTATACACAGAAAAACACTTTGAAAATACAAAATATATTAATTTGTAAGAAGTAGCCTCACAAAATAGTGTATTATCTTCAGGTGAAAATAAAGCTATTGGGATTAGATTTATGTTGTAGAAAAAATCTTGAGGAAGATGTAAAGTGCATGAGGTATTTGTCCCTGATTTGTCAATCAATGACTATCGTTGCAAATTTGCTTTTACATCTCTTTAGATCTTTATTAAACTTTAGTCTTGTTTTAAAACAAATTTTCCAAAGTCTAGTTTAATGGAGCATAGTTCTGTGACTTACTTTATTAGGTTTAACTTTGTGCTGTTTTGAGGGAAATTAGTGGCTACTCAAGGTAGACCTATTCATAAGACAGGTGAAATGTTAGAAGTTCCACACATTAGGAGTTCCTGCATACTTCCTTTTGCAGTTTCTCACTTGGCATTCAGCATAGCCTCCCTCACAGCCACATCTCATCAGCAAACAGCAATCTGTTCCCTCAGGAGGTTCCTGCTGATGTAGAAAAATAGAAAGGAAATGTCACTGGAATCATAATAGGCCTTTATAAATCTTGGCTTTAAAGTTGACACAAACCATTATTGTGTTCTTAGATCCTCTGATGGGCTTTCATTTTAATGAAAGGCACCTTAGGCCTGAAAATTGCTAATATGTGAGCTAAAATAGAATGTATTTTATTTGATGGAATGTGACTTTAAATGCTTTTATAAGTCATGTAAGTATTTGTGGACTGGTAATTTTGACTAAAATCAAAACTTAACCACTTTAAGTATGTGTGTGCTTCTCTTGTATCTTACCTGTTCCCTGAAAGAGATTTGAGAAAGGTTACTCTTTATCACACATGCACAATAAAACTAATGAATTATTACTAGACAATGCTCCATAACTTGGGAAAGAAAGCAAGTTTGTTCAACAAGAGGATAATTTAGTTATGTAATGAGCAGCAAATTTGACTGTCAGTTTCCTGGCAGCCAAGGTAAATGAAAATAGGCTTGTTAGGTAATAAAAATGAACAATGAAATGTGAAGCAATAACACAAAAGGGTCACAGGGTTTCTGTGAAATTACCATCAATGAACAATAAAGTAACTTGTAGAATAGCAGGTATACTAACCCTAAGAATAAACACATGGAAACAAAGGGAGACAATTAAGATGATTAAGATGAATGGGACTAACTCTTAGCAGGGTCTACTGAAGTCATTGTAAAGTCAGGATTTATGGCCATAGGTTTCTCCATGTATTTCAGAAGGAAATTTCATTAGTAGTGTAGCTGCACTAAAATGAAGTCTGCCAGGTGAATTTCTCCCAACACCCATATTCACATAGAATTGACTTGTAGATGAAGTCCCTTGAATAGGAGGTGACCATGACATTTCCAGAGAAGACCAACCAGGGTCAAAAACTCCTGTACCCAAAGTGAAGGAGGAAATAAATATCTGATGGTGAAGACTGCAGAAGGTGGACCCTGGTCTCCTGACACACATCAAACAGTAGCAGATTTGGAAGCAGCACTGTTTCCTTTGTCATTCTCTGCTCCTAGATAACCTACTGTCTCTCAAGATTGCTCTCTGCTTGAGCCTTACTATACTTTCACTCATAGTAAAATCCTCTTGCTTGCTTCTCATGTTGGACTTTGAATTTTCTTTCATCAGGACACAAAAATAAGTTTGGAGCTTTAGCTCCACACTCTCCTGTTACAGGCTAAATTAAGTATTCTCAGTATTATAAAGGAAAAGTTACGTTAAATTATTAATTACTCTTATGAATATGGTTACATACTTATTTACCACACTTTGAAAAACATACCAACCCAAAACATATATCTATTTTACTAAATTTATATTTTTAATTGAAGATTGAAGGTGTACCTAACTTTAAAAATATCAAATGTATGATTAACATTCTAACACCCCATGGTAACTAGCTTGACAATTGGAAAGTAAGGTTGAACAAAACTTTATAAATTGGGTTCAAATCTAGAGAAGTTAGACCTATGTCTTCCGTATGTATACTTGAAATTTGCTTCCCAAAACTTAGATTTCTTTAGAATGCTAGCCTAGGGAAATAATTTTATGTGGAAAGAGAGAAAGACAAATAGTTCAATCAACAATAATAATGCATTTGTAATAAGGGTTGAGAGTCACTTCAGGAAACATTCTTGTTGATCAAAATGCATTTGTTAGTGACTACTTGTGAAAGGACAGTAAAGAACATGTTTTCAAGCAGACCAGTATACTTATTTTTAACCTTCCTAGAAATGTTTGAAAAAGTGAAACACAGAAAAGCAACTCATTGGGACTCACACATGGAGCCTTGAGTTGGATAAGAAGGTGTAGTGTAGAAACTAAAACAAATTGCTTCTTTGGGTGAACTCTTGAAGACTCTGGCAGATGGTTTCTTAGATCAGTAGCCTCCTTTTCAGATTCACATGCAATAGAGGATAGTATAAATATTGATTGCAATACACTGTTAAATTTGTATAAGCATTGTTGAAGCTTTCTATTTGAAAGCATGTGGAAGAAGTCTTTTTAAATTTCAATCTAAATACAGCTATTTTATTAGTGGAGCATTATAATTATACATAATGGGCTTCATTATGCCATATTTATACATGCATGTGGCATAATTCACTCAATCTCCTTCCCCAATTCCTTCCCTTACTTCCCTCCCCAGATCTGCTTGCTCTACTCTACAGGTCTCCCTTCTATTATTGTTATTATTTTAATTAGTGTATTATTATATACATAAGCAGGTATATTGTGCTGTATTTTGTACATAGACATAGCATAATTTGGTAGCTTTCCCCCCATAATACTTCCCCATGCCCTCCCCTCATCCCTCCCTCTCATTCCCTTCCTCTATTGCTCTCACTTTTATTTTCCTGAGATCACCCCTTTTTATTCCTTTTCTCTCCCACCCACACCTAGCTTCTGTGTATTAGAGAAAATACTCCACTCTTGACTCTGAATCTGGCTTATTTCAATTAACATGATGTTCTCTATTTCTATTTGTTTATCAGCAAATAACATAATTTCATTCTTCTTTATGACTGAGTAAAATTCTATCATGTGTATGTATCACACTTTCTTTATCTATTTGTCTATTGATGGGTTTCTGGGCTGGTTCCCTAACTTGGCTATTGTGAACTGTGCTACAGTAAACATTGGTATGTACATATCACCATAGTATGTTCATTTAAGTTTTTTTTTTTTTTTTATCTTATGGGCAAATATCAAGCAGTAGGTTAGCTGGATTATATGCTGGTTCCATTCATGGTCTTCTGAGGAATATCCCTATTGCTTTCCAAAGTGGTTATACTAATTTGCAGTCCTGACAACAATGTATAAGTGTACCGTTTTCCCCATATCTTCACTAACAATTACTGTTATTTGTATTCTTGATGATGCCATTCTGACTGCAGTGATATGAAATCTCGGTATACTTTATTTATTGACCCTTGAACCCAGGTCCTTGCACATGCTAGTCAAACACTCTGCCATTGAACTATAACCCTTGAGCCCTTGTTGAAGTTTTGATTTGCATTTCTCTGATTGCTAGGGATATTGAACATTTTTCACGTATTTGTTGACCCTTTGTATTTCTTCTTTTGAGAAATGCTGTTTTGTTCATTGGCCTATTTATTGATTGGGTTATTTGTTTGTTTTCTTTTTTGATCTTTTTGAGTTCTTTATGTATTGTAGATATTAATCCCCTGTCAGAAGAATAGCTGGCAGCCAGGCATGGTGGTGTACACCTGTGACACCAGCAACTTGGGAGGATATCAGATTGCAAGTTCAAAACCAGCCTCAGCAACTTAGCCAGGCCCTAAGCAATTTAGTGAAACCCTGTGCCAAAAAATAAAAATGGCTGGGATTTGGCTCAGTGGTAAATTATACCTGGAATCGATTCTTGGTAGCAATAAAACAAAACAAAACAAAACAAAAGTAGCTGGCAAAGATCTTCTCCTGTTTTGTGGAATTTCTCTTCAGGTTCTTGTTTCCTTTATTGTGCAGAAGATTTTTAATTGAATGCCATCCCACTTATTGATTATTGGTTTTATTTCTTGAGTTTTAGGAGTTTTATTAGGGAAATTGATACCTGTGCCAATATGTTGTGTTGATCCTATGTTTTCTTCTAACAATTTCAGTGTTTATGGTCTAATTCCTAGATCTTTGATCCATTTTGAGTTGATTTTTGTGCAGGGTTATAGATAGGGATCTAGTTTTATTCTTCTGTATATGGATATCCATTTTCTCTATCACCATCTGTTAAAAAGGCGATTTTATCTCCAATGTATGTTTTTGGCACCTTTGTCAAGTATCACATGACTGTAAATATATGGTTGTGTCTCTATGTCTTCTATGTTGTTACATGGGTCTTCATAAAAAACATGTTTGTTTTGTTGTCAGTATGATGCTGTTTTGTTACTTTGGCTCTAGTATAATTTGAGATCAGGCATTGTGATGCTTCCAGTCTTACTCTTATTGCTCAATATTGTGTTGGCTATTCTAGTTCTTTGATTCTTCTGTATGAATTTTAGGACTTTTTTTTTTCTTATTCTAGACATGGGTGAGCCCTTTGTACAGATATTTGAATAGAGTTCCTTGGCCTGTTTTAACATATCATTATAGGTGGATTTTATTTTCCATTATTAAAGTAAAATGGGAAGAATAGAGAACATTTACTTAATGATTTATATTTGTTTTTGTTTATTATGTGCTTTGATCTTCAGTATCAGGAAGTTTCTAAAAAAGTTATGAAAATTTATGAACTTGCTTAGAGTTATTTTACTGTGTAAGACTTTTCTTTGTGTTTGCTGACTCTAGTTTCATATAATTGTCATTCTGCATAAAACCAAATATAAAGGTTAATTTTCAACTCCATTGGAATTGTGAATATTTCATATTTTAGTTGCAGAGGATAATTTTTATTTATTTTTGGTGGACCATATTGTCAAAACAAAAGTTAGTTCTCAAACTCGTATCAAATATTTAATATTAAACTCATCTCTTCTATCAAATCTCTTCTTAAATATACATCAAATAGTACCATTGTAATACCCAAAACATGGTTTGTTTTAAGGTACATTCATTCATTTATTTAATCTTCCTAATATCCATTTCAGAAGATGGACAAAGAAATGTTTCTATCCCTATTTTCATAGTAAGGAAACCGGGACGTGGGCAACTAGTGACTGACATGGCTTTCTGGTTTCAATAACTCAGCTATTTCCTGGGTCCAGATCGGAAATTAACACTTGGTGGATTTGCTCCCAATTTGCATGGGGAGCTACTCACAGTTCACTAGCTGCAGACATAAATGTCAAGTAAGAGGTTTGGGACAAGAAAACATACACGCAAAGTTTGGAAAATTGCTTTCGATAGTGAAGAATTGATCCTTTACATTAGATAACTGACTCAAGAATAATTGAGTGTTCTTTTTAAATTCAGCATCTCAGAGATCTTTCATATCACATTTTCTTTCTTTCTTTCAAATTAAGACGATGACACAATTTCCTGGAACTGACTTCTGCAGGACAGTTGCAGGTTCCCAGTGGATGGGCATTGGAATCCAATTAACCCTAGAAACCATCGTTGGTGGGGAACTGTTTATGTCCTTACCAGATTTTCTTTTAGGCTGTAGTGTGCTCCTAGAGTTTGCTAGGCGCATGCTGCTGCTTTAAGAACACAGGGTGAGGCAGTTGAAGGCCATTAATAAAAAGGCTGATAGCTTCATCTTCTAAGCTCACTTCTCTGGAATGTGTTTCAGTCTCTGCATATTTCTGTCTCCTGCCAAGTATGGATATCCAGACCTCCAATCAATATTTTCCAGGTCATTTAATCTCCTGGCCCATTTGTTCATTCTCTGGAAATGCACAGTAATCAAAGTGCACGGTCAGGAAGGGCATGACAAGTTTGGTGTGTTCCTGACAAGTTTTTTTTTTGTTGTTGTTGTTGTTATTATTCTTCTTTATTTAAACCTTAAAGGTAATACTAATTAAATATTTATGAGAAAATGCAAATTTAGCTCATGCAAATTGTAAGTCATCATTAACAGTATCTCACTGAAGAATGGACCTTAGGGTTCTTATTTCCCATGTACTTTACTGTGTAAATAGATTTTGGAACAGAAAAAAGAAGCTTTACCTCTGTGATTTCTTGGGTATTTTTTTTTTAATTCAACATCCCTAATTTCCTTGACTGATATACCCTGCCCTTTAAGGCCATCTGATTGGGATCAGGGACACCTGCACCAGGACCTCCCCAAATAGTGCTTCCTCACTTCCATTCTCAATATCCTTCTCTGTGCTACAGGTAGGCCAATGGTTTTTAAAGAAAATATATAACTCATTGAGGTATCATTTACATATAATAAATGCACATATTTAGGATACACTTAGATTAATGTCCATAAATGTATGTACTATGACTACCACCCTAATGTAAAGTATCTCTGTCATCCTATAAAGCCCCTCAGGTACTTTTGCAGTCACTTCTGTTCCTCTCTTTCACTCAGTTATCCACTTCTCTTGTTTTTGTCTTCATAGATTAATTTGGTTTGATCTAGAACTTCACATAAATGAACTACCAGCTTCTTTCAGTTTAAGTAATGTCTGGGAGATTAATTATGGTGTTGCATGTAGAAACAATTTGTGATTTCTGTTTCTTCATAAGATGCTATCATTGCTTCTTTCATCACCTTTTGGTGAACACTACAGTTATTTCCTGTCTGAAACTATAATAAACAATGCTACCATGTGACTGTAAACATTTTTTGTTTTAATAAAACTTTTGTTTTGAGACAACTGTAGGTTCACATGAATTTGCCATTATGTGGAGAGATTCCACACATCCTTTATTCAGTTTTCTCTAGTGGTAACATACTGCAACATTAAACTGGCAGGAATTTGACATCGTATGAGACACTAATCTTATTCAGATTCTCCTGGTTTTACATGTACTTCTTTTTGTGTCAGGATGTGTTTGTACGTATTTAGTTGTAGGTAACTGTCCCTTGACTACCAGCCAGGTATTTGATCAAATACTATTCTTCATGTTTCTGTAAATGTGCTGTTTGGGTGAGATGAATACTTAAATCAGTAGATTTTTAATAAAGCAGACCACCCTCTATAATGTAATTGGACTTCTCCAATCCATTCATGTCCTGAGCAGAGCAAAAAATGACCACGCAAGAGCAAGAAAAAATTCTACCAGAAGAATTTTAAATAATATGCGTATGTGTGCATGCATGTCTGTGTGTGTGTATTATGTATATATAGATACATGAATGTTTATATATTTTTAAAAAAATGAAAACTCACTGCAGTTAAGGAATGTGTGCCTCAGACTTAGAACAGTTCTGGGCATATTCAACAAGTATTTGTTAAAATAGTAAATGTTATCAATTAGAAAAAACAATGTATTTAGATCATTTACCATCTGTTAGTTTATTTGATTTTCTCAAGGATGGCATAAGATCTATGAATAGGAATTACCACTATTTTACAAAGAAGAAATGTAGACCCAGAAATATTGACTCTGTTTTTGGTGTTAGCACCAGGTTTTTAACTCAATCTGTGTTTTGCCCATTGTATCCTCATGTCCTGGTAGTGCTCCTAGAAAACAAAAGGGTAATAATATAAATGTCAGATTTTCCTCTTTTGGTTTGGTTTTGGTTTTGAGAAGAAACTTTTAAAATTTTTCTTTCTTTGAGACTGAATTAAATTTGCTGGGGGTGTTATTTGGGGGAGGCCAGCCATCCCAGCAGGGCCTGGAGGGTGGGGCCTCTGAAGGCTGTCCTGAGAACATCTTGTTTATGGAGAGGAAATGTAGCTGAAGAAAGGCATTTCCCCTTACACTTAACATGCAGTTGTACTGAAAATGTGGACCTAGCCAGAAGCTATTTCCAGCAATCTATCAAAAGCCATCGTTCAGCATTCAGAGTTTGATATTTCTACAATACAGGACTTGGGACTTTTTTATTTATTTATTTTTCCTTTACTTCTTTTTCCTGCTGGGAGGCAGATTTATTTTGGAGATCCATTTAGTTCAGCCATACTGAACGAAAAATAGTCTAAGAACATGAGGTCGATTCAAAGCTTCTTGTGCCATTTCCTGCATGTTTGCTCTGCTAAAGGGCAGTAAGTGTGCAAAGCTATCCCTCTTCATTTGAAATTTGCCTGACAATAATGAAAAATGGCAGTTCAGAAAGGCATTAAGAACTAGAGACATAGCCAAGTGCTTGTATTCAACATTGATGGATGAATTGCAATCTCACAGGATAACTTTCATTTACATTTTGTAATTTAACATTTTTTATAGTACAACATGAGTTTCATTTTTTCCCACTGTGGCTAAAGAGCCACTATTTTCTTGTAGTCTTTTCCTCCGTGGTACTAAAGTTATTTACCTAAGCATAACTCTTTCATCATTTTCTCCTTACTTAACAAAACTTAGTAGTCGTCCCAATAATATAATAAATCCTTAAGTAAGGAACAGAGAGATAAAATGGGAAAAAAACATGAAGTATGAATAACATGACACAAGTTGGAAAATACAAATGGCTGGCTGACTTTCTTTTTCTTTTCTATTTTTTTCCTTTCCTTTTCTTCCCTTTCCTCCTTTCCCTTCCCCTCCCTTTTTCTTTCTTTCTCTCTTTCTTGCTTTCTTTTTTGTACTGGGGATTTATCCCAGGGGTGCTTCACCCCTGAGCTACAACCCTAGTCATTTTTATTTTTTATTTTGAGACAGAGTCTTGCTAAGTTGCTCAGGGTCACTAAGTTACTGAGGATGACTTTGAACTTGTGATGCTCTTGTCTTAGCTTTCCCAGTCAGTGAGATGATAGGACTATGCCACCACACCCAGGTTTACCATTGACTTTCTAATAACCAAAAATTGTATACGATAAATCAGTAATGTCTT
This sequence comes from Sciurus vulgaris, assembly GCF_902686455.1. Taxonomy (NCBI): domain Eukaryota; kingdom Metazoa; phylum Chordata; class Mammalia; order Rodentia; family Sciuridae; genus Sciurus; species Sciurus vulgaris. Next base: position 91,486,563 of record NC_136466.1, read on the forward strand.
ACTAATATGTAGAAGCTATCTCTTTATTCTAGAATAATTAAAATCAGTAACTAATAATTTATTCAGTTCTTGCTTTATGTCACCCCCTATTCTTGGTACTTTCCATGAAATAACTCAGAGTCCATGTAACCACTTGATGAAGTAGGTACCAGAACAGTCCTCATATTAGTTATGCCTATTAGTTATGCAAGGCAAGGGAGGTGAAGAAGTTTGCCTATGGTCACATGGCCAGTAAGCAGCAGAACAAAGATTCAGGCAGGCAGTGTTCTCTAGATCACACATTGTTGACCATGTGGTACACCAAACATTGATGTGATTTTTTTATTGTTGCTTATCACGTTGGTTATTTTCAGGTGACAATATATGGATACAAATAATTATTTGAAAATTATTGTGGTAAACAATTACTGGTTAAATTTGATGAAGCTTCTAATTTGTAAATCCAGTGGACACCAAATTTGATGGTTAAAAATATGTTCAAAAATTTGTTGCCAGTCTGATAATACAGCACAGTGCTTTTTAAAAATGTATGTTTTTAATATTGTGATCAAAATAATCTATGTATGAAGGTTAAAAGATCAAATAATGATAGATGGCTTAGAATAGAAACCCATGAATCTCTACCACATCTTCCCTCCTGCTTTAAAACTAAAACTAAGATTTTAGTTCTCTTATCCCCTCTACACATTCTCCTGGTATTCCTAGATCAAATTTTCATTAATTGATCTTCAGTGTTTTTAGATTTATGATTATGTAAACATATTTAACAACTGAGCCATGGTTAATTTCCTTTCATGTGTAAGTTTTTTTCCCTGAGAATTTTTTTGTTTGTTTTTGCTCTTGCTTAGTTTTCTTTGAATTTGTTAGGTCTGTCCGCTCTGAGCAAATTATAGAGCAAAAACTCTGTAATTTTTCACATGGTCAAATTTGTTGAATCTGTTGGTTGCAATTTTTCCTCCTTTTTGGAGACTTTCCTTCTGGAAACTTCTATTCTCCATCTTCCATATGAACTAATTGCTCTTCAGGCTTACTGAACCATTGTCATTCAGATCCTTCTCTTTAATGGCAACCTAGGAATTCCTATTCTTACTCCCATTCTGGTAATTCTCTCTGATGGTGAATCCAATGCTTCATAGTCTAATTCTACTTCTTTCTTGGTTTTATTTCTGCTTTGGTAGAACATATCCTCCAATAGTTTTTGGAGAAAAAAACATATAAAACATAAATGTTCTGTTACTTTTCACATACAAAAATGTCTCTAATATACCACCATATCATTTGATGAATAAAGCTCAGAAATAATTTCTTCTAAAATTTGAAGTCTTATTCCTCTAATTTATAACTTCTAATATTCTTTTTTTAATTTTTAATTTTTTTTTAATTTTTACAGACTGCATTTTGATTCATTGTAAACAAATGGGGCACAACTTTTCGTTTCTATACTTGTTTACAATGTAGATTCACAAAATTCGTGTAATCATACATGTACATAGGGAAATGATGTCTGTTTCATTCCACTAATATTCTTTTGAGACATTCAAAGCATTCTGATATTTATTTCTTTGAATACGTCCAGTGTTTACTCTTGGTTTTAAGATCCCTTTTATATCCCTGATTTTGAAATTTCATGATAATGAGTATTGATTTTTTTGGGGGGTGGTACCAGGGATTGAACTCAGGGGCACTCAACCACTGAGCCACATCCCTAGCCCTGTGTTGTATTTTATTTAGAGACAGGGTCTCATTGAGTTGCTTAGTGCCTCACCTTTGCTGAGGCTGGCTTTGAACTAGAAATCCTCCTGCCTCATCCTCCCAAACCAGTGGGATTGCATGCGTGTACCACTGCACCCAGCTTGATGTTTTTTTTTTTTGGGGGGGGGGGCGTGCTATCTCATGATAAACATCTTTAATTTTGGGGAATAATTGTTTTCTTCTTTTAATCTCATACAGTCTCTTTTCTCTGTTTTTGGAACACTCACTTATTCATTCAACGAATAGTTGTGCTCTTCCTCTCTGCCAGGCACTATAATTCTGTACAAGTGGTTGTAGTAATGAGCAAACTACCCTCATGGGGCCAAGTAGTCAGACATTGGGCTTCTTGAATGATTCTTTAATTTTCTTAATGAATTTTTTTCTGTAGTCCATCCTTTTAACTACTTTATTCTACTTTCCGTAAGATTTACCTGGGTTTATCTTCTAGTTCTGTAACTTATTTATTTTTAATTCCAGTTCTTTTATTGTTAATTTACAATTATTCTTTCTTGTTATCTGTTCCTTTTTTTAGGGATTCTGATTTTTATTCTTATCTCTGAGAAGAAAAATTGAAAACTATTCTTTATTCTCTGCAGTCTTTATGCAGGATTCCTTTTGTGATTTATTTGAGTCCCTTTCATGTTGGTGGCTTTCCTTCAGTGTCTGGTGATCCTTGTCTGTGTTCATATTTGAGTTAAGTATTAAAATGCTGATTGGATACTCTGCCTCCATGAATGAGCTTCTAATCTTGTATACTATACTCTATAGGTCAATTATGTAGCCAGAGACAAAGAAGAAAGTGGAGTTGAGACTGACCATAACTATTAAGTTCAAAGTATAGCATGCCTTGTGTACCAAAGTAAGCACTTTAAATTTTATTTTGCAAACACTGAGAATGTAGATGATGGTCATGAGGCAAGTCTTTTGTAGTCATTCCCTTTAGTCCTAGGATATAAATTTGCTGTCTCTGTTCTTTCCTCTCCGATTTTTCCTGGCTATGGTGATTGTTTAACTTTCAGTGAGTTAACATTATAGTCTATTGCTTCCACTTGCTATATCCTTTACTAAGGTAATTTGCTTCTTGCATTCTGAATATGAGCATCAAGTAATAACTTTAGCCAGTTATCCTTTTGGTGTCTAGGGAACCACTGAATTTTAGCATGTTGAAATAATTTGTGACCTAATTGGCTCCAACATAAGCCAGTCAATAATGTCTATTTATAGGGCAGGTATTTTAGTAACTATTCTTGTGATAAAGTAGCATTATGTGTCTGTTTTCTATATGAAAGGGAATGACACATAATAGCACAAGACATACCACAGTTGTATTAGTCAGAATTCTCTAGAAGAACAGAATCAACAGGAAGTATGATTATAAAAAAGGGAATTTATTAGATTGGCTTACACAATTAGAAGCTATATAGTCCTTAATGGCCATCTGCCAGCTAGAGAGCTGGAAGAACCAGTAGCTGCACAGTCCAAGAGGCAGAAGCCCCATAACAAAAAGGATCAAGGAATCAACAGTGCTACCCTAGTCTAAAATCAAGGCTTCTGGAAACTACCTGGAGAATCACTGGCAGAGTCCACTTTGGAGAGTGAAGAAGCATTCCGATATCCTCAGATGATCGAAGCAGCAATCAAGAACCCGTTTAAGAAGAGTGAAGTTTGCATCTGCATCTGCTTCCTTATGCTTCCAACTTTCATTCCATCCTGATGGGTGGTGCTGCCCACACTTAGGCCAATCATTCCTAGACATGCCCTCATTGACAGAGCCAGAAGCCTCTTAATCATCGGCATCTCTTAATTCAATCAAGTCTGCAATTCAAATTAACCATTACAATAGTTCTCCTAACTCACTTCCCGATTCATTCAGCAAATATACATTTTGTGTATATTATGAACTAGGCACCACTAAAGAAGGTAAAATTCATGTCTTGATAAATCTCTGCAATGCTTTGAGTAGTGCTAGACATCCTACTGGCTCCAAATAAATGTTTGATGTGAAGAATGTGATCATTCATCTATGTTTGTGAAGAAGTCCAGAGAGGTTTTCTAGCATTTTGACAGCTTAATAGAATAGAATATGTAGGAAGCTACCAGTCCCGGGAAGGAGTCTTAAAAGTAATATGAATTATGAGTTACTATGATAAGAAAGTAAGAGTCTAGCTAAGTGACAGTACAACATTATAAGAATCTAGTTAAGTGTTTTTATGCAAAACACACCTTCATTTTGATTGCTTTTCTATTGGAGAGGAATTTTTTTTTTTTTTTTTAGAGGAATGCTTTGATTCATTAAGAGCTAAATGCTTAGGCTCACCTGTTTGAAACATTCAAAGCTCTTAGAGAAGAAGAAAAATGAGAACTTAAATGGCATAGAGAAAAGCAAATACATAAACTCCATTTTCCCTTTGGTAGAAAAAGTATGGAAAGCCAGGTTTCTAGCAGTCTGAGCAATTTTCACCTCTATATAGGACAGGAACTCACTGTTACTGGTACAGAGAACAAATAGTAACCTTTTATCATTTCAAATATGTCAGGAGAATACTTCATAAAGACAATTCAGGGAACACAGCTATCAGTAGTTACCATAGATTTTATATTAGTGCCCACAGGGACTGAAGCTGGTGAGCAAAATGCTAACAGTAAGGTAATGGAAAGTTTATTAGGAGCCTAGTTACACTAGTAGGAAGTATTACGTGGTTATCACAAGTTCCAGTGACTGGCAGATCTAACAGCTGGTCAACTGTAAAATTCTTTTCCATCTGGAAAGGTCAGAGTCACTGGGTTGAGATCTAAGATGGCCAAGGACACAGTAAATAGATAAATTTCAGAATGTACAAAATTTTAAGTCTTTGTTTCAGTACAGATCAGGCATTAATAAGCAAGAAAGCATCTGAATCCCAGAATTGAAAACGCAGAGACTCACAGGCCAGTGTAATGTGGATCATTGTTGATCTTTCCTGTTGAGTGAAGTGTTCAGGACCAAGGGCTGCATCCCAAAGTAAGAGAGAGTTTGGCTGCTGGAGGTCTTTGTAGCAGATAATCAGATCCTCTGAGGAGTCCCCAGTTGTACCATGTGCTTTGATTTATATATCATATTTTAATTCCTCAAAGCAGTTCACGTTTGTATACTTCATTCTCCTGACAGACCTTTCTATAGATTGGTATAGATACACAATCACAATTTTTTCAGTAATAGGAAAAAAATTTCCATATAAAACCATCAACTAGACCAACTTTGTTTCTATGACTTACTAAATATTTTTATGCACCATTAATACAAAGAGGGAGAGTTCCAAAAGTGTTGAATGGTATCTTTATCCAACATACACAGTAAAATGATCTAGGATGATTATTGTGTTTATTTCCCTTGGTTTCATGCTGAGGCACAGATGATTAACTTTTCACTGGAATGTCAGCTGTCTTATTCATTATACAGAGTTATCTCTGGGAAGTTGATAACCAGCAAGGAATTAAATTCCTCAGTCCCTGTTGAATCTGGGTGGGGCTCGGTGACTACTTCTCACTAATGACTTGTAAGTAGAAAAAATGTCATTTGGGGCCAATGCAGTTAAGAAGTAGATGCCAGGCCTGGGTATAATCTGGGCTTTTCTGGCTCACCTTCACTATATGAACATTCAACTGCTTTAAAATAAATACAAAGTTATAATATTTGGGGGTAAAATAGTAATTAGAAGCAGATATTTTAGATAGATTCATATTTTATGTACTTTTAAAAAACTTGAATATATATTTATTGTTATTATTATTATTGTTAACCAGAAAATAAAATTGAAATTCTGAAGGTCTGGGTCACACGGACTTGTTCAAAGAGTAAGAATGCTTTCTCTAATAGTTCTTCCCAATTTAGGCTATCTTTTGGATGGATTGTTGTATTTAATCCTACTTCCTGCCAATATTGTGCCTTTGCTGAGCAGAGCCAGAAAATGGTGCCAAGTGATGCTGTCAGGTTTATATGTAAATCTTCAGGGAAAAGCACAAAGTTAAGCATTGTTCATACCTGACAGATTAATGGTGTTAGTGACATGGAATCTCATTGTTGCAGAATGAAGTAGGTTATTATTGAAATTGGGAGAAGAGAAAGTAATCCAAAATTTTCCTTGCTACCAAAATGATGTGCTTAGTCTCCATGATTTCACATTGGATCATGGCATTTCATTAATATTTTGGTTGAAATGTCTTACAACAATACAAATGAGTCTTCTTGGAATAATCCTTTTTAAAAATAGTTTGATAAAATCTTGCTGACATAATATATTTTATAGGCTTAGCACATCTGGGGTAGCTTGACTGCCTCATAGCTCATAAATAATCTGAAAGAGCTTTATTCTCACTAAACAGTCTTTCCTCCTATGGGTTTCCTCTCCTATAATTTAAGGCCAATTAGGAAGTGTTGAAAAATGTTGTTGAGTAGTTGGTTCATTTTTTCAAAAATATTGCTTTTATTATCTTCTGATAAATGAAGATGCAACCCTTCTTCTGAAGGAAATGAAATTCTGTTTGTAACGAGAGATACATCCATATAGGTAAATAGAGGTAATTTACACATATCCAAATATAAAGTTATGTTGTAAGCATCTTGGATTTGCCTCCCTCTTCACTTTTCTTTTGACTGCTTATCATCTTCCTGGACACCTCCTTTACCCCACTTGTAGAAAACCATGAGTGGCATTCAGTGCTAACTGCCTGCAGTAGACTACAGAGCTCCATGTCCATGTTCTCAACTGCTCTCTGAGCATCTCAGTGTCTCAAAGTTAATGTCTTCCCATAGGACCACAGCATCTGTGCTAAGAAACTGACTTCAGTCCCTAAGTTCTCCTGTGCCTCTCCATATTTATTTTATATGAGTATAGCAGAATGATTTAGAAGCACATGCTATAAAACCAGACTGCCTGTATTTAAATCCTGGGTTTGTCACTTTCTAGTTGGTGACCTTTGGGTAAGTTAGTTAAATCTTTCAGTGCCTCAGCTTCCTGACCTTTAAAGTGGGTATAATGTCTATCTCTTGGTGTTTAATCAAGATTGAGTAAACAAAGCTCTTAGTCCCTATACATGGCAAAATCTATAAATGTTATTTATTTCCATATGAATTTCCCTTTCCTACATAACTGCTTTGTGAGTTTCTTGTCTGTTAAGTTTTGTTTTCAAGGCTACCTCTTCAAAGAAGATCTTTGCAATCTTGCCAGGTAGAATTTGATTCTTTCTTCTTTGTAATTCCATTTTATTCATGATAATTTCTTCTTCTCTCTATCGTGTGGTACACCTTCCAGGAAAAATGACTCTTATACTTCAAGTTACTACAAAATTCACCAGTGGAACTTAGAGGAACTTACCATTAACAGTTTCTTGAATCAAATATTGCAAATATCATGTGTTACTTGAATTTTGAGTAATTGGGATTTGAAGTCAATGGTTGATGACTCTGAAAGCATATTTAGAAACCTGATATTGTGACTTGGACTTTTTATACTAGATGAGTGAACAATCTTTATAATAATCTGACTTGCATTCTTCTCTAGACATTCCGTCATTTTACTTCTATGTAATTGTAAACTGGGATGTTGCCTATAGGCTATATCAAATATTTTTTAAAATAATCTTTTCAAGAATATGGATAACCAGATACCAAAAACTCAAAAATTCTCTACCAAAAAGAAAAAAGTGTTATATTGACAAAATTTGCCTTAACCATTCATTTAAAATTGCACGTGTTTCTAAAACTGAATTAAATACTTTTGGAAAATCCTGGGAATAAACTTGATATACCCTGGTAATTTTTTTCTGACTCCTTAACAATGATGTTCTTAAAACATACTATATTTATTATTTTTTTGTGAAACATCCCATAAACTAAAATTTTATTGTTCTATCTTAGGCTTTACTTTTAATTTGTACATATAGCATTATGTAATCTTTACAAGCCTGCATTATATGAAAGTCTGTAGAAAAGTGAAAGCCATAAAAACATTTTTCTCCACTTTTTTATTGGTGCATTATATTGTACATAATGGTGGAATTTGTTATTACATATCGGAACATGCATACAATATACCAATATACTTTAGCTACTGTCTCTCCCCAGAGAGCTCTCTTCCCTTCTCCCATCCCTAGTTATAAAAATATTTTCTGCCTAAAATCTGAAGATAATATTTGTAATAAAAATTATATGTAATGATGAAAAATACCAATGGAAGATGTTTACCATTTTTAAAATGTTCACAAAAAAAGCAAGATGTGTCATAACTCATGCTGTATAGGTCTGTGTTTGTGCAATCAACTGCTAGGTTTAATATACAGTAGTCCCCCCCTTATCTGAGGGGCATGCATTCCACCCAAGAGGATTCCTAAAACTGTGGAAAATATAAAATCATACATATACTGTGTTTTTCCCTCTATATTCATGCACAAATTTAATGACGTTTCTTTTACAACTAGGCACTTATTATATAGTATAGTTTCAAACTTATGTAATTTGATGTGTGATGGTAAAATTAGCATGAATTTCTTTTTCCTTATTCACAATTTCATGAATAGAGGTTTCATTCTTAAATCTGTGTACCATTATCGAACTTTCCTTAAACAAACAAGCAAAAACTATTCTGGTGTTTAACAGTATTATGAAAAATACATCATGAAATTAACTCTCATAATATTCCAGTTGCTCTAATTTTCATTGCCTTTCTTTGTTGTTTTACTCATTTTTAAAAAATTAGTACTTCTAGGAACTTGAGGCAGTTTCCTCCTCTAAATTTGGTTGTAAGATTAAATGTTTGTCATTATACAGAAACACCCCTTCTTTTTTTGATTCTAAGCTCAGATCCTGTATAATCTAATTTGAAGGAGTTAACTTATTCGAGCTAAAATATTCTTAATTCATTTGTAGATGGGGTGGCAGCTCGCCTGTTCATGATGTTGGATATTAGAATTTTATAGTTAAAATGGGCCTTATCATTCATTTATTTCATTATTTCACAAATGAAGAAATCCATACCAAGGGAGTTACTAATGTCTAGTAGTTTGAGAATGGTTCCTTGGTCTCAGGTTTATGTCAGCATATAATTTCATACTGTATTCTGATTGAATTGCCCAAAGCCTTGCAGGACTTTTATAAGAAATGACTAAGCCCTGAGCATGTGCCTAGTTTACCACTGAGAAGAACAGTTCATCAGATATCTCTGTCTGACTGAGTGACAGTGTGGCAGGATGAGCACAAACACATCACCAGTACAGGAAGCAATAGCATCACAGTGGCCAGCACCTCAGAGGTTTCTAGCATCATTGTTAAGATATCAGATTATAAATGGATAAAATTGTAAATGTATTTTGTCAAAAAGGAACATTTCTTTCATCATTAACAATTATTGTTATACTACAGTGACACAGTCACATCAATGTTTATAGCAGCTCAATTCACAATAGCTAGATTGTGGAACTAACCTAGATATGCTTCAATAGATGAATGGATAAAGAAACTATGGTATATATACACAATGGAATATTATTCATCCATAAAGAAGAATAAAATTGTGGCATTTGTAGGTAAATGGATAGAACTGGAGAATATCATGCTAATCTCCCAAAACCAAAGCCTGAATGATTTATCTGATAAGTGGATGATGATTCATAATTGGGGTTGCGGGGTAAGGCAAGAATGGAAGAAGGATGGATTGTGTAGAGGAAAATGAAGGGTGGGGAGGGGGCAGGAGGAAGCAAAGATAATAGAGTGAGACAAACATCATTACCCTATGTACATGTATGATTACACAAATGGTGTGACTCTACTTCATATACAACCAGAGAAATGAAAGTTGTACCCCATTAGTGTACAATGAATCAAAATAATAATAAAAAAAATAAAAATCATTACACATTTCTTTTGGGCATGGATTTTAGAGTAGAGAAGTAAAGATGTACTTTCTGAATTTTTCTTTACAAGTACAATATTAACCTTTGCTTTTAGAAAGTCACAGTACCTCTAATTACTCATTCTTTTTGGAAAGAATACACACACACACACACACACACACACACACACACACACATGCACACCTTAAAAACAAAGACTGCTCCTAATGAGTCTTCAGAATCCTGCAAACATTCCTGTCAAAGCAGAACTCCATTTCCTCTTATGGGAAAGCATTCTGGCTCACTATGCCTTGATCACTCCCCAAAGAGAATGCCACAAAGCAGACTTAAAGACATGTTTTTCATAACTTTAGAATTTTATGTTTCTGTTGCCATCTCGCTGAGCTTTCCAAACTCCAATGCATACTTCCAAATTTGGGAGCATTTTGTCTTAGTTCATTCTCTGCCTTTGTACCACACACAGATCTGAAAGTCAGATGGAGAAATGTCAGGACCACAGTGCCTGCTGCTGCTGTCCTGGGCACAGTTTATTGTGTTTTAGGCCTCATGAGCCTTTTACTTGAACTGGGCACGATTCCATTTGGGTTCATTGAACTTCTTATGTGTATTGAATGATGACTGTTACGGTATACTGTTGGTTAAGGAAAGTATCGATTATTTTCTCTCCCCTACAGTGGGAATGATGGATTTACAAGACCACATCCCCATACCCCTGCTCTCTCCCATCTCCTCTCTATAAGATCATTGGTCAGGAATAGGAAAGTATTTATTCTATAGAGAAAGGAAAGGAAAGGATAAACTGTCTGGGACCAATTTCAGTCTCTGGTATCCTTAGCAGGTATATTAGGCAGCTGAGCTAACTCGCTACAAAGCACATGTTGATATTTCTTCCTGTTTCTGAATAGTTATGTGGATTTTTTCCCCTTTGGCAAACCACACACACACACACACACAAATAAATACAGAAATATAAATAAAGAAGAGAATCAAAATTATTTTTCCTCTGCTACTCTGCCCTGCAGGAATATTTGCTAAAAGAATAAAACAAAGTGATAGAGTTTAACCATAACCCATATTAATGAAACTAACTAGGTTTAGAGTCAGTTTCTGGGTCTACACTTAACCATTTTGTAGCTATTTTTCCTATATCTGGTAACATTTCCTAGTGTCTAAATGGTAGAATTACACTATGTATTATCCACATACTTTGAGATGAACCTGCAAGAAGAATAGCTGAGTGTTAGGGCTCAGAGATTTTAAGTGTTTTCTCCACTCCACATAGAAAGCATTTATCTGGCTATTGACTTTCAGTCTGATATGCCTGAGGCTTCTTGCCCAACCTCATTTCCATTGCATGCCTAATTCAAAGATGCAAAAACAGTGGAATGGAATCTGGAATGATCCTGGTATTTTGATCAGATTTAAAGTAGGGATGAATCCAAATTATTTTACTTCTCATTTCCGAATTCCCATCGATGCTTACTAAGGTGGTAGAGAGCACGTGACATGATTTTTAGGTTTTTGTTCAATTTTTCCTTAGTTACTGTTTTAACTATATTAAATGATTTTAAAAATTTAAAACTGATTCTCCTTGTACTTATAATCCAAAGCTTTTTTATTCGTGCTATTTAACTGACTTAAAGGAAAGATGAAGGGCAAAATGTTATCTTTGGCTATAACCTAGAATATTCAGTGAAGCCTTCAACAAGTGTTGGAACTTACAACTGTTGGCAGTCTCCGGAGGGATCTAAAGGATGTTGCTAGGTGTGTGTGTGTGTAAGGGACAGTGGTCAGGTGCTGTACTGCTGTCCTGGTGGTGCTGTGTTCTCTGGTTAGAGGGAGGCATCCTGTCAAAGGATGAAGCAGGGAGGAAATGCCAAGGTAAGAGAGCACTGCTGGTCTATGGAAAGACAGATTTTGCTTCAAAGTTTAAACAAGTGACAAATGGTTAGACCTTCTAGTCCTAATGGCCAGGTCAGAGGGGCAGGCAGATGAGGAAACCATCTGTGAAGAGTCTAAGGTGCTCTCAGTAGTGGGCTATTATAGGTTGTTTTTAACTCTTGAGTCCCTCTCTTTGTCCAAGCTGTGGAATAATGATCCTTTCAGAAGCTACCTTTGATACTAATCTTAATGCAATAGTATTATATTGAAATACACAAATTATTTTCATTGTGTCATTTTTTAGGGTTATAGCCTTTAGATATGAACTAGAAAATCAGTTAAACTTGCATGTTCTTTTTACTTTGTTAAGAGAAATGCTAAGAATTAGAACCTTTGTGGTATCACCAATACCTAATAGACAGGTATTTAATTTATTTGTTAGATTTTTGTTGCTATTAATTTTATATCTCCGTTTTAACCTGAAAGTAACTGGGTAAGACCAGGAATGAGAGAAACCTGTCAACTGACATCCAGGTTGTTACTCCTAGGCCTATTTGTATTTGTTTCTCACTTAGAATAGCATGGCATAAAACCTAATCATTTTTTCCAAAATGATCACAATCACCAATTTATAAGGAAAGTGTTTTGCTACTGGCTGTCAAAAGTTATAGTTTAATGTTACACAGAAGCTATAATTTAATATCAAGAGAAAAATAGAAAGCAGAAACATAATCATAGAATTAACTAATAAAATAAAGATGCTAACAACATTCCATCCATCAATAAAAGTTTTAGTTATCATCATTTAACTTATGTACTTAAAATAAATATGGGACAGGGATGCTCCATTATAGAAAGCTTTAATTAAAAGTCATTAGGAATCTAAAAATACTTATTATCTGAGGAGTTGAGTTTTTATTTCCTAGAAAGTTTATTTCTGTGTGTTGGACAGTTAATTCCACAACTTTGTGGCAAGAAGTGTTGTTTGTAGAGATTTGAGCCAATTCGGGGGGCTGTTGAATAGAGACAAGTTTTATTAAAACCCATGAGCCTATTGAATCTGTTTTCCTTGAGGAATCAATAAAGAGAAACCGAGCTGCATCCCATTCCTCTCAGTCCTTCTGCCAGGCATGAGGCATGGTGTCATGGTAGGCGTACCCTGTGGAGGAAGGTCTCCTGTGACACATGATAATCATCCTTGGCAGGGTAAAAGAAGCAGCTTCTTAGTAACACATATTTTGGCAACATTTTGGCAATTGGCCCCTGTCTTTCATTTTAGGAATTTTAAATTTCTTGTCATTAGGGAAAATAACATCTTTTATTTGCACAGTGACGCTGATACTTTGTATTTCTCTTCCACATCCATCATCATATGTAAAGCAATAGCTTTTTTCTTCACTGGCTTGAGTCACTCCATGACGTTAGCTGCCTGGTTACTATCTCTTATCATTCTCATTGCTACTACTGATTTTTTTTTTAATATCATGTTGTGTTACTAGGTAATCAAGGATTCATGCTATCCACCCTGGTCCAAAGCAAAAGGTCCTGTGCAATCACTGATTAGAGGCCAATGAGATGTTCTGATTATCTTTGGTTCCAGACAAATAGATTCTGAATTTTAATTTGTAAAACAGGTGTTTATTAGGTTTTTATATTGAACAGAGGTTTAATTTAAAGGTTAACTTTTCATGACAGTGCTCTGAATCCAGAGTCTCTGATTACATTGTATTTATTTTCTTTCTTTATCTATAGTGGGAAAGACATTTATAACTTTCAATTTTCTGAGAATTCAACTCTTTGATCGCAATGTGTCTGTAGGGAAATGTGACATAGGGCCCAAACTGGGATGGAGTTTCCAAGTATGCCCAGGAGCTGTGCTTCTTTGGAAATCCCATGTTTAATTCCTAATTATATGCTCAAATTCTATTGTAAAAAGTTATGTTTCCTGTTAGCTTTATTTCTTGGCAGTCAGTTCAAATCAGTAATAACAATAGAGATACACGATAAGCTCTGATTCTTGTTCACTGGAGACTTGGCAGATTAAGAGAATCATGTGATGTGTTTCTAGAAACAATGACCAAGCTAAAGCCTATGTTATTAAAATTCCTAGTAACTAAAGATAGCTTTGTGTACAGCCTTCATGAAATCTGCCTTAGGGCTTGTAGACAATTCATTATATACTAAAAAGAAATAGCAGGGTAAAATCTGATGACAAGAAAATTTGAAATGATAAGGAAGACTATTTTAGAAATTTTTGGAAAAAATGAAGTTTTATTTCTGCTAATTCCTTACTATTCTTCTAGAACAACATTTTAAAAGTGTGTTATATTTGATTTTATTATTTCTGAAAATGGAAATTAGCAATAAGTTAATGGTTTAATGTATTTATTTTTAAGCCTTTACCAATAGTTTTTCTAAAGAAAAACATTTTAGCAGGCAGTTCACTGCCTAACATAAATTTTGGAACTGCCCTGATTCTGGTCTAAACAAAGATAAAGTTTTCATTTCTATATGTCAACTAACATTGGCACATAAAGAAAAAAAAAAAAAAAAAAAAAAGAAGTAGAATGAAGGAGAGAGAGGAAAGAAAAAAGAAAATAAGGAGAGCAACCAAGAAGATACTGAGAATGGGCAGAGCAGTGATCCCCAAACCCTGGGACAAGAAGACACTCTGGAGACTTTGGTATCAGATGGCAGAAAGGAGTAAAACACAACGAGGGGTTCTTGGGCTTTTCGTAAATAAAAAAAAAAAATAAGGCAAAGCTCTCAGGTTTTTACATATGCACAGCAATGATGTAAATTGAGCCAAGTTTTGAGAGCCCCTCAACCCCATGTGCATAAAAGTTAGACTGAAGGTGTTACCGAGCAGGGTAGAAATTCCTGGTTTACTTTGCAGAGTGATTTAGGTGATTAGTTGGGTTTCTAAAGTATTTTTAAAATGGACTCTTCTCTTCAGTAACCAGCATATTCCCATTGCAATCATTTTACACTTTTTTTATTTGCTTGCTCAAATACTTTTAAAAGTTTGTAATAAAAGCAAAGGCTAACACCCAAGGACAAATTCCAAATCTGTGGAAAGCACACTAATGAGGTTTTACTAAAATATCAAAATTTAGATATCCTAGTTATAAAACCTGAGTAAATTGAAGCAAAAAATTTCTAATCAGTATAACCCCATCTTCAAGATCTTTAGGAGAGAAATGGAATAGGTGAATGACTGCCCTAAAGGAAGGGGAATGATGATGTTCCCGACCAGGAGAAGAAACACCAAGTCTCTTGCATTTGTCTTGTGCCTCCTCTGTTGGAAAACAACTCCATTCTGAAACTGCAGGTCATGGAAGAAATGCATAGTCCTCTTGTGTGCTCTCATCAAATCATTCTTAAAGCAGAATGATAGTTCAAAAAATAATTGTCACAATTGTTTTTCCAAAAGTGTTTTTGCCCTTTGAAATTTCAAATCTTCAAAATAGTAGTATGGCTTAAAAATTCCTGCACAAAATAATGTCATGTTTGATAAAAAATTCCTCTGTCCTCTCAAGGTTTCTCTGAAATATAGAGAAGTAATAAAAGAAGCATTTGGTATACTTTTTCCTGTTACTAATTGCCCTAGAACACCTTCAATATCATGTTGCAAAGTTCTAGATTGACATGAATGACAGCTTGTACTTTGGAAAACAGACTGGAGTCCAAACAGATGGTAGAAAACAGGTTTTTGCAAGTAGGAGTTTTTAAAGGAGGAAGTGAATGATTACTCTCCTGAAGGTAAAAGCCTCCCAACCTGCTTAGAAATGAGATACCTTTCTGCAATTCCAAATCATGGCTGCATGTGGGAGCATGGACAGGAGAAGATAGAGGGTCAGGCTAAATTAAAAGTGGATTTAACTCTTACTGAGGATATTCTCACAGTGAAAAGAAGCTTGATAGATGAAATATAAAGGTCTCTCTAAACAGTAAATATTTAAATTTTATGATTTTTAAGTTTGTTCTTTTCTGGTCATTTTTTGTAAAATAAAACTTGTGAAAGGTGATCCCCTTTCCCATATTCATTTTTTATTCAGATATTCATTAAGTTGCATGTGTCAGGCTGTGTGCCAGATAATAAGACGGAAGATTCGTGCCAATTTCACTTTTGTGGAGCTCAGTTTAGTGGGGAGTGGGGCTAATGCCACTTAATGTTGTGTGTGAGGAAACAGCTGCTGTGGATCTGCAGTTGTGCAGATTTAGACTTGTATTCCTGGATGAGTAGCTAAAAATAGAATCCTTTGGTATAGAGACCTCTTTGAGTAGCAATCCTTTCTTAATTTGTTAAAAAAAAATAAGGTTGATTTTGAGACTCCTTTGGCTAAAATAGTTCTGGGGAAAAAATGATAAAAATATAAAAAGAAGCTCCCTTGTTCCTAAAGTGAGAGGTAAAGACACTGCAGACAGGCAAATCTTGCTCTCACCTGCACTCATTTTCATTTCACATGCTGCAATTTTTAGGTCTTTTAATTTCCTTAAGAAATTTGCATTTGCCAGAATGAAAATCATGCAAATATCTGTAAATCTCCAACCTTGTTTCCTCCTGTTGGGTGTATTATCACAGAGCCGTCTAGATTACAGAGGTGTTAAGAATGATATAATTTAGATCTGTCCTCTGTTTTGAACCACAATTTTTTTTGGCAATTAATATTCATCTGTTAATCTTTCTGTTCTTGGTTTTTCCATTTTGAGTTTCAATATGAAAGTATAACTTTCTAGTGATATACCAAATTATAATTATATATCTTAGTTGAACTTAAACTGATGACTATTTGAAAGAAGTCTAAATATTTCTTATAATTTCTAAATATTTTGGAAATGTAAATGCTAATATCAGACTGACAACCCTGTGAGTAATTCATACATACGTATATATGTAAAATGCATATAGAGAGACAGAAAGAAATAGATATAAAAGAAGACCCTGACAAATTCAACACACCAGAAAAATCTAATTGAAAATAACTGTTAATGAATTGTCCAGATACATTACAACTAGTTGAAAAAATTTTTTTTCTTCCTTGGTTTTTTATTTTACACTGTTAGCCATTAATTTAAATCAGTTTCCTATATATTTTAGGGTTCCATTCAGCTAATTTAGCGTGGGTTTATACTAACAGAAATAAATGTAGGTTCTATGGGGAAGGTAGACAATCAAAGGAATAATGGCAGAACATTTTCTAATTTTTTTTTAATTTTTAAAATCTCAGCACATTGATATCATAGTTTCTCTAACTACATTTTTTTAAAAAAATTTGATTCATTGTACACAAATGGGTACAACTTTCATTTCTCTGGTTGTACAGGAAGTAGAGTCATACCATTTGTGTAATCATACATATACATGGGATAATGATGTTTGTCTCATTCTATTATTTTTCCTTTCCCCCACGCTCTCCCCACCCCTCATTTTCTTCTATGCAATCCATCCTTCCTCCATTCTTGCCTCCCTTCCACCCCGCTTATGTATCATTAAGCCTTTGGTTTTTGGGGATTGATTTATTTTACTTAGCATGATATTCTCCAACTTCATCCATTTACCTGCAAATGCCATAATTTTATACTTATTTATGGCTGAATAATATTCCATTGTGTGTATATATCACAGTTTCTTTATCCGTTCATCTATTGAAGGGCATCTAGGTTGGTTACACAATCTAGTTATTGTGAATTGAGCTGCTATAAACATTGATGTAGCTGAAAATTGTCTGTCAAGCTGTAGGCAGTGTCAGCTTTGTACACTGTAGATCCTCAACAGTTCAACAATATGAGCAAAATATAAGGAATAATAACACACTCTGATGAGGAATCTGAAGCATGGTGTGATGAGAGTGGCTAGTGGGGTGAGGGCAGCAGGAGGGACAGCTGCTCAGATGGGCCATCAGAGAAGATCTCTGTGAGGAGGTGACATTTATTTTGTGAACTAATAGGTGCTTCTTTGGTTAGCAGACCCTCTCCTAAGTTTTTCTGAGAACCTACCAGACCAAAAGCACTAGTTTTATGAAATTTCTATTCAAATAGTTTGTTGTTTAGATAATAAAGCATTTTAGAAAGGAATCTTAAACTGAATGAATGGATAATTCTTTCTTTGTAAATGAGACTAATTTAGTATTCTGTCACTGCTATAGTTTGGATCTTGAATGTGCCCATATTCTTGGACACAAGATAATGGCACTATTGGAATGTGGTGGAATCTTTAAGAGGTGGAGCCTAGTGGAAGAGGGTTAGGTCACTGTGGGCAGTATGCCCTCCAAGAGGATGTTGAGACCCTGGCCCCTCCTTTTCCTTGCTCTTTGCTTCCTGGCCATCTTGAAGTGAACAGACCTCCACTTGCCACACCCTCCCACATGATGTACTGTGTCACTACAGGCCCAAAACAGCAAGGCCAAGAAAGGAGCATAGACTGAAACCTTTGAAATCATGGGCCAAGCAACCTTTTCACCTTATAAGTTATTTATTCCAGGTGTTTTGTCACAGTGATGACAACTGTTATTTTAGAAAGTTACAGGAAAGCACAATAAGAATGTCCCAGATGGGCACTTAGGAAGTTCTGTTCTTGTTCAGTTCTACTGCTACTATATTTTTGCTCTGAAAACTCTCAGGACCTTGTTTTCTCATCTAAAAAGTGACATAGCTGAGTTCAATGCCTTCTACATTCCTATCCAGTTCCAAAAAGCATGTATCATTTTAATGAATGTTTTTATATCTATGAATATATCTTGTTATGTGATCTTGGTGACTTTCCTACCAGATGCAACTCAAGCTCTTCTCCTGTGAGAATGAGAAAGAGATATTAGTTGAAATTATTATCAGAGAAAATGTTGAAAACTGTTACACTCTGTTTTAGTCGGCTTTTTTGCCACTGTGACCAAAAGACCTGACAAGAATGATTTTAGAAGAGGAAAAGTTTATTTGGGGGCTCATGGTTTCAGAGGTCTCAGTTCATAGATGGCTGACTCCATTGCTCTGGACCCAAAGTGGGGCAGAACATCATGGCAGAAGAGTGTGGTAGAGAAAAGCAGCTCAGGATATGGTACCAAGAAGCAGAGAGAGATTAAGCTCAGCTCACAAAATACATACCCCAAAGGCATGTCCCCAGAGACCCACCTCCTCCAGCCACAAACTACCTGCCTAAAGTTACTGGTTAACTCTTATCAGGGGATTAACACTGATTAGGTTAAGGTCTTCATAACTCAATCGTCTCACAAATGAGCTCTTGGGGGACACCTAATATTTAAACCATAACATACCCTATTGAAATATAAGTTTGAAGTAATTTGAAAACATTTAAAATATGCATGAATGTCATATAAAACTGGAATTTTAATATTCACTGTAGTACTTTCAATAACTATTACATCTGTAATTCAATGTTTTTGTACTAATTCAGTAAATATTTTCTACAAACATGTTGCTTGCAAACCGTCAAGCTTGATTTTGAGAGAAGACACCATTTTCCCCATTATAGAGGAGTAGTCTTTCTTGATGGTTAAGCAGACACAGAAACAAACAAAATCATTTTTTCTTCTATTATTTTTGCTTTATCCCACAAATATTTGAAGACACTTACAACAGTATTTATACAAATAAAAACAAGTAGTCAGGATGAGGTAAAATGTAGATAGAATGGAGGTGATGTTAGGATAGAGATCATCAAACAACCGAATCCCACAAAGCTACTAAGGTCCAGTTGAAATTTTATCCCAGGATTTTAGTAGTATCCAGAGCTAAAAGAGAAGCTTAGCATCCATGAAAGGAACATTATGTTAACACTTTAGAAGAGGTGAAGTCTTTCCTAGAATGTAGATGTGAAAGAAATTGCATGGAGGAACTTTAGATGATGTAGAAGGAAATGAGTGGGGGGGTATGAAAAAGGGTGGGATGAGACAGACGTCATTACCCATGTACATGTATGATTACACAAATGGCATGAATCTACATCATGCACAACCATAGAAATGAAATGATGTACCCCATTTGTGTACAACGAATCAAAATGCAGTCTGTAAAAATAAAAAAATAATTTAAAATAGATAAATAAAATAAGAAAGCAAGTTAAAAGAAAGAACATTTATTGGGGGGATACTATTTAATGAGGACATTTATGGAGTGCTTATTATGTGATAGGCATAGTATTGTTTCACACACATTCTCCCATGTAATCTTCACATTAAATATGTGAGCTAGGTACTATCCTATTATTGATGATGAAACAGAGATTTAGAGAATCCAATACACTTTATATGCCACACACTGAGCAACAGTCAGAGACTCTTTCTTCATCCCTGGGTTACTCCTACCCTGAGAAATGCTTCTTGCCTCTCCTATCAGGACCAAGGATCTGCACAAGCCACAAGTTCAACATTAGATTCCATAAGGTCATTGCTTGCTTCAAGTAAGCCAGAATGTCACACCAGAGAAATTTGAGGAATTTCTATTATAATCCAAGAATGAATAAGTTTAGTAATTGCTTTCATTTTTGAAGTTTAAAATATAGTCTGTCTAGATGATCAGGTGGGTTATGCTTTACAAATAATCTTTGCTAAGTGTATTTTTTTCCTCCATTGTGATCTTGATGAAATTGATCAGGAGACGTTTCCAGGCAAGAGAATGGAGTTATTCTTTGTTGATTGGAGGGTAGGGCCTTGTAAGGCAGGAGGGCTTAGTGGCTATTGCTCTAGTTTGAGGGTGTCTAGAAAGTAGTTAATGTTCTTCCCTCTTTCTGAGATTCCTGGTGAGGTACTCTATGCCTCAGTTTCTTCATCTGTAAAGTAGGGATAGCAACAGTATTTATGTAGTAAGAGTATTATCAACATCAGAAAAAAAAATGTATGTTAACTTTTTAAAAACCTAGAGTCAGATGTATTGTTCGCTGACAGAACTGCCCCCCTTTCCTTACTTTTCCCTCTTTTTACTTACTTCCTGCCAGACTTCCTTCCATCTCCAGTTCCCTCCTCCTTGACTTTCTTCTCCCTGACATTTTCTTCCCTCTCAAGAACTTCTCTTTTTCCATATTTCCTCTCCTCTTCCTCCTTTATCTCAATTTATCCTCCTTTGTCTAATTGCATCTGACGGGTAGACCTGATGTGAATCTGAGGTACCTCACCTGGGCTTTCCCCCAGTGGATAGGACCATCTTCCAAGAAAACCAGCCTGAGAACCAAGAACCATAAGGGAACACACAGTTCCCAGAAAGGAATTATCTCTGCTCAGGGGCATTAGGGAAGGATGCAGGGGTGAGGGGAGGTGTCCCATTTTATTGAAACTTCCCAAAGACAAAGGATGCATGAGGTTGAAAAGGGAGGAATGTTGAGGCTTAGGGACAGAGATTGTCAAGGTGCATGCACAGAACCAACTGTTTAAAACCATCTGGAGGGTAGGAGACTCATGCTATGCAGCAGGTAAAGATAATAAAGGAGTTTAGGGACAGAGTTTTGAAACCTGGTGCAATTACATTGAAATCCACTCTAAGGCACACTTAAGTGGGTACTAGAGACTTTCTCTCAATACGTATGTGATTTTCTAAAATACAGAAAGCTTAAAGAACTGGTTTGCAAAAGTATGCCGGGCTATGTTTTAGTTTTTTTCTTCAGATTGTTGAATGAGAAGACTATAATTGTTGATGAACTCAATGACACATCCTTTGCTTTGCAAACTTGTTTATTTATTTCTCAGGGTTTTTGAAATTCAGATTATAAATAATGTCATAATTTTATCATTAATAACTTCATATATATATATGCATGAAATATTTTTGGTATTTCAGGTTCCTGCATGAAGTTAATAATATGTTGTTTTTATTCACTGTATATTTTTTATAGTTATAGAAACTGTCTCTATATTTGTTTAGCAAGCATATTTTTCTTCAGTTTTATTTCTCTGTACTGGTATTGGAATGGTGCCTGATGTAATGAAATATTGATTTTCACATACCTCAGTGTCAGAGTCTGATCTTTTTTCCTAATTCTGAAAAAGAAGGAAATGTTTTTTGCCATCAGGCAAAACTAAATCAAAATCCTACAAAAGCAGTGTAACACAGAGATTATAATGAACCCCAGCTACTGTCCAGTGATTGTCTGCTATTTGGTCAAAGATAGTAACTGCAATAGTATTTTGAAAACTGAGAAGGAAGATTATTTTGATTAATTGGTTACACTCCACAGTAAATTGTCACAGTAATAGCTTCTAGTTCATCTGGCCAATGGGTATCAATGTGTCACTTTTACTTTGAGCTTGATTTAAGTTTGCTTTAGCCAATAGGATATTAGCAAAGCATTGGAACAGCCTTGAAAAGCACTTCAACAGTGGGTCTGTTTCCCTTGTTGCTTTTAGAACCCAACTTTTGTTTCAAGAAACCCTGGATAGCCTGCTAGAGACCTATGATTCAGCCAATAGCCAGCAGCAACACATGTGAGTGAAAACATCTTAGGCCTTCCAGTTCCACCTGACAAACTAGCACATTACAGCTGCATGTTGAACCCATCCCAAATTGCCAGCACACTAAATTTTCAGCTAGGGAGGTAATTGTTGTTTTAAACTCCTAGCTTGGAGTGATTTGTTACACAGCAATATTTATACACTGCTTGGCATTCTTTTATATGTAACCTCACTGGTAATATAGTAGACCATAAATGTGTCAGAATTGAGACCAGCTAAAATATTTAAGTGCTGTTAGCAAAATATATTTAACAACTCAATATATTTGGAAAAGCATTTTCAAAAAGCACAAGCTTACTAAAATTATTAATTATTAAAACACTTAACTTGGAAAAATTAAGGATTTACTTATCATGTGCAGTCTCACCTATTTACAGAATACAGTATTAAACATGCAGATTCAAAGTAATTAAAGAGAATGGAACATGATTCTGAAAATCAGAGAAACAGAAGAAAAGAGCAAAGCATATATTAATTGTTCTTATAGCAGCCCTTTGGTCTAACTTTCTTGGTAGCCAAGAAAAAATAACAAACAAAGAAACAAACAAAATAAAACAGGTGTATGTAGCTCTTATTCAAGTAGGAAGAACACACATTTATATGAGGAACAAATTTTTTTTTTCTTTGCATAGGAGAAACTTATTACATGGAC
The DNA here is from genome assembly GCF_902686455.1 of Sciurus vulgaris. Classification (NCBI taxonomy): domain Eukaryota; kingdom Metazoa; phylum Chordata; class Mammalia; order Rodentia; family Sciuridae; genus Sciurus; species Sciurus vulgaris. The sequence continues at coordinate 91,509,192 of NC_136466.1, forward strand.
CTTAATTGCAGACAAAAGGTTTTGTTTTTGTTTTTTTAACTAGTGTTTTCCCAAAGTTACAAATATTATTTTAATGGCTCTTTTTATATTATCTCCCATAGGAAGTTTAGTACATATAATCAAATCTTAAATCAAGTCAGAACTTGATTCAGCTGTCATTTTCTCAGCTCCTCACTTGGTTTCTGCCAGTGTCCAGCACTTGAAAAGTAGTGCAAAATGAATGAAAGTATCTATTGAGCACCTAGTTGTGCAGGGTATACTGGAAGGAACTAAGATGAGTGAAATATCCACTGTCCCACAAGTATCCTGTGTTTGGATTAATGTGGAGACAAGTTTGAATCAAATAGTCACCTAGTATATGACCACTTGCTGTGATAAATGCTACAATGCTAAACCTCAAGGGACCTAATACACCTGGAAGTGAGAGAAGCCTCCCCTGAGGAAGAAATGCTAGAGGTGGGATCCCCTTGGTGCCACCAGATGACAGGAAGGATGGTGGGGGCAGCACACCCGGCAGAGGACAGTGCCGTTTCCAAAGGTGCTAAAGTGTTAAGAGCACAAGGCAGAGCAGTCAGGGATCTGCAAGAAGGCAGGTGTGCCTGGTGGCCAGTGTGAGGTGTGATAAAACTGTAGCATCAGGCCTCATTTCCTGCACATGGGAATTCCTTCAAGGTGCTGACTGTTCCTGTTTGTGTTTATCAGCTGTTCTCTGTTTAGCATGTGATACTTTTGCATTGGGAAGACATTGTTTGCAAAAGGTAGTTCAATGAAATATCTTACAAAAGAAGTGTCACTCTGCTAATTTTTCATGGCTTTTTTCCCTGTTGTGCTTCATGTCCTACCCAGCTCAGTGTGCTTAATTAAAAAACTTAATTAAATCTGCTAGAGATGGTAAAATACACAGGTATAAAAGAACACACTGTCAAATGTGATTATCTAAAAGCATGAGAAACGAGTTATGTGTCTTGCTGCAAATGTTATAAGCAGTGTAAATTGATTCTAAAAACATTATAGAATGTTCCTGGTTATCCTTTCTTCAGTTTTGGTGATTGTGCAGTTTAATTCTCTGTAGAATCATTACAAATCTTTGTCCTTTCAGGACTTGAGAAAAGAACTAAAAGTCATTTGGAACAAAGTCTTATAAAGAAAATAGATGGTAACACTGAAAAATGATGGCCCTAGTTGATCATGTAGCTCATAAAACAAATGCAAAATATCTTCGAGTAGTTACAAAGAGCATAGGTCCCCAAGGATGACAATTTCAAGGGACAACATACTTATATAATACTGGAATACACACTTAAAATAATTTTAGTTAATCATTGAGATGTATTCATTCATTCACCCATTCATTTAACCAATCTTTATTTAATATCTACTCTGAGACCAGTTTTATTTAGGTGCTTGGGACATATCAGTGAATAATATAGAGGAATTTACATTTTAGTATGATATCAACAGAAAAGTAATAAAGTTATCTATTTCTTAGAAGCAATAACTATTATGAAAAAAAGAAAAGAAAAAATCAAGGTGATTGGAAATCTACCAAACCTTTAAATCTAGTGTTATAGAATCAAAAATGGGTCCTAAATGTGGTGATGATAAGTTTGATATTTTAAATTTCCCTTTGTCTTAAAGGTCCTGGCCTATTGGAAGTCCTTGTCCTAAGTTCCATTTCCTGATGCCAACCTTGGCCACTGATGAATCTAACATTGGGTTGTACTAGCAACTCTCAGAATCTTATTGTCCATTGATTAAGAAGAATGTTCTTGACACCAAATCTAGGCACACAAACAGATCAGATCAATTAAAACCAAATCCTGTCCACTTAAATCACATTTTCACGAACTCAGCCTGGACTTACTAATAGCTATTTCTCACATGCTAAACCTTGACCTTTTTCTCTACTTCCTTGCAGCACCTTATATCTGAGAGGCATGCATAAGTGGTGCTCACCTCTTTTGGATCTACATCTAAGGACACACCCAGAAGTGATGTTTTAGCAGCTATTGGAGCATGTCTCAGCCCACTCAGATTGATACAGAAAATTAACCATCACACTCACACATAATCTCAGAATCTGCCTGGAATGTGCCCTTTGTTTTACAGATTGAGTAACTGCTCCTGACAAGGTTTAAGTTGAAGAGCATTGTGAGGAACCATTCAGGAGTACACCCTTCAGTTGGATGGTTTATTGTGTTACATTGATTTGGCACACTTGACAAAAATGATAAAACTTATGTCAGCAAAGAAGTGCTGAAATTTGTGAGCCGAAAAATTCAAGACTGATAACTTGGTCTTTCTCTAGTGCTATTCCTCTCCTGTAAGATGTTCCTGAGCTGGTATTTACTTTAATCTTGCATGCAGTTTAGTAAGGAGTCTTCTTGGCTCTCTTGAACTGGAAGCTTTGGTTACCTTACTGTTTCATACATTTGGGTATGATTTCATCTTCCCATTAAAATAAACTTAAGCCAACATGTGGTTAGGCATCTTTCATTCCTTCAGCCCTCTCCATTCCCAAACTGTTCCAATCATTTTTTCTGTCTCTTTTGGGGGATATCTTTTTCCACTGGGTTCTCCATCTGATGTTGCTCAGATACTACTCTAGGGCTACTTTACACTGTCGTTGTTGGAAGGGCCTCATCTGCCTTTCTTTAAACAACTTTGTTGAACTTTAATTCACATAAATACAGTCTACCAATTTAAAAGGTACAATTCAGTGGCTTTAGTTTATTCACAGAGTTGGGCATCTATCACATCATTGATTTTACAACATTTTCATTAATCCAAACAGAAATCCTGTGCCTCTTAGTCATCACTCCCCAATCTCCCCATCTTTCCTCTCTCCCACAGTCCTAAGCAACCACTAATCCTCTTTCTGAATCTGTAGATTTGCCTACTCTGGACATTTCATGTAAGTGGAATCATATGTGGTCCTTTGAGACTGGCTTCATTCACTTAGCATAATGTTTTCAAGGTTCCGCCCATGTTGTAGCATGTATTGGTACTTCGTTTCTTTTTATTGATGAATAATATTACATTCTGTGACTCTACAATATTTTATATATCCATTCTTCAGTCGATGCACATTTGGGTTGTTTCTATTTTTTGGCTGTTCATAGTGCTGCTATAACTGTTTATATGTAAGTTTCGTGTCTATGTATGTTTCCATTTTTCTTGGGCATACACCTGGGAGTAACGTTGCTAGTTTATATAGTAATTCTATATTTTGTCCTCTGAGGAAAAATTTGAAGAACTACTAGATTATTTTCCAAACCTTTCATCCCCTCTCATGACTCAAGCCACCATCACCAGCTGTGCTATTGATCACAGACTTCACCATGGAGCTGTACACAGTGCAGTGTCCTCGCTGCTGAACATACTTCTTTTTGTTTTGGTTTTTCAGCCTCTAGCCTTTTCCTCCTCAAAATAACTTCTGCATGGGGCCAGAGTGAACAGTCTAAAATGCATTTCTAACCACATCAAACCTTCCCCTGGCTTTCTGTCCGTACATGATGTGTAAGCCTCTGTAGCAAGGTGCACGTGTGCCCACTCTCTGGGCACTGCCTAGCTCCCCAGACTTGTTTTTATTCTCTCCCTGCCTCTTATTTTAGGTTTCATCAGCGCCTTGTGGCTGTGGTTCTCCTTGGATATCATACTTTGCTCTTAAGTCACATGCATCTATTGCTTCAAAGCTCAGCCTGGGTTATTTCCATCTCATGGTTTTGGGATGTTCCACTTGACTTTAAAGGTAAAACCTGATGGCTGTGTATACTAGAGGTTGAAGCTGTCAGCTGACCACTCACTCTCCTTGGATATTTCACAAGCTTCCTTTATTTGTTCTGTCATCTGTACACTGATGCCTCCATTCACAGTTCACTGTCTGGGGTCAGTATACCTCTTCCATGCTCCTTACTGACCCTACTGATTGTTAAAATGTTGCAGTGCTTCCTTACTTGTTGGTAAATAGATGCAGTTCCAAGTTTCCCAAGTACCACACCACCACTCCACAGATTCCCTCATGATCCAGCAACTGAGGGACTCAAGCACGATGGCATCCAGAACCTGCTCCCACACTGCAGCAAGTCTGCTCCAGTTCAGTGCCCTGTGTTAAATATTCAAAACCTCACCCCAAGTATCCCACTGAGAGCACCTCCCACTTGTCATTCAACAGATATTCAAAAAATATTGGTGGAGTGAACAAGTAAATGAGTACAGTCTTCTTTCTTTTCATTTGAAGGTTAGATATCAAAGGATAAAACCTTTCTGTACATCTAATATCAGTTTCTTCTCACTGAACCTTTAAGGGACATCTGCCATCCAAGTGGCATTAATATTTACTGAAAGCTAGATGAGGACTTTCCCTGATATATTTGTGAAATCACCAAAAAAGGGTGAAGTTCTTCCTTGCTCTACTATGTCTTGAAAAGTCACTTTTTTAAAAATGTAGCTCAACCTGCTGTTTTGATTTCCTTTGGTAAAATGGGGTTTTCAAGGATATCGTTCAAAACATTGGAAATAACCAATGTGGTTATTTTAAAACCGGGAATTTCCACTGATTTCCGACATAGGGGAAATTGACTTCTTTAAATGTTTTTTCTCATTAGAGATATTTTCAAGAAACAAATGAGTTGGCCATTTGGAATTTACTAGAAAGGATTTGCTCTTTATAGGAAAAACAGCCTTCTTAGATGCTTCGCATAATATAACTTAACCAAAACTGTGAATAAGTTCTTTATTATCTGAAAATATGCTTTGCAGATATGGTAAAGAATAATTCTAGCATTTGCCTCCTTCAGAATGCTTAAACACAATAAAATAATAATATACAAAATAAAAATTAAAAAGATCTGGAGTATCAAATCTGCCTTTAGAAATAAGGAGGTATGAATGCATGTGTTGGCATGTTTGTGAGGCTAAACAACTTCAATTTAAAAACCATATTTAGCAACATCTGTGAACCATGTTTTTAATTGAAGCAGAGATTTTCCTGAAACAAAAAGACAATTAGGTGTGTTAAAATGAAAAACTTAAATAAATGCATGCATAGTTTTCTGGTATTTCTCTTTGCTATGGCTTATTTATATGACTTATTTGTCTCTTGTGATGTAAGCCAAGTTAAATACAAATAACTCCCAAATATAACTTGTAACTTCACCGTTATTGATTTAATCAATAAATGGGAGGAACACTAAACTTGTGCCTAGCTGATTTGCCAGAAAGCATTGAATCACACTACATCTCATCATGCAGAAATTGCATCAGCTCATGTCATCACAAGAAGATGGGTGAATGCAGTACAAAAAATGTTTTCATGCAGTACAATAAATATTTTGAGAGAAAAAGAATGACAATAATCACCCATTTTTTATTACAGTATATTGTTATAATTGTTCTATTTTATTATTAGTTGTTGTTAATCTCTTACTGTACCTAATTTACAAACCAAACTTCATGCTTGCTAAGCATTATAGGAAAAAACATGGTACATAGGATTTATTAGTATCTGTGGTTTCATACATCCACAGTGGAGCTTAGGAATGTATTCCCCATGGAGAAGTGGGCAACTACTATATTTGTAGATTGGGAGTAATCTGAAGAAAATTTGAAGAATATTTGGTTGGATAATTAGATACTTGATATATGAGAATTGGATCAATACAAAGTGGCTGCATTGAATAAGATTTTAAGACTTGATGCATGGTTAACAGTATTTTAAAGACACATATGGTTTCACTTACTTATTCATTCATTGAGCATTGATTGAGCATCTACTATGGATAAGTGCTACTTCAAACCCTGGGGATACACGAATCAATAAAGTGCAGTCTTTATACTATTGGGATTTATATTAAAAATAATTAAAATCCAGGTAGCAGTGAATGGTAGGAACAAGATAAGACAGTCTGATTTCATAGTGTGTCCTTGCATAGGGTTGGAGAATATTTAAATTGGCCAGAAAATATCTTGCTAAAGTGATAACATTTAAGCTAATATCTAAAAGACAAGAAGACAACCAGGTGTAGACTGGGGCTACCAAATTGCAGGCAGAGGTGTTGTTAGGGACAAAGACTTGGAAGCTCTGCTGGGAGTGAAGTTAATTAGCTAACAGCAGAGAGTTTTATTGTGATCATATTGTTACTCTGCAAAATAGCTCATATGTTTAAAATTCTTCCACTCAAACTCAAACCAGACAATATTTTGCTCACTTGGAAGTTAAGAAATATATACTTGCATTTCTATGTACCCTAAAGAGACAACTATAAACAATAAACTAATTTCCTAATAATTGATGACAGTATTCCTCCCCTTCTGCACAAAACACACATGTCCTAACTTTTAATGTGTTTAATTTCAGTGTTGAAAAATATCTTGACCTTTTAAAATGTTTTGTTGTTTAGGGATAAAAGTCCAGTGCACTCTGACTCTTGAATGCTGATACAATTGAAGGACATTCATTCAAAGAAAGAGCCTATGGTTTAACTGCAACCTGCTCAGGGTGAAGTGGTATCTTTGATGTTCAGATGAAAGCACTTTTAAGTTCTAACAAAACAAAAGAAAAAGGCATATGAAAGATGAAAGTCATCAGATAATGTAAGAAGAGAAGGAAAAGATGAAGATAAATGTTTTTGAAAAGTGCTAACCATTACATTTTATTGAATAATTTGACAAAGCGGTTTAGTCATCTCAGAACTCAGCTGAGTAGGATCATATATTTGTGGGAAATGTTCTACTAGTATAAGAACTATTCCTTTGCTTCCCTATAGAGAATAGGATAGTACTCTGCCTTCAGCATATACTTCATAAATGAGCAATGGAAGGAGCAAGAAATGTAAATACTGTTGAGTCATTTTTAAGAGAGAGCTTATCAGAACACAGTTCTGGAATCTTTCTCATATTGAAACAAGTTCTGCATTTTAGAACCTAATGTCTAAAAGATACCTCTATTAGGGTTCTCCACATAGAAACAAAACCAATAGGAGATTTACAAGAATATATACGTTATAAAATGGATGCAGCTGGTTTAAGTCCCTAAGGCTTAAGGCCTGAGAACCAGGAACTCCCATGTCTAAGGGCAAGAGAAGATGGATGCTCCAGCTCAAGCTCAAGAAGAAAAAGAATTCACTCTTCCTCTGCCTTTTTCTTGTGTTCTGACCTTCAACAGATGAGATGATGGATGCCTGGACACATTGGTCATAGTAGAGCATCTACACTCATTCTGTTTTTCAGATGCTAATCACTTCTGGAAACATTCAACAGCACATCTAGAGGCTGTGGCTCAGTGGTAGAGCCCTCGCCTATCACATGTGAGGCCCTGGGTTAAATCCTCAGCACCACATAAAAAAAGGTATTGTGTTCACCTACAACTAAAAAATAATAATAATTAAAAAAGACACACCTAGAAGGCAGCTATCCATGCATCCCTGAGCCCTTTCAAGTTGACACATAAAAATAATATTCACAACATCCAATCACAGTAAAATGAAATATGTCTGAATGAATGAATTTAACATTAATTTATTTTAAAACCCAGTGATCCTCTTTGGGGAGTTCCCTATTCCAGTATGAAAGTGAGTGTTCCAATTAAACAAGAAAATGCTTGTATGTATCATATAGCTCTCTATATAGTAAAGAAAATAGATAACTTCAATAGTAAACTTTAAATAAATTATATCAAACTGTAATTGCATAATATGAAGAGAATATAGGATAAATATGTTGTGAATTTTCTATTTATGAAACACTTCACTGTGTTAATTTTGAAAAGATATTTTGGAATAATCCTGACTGGACTTGCTATAAATTTATTGCTGCATATTTTAAAGAGATACTCAGTACCATCAGATGATCCTACTCATCTCAAAAAGTTCACCTTCTTTAAGACAATGCTTTTACCCTTCTTTTTTTCTGAAATTTTCAGTATCCTCTCCCCAACTGGTCATCTCTTCAAATACTTATATAGAAAATAAATACATTTACATCTTCCCACTGCCAAAATCTAAATACTCCTCCCTCACCACACCCTTGGCCAACCTTCCTTATATGGTGGCAGACCCGTTCGCTTCTTCTAAGGCTACACCCACCATTCAGGCCCTGGATCAGATCCATTGCTTGACACTTGACTCTGCAATTACCTTTTTTCCATCCTGTCTTTGGAATTTTTTCCCCTTCTTTTGGTGTATTTCCCACTTGGCATGTAAACATGTATTTTTATTTAAAAGTATAGAAATAAACCCTTGTTTTCATCCCATGTCAACCTGCAGTGACTTTTCCCATTCTTTCCACATAAGTGTTTCTTCTTGCTACATCTTCATCTCATATCCTCTCAACCAGTTCAAACAGGTTTTTATTCCTACCACCCCTTAATAGAATGGCTTCTATTAAGATCAAATTCTTGCCAGAGATCTCATAGTAATAACGCCTCTATAAGGCTTATTTATGTATTAGGTACAAATTTAAGTACTTCTCACATAGTAACTCATTTAATTTTCACAACCTCTGTCTAAGGTAGGTCCTATCATAATACCCATTCTACAAATGAGGAAACCAGAAGATCGGATAACTTGAACAAGGTCTTGCCATTGATGAATAGCAGAGGCAGGATTGTCTGACTCAACCTTTCTTCTCTATGTCATTCTACTATCCCTCGTAGCACCCTGCCTGCCATCTCAGCTGCACTTTACATGGTGGGCAGTGTCCTTCCTGAGCCATTTCCTTTCTTAGGGCCCTGTGAACCATGAAATTTTAATCAGCACCTTAATTAATTTCAGTATCTTGGCTCTTCTCTTTCTGGATCTCATTTATTGGTTCTCCATCCTCCCTCAGCTTTCTGAAGGTTGTAGTTCCCTAGAGCTCTGTCCTCAGTCCTCTTATTTACTTACTCCTTACATGGTAAAATGCCATCTCTGCACTTATGCCCATTTCTAAGCTGGTCCTCTCTGTGAGCTCCAGGCTTACAGAGCTCATAGGAGGAGGGCCATTGGGCCTACCCAATAGTCACGTCAAACCTGTGTTAACATTGATCAGAAGAAAACTGTTGATTCTTCCCTCTACCCATCCTGGCAAAAATTCCCTTTCCATAACCTTTTGAGTCCCAATTAATGACATAAAGACTATGGCAAATATATAGCGAAGTCAGTGCAAACTCAACCAGATTCTCGTTGGAGAACTGTTTTTGAACAGGTACTTAAAAATATTCTAGCAAGAACATTACTGCAGGCAACACAGAAAATGGTTTTTGTTGGGCATGTTCCAGTCAGAAACATGCTGCAGGTACTATGAAAATGTGTTTTTGACCACAGCATCACAGCAGAGTGTTAGGAAGGGGTTGTGAAACACAAGCAAAAAATTAGCTTTTAAGGCGACAGGAACATTTTAAAGCATTGATTTGAGTCCTTTGTTGAATCCATATACTTTTTGAGTCAGATTTTCCCATTTTATAAAGTGTCTTTTTCCCATTTTATAAAGAATCTGACAGTGTGTGCTTTCCCACACAAATCTGTCAGTTCACTCATCTTTATCCACCACACCCACCTATGGTTCACATTTGAAACCTTTCTGCAGTAGAGAGTGCCAGTCAGCTAGAGGCAGTTTGGTGAACACTCAAAAGCGAAAATTCATCTAAACTGCCATTTAGGATCCTAACTGCACTGCAGTAGGTAGCAGCTGGGTAGAAGAAGGTCTTACCTTCCAGGGCCTGGTGGCATCTTTGGGGTCATGGGTTTGGTATGCAAATAGCATTTTACTCTTCAACTTATGTATATTACCCTTAAAGACCTCTTCTTTATGAATTTAGACATTCAAGAGTTTCAGGAAGCCCTTATTTATATATTACTAAATGGATTTAACAAAAAATATCAGAGCTTGTTAAAATACAAATGCTTTCTTTTTGCTTTTTGGAAACCAAAGTATGTATCTTATTCCTTCCAAATGGTGAACTCCATCTCTCCTGAAGAAACCAAATGATAATGTCTTCAGCAAGAGAGGGACACAAACATTTCACATGCAAAGAGCAGGTGTTTTTCTGGCAAAATCCAGGATGGAAGTTATAAAAGGAAATGTACTTCTCAGGTACACCTTGCGTGAGTCCTCGGTGACATCTAAACATAGGGGAAGGCCTCTCAGGAGTCTAAGCTCTTGTTACAGTTTCTTTCTCCTTATCCAATGGATTAGAAAAATCAGACTCTTTACATTTTATATTATGTTCCCTCAGTGTTTTAGTTAAAGAGAGGATCTTTTAATGACTTTATTTTTTTAATTTGCAAAATTAATACTGGTACACATTACTTAGTTCAAAAGGTATTAAGTGATAATGGTGAAAATTCTCTTTCCTATACTATAGACTGTGTTTTAATTCTCTCTCTGGTGAAAGTGTCTAGGTATAAGCAATACTGTACTCTTTCAACCTTTAAGTTTACTTAAGAATTGATGTAAATCATTAAAAATCTAGAAACACTGCATACTTTCAAAATTATATAATTTTATGTGTAACTCATATTATTTGAGGACAATAAGTATATGTCATAAAAGATCTTCTGCTTTCTATTTCCATAATATATTTATTACATCTAACATGTTCTCAGTTCATTTCTTATTACATTGATTCTAAGATGAACTTTTTATTTTATATTTTAACTTTTCATAAATTAAAATATTTCTTAAAATTGTTGGCATCCTATGATGAACTGGAAGTGTTTTTATTTTTCAATTGTATAATAATTGCATTATATTTATGGGAGATAGCATAATACAAGATCAGTATGTATATTAGATAAAATACATTTTGTCCTCTATGTCTTAAAATAAATGACAAGTTGGAACTATGGTAGATTAAATACATGAGGAGGAGTTTGCTAAGTCTCTACTTAGAACTTCAGATGAAAGTTAACATTTTCAAGTTTATTCCCAATCATTTGTTGCTTTTAGACTTTAGGCTACAGAGTGATGGATATAAATAATATTTTAAAAATACAAAATTATGATTTTCAAATGTCATTGCAGGATGTAGATGAAGAAATACTGTGGACAAGTGTAAGTGCAATGTTTAAGACTGCATTTAACTGCATGTACTATGATTAACTCCATAGACTGTTTTTTAAAGCATGGATTCTGTGATTTTTTTAAATTTGTTCCAATTAGTCATATATGACAGTAGAATGCCCTATGATAGATCATACATATATGGAGTATAATTTCTCATTTTTCTGGTTGCACATGATGTAGAATCCCACCAGTTGTGTAGGATTCTACACATTATTACATAGGGTAATAATGTCTGATTCATTCTACTATCCTTCCTACCTCTATATCCTTCCCCTCCCTTCACTTCCCTCTATCTAATCTAAAGTAACTCTCTTCTTCCCTAGGCCCATCCCTTATTATGAGTTAGCATCCACATATCAGAAAAATATTTGGCCTTTGGTTTATGAGGGATTGGCTTATTTCACTTAGCATGATATTCTGCAGCTCCATCCATTGAACAAATGCCACAATTTCATTCTTTTTTAAGGCTGAGTAATATTCTATTGTGTATATATACCACATTTTATTTATCTACTCATCAGTTGAAGGATACTTAGGTTGGTTCCATAGTTTAGCTATTGGGAATTGAGCTGCTATAAACCTTGATGTGACTATGTCACTGTACTATGCTGATTTTAAGTCCTTTGGGTATAAACTGAGGAGTGGGATAACCGGGTCTAATGGTGGTTCCATTCCAAGTTTTCTGAAGAATCTCCATACTGCCTTCCATAGTGGTTACACCAATTTTCAGTCCCACCAGCAATGTATGAGTGTACCTTTTTCCCCACATCCTTGCCAACATTTACTGTTACTTATATTCTTGATCGTTGCCATTCTGACTGGAGTGAGATGATAGAGTAGTTTTGATTTGCGTTTGTCTAATTGTTAGAGATACTGAACATTTTTTCATATATATTTTGATCAATTGTATTTCTTCTTCTGTGACGTGTCTGTTCAGTTCCTCAGCCCATTTATTGATTTTGTTTTTGTTTTTTTTTTTTTTTTTTTGGTGATAAGTATTTTTAGTTCTTTATATATCCTGGAGATTAATGCTCTATCTGAGAGCATGTGGTAAAGATTTTCTCCCACTCTGTAGGCTATCTCTTCTTATTATTGATTGTTTCCTTTTCTGAGAAGAAGCTTTTTAGCTTGAATTCATCCCATTTATTGATTCTTGATTTTATTTCTTACCCTTTGGGAGTCTTGTTAAAGAAGTCAGGTCCTAAACTGACATGGTGAAAATCTGTGCCTACTTTTTCTTCTGTTAGGTGTAGGGTCTCTGTTCTGGTGCCTAAGTCCTTGGTCCACTTTGAGTTGATTTTTGTGCAGTGTGAGAGATAGAGGTTTAATTTCATTTTATTACATATAGGGTCCCAGTTTTCCCAGCACCATTTGTTGAATAGGCTATCTTTTCTCCAGTGAATGTTTCTGGCACCTTTGTCTAGGATGAGGTAACTGTATTTATGTGGATTTGTCTCTGTGTCCTCTATTCTGTACAATTGATCTACCTGTCTATTTTGGGGCCAACACCATGCTGTTTGTGTTACTAGTATAGTTGAAGGTCTGGTATTATGATACCCCCTGCTTCACTCTTCCCTCTAAGGATTGCTTCGGCTATTCTGGGTCTCTTATTTTTCCAAATGAATTTCATGATTGCCTTTTCTAGTTCTATGAAGTATGTCTTTGGGATTTTAATTGGAATTGTACTAAATCTGTATAACACTTTTGGTAGCATGATCATTTTGACAATATTAATTATCTCCATCCAAGAGCATGGGAAATCTTTCTATTTTCTAAGACCTCTTCAATTTCTTTCTTTAGTGTTCTGTAGTTTTCACTGAAGTCTTTCACCGTGTTTTTGGGTTGATTCTCAAGCTTTTTTTTTTTTTTTTTTTTTTTTTTTTTTGAGGCTATTGTGAATGGGGTAGTTTTCCTAATTTCTCTTGGAGTGGATTCATCACTGATGTATAGGAATGCATTTGATTTATGAGTGTTTTTTACATCCTGCTACTTTGCTGATTTCATTCATTCATTCATCCAAGTGTAAGTGCAATGTTTACGTTAACTGCATATACTGTGATTAACTCCATATACTTTTTTGAAAAAATTAGGGATCTGTGATTTCCTTTTTTTAATATCTTTATTTTATTTATTTTCATGTGGTGTTGAGGATGGAACCCAGTGCCTCACAGGTGCTATGCAAGTGCTTTACCATTGAGCTACAACCCCAGTCCCTTCATATACTTTTTAAATGTTTATATCTGAGTATTTGTTCTAGGTGTAGTTCCACTAAAGTTAAAGTGAGAGCTGTACGCTGACATTATTGAGAAGCGTTGAGTTATTGGGAAAGTGTCCAAGAGCACTTCCACTTTAGCTACCTTGTTACACGAGAAACTGTGTTGACATCTGGATGCGAACTTTCCCCCATGAGACATTATAGACACGAACCTGTGGGTAGTGTTGTATGGTATGCACGTACTTCTTCTAAAACATTTGTTGTGATTTATATACATGCATAGCATTATATTATGTACTGGAGTACAGGAGAGGCCAGAATAATCAGATGCTGATGCATGCTCAGAGCTATGGTTTTTTAAGGCAGACAAGCAATATATAAATTGCTAGAAAAATAAGTTAGAGAATTATCAGTGCCATAAATTATACATAGATAAAGAGAGAGATACTACATCCACTAGAGAAAAATAAGGAAAGCTTCATGAAGAATATATTTTTAAAAAATTGGTTAAAAATTAACACCAGAAGAAATTAGTCATTCAGTCTCAATTATTATTATTAGAGAAAATCCATTTCACTGAGTCTTTATGTTCAACTCTGTTGAAACATACCCTCTTCCAAGATGATAATGGTACTTTTATGTGTATGGTCTTAAGTGAAAAATTTAGTTTACACTGAAATTCTTTTTGGGAAATCTTATGTTATTTGATGAACATAACGTACATTTAAAATGGGGGAAATTGCTTGTGGGCTTGAGAATGTGGGCTATTTAAACAGCACCTTCGATTTAACAACTATAGGCTGAGCTGGAAACAGATTTTGATATGAAGTACAAAGATCTCAAACTTAGTCATTCTGTCTGTCACAAGTTGTGATAAAAAACTGACAGACAAAACCAAAACACTTTGTGGCACTCGGTACTACCCGTTAATTTCAAGCATTTCTTCTTCAACAGACCATTGAAGGAAACACACCTTCATGGGCATATCTCCCCAGTATAGCCCTGAATCAACAAGCAAGTAGTTCATCTCTTCTACTTGCTCTTTTTTTGTTGTTCTTAAGAAGGTACCATTTTCACTGGACATGGTGGCTCATGCCTGTAAATCCCAGTGGCTCAGGAGGCTGAGGCAGGAGGTTCACGACTTCAAAGCCAGCCTTAGCAAAGGCAAGGTGCTAAGCGATTCAGTGAGACCCCAAATAAAGTACAAAATGGGGCTGGGGAAGGGACTCAGTTGTCAGAGTGCCCCTGAGTCCAATCCTGGTACCTGCCCCCTACCAAAAAAAGGTACTATTTTTGCTAATTTATAACAGATGCCAAACAAGACAACAAACATTTCCATTAGAATTTAACTTATTTAAACCAAGACTTTTTAACTGTAGGAATACACACACACACACACACACACACACACACACACACACACACAAACACACTTCTTTTAATTAAAAAGGAGGTCCAACTTTACTTTTAGTCAGGCCTTGGAAATCTGAACATGTTTTAGGATCTTGTTTATGGCAGATTGTGAAGTATCATCAGGAATCCTTCATACTAGTACCAGGAACTGATGCTTTTTTCCCCCTTACAAAAGAATAAGTCCTTTCACATGAAGCTTATTGGGAAAGAGATACTGCTTTGCTGAATCTTAAAATAGAGAGTCCCAAGGAAACACCCTTGAATTTCATAGATTTACAGTAGAAATCCGAAGTCAGGTACAATTGCAGTAAGCTTTAAAATCCAGAGTATTAGAAGAATATAAAGTCCTTTAAATGTTCAACTTAACCATAGAATTTCTGAATTTTGGCTATACTTAGTTATAGCCTAGCCAGTGGTTATGATTTTAGGAGCATGATAGAGGAAAATTTTAGTAATAAAATTGACATATTC
This sequence comes from Sciurus vulgaris, assembly GCF_902686455.1. NCBI lineage: Eukaryota > Metazoa > Chordata > Mammalia > Rodentia > Sciuridae > Sciurus > Sciurus vulgaris. The sequence continues at coordinate 91,524,334 of NC_136466.1, forward strand.
TATTCCACATTTATTGGCAACTATTGACACCTGAATGCCCAGAACACTTTGCCCTGGATATAGCCAGTAAAGTCAATGTGTTACTTGGGGTTTTGCTAATAGCTATAATAATAAACTCCGAAATTTCTGTTGCTTAACACAATAGATGCTTGTTTTCACTCAAATAATGTTCAGTATGGCTGTTTATGAGGTTTCCAAGAATTTAGGTTCTTTCCATATTGGGATTGTGCTACTTGTTAGGGGTCCTGAAGTTTTCAGTGGCCAGGCAGGCAGAGAAAGAAGGCGTAGTCTTCTCTCATCCATCTTTGCTGAGAGGTGACACATCTTTTTCACTTAGGATCGATCCACTGATGAGAACAAGTGGCCCCACCAAGATGTGACAGTTGGTAGGAAAAATCATCATGACTGGACAGTTGCTTTCTGACAAAAGACCAAAAAAAAATAATAATATCAACAGTAAAACAAACAAACAAAAAAGTAAATTTGCTGGATTCTCAGGATTTGTATCATGGCAGGAGGGTCCATAAATTCTGTTAAAGAGTATGCTGTCTGCACAGTTAAAGTTGATCATGCCAGATCAAGGATGGTGTGGAAAACCCAGTGGCAATTCATTTTGCAAAGTTGTGATGCTTTGGGGGAAAATATTTTTGCCCACTGGCTAGATGTTTATAAATTCCTGGAGAGATAACTGGGGCATGGGGGTATTAAATACTCACCAGTCTACCCCATACTGATTATTTACTTGTTATAGGCATAGTAGAGGGATGACTCTGTTGGGTGATTCTGTGAATACCGAAAACCTATCTAGTCTTTTTTAAAATTTGCATATCCTCTCTAAAAGGAAATGAGAATTTATGCAAAAGTACTTCTGATTTATTTTGCTTGTCTGTAAACATTTGATCTGATTAAGTATTGATATAAGGAAATTGTCTTCTAACAAAGGGATCAACCTACAACAGAATGTAATGACGACTAAGAACTGTTGGACTCAGAGACATAGGTAGTTGGATAAGAAATAGATCCCTCATAAAAAGCAGGCTTGGTCTTTTGTCCCCAATTTTATTTTCTGTCTCGGTATAATACCAGGGAAGTCCTCACCATCCTCACCTATAAAATTAGACTTGAACTTGATCCAGGTCTGACTCTCTCTGGTACTAAATATTTTATCCAATCTTTAGTTATAAATATCTGGAGTTTTAAAGAGTCTAAACAATTCATTATGTAAGGAGTAGCACAAAGGGCTAAGAATAAAAAGAAAATTGCTAGCATATCAAGCACTTTCTTGGTGAGGAATTCCTATCTTCTGATAATTTTTATCTGGAGAAAGATTTAAAGTCTAAATAAATCTGAAAATGATTTTGTAATTATCTGCCAGTTTGAGGGACTTTTAGAATATTTTTGTGACTCTCAGCATTTCTATTAATTAGTTGATGCAGTTCTTATCTTTGCTTCAATACTGTGCCTTTCTGTTGCTTAAAGAGTACATCCTCCTGAAGTGTGAGATATAGGAGTATTTTTTATATCAGTGGAAAGTTAAGTGGTCAGGACTGTGGTGAATGTGAAGTTCTTAAACTCAGGATGGTCTGGGAGAGCAGCTGAACCTCCTGAAGAAAACATGCCATCCACTTCAGCTTGAATGTGTGTCCTTGAGTCCAGATTCTTGGTAAACTTATACAGACATTGAATAAACCTTATCTGGGACCCTCAAGTGCCAGGCATGGACCATTCTTAAAATTTTAAGAACAATTTTATTTCTATTTTATTTTATTTTTATTTCTATTTAATACCACTTTTGTAATTTGAGTAGCATATAAATATTATTTTAATTAAATATATAGCATCTGGTATATAGTAGATACTGAGAGCTACCTATTGTTACCACCAACTACTATCTTTTTTTCTGGATCTTCATCCTTTCAAGGCTGTGTCAATCCTTTTGGATGTTTTTCAACCCATACTAAGACCTCTTTACAAATATTTATTTGCCTCCATTAGGTGTGATAGACCTTATTATGAGTATTGGTGGATATTATGACACATAGGTAATAACATCAGATGGTACAAAAGGGAAAGGTGTCTGGCTATGGAAGATTTACCAAATAGTAACAATCCCTGCTTTCTTTTATGATGGATGAAATAAGTATTATGAAATTGATTAGATTTGAGGAATACTAATGCCTTATTGATCTAAAGATTTTACAAGCAGCCTAAATCTCTGATATACCATTATAATTTTCTATCCTTCCTTCTTTGTTTATGTCTTTTAAAATATATTATTGGCTGTATTTGAGCTTGTAACACATTAAGCTGGTTATTAATCATTAGCATTAACACCTTGCTGAGATTACTTGGTGCAGTTGCTCTAGTCAGTAAGGTGTTTCAGGGCTGGGACCCAGAAGGCAGGAGCTGCCTTGACTCAGCAAAAGTTCTTGGTGACCATCTGGTCCTCCTCATGGGCTGTACTTCTAGCTGTACTTGGAAAAAAGAGCACTTGAAGGGAGAGTGACAAAATCCCTTTCCTTTAGGGCAACTGAGGTAAGCTTTGGTCTTAGTACTATGAACAATGTGAGAAGAGGAAATAAACCTTTGCATATGTTATATAAGAGGAATGCAGAGCACAGATTTCCTACCTTCTACAACTGCAGCTCACATTCAGATTGGCTGGGCTCATTCCTTCACCATGGCTTAAAGATATTGTTGGTAATTAAACCCACAAATTCCCTTTTAATGTAGCTACCTTTATTGCTTCTGAATGGTAAGACCTAATAGATTGAAAATTGAAGTTTTCCTAGTCCCGTCCTACCTAAAGAAAGTAACATTTCAAGCTACATGCTAGCATATGATTCCACTCTACTGAATAATGGTCAATACTTGGACAAGAGGAGAGGAATATTTCTAGAATTTCAACAACTTTCCAGATTAATGGGACTTGGGAGCACAGGAACCTGAAGAATGATATAGAAAAATAGAGGCTCAGAAAAGTGGGGGACTGAAGCTTACCTTCATTTACTTCTTAGCATTACTTGCTGTTCTTGATAGCTTTGGCATTCTTATCAGATATATTTCTATAAAAGTTATACACTAATTCTTATTTTACCTTTTTATTATGTTCTACTTTGAAAAGTTCATAATAAAGTGTACCTTTTATTTGTAAGTGGTGAATGATACTAATATAAGATTTTGAAAAATGTCTCCTCTAGTTTTAGGAAGGGTATTGCTAGGCGATTCTTCATTTATTAAAATCAAATGCCCCAAAGCATTTCAGTGCTGTGTCTCCCAGGGTACTTGATTCATAACATGAAATAAGTAAATCTATATTCTTTTGGAAAGGTAAGCTCTTTCCTCATGTGATTTCAAATTGAAAGTAAGTAGTGATTAATGATACTTAATTAAATTATTCAAAGTACAGAGTTGTCTAAATGAACTTCTAAATTAGTGTGGACCCATGTTTTATATTTCATTCTCTCTTAGGTTTCTTTATCTCCATCATAATTAGCACCCAACCAAATTTAGCATTTATTTTTTGGCATTGTTGTTTTCAGTAGTAGGCTTTCAATAAACTATTTACTATTGTGTCCTAGAAAAATTCTCCTACTCACTGAGTAGCTTCTCAAAGATAATTTTATGTTTTGCTTATTAAACTGTGAAAACATACTGCTAGATTTATATTTGTAAAGCATGCTTACTAATTGGTTATTATTCCCTTGCCCTTCAAAATGACTGTTCTGGTCCAGTGAGATAGCGTCAGTACAGACATCCACTAACTGTGATTTTCAAAACAGCCATGTGGCCCCCTGACCTGTAGCGTTATTGCAAAGTACAGAACTCCCAGGAATGAGTTTCTATTTCATTCATATCTGAAACGCCAGAACCTAATGCAGTGTCTGGCCCTCAGTAGGTCTTCAAATGATATCTGTTGAATGGAAGTGAATGGAAATACAGCCAAGATAGTCAGGATTCTTTGTTGTTGTTGTTTTTCAAGTGATAGAAAAGCTAGCACAAACCAGACTGAACAAAATAGGAATTTATTGTCTCAATATCTGAGAAATTCTAGGGATTTCCACGGCTTCAGGCCGAACAGGATCCAAGGGCCTCCTCGGTGTCTTTTCTCTCTCTGCTGTGCACTCTGCTTTGCTCAGGAATGGTGAGCAGCCCCATACTTTGGTTGCCCTGACAACTGACCTTCTCCAGAAGAAAAGGGTCTCTCTAGATGGCTTCAGCACAAGGCCCTATCCGACCCTTTGCATCTCAGTGTCCTGGTTCAGGTAACCTCAACATCCCTGAGCCCATACCTTTGTGCAGGTGAGAAGTGAATTCTGTTCGGACCTGGGTCAGGGACGGTCCATCTGCTATCATCTCCACCCAAATCTTATATTCTTAAGAAGCAGGGGTGTGGGTTCCCCAGAGGGATGCCAGCAGATGATCACCACCTCAGGGAAATGTTACAAAATAAGGGCTGGCAGCAGTTGGCATCAGATAACAGATGCAAAAGAGACTAAGTATAAAGTGATATAAACCTCCTTGCCCTAGGCTTTTTACAACTAGTAGACTTTGGTGTTTTTAGGACTCAGTAATAGATTCGAATCTCCACTTGGAGTTTCTGGACCCCTAATCCTATTAAGTAGTAGTGAGAAAAATGTATTCTCTATCCTTGGTGTGGAAAATATTAAAAGGATCAATCATCATGTTTGTCCTGGATGGTGTGTCCACTGGGGACTGAATGCCTTTTAAAGTTGAGTCATGCTGGAATAGACACTAGCAGAGTATTGTTTAGCTTAACATTCCTTCCTGCTCCTCTCAGAGGGGACAATTCCTGGACTTCCCTTTCAGCAGTGCTTCCAGGACTCCACCCTGGTGGCAGAAGCTCCCTGCACATTCCATCCTTCCCAAGAGGAGTACCTGAGTAAGACATATTAAAGAGATGTGCTATCCTCTTCCCTACATTCATGCCCAAGACTCCAGGAGACTGGCAAAAGTTCATGAATTCTTTTGATATGTTCTTCTCTAGGTTATAAATGCTCATGTGCATATTAATTCCTATGAAAAATTTTTGTGGGTCCCAGATTTCCTCAAGATAAGAGACAAATTAAGGCCCTAATAATGACTCCAATAACAGGCAACTTCTGGGTTAACACTTTGCTGGAGTTTCCAAAACAAGGTACTGTTGTAGGTTTGGAGGTCAGACTGAGGAGAAGCTAAAACTTATTATAGAATCATACCAAAATCTTTTAAGAACAGCATACCTTCCTCCTTTCTCCCTTCATTTGCAAATACAAGACATACTTGTAAGTTGCCTGGGAACCCGTTATTCCAGTGAGATATTGCTTCCTGGTAACATTGACTCTTATTATTTTTTTGCGAATGTCTGGAGAAACCATACTAATTAAGAAAATTAGAAAATAAAGATCTGCTTTAGCATAATTTCAGTGAATATTTAAATAAACTAGTTTTTATTAATATTGAATAAGCATACATATATATTATAATTATTGCATGTTATGAATATTTTTATTTATTGGAGATAATTGGCCTTTAAAGAAATTTACATCAATTTTCTTTTTTTCATTTTTATTAGTTCTTTTTAGTTGTATATAACAGTAGGATTTTGACATAATGAAAAACACATAGAATATAATTTGCTTGAATTTTGTCCCCAGTATTTCCCCTTCCCCTCCCCATCTTCTCTACAGATCTTTCTGCTATTACTTTTAGATTTTTAAAAATTTTGGTTAGTGTCTTGTGGATATACATGATGATGAGATTCACTGCAGTACATTCATATATGTACATAGGACAGTTAGGTCAGATTCACTCCACTGTCTTTTTTTATCCCATCCTTTCTCCCTCCCCTTCAGTCCCCTTCATTTAGTCCACTGATTTTTCTTCTATTTTGATAGAATTCCACCCAGCCTTTCTCTCTCTTCTTTTTCAACCTTATTTTGGACTAGCTTCCACATATCAGAGAAAACATTAGACCTTTCAGTTCTGAGTCTAGTTTATTTCACTTAACATGGTAGTCTCTAGTTCCATCCATTTACCAACAAATGCCATATTTTCTATTCTTCTTTCTGGCTGAGTAATATTCCATTGTGTATATATACCACATTTTTTATACCTTCTAATCATCATGAAGGGCACCTTGTTGGTTCCATAGCTTGGCAATTGTGAATTGTGCTACTATAAAGATTGTCACATCAATTATTATCTGAATATAACAAGCTTTCATTAAATATGATGGGATATACACTTATACCAAAATATTCTGTTTAAATTTTAATTAAAAATGAATTTTCCAAATATTCACATCCAAATTAAAATACTAATACATTGGAAATATATTTCACCAAATTAATTCAGATGCTAGGCAAGAACCTTGCATTTTACACAGAATTTTCCTATGAAGTCTAAATGGTGAGTCTTCATATTGTGATTTAAATTCATACACAGATGCACTAAGACAGACATGATAGACTGCTAAATATGTCTTCTAAGATATAAAATAGTCTCACCATTCCTTAATGGTCAGCATTATTATTATCATTTCCAGATTTCTTCAAAGGAGACTTGAGTCAAAATTTTATCTTAATATCTGCTTTGATTTTTTTTTTGGGGGGGGGGGGTACTGGGGATTTAGCCCAGGGCCTCAAGCATGCCAGATTAAGTGCTCTACCACTGTGCCACATTCTCAGCCCTTACCATGATTTTCTTCTGTTACTTCTTCATGCTCATATACTATTTTTGCGGCCATCTTGTGTCAAAATTGTTCACCAAAACAAATGACCACAATAGACTAAAGCAAACATACGGAAGGAAAAGAAAAAACTTTTATCTTTACTTTCTTTAATTTATTAATATATTTATAATATTTTAATTGTCTTTCTCCTTTTGGTTAGTTTTTAATTCATTTTTAAGTTTTGTTTTACATATATACATATATATCTGCTACATGGGAATTCGTCACATATATAAATTATAACAGATTTAAATATACATGTATATCTATACATACACACCAACAATAAATAAAATAATAGCTAACTTACACTGAGCACTTCCTGTGTTGTTCTGGATATGGTAATGTTCTAAACTTCCTGGAAGTGAGTCATGGGACCTGTGGCTAAGTGCATTGACTCCGGAGCTAGACTGTCTAGGTTCAAATCCCAGCTCCACAAGCTGCTGCAGGAGCTCTGATTCACTGCTCATTCACTGAGATTCTGCCAAACGTGAGAATTGCACAAAATATATACAGCATGCTATGGACTGCTATAGATCTGTTTTTAGGAAACTTTTAACACTCCTTGGGGATAGTGTTAAATAGGGCATGTGAATGTGAAGAACTAAGTAGATTTTTTTTTCATAATAGTTAATGATCATAGAGGATTTCCTTCATCTAAAGAAATATTTTATTTTAATGTCACCGATAGTCCTTCCTGTTTAAATATGCAGTTAAGGAGAGAGACTTTATAAAAGCAAGGGAGTCATTCAGTGTTGAGATTAATGATAACCTAGGTTCCCAGCCTAGACAGAAATTTGAAGATTGCTGAAAATATTTTTGTTTGTTATAAGAAACTCATAGTAACTGTCTGTTAGTATGTATGTTTTTTTCTCAAATATGTTTCTATTATTATAATTACTGGCACATATTAATTGTATAAAATAATGGGTTACTTTGTAATATTTCATACAAGCATATAGCTACTTCAGCCACGTCCAACCTCCTTTATGCCCTGTTCCACCCTCATTTCTCTCTCTATTTTTCCTTCCCTAATAGTTCCCCTTCTACTTTCATGTTGACTTTTTTATCCCCCTAGATTTTACATATGAGAAAAAATATGTGATATTTGTCTTTTTGAGCCTGGGTATGTTCTTACATACCCAGATTTTGAAATTTGAAGCAGCATAATAACAGTGTTCATTATGGTGTAGGTGAACACAGACTGATCACAGGTATGAAGCTTGAACATATGGACTCATAGACAGGGGTCCTGGTAAGAATTCCCTGTGCATCTGTGGTTGCTTCCAAATGTGCATTAGAGAGGTGGCCAGTGGCTATACTTGTTGTAAAGACAGTGCAATAATCCACAAAATAAAAATAGTTACTAGGTATTTTTCATGTTGGGTTTTACTTCTTAAAGTTTTCACTGATGGATTTTTATTTTTCTTAAAAATCTAATTTTATGAATATGGTTTCATATATGATAAACAATGTGACATTGAACAAAACTCCAAACTTATGAAACTGAGAGCTACAAGGTTTCAAAATCAACTTGGATTTTTGCTAAACTGTGTTTTTGGTTAACTACTAAGTTCAGAGTGCTATTTTAATTTGATCCCATTAGTAATCATTGCTAAATTTCACCTCTGGAATGTGGGAATGGGGTAAATCTAAATATGCAGTGTTCATGATTTGACTCTGTTGGGCCAAGTTGAATAACAATATAAAGAATGTCATTATTCCTTTTACAATTGGCAGCTCAAGAGTTCATGTTGGTAAGCACAGGCAGTAGATGCAGAAGTAGAAATGCTGTTCTGATATGACGGAGAGGCTTATAGGAAGGAGTGGGATATAGAGAAATTAGAGATCACAGAAATGGGGAGAGATTGGAGTAATATTTTATTCAGTGCACTGCTTTTTTTTAAACTTCCCAGGGGGATGGGGATGTGGCTTAGTGAGTGAAAGCCCCGAGTTCAATTCCAGTACAAAAACAAACAAACAAACACGCAAACAAACAACTTTAACTTCCTAGTCCCTCCCTGGCTCCCAGAATTAGTACTTCTAACCCATTATGCTCGTGGAACTAGATCCTTTTCCCATGACAACATGGCACATTGAATTGTAGCAGTTTGCTTCCAGGGTTGTCCTGTCTCCTAGCCTGGAAACCCTCTGAGAACAGGGCTTGCATCTCATTATTTGGAATCGTAGAAGGTACCTAAAACTGTCGCTGAATAAGTGAAATGGTGTCATCTCATTCCCACACAAATGGCAAGTTTATGTTTTGACTGCTTCCCAGAAGACTCCACGTATATTAACTGCAAATGAGAGATGGCAGTGACTCCACAGTGCCTTTGGGATGAACCCCAAACTCTTTACTTTGAATACAAGTTCCTTGGGGACTGGCTCTTGCCATTTTCCCTGCCTCATCTATTACAACTGTGTCCCTCACACATTATATTTTGGTCGGATTTGGCATTTGCAGTCCCACATATGTACTGTACAGTTTCACACCACCCTATCTCTATACTTGATGTTTCTTCAGCTTACAGTGACTTTTCCTCACTTTAAAAAAATTAAAAACTGATTTATTACAGAAACAATATTTTAAAAAATCACATAAAGAATTTGCTTCTTTTCAAGGTTTGAATGTGTATTTATAGTATGCAGTGATCTCTTGAGTTAGGATTTACTTTGTACTTTGTTGAAATGCTTTTAAATCCAAAGAAATATGATGATACATACCAGGGGCCGGGGGTTAAGAGAAGAATGGAGGAACTTTGGATTGTGTAGGGGGAAATGGGGGGCAGATAGTGGACTAAGACAGATATCATTACCCGATGTTCATGTATGTTTACAGGAATGGTGTGAATCTACATTGTGCACAACCGTAGAGACAAAAAGTTGTATTCCATTTGTGTACAATGAATCAAAATGCAGTCTGTAAAAATAAAAATAAATAAAATTATTAAAAAAAGAAATGTATGCTTATGGCAACAAGACAATAAAACAACCAAACAAAATGTTATGGTTTAGATATGTGTCTCCCAAATGCTCATGAGTGAAATAATACAAGAAAGTTTAGAGATGAAATGATTGGGTTATAAAAGGCTTGACCTAATCAGTACATTAATCCCTGACAGGAAATAGCTTGGTGATAACTGTAAGCATGTAGGATGTGGATGGAGGAGGTGGGTCCATGGAGTTGTGCCTTTGGGGTTTGTATTTTGTTCCTGGTGAGTGCAGCTCCATCTTCTTCTTGGTGACCATGTCCTGATCGACCTTCATCTGCCACATTCTTTGACCATGATGTTCTGCCTCATCTCAGGCCCTGAGGAGTGGAGAGGGCTATCTTTTGACAGGACCTCTAAAACTGAATTCCAAATTAAACTTTTCCTCTTTAAAATTGTTCTTATCAGGTCTTTTGGTCACAGCAGTGAGAAAGCCGACTAAAACAACAATGACAAAAAAAAACCCACACAGACATCATTACCCTATGTTCATGTACACAGCCTTTATGAAGTATATATTACATGCTAGCACTATGCTAGCACTTTACGTGGATGGTCTTATTTATTCCTTAGAATGTCCCTCTGAACTAAGTGCTGTTCATATCATATTTTGCTGATGAGGAAACTAAGATTTCGACAAGTGCCGTCATTCACTGAGGTTCACATACCTGGTAAGCAGAGCAACTACAGAAGTTAATCTTCCCCTCTTTCTGCAGTTCCATCTTTCCATGCAGTTTAATTTGTAGCCTTCAAGTCTTCCTCTGTGTCTGTATAGTACACACATACCCACACTGCTAAATTTAGTTGGTTTTGTTTCATTTTAAAAGCACTTTGAAAACCTATCTCCTCAAGAACTTCCTCTGATCCCCATGGGCCTTATTCTGGGTCCTAGGCATCTCTCACATTATTCTGAACATACCATTATTATGGATTGCTGCTATGCCTTGCATGAATACATGTAATTATTTGTCTCTTTAGCTAGCCCCAGAACAGGGACCACACTTCTTATCTCTCTATCCTGGACTTAACATAGCACTGGCACACAATGGGCATTGTATTGGATGGATTAATCTCTTTGAAAACATTTGTGCAATTTTTAATGTGTACCTTTTCAATACCTGGTACTAATCACTAGGTACCTATGCTAACCACTAGGGATGATGGTTTATCTAATAGCTTTTGTTGCAAAATAAAACACTCCTAAACTTTGGAGCTTAAAATAGCCATTTATTTAGTTTATAATGCAAGTTGGCATTTTGGCTGGGCTGAGCTGGGCTTGTCTTCTAGGGTTGGCTCAGTTCACACATGCATCTGCAGTTAGCTGTCGGGTCAGCGGAGGCTGGCTAGACTGGAATGGCCTCAGCTCCTTGTCTCTGATGGAATTGGTTTCTTACACTCCGGCTGGCTAGCCTGGGCTTATTCACACTGGCCAGTCTGTCAGAACTTGAAAGGCCTCTTGAGGCTACACTTGGAACTAGCACAGCATTAACTTTAGATGTGCACGATCATTCAAAACAAGTCACAAGCCAATCTCTGTTCAAGGGAAGGTAAAATATATTCTACCTCTTAACAGGAACTGCAAAGACATATTGCCTTATGTATGAATATAAGGAGGAGTAAAAGATTGTGGTCATATCCACATTACCACAGTGGTGAGGGAAGAAAACATAGGCCCTGCCTTAAGCGAATGTATGATCTACTGGATAAAATACAATACTATTTTAAGGAATCAAAGAACAGCTATATTTTCCATCACTCACTCGCCATTAGAAACCACTGAAGCTATTTGTTTAGTCTTCAACAGGCTTTTCCTTAAGTCTAGCCTGCTTGTGAATAATTGAGGTTCTCCATTCCCTCTTTGTTGCCAGCAGAAGGTATTTCCAGCAGGAACTCTGAAAGCTCAGGAAGAGTGGGATTCCTCACAAATGCAAATTCAGCATGACTTGGATCCTTTCTCTCTCCTAGGTTTACTTCCACTTGCAGCCCATCCTGCCCTGGGCACACTCACTGCCTGCCATACGTAGTCAGGACCACCTGATTGACTGGAGTATTGATGGGACAGGTGGTAACTTCTCACATCTCTGGCTCTCTGGTTCACAAACCCCAATAGGTTGATCATAAGAAACATAAAACATGAATACATGAAAGTTGTTACTTTGGCTGAGAGGGTTTTCTGAATTGCTCTTCACACAATGGAACCCAAAAGACACAAGATGTTTTCTCCCCCATGTATACTATGCAGTATCTCAACAGGATCTACCTGTCTTCAAATAAAATTGTTTCGTTTCAGAACATATAATTTTTAAAAATTTATACAAATGTATTGGGAGTGGACTTTTGTTTATATTTTAATTCTTTAAACACTATTTTAATTCTGTCATTCCTTCTGTGTTTATTTATTTTTTATTTTTTTTTAGCCAGAATTTTTTTTTATTGTAAACAAATGGGATACATGTTGTTTCTCTGTTTGTACATGGAGTCAAGGCATACCATTTGTGTAATCATAAATTTACATAGGGTAATGTTGTTTGATTCATTCTGTTATTTTTTCCCTTCCCACCACCCCTCCCACCCCTCTTTTCCTTCTATACAGAGCTTCCTTCCTCCATACTTGCCCCCCTCCCTAACCCTAACTCTAACCCTAACACTAACCCTTCCCTCCCCCCATTATGTGTCATCGTCCACTTATTAGCGATATCATTCTTCCTTTGGCTTTTTGACATTGGCTTATCTCACTTAGCATGATATTCTCCAATTTCATCCATTTGCCTGCAAATGCCATAATTTTATCATTCTTTATGGCTGAGTAATATTCCATAGTATATATATACCACATTTTCTTTATCCACTCATCAATTGAAGGGCATCTAGGTTGGTTCCACAGTCTGGCTATTATGAATTGAGCAGCTATGAACATTGATGTGGCTGTATCTCTGTGGTATGCTGATTTTAAGTCCTTTAGGTATAGGCTGGCTCAAATGGTGGGTCCATTCCAAGTTTTCTAAGGAATCTCCACACTGCTTTCCAGAGTGGCTGCACTAATTTGCAACCCCACCAGCAATGTATGAGTGTACCTTTCTCCCCACATCCTCGCCAACACCTGTTGTTGCTCGTATTCTTGATAATTGCCATTCTAATTGGGGTGAGATGGAATCTTAGGGTGGTTTTGATTTGCATTTCTCTTATTACTAAAGATGTTGAACATTTTTCCATATGTTTGTTGATTGCTTGTAGATCTTCTTCTGTGAAGTGTCTATTCATTTCCTTAGCCCATTTGTCAACTGGATTATTTGCATTCTTGGTGTAGAGTTTTTTGAGTTCTCCATAGATTATGGAGATTAGTGCTCTATCTGAAGTATGATTGGCAAAGATTTTCTCCCACTCTGTAGACTCTTTCTTCGCATTGCTGATAGTTTCCTTTGCTGAGAGAAAGCTTTTTATTTTGAATCTATCCCAGTTATTGAATCTTGCTTTTATTTCTTGTGCTATGGGAGTCCTGTTGAGGAAGTCTGGTCCTAAGCCACCATGTTGAAGATCTGGACCTACTTTTTCTTCTATAATCTGCAGGGTGTCCGGTCTGATTCCGAGGTCCTTAATCCATTTTGAGTTTAGTTTCGTGCATGGTGAGAGATATGGGTTTAGTTTCATTCTGTTGCATATGGATTTCCAATTCTCCCAGCACCATTTGTTGAAGAGGCTATCTTTTCTCCATTGCATATTTTTGACCCCTTTGTCTAGTATGAGAAAATTGTATTTATTTGGGTTTGTGTCCGTGTCCTCTATTCTGTACCACTGATCTACCTTTCTATTTTGGTACCAATACCATGCCATTTTTGTTACTATTGCTTTGTAGTAGAGTTGAAGATCTGGTATTGCAATACCGCCTGTTTCACTCTTCCTGCTAAGGATTGCTTTAGCTATTCTGGGTTTTTTATTCTTTCAGATGAATTTCATAATTGCTCGCTCTATTTCTCTAAGGTACGTCATTGGGATTTTAATTAGAATTGCATTGAATCTGTATAGCACTTTAGGTAGTATGGCCATTTTGACAATATTAATTCTGCCTATGCAAGAACATGGGAGATCTTTCCATCTTCTAAGGTTTTCTTTAATTTCTTTCTTTAGTGTTCTGTAGTTCTCATTGTAGAGGTCTTTCACCTCTTTTGTGAGATTGATTCCCAAGTGTTTTATTTTTCTCGATGCTATTGTGAATGGGGTAGTTTTCCTAATTTCTCTTTCTGAAGATTCATCACTTATGTATAAAAATGCATTAGATTTATGTGCATTGATCTTATATCCCACTACTTTACTGAATTCACTTATGAGTTCTAAAAGTTTTCTGGGGGAATTTCCTGGTTCCTCTAAGTATATAATCATATCATCAGAAAATAGGGATAGTTTGAGTTCTTCTTTTCCTATTCATATCCCTTTAATTTCTTTGGTCTGTCTAATTGCTCTGCCTAGAGTTTCAAGGACGATATTGAATAGAAGTGGTGAAAGAGGGCATCCCTGCCTTGTTCCAGTTTTTAGGGGGAATGCTTTCAGTTTTTCACCATTTAGAATGATATTAGCCACGGGCTTAGCATAAATGGCCTTTATAATGTTAAGGAATGTTCCCACTACCCCAATTTTTTCTAGTGTTTTGAGCATGAAGGGATGTTGTATTTTATCGAATGCTTTTTCTGCATCTATTGAAATAATCATGTGATTCTTGACTTTAAGTCTATTGATATGGTGAATGACATTTATTGATTTCCTGATGTTGAACCAACCTTGCATCCCTGGGATGAAACCCACTTGATCATGGTGCACTATCTTTTTAATATGTTTTTGTATGCGATTTGCTAAAATTTTGTTGAGAATTTTTGCGTCGATGTTCATTAAGGATATTGGTCTGAAATTTTCTTTCCTTGATGAGTCTCTGTCTGGTTTAGGTATCAGTGTGATATTGGCTTCATAGAATGAGTTTGGGAGGGTTCCCTCCTCTTCTATTTTATGGAATACTTTGAGAAGTACTGGAATGAACTCTTCTTTAAAGGTTTTGTAGAACTCGGCTGAGAACCCATCTGGTCCCGGACTTTTCTTTGTTGGTAGGCTTTTGATGACTTCTTCTATTTCAGTACTTGAAATTGGTCTATTTAAATTGTGTATGTCCTCCTCGTTCAGTTTAGGCAATTCATATGTCTCTAGAAACCTGTTGATGTCTTCGAGGTTTTCTGTTTTGTTGGAGTACAGATTTTCAAAATAGCATCTAATTATGTTTTGTATTTCAATCCTGTCTGTTGTGATATTTCCTTGTTCATTCCGAATTTTAGTGATTTGGGTTTTCTCTCATCTTCTCTTTGTTAGTGTGGCTAAAGGTTTATCAATTTTGTTTATTTTTTTCGAAGAACCAACTATTTATTTTGTCAATTTTTTGTATTGTTTCTTTTGTTTCAATTTCATTGATTTCAGCTCTGAGTTTAACTATTTCCTGTCTTCTACTACTTTTGGTGCTGTTCTGTTCCTCTTTTTCTAGGGCTTTGAGCTGTAGTGTTAGGTCATTTATTTGTTTTACTGCTTTTATTAAATGTGCTCCATGAAATAAATTTCCCTCTAAGTACTGCTTTCATAGTGTCCCAGAGATTTTGATATGATGTTTCTTTGTTCTCATTTACCTCTAAGAACTTTTTAATTTCCTTCCTAATATCTTCTGTTATCCATTCATCATATAATAGCATATTGTTTAATCTCCAGATGTTGGAATAGTTTCTGTGTTTTACTCTTTCATTTATTTCTAACTTCAATCCATTATGATCTGATAGAATACATGGTAGTGTCTCTATCTTCTTGTATTTGCTAACATTAGCTTTGTGGCATAATATATGATCTGTTTTAGAGAAGGATCCATGTGCTGCTGAGAAGAAAGTGTATTCACTCTTGGATGGATGGTATATTCTATAAATGTCCGTTAAGTCTAAATTATTGATTGTGTTATTGAGATCTGTGGTTTCTTTGTTCAATTTTTGTCTGGAAGATCTGTCCAGTGATGAGAGAGGCATGTTAAAATCACCTAGTATTATTGTGTTATGGTCTATTTGGTTTCTGAAATTGAGAAGGATTTGTTTGACATACATGGATGAGCCACTGTTTGGGGCATAGATGTTTATGATTGTTATATCTTGCTGATTTATGCTTTCCTTAAGCAGTATGAAATGACCTTCTTTATCCCTTCTGACTAACTTTGGCTTGAAGTCCACAGTATCTGAAATGAGGATGGATACTCCAGCTTTTTTGCTGAGTCCATGTGCATGGTATGTTTTTCCCCATCCTTTCACCTTTAGTCTATGGGTATCTTTTTCTATGAGGTGAGTCTCTTGCAGGGAGCATATTGTTGGATCTTTCTTTTTAATCCAATCTGCCAGTCTATGCCTTTTGATTGATGAATTCAGGCCATTAAATTTCAGGGTTATTATTGAGATATGATTTGGTTTCCCAGTCATTTGGTTCATTTTTTAAATTTTGCTTATTTTTTTGACACAGCTTGGCTCCTCCTTTATTTGACAATTCCTTTAGGATAATTCCTCCCTTTGCTGATTTGCTTCTTTGTTTTTCATCTCTTCCTCATGGAATATTTGCTGAGAATGTTCTGTAATGCTGGCTTTCTTTTTGTAAATTCTTTTAGCTTTTGTTTATCATGGAAGGATTTATTTCATCATCAAATTTGAAGGTAAGTTTTGCTGGGTATAAGATTCTTGGTTGGCATCCATTTTCTTTCAGGGCTTGAAAAATGTTGTTCCAGGCCCTTCTAGCTTTTAGGGTCTGGATTGAAAAATCTGCTGATATCCGTATTGGTTTCCCCCTGAATGTAATTTGGTTCTTTTCTCTCACAGCCTTTAAAATTCTGTCTTTATTTTGTATGTTAGGCATTTTCATTATAATGTGCCTTGGTGTGGGTCTGTTGTAATTTTGTGTATTTGGAGTCCTATAAGCCTCTTGAACTTGATTTTTCATTTCATTCTTCAGATTTGGGAAATTTTCTGATATTATTTCATTGAATAGATTGTTCATTCCTTTGGTTTGTTTCTTTAAGCCTTCCTCAATCCCAATAATTCTTAAATTTGGCCTTTTCATGATATCCCATAGTTCTTGTAGATTCTGTTCATGATTTCTTACCATCTTCTCTGTTTGTTCAACTTTGTTTTCAAGGTTAAATATTTTGTCTTCAATGTCTGAGGTTCTGTGTTCCAGGTGTTCTATTCTACTGGATATGCTTTCTATGGAGTTCTTAATTTGGTTTATTGTTTCCTTCATGTCAAGGATTTCTGTTTGTTTTTTTTTCAATATCTCTAACTCTTAATTGAAATGATCTTTTGCTTCTTGTATTTGCTCTTTTAACTGTCGATTGGTGCGATCATTCAATGCGTGCATTTGCTCTTTCATTTCATCGTTTTCTTCCCTGATCATTTTAATTATGTACAATCTGAACTCCTTTTCTGTCATTTCTTCTGCCATGCTGTCATTGGGTTTTATTGATGTAACTTCTAGATTTGTTTGCAGCATTTTCTTTCCTTGTTTTCTCATATTGTTCAGGTATCAGTGGACCACTGAGATATTGCAGATTTCCTCTATTGACTTACAATGTCCCTGAAGATTTCTATATATATCCCCTCTTAGCCTTCAGTAGGCTGAAGTCTTGGAGGAAGTTGATAATGTGGTGCTCCACAAGGAATCTGCCTCTCTAGGAGTGGTGGCCTTCAGGTGGGGTATATTCCCTGCTAGTGGGCAGAGGTGCCTCCACTTGGTCATCCAAAGGGCAACTTGGCTGCGGGCTGAGGCAAGGCCTGTTTGGGCCTGTGTCTCTGGTTTTACCATCCTTTTGGGGATACCTCACCGGGCAGGGAAGACTCACCCGGTGGGGAGGTCTCGCTGGCCAATTCCCTCCTAGAGGTTCACCTCAATTTACAGCTTCCGCCTGGGCTGGGCTGCCTTCCTCTGCAAAGTTCCCAGGGGCCTGGCCCTACCTCCTGTGCCTGGGAGCCTCACCCTTCGCAGATGAATCTCCTTAGGCTGCCCCTCCTCAGAGAATCTGCCCGCAGTCCTGGAACCTTCGCTCCGCCCTAAGCCTGTCTCTGTGCGGCTCTTCTACCAAGAAGCCTCCTAGATCCTGGGACCCTGCTGTGCACCTAATCGCCTGGCTATGCGGCCCCTCCTCTGAGCAGCCACCTGGGGCCCCGTACAATTGCTCTGAGTCCCAGAGACTCACCACAGGCCTCTTCCTCCAGACAGCCGCCCAGTATTCTGGTGCGGTCACTGGGAGTCCAAGGAACTCACTGCGTGCCTCCTCCCACCAACCACCCGTAGCCCGGGGCAATCAATCACTCCGAGTCGAAATGACCCTCCCTGTTCCTCCTCCTCCTCCAGGTAACACCGCGGGTGTTCAGGAGCGGTCACTCTGAGTGGCTCTGAATCCACGTGACCCGCTGCACGTGTCCTCTGGGCAACCGCCCAGAGCTCTGGTGCGGCCACTCGAGACCAAGCGACCCACCGCGCTCTTCCTCCAGGCAGCCCCCCTGTGTTCAGGAGCGGTCGCTTTATGTCCAAACAACTCACCACTCGCCTTCTCCTCTGAGCAGCCGCCTGGAGCTCTAATGCAGTCACTGCGAGTCCAATGACCCGCCACGCTCCTCCTCCTCCTCCTCCTACTCCTCAGGGCAGGCCCCGGTGTTCAGAAGTGGTCTGAGTCCAAACAGCTTGCCACACAGCCCCGCCTCTGGCAACCGCCTGTAGCTCTGGTATAGCCACTCTGAATCCAAGCGGCCGTACTCCTCCTCCTCTTCGTCCTCAGGGCAGGCCCCAGGGTTCAGAAACGTCGCTCTAAGTTCAAACAGCTCGCCGCGCGGCTTCTCCTCTGGCAACCGCCTGTAGCTCCGGTGCAGTCACTCTGAATCCAAGCGGCCACGCTCCTCCTCCTCCTCCTCCTCAGGGCAGGCCCTGGTGTCCTGAGTCCACACAGCTCTCCTCGCTGCTCCTCCCCTGGGCAGGCACCGGAGCCCCAGTGGTTGCTCCGAGTCCCAGCGTTTTGCTGAGCGGCCTCCTTTATGACGCTCCCAGTTGTCCGAGTTCACTGCTCCAGCGGGGGGAGGGGCGTCTCGCCGGCAGCTCTACTTCACAAGTTCCCTGCGTTCCAGGACCACCGTCCCATCCGGGACGCCTCCCCAATGGGAGAGACTCACCCGGATGCTTTGAGTTGGTCCCAAGTCTCTCAATTTCTCCTCTTTTGAATCCTGAGTCCTGGAGCAACATGAAATGCAGCCACCCTCTAGGCCGCCATCTTGAAACTCTGTTGGTAGGCTTTTGATGACTTCTATTTCATTACTTGAAATTGGTCTATTTAAATTGTGTATGTCCTCCTCGTTCAGTTTAGGCAATTCATATGTCTCTAGAAACTTGTTGATGTCTTCAAAATTTTCTATTTTGTTGGAGTATAGATTTTCAAAATAGCTTCTAATTATGTTTTGTATTTCAATTGTGTCTGTTGTGATATTACCTTGTTCATTCCAAATTTTAGTGATTTGGGTTTTCTCTCGTCTTCTCTTTGTTAGTGTGGCTAAAGGTTTATCAATTTTGTTTATTTTTTCGAAGAACCAACTATTTATTTTGTCAATTTTTTGTATTGTTTCTTTCATTTCAATTTTGTTGATTTCGGCTCTGAGTTTAACTATTTCTTATCTTCTACTACTTTTGGTGTTGGTCTGTTTTTCTTTTTCTAGGGCTTTGAGCTGTAGTTTTAGGTTATTTTTTGAGTTTCACTTCTTTCATTGAATGCGCTGCATGAAATAAATTTTCCTCTAAGTACTGCTTTCATAGTGTCTCAGAGATTGTGATATAATGTTTCTTTGTTCTCATTTACCTCTAAGAATTTTTAAATTTCCTTTGTAATATCTTCTGTTATCCATTCATCATATAATAGCATATTGTTTAATCTCCAGGTGTTGGAGTAGTTTCTTTTTTTACTCTTTCATTTATTTATACCTTTAATCCATTATGATCTGATAGAATACAAGGTAGTGTCTCTGTCTTCTTGTATTTGCTAACATTAGCTTTGTGTCATACTATATGGTCTATTGTAGAGAAGGATCCATGTGCTGCTGAGAAGAAAGTGTATTCGCTCTTGGTTGGATGGTATTTTCTATAAATGTCCATTAAGTCCAAATTATTGATTGTGTTATTTAGATCTATGATTTCTTTGTTCAATTTTTGTTTGGAAGATCTGTCGAGTGGTGAGAGAGTTGTGTTAAAATCACCTAGTATTATTGCGTTATGGTTTGTTTGGTTTCTGAAATTGAGAAGGATTTGTTTGACATACATGGATGAGCCACTGTTTGGGGCATAGATGTTTATGATTGTTATATCTTGCTGATTTATGCTTCCCTTAAGCAGTATGAAATGTCCTTCTTTATCCCTTCTGACTAACTTTGGCTTGAAGTCCACATTATCTGAAATGAGGATGGATACTCCAGCTTTTTTGCTGAGTCCATGTGCATGGTATGTTTTTCCCCATCCTTTCACCTTTAGTCTATGGGTATCTTTTTCTATGAGGTGAGTCTCTTGCAGGGAGCATATTGTTGGATCTTTCTTTTTAATCTAATCTGCCAGTCTATGTCTTTTGATTGATGAATTCTGGCCTTTAACATTCAGGGTTATTATTGAGATATAATTTATATTCCCGGTCATTTGGTTAATCTTTAAAATTATATTTATTTATTTATTTATTTATTTATTTTTTATTTTGACCCGACTTGGTTCCTCCTTTATTTGACAATTCCTTTAGGATAATTCCTCCCTTTGCTGATTTGCTTCTTTGTTTTTCATCTCTTCCTCATGGAATATTTTGCTGAGAATGTTCTGTAATGCTGGCTTTCTTTTTGTAAATTCCTTTTAGCTTTCGTTTATCATGGAAGGATTTTATTTCATCATCAAATTTGAAGGTAAGTTTTGCTGGGTATAAGATTCTTGGTTGGCATCCATTTTCTTTCAGAGCTTGAAAAATGTTGTTTTTAGCCCTTCTAGCTTTTAGGGTCTTGATTGAAAAATCTGCTGATATCCATATTTGTTTCCCCCTGAATGTAATTTGGTTCTTTTCTCTAGCAGCCTTTAAAATTCTGTCTTTATTTTGTATGTTAGATATTTTCATTATAATGTGCGTTCGTGTGGGTCTGTTATAATTTTGTGTATTTGGAGTCCTATAAGCCTCTTGAACTTGATTTTTCATTTCATTCTTCAGATTTGGGAAATTTTCTGATATTATTTCATTGAATAGATTGTTCATTCCTTTGGTTTGTTTCTCTAAGCCTTCCTCAGTTCCAATAATTCTTAAATTTGGCCTTTTCATGATATCCCATAGTTCTTGTAGATTCTGTTCATGATTTCTTACATCTTCTCTTTTGGTCAACTTTGTTTTCAAGGTTAAATATTTTGTCTTCAATATCTGAGTTTCTGTCTTCCAGGTGTTCTATCCTATTGGTTATGCTTTCTATGGAGTTCTTAATTTGGTTTATTGTTTCCTTCATTTCAAGGATTTCTGTTTGTTTTTTTTTTTTAATATCTCTAACTCTTTATTGAAATGATCTTTTGCTTCTTGTATTTGCTCTTTTAACTGTCGATTAGTGCGATCATTCAATGCCTTCATTTGCTCTTTCATCTCATCGTTTTCTTCCCTGATCATTTGAATTATGTACATTCTGAACTCCCTTTCTGTCATTTCTTCTGCCATGCTGTCATTGGATTTTATTGATGTAACATCTAGATTTGTTTGGGGCATTTTCTTCCCTTGTTTTCTCATATTGTTCAGGTATCAGTGGACCACTGAGATATTGCAGATTTCCTCTATTGACTTATAGTGTCTCTGATGATTTCTAGTATATCTCCTCTTAGCCTTCAGTAGCCTGAAGTCTTGGAGGAAGTTGATAGTGTGGTGCTCCACAAGGAAGCTGCCTCTCTAGGGGTGGTGGTCTTCAGGTGGGGTATATTCCCTGCTAGTGGGCAGAGGTGCCTCCACTTGTTGACCAGTGTTCATCCAAAGGGTAACTAGGCTGCAGGCTGAGGCCAGGCCTGTTTGGGCCTGTGTCTCTGGTTTTGCCGTCCTTGTGGTGAAACCTCACCTGGCAGGGAAGACTCACCCGGTGGGGAGGTCTCGCTGGTCAGTTCCCGTCCTAGAGGTTCCCCTCAATCCATAACTACCGCCTGGGCTGGGCAGCCTTTCTCTGCAATGTTCCCAGGGGCCCAGACCTACCTCCTGGGCCTGGGAGCCTCGCCCTTCGCAGAAGAGTGTCTGTAGGCTGCCCCTCCTCAGAGAAGCTGCCCGCAGTCCTGGAACCTTTGCTCAGCCCCTCAGCTTGTCTCTGTGCGGCTCTTCCACCAAGAAGCCTCCTAGGTCCTGGGGCCCTGCTCTGCACCTAATCACCTGGCTATGCGGCCCCTCATCTGAGCAGCCACCTGGAGCCCCGTACAGTTGCTCCAAGTCCCAGCAACCCACTGTACGCCTCTTCTTCCAGGCAGCCACCAGGTGTTCTGGTGCGGTCACTAGGAGTCCAAGCAACTCACTGTGCGCCTCCTCCTCCCGCCAACCGCCCATAGCCCTGGGCAGTCACTCCAAGTCCAAGTGACCTGCCCCATTCCTCCTCCTCCTCCGGGCAGCCCCCCGGATGTTCAGGAGCAGTCGCTCCAAGACCAAGTGACCCACTGCACTCCTCCTCCAGGCAGCCCCCCGGTATTCGGGAGCGGTCACTTTGAGTCCAAACAACTCACCACTTGCCTCCTCCTCTAGGCAGCTGCCCAGAGCTCTGGTGCAGTCACTCCGAGTCCAAGCCACCCACCTCTCTCCTCCTCCTCCTCTGGGCAGCCCCCCGGTGTTCAGGAGTGGTCGCTCTTTGTCCAAACAGCTCGCCACACAGCTCCTCCTCTGGGCAGGCGCCCAGAGCCCCAGTGGTTGCTCCGCGTCCAAGTGCTGTCCTGAGCGGCCTCCTCTATGATGCTCCCAGTTGTCTGAGTTCACTGCTCCAGTGGGGGGAGGGGTGTCTCCTTGGGCAACTCTACTTCACAAAGTTCCCTGCGTTCTGGGACTACCGCCCCATCCAGGATGCCTCCCCCACTGGAGAGACTCACCCGGCGGCTTTGAGTTGGTCCCAAGTCTCTCAATATCTCCTCTTTTGAATCCTGAGTCCTGGAGCAACATGAAATGCAGCCACCCTCTAGTCTGCCATCTTGAAACCCCTATTTATTATTTTTTAATGGTAATTTTTTTCTTATTATTTTTATTTGCTTTTATTTTTTTACAGACTGCATTTTGATTCATTGTACACAAATGGGGTACATCATTTCACTTCTATGGTTGTACACAGTATAGATTCATACCATTGACGTAATCATACATATATATAGGGTAATGATGTCTGTCTCATTCCACCCTCCCTCTCATTTCCTTCTACATATTCTAAAGTTCCCCCATTCTTCTCTCATTCCCCACCTCCCCACCCCCACTATATATCATTCTCTATTTATCAGGGAAAACATTCAGCCTTTGGATTTTTGGATTAGCTTTGTGGCATAAAATATGGTCTATATTAGAGAAGGATCCATGTGCTGCTGAAAAGAAGGTGTACTCGTTCTTTGTTGGATGGTATATTCTATAAATGTCCATTAAGTCTAAATTATTGATTGTGTTATTGAGATTTATGGTTTCTTTGTTCAATTTTTGTTTGGAGGATCTGTCCAGTGGTGAGAGAGGCATGTTAAAATCACCTAGTATTATTGTATTGTGGTCTATTTGATTTCTGGAGTTGAGAAGGATTTGTTTGACATATATGGATCAGTCTGGAGCATAGATATTTATGATTGTTATGTCTTGCTGATTTATGCTTCCCTTAAGCAGAATGAAATGTCCTTCTTTATCCCTTCTGATTAACTTTGACTTGAAGTCCACATTATCTGATATGAGGATGGATACTCTGGCTTTTTTGCTGTGTTCATGAGCATGGTATGTTTTTTCCCATCCTTTCACCTTTAGTCTGTGGATGTCTTTTTCTGTGAGATGAGTCTCTTGCTGGGAGCATATTGTTGGATCTTTCTTTTTAATCCAATCTGCCTGTCTATGTCTTTTGATTGATGAGTTCAGGCCATTAACATTCAGGGTTATTATTGAGATATGATTTGTATTCCTGATCATTTGGCTCATTTGGCTCTTTTTTTTTTTTTTTTTTTTTTTTTTTTTTTGGACAGGACTTGGTTTCTCCTTTATTTGGCTGTTCCTTTAGGGTAGTTCCTCCTGTTGCTGATTTACATCTTTGTTTTTCATCTCTTCCTCATGGAATATTTTGCTGAGAATGTTCTGTAATGCTGGCTTTCTTTTTGTAAAATCCTTTTAGCTTTCGTTTATCATGGAAGGATTTTATTTCATTGTCAAATTTGAAGGTAAGTTTTGCTGGGTATAAGATACTTGGTTGGCATCCATTTTCTTTCAGGGCTTGCAAAATGTTGTTCCAGGCCCTTCTAGCTTTTAGAGTCTGGATTGAAAAATCTGCTGATATCCATATTGGTTTCCCCCTGAATGCAATTTGATTCTTTTCTCTAGCAGCCTTTAAAATTCTGTCTTTATTTCAGTGTCAGGTATTTTCATTATAATGTGCCTTGGTATGGGTCTCTTGTAATTTTGTGTATTTGGAGTCCTATAAGCCTCTTGAACTTGATTTTCCATTTCATTCTTCAGATTTGGGAAATTTTCTGATATTATTTCATTGAATAGATTGTTCATTCCTTTGGTTTGTTTCTCTAAGCCTTCCTCAGTCCCAATAATTCTTAAATTTGGCCTTTTCATGATATCCCATAGTTCTTAGAGATTCTGTTCATGATTTCTTACCATCTTCTCTTTTGGTCAACTTTGTTTTCAAGGTTACATATTTTGTCTTCAATATCTGAGTTTCTGTCTTCCAGGTGTTCTATCCTATTGGTTATGCTTTCTATTGAGTTTTTAATTTGGTTTATTGTTTCCTTCATTTCAAAGATGTCTGTTTGGTTTTTTTTTTCAATATCTCTAAGTCTTTATTGAAATGATCTTTTGCTTCTTGTATTTGCTCTTTTAACTGTTGATTGGTGTGATCATTCAGTACCTGTATTTGCTCTTTCATCTCCTCATTTGCTTCCCTGATTGTTTTAATTTGTACATTCTGAACTCCCTTTCTGTCATTTCTTCTGCCATGCTGTCATTGGATTTTATTGCTATACCATCTAGGTTTGTTTGGGGCATTTTCTTCCCTTGTTTTCTCGTATTGCTCAGGCATCTACCCCTCTAGTAGTGAACCTCTGGGATATTGCACATTTCCTCTATTGACTAATATTGTCTCTGTAGGTTTCTAATAACTCACCTCTTAGCCTTCAGTAGCCTGAAGTCTTGGAGGAAGTTGATAATGCGGTGCTCCACTAGGAAGCTGCCCCTCTATGGGTGGTGGTGTTCAGGTGGGGTATATTCCCTGTCAGTGGGCAGAGGCGCCTCCACTTGTTGACTGATGATCAGTCAAAGGGGGACTAGACTGCAGACTGGGGCACATCTGATGTGGGTCTGTGTCTTTGGTTCTATTCCCTGATGGGAAAGCCTCACCCAGCGGGGAAGACTTACTCAGTGGGGAAGTTTCACTGGTCAGCTCTCCTCCAAGAAGTTCCCTTTGGTCCAGAACTACCGCCTGGACTGGGAAGCCCTCCTCT
Source organism: Sciurus vulgaris (assembly GCF_902686455.1). Taxonomy (NCBI): domain Eukaryota; kingdom Metazoa; phylum Chordata; class Mammalia; order Rodentia; family Sciuridae; genus Sciurus; species Sciurus vulgaris. Next base: position 91,549,795 of record NC_136466.1, read on the forward strand.
GTGATGTTCCCAGGGGTCCTGACCTACCACCTGGGCTCGGGAGCCTGGCCCTGCAAGGGACTCCCTCTCTGAGCAGCCCTCTTCTGCTATGTTCCCTGCATACCGGAGCTACTACCTGGGCTTTGGACCCTCACTCTGCGTTGAAACCTCTCTCTGTGCAGCCCTCCTCTACAATGCTCCTGGTTCACTGGGTTCTTGGCTCCAGCAGGGGAGTCTCACTGGGCCACTGTACTCCAAGAAGTTCCCTGCGTATCGGGATACTGCCCCATCTGGGGAACTCGACCTGTGGGAGAGATTCAACTGGTGGCTCTGAGTTGGTCCCGAGTCTCTCAATACCTCCTCTTCTTGACTCCTCGGTCTTGTCAAAGGTCCTCTAGTCTCCTGTAGGTGTCTCAGGAAGGGAGCTGCCCTTCCAATGATGATGACCACGCCCTCAGGAATAATTAAAAATGCCTGCACCAGCCTATAAAGAAGCCTCTGGCTAGCTCTCAATGCAGGCGGGCTGGCTCATCTGCTGGCTTGCTCTGCAATGGCGACAGATCTCGGCATGGTGGTTGGGCAGGGTCGCTCAGTGATGGTGTCTGTCTTCGGCCTGGTGGCTGGGCAGTTTGGCTGCCCGCCACCTAGCTCCACAAGGCAAGTGGGTTGGGTGCCAGCCTGCTATCTCTGTCATGCAGGCGGCCTCCATACAATCTTTTTTTTTAGGAATGATTGAGTTATTAATAAGTTGAAAGGTCAATGTTCAAAGTATATATAGGTGAGTGTTCAGCTAATATAGTATTATAGACAACAAAAATCACAAAGGAAAATATTGATGAATTTCTTTGTATAAAAATTAAATACTTTAATATATCTGAAAACAAAAATGGAACAGAATTGACAAATCTAGATTGCATGTTAATGTTCTTAATATAAAAGGAGTTTCTTTTAAAGTCATTGAGAAAAATAACTCCTCTCATTAAAAAATATATCAAAACATAAGCAAAATATCCAAGCCAGCCATAACAGAAGAAGAAATTAAGTGAACAGTGTATATAAATAAGGTCAATTTCAGGGTTTCTTGCTTGGGAAGACATTTACCTTTATTTATAATATATAATCACCCTATATTGAAAAAAATTATATATATATGTGTGTATATATATATGATCTTATTTTTAAAGAGTAGACCTACCATTGATCTATAAAATAATTCAAACAAGCAAGTTGGAATATCAGAAATAATTTAGTTGGATAAACAAAAACGTGTTAAGAATCTCAGGTACCAACTACTATCATTTAAATCTAATTGTGTATGTGAAACCCTTGGTAGCCAATCAAAAATGGAATATTCAGTTTGTTTGCAGAAAGGCAAGCACTATCGAGAAAATTCAGGGTTTATTTTAATATATTTCAGGGTTTTTTAATATATTTTTAAATATTTTTTAATATATTTCTTAATGTGTGAAAAAGAACTTCATGTATGCCTGTTTGCTACTGTGTAAATAAGAACTACTGTGCCTCTAATTCTTTAGACCAAAATCAAAAGAATCAGCTTTGATAACTTTCTTTTCTTCATATTTGATCTATCCTATTAGCAATTTATTATCACCTTTACCCAAATCTTACCACATCTCACCACATCTCATCCAAGCTACCTGAATTCCTGTCAGCCTCATGACAGGTACACTCACTTTCTCTCTCTCTCTCTCTCTCTCTCTCTCTCTCTCTCTCTCTCTCTTTCTCTTTCTCTCTTTCTCTCTCATATCCTGAGATCTAATCTGCATCAAGCAGTTCTTTTTAGAAGAGATCATGGGACTTCTATGATGGGAACAACTAAAATGAAATCCAAGTTCCTTTCTATTGTTTATGAGACCCTAAAGTGTGAGAGCACGTTCATCTCTCCAATTTCTTCTCCCGTGACTCTACCCCTCTTTTAATGAGGCTCTGGTCATGCTTTCTTCCTGCCTCTTCTACACAGATCATTTTTATGCTGGCCTGTGTGCCTAAGGCAATCTTAAAACCTTCCCCTGGATCTTGACACAACTGCTTCCTCATCAGTCATCTCTGCTCAAGACCTTGTCAAAGAAAGGTGACTGCTGTGCTCGCTCAAGCTCTTCCATCTTCCAATCCCTCACTCTCACACTAAACTATTTTTTTCTTCACAATATTTTTTCGTGTTTCATGATATTTATTTTCTTGAGGATTTCTTTTTCAGTCTATTTTCACTTAGAAGGATGGAGTTTCTGCTGTCTATATTCTAAAACAAGTGTCTGGCACATTGAAAGTTCTTATAAATATTTGTTAAGGACATGAACATATTAACATTGGTAATTTGCAAGAGTTAATGTTTTATTGCAACATTTTAAAGAAATCTTCTAATACATATTGGAAAATAGAAATTGATTATTGAAGTAAAAAGGTAAGAAAGCTGTTAAAATCATTTACTGTCATGGTAGAATACCACATCTGTATGTTAGAGGAATAATGTGTAATTCATTTAAACACCACGAAAATGCAAAAACCTAATGGAATTGCACCAAATTGTGTAGCTTGGCTCCCATTTAAGCTATTTAGAACAACATGGTATATTATGATATCATATTCATTGATACATTGGGTAGCTATATTCATTGATACATTGGGGAGCTATTTTGAAATTTTAACTTATTCCTTTTCTACTCCATTCAATATTCATGGGAAGACTTTACAATTAAAATCCTGCCCTTTCTAAGAAAAGGCATTTTAGACCTTTTATGGTATTTAGCTTTTGTTCCTGAAATTCAGCTCTGTAAGATACTGAAAGCTTTTGTGCTTTAGCATGCTGCAAGAATTAGAGCTTCTTCCATTTATGGAAAACCTTTTTAAGCAGACTCATTTTCTCAAGCAAATTCTGAAGCAGTTCTTGGCTTCTCCCTTTCTGTTTTCTTTCTTTTTTTTTTTTTTTTTTTTTGCTATTATTTCAAATGTATTCATCTTTTTCTTCCTTTTCCTTTACTACTTTTAAGACTGTTAGAAAAGCAGAAGCTGGATAGCTCCTAATCAACCCTCTTGGAGTTGCTCTGCAATTACCAACCAAAGCTGTGTTTGTTATATAAGGTTTATTCCTTTTCTGATTATATAACTTTATCAAATTGAACAAGCAATTAAGAATTACGTTTGTTTACCTGAGAATGAAATAGTTTTTTAGCGTTTTTGGTTTTGTTTTGGCACTAGGGCTTTAACCCAGGGATACTTTATCCCTGAGCCACATCCCCAGCCCTTTTTATTTATTTTGAAACAGGACTTGATAAATTGTGGTGGCTAGCTTAGAACTTACAATCCTCCTGCCTCAGCCTCCTTGAGTGACTTGGATTACAGGCATGCACACAGTGTGGGGGTTGGCTTTTAGTTTTGTTCACTAAATAGGATGAGATCTACTAGTTACCCATTAAGAAGTTGTTGAAATACCAAGTTTCACCCACCCCCCCAAATCAAAATTTTCTCTCAAGAAGTCAGTCTTCCACAGTGGGAATATTAAATATTCTGTATACTTTTTAAATTTTGTTTTGCTGAGCATGATATAATTTTGAATGAATTTCTTCTTGCAAAATCAGGTAGTTGATAAATATGACATTTGTTCATCATCTTTAAATCAGCTTAGTTCTGAGTCCCAATTCCAAGTGTCTAAGATCCTACCTGCTTAAATGTCATATACTAAATTCCTCTTAGAGGCCTTTTTGCCCAGAGGGAGAAAGAACTCACTACCTGTTCTCTCTGCCCTCTGTGCCTTCCATTCTTTCAAATCCACTGTCACTATCAATACCTACTTATTCACCTTGTAAATTGATTAATTTTCTCAGAGTGTTAGAGACAGCTCAGGTCAAATACAGTCAGTGATTTCAGGCTACTTCCACTCCTAGCCTTGCCCAAATTTGATGTAATATACAAAGTGCAGGGACTACTCTTTTAATCAGCTATCATAACACAAAAGTTGCTATAACATGAGAGACTAGAAGAAGCAGAGTAGCCTGGGTCTATGGATCCAGAAATCAATCTGAAAACAGAAGCTCAGGGCACCTTCTTTTCCCAAGGTTGGGGTGTACTCTAAAGTTTAGCTGTTTGCATGCAGTTATTTTCACAATTCCCTGAGTTGTCACTGCTCTGCGAATAGAACAACCCCTACTGACTTCTGCTCTGTTCCTTACCCTGTGATCTCCTTCTAACTTTGTGTTTCTTTGTTCTTGCGGTGTGGAAGCTGTTCATTGAAATAAACACCTCTGCCCTCAGCCTCTTCATGCTAAACACCTTAAATTCCTTGGAGGAAAGAGTTGTTATAAAAACCTAACACGAATAATAAAAAACAAAATAGTCTGCTTTGGACAGAAGTAATGACAAGGAAAAATAAATAAATAAATAAAAGGTGCAAACACAAGAATCTGTTGCAGGGGGAGTTTGCTATAGAAATAGTGAAGGAATATTCAGGAAAAAAGTAGAATATGTTAATTTTAACAGAAAATTTTGAAATTCTCAGAAATTGTAAGAGCCAGTAGTATTCTCAGGATACTGGGAATTGCTTAAAACTCTGTACTTTGATGTGATAAAGCAGAATACTATGTTTGTATTTTTAGTTCAGTATTTATCAGTATTTATCAAAATCAGGTTATTCAGGTTTAGGCAAAACAACATGTCATCTACTTATGAAGAAACATTTGGTGATTTTTCACACAGTATTTACTTAATCACAAGGTATTTTCATAAGAAATGTTTCTCAACTTGTAAGTATGAACTAGTTCAGCATTTGAAAGTTTAAAATAATTTTTTTCTTAAAGGGAAATCAACATTATTGTTAATTTGGTAATTCATTTTCACAGAATTCCTGTATTATAGTCAAGATTCCATTATTATCTTAGTAAATTTCCAAGAACAAAATATTTTGATCATCTTTTCAGTGAATTTTTAATACTACTATAATATTAAGAAACTACTCATGACCTTGAGGTCCTTACGGTTTCATGGTAGAGACTCAATTGGGAAGAAAGGACTAGAGCATGACTTGAATAGATTTATCTTCTAAAAATTCATGAGAGGGTATAGAAGATAGCAGACAAGGAAAGCAGTAAGAAAGTACTATTTACTGATGCATAACACCTCCCAAAGCCTAGTGACTTAAGAGAGCACCATTTGTTTTGTTCACTGATGTGCTGTTTGGGAGCTTGACAAGGGCAGCTGGCCTCCATACTATATCACCCAAGTGAGGTTTAAGAGGACCTCTTCAAGATATTCATTCAAGCACCTGACGAGTTGGTGCTGGTCATTGGCAGGGAGCTTGGCTCGTGCTTTAGACTGGGGCACTAGGTTATTCTCCTTGAGGACTTCTCCATAGGCTGCTTGAGTTTCCTTGTGGCATGGTAACTCCTAGAGCAAGCCCTCAAGAGAACCAGATGCTATAGCAGGTTTTATGATGTAGCCTCAGAAGTCACAGAGCAACACTTCTGCTATAGTCATAATCCTGTCCAGAGTCAAGGGGAAGGAACCTCCATCTCACCTTTGATGGTCACATTGTGATAAAAGCATATGGAATGGGAGAGATTTGTGGCCATCTTTGGAAAATGCAATATTCTGTAACTAGTCATTCAGCTATAATCCTATCATTCTCATGTACAAAATAAACCCAGCTCATCTCCAAATCCTAAAAATCTAAACATCTTCTTCCATTTTATATTTAAGAACAAAGTGAAGATTAGGTTCTTTGTGTACAGTTCTTTGGGTACAATTTCTCAATCTGATGAACTTGAATCTGAAGAGATAGTTATGGGTCACCACCCACACGTCCCCAGCTTTCAGTGTTCAGACAGGCTCAGGTAGACTGCTGTAGACATTTCAAGTCATGTCTTTCCTTTTGCATTTATTAAAGGCAGAAAAACAAAACAAAATTAAACACATAACAAAAAAAACCCACAGATATCTTCAGCTAAATTATCAAAATTTTTAGGTACATTTCTAATTTCTACATTATCACAAATGAACTTTGCCAAACTGTATGATTCTATATTACAAGGGAAACACTTACCTCCAATTTCCAGCAATATTTTTCTTACTTTCCTTTGAGCCCTTGCTGACAGCCTTCTTAAAGCTTGTAACTTATTCCTGCTAACTTCTGCTGACACTTTCCTGGAGAACCCTTCAACGTCCCCTTGCTGCTGTCTCAAATTTAATGACCTAAGTCCTTTAGGTTCCTGTTATGATAGAACCTCACTTCTGTGTTTGTTGTTATAGCTGTCTAGCTGATTACCTGTAATTTAGCAGCTACCATTTTGTTTTGCTCTTGATCTTGTAAATCAGAACTGTGTGCATGATTTGCCTGGAAAGGTTTAGCCCAGCATTTATGCAGTTGCATTCAGATGGGGTTCAGAGTTGAAACAGTTGTAGGACAAGCTAGAGAAGTTCAGGCAATCAGAAAGAGCTAGACAGTTCCCTCTCTATCTGCTTTCAGGAACCCCTCCCCTCCCAAGACCACCTGAGCTTCCCCATGGCAAATTAGCCCCAGGCAGTCGGGTTGCTGAAGGCTTCTTGAGAGGCTCTTCCAGTGAGCAGGGTGGAAACTGTAAACTTTTAGGCTCTCACCTGAGGAGTAACAGAGCATCCATTCTGTCAGACTTTATTGGTCAAAGCAGTTACAAAAGCCAACTGATTTTCAGAGGACATAAACCACACCTCTTGAGAACAGGAGCATCATAAACAATTTCAAACATGTTTTTAAAATTGCCACATAAAGTAACTGCAATCATTCATGCAAATAATTATGCACTGGGAAGTTTTATGAAGGACAGAAAGTAGGCCATGGGAATGAGAGGTACACAGGTCACTGAATTGGCAGTCCTTTGTGAGCAATTGGCCCTTAGTGGTAAAAGAAGTTCCTGGATGAATTTCAGGTGTCTGGTTTGGGCAACAGCCCATAGCAACAAGAAAGGAGGCACCAAGGCAACGGGGCTTGTAGGGGAGGGGACATTGTGGAGTGGGACGACAGTGAAAAAATTCCAGAAGCCCAGTTTGATATACCAAGAACACATCCAGGTGACCGTGTCTAGGAAATGTGTTGATAGATTATAAACCCCTCTGCACAGGAGCTTTGTGTATTAGTCATCTTTGATATCCTAGTACCTGGGAGAGAAGTTCAATGATTTTGTTAATTTATATATACGGCAATTTTGTATACATACACATTTATATATATATATACACACACACAAATGCAATTCAGATCTGGGTTAAAACACAGATGTGGGACCACTTACATAGAAGTAATAATTAGTACCATAACCTGGATAAGATACTCTGTGAATATAGAACAGGTGTAGTTTTAAATTGAGCTCCTCAGGCTGAATCTGGACAGCCAAAGCATTATGACAATATTTTAAAAAATCTAAATATTTCACATGGTCTTTAAAAATTAGAAAATCTGACTACACTGTGCCTACAATTCCACATGGCAATACTGAGCAGAACAAAATAGCAGCACCTTTGGATAGGTGAGCAACTGCCCCAGGTGTGCCTCTCATGTGCTGAACACCTGTTCTACCTCATGGAGTTTAGTCCTAAACTGCTTTCTAGCAAGAAAAGCAGAAGACCTAGAACTGATGACTCTGGACCAGCAGCATTGAAGGTACAGGAGAAAACAGCAAAGAGGACTGAGAAGAAAAGACCAGGTCATTCATTAAGAGTATGTATAAAATATAATTTCTAATTGATTTATCATCAGAACTACTATATAACGTTCTTTTTTTTTTTTGTAAAAATGAGACATGGGCTAAAAAGAAAGCTAGATAATTTATATTTATAATTTTTAAATTATTTTTATTTCTCACCTCAAAGTCAAATGATTCAATATTAAACATATAGTAATGATGGCGATAATAAACACTGTACATAACTGGCATAGACATAACTTATGCCTCGGTAGTCTGGATTTAGGATTAGGGTTAGGTTTAGGGTCTGGATTTAAAGCATACTATCTTAACTGCCGTGTAGTACTGCCTTAAAAGTTTGCTTTAAGACCCCCTGAAATTGCTGTTTGGTTTGTGAAGGAATGAAAGGAAGAATGGGGGCAACAGGAGAAAATGGGAGAGAGAGAGATGAAGATGAAACGGAAAGGGTAGAAGGGGAGGGGCCTGAATGTGGGGCCATGTTGAAAATGCTATGTAATATCAGGCTAGGAGAGGTGTCCTGCCAGGCGAGTGAGCTCTGTTTTGGTAGCCAGATGTATACATTGCTTTGAGTAAAAATGATTGGACTGTTTGTGGAGAACAGAGGACTGAAAATAAGTAAGTATGGTTAGGTACTGTCCCTTGTTGAGTGCCACTTTATGAGCTGTCTCTGTGGCACTCTATCTCCTAAGATGGTTTCTAGAGCAGCTAAAGTACTAAATCACCCTGGAAAGGAATAAAGCAGATTGGGGACTTAAAGGAAGAGTCCTTCTGACTCAGGTTTGAGTGGGCTCTTTAGCCCCTGACTGAGAGGGTCTAACTGGACTGTGGAGTTGCATAGGAACCAGTGAACACCTGGCTTCACTATTTAAATAGAAGAGTTTTCTTCACATTTATAATGAGTCAGAAGTTGTTATTTTTACCAAAACAATTCCAAGGTATTATTATTAATAAAAGTCAAGAATTTATGGATCTGAAAGTTCCATTTTTTTAATAAAACAATGGCACAAATTTATTCTCTCACACCTCCAGAGGCCAGAAGTTCAAAATCAAGGTGTCAGAAGAGTTGCTTCCTTGCAGAAGCTGGGAGGGAGAAACAATTCTGTGCCCTTCTCCCTGTAACGGGCCTGCTGGCTATCCTTGACCAGTAACTGCATTGATCCAGTCTCTGCCTCTGTTGTCAGCGTTCCCTCAGTGTCTTCTCTTCTTTTTTCTTTTTTATTATTATTATTTTTTTATTTAGCTTTTAATGTTTTACAGACTGCATTTTGATTCATTGTACACAAATGGGGTACATCATTTCATTTCTATGGTTGTACACAATGTAGATTCATACCATTCGTGTAAAGTTCCATTTTAAGAATAACAGAAAACTTGGCTTAAAATAGGAGGTATCTACGCCTATTTCTTTATGATTAATGCTTTTTTATTCTGACATTAAACTTCCTTCATTTCTAGGAGAAATGACTTTTAAATTAAACTCTGGAATACTTGCTTCATTTTATATTTCTCAAAAGTATTCCAATCTTTACCTCTCAGGATTTACGAAGGCAGAAATAAAAAGTATTTCTTTAATTCTCTCTGCAGTAGTGAGGGGTAAAAGAAGCAGACTTAAATTGTCATTTTCCCTGGATGGATCTCCTTAACATGATTGTCTCCAGGCCTATAGTGTTTTATGGTGTGGTTAATTGTTCCACAGTTCTTAAATCCTGAAGAAAATTTGAAGGTTTTCTAATTGATGTGTAATAAAGAGAAATGATAATGACATAAGAAATTCCTTTACCTTGTGGTTTCCATCCATCCACCTGAAAAATGGTACTTAAAGTAAAAGTACTGAAATTAATATTTGAAATTGGAATCTTCATCACTTCTCTCTGTGAGTAGTACAAAGTCTGAGAGGCTGCCCTCTGGAGCTTGAGACCTGGTTTTGCCATCAACTAGCTGAACACTCTTAAGTAAATACTTAGCTTTTCTTTGTCTCAGTTTCTTTGTAAGAACAGGGTGTTTTAGTGTCCATTTCATAGCATCCTGAGAATAAATGAAGTAATATTATTAAAGTAGCTAGAAAAGCATTTGGTATAAATAAGTGCAAAAGGCATGTTTGGTGTAAAAAAAAAAAAAGTGAAAATATACACACCATGGTGTGGTGCAGGTTCAAGCCCAACTTCACTACTTGTCAGATGTGTCCATGTAACCAGATTACTTAAACCTCCTAAAGTATTGGTTTCCTCCTTTGCAAAATGGAATAATCACCCAAAGCCAGTACCTGTTTCACCTGGTTTCTATGAAGATTAAATGGGATGGTCTGTGGCAGGCACATAGTACAGTGCCTACTCCCAAGTGTCAATGATTACCAATGTGTATTCTAATTCCTTTGAATGTTCTGGCTTTGTTCTTGGGGATTTATCTTTAATTCTCAAGTGTACATTTCTAGGTCCTTTCTGGATACCTAGAGTCCTAGGACAGGATCCTTTGAAATGGATGGCCATGGGGCTAGAGTGAGGGTAAGGATGTAAAGTAAATTACTTAAGATCGCAACAGACCTTGCAGGGTCGCTTTGTTTTAGAGTATTCGCCACTATCCACAGTCTGGTCCAAAGACTGTGGGCCCAGAAACCACACTTATCAGCAGTTTCAGAGAGCATCTGTCCTCCAAAGCTGGGCTCACTTTAACAAACCTCATGCAATTAATGTGCAAGTTCAGAATGCCAATGTTTCATTTACAGTGGGAAGTGAAACTGCTGGGGATAAGCAGCTCCTGTGCCCACCCAGTCCATTTTGTGTCTGGAGGCCAGTCACATGTGAGGAAATCTCTAACCAGTCTGTTTATTAATTTATAATGGAAGACAGTTGCTCTTCAAGTCCAGTTTCTCCATGAAGGCATGCTAGAGATACCAAATTCTAATCAGAAAACAGCTTGGTGAACATGGAATCAGAAGGGCAAATTGTTCTTGGACTTGTGGATTTAATGGAATTAGGAATGCAGGGCCATAGGTTCCTACCAGGTGCAAGACATTGGTCTGCATTACCTGTTAGTAATGTGTATGCCTCCAGCCATTTGAGTTTGCATTATTCTGACAGTTGAAGCTACTTTCATTTATATAGATTCTAATCTGTTACATTTTTATTTCAAACTTTAATTCTCAGGTGGCATTCTTATTTGAATGGCTACTGATTGTGCTTGCTTCTGAAACTACTTTTTACTTACTTTACTGGGCTGTACTATGTCCTACCTGTTTGACATATTGTTTCAATCAATCATGCTAGGGGGCAGGAGGTAAGGGAAGAATGGAGGAAGGATGGATTGTGTAGAGGGAAATGAGGGGTGAGAAGGGGTGGAGGGAAGGAAAGATAATGGAATGAGACAAACATCATGACCCTGTGTACATGTATGATTACACAAACGGTATCTCTACTTCATATACAACTACAGAAGTTAAAAGTTGTACCCCATTTCTGTACAATGAATTAAAAAAAAAAACCCTATATAATAAACGTGCTGAGCTAAACAAACAAACAAACAAAAACCAAAACAAGATCACTCATGCTATTGCCGTGCCAAAGAATCTGAGACTGAGGACCTGTGGGATACATTGGACCTTCAAAAGTTTCTTTTGTCTCATACTATATAGAGGATAAGATTTAAAACAAAACAAAAACAAAACAAAACAAAAACCTCAGATTTGTAGCCTTTCTTGAAAAAATCCAGAGATCTGCCTCCTTTCCACATCTGGTTGTCTGGGGCTTAGTTGAAAATGTCCTCTCTAAATGAGACTGGAGTCCTGCCATTCATTGTGGTTACCATGGTTCCTAAGACATTGGTCTGCTTTCCAGTTAGTAATGTGTGTGCCTCCAGCTTTTGAGTTTGCATCATTCTGACAATTGAAGCCGCCTTCATTTATCTATGTGCTGACCTGTTATGTTCTTATTTCAAAGTTTAATTCTCAGATGGCAGTCCTATCTTCTCATTTTCAGATTCACTTCTCTGTCACCCCTGAGTAGGGAAAACACATTGAGTTAGTAAGTTCGGGACGGTTGCAGTGAATCGAAGGCTCAAGTGTAAGTCACAGAGCTGCAGGAAAGTGGGATGCCCTTAATCTTTCCTCAGGAAATGCGTGGTGCTGATGGTCACCCTTTTCTATTTCTAGCTCAAGAGCCTTTCTTCCTCCTGGGTGAAGAATATCAAACAGTCTCATTTTCTAGACTTTTTAAGGCTGTAGTTTTAAATGGAATGTAAGCATCTATATTTACAAAAGAAAGAAATTTGAATGCATTGTTTAAGTGTATTTACTGTACGATTTCATTCAGGAACAAGAGCCTATTTTTATCTTCAGTGTTATTAATTATTAATAGTCTGATATGGCAAGAAGTGTATACATTTGTTTTGATTTTTAAGAACTAAAGGCTTTTTTCTTACTTTTTTCTCTAATGAATGGAGAAACTGATTGAATCACTGATTGTAAAAATAAACTTGTCTCCCAAGGAAGCATTTATTGTTTAAATTAATAACCTCTCCTCCCCTTTAACTTTTATTTTTCTTCTAGATAAATTAGGATTAATTTTTGAGTGATCTGAATAGATCTCCTTGAGAAAATATGAATCTCAGTTCTAGTTCTTACTGTATTTATTTTTCACTTCACCTTGAATGGTCTTTGGGGTACAAGATTATAATATAGTTTTCTAGGTCCACACCATCTTGTGTGTGTGTGTGTGTGTGTGTGTGTGTGTGTGTGTGTGTGTATTACAATGACATTTTAGTTCATTCTGCTTATGCTACTATAAAGAATGCATTAGCACAATCTCTGGCCCATGGTAATGTCTTCATTTCATTATCATCACTACCAATATTCTTAGAAGCCTTTTTCCTGAATTGGAATATAATTTGATGACATGTATGGACTACATTATGTTTGTACTCTTTAACACAGTATGGGGCACATGGCAGGTGTTAAATGGTGGACCAAACTGCTCTTAAGTGATAGGAATTGTCAGTTGCCATTTAAGTATACAATGACATTATCATGGTAATGCTTCAGGAATAATAATTGAAGAACTTAATTTTCTTTTTCTTTCTTTTTTGTTGGTATTGTTGTTGCTAGGGATTGAACCCAGGGGTGCTAGCTACATCTGTAGGTTTAGTGCAATAAGGTCTAAGGACCTAAGTTGCTAATGTTGTCCTCCAACTTGGGATCCTCTTACCTCAGCTTTCTGAATGCCTGGATTACAGGCTTCCACCAGTACACTTGGCCCGATTTTCATATTTTTGAACACAAGAAATACTGGAACTTAACTGAAAACAATAGATTTTAAAATTAAAAACCAGATTAAAATATTTAAAATAAAAAAACAAAGGAAATTATAGAGTGGCTAAAACAAATCATACATTGAAGTTATATCTATAACTCATAACACTGACAAAGGAGAACTGTAATATATAAAGATCTAACACATTAAGATATCTTCCCAAAATATGGAAGGGATAGGCAAATGATCTAGCAGGGAAAAAAAATAAGATAAAATGCTCAACTTCAGTAGCAGTCAGGGAAATCCAAATTAATACACTGAGATTCTGTACCAAACATAAACAAACCGCAATAGGGCAAATCAGGAAAATCAAGACTCTAGATATTTCAACATTTGGAATATCCACCATGGAAATTATTTGCAAAAATAGGTAAGAGAAGAATTCTTATACATTGTTGGCTGCTTCGTAAAGTAGTCTACGTTGGGATGCAGTTTGGCAATATCTAGAAAAAAATGAGATGTGCATATCCTATGACCCCACAATTCCATTACCATGTATCCATCTTTAGAGAAATTCTTTCACATAGATAAGATATAGAATATTTTGATTATAGCAATAAATTAGGAACAACCTAAATGTCCACTAATAGGAGAATAGATACATAAATTGAAATCTATACAGCAGTTAAAAAGAATAATTTATCCAGAACTACATGTAAATCTCAGGAAGATAATGTTAAGCCAAAAATAATTTGATATGCACCTAAGTATATGTAAGCTCTGATACTCTTTTTATAACATTTAAAACATGTAAGCTAATATCTTGTTTATGATAAACACATATCCAGTGAAAGTATCAAAATGTAAGGGAATAATACATGCTAGCCCAGGAGAATATTCATCTTTGGGGAGAAAGGAAGGAGAATGGGATAGCAGGGACATGTGTGGACTTCAAGTACAGCTGTAACGTTTTATTCCAAAAAATCTAAAGCAAATTGGCATGATGTTAAGATTTTACACAGAGGTAGGGTATTAGAGAATATCAATAGACTATGTAGAAGGTTTAAGCTATTGGGATAAGTATGTAGAAGGAAGGTTTAAGCTATTGGGATAAGAACAAAACAGTAGTATTTGCATTAATTTGTCAACTTGGTATGTATTTAAATCCTGGTGAGCCATACTAACAGTCAAAAGGGTTCTGACCCCTGCCTCAGACTCTTAAGCATCTTTAGCTGTGGAATGTTTAAGGAGGGAACACTGTGGAAATCTAGGAGAACACCAAAGCATAAGGCATTTGAGTATACACAAGATAATGTAAAGAAGTTTGCGAAATAGAGCAAAATCAAAAAAACAACTGAAGTTTCAGATTTTGAGTTTACCCAGTTTGTACATTACCCATGTAAAACACCCCCCAAAAAACTTAATAAGTAGGCCAGTTATGGTAACTTTGAAGTAATTATGTTCACAGAATTGAAAACTTAGAACTCAATGGGTTAATTAGGAAAGTAATTATTGTACCCAGTTCAAGTACCAGAAAATATCCTGTAAGCAGTAAATAATCAAGTTTATTCTGTTCCAACACTAAATTAATAAAGGCATGTTGTCATAAACATTGAACTTTTGATATGTGGACAGTTGAATAAATCTGAGCTTTATTTTATGAAGCCAATAAAAGCATTCAGGAAACTAAGAGAAAAACAATCAAAGACATTGGCTGGTATTAGATGGCATGTTGGAGATTCTAATGAAGTTTGCTGTCTGTTTCTGTCGCTCTCTGTCCTTTGTCTCTATTCTGTCTTTGGCATATTCCTTAGCCAGACTGAAAAATCAGAAAAAACACAAAGTGGGACTGTAAAAAAATGGAGATTGAGCCAAGGAAGAGCACTTTTTTTCTGTTACGTTGTTTTGAAAAAATAATAAGGGAGAGTAGAGTGAGAATAATGCAGCAAAATGGGGAAAGATAAAATATAAATTATTCTTAAAGTAACATTTTTTGCAAATTACCTAAGAAATACATGAAATAATTTTCATTTTGAAGACATAGGCAATTGTTAATAAACCAAATTGATCAAATCTCTCTTTGTCCCTCATCACTCCTTTCCTTTAAATCGCTTTCCCAGACATAACCACCTGTCCACAATTGTTATGCAGTTCTCCAGACCCTTTCCTATGAATTAGCACATAAAAATTCATATACTCATATGAAGTAATGTATTTTTACGCAATGTTATTTTCATTTAATATGTTTAATATTTTTTAGGAAACTTTGAATGTCAGTGCATTTATATAGCCTGATTCTTTCAAAAAATAACTTCACAGTAACCCTTGGTATAGTTAACCCACTATTTATTTAACCCTTCCACTATTCGTGATCCACTGCAAAATTTCCAGCTTTTCACTATTACAATTCTGCAATGGACATTCCAGAATATCCATCATTACAGCAGAGGGCAGATGTCATTTAATGCCTGAGAGTATCTGGGAATTACAATAGCATTGCCAAAAATTTGCCTTTCGGGTCTGGCTTTGTTTGTCTCTTGATTGGCCTTGTTTTCAGACAGTGTACCTAAAATAAATTTGAAGCCAGCAGTTTCATGCTTACATTCTCAAAACATAACCTCTTTCCCATTATCAGCAGAAGTGGACAGTGTAGCTCTCCCTGAACAGCTTAGGTCATATGCTCATTCTTGACCCTAGTACTGTGACTCTGTGAGCCATATACACTGATTTGTGTTGTGTGTTTGTGTGTGTGTGTGTGTGTGTGTGTGTGTGTGTGTGAGAGAGAGAGAGAAAGAGAGAGAGAGAGAGAGAGAGAGAGAGAGAGAGAGAGAGAGAGAGAGAGAGAGAGAGAGAGAAGAGAGAGAGAGAGAGAGAGAGAATGGGGAATAAATAGAGATTTTAGGGATATGCAGATTTATATCATAGGGACCAAAGTAGTAGTGTAGCTATCTTTTAAGATATTTGCTAGAGTAGTAGAAATGATGTTTTATTTCTTTATTAAACAATGTTTATTACATTCTGTTATGCATTGTTCACTCCACCACTGGCTGAAGATAAAAGGTTGAATTCAACAAGATCCTTAACCTCAGATTTCTTACTTTACTTGCACTATATATAAGCAAACAGATGCATAAAGAGGACTATTCCAGAGTGTGATGTACTATGAGAAATATAAAAAGATATCAAATGGAAAGAAATTAGAGAAGGTCATTTCAGGAATGGTGGTCAGGAAAGATCTTTCTGAAGAGAGAACTTTTGGATTACAACTTGAAGACTTGAGAATGAACCTTAAAACTCTAGACCTATGTTATTTAATATGGTAGCCATTAGCCACTTGTGGCTACTGAGCACTTGAATATACTAATTCAGATGGAATGTGATCCAAGTGTTAAATGTTTATCAATCTATAAGACTAGTTCAAAAATGTTAAATTATTTTAGTATTAATTTGTGAACATATTAAGTCATGATGTTTTAGATACTGTAGTAAACATTATTAAAATTTTGTTTCTTTTCACTTTGTTAATGTGAGTGCTAAAATGTTTAAGATCAGATAGGTGGCTAACCTTACATTTCTTTCTAATAATCCTTTTTAGTTAATTTCAGCTATTTGCTATAATTAACTTTTCTTCCCCCATCTTTTTCCTTTGGGAGGGTGATGGTGGTTGATTTTGCGTAGTAGACTTTTCTCCAAGGATCTAAGTCTATAATATTTATTGACTAAGGTGCTCAAACATAATAATTCAGTGTATGTTCAAGCTTAATTCAGCTCAGAGTTAGGGGTTAACGAATGATAGAAAAAGTACAGAAAATTGCCACATTTACTAGAGGAGTTGTGTCATTAGTCATGTTCTCTTAGAAATGTTCACAAACAGATAAAGGAGGACTTGGAGTTGGAGAGGTGGGCAGAACTAGCATCACAAGGTAATGACAGCGTAGGACAGGATTTCTGTGGGAAACAGTACCAGCAAACTACAAAGCTCTATTTCCATTCTGTACTAAGTGAAGGAGATTTTATTGTGTTGTATAGAATTGCCACTTCTTGCATGTTAAAATAGAATTTTATTCTACACATTGTTTTTGTACTGATGGGAATGTTAGTAACTTTAGTGTGTGCTTTTTTTTATGTCTGTCAGGGAGATGTTGGCAAGTTCACACACCTTTAATAACATTAAATGAAATCACTGCAGGGAACAAGCAGATTCATTTTCTTTGTGCAGTGTTTTTATTCTCATTTCTGGTTGTAGTTTGTGCCATAGGGAAGACATTGACTATTTAGTCAAATTGTGTCTGTTTGAGCAGCATTGTTCTTTAATGTTTACTTTGTGAACATTTTAAGATCCCAGATATGATGTTTGTTATATAATCAGTACTAACAATTTGGTGAGGGGAAACTGTACCCCTACTGGTTTGAGAGTTGAGTCACATCCTGTGAATCTGAAGCAACGGTATTTAAACATCACGGGTTCCTCTTACTTTCATTCTAAGACACTGCAGTTCAGAGCAGCAAGTGCTCTGTGCAAAGAGGCTGTTGCTATCCTTCCGTGGTGAACATACGCTCTTGCCAGTGTTCAGTGAAGGAAGCCAAGTCTGGATATGCAGTTCTCTCACTGGAGTGGAAGATGTATTGTTCATTTCTGAACAACTATGCTAGATAGCTGCAAACTGAAAAGTGCCTGCAATTTGCCATTTGTTTGTAGTAAGGTAAGTGCCATGTTTTGGTGTACTCATTAGATTGTGGCAGTTTCAGTATATGATGGTGCCTCAGAAGATGCCTTCTCACAGGGTACTGGAGGTGGCATTTGAGTTCGAGTGTAAGTGATTGAAACCCCAGTACAATCCATTTGTGAGATTGGTTAATGGATCAGTATTCCTTTTATAATAGTTATTAATAAAAAATATAGTGCCTAAGTAATGGAAATATTATCGTAGCTTTATTTTGGTTCAGGGTATTTTTTTTTTCTTTTAAGGATTAAGTAGTATCTGGATCTTTTTTTTTTTTTTTTTGTTTCCCTATGATCTCAGTTAAAGGTGAAATGTATCAAAGACTCATATTAATTATGTTTAAAGTTTATTCTAAATAATTATAGTTCCATAACTATTTCTTCATTGAAACAAAAGTGGTCTTAGTAGTTAGAAAGTTTAAAGTGGAAAAGGAGTGAAAACCTTTGCCCTGTTGTATTTGGATGGCTACTTAAGTGAACAGACACCAAATTTATAAACTTCTGATTGATCTGTTTATTTTAAAATGTGTACAAGCTTATTTATCATAGCCTGCTTTCTCAGTTGCTGTTGGAGACAGTCATATACAAATTGTGTGGATAGAGGAATCTGGATGGAGAATGACTGAGAGGTTTGTTTTTCAAATTCTTTAAGCTGGCTGCTGAAAGATTGGGATGGAAGTCAGGAATGCTGTCTTGGCATTTATTGATTTAAAAAGTAATCTCAAATCAAAGTTTAAGGTAGTGCCTGGCATCAAATAAATTTAATCCCCTTAAATTATTCTGAGGTAAAAAATAAAGTTAATTTGATTTTGAGATCTATGGCTTTGAATTTACAAGATGTTAATGAACTGAGATTTTTAAAAAATGTATCTAATAACAGTTGGCATTATGAGTGTCTTTTCTCTTCTTCTTAATTGACTCATTATCATGCTTAGGAATTGTTTCATTTCTTTTCAAAATTATACCCACCACTAAATTACTAGGTTCTAACTAAAACATGGAAATTACTACTCATTAGACATGTATTCAATAATTCATGTTTTTGCAAAGGTCAAAGGGTTAATGAGCTGATGGAGAAGAAATTAACATTATTTCAACTTCCAAACGTATTTGAAGGTAGTATTCCATGTGGAAGAAAGAAAGGGAAAGAATTATAGAAAAGAACTTAGTACTGAGAATCTTTGGAACCTCAAATAGTAAAAAAGCATAAATCCTAAAAGATCATGAAATATTATAAATTGAATTTCCTGATGCTAGATTATGTATCATACTCTGCTTTTTTGCCTGGGCAAAGAAGGAGCAATCTGGTTAGAAAGATATTCTGCTGGAAAATTTTCCTTATGCTATATGCTAATTATTAAACTTCAATAAAAGGAATAGAGTACATCCACAAAAAGAGAGAGCATGTCTTATTGCACTTTGCCTTGTTTCCAGGTCTTCATTATGAATTATAGTGGTCATAAAAACTGTTGGTATGAATGGCAACTCAAGTTGATAAAACGTTCTCAAATCTGATTTTTATAATATGCTCTGTTTCAAATGTGGACATGATTATTTGTGATATTGTACAACTGACTGGTGATTGCCTAATCATATTATCCAGGCATCTTGTTTCTCTTCCTTCCTTTCTGTTGCCCATCCTGTGCTGTGGTCAGTGGGCAAGAGGGAGGGAACCAGGGGGCAGAGAAGGAAAGCAATGCATATTTCTGCTTCTTAAACTCTCATTATAGGGTTGTTTGTTGTTGTTGTTTTTGTTGTAATGGGGTTTAAACTCAGGGGTGCTTGACCACTGAGTCACATCCCGAGCCCTTTTTTTTATTTTATTTAGAGACAGGGTCTCGCTAAATTGTTTGGGCCTTGCTAAGTTGCTGAGGCTGGCTTTGAACTTGCGATCCTCTTCCTTCAGCCTCCCAAGTGGCTGCTCATAATAGTTTTGGTGAAGAAAGAGGTTAATATAGTAGACTAGAGGAAGGAGAAGGGGATGTAGAGGGAAAAGGGGATCACAAACTGAATCAATTTCCATGCATGAATGAGTTTATCGTGATGAGCCCAACTACTACTTATAACCATAAAGCTCTAATAAAAAATGAAAGAAAGATGTTAAATATAATGCAAAATCAGTTTTTTAGATAACTTGTGGATTTCAATGATCACGACATACCTTGACTTCTGAGAAGAACAAAAATTGGGCACTTAACTGGGACAGATATTTCAGATTTCACCTACCTCATGGGATTATTGCAAAGATGAAATAAAATCACATCTGTTGTTGTATTTTATTTACTATGAAGTGTTGGGCATATTTTCAAGGAAATGTTTTTGTATTTTCTTGAAGTAGTGAGTTGAAACATCAGAGATACTTGAAATTCCACCCAGTGTTTAATATATTTCCTTTTAGGAATAAAGAGTCTCATCTTTCCATTTGTAAACCATTTTTTTCTTGTCCTTTTCCAACATACATGAAAATATTTTACAAAGATAACAGCCCCCCAAAATAAAAAAAATGTAATAAAAGCTCAATTTCACCTAAGCCCTAGTGGTCTTTTAAATTTTAAATACCTCAAGGAAATTCATTCTCATTCAAATATTCACTGAATGGCAATTAAATGTTATTTTCAAGCTAAAATCAACATTGATTTGTCTCAACTGGGAACTTCATCATCAGAAACATTCACCATGACATTTTTCTTCACTTACTGTTTTGTTTTTCTTTTTGTAAGTCTTTGAAGCATTCATAACATTCATAATGAGAAACTATAGCATAGGAAATTTTAAGGTGCTCATTCTGACTCCTGAAAACTAAGTCTTTCTGGATGATTCCTTAGATCTAATTGTCTCAAGTAGATCCTACCTAATATCAAAGCAGATACTTGAGGAAACTAATGAGTATAACTGCACTCACCTTAATCTGAAAATCACTTATCAAGATCCAATGAGACTGTTGATATGAGAGCACTTTGTGAACTTCTTGGTATCCTCAAATTTCATCATCACATATTACTATATTCATAATTATATATTTGAAAGGGAATTTAGATATCATTTCATGAAGAAGGGAATTAAGGTCAGAATGAATTAAGGAAAATTCATTCAGCAAGCATCTAAGAAAGGACTTAACCCTGGATCTTTTTGCCTGCCTTTTTAGCTAAAATTGACCAGAAGTCTGGGTATTTCTTCTGTACTACCCTTGAGGAGGCTTTTTAAAAATAATCAATAATACTTTACAAATGCTGATAAACATGCTCATAGAAAGGTATATTCTTTGTAAAATGCTTCGTTGAAGACATATTACCTTCTCTTCTGAATGTATTTGTTGAAAGTGATTAACAAAAAGAGATTTCCTCTAATGTTTACCTTTTAAAAAGACATAAAGTTTAAACAAACTATGAAATTTCAACCATTTCTCTTAGAATTGACCTGGCTATTTTCTATTTATAGTACATTACTGTTTTTAAGGGTAATGACAAGAGGAAAAGATGTCTTCACAATTATAGAAGTTAATGACCTATATTCTATATATTAGTAAATACAAGAATTAAAAAGAAATTTTTGCTTTAAAACATTTTATCAATATTATTAGAAGATAAAACACAAGGGCTGTGGGTTTAGCTCAATAGCAGAGTAGTTACCTACCATGCATGAGGTCTTGGGTTCTATCTCCAAAACTGTAAATTTTTTTTTCAAAATACCATATAACCATTTCTTTGAATAAAAATGTAACTCCTATGAAAAGTGTATGTTATTTTTATATCCCATGCTGCAACTTAGAGCTTCAAGAGATAAATGAAACTTACAATCATGCCATCTTATGAATAAGTCTTAGTCCTGCTTTGTAATAAAGTTCATGTTTGCTCTGATTCCAACTGGGTAAATCTACTATATAACCATTAGACTATCAAAGGTGAAATAGATAGGAAGGGATCTTAAAAATATTTTTGGTACATATGAATGCAATGGGATAGTATGGGGTCTAAGGAACCCTGAGGCATAGGAATGCAGTGGGAAGAATTAGCAATTTCTTGGTAATATTAGCCTGTTTCTCTAGTTTGTCACCAGAGGTGACAATGAAGCCCTTATCTTCTTTTTAAATTTTGTTTTCATATGTTCAAAGTTGGAGAACACTTTCATGCCAGATAACAATCTCATACCTCTGATTGGTGCTTATTAAATATTGATTAGTGATCCTATGAACATCAAGGTAAGTAAAGCACTCCATCTCGGTAGAAGGGTCCATAGATGTATCTTTGTTATAGATGAAGAGATTGTTTCCTGGGCTTTAATTCTACCTTAATTTAGTAGAGATACCCAAATTAGTCACTTATCTTCCTTTGCTTGAGTCATTTTGCTAGTGGGATGGGATTAGTAATATTTATTTGTGGCAATTTGAAGCATGCCCAAATGTAACAAATCAAGTTCCAAATCCTTCATCCCACAAGCATTTCTCTCCAGTATGAAAATAATCATGTCTAGTAATTAAGTGGGTCTATATAATAACTTTTTGTGGATTAATTTATTTTTGTAGTAAGCTTTTGACACTATTATTGTTTTTATTATTTACTTATTACAGATGAAGAAACTGAAGTATAAAGAAATCAAATGACTTATCCTAGGCATCAAACAAATAATAGCAGAATAACCAGAATCAAAGTCAGGATTCAGAGTCAAGATACTTAACTACGTTCTATGCTGCCTCAGGTTAGATTTCTCTTGATTTTGGTAATTTGAAATGACTTCTATAAAGTACTACAGAAATGAAAGGAAAAAATTTTAATGTTACTATATTTAATCATTTTGATGACTGCAATATTCTTAATATTTGTGAAACCCAATCTTTATGATCTGATAATATCCTGAAGTTATTTGGGAACCATGTAAGGTAGAGCTGGTATTAATGCAAAATGTGTCTGGAATGAGCAAAGATAACTAACAGTTCTTGTGAGTGATCATAGTTTGACTATGGGAAAAGATTTTTGTCATTATTTTGTTATTTTTGTGTTTGAGGGTTGGGCAGAAACAGTTTTCAAGGTATTCAGTCACCTGGTGCAGACCCAGGAAAGCTTCTGAGAATTTATGTGTATTAAGGAAAGATGCATATCATGTCTACTTTTCCATGTATGTTCCCTAAGTATTTCTTAATGAAAGAAATTTGGGTAAAGGAGCAAATTGAGTGAATGGTATAATAGAAAAGTTTAGGTCAATTATGCAACCAAGTCTTTTTAGATCTACTTTCTCCAGAGACAACACAAAGTATACTTGAAATTCTTGGATACTTTTAACATTCATGTTTCCTCAGGTCTTTCAAATAAGATCTTGCTTCTCAATGTTGTGTACATTTAGTGCTAGCACAGTACCTAATATACTGCAGACTCTCAGAAACAGTTCCTGGAAAATTGTCTGACTGGCTGACTGGGTGGGTAGACAGATGGGTGGGTGGATTTGTGGATGGATGGATGGATGGATGGATGAATGATAGGGATAAACTGAGGCATCCCCACATCTGCTCCAAGTTATAACTCATATGCTTGAAACTTGGTTGGGACCAGAGTGTCACTGAGCATGTGGGCACAGGGGAATGATGTACAAAGTATGGAAGACTTTACTTCAGCTCATTTCATACTTTTAACATCTGACAGTTTTCAGTCAAGAATGGACATAGCTGTAAGCCATTTTTTGCTACAAGCCCTTCCTACTATTTAATATTAAGCTTTTTTAATTATACACAATGAACCATATAGCTTCACTTTCTTGATTCAAAAGGTACAATTATGCTGAGATATACATGTATATTTATACACATATATGTATAAATACACATCTATGTATATGTGTGTGTATATACACAGAGAGAGATGATGACAGAGATACAGGAGACAGAGATTGGATAATAAATTTAAAAGATTAAAATAAATTGGAACACCTAAACTAATGGGAATTGTTAGAATTTAACAATTTTAAAATTCATTGTGAAAAATATTTAAAATGAAGAAGAAACAAGTAGGACAGAATCACAAGAGAGAGAGACTTTATAAACTCAATTTTTTAGTGATTTACAAAAAAAATATATTTCTTTTAATCAAAGAGTGGAAGATTTTTTTCCTTCATTGGACAGCTCACACTAGGACTGGGAATCAAAATTTATTTTGATTCACTCCATCTATTGTGAGTAAGGGTTTCCAAAATGAGGATGATGACTAAGGGCTCGAGCTAGGCAATTCTACAAGTTTCAGAGAGGGTATTAAGATAGTTGTTGTTTCAAGTTTTCCAAGTGGTGGGAAGAACAGAGAGAAAATTTTCCTGTAAAAACACTTGAACAAGCACAACTAAATAGGGTCAAAATAGATCCAAGTTGTAGACAATGGAAACAACTCCATTTGGAAAATTACACACTTGGCCTTGACCCAAAACAATCATTAAAACAAAAAGAAAAGAAAATCACTCCAATCAGCATAGAATCATTGGATAGATTTTCTTTCCCATGGTCCTAAACAAAATAGCATACAGTCACTATTTGAGGACATTCTATTCTTTGGTGTGCATGTGCTTTGTATTATTGGAAATGCATTCAGTTCCTATGGCTCGCTGTTTCTGGGGGTAATTTCCGTATCTTAGAAATATCATGTTCCACAGTGAATAGTGTTATCCCAGCTAACAGGAGATGTGGATTCCACATAACTATAGTAGAGACTCAGTTTCAACAT
Organism: Sciurus vulgaris; assembly: GCF_902686455.1. Classification (NCBI taxonomy): domain Eukaryota; kingdom Metazoa; phylum Chordata; class Mammalia; order Rodentia; family Sciuridae; genus Sciurus; species Sciurus vulgaris. Next base: position 91,574,123 of record NC_136466.1, read on the forward strand.
CCTTCAATGAAGGATTCATCTTCTAAACCCTCTCACATTTTCTGAAAGTCTGAATTATTTTAGAATGGGATTCCTTTTTCTTTTGTTTTTTCAATTCAGTGACTGCTGTGACTCTTGATATCAATTCCAAATCTCTCTTACTTTCAATTCTCCACTTGGAAATTTTTTGTTAAGCCCATGCCTGGAATTGGAGAAATTTCATGCTTCATGGAGATGAATGAATGAATGAGTGAATGAAAATGAATGAATACTTCATGACAAATGAGTAAATATGTAAATAACTAAAAAGAATTGTTAATGCAACAGATATAAGAAGACTTTGTATTCTTATTACCTGTTTAAGATCATTGATAAATCACACAGAATATTAATGTTCAAGAGTGTTTGAAAGGTCTATTACACTTCCAAAACCAACAAAGCTAATGATATTGACAACAGTCACTTTTGAGAAAGAATATTAAAATCGTTATCCTGAAGGGAAGGAAACACAGAGAAATCTTTCCTATAAAAATAGACTTGTGTCTATAGTTTATATGTTGAGTGCTTTACAATGAAAAGTAGAATCTCCACTTATGTGTTTTTTTTTTAATTTAGTAAGCATTAATATACACTTTTTTGAAAATCAATCAAGAAAAGGAGACTATTTACTACATTAAAATACTTTTCTCATTATGTCCTGATCTCTCCCTCATTTTTGTCTATTATTTTTACCACTTATCATGAAAGATTATTACATTTTATAATTTTAATTAGTCTTACAAATAAAAATCAAGAAAGTTAACTAAAAACCAAATTCAGTTTTATTTTTAAAGTTTATTTCAGTAAATCAAAGGAGTTCAAAGCATTGTACAGACATAAAATTTCCATAATCTCTTCCTTTACCTGAGTAGTGCGTAATTCATTCTCACAAAATTTGTAAATTAAAATGTGCTGTAGAGATCAATTAGCTCAACTTTCTCATTTTGCAAATGAAAACTATTCTGCCACAGGCAAATTAAAGGACTTTTCCAAGGTTATATAGCCAAGTCCTGGCAGAACCCAGCTGGGCATGGGGTTCCTGACATACACCTCTAAAATTTTTACTTCATCATTCACTGAGAACATCATTATCTGATTTAGTATTCAAATGATGTATCAGATTTTCACTTCTTACTAAAATGTTAAGTGTGCACAGCATAAAGCAATTCAAGTTAATTTCCTTTTGGCCACTTTTTTTTTTTTTTTTTTGCCGTTGTTTTAGTCAGCTTTTTTGCTGGTGTGACTAAATGATGACCAGAACAATTGTAGAGGAGGAAAAGTTCATTTAAGGGCTCATGGTTTCGGAGGTCTTAGTTCGTGGAAGGCTCACTCGGTTCCTCAAGCCTAGAAGTGAGGTTGAACTTCATGGCGGGAGAGTGTGGTGGAGGGAAACAGCTCACATAATGATCAGAAAGAGGGATGGACTCTACCAGCCAGATACAAATATATACCCCAAAGCCATGCCCCAACTCCCACCTCCTCCAGCCACACCCTACCACTTCAGTTACCATTCAGTTAATCCTATCAGGGCATTACTCACTGATTATGTTATATATAACCTAATTGTTTCTCCTCTAAACTTTCTTGCATTGTTTCATATGTGAGCTTTTAGGGGATACCATATCTAAACCATAACAGTCATTTTGAGGGGAATAATGTATTTTAACCACAGATACTACATAGAAAAATTTCTAATGCCTAAAAGTTTGCCTTTATTTTATTCACTTGGCACTACAGATATACTTGTAAAGACAGGATCACATTTAATTACTTCTGTGTATCTAAGACTGATTTTACTTTTCTACCTTCCCCAGCTTTCCAGATCCTAGAAATAAATGCATATTCAAACTGACAGAAAACTTCATAAATGCAAATTATTGTATTAGTAAACAACATATGCACCTATTCAAATCACTTAATACTGAATGGCAATGATAAGTAAATAGTGCCCTGTAATAATTAATAATCTGTACTTTTGTCATCAAATAGTATAGCCTTACTAGTTGCCAGCCCTGCTGCCTCTCTTGGCAGCTCCATCAGAAGATGGGCAGTCGACCCAGGCAACAGCATTGCAGAGCACATGGTCCTCTACATTTTGGTGGATTGTGCCAAGGAACTTGGTCTTCATCCTATGGCACAGTGATTCTTCAATTGTGTTGTGCAGCACATTCAGCAGGGAATCTTGTCCAAACATCATGGCTCAGGCCTATGCCTGAGAGATTCTGATTCATTAGGTTGTGAGTAAATGGTAGAGAATGTAAATTTTGAGAAAAGCACCCCCCCCCCCAGATGATTCTACTATACACTCCATGTGGAGAACACTTCACTACTGGTGACACATCTAGCATGCTCCCACCTCATAGTGCTGCCATCTTCTTTCATAAATTGGGGAAGTTTTTGAGTATGCAAGTAGCTATTTGAGAAGACATGGAGAATAAAGGATTTGTGAGAGCTCACAGAATGCTCTGTACCATGAGTCCAGTAGGGGTTATGATCAGCCTCTTTCCCACTCAGCACTCTAGTTCAGGAGGTTTATTGAGGGGAAGATAGGGTAGAATATGCACAGCATGCAGCAACAACTGAGTGTCCTCAGCCCTGAGCCAAAGGCTCTATCCAAGCCTCAACATCTAAGAGCATTTGAGTCATGAGTCTGAAGAGAAAACTAATAATGGGTGAAGAAGCTGAGATTCTTCTGATAAAGAATAGCTTAGGCAAGTACCATACTGTGAGAATGGTCCTTCCTTTGCCCAAGGCTAAGAGACAATTAAGATGAACTCTCTGGAAAGGAGGATGATCAGCTGAACAGGAGAGTCATGTTGTGATGTGACCATGGGGTAGTGTGATGAGCTCTAATAGTAACAGAAAGGGCCATGTGGCACAGGACTTGAAGTCTCTCCATGCATCCAATGAAAAAGCATATACAACTGGGGATGATATGGGACAAATTATATTGCTGTATTGTGTGCATGTACAAATATGTAACAACAAATCCCATCAATATGTACAACAATAATGCACCATAAAAATATGTAAAAAAAAAGAAAAAAAATAAGTATGAGTCCAATTTTGCAGCTAGAAGACCTGGGTTCAAATCCAGAATCTATTACATAGTGTGTGACTTTGAGTACATTATTTGGCATCTCTGGGCTCCAGATTCTTTTCCCTGAAATGAGATTTGGAATACCTTATTTGGAACTAGCAATAGAAGGTCTAGATGCAGAGTATAATGTGGGCCCCTTCATGCTGCCAATCAATGTACAAGCCCACTTCACATCCTAATTCAAGTATTCACCAGTCTAGTCGTCTCTGGCAGCATCAATTCATGTGAGACACTCTTGGGCAAAAACTGAAAAAGCTTGTTACTTTGCAGGGTAAATGTGACAAGTAGAGTAATTTATTGGACTCTTGTTTACAAGCTCTCTGTTTATATTTTCTCATCCTTATGTAATTGGTTTTCTTCAATGTTTATCCAGCTAGGGTTAGGAGAGTGGGACTTAATGTACTGAAAAACTGATAGAATTGCTCTCAATTCTGATTTTACTGGAACATAGGGGCAGATAGGGGGAATGGGGCCCACTGGTTTTTCCAGAAACAAAGCCAAATATGTTTGGCATTAGTATACCACCCAACTCCCCTCCCCACCCTACCACACACACTTGGACAGTGTACTGAATAGTCTCAGAATCTCTAAGAAGTCTAATAATTAAGAGATTTGTATACCACTTAAACTCTTTTACTCTAAAGGAAGACTTATTTTTCCCATGAATCTATTGAAATTTTTCTAGCAGTTTTCCAACATGGAGTTCTGAAAAACAGTGCAAATAAAATGACTTTCATGTGTACTTATTTTTCCTATTTGTTTTCGTGGAAGTCCAGCAGAGAAGTACAATATATAATTCACCTCTATTATATGACTGTCAGATTTTAATAAGAATCTATTCAGTGTTAAATTTTATTGAAGACATCTCATTTATGTGATTATGGATGTCATTCTGACTTTTAGATACTTTATGTGTGCAGTGGCCACAGTTCCACCCATAGGGCCTCTGCTCACATGTGATGTGCTGGTTGTTCAGCTCCTTCCCCTCCATGCATTCTGAGATGCAAAAAATATGTTTGGAGAGCTTGTGTGATAGAAGCTATGGGGCCACAGTTTGGGGACAAAATGGACACAATGTGTGCTCACAAGGACTTCTAGTAATAAACAAGAATATCAAATTATAAGCTATACAGAATGACATTAAAGTAGAAGATAATATACTATATAACAGGGGAAATTAATTTAGATTATAGGCTCAGAAAAGTCCTCTCTGAGAAAGTGGCTTTCAACCTGAGCTAGAAGTGTATAAAGTTAATCTTACTTTCCACATTGTTTGGAAATTTATGAGGATTAGAGAAGATGTATATGAAGTACCCAACACAGTGTCTGGCACAAAAGGTAACAGGAGATTCAGATCTAACCTGTTCCTGAATCAGTGGATGCTAAGGCCAGCCAATGCTTTAGAGACCAGCTCATATGCTGTGTGTACTGCCTCAAACTCTGATTTTGGTGAGCTGTGTGTGCACTGTAGGGTAGTTGAGCAACTGTCCGCCCCCCAGCCTCTCTGCTTAGCCTTGACAGATTGTCCTGTGTGTGTGAATTTCTGCTCAGATCTGCTTTGCTTAACATTTCTCTGCAGAGATGAGCACCCTTTCCTTCCATTCCCCTGTGTTCTAGTCCATTTGATTTGGCTCTGATTCCATGCTACCACTTAGTAGGAAAAGATTCATCTTCTGGCAGCCCAATCCCATGAAACTTCCTTTGAACTAGGACATGGTCTTCTCGCTAGTGAAAGGTGTTTGCCTCTTTTCCCTCTCTCCCCTAAACACCTTAACAAGGTAAGGTCCCTCCCATGCAGTTCTTAGGACTTTTCACTCACTCTCAGTGGGATGGAACTAATTCAGGATGAATTCATGAAGCCACAACCAAGGTCTGTCTTTAAAGTGTCTCCCACTGGTCAGCTTCTGCTCTTGATGACCTGGTCTCCCACATGGTGAAAGCCTTGTGGGTAATTGTTTAGGTCCTTGACTGTTGCTTCCTGGGCCAAGCTTGTACAAGGCAACTTGCTGAAGCAGAGAGGACAGTGGCGATGCTTGGATGGGATCAAGTCACACTGCGCTTTACTGAGAGAGATGAGGCCATCATCCAGAGTGGGATTGAAATGGACTGGACCTGGAATAGTTATCAGAGGATCCAGACTAGTTGCAAAGAAAACAAGAGTTGCTGGGAATGCCAGGGGATTTGGAGCTCCCTAATGATATCCTCTCGTCTGTACTAAAGAACTGGAGCCCCTGACCTAGAAAGCTAGAGAAGACTGAAGCAGGTGTTGCTGCCATGAGGTTCCCATGGGTTGCTTGTGCTCAGGCAGCAGAAAGCAGGGGTGCTGGCAGTGCTGCTCCAGCACCTGACTCCATTCCTCCCAGGCCAGGAGGCAAACTGTCGTTCAAAACAGCACTACAGCAGAGGGGGCCTGTGACCATGACCTCGTGACCTTTCATGGGTCTGGTGTAGGGCAGATGTGTAAGAGGAGAACTTCTATATCATCAGAGAGTGTTCTAGCATGGGAAAGAACATGACACACTCTACCACAGAGACCAGGAAGACAGTTCTCTCCCTCTTTGTAATTTCTAATGGTTGTGGTTTCCAGGCTGCCAGGACCTCTTGGGAAAAGGGGTGGTCATTTGTTTTTCTTTCAGAAGCACCCAGACAACGAGGGCACAAAAGTCAAGGAGCATAGGGAAGAGCATGCTTCCAGAAAGGATGACTTTGACTTTGTTGTTTCCACAGGGTTTTTTTTTTTTTTTTTTTTCCAGATGCATGTGTAAACAGGCATATCAGATACTACTCTAGCAGATATGTCACCTGACCTGTGCCATGAAAATGTAGCTTATTTCTACATATGTTATTCTGATAAGAAGATAAAAGCCATGTCCTCAAAGTCTGGGTTGACTATAAAAGGTGCTTCTAAGAAGTTTCTTTATTATGTTTAATATGACCAGTGTGGCTTCCATCATGGCAGATCCCACAAATCAGTGAAAACCATAATCAGCAAAGTTAGGAATGCAAAAAATGCTTGTACTATGTAGACTTCAACCTTTTTCATGATCAGTGTCTCCTATCACTGCTCCCATTGGCTGACTTACCAATTATTTGACAAGAGTTCTTGCTGTTGCATTATTACCCACCGTCACCACCTCCTTGCTTTCGGAGCAGTCATAGTGGGCGATGAGAAAAATAGGGCACATTGAGAGAAAATAGGTGACTATGCAAAAGACAAGCACATTTCTTTGGCTGTCAAAATTAGCAATGAAAATTAAGATTGAGAACATCTGTTTTAATTATGTATGTAGCACAGGCTGTTCTGTTGTTTCGCAGTTTCTCGCAGTAGGAAAAAAAAAAAAAAAAAAAAAAGACAGAAAAGTTAACCTGTAAGTCTCTCACAGTCTGCCCCTGGAGCTAAGTCTAATTTGCTTTTATCTATAAAAAACTGCTATATTGATATTAAATAATGTCCTATGTGCAAATATTATGTAAAATGTTTATAACTCATTCCTCAGTCACTTTATCATGAGATTGGAAAGGATATCCTAAATACAGTAAATTAAAAAAGGACAGCCAAAGTGGGTTTGCTAAATGTTTAATTAGGCATATAAGCTTTATTTTCTGACCCAGTCACGAATACCATAGTAATTCAAACAGACACTGAGAAAGCTGCTGGGAACAGCAAAGGAAATGGATGTGGATTGTGTAGAAAACAGGGCCTGGACATCCAGGCAGTTGAAGACTTGAAATATTTACCAAGTGTTAGACACTGTAGAAAATTAGCCCATAAAACTGCAAAGGCTCTGTGTATCTGCCATCTGCCATTGAGAATGTTGATGTATTTGACGAGGCTCTCCTGGGGCTGTTTTATTTTGTTTTGTTCTCATTTTCTTTTAAAAACTAATTATAGTCAAATTTCTATGTTAACTGTCCCTGAAAATTAAATGTTCATTTCCATTTCCTCTAACATCTCTGTCTCTTTCTCTTTCTCCCTCTCTCAATCTCTCAATCCCTCTCTCTCTCTCTTTCCATTATGAATCAAATCCATTTTCTCTTTTTAGATATTTCTTAAGGAAAACCTCTCCAAGATATTGTCTCAGTTCTTGATAAACCTACAGTCAAATGTGCCTCAGTTCTATTCCCAGTATTGTAAAAGTAAAGAGAAGGAAGGAAGGGAGGAAGGGAAGGAAGAAGGAAGGAAGCAAGGAAGGAAGGGAGGAAGGAAGAAAGGAAGGAAAAGAAGAAAGGGAAAGGAAGAAAGAAAGAAAAGAAAAGAAAAGAAAAGAAAAGAAAAGAAAAAGACATGCTAGGCATGGTGGTACATGCCAATAGTACCAGTTACTCAGAAGGCTGAAGTAGGAGGATTGCTTGAGCACAGGAGTTCAGGGTTAGCCTGGGTAACAGTGAGACTCCCATCTCTTAAAAAAAAAAAAAAAAAAAAAAGACCAATTGAAAAATCAAAGTAATTCAATAATTTATTTTCTAAGTTTAGGTTAATAAAATATATATTTAAAATATATTTAGATATATTGCTAGTTTTTATATTAAATATTGAATTTTTCATATATCTTTTTAGGTGATCATATGAATTTTGTCTTTACTAATCAGTGAAAAATAATACTTGATTTTCTAAAAGTAACCCACTTTCTAATTCATGGAATAAAATTATATTGATCATAACGTTTAATCATTTGCATACACTGCTGGATTTAGGTAAAAGTTTGTTTGGAATTTTCACGTTTATTTGTGAGTGATCTTGACCAATAGGTTTTCCTTTCTTGGAATTCTATGGCAAATTTTTTGTGTTTAGGTATTGACCTCAAAAAAATGATAATAAATGTTTTATACTCTGGAATAATTCATATAATCTTGAAAAGATCTCCTAGGTGGAAGAATATTTAAGTAGTGATAACATTTCTAAAACATTTTTAGTATTGTTCAAATTTTCTTACCCTTCTTAAGTTGATTGTAATAGATATTAGTTTCATATATATATCCATTTTATAAAAATTTCAAATAAATTGGCAAAAAGTATCCTCTTGTGTAGGAAATATAAAACATTGAATTTTTTTAGCAGAAAAATATGGTACAATGTTCAGGGATATTGTACAAGATGGATCAGGATTTTTAAAATATTCCTCTTCATTGGCAGGCTACTTAGATGGCAACTATCAGAATCATTTTTGAAATGATTATAGTCAGCTTCGCCCACATCTAAATTCATTCAGAAAATTATTTATCTAATTCTCGAAAAGTTGTAATTAGCATCTTCTATCCTGTGGCCTGTTGGTTTAGTAAATGATATTTAAAGGAAACTTCCAGGGCTGGTCAATATCCCATTCTCATCTGTCATACTAGTACATCTTCAGGCTTTTACATGTGGCTCTACCCCAGAGTGTTAAGTGGTGTCTGCTGCAACCCTGGAAGGTCTTGGACTTTCTTTTTCAAGGACTGAGAACTCATTTAAAGTATTGGATTGGTGGTAGTATTCTTAGAGTCAAATGACTTCTGCATAGACATTCGTTTTTACGTACATGAAGGGAATATTTATTTACCAGTCACCACCAAGTGAACTATCTAGGGTAACTAAAATTGGGGATTTGTGAATGAAATAATCATCACCAGATTCTGGGGATCCAAAATCAGAAATCCCCCAAGAAGTCCAACTGTCATGCCTCAACTAGAAGCATTGTTTAGCTCCTATTGTGTACACAAGCACACTCAAAGAGGCAGGGTCTCCATGGATTTCTGGATTGAGGGTTTGTTATTGATGTACCATTTGTGTCAACTGTAGTTTATTGTGGTTGTCAATTGCAGCTATTATTATGTAAACTGCCATCAGTTTTGCTTAATCATCAATTCCGTTTGTCCTGGGTTATCTAGATAACCTGATAGCATATCGAGTGCATACCTGTATAAACAGTTCTTGGAGACTATCATTTTCTAATAAATGGGCCTTTAGATGTGCTATAGTTTGAGTATGAATTATTCATGTATTTAATGCGAAAGCACATATTTACACAGTTTCATCCCACAGTGATGTTTCATTGTTTTCACAGTTGCCTTGCCATTCCATCTCCTCTCTCCCACTTGAAAATGAAAATGGGGAGATAAGTTGGCTGTGGTGTTATTTGACTTGTTGTAATCAGACTGAAGTAACAACTTTTGTGTATTACACTTTACAGGACTCTAAGGGTTAAGGTTCTATGATTAAAAGTGAAGTGGACATGAGTGAACATTCCATATTAAACAATTCCATCTTCTATTTAAAAAGCAGACTAAATGAATGTTTCCTTGTGGCTCATCTCTAAAAGTGAGGCTAATTCTGAAATTATCTTCTGTGACTTTCTTTGAAAGGGAATGGCCACATCATCAATCACCACAGATTTATTTACTGCAATAGAAACATTTCACAGGAGAAAGACACAGCACCCCAAAAGGAAAATAGAAATGGAGAATTAAAAAAAGAGAAAGTCCTGAGTTGTGGTATTTGAGGGTAGAGAGGTTTCCTTTTCTCTGCTGCAGTCACATTACACAGGATCACCCATAGAATGCCTTCCTTCTTTATCTGTAGGAGAGTTCAACTCTCTATGGATGTTGGGGAAATGTGTTTTTAAAAGTATGCAGGAAAAGTCAATTCAAATGAACCCAACAATCATAAGAAAACATTGTGTGGACAATCACATTGTGTGCAGTACACATTGAATGTATTTTTCTGCATGCCTATTTGACTATGGGTAGACTTTTCCGGCTTGGGGAAGATTTGTCATCACCCAAGTTAAATAATGCAAATGACAGAAGGCTCTGTGAGGACTGTTCAGTTCCTTTGACCCCATCCCATGCTGAGAGGGTTGCTTGGGTTCAAACTACCATACTCTCAATCTTATTCCTGCTGTTTATCTGATTTTCACTTCTATAAAGGAAGATGAAGCTTAGCATGGGAAAGGAACTAGGAAGATCTTTTTCCTGCAGCATAAGCTGGACTTCACACCGCTCTGAATCTAAAGACAGAGATGCTACCAGCCAAGAGTTGAGAGTCAGAATAAAGTTTAGGCCCAAATAATATATCTTTGATGGTTTTTCACTAAAATGTATACTCTTTAATAAGAAGTATAAAGAATGCACATAGATTCTCTTAAATTTTGCTTGAGCTTAGTTTTTATTCTATAAGTACATCAGAGAATGAAAATATCAATTATAAAGAATTAACTAGTATTGGGTCAATCTTGTGATTAAACTCCATTGATTAAATTAGTAGGAATGATAATTTTTTATTTGTTCTTTTTAACTATAAATGACAGAGAGTATTTTGACAGATTATACATATATGAAATATAACTTATTCTAACTAGGATCCCATTCTTATGGTTGTACATAATGTGGAGTTTCACTGATTGTATATTCATATATGAACATAGGAAAGTTATGTCCAATTCATTCTACTGTCTTTTCTATTACCATCCTCCCTCCCTTCTCTTCATTCCCCTTTGTCTAACCCAATGAACTTTGATTCTTCCCTCCTCCCACCTTATTGTGTGTTGCATCCAAATATCAGAGAGAACATTCAACCTTTGTTTTCTTGAGATTGGCTTATTTCACTTAGCATGATAGTCATCAGTTCCATCCATTTACAAGCACATACCATAATTATTTTGTTCTTTATGGCCAATTAATATTCCATTGTATATATATGCCACATTTTCTTTATCCATTCATCTGTTGAAAGGCACCTTAGTTGGTTCTATCGCTTAACTATTGTGAATTTAGCTGCTATAAACATTGATGTGGTTGCATCACTGTACTATGCTGATTTTAAGTCCTTTGGGTATATACTGAAGAGTGGGATAACTGGGTCAAATGGTAGTTCCATTCCAAGTTTTCTGAGGAATCTCCATACTGCTTTCCATAGTGGTTGCCCCATTTTGCATCCCCACCAGCAATGTATGAGTGTACCTTTTCCTCACATCCTTGCTAACACTTATTGTTGCTTGTATTCTTTTTTTTTTTTTTTTTTTTTTTTTTGGTGCTGGGGATTGAACCCATGGCCTTGTGCTTACAAGGCAAGCACTCCTCCGACTGAGCTATCTCCCCAGCCCCTGTATTCTTGATAATTGCCATTCTCACTAGAGTGAGATGGAATCTCGGTGTAATTTTAATTTGTATAGCAATGATAATTCTTGAATTCAATCCTCTTTGTTTCCAGATTTTAAATTGCCAACTACTAGCTTGTATATGTAAGGTATCCAAACTGAACCTTGAGTTCTTCCTAGAAAACAGAGTTAGTGCAGTGAGTGGGTAAGTGCATGGGCTCTGGAGTCAGCCTGGAATGGAAGCCCACCACCCCCACCCCTCACTTGCAGTTGTTTTACCTGAGGCATGTCTGTTCAAATACTGCTATTTGACTCAGGATCCTTATGTGTGAAATATGATTGCCACAAAATTACCTCTTGGTGATGTCGTGAGGCATGAATGCCAAACCCTTAATAAGGTACTCCCACAAAAGAAGCACTCAATAAGTGTTAGTTATTAAAAACAACCTTGAAGAGGGTTTGTGAAAATTGCTATATGTTAGACATGCATTGGAAAATGAAAGTCCATGAATAAAGATAGGTAAAGAAAATTCTTTTACAAATGTGACCTTGAACACTCAGCTCCATTTTTTTTTAATTTTTAAAATTTGTTCCAATTAGTTATACCTGACAGAAGGCATTTATACATTTTGATAAATCACACATAAATGGAGTATAATTTCTCATTTTTCTGATTGTACATATTGTAAGATCACATCAGTTATGCAGTCATATATATATATATACATGAGGTAATAATGTCAGCTCCATTTTTAAAGAGTTATTTTCAATTACGGTTTTCCCTGATTTCTTTCCTGAATATTTATTCCCCCTATGTTCATTCAGCCCATGCTTCAGTCTTTTCATGTCAGAGAGTCAGTATGGCTAAATCCAAATTAGCCCACCTTATATGACCAATGTCCTCATCATAGCCTAATATTTTGTCAGATAATGAGAAGGGCTAACAAGGGCCTAATAATCTCTTGCTGGGAGTAAGAGTTCAGAAACAAATACAGGCTTGTAGTAGATTCTTTTTTATATTCTGGTTTAACATATTATCTGAATTGACCTATAAATCACCAACAGAGTTGATGATTTTTTAAATTATTGCAAAGAATGAAAAGATACATGGTAGCCCTTTTCTTAAATAGCTCTAAACTCCCATACATCTGCAGAAGTGACCATTAATGGATGGAACTGGAGAATATCATGCTAAGTGAAATCAGCTAATCCCCAAAACCAAAGGCTTATTGTTTTCTCTGATGTGTGGATGCTAATTCACAATGGGTGTGAGGGGAAATAAAAGTACTTTAGATTAGACAAAGGGGAATGAAGGGAAGAGAGGGGGAATGGGAATAGGAAAGAGAATGAATCAGACATTATTATCCTATGTGCATATATGATTACATGACCAATGTAATTCTACATTCTGTACAATCAGAAGAATGAGAAATTATACTCCACATATGTATAATATGTGAGAATACATTCTACTATCATGTATAACTAATAAGAACAAATAAAAAAGAGTGACCATTTACTTCTTAATTTTTAAAATTTTTCATTATTCTCAAGTTCATTAACACATAATGCTCTGCAAGATTGTTCACGGGAAGTTGGGGGGGGTCATTTTCTTTCAGAATAATTGTACAGAAAATGTTGACCTCTCTAGGGAATCCCACAGAATGTCTGGTAAGGTTCTAGTTTCAAGTGTGCTGGTGAAGTTCTGGTATAACTCTGTGGAGCCAGTCACTCAGAGTGTCAGAGATGCCTTTCTGAAACATGACTGGGTTCTTTTCTTCACCTTCCCTTGACTGCAGGCAGCTACAGGCACCTACAGGCACCCCGCCAGCTACAGGTGCCTACAGCAGCTATCCCCAAAAAACTGATCTATCTAAAGGTGAGCGGATGGTAGCTGATGCCCCAAAGATGCTAAGAAGAATGGGAAATACAGAACGGTTAAGTGTAAGCAAAGAATAGCCTGGGGCTTAGGACCTGTCAGCTGTTGCTTTTAATTTTGGACTGATTATTGAAAGTCTCTTTTCTGTCCTACCCAAGACACTTGGGGTCAAACTCCTACTTTCTTTTTGATTGCCCTAATGTTCTGACAGGTTTCTTGTCAGCTTGGATTCACAGAATAGAGTATGTCAAGTTCTCTTTACCCTTGCCTTAGAAAACATGGCCCCTGCTCAGAAAGTGTGAGGAATATTACTCCAAGTGATAAAAGAAAATTGTCCAGAAATAAAAAGTCCCTCACTCCACCCCATGACTACCATCTCCACCTCACATAGCTCTTCTCTTCCCTCTCCTGTCCCCTCCTTTCTCTTTTCACCTCTCCTCTCTTTGTTTTTTTTACTTTGATCTGAAAGAGAGAAAGCTTCTATGCTGTAACTTATGGTACAAAATGAACTCAATTGAGATTTCAGCACACATTTCAGAAGATATTTTTAATTCAACTTTTGCATGCATATCATTGTCACCAGAATGACTGGATCTTCCTAGACCCTGGATCCCAGTGAGGAGTGTTGTCTTGGACATAAGGATGTGAGATGGAAACTGAGGATGGTGTTAAGTAGACCAGCACTAGGGACAAGGAACTTTGGAGTTTTAAGAAGAGAATTTTGAAGAACTCTGAAGCATATTGTTCCTCTCATCCCCTAAAAACGTGTTTGAAGTTATCACAGGGGTGAGGTAAAAGGAGAAAAAATTTATTGTGGGTGGCAGTAAGATCTGCAAAAATAAGAGCCTTGAAGAGAGAAGGGAAAATTCTCACAATCTTCCTTACATGGAAATCTTTATCCTTCCCCTTCCATTTATTGGCCACTTAAACCTTTGTTGGAGCAGCACATTTTAAATTTGTAGAAGACTTTAACAGTTTCCAAAGTGCTTTCCAATACCACATTTCATTAGACTCAGTTGTGGAAGGTAGGCAAAGGATGTCTAGGATGCCTTATTTTATTGATGAAGAAGGCAGGGTCTACAAAGATGGAGTTGTCAAAGATCATACAGTGAATGTATCTGGGGCTTGAATTTCCTTCATCCCCACCCCTCACATTAGAATCCTTCCTCATAATTCTGGTTTTGACTTATATGATTGGCAAAAATACAGTAATATAAATTTTATGTTTTAAAAATCTAAACTATGCAACAGTGTAGATTAAAGCAGGAATGAATTTTCTTTCAGATTTCTTTGACATTGTACTATTATGTTAAGTTCTGTTTTTGTAAGAATAAACCATAAATAATTTATGCATTTGAATTATTTGGAAGAGTTAAGAAAAAGAGCTGAAGCCTCAGCTCATTTATACCACTAGAATATGAATAGAAAACTTCAAGCTGTAAAAATGGCTGGGTTGAAAATGATTTCGGTCAGAACACTGACTCATCTTGAAAAACCTGGCTGGATTTTATTCTGTAACCTAATTAAAATAGACCCAATTGATAGATATAAAGTTATTCTTTCATCATAAACAAGTTTTCAGTCATTGGAATAAGTCCCATGAAATGGAGATGGGGAATAAATATTTGTTAAGGGGATGGTTATCTAGGTTTGATTATCTCTACCCCTGCTTTGCATCCTTCTGTTTTGATATTTTGCAACTTATTATTGATACTCTATCAGAGACTGAACAGGGAAAATATTATGCAATAGAGTTCACAAAGCTGCATTTGTCACTGCATTGATTGCTCTCAAGTAAAACTATGGGTTTTAAGAGACACTTGGATATATACCAAGAGTATATACCAAGGTGAAATTTGGGAGTTAGGACTATTATGAAGAGTTTGGAAGCTATTTGTTAAACCAAGCAACTGTTATCTTTCGAGAGGCATTCTCAATCTCTATTTGAATATATATTTTCTATAATCTTGATAGGTGTGTAAGTTTCTTCGTGATTGCCTTTTTAATTTTTAAGTGGCTCTTGTGGACTATATAATTTGATGGAATTTTTTAGCAAATTATATACAATACTGATATAATTACCAATGCTAATTCATAACAGCTAAATTATGCTTACTGATTTTTATGATTCCAAATAATTCATTTTCCCATTACATTACATTCAGAACAAATAAGTGTTTCCAAAATAAAAAGAAATTTTTCTTAAAAGGTTTTTTACTGCCCAGTTGAATATTTTTAAATTCAACAATTCCTGTAACATGATTTTGTTAACTTGCATTTTAGTTTATACTATTCTTTATTGTTATCTATTTATTTATCTATTTTGTGATTCTAAGAATCAAATCCAGGGCCTCCTGCATGCTAGGAAAATACTCCACCAAGGTACTACCCCAACCCTAATGTTTATATTATTTTATTTTTAAGACATATTAAACCGTGCATGAAATATAAAGAATAACAAATCCTCTGTTTCATTCCCCATAATCAATAAATGTTAATTTTTTTGTAATATTTGTACCCACTCACATTTTCTCCAGATAATAAAATATTATAGATAAAATTAGCAGCTCTACAGCCATGAATCTGGTATACTTTCAATCTCTAATTCTTTTCTACAAATACATGTATATCCATAAATAAAGTATAGTATATTTTAGTATATTTTCATTTACATAAATGAAATTAAACTGTTTCTATATAACTTGCCTTTCATACTATTATTTCTTCAAGATCAGTCCTTGGAAGAGAGTGTGTGTGTGTGTGTTGTGTGTGTGTGTGTGTGTGTGTGTGTGTGTGTGTGTGTGGTGTGTGTGTTAGACAAATATTCTACCACTGAGCCACATCCCCAGATCTGTCTATTTGGGATGAAGGAGTTCATTTCTTTTAATGGAAACACTGCAGCAGCAATATTTGGGAACTGAGGTACTAGTACTTCCTAGAGCCCTAGCAAAAGCAAGATCATTAAGGTAGGAATTATTATCATCAAAGCAGGACATAAAATATAGGCCCCAATGTTAGAATTGAATGCCACATGACTCCACTGTGTCACTAGCAGTGCAGAAATACTAGAGATATTCATAGTGAAAGATCAATTTCTACCCACCTTACTCACTATTAGGGAATTAATATCCTAAATGTTAAAAAAGTCAGTTATATCTACAGTATGAATTAATCCTTAATAATTCATTTAAGTTGAAAAATCATTATATCCATTTTCATATTTTAAAAAATGTCATTGTGATAGCACACATTTTGCCTCCATTATATGCTTATAAATCTTAAGTAGGTAAGAAAGAAGCCTGTGAAATATAATTTCAGAATCACTGATAGCTTAACTATCATGATCTGATTTTCCCCAGCTCCTTTTTCTTAAACATGTGTCTACCCACACTGTCTATAAAGTTTCATATTAGCAAAATATGCCTAGAATGAGAAAATTTTGAGAGATGCACTAATGAGATTTTAAGTATAAGCATTATTCATGTGGCTGTATTAAAAGCTAATAATTCTTTCTAGCTAGAACATTCAATATGTGTAGAATCAAACCCATAAATAAATCATTAATTTCACAATTTTATGAAATATTCCAAGTCATGTATAATTTACTTCTGCTTTTCTGTTTGATAATACTGACTTTTAAATTTTTGATTGATGTCAAATAGATAGTATGAATTACAAAGTATGCACGTGTGAACAAATGTTCACATAGAAGTTTATTATCATTTTTCCCTCACATAATTTATATTATATTAAAAGTTGAAGTGTAACATAGTAATCTTAGGGCAAAATACTGATTTTATTATACAGAATAGCTAATGTTTATTCATTAATTATAAGCCAGGTATCCTCCTTGTTTCTTTACACATTTTGCTTCTAATTATCTCCAAACTTCACTCAATAGATATTTTTGATCCTTCCTACCTTACAGTTTTAAAACCTGAGGCCTAATGGTATTAAGTAACCCAAGGCAGTACAACCGTATGTGATAGTGATCCAAGCCTACATTTGTCATATTCCAAAACTGGTGCACTTTTTTCTATCACACCACATTGCTCCTTAGGAACGTACAAAGGCTCAATAGACTTAAATCTTCTGTGAGATGCACTTGCGGTCAGATTGGGTTCAAGCACCAACTTAACTTTCATGTGAACTTAGACATGTTGTTTAACCTCTTCTTGTCTTAGTTTCTTTATAGAGATGTTTATAAAGGCTAAATCAGTTAATATTTTAAATTCTTAGAAAGTGCCTGACACTTAGTAGGTATTCAATAAATGTTAATTGTTTTAGTACTATCAACTGTTTATCTCAGTCCTCAATACTTATGAAGCTGTCAGGGACTTTTTATGTTGTTGAATGTATAAATAAATAAATGCTTGCACATATGCCATAGGAAATTAGAATTGATAGGATTTTTTTTTGTACCAGGAATTGAACCTTAACCTCTGAGCTCATCCTCATCCCTTTTTTATTTTTAAGTTTGAAATAGGATCTCACTAAATTGCTGAGGCTGACTTTGAACTTGCTATCCTCCTACCTCAGCCTCCCCAGCTGCTGGGATTACAGGCATGCATCACCAAGCCTGACTTGATAATAATCTTGATTAGCTCAGGAGAGGAACTACAAAATGGGCTCTAGTAAATAAAGTTAAAAATATCCACAAAAAGGAAACGCCTCAAACTAAGAGAAAACAACCTCCCTGAGCACATACAGATTCCAGTATGAGTAGGAACTACCCATTAGGATACACCAAAAGAAATAAATAGAACCAAATGTCACATAATGACAATTTGGTCAATATCAGACCAAATATAGAATGGTCATCCAATAAAATTACAATAGAATTGAAAAGATTTTATTTTTCCTAGTTACATCAAAGCCATCTTAGTGTAAGCACACCTATGATGTTTGCACAATAAGGGAACTTCTAACAAAGGTAGCCCTGTCATCAAGCAACACTGTATTATATCTCTGAGACATATGTAGATACCTCAATTAAGCCCAAGATGATGGTAAACTCTGATGGTCTATGTCTTCCCATTATTTGTTCCTATTTGTTCCTATTATTACCCAGTATGTTATCTTAAATAGAGTGTGGGTTTTATGAATAGTTAATTACTGTGTTGGAAACTTCCCCTTTTGTAAAATTCTGATCTGGGAATAATTATTTAAAGGGATGGGAATGGGAAAACATTAGGGGATCTGCTGTGGGTGCCATAAACTCAATTGCATCTATCAAGTGATGGTGCCCAGCCCTCAAAGATCCAAATAAGAACTAGAGGGGTTTTTGTTTCATCCATTTTTTAATGTCTTCTGCAAAATGTAATACAATGTCTTGCACAGAATAGATAATGATTGTTGAATGAGATTATAGTTTATTCTTTTAAAAATTCCCAATATTTCTGATTTCTATTCTCTTCTTAAAAATAATTTATTTAGTTTTATGGCAATGATGTATTAAATTTGGTTACTGGAGAAACAGAAGCAAGTTCTGGCTCCACTATTATACTAACTAGGTGATCTAACCAGGTTCCTTGAGCTTTGGGGCCTTTGCAGTTTTTATCCATTTTGTTCTTTTATATTCCTTGTATATACTAGAGTAGAATAAGATCACATTAAGCTTTAAATGTTCAAAATTCCTAAAAGCAAAACAGTATTACAAATCGGTGTTTTCTGGACTCATAGACTAAAAGATTTAATCACCTGAACTGATTGAGCAGCATCTGGGTGGACCCGGGTGCTTTTCTATATCAAATGCACGAGGTGATTTTCATGATAGGGCAAGTTTGGAATATTTAATCATGAATATAGAAGACAACTGATTTCTATTCACTGACTAATAGCTTTTTTATTCTTAAGTTCAGTCATATTATTATTACATAACAAATTCCTTCTATCTTCCCCTCAAGATTCTGCTTTTCAAATTCAAACATATTGTGAATTCTTGACTGTCTCCTTCTGCTTTTTGAATTGTGGAGGCCACAGTTGGTTGCACATCAATCCGAAAGAATTGTATTACAATTTGTGAATCAAGTCCCTTGACTACTGATTGGTACCTAGTAGGTACTCAGCAAACAATGCTCTTTTGTTTTCTTTTGCTTTGTTTTGCATTTTCTTTTATTTCTCCTTTCCTCCTCTTCCTTCTGGTTAGAGCCTTGCTTTTTGAAGTGTAGTCTGTGAATGACCTGGAACTCAGCCTCACCCAAGACTGTAGAATCTGATCTGTGTTTTAGCTAGGTTTCTGGTGATTCCTGTGCACTTCTCCTTAAGGTTGGAGAAAAGGGACTTAGATGAGAAGGCAGGGTCGGGTGCTTACCACTACTCATCACTACTAGCCACAAAAGAACCTCAAAGCTCAAGATCTATGGTTAGCCATAGTTTTTTATTCAGATGTGAACAATACCTTCATAAATACCATAATACTTTGAATTAATGCCTGTTGTAGAGAGCATGATTGTATAAGGATTAGCATCTTGTCATTCTGATTTAAGATGGTGGAGATATGCTTATTGAAACCCATGAAAAGAGCTCATGCTCTTAGTACTATCTAAAAACAATTCTGCCACTTCAATCTTTGTTCTGCACTTCTCCAAAGTATTGTTTTGTTTCCTTGATTTACATGTAAAATATGAACACTCAAAAATATATTGTTTTGTGTCTGAAAATAGATCCAATGTTTTTTGAATAACAAATAGACTTATTTTTAGTATTGAAAGTAATTCTTTGTCATTTTACTTTGCTTTGATAACTTTTCAAGGTAATGGAAAAACTATAAAGCACTTTTTCCTGTTGGAGGATTAGTTTTTCTTTTAAATATTAAATGGCCAGAAATGAGCAAAAACAAAGAGCACTTTCTCCTAGTATTAAAACCCAGTTTAACTGGACAAGTACTCCAGTCTTCTTCTATCAAACAAGATTAATGAAATTTTGTGTGTTTTAGAAGTCATCTATTGAAACTACAGCCCAGCATCATAAATTTAACCTGTGACCACTAAACAAACATGTCCAAAATATCTTTTGTCCATTACTTTTTAAAATTTTTTTATTAGTTCTTTTTAGTCATACATGGCAGTAGAGTGTATTTTGATATGCATACATGGAGTATAACTTCATATTTTTGTGGTTGTACATGATGTAGAGTTACACTGGTCATGTATTCATACATGAACTTAGGAAAGTTACCTCTTCCAAAAGAGCCACACAGTCCTTCACCCCTGCTGCATCTGGAGGAAGACTCTTACGAAGGCTATAGAACGGCAGCATTAAGCCTTAAGATTGGGGACCAGAAAATGAAAATCCAATTTGTAAAAATACAGAAAAAGAATGGCAAGAGAATATTTGGAATTTTAGCCAACTACCGAAACACTTTAAATCATACCAAATCTAACATTTTAATGTGCTTAAAAACCTCCCAGAGCAAACTGCTGCATCCCATCTCCCAAGAGTCTGAATGACTCGCTCTAAGGTGGAACCCAGGACATTGCCATGGTAACAAGACAATGAAGAAGGTTTGGTGGACCACATTAGAGAATTACCTGTTTAAATCGTTTGAAATGAATCTAACTCTATGTTAAGTCTTACCTAGAAAGTGGTAAATCTTATTTCAAAACTTCTGATATAGAAAATAACCTAAATATTCTCCCATACTTTTAGACAAACCTTACCTCCATATTACATGCAAATACATTCTCATAGATTGTTTCCTTACAGTTCATTTTCTTATTCTTTCAAATTCTTTTCTGATAATGTTCAGACATATAATATTTCTCAAGTATGTATTTTATTACATCTCTATATAAAGTATAATTAAGTAGCTAGTTAAAAATAGGTAATTCCTGAGACTAAGAGCTCAGAGACCACTTTTCACAGCAACCTGAGGCAGACATCCTAGTGATTAAATGAATGCAATTATAGAGGTGCCAAGGTAGTTTGTCATCTCAACAGGTAGATAGACTCTCTGTCACAAGATTGGGCAAGAGATGGGGCCCTCTCTCTGCATTTGGATTTATAAGCTAGTCCATAGTTTCTTAATGATTGTGAGTTCTGTGGGACCTGAGTCTTTGAAGATGTACCTCTGTGAGTAGGTACAGAACCTCTAGCCTGCAATAGTATTGGATAAGAATGGGGTACAAAGCAGGCTTCTGTCAAAGCAGTTAGCTCAGAACCCAGTTCCTATAAACACAGTAAAAGTGTAAGTAAAAAGATAAACATTAAAAGTAAATATCGACAATAGAAGGCTCACTTAGTGCATGTGTTTCTCTCTTAGGGGTTCCCCAACAACATGTTATAAATGGAGCAGTTTAAGCAACAGAAATGTGTTTTCTTAACAGTTGCATGACTGGAAGTCCAAAAATCAAAGTGTCAGCCTTGCTCAGAAGGTCATGCTCCTTCTAGAGGCACAGGGAAGAATCTGGTCCCGTTCACTCTCCTAACTTCTGGTAGTTTCTCAGTTTGTGTCACCAAAACATAATCTGCACATGGTGTACTCCCCGTAGGTACGTCTCAGTGTCCAAATTCCCCCTTTTTATCACGACACCAGTCACACCAGATTATGGGCCTGCCCTATTCTGTATTACCTGTTTAGCTGATTATATCAGCAATCCTATTTAAAGATAGGCCCCATTCTGAGGTGTCAGGGATTTCAGCATTTCATACTTGGTGGGACATAACTTAATCCATAGCAATGTACTTTTGTCAAAGTAGCACCAAAGGCCAAATATTAGCAGGCATAAATATGGCAACATTGTGAAAAGATCCTATGTTACCTATATTTGCTTCATATTGTCAAAAAAGCATGTCTTGGGCTGTCATCGTGAGGGATAGTGCCTTTTGGGTTAAAAGTGTGTTGTATGTCCCACTGTTGCTCCCAGACAAAGGAAGATATGATTTTAGTAAAGTCCCAGCAAGTGTGGAATATCTGGATATGACTGTCAGATTGACTGGCTTCATTCCTATTCTGTCTCCACAGCCATACCCAGGCAGGGGAAGGGAAAGGAGGTATTCCTTCCATACCTAGGAAATACGGCTACCAGATAAAATACAGGAATCCCAGTTAAATTTGAGCTTTAGAGAAATACAAAAAGTCTTTTTTTAGTATAAGTAATTCCCAAATATTGAACAGGAAATACTTAAACTAAAAAAATTATTTAACTGAAATTCACATTTGTTTGGGCATCCTATAAATTTTTTCTGAATCTGGCGCCTACCTTGAAATCTTGTTGTTTGTCTCTTCTTAGTCTGTGAAAGGAGAATTTGCACCTAGTACTACCTGACAGGATTCCCAGATGGTTCTTTGGTGGCACAAAGACTGCCACATCATCTCTGTGACTGCCTAAGGTGTCTTGGTGGGGAGGTCACCTGGGGTGCCAGTTGCTGTTCATCCCCCTGAGGGCCTAAAGAGGTGACAGTAACAGTGTTAGTCAAATGTTTATTCTGATGTTGAGTATTCTTTTTTATACCACATTTAATCAGATTTCGGTCAATTTGACTTGGGACAGGAAAGTAATGAACTGGCGTCCATGGCTAAGCAATATTCTGTTTTCAGTTGGGATGAGGTTCATTCCCTTTTCTATTTTTATTTTATGTGCCACCTGGACCTTGTACTACAGTGTTGGTTTTGTGAATTTTAAAATAGCATCAGTATGCAGAATGAAAGGACATGATCATTAGATTATTATTAGTGAATTTTTGAAAAGCAGAAAGAGGGTTGAAAAGTGAGGTAATAATTTCTTTTTACCAAAGGGAAAATATTTAAATGTAGAATATATTAGCACTTTCCTGGGAGTCAAGGCCTTTTATAATCACCGTTTTGCATTTTGATTTTTTAGTATTTGTGCCTCTAGAGGCAATTTTATTATTTGTGTGTGTGTGTGTTTCATTTGCTCATGCAGTATTACTTCTTTTTAGTGGTGCTGGGGATTGAACCCAGGGCCTTGTGCTTGACAGGCAAGCACTCTGAACTGAGCTATATCCCCAGCAGCAGTATTTCTTTACTTATTTAAGTTTTAGATTTTTTTTTTAGCTTTTATTATATTCCAATCTTTGGTTTGTTCATCTGAGGCCTCTACTTCAACAAACTTTATTCTTGTTAGTGGGCAGTGATTCAGAGCTCCTCAAAAGAGTTTTGGCATTAGGCTAGAACATAGTTTCCTTGAATGGAAGTGCTGTTCTTTGGGAGGTAAATGTTATGAAACTTGATAGGAAGTGTTAGCCCCAGAAGTGCTTTGCTGGCATTTTTGTTTTGCAGAGAAATGAGCTAATGTTTAGAATGAGCACTGTGAGCTTCTTATACTTTAGTTTGGTGAGGAGAGTAATATACTGGGGATTCAAATTTATCATTCTTTAATTAAAGATGATGCCATTAAATCAATTAGAGGCAAGAGAGCAAAATAGCTCATGCCAAAACTTGGGAAGCTTTGCCATCAATGCCTTTTAGACTCCAATATATCCTAATGTGAAGATTTTCCATTAGGGCAAATTCCTGGCTACACTTGTCTCCTTTCCAGTGACTGAAATGAAGTTCTTTGGAAGTAGATGCAAGCACCAAGAACTCTTTGCTATAAAATTTCATTGCTCCTTTCTCTTCTGCAAGGAGGCAGGTGGTAACCTTGATCTTTCATCTCTATCTGTGTCTCCAAATCCCCTGTCCTTCACTGATGGTGAATGAAATTCCAAAATCCTATCTGTTGTTTTAACTTGTTACAATAAACCATTCTCAGATAAGAAATTGACAAATTGGGACCTTCAGTCATTCATCACACAACTACGAAATACCCACGGGCTTCAAGTCTTCAAACCAGCAAGTTTAATATTTGTTTTTCTTATTCCTAAGTATTTCTTTGATGTCACCTTAGTATATCTTCTTATTAAGGTAGAAATTATTATGTGTTTGGGCAATGGCAAGCTCTTTCTTCAGACAATGATTTATCCATTTTAGTGGTTTTTCATCTCCCCTCAGAGGAGATAAGTGACATTTTGACTAGGTTGGGTAGCAACATTTATCACAATTATTTGGTATTCTCAGCACGACAACATTGGGCATAAATTCTTTATGAAATCAATCTCAGTGACAAAGGAATTTTCATTATAATGCTCTGTGTTGCTCCTTCCTTGGGGTAAAAATTCTAGTAAATATTGTCAGTCAGAAATAATGCTTTTCTTGAAATAATTATATATAAACCATATGTTATGCTTTTTCTCTGTCATTTTTAGTTTATGGCAGTGATTGTAACTAATGTCACACAAAGATTAAAAGTACATCAGTAAATTATTCACATTCTGACTCCTAAATAATCTGTTTTTATGAAAACCAAAAAATTCTTTTCCTTTGAGATTTTAGATAGAGAAAAGGCAATTATGCTGTAGCTATGTTAATCAGTTTGTGTTATTCAAGCACAAGTATGATAAGCTACATTTTAAATGCAATCATTATGAGAAGCTTCCTTTGAATATATTATCCAATTTCATAATTTTTCTACTTAATATCTTATTACATTATATTCAACACCAAATTTGTGAACTTATAAATGGGTGAAAACCATGTCTTAACCGTTGTTCATATATTCATTCCCTGGCCTAGTATAAAGACTACTATAATACTCCAATGGTGGGTGGATAGGTGGATGGATAAATGGATAGACTGATGAGTGAATGGATGGAAAAGAGAGGTGTAGGATTGGTGAAGGGGAAAAAAGGGTAGATAGGCAGGTTGTTTGGTATTCCAAATTCCTTTTCCTTAGAAATAATGTTATAAATATTTTAAATAGGTGTCAGACTATTAAAATGCCACCATTTTAACTTCATAGAACCAACCTCTGAATGCTATTCATAGGGGAGCAGGAGGGTACAATGGTAATGCCTATTTACTTTTTTTGTTCTTTAAAACTTAAATCATTCAGTTAAAAACAGCTACTAGTTTTTATTAAAAGGGCAGTATTGCTAAAGCTCCTTATTTGTATTAATATGCTCACAAATGATTTCATTTATGATCAGTCATGACACAACATATGCCACCTATAAACTGCTAAGGGAGCGGGGAAGAGGGCCTCACTTTCATAGGATAAATTGACAATGCCAAGGAGAAACATTCAACCAGGGATCAGTGTGAGTCTGCACCATGGGTTTGGGTAGTGTCCCTTGGAGCATTTGTGTGAGGCCCTAGGAAGAACAGATGTTCAGAGATGCCACAGTTAGAAAAATTGGAATGGAACCACCATTTGACCCAGTTATTCCACTCCTCAGTCTTTGCCCAAAGGACTTAAAATCAGCATACTACAGTGACACAGCCACATCAATGTTTATAGCAGTTCAATGCACAATAGCTAAGCTATGGAACCAACTTAGATGCCCTTCAGTAGATGAATGGATCAAGAAATTGCACATATATACACAATGGAATATTATTCAACTTTAAAGGAGAATAAAATTATGGCATTTGCAGGTAAATGGGTGAAACTGGAAAATATCATGCTAAGCAAAATAAATCAATCTCCAAAAACCAAAGGCCAAGTGTTTTCTCTGATATGTGAATGCTGATTCATAATGGGGAGGGGATGAATGGAGGAACTTTGGATTGGGCAGAGGCAAGTGAGGGGAGGGAAGGGGGCAGGGGAATGAGAAAGGTGGAATGAGATTGACATCATTAACCTAGGTATTTGTATGATCGTACAAATGGAATGGATTCTACATCATGTACAACAAGAGAAATGAATAGTTGTACTCCATTCATGTACAATTAATCAAAATGTATTCTGCTGTCATATGTAATTAGAACAAATTTAAAAAATAAGGAGATGAGTGAGTCATAGTCCCATCTATAGTCTAGTAGGGAAAATAGTCATGTCTGGCAGAAGTTCAAGTGCCCTAAGACAGTGGCAGAGATGGGTTTCAATAGAGCACAGGGTAGAGGGTAAGGGAGAAAGACTGTTAGTGTAGAGGCAATAAGGAAAACTTCCCTTCAGCAGTGATCCTGACTGGTGAACTTCTGATTATCCTTTAGAGTACTCATAACTTGATGTCTTAAGGTAAAAGTGATAAGAGGGAGTATTTATACTGGTACTCAAATTCGTTTATTCTTTGCTCCTTGACTATTTCACCATTTCTTCCTGAGGCTTAACAAAAATGAAGAAAAGAGCAGATCAGTAGAGAGACTATTAGCATGATGAAGTAACATCCAAGATAAAAGTTACTATAATAGAAACACTTATTTCCAAGGGCTCTATCTCTAGAGGTATAGTGGGGCAGTCAAACAAATTGGCTGAGAGCTGATATAGGTTTCATACTCATTTAGTTGACCATAGCTTTGTTCAGGTTTCTGTGCATTTTCTAAGGAATTGTGTGTGGAGCTAATTAGCCTTTCAAATGAATCCTTTTCAAGGTAATAATAGCAGTGGAATTCTGGCATCTCTATCTGTGCATATTTTCATGAAATCCCTCCTGGGATTGGTCCATGAAATACCATATCTCTGAGAAGCATCTTTTCAGAGTTAATCCCTTCCCAATGCAAACCTTCCTGGCATTTCTAGAAACAGAATACTGATAACTTGATAACATTTTATAGTGTTTACTAGATCTTTGGTAATGTTATAATTACTTTGGATTATTAATTCCTTAAGTTATTACAGCCTGATGAAGCAACAACCCATTATTACCCCATTTCCCAGAGAGAAAAGCTTCAGTATAAAGAGGTTCTGCCCCTTGTGCAGGTCCACAAGCTGGAAAATGTCAGACTCAAGCAGGATCAAACTCAAGCAATCTGGCTACAGAGTTATGTTTTAACCACTATAGTATCCTGTTTGTGAAATACTGAATAAGCACTGTAAACATAAGACTTTTTTCGAGAACTTTAAATATCAAAAGTTACTATGTAACCATATGTTAAGTATTAAGTGTGTTTACAAACTAAGTCCAAATTTCATATCCAGTGATAAGGCTGCTGTAGCCTTTGAATCTCATTTGGCTCAACCACTGACCTGACCCTTTCATCAATGATGCTGACTGACACATGACTTAAGGCTCACTTCTCTAAATTCTGAGTAACTGCACCAAATGCTAAGGCTTTTGTTCCCTCCTTAAATTACAATCTCCTCTTCCTAAAATCTAGCCCTGTAGCTGGGCAAGTTGGCACATGCTTATAATCCCAGTTATTCATGAGGCTGAAGCAGGAGGATCACAAGTTCAAAACCATCCTCAGCAATTTAGCAAGACCCTAAGTAACTTAGCAAGACCCTGTCTCGAAATAATATAAAGAAAGGGTTGAGGATGTGGTTCAGGAGTTAAATGCCTGTGGGTTCAATCCCTGGTACTAAATAAATTAATAAAAAGATCTAGCCCTCTAACTTTCACTGAATTCAGGAACAAGTCTTCATGGATGCATTCACACATCCAGTCAGCCAGTCAACCAGCAAATGTGTGTTGACTCCAGGCACTGCTCTGAAAAGCAGGAGTTTCAAGGATGCATCACACAGACATAAAATCTACGAAAACCAGGTCAACTCATAAATATGTCATTTCCAAATCATGCAAAGTGACATAAAGGAAACAACAGATTGCTGTGGTAAACATTAACTGGTAGAGAATATTTAGATGGGTGGTTAGAGAAACCTTCTCTGAGGAGGTGATAGACATGAGCTGAGAGCTCCAACATGAGAAGGATCTGGTCATGAAAACAGCCTGGAGAAGATAGTATCCAAACAAAGTTACAGCTTGTGTAACACTCCTGGAGGACAAGACCTTCGCAAATTCAAGACACTCACACAGGACCGGCATGGTTACTGTGTGGTGGGGTAGAGAAATAGCTGGAGTTGAATTTGGGGATTGGTGGTACAGATGGTACAAGGCTTTGCAAGGATAAGGAGTTTTCAATGCGTGGACAGTTACAGGCAGAAGAGTGGTGTGGTTACTTTTGTGCTTGATGAGCACTTCTGGGAGACTGAATAGAGGAGCAAAATGGAAGGTGGAGGATCACTTAGAATGACACTGACCTAATTCAGGCTAGGGGTGATCAGGGCTTGCATGAGGGGAGTGGTGACAGGTATGGGGGAAAAAAAAGAGAACAGACTTAAGACATGTCTTAGAACTTTACTTGATGGATTTGCTGATAAGTTTGGGGGAAAGGAAGAGGAAAATATGATTCCAAGCAATTAATTGGGTGGTGAATACTTTGTTTGAGTTAAAAAACAGAGGTCAAAGCAAAAAACAGTATGAAGAACAAAATCAAGAAATGAGACCTGGACATATGAAGTTTGAGACACTCATATGGAAAGGTCAGGTAGGCAGGTTGGTTATGTGGATAAGGAACTCAGAAGAGTCCCACCCAGAGAATGGGTCTTAACTAAGGCTGTGGGGATCGATGTGCTGAGAGAGGGACAGAGTATGAAGGTGAGTAAAAAGGCAGCTGAAAATCACACCCTTAACATTGCCACGTAGCCAACAATAAGTGGTCTCCATTCTGCCTCAGTAGAACTGCTCTCCCTCCCCCCACCACCCCTCTCTTTCTCCTTCCTTCCAGAAAGGCAGAAAGAGCCAGGCCAGCTATGTAGTCCACCTATGCTGCCTTTTTCTTGTGGCAGCACATGGCAGAATCCAGCTGGGTTCTACAGGTAGAAAAAGGTTCATTCTAATACTTCAACCTTCTCTCCCTACACTTTACTCCCTTTCTCTCTCACGTGGACTTAACTTCTAAGCGGGTCTAGGCCTCTCTTCATGATGTGGCCATTCACCAATAAGAACAAAATACTCAGATGGGTATTGCCCTCCCTGTGGGACACAGAGTCATCTGACCCATATACAGAGGACAGGAAGAAATTGACACTCCTCCATTACATTTCCCCCTCCACAGAACATTAAATTCTATTGTACTGCACCAGAAAAAATATCTAGCAAGTGGATGGTGCAGAGAGACCTTCTGTGAAAAGCCTATGTGTGAGCACAACATGTTTACTAGGTGGAGCTAGAATTGATGATCACACACGGTCAGAGTCACTATAGAGATGTAATTACTGCTCTTGGCACCATCCACATAAGCTTTGCCCTTTACAATGCAGCTGCATGTGAGGTGGTTTGTATGTGAGGCGTCCCCCAAAAGCTCACGTGTGAACAATGCAAGAGGGTTCAAAGGAGAAGTGATTGGGTTGTGAAAGTCTTAACCCAAATAGTGAATTAATCCCCTGGTAGGGATTAACTGAAGTGGTTGGGTGTGTCTGGAGGAGGTGGGAATTGAGGCATGACTGTGAGGTATATATTTGTATCTGGCAAGTGGAGTCTCTCTCTGCTTCTGAATAATCATGTGAGCTATTTCTCTGCCACACTCTTCCACCATGATGTCCTGCTTCACCTCAAGCTTTGAGGAATGGAGCTGGCTTTCTATGGACTAAGACCTCTCTGAACCTGTGAACCCTAAAATGAACTTTTCCTTTTCTACAGTTATTCTGCTTGGGTCTTTTAGTCACAGCAGCAAAAAAGCTGACTAAAACAGTAGCCTTTGCTTTTTCTCTTAATCTATAAAGAGCATACTCTAGCCAATTAAACATTGCTTAAAATAAAAATGAGTCAATACACAAAAGCAGTTCATACAAAAACATATTTAATATATAAATTTCCAGGTGCAGTGGCACATGACGGTAATCCCAACAGCTCGGGAGGCTGAGGCAGGAGGATCAAGAGTTCAAAACCAATCTCAGCAAAAGTGAGGTGCTAAACAACTCAGTGAGACCCTGTCTCTAAATATAATACAAAATAGAGCTGGGAATGTGGCTCAGTGGTTGAGTATCCCTGAGTTCAATCCCTGGTAGCCCCCCCCCCCCAAACTGGAGAGAGAGAACGAGAGAGAGAGAACCACTAATTAAAGGCAGGCAAAACAAGGAGATGCCTGTTTTAATCTGTCAAAATGGCAAGCATGTAAAATTTGTGCATACCAACAAGTTGGAGGCATGTGTGTTCTTAACTCCTCACTCCACGTTTGTGGCATTTTCAGGTTCAATTTCTCCCTCTTCATAACCACAGAGGAAGAGAAGTAAAAAGGTTAAGTGGATATAAGCAGGGGATTGGTAGTCCTACGGGTCTCAAGGAAAGAGTAAATCCTGCCTGCCAGGCTAGAGAAGACCTCTGGTATTAGTGCCAATTACCCCTTATGGGGGGTTGACCTCAGAAGCTATAAGAGTGCAACACTACAAAGAAGTTGTACAGGGAGAGGAAGGCTATTTTGACAAGTGTTGAGATAGGTTATAAATTGTATTAAATTTAGAGAATTTTGAGAAATGGAAGTAAATAATGAAACTTCTTAACTTTTGAGCTGGGCATCTTTAAAAGTGCTGCTCTGCACAAGATTGACTGGAAACATCTAACGGCATCTATTCTTAATGGTTATATGAGAAATTCTCAATCACTGTTAGTGAAAGCATAAATTGATGGGGTATTTCTGGAAAGTGGTTGATTTGACAAGATCTCTAAGAATGAAAAACAGTTCATTGATCTAACAATTCCGTTGGTTGTAATCTACCCATTAGATACTAAGAAAAGTACACCAAGATCTGTATGAAATGAAGTAATATGCAGAATTTTGTAATAATATAAAAAGTGGGGGGAATTTAAATCTAAGTGCCCATCAGCAAAAAGTTGATTAAATCGTTATGGTATACACATTCAGCAGAATACTGTGGGTCTGTTAGAAAGGATGAGGTAGGGTTGAATATGCAAGCATCAAACAATTGCCAGTATGTGACAAAATGTAAAAAACAAAAGTGTTTCATGGCCTTTCCAATGCATCCACTCCTACCTTTACACTTAAAAAAAGGAAATATGTCCATTTTCTTTCCAGAGGATACTCAAGAAGATGTTAATGGTGATTACCTTTGGAGAGAAGCCCTGGAGTTTAAGTGAAAGATGGAAAATTTTACTTTTCAGTTTTACTTTTGAGTACCATTTAGAGTATGCAGTCAGTGTGTTTATTTTAAAGAAATGATACCCTGAGGTAGATATTATTGGGAATCTTACATGTGGTGCTCCCAACAAGATGTTTAAGCATTGGTTTGTTTTTAATAAGAGTATACCTTATCATGCTATGATCTTTTTAAACCTTTTTCTTTTACTTTTTTTTTTTTTTTTTTTTCCTTGCTGGCCTATCCATAAATCATGATACCAAGAAAACAGTGAATTTCAGGGTCTTTCCCTGATTTCTGGTAGCATGATGTGATTTATATTTGTTTACTACTTAGTCTTGGCAGGTTCATATAAAAGTAAATTGAACTGCTAAATCTTTATAAATTTTTATACTGCTTACCTGATACTCTTAAGTTAATGGATTTATTGTCCCAATGTATAGACCTAACACCTATTTTATTTGGTTGTATAAACAAACTCTTCCTTCCTGGCACTCAAAAAATGGGCTTTGGCTTTGGAAACCTGTGCAGGTGTGCTAACCACACATAGCTGGGTACTTCTCAAACTGTTGCACTGAACCAACACAGGCACCTGGTCTGACATCTCAGCAGATGAAGCAGTGAAATTCAGAACACAAGATGCCAAGTCTTCAATCTTTTGCAGTTAGAATTAGTACTTCTCTAGAAAGTGAGATGCTGAGCTCACAGGTAGAATCTGTGTTTTCAACTCAGTTAGAAACAGGAGCCAGATTCAGACATAAAATATAGAGATGGAAAAGACATAGAAAAAGAAATGAATAATATTTTGCTGTAAAATGAAAGGTGTATATGGGTTTTTTTGGGGGGGGGGCGTGGTTCTGGTACTGGAGATTGAACCCATGGGTGTTTTATCACTCAGTGACACCCCCAGCCCTTTTTATTTTTTATTTTGAGACAGGGTCTTGCTAAGTTGCTGAGGCTGAAGGAATTATTAGCATAGTGGTTAAAGGATAGACTTTGGCATTAGAAATGTTTGACTCCACTTCTATTTCCTATATGAAGCAAGTTGCACAAACTTTCTAATGTTCAGTTTTCACATATTGTAAAACTAAGATAATAAGAGTAAGTGTGTCTTAGGTTTGTTATGCAGAATAAACAGACCATGTTTGTGCTTCATGAGTGTTAGCTACTTCATCATTGCAAAGTTTTGGGTGGCAAATAACAAAAGTCACAACTGAAACCAACTAAAATTATAAAGGGAATCAATTGACTTGAATCACTAGAAAATTTGGAGATTAACCCAGTGGTTCCATCAAGTAACAAAAGCCTATTATATTTCTATCTTTCCACCCAGTTTTCCCATTATCATCTTCATCTCATACTGCCCTCTACCTTGTAAACTCCAGTTGGCTCCCAGCAATCCCACACCCACATTTCCTCATTCTTACCCAGGAGGAAAGATTAAGCTGCTTTTTCTAACATTCCCAGTCAACTTTGAAGATTTGCCCAGGATATTCTTAGGTTCCATATCAATGCTGAATTAGTCCACTGTGGCCAGGTGTTAGATTGTCTCCTGAGCTGATGGGCAAGTCAGCTTCCCCCAAATCACATTGAAAATCAAGAGGAAATTGGGAGATGTGGGGAAGGGGAATGGTAAAGACACGAGTTGAGAACGTATCCATACAAGTCACTATATATTATCCAGGCACTATCCAGAGTCTGTTCTCCAGGCAGGAAGTTATCTATGTTCCTCAGTGAGTTAGTCCTTTAAAATTACTTTTGGAAACAGGGCAATTTTGCTGGGGGTTATGTGCCAAGATGAAAAGTTTGTGCTCCTGAAATAAGCTAGACAAAGCTTCCCACACGGAATCCCATTACTGAGAGACATTTGACCATCTTAGAGTACTAGGTTAATACCATGTTATGAGGAAGTTCTAAAAAAAATAGAAATGACATTATTATCTACTCATGTGATTGTACTCAATTTAAAGCAAACAGTTTAGATCTCTGTGGTACTGTTTCTTTATTGTTCATTATAGGGATGTTTCTGGAATACTCAAAAAGTGTCAGTGAATTGAATAAGCTTTCCAATTTTTTTATTGTAGTTGATTTCTCCTATAAACTACTTTTGATCATTTCCAGGATTTACCCATAGAAGATACTTCTTTCAATTTAATAATCCAATAGATTTTACTTATGTGCAGGAAACCCTTATAACTTTCTCAATCACCAACCTATTTACTGAGTTAATAAAGTTAACACTCCTCATGTGTTGGTCACATGTTAGAATTTAAAATCTCTCAAGCAAGCATAAAATCATATGAAATACATTTTTTTTATTTCTCATCATTTTAAAAAAATATTCACACCTCAGGCAGTGCCCCGCTCACTCACCACAGGTACAAATACTTGAGAATGACAAACTTTTCTCACAAAAATTCCACTCAGGTGAGAGCATTTCAATTCATGAGCAGAGTTCTGAGGAGCTGTGAAAATCTCAGTTTTTATCCGTGAAAATATGACTTCCTCCAACTGTCCAGACTTTTCCCCGTGAAAGTGCACCCTTCAGAACATGTCTGCAAGTCCCAGGTAAATACTAATCTATCTTCTGCATCACCACTTTTCCACGATCCATAGTTAGACTATTATTTTCAGAGTATAAAAGCAGGGTCTAAATATTTGATTTTTACCATAGGATAGTAAGTGTTTCTCACATATCATCATATTTAATCTTCACAAAAACACTGTCAGGTAGGTGCTACTTTACTCCCCATTTTTAAGAGTTAGAACTTGAAATATTCACAGCAATAGATATGAATATTGGCGAGGATGTGGGGAAAAGGTACACTCATACGTTGCTGTTGGGACTGCAAATTGGTACAACCCCTTTGGAAAGCTGTATGGAGATTCCTCAGAAAACTTGGAATGGACCCAAGCCCATGACCCAGCTATCCCACTCCTCAGTTTATACCCAAAGGATTTAAAATCAGCATATTACAGTGATGCAGTCACATCAATGTTTATAGCAGCTCAACTCACAATAGCTGAACTATGGAACCAACCTAGTAGCCCTTCAAAGATGAATGGATTAAAAAAAATGTATCACACACACACACACACACACTGGAATATTACTCAGCCTTAAACAAGAATGAAAT
The DNA here is from genome assembly GCF_902686455.1 of Sciurus vulgaris. Lineage (NCBI taxonomy): Eukaryota > Metazoa > Chordata > Mammalia > Rodentia > Sciuridae > Sciurus > Sciurus vulgaris. The sequence continues at coordinate 91,608,202 of NC_136466.1, forward strand.
TATGGCATTTGCTGGTAAATATCATACTAAGAATATCATACTAAGTGAAATAAGACAATCCGTAAAAACCAAAGGTCAAATGTTTTCTCTGATATGCAGATGCTAACTCACACTAAGGGTCAGGAGGATAGGAAAGAATAGTTACTTTAGGTGGAGGGGTGTAAATGGGGTAGGAAGGATAGTAGAATGAATCAGACATTATTACCCTATGTACATATCAGATTACATGACTGGTGGGATTCTACATCATGTACAACTGGAAGAATGAGAAGTTATACTCCATATATGTATGAGGTATCATAATGCATTTTACTGACATGTATAACTAATTTAAAAAAAAAGAGCTAGCAGTGATGCTTGGGCAAGACTCTCTAGAAATTCCCCCTTCTGCCCAATAAAACTGAGCTTCAAAAAAATCTACAAGGGGTGGTTCTCTTTTGTTTTGGAAGGGAGAAGAAAATTTGGAAATATCATAGATCAATCTTCTCTTTCATATAAGGTTTTAAGGGTCAAAGAGCTAGGTTATTGGCTGAGGTAATAGTTTTACAGATGAATTAGAAGTAACCCCAAGTCTTATGGCTAAAGTGTGGTCACACTGCCACCCCACTTCTCAGAGTTACCTGGAGTTAAACTGTTTATGTCAGCATAAACATATTATTATTAGAGAACTATTTAGATAAATATTAGAGAACTATTTTTATTAAACATAATTAATATATAAATATATCCCTTAAATACATCACCCTTAGTTTTATCATCTGAAAAATGTAGGAAGGAAAGGAAGACAGTGAGGACTGTTAATTTTTTATTAATATACTTCCTATGAAGTTTGTCATTATGTTTACTAAGCATGGTTGTCTCTATCAAACACTCCATTAATTAGACAATAGAATTAACTACACAGAAACTTTTCTACAAATAAACTTTTTTTTTTTTTTGTACTGGGGATTGAACCCAGGGCCTCCTGAATGCTGTGCAAGCACTCTACCACTGAGCTACACCTGCAGCCTTTTTTATTTTTTTCCCAACCCTTTTTATTTTATCTTGAGACGGAGTCTCACTAAGTTACCCAGGCTTCCTTGAACTCGTGATCCTCCTGCGTTGTTGGGATTACAGGTGTGTGCTACCATGCACAGCCCAAATAAACTTTTAATTTTAGAATGGTTTTAGACTTATGGAAAAGTTGTGAAGATACAACAGAATTTTCAGATCTTTCCTTATTTCTGATGACCTTGACAGTTTTGAGGCATACTGCTCAGGTATTTTAGTAGAATGTCCTTTGACAGGTTTGTCCGATGTGTTTTTCATGGTTTGGCAGAGGAGGCCCACAGAGATAAGTGCCCTTTCTCCTCATGTTATCAAGGCTGCTTACTCCTGATGTGACTTTTCACTCTTGATGCTAACCCTCCCCTGGCGGGGGTAGCATGGTCAGGTTTCTCTGGGAACTTCCCCCTGCCCTCCTCCAAGCCTGTCCATGCTGTACTCTGTGAAAGGAAATCACTACATGCAGACCACCCTTAAGGGGTGGGGAGTGATGCTCTAATCCTTGAGGAAGAGTTTCTATATTAATTATCTTGAATTCTTCTGCATTATAGATTTTTCTATTCTCTACCATTTATTTAATTATTCAAATAGTTTATGTCAGTGTAAAATCATAGATATTTATTTTTTACTTTGGACTATAATTCAATGCTATGTTATTTAATTATTTCGTTGCTTGAAAACTTAATAACCTCTTCTACCAGTGTTTGCGAAGGTGGCAAATAATGAAATATCAATCACAATATTCACTGAGGGGTACTCTATGCCAGACTTCACAGGCAGTTCCATATTTGTATTCTGGTTTTACCTGTGAGGGATAATATGCTATTTGTACAGCTGAGTGTAAGAAATGCTTCTCTGACCACATTTGCACACCTGTTTACCATGAAATTGTTTGAGGGAATGAAATATACATGAACTTTATTTTAGACTCCTATGTCAATAAAATTGGTACATTGATATGCTTTGCTCCATGTGAAGGCCTTTGTTGAATCAAATGGATTTTATAATTCTATTCCATGGTATCTTTAACAGAGTCATCAAAGAATAGAAGCAGCAGAGAATAATATTTTAAAAGAAGCAACAGAATAATATTTTAAAGTCCTTATGAGAACAATATGTGTTGCACATCTGTTAAAAACTTGAAAACTTCTTAAAAGTAGTTAGAAAATTGTTCCCCTTAAAGTCATCATCCACAGAATAACCCATGCTAGCATGTTGTTACATTTTCTTCCTATTATTTTGCAATGCAGAGATATAATTAACTTAGTTCACAATCTTTTTAAAATATCTTCAATCTTTAATGAAGTCATCATTTGAAAACAGAGTTTGAGGATATATTCTTAAAATTTCTTCTTGTTGTTTTACAGTTTTCTGTAAATAATCTAAAATCTATAATATTCCTGAAACAACTGAGTAAAGTAAGATTATGTGTCATATTTATCAAGGGCCATATATGTTATCTCACAGACAGTGACCTCTTTCCATAAACTAACCTCAGTGCAGTTCCTACATTATCAATCATAAATATAGAATTACTTAACTTTTCCTACGTGCAGAACAAAAGAAATACTTCATCAAAAAATTTGTTGAGGGCTCACCTACCTACTCTATTCCAGAATCCTGACGTGACAATTTTTTGCAAAGTAGAAATTGCTACTCAAATATGAATAGCTGGTTTTCAGTCTGAGCAGCCATTTCCCAGTCTGCTGCTTCCTTACAGGGGCTATTGGCTACTTTTTTTTTTTTTTTAAATGACAGTAGAGCATATTTTGAAATATTTTATATACATAGAATAAGCATAAGTTGTTCCACTTAGGACCCCATTATTATGGTTGTAACATGATGTGGAGTTACATTGGTCATGTATTCATATAAGCAGATAGGAAAGATATGTCCAATTCATTCTACTGTCTTTTCTATTCCCAACCCTCCTCCCTTCCCTTCATTCCCCTTTGTCTGGTCCAATGAACTTCTAATCTTCCCCTCCCTTGTTGTGGATTAGCATCCATATAGCATCTGTATGCAGTTTTGCATGCAATTTTTTACCTAACTGTTTTTTAACCCTAAGCATTTGCCCATGTCAATAAAAATGTTCCATATGAATCACATTAGTATTTTTAGAAATACCAAAATATTGCTTTAGTTCTTGGGTTTTCCTGGAGTTAATTTTAAAAGAAACCATAAGGTTCTAAAACAGAAACACTGATAAAAAGCACTTTGTAATTCACTGAATAAAGGGGGTACACTATAGTTTTCCCCCCAAAAGTAGAGGTATGCAATTAAGTCTAAGTAGAGGTATACAATTAAGTCAGGTTACTTTGTTGAGTCTTCATAAAAGCTGATGGGTTCAGGATATCTATGTTGACAGTTTTCTAGCTGTGAATGGATAGAGGTGCATGTGTTTTTCCAGCAAAATCCAAAATGTTTAGCATCAAGTAAAATATCTGCTACATGGGTTTCTCTCTCTGAGATTGTTATAATCTCAACAATTTAAATCCTCCAAAACTAAATATTTCAAATATGTATTGCCCAAATACAAATAACAGAACTGGTCTTGATTGATTCAAACATTTATTATCAGAAGTATACGTGGCAAGCCAGGTAACGTCAATCACTAAGTTAGTACAGGATGCCTATTTTTTGACAAGTCTATATCTTTCAGAGTTTTATTTGCTGTTTACTCTGCTTTTTAGTGAAATTTGGTTTTCTTTAAGGAAGAACAAATATTTGGGGACTTATCAAAGGACATAAAGGTCAGAAGAGTTAATTCAAATAAAATCTAACTTGCTCTCATGTCTGACAAATATTATTTTGATGAAATAGTAAGGGTAACAATCGTTAAGTAATATAGGAATTCAAAAGTCCCCAGACTTAACCCAAGCAAGATCTGCTAGCTTGCTTCTAATTTCTGATTGACCAATAATAAACACTACCAGCACATATGCAGAATACATATTATAATTTGCAAAAAGCAGGAAGGACCTATTCTGTAAATAAGCTCTTTGCTAAGCACTTTCAATTGCATTATTTCTTTCACTTTTCACAACTCTATTTTTAAAGAGAAAAACAAGGACCTTAGAGCTCAAAAATCTCCCTCTGCCTTACAGCAGTTTAACAGTATAACTAGGCCTTATATCCAGGTCTTTGTCCTTGATGTCTGTAATATTTCCTTTATCTTATAATAACTCTTCTCATCACCTGCCCCTGAAGAGATACTTACATCTAAATAATTTCTTATGTTTACTAAGCACATTGACACGTTTTATCTCATAATTAAAATGGTCCTTTGTGAGGCCTCCACTACTCCATCTTTAAGATCAGAAACAACGGTGCAGAGAGGATGGTACTGGGGTAAAATTCAATAGTTGCTATTATGCCTGTTCTCTCATCATGGGATTTGTGTCTTGCACCACAAAACCTGAGTTTTTGGTCTGATTTCAAAAGGGAGCGTACCATGTACATAAGAATTGAGAAAAGAGAATTTTGCTTGCTTTGACTCAGGTTATTTTATAAATTGTACACGTGGGTGGAAAGGTTATCGTAAAGTGATGCTGCATGGAACAATCAATTTAGCAGACCAGCCACGGGTGAGTAATCAGGGTTGTGGGAGTCCCAGGAAAGACATTCCGAGAGCACTGAATTTTGTGCTTTTTCCAGCAGCAGTAAATGCTGTCATTTGTTGGTCCTGAGTATTTACAAGCTCATCTTGTTTGGTATAGAATATTGTAAAATCAACCCAGAATTAAATCCAGGGTTGTACTTCCATTCTAAAACAAACAATAGTAAGCTTTGATATGACTAGAACCATATCCATTATTTGAATGTTTCTGCTTAATTGAAGGATAATGTATTTTTTATGTTTTTATTAGTGCATTATAGTTTTATATTATTGTGGGGTTAATTTTGACATATTCATAAATACATATAACATAATTTGCTGAAATTCAAACCCCAGTGCTATCCTCTCCTCCTGGTTCCTATGAAGACTAAGACTAAGCAACATGCATCCCATTTTACCTGGGAAAGTTTTGTTTATACCTGTTTATTCCATGCACTTGTTAACAACTTTGAATTGAAGGTTTTGAGCTTATCACTTCTCTTGAAACTTTCAGGGCTGTTAGAAAGAGGCTCTTTCCCCATACCCTATATCCTTCATAATATTCTATCACAACAGTCACTTGGTCTGCAGGGCCTAGTTATTAGTAAGGCCCTTCATTTCCAGGTAATTAAGTACATACTCTGATAATTCATGACATTTCTTATGTCCCAGCCTCTAGTATTATTGGATAATCCAGATGTCTACCTCCCTGAAGATTTATTGCCTGCATCTATTCCTATTACCTGTCATCGATCTGAGGAGGGTTCTGATTTACAGAATACAGAATCCCCTCCAGATAATTTAAACAGAAAGACAAGTCAAGAGAACTGCTGTTGGATACTAAAGAGGTCTGGAAAAATACCAACCACATTATTCCTTTGCTACTTCTGCCTAGTGTGTAACACTTATGATACCAGGGACTAGATACCAAAATTTGCCATAGCTTCCCTAGAAGAACCAAACAGTCTCTATCCCAAGTTTGTCAGGCTGCCAAAGTGCTCACTTCTATCTCCAAGCATCATGTAACTAAAGATCCCAAGCACAATCCTAGCTACCAAGAGAACTGAGAAATGTAGTTCTCAGTTTTCCAGCCTCTTTATCACATAGAAACTGAAGCTCGATGGGGTTTGGAATACACATTGAAGGAGCAAACCTATATTTTCTGCAACATGCTCAAAACTAGAATGCTAGGAAACAAGATTAGAGACAGATCCACTCAAGAACTAAAGAAGAGCAATTAATTCCAGAGAGCACCTGGTGTTTCCTCTAGTTTATCTCTTAAGTCTCTAAATGTTTATGATACATCATTTGGAATCCAGAAATCTACACTAGAAAACCAGAAAGAAAGATAAAAGAGAGAAAGAGAGAAAAGAGAGGTTAGTTTTGATTTGAATAATATGAAAAACTTATTTAGAGAGGTAGTGCTATAGCTTGGATTTGGTTTGTTCCCTACAAATGTTGAAATTTAGTTACCAATTTAGTGGAGTTGGGAAGTATGCTCTTTAATAGGGATCAATGCTTCCACTGTAGGAGTGAATTCTCATTCTCTTGGGATTAGAATGGTTACTGAGATAGTATGTTATTGCAAAGCAAGTTGATTCTCACCCAAAGTCAAGCAGATGCCAGTATCTTCCCAGCCTCCAAAACTGAGCCAAAATAAACCTCTTTTCTTTTTAAGTAACCCAGACTAAGATAGGTAGCATTTACATATACAAAAGGGGCTGTTCTTATTTCTGTGTTCTAGCACCACTAATCAAAGGCATCTAGCATTTAAAATTCTGATTGGGTAATGTCTGAGATCATAAACCACATTAAATAAAAAGCAAGGGATATGGAGAGCTTAGGCATGAAAGGCTCTTAGATGCCCAGGTGTCCTCCTCACCCAAGTATTTACTGCCTGGGATTCCTCTAGACAGTCATTCCCTTGCCTTACTGTTCCTTTTCTAATCGACCTCTGAAATGCAAAGACTGATGAGACAAGTTAAAACATTAAACTTTGTTCAGTTATGAACATTTCAGTTCATTTAGAAATATGTACTGATCATCTACTCTTTGCCAGTAACTTTGCTGAGTGCCAGGAATATGTCAGGGCTACATCTGTGAAAACAATAGGCCTGGCCTCTTCCTTCATAGATCTCACAGTTTAGCAAGAACGTATATAAAGAATAACTGCACAGGTCATTAACCCCTTATATTTGTTTTCTGTATATAGACTTTAGTTTATTCTGACACCCAAGTTTTCAGTTCATTTTGATGGCTCACCTGATTCTTAAGCAATCAGGGCTGCTCTGCATGTGTTTGTGAATCCCTCACAGACCCAGCACACATAAGTACACTTAAGTTATCTTTGTTCACAACTTTCCTCCAAGCTTCTACCCTTTACATTGGTTTGCCCTAATACCATCCATGAAGAAGTTTGAAGGGTAGGAGTACTCCAGACTCCTTCAGACTTCTGCTCTGCTTTTTTTCCCAGTTCACCTCCAGGAATGACCTAGGGATACTTGGTGAAGACTGACGCCCTACTGTCTGTGATCATGAATGGGTTCCACACTCACAGCACATGGCCCCCACTCTCTCCCTTACATGCTTCTACCATGTAACACCAAGTAACCATGTAACATCTCTTAACACCAAGGTCATTATCACCCATTGTCACTGTTTCTCACAGTATGATTTAATAAATATACATAATAAATGTTCTGGGCTAAGAAATTAAGTAGAAAAAACAGGATCTAGGTTGAACAGTGGCTCTGAGACAAGGAGATGGAGTAAAGGTCAATCAAGATGAAAGTTGAAACTTAGCAAATGACTCTCACCCCTAAAACTAAAAAATCATTTTTTTCTATAAATACATTTGGAAGGAGGTTCCCAATTCAGTTCCACACCAGTAACTCTTGCATCTATTTTTCTAACTAAAAATGATGTTGCTCCCTTATCTGTACTCAGTAAACAGAACAAGACTGCCTGAACCGGCTGTTTCCGCTTTAGCTGCAAATAAAGGCCATTCCTGGGCCAAGAATGTTTAGTTTAGGGACCCAACTAAACAAGATGCAGGCAACCAAACCAAACAACACTAACCAGGCACCTGTAGTAGTCATAATCAAGCTAGTATAAATAAGGTTCCTGAGCCAAGCACTTAAACAGGAGTTGGGCAAAAGAGGTGGGAAGGCCCACAAAACTTCCAAGTCTTACCAGAGACTCCTGCTCTAGAAACTGGCTGAAAATATTTGCCTGGGTGTCATGTATCATTCCAGCTTGAGTTAGACAGGAAACAGAGCAGCAATAGGAGGTGAAAGGGGCCTCCCTACTCTTCAGGAGGCCCTGGCCAGAGAAGGTTCCTCTGTACTCTCCTAGGGTGGGGGAGGAAGGACGCTCCAAAGATTCTGGCCAGGAGCCCTTGTTTGCAGCCGGCCTGATCCTGGACTGTAACCAGGTGAGCTGGTTCACGCCCTCCTGGCCCAGCTGCTTTCCTGGTTCTCAGCTCTGGTTCCCTGGCTCCTTGCCCAGAGCTGTCCGGGCGGGTAGGGTCCTCATCAGCGGCAAGAAAGTGCTGTCCCTGCTCTACATTTCGAAGATAGAAGTTGGTCTCTCGCTTGGCCTGTGTAACCTCTGCTCTCAGGCGCTGGCATTGCACCTGGTGCTCAAAGGCAAGTGCTCACTGAGGTGGGACCAAGTAAAACGGTGCAAACACTTGAGGTTCCACAGGTCATAACGGAAGGGGCTGCGCCTGCGGGCCCTCATGGGAGTGTTGTGCAGCCTACCTGCTACCCGCTTGGCCACCTGCATGTCGCAGGGACTCCACCCAGCTCTCCCTGTAGTCCTTGCTGTACTTGGATCACTTTTTTCCTCCGGAGACTGCTGCTGCCTTCTTCTTACCTCTAAGGAACCTGTCCTCCTCCTAGAAGAAAACAACCCTGGCCTCACAGTAGGTGCTGAACAGGTCGCAGATGTGCGGGACTGAAGCAAGGCAGGATGTGGACCAGGTGCATGAAGCCACCACCACCTGCTTCTTGGGGCAAGCAGCTTCTTGGGTTTTCCTGCCCCTCTTCTACCTCTGTTTTCTGGTTTAGCCCTTCCAACAGCCCTCGTTACGTAGTTACTTCTGTGTTCTCAACCCCCATGCTGACTAACTCCTTGTAATTATGATAAATGCTGTAAAGGACCTGTTTCCCTGACTTCAAAAGCAAAACACCAGTGCAAACAAGTTGGAAATGTCATTCAAGATATTTGAAATGACAACTGTGTTTCAGAGCTAGCACTCGAGACACATCTTTTCTAATACATACTTACGTTTGGACACTTAATAAACATTTTGGGAAAAAAAAGAGACTCTATGTAATACACACACAAAACACAGACACACACACACACACACACACACACACACACACACACACACACACACACACACACATATATATATCTCTAGCATCTCTCCATAGCCAGTTTGCTGATGTTCTTCTTGGAACCACTGTGGTGAGCCTGAAGGGAGGTTTCTCTCCAGACCCACCTAAGTTCTTGATATCCTTCTTTTGCAGGGTTGGGGCACTCTTGGATTATGACACCTCGGTGGCCTAGAATTTGTCCTTCTCCCATTTCTCTACTATTAGTATTCTCATTCTCTTGAAGCTCAGCTCAAATTTCTGTATGACTCATTCCTCCATTTCCTACAGCTGCCACATCTTGTCAGTTGGCAAATTCAGTTGATTGAATATCCTTAGTATCTTTTGAACCCATCTTTTCTCTTACTGCTGGTCAGATCCTGTTCTTGTGACTTAAACAGAACTGTTACAAAATCTTGTAAATAATTTCTATGCTCACAGGATTTCTCTACTCTCATCTATCCTACAGGGAAAAAAAAAAAAAAAAAAAAAAAAAAAGCCAGGTTTTCTTCATGTCTGAAATCTGAGCATTTAGCCCAGAGCATGAAACATGAAGGACAGAAAAAATATGCTTGTCAGGAGGCCAGCTTTCACTGTTTCTCTCTTCAAAGGCATGTAGTTTCCTGTTGCCCACAGGCTAAAACTCTCCTCAGCCTGGTGTCACTGCACATTAGTCTTCTACCATATTTCCATGGGATCCAGTGATGCACTTTCTGGAAACTACTCAACTCAGGTTGATTTTTCCTGATGGTCCCTTGTTGTAAATCTTATCTTGTCAAAATCCTACCCCTATTTTCAAACCTTACTCCAGTGTCATCTCTAGGAGACCTCAGATTCTTCTCCCATAATAACTGATCTGTCTTTCCTGCTCTTCAAATGATTTAATTCCTCCATTATCTTGCTGTCTATCTTTTATCATAGTTCCACAACAGAAAGACTTCATTTTGTCAAAATTGATCAATTGGTTACAGCTACCTAGAGTGCTGTATAGAGAAGGATTCTAAGGGTATATTTGAGTTCCTCCAGGAAGAAGCTGCTAACACAGATTCTATATCAAACACAGGCTCAGGAAAAGAGAGAACAAACTGCCCAGCTTTGTTACAGATCCTCCTGTAGGTTCTACTGAGCTAGATCATGTGTCAGTGAAGACATCTGTCTTTGTAGCCTTTACCAACTTGTGTTCAATTTGATCCTTACTCTATCCCCTGATTTTAAAATCTAAAACAGTAAATAATGACATTTTAAATAGAATGTGGCAATGGAAAAGAAAGATACTAAATGTTAAGGAAATAGTCCTCAAAGACTGGGTGGGAAGGCATAGAAAATGAGAGGGTGAGGGCAGCCCTGATGGAGAGAAAGTGCTGAAGGAGCAAGAAGTGCAAGTCCTATTCCATTAAGGAAAATGGTTCAAAGTATGTGAAAGAGAAAAGTCAAAGACTGGTTGGAAAAATTGGTTTGAGGCATATAACGGGGTCTGTGAATTCTTCAGTGAGAAGTAGACTCAAATATACTGGGGTACAATAGATGGGTTTTTTAAAAAAAATTTTTAGATGTTGACAGACCTTTATTTTACTCTTTTATTTATATGTGGTGCTGAGACTTGAGCCCAGTGCCTCACACATGCCAGGCAAATGCTCTACCAGTGAGCCACAACCCCAGCCCAATAGATGGTTTTGAACATAATCAGGACTGTGCATCAGAGCAAAGTGACTCACAACTCCAAGTAAAGTTTACTTCAGAAATATGAAGATGATTTCAATGTCAGAAAAAGTTACGGACCAAAAGCTAGTCCCAAAATAAGGGAGGGAGGGTGGGAAGAAGGGAGAGCTAGAAAGAGAGAGGGAAAGGAAAAAGCAGGGGATTTCATCAAAATAGAAGAAAGATCAGTGGACTAGATGGAAGAGAATGAGGGAAGGGAGGAGGAATGAAATAGGGAAAGACAATGGAATGAACTTTCCTATGTTCATATATGAATATACCACAGTGAATCTCACCATTATGTACATCCATAAGACACTGCTTAAAAAAATAACTATGGGGAAATGGCAGAAAGATTAGTAAGGAGAGGGAGGAAGGCAGGAACAGAGGAAATACTATGGTTTGAATTAGAGCAAATTGTATTCCATGCTTTTATAATTATATCAAAATGAATCCTGTTTATAAATAACTAAAAAGAACTAATAAAGATAAAAAGGAACAGAAAAATCTACAAATCAAAAAATTCCATATGATCTTATGATCTTATCAATAGAAGCCCAAAACCTATTTGATAAAGTTCAAAAGTTACTTTTTAAAATCCCAAGTAAATTCGGAGTAGAAGAAAAAGCTTAAGCTTGGTAAGCATCATGTTAAATACTGAAATATTAAAAGACATTAACATCAAATGTCATTCAGAACACTTTACTTCTTTTATTTAAGCACTCTTTGAAGATAACCCAATAAGAAATAAGTAATTGAAGCATCAGATAATACAAGTCAAACTGGCATTATATTGCAGACAATGCAAAATGTGACTTGTCAGTATACAAAATAATATTTGTCCATTATATATGATCAGGCCATAATTATACTATTGTGTCTCAATCAAAATAGAAGTGGAAAAATTATTCCATTTACAATAAAAAATGAAACCCAAGGATAAAATTAGCAAGATAGGTCTAACACCTATGAAGAAAATAATACCATTTTATTAAAGGTCATAAAACAAGACCTGAGGAAATGGAAAGTTATATTTCCCTTTGAGGGGAATATTTCATATTATGAAACTGTAAGTCCTTTCCATTTTCATATAGAAATTCAATGCAGTTTAGATCAAAATCTTGGTCTTTTTCATTTGTTTCATTTTTGAAAAATAATAACTCACATGAATTGGATTCTTACTATGTGCCAGGCATTATTTTAATATGTTAATATTAAAATAATTGAGCATGTGTTAATGCTCAAAACCTCATGAGGAGGTAATATTGTTATCTACTGTTATATGGTCCTGTTATATAAGTAAGAAAACTGAAGTAAAAGATAGGTTAAATAATTGCCCAAGATCACACAAGTAGTAAGTGGCAAAATTGATACTCAACCAGGGGTGTTCTGGCCCAGCTAAACCAGAAAGAATACCAAAACAATAATCACCAGGCAACTTTTTAATAGTAAGAAATGTGGAGCTACATATCCTAACAGATAGTTAAATCTAAAGTTATTATAATTAAATGTTGTGGTATTAACACAAAAATAAATTAATAATAGGAATTTCAGGAGCATATCCAAATACATGTGAGAACTTAAACTGTATTGTAAATAAGTGGAAATGACTTTTTTAAAATATATTTTCTAGTTGTCAATGAATCTTTTATTTATTTACATACAGTGCTGAGGATCGAACCCAGGGCCTTACACATGCCAGTCTCATGCTCTACCACTGAGCCACAACCCCAGCCTGGAAATGGCTTTTTAATAGGTAGTGTTGCAACTGCTGACTCTCCAACTTACATTTAAAGAAATATTTAGGTTCCTGTTTTTCACAGTACATTTAAAATATATTTCAGATAATTTAGAGATAAATATAAAAATTAAAGTTGTAAAAATATAAGAAAATAATTATGTATTTTCATGAAGTAGTAAAAGATTTTTAGGCAATATAAGAAACACAGAAAGGGTCTGGGGATGTAGTTCAGTTGTAGAGCACTTGCCTAGCATGTATAAGGTCCTGTGTTTGATCCTCAGCACCATGAAAAGTAATGAAATAAAGGAAGGAAAGGAGGGAGGGAAGGAAAAGAAAATTGAAAATGAATGCAGAAGTTTTAAAAGAAAAAGTCTTTAACTGCTTAATAATTTCTATATGACCACATATACCTTGCATAAAGATCAAAGAAAGAAAGCTGCAAGGAAATATTTGCAATATTTTTGATAGAAACTGTTCCTACATGTCATTTTATAAAAGACAGCATAATAGAAAAGTGAGCAGAGGATATAAATGAGAATTTTGTAAAAGAGAAAATGAATATAGCCAATAAACATGTGTCCTGTGAAATTATGTCTTAACTGTCAAATTCTAAAATGGCAGGAGTGGACACTAATATAACTAAAATTATCTTTGAAAATTCCTTAGCCTCAGGTAATATATATTATACATTTTAAAGCATAAAACCAGGTCCTTTATAAATTATGTATTCTAAAGTTCATAAATCACTGAATAGTGTAATGAAGACTACAAAAGTTACAGATGTCTGAACATTCAAACTTTGTGTCTTGAAAGTACTTATTGAAACTCTAGAAGAGAATGTGGGGTGAGAAGAAAATCACGTTTTTCCTGCAGATTGTATTCCATTTTTTAAAGAAGTACTAAGTCTAAGATTAATATTCATTAATATATTTGTTTTTCCAGAAACAATATATATAAAAGAACCTAATGAACTCCTTAGAACACAATTTGCATGTCAACAAATGTCCAGGAATCTGAATTTAAATCTTGATTATGAATTAGACTCACATATGTACAGAATATTCTTTGAGAAGTTGTTTAGAAGCCCTTGGTTGGCTTCCTCTTTCCAGATGGATGTCTTCTGCATGGCCCATAAACAGTTGCCACTCTTTTATCCTTTACCCTGGTTTCAAGTCACCTGATTATAGCTCTGAAAATACATTTTAAAGGCATATAATGTGTTCTGTCCACAAAACTTGAAAAAGAATAATTAGTAACAACATATGCTGATTAGGGTATAGTAAATAGGTACTCTTATACACTTTTGAAAGGAGTGCACACTATTTAAACTTTTTGGAAAAAAGTATTCAATAAGTGAAATAAGAATGCTAGTCCTTTTAGTGGCAAACACACCAACACAACTGTTCATCAATAGGGAAATGGAGAAACTATGGTATTACCACACGGGAAGATAATAGGCCTAAAACAAAAAGTGGTTACCAGGGCTAGCAGGTAAGAGAAAAGGGAAAATGTTGGTCAAAGGATGCAAACTTTCAGTATAAGATAAATAATTCAGGGAACCCAGTATATAGAATGATGACTGTACAACATGGTAACAATACTGAATTGTATACTTGAAATTTGTTTAATGTTAACCCTGCAAAATAAAACAAAACAAAAATAAATAATTAGATGAGGTTAAGAAATTAACTAACTTAACTATTGCAATCATTTCACAAAATACAAGTATATAGCATCATCACATGGTATACCATATAGTCACACAATTTTGTTAGTTATGTCTCATTAAAGTTGGAAAATTTGAGAAAGATAGAGATTGATCAAAAAATGCCCATGATATTTTCTTAAATAAATCATTAAAATGGACAAAGTAATATAATATTAGTTTTGTTAAAAATGAAAACTGAAACCTAACCACAAAACATATGCAAAAACTTATGTGTTATGGTTTAGATATGAGGAATCACCCCAAAACTCATTGTGAGATATGTTTGGATATGAGGTTTCGCCCCATAACTCATTTTCTTGCATTGTAAGACAATGCAAGAAAGTTTAGAGGTGAAATGATTATGTAGGAGCCTTAACTTAAGCAGTACATTAATCCCCTGATAGGGATTAACTGGGTGGCAACTGTAGGTAGGTAGGGTACAGAGAGAAGAGGTGAGTCTTGGGGAGCATGCTTTGGGGTTTATATTTGTTCCTGGTGAGTGGAACACACTCTCTCTCTCTCTCTCTCTCTCTCTCTCTCTCTCTCTCTCTCTCTCTCTCTCTCTCTCTCTCTCTCTGCTTCTTGGTGGCCATGTCCTGGCCTGCTTTCCTCTTCTGCCATGATATTCTGCCTTACCTTGGGCCCAAAGCAATGAAGCTGGCCATCTGTGGACTGAGATCTCTGAAACTAGAAGCACCAAGTAAACTTTTCTTTCTGTGAAATTGTTTCTCAGGTCTTTTGGTCACAGTGGAAAAACAGCCGACTAAAACAAAAGCATGTGTATATGTTTCTAAAGAACTTTCAGAAGTAAGAAAGAATATATCACAAATTGTAATAATTGTAACCACAGGACTACAGAGCAATTGAATTGAAATTTACTTTTTATTTCTTTGTTGTTTGAAGGCAAGAGCCAAACTAGTGGTAATAAGAATTAACAGAAAAAGGCAGTTGTGAATTATAACACAGAAATGAGGTGGATGGTACTTGGCAACTATTTAGATGTGAGTGGGAGGCAAATGAAGAAGTCAAAGATGGCTCAGCAATTTCTAGCTGGAGTGACTGGGGCAATACCATTTATAGAAGCAAGGATATTGCGAGGAGCAGAATGATTCTTTGCTGTTACCAGAGGAGAGATGATGACTCCAGGATATCAATCAAAATTGTGCCACTTCTCATTTTAAATAACTGTTCCAAAAGGAAAGCTTCTTAGCTTGGTCTTGAAATTTCAGGAAAATGTAGTGCTTCACTTGAAGGGTGAATTTACCTTAAGTGAATTACATCTCAATAAAAATATTAAAAATACTGTTTTATAGTTGCATTTCATGTGAATTAGAGAACTAAAAGAGCCAGACTATTATCTATGCATATTTTAAAAGAACATTTGTTTTTTTAAAACAGAAATTTAAAATAAAATTTAAAATAATCTCAAACATGGGAAGAAAAATAACTTTCCTACTATATACAAAATGAAAGAGATATAAGATTTGTCCTTTAAAATTTTTACTGAATGTTTTTGTGTTGTTTTCTTATAGTTATTCCTTTTGCAAATGTGTTTGTAACTCAGTGACTTATTGAGTATGTTGTTGCAAAAAATATTCTATAGAGGCAGCTTTGCAAAGGTTTTTAGATCTAGAAAAAACTTGTGCACTTGAATTCCATAGAAAGCAGCATTAGATATTCAGCCCCATTGAGAATTTGTTTCTTGCAAATGCTGTCAAAATGCTAGGAGAATTTATTTCCATACAATTATATCATATTTTATGTTGGAGCTGAAATAGAGGTGTGTAATCCATCAGTGTGAGGATATTTTGCATAGGTAAATGAGTCAACAAAGTCACCTGAATAAATCATTTTAATTTTAATTTTCAGTTATATGGAAATCAACTTTCACACATCTTTATCCTCCATCATTTATTGTATTTTTACTTTTGGAGACTATTCCTATGTTAATTGTTCTTAGATGAATTATGTAGAGTCTTCTGTAGAAAATGTTTTTCATATTGTATTTGTTATCCTTATACTGAGTTAAAATGGAACATTTCTAAAACTGCCATGTTTTTATTTTGAGTCTAAAGAACTTCATGAATTTCAATACCATCAGAGAACTGGGTGATTATGATACTGTGTGAAATCACAAGTTGATTTTTTTTATTGAATTCTTACAATTTGGTTTAAGCTATATATAGTCTCCCATTAAGAAAAAAGAACAAAGATAATAAATTTAATATTTTGTGTATTTCTTGTTTTCCAGAAAATAAACACTGTTGGAACTAGTAATGCAGATGTCCCTTTGGCTGATCCCGGAATGTACCAGTTGGACATTACATTAAGAAGGGGTCAAAGTTTAGCTGCCCGAGATCGAGGAGGTATGAACATAAGAACAATATTACCTAAAGGCTTGTTCTGTGTTTTTGTGAGAAATATTGCTTCCCTTATGATTGCTTAAGTTTGAAAAAAAAAACTGTAATATTATAATTTTTAGAAGTTTGGATTTAAAGACACAGTTTGATATATTACCTCACTCCTTTGACCATTGAGAAAGGTTTTGATGCAGGTTCCAAACTGTGACTTACCCGACCCAGATGGCAATTTCCTCATCACACTGCTAACAAGTCAGATCTACTTGTCTATGACTAATGGCACAGTTGGTTACATAGGTGAGGTGTCTATTTGAAGCTATATTAGAAATTACTTTTTAGTAGACCCAGTTAAATCTACTGAAATTGTAAAATCCAGGACTAGTCTCTCACCAAAACTTTAGAGCTTCCCATCAAGTAACTATCTAAGACTTAGTTGGGCCTGGCAATAGAATTAAACAGGACTTGGTGGATTAAACAGTTTTTTTTGTTTTTGTTGTTGTTGTTGTTGTTGTTTTTTGGGGGGGTTGTAGACCATGATGAGGCAGAAAGCAAGGTGAATACTCCTTGGTTCCCTTGTAAGGGCAATGTCCTGATGAACTAGGCTGGAGCACCTGAGGGATTCCTAAACCCAGACTGGAGGCAGGCTCAGGGATAAATTCCCAAATAGATTGTGAAGCATAAATTTTAATTACCAGGCATGCAGGAGGTAGAGACCTGGAGGTCCCTGAGAGCTTCCAGTCTCACAGGAAGCTGTTTGGGTGAAACTCCTCCTAGAAGGAGGGAGGAATGTCCCTAAACCTATGCTATTTTGTTGTTGGAGAGGCCCATTCTGTGATCCAGAATGTTTCTCTTTTTATACTTAGGGACTAGAAGGAACCAGATTAAGATTGTAGTCTAGCCGGGCACAGTGGCACACACCTTTAATCCCAGCAGCTCAGGAGGCTGAGACAGGAGGTTTGAAAGTTCAAAGCCAGCCTCAGCAACTTAGTGAGGCCTCAAGAAATTTGGCGAGACAGACCCGCTTCAAAGTAAAATATAAAAAGGGCTGAGGCTGGAGCTCAGTGGTCAAGTGCCCCTGCGTACCCTGGTACCAAAAAAAACCTGGTACCAAAAAAGTAAAAAGACTATAGTCTAAAATTTGTCTTCCCTAAAATTTGTCTTATTATATAAAATAATTTTATATAAAATTATATAAAATAATTTTATATAATAGTGGATTTTTGTGATTAGAAACTATAATAGTTTTAATCTTAAGTAAAAATTAGTAGAACAGTTTCTCAAGTATTGCTTTTGTCATACTAATAATAGAAAATTGCATTATAACAAAATACAAGCAATATTGAACAAGTACAAACAATTTAATCATTTTTAGTATAAGAACATTTTTAATGAATGATGATTGAAAATGTTAGAATGTAAATAGTTGGGGAAGATTTCAATACTAAACATCTGGTCTGATAGGTGAGGAGAAATGTTTATTGCACTGAACTATTACAAATAAGTTTTGATTAGATTACCAAAAGAAAATAATGCTATTAGTACAGCGATAACATTTCATATAACATTTTTCAGTTTTCAAGGTGCTCTCAATTATATTATTTGATCTCACACAAAATTAAGCCAGGAAACTGGAGATCAAAATTTTCCTAGATATGCCTTCCATAATTTAAAATATGTAGGTTTATAAAAAATAAATTGTTTATAATTATAAAAATTTAAAAACAATCTATTAATGGGAGCATGGTTTAATAAACTGGTACATTCACATGAGCATGGAACTGTGAAAGAGAATAAGGTAAAATCTCTAGGAATTGATATGGAAAATTGTACAAGATATATTAAGTTTACTTAAGGAGAGTTCAAAAGAATATCAACATATGCAACATTTCATGTAAAAAAAAGGATGCAAGAAATTTTGCATTTTTTGCTCACTTGTACAAAAAGAAGAACAGGAAGAAAGTCAGAAATGGATGAAATTGATAACATGCCGAATGTAGGTAAGATCAGGTGACAAGAATGGGGGATGGGAATAAGGTAAAAGGATGAGGAAGGAGTAATATTTCCCTAAGTAAACCATGGTTTTTATACTTTCTAACTGTGACAATATTTAGCACCTTAAAATAATGACTAGATTGGTTAGTTAAAGTCAAGAAGGATATGGGAGGAACTCAAAAAGAAATATAAGGATAACTACACCTCTGGGAGTTATTAAATAAACAACTAATCTAAGAAACTATGTAAAACAGTATTGGGTTATATGCTGTAAAACTTAAAAAGAACTAAGCATAAATACTGTATACTGGAGCATGATTATCAATTTTGAGACTAATGTGTTATGCTGGGAGCTAGCAAATAAGTAAATATATTGTAGGTAATGAGGGCCAGGTATTGAGAAACCATGGAGAAAGAAGTTACAAATATGCAGGAAAGGAGAAGGCTAATAAAGAGGAATGAAATGTCATTTGCAGGAAAATGGATGGAACTTGAGAGTGTTATATTAAGTGAAATAAACAAAACTCAAAAAGTCAAGACTTGTATGATTTCTTTAATATGTGGATGCTAGAGAGAAAAAGCAGAGGGAAAAGGTTGGGAGGTGATAAGGATCTCATGAAAATGGAAGTAGAGGAAAGGAATCTGGAGGAGGGAGGATGGAAAGGAAGGGGGGGGTACTGGGGAATGATATTGACCAAATTATGTTATAGTGTGTGCATATATGAATATGTAACAATGAATCCTACTGTTATGTATAATTATACTGCATCAATAAAAATATGGGGAAAAAAGGGAAAAGGGTAAGGCTAGAATGATCCCTGTGGTATTAGGTACTGATGTGAACTAATGGTTTCATGTGTGTTCAAATAGATATAAATACAAGTGAATAAAGGTGCACGTGTGTGTGTGTGTGTGCGCGTGTGTGTGAGCGTGTGTGCGCGTGCGTTTCCTACATCTATTTGCTGAAAGGGCCTAGAAGCTAGAGCAACACACCTAGGGCCCAGGTATTTGTTTCTAACTACAATTTCCCTAGCACAGTAATCAGGGCTCCTAGAGAAATGGTTGATTTCAGACCTGGTATAGGAAAAGTACAAGATGAGCCTGGAGCATTCTGCATTGCCAGGAACTAAGGAAGTACTCTAAAGTTGATGGCAGAAGGCCAAAATTGCATACGGCCAACTTAAAGAAACTCCTAAAGTCCCAAACTGGGACAATTTCAGCAATAAAATAAATAATGGCACTAATGTAGTATAACACATGAAACATAATAAATACCTATGATTTCATACTGATAAATAAATGATTGAATAAAAGAATAGGTGAGAGAGAGGATACAGCTTTTCCTTATGGTAGCATTCCAGTGCACAAGTGGAGAAGGGAAGATGGAAATAGAAATCACTTTTTAAAAATACTAAATCACAATTGTTGTAGGCAAAAAATCTTCAAGGGATGCTAAAATTACATGTGCAAAATTATGATGTGAAACAGAATATTTGCAATATTGCAAAGTATTTGTCTGCAAGATATGAATGACTTACAGAGGGAAAAATAATAACTCTACTCTAGGTAAATGTGGAAAACACCACCTTAGCCAAGTGATCAAAGATGATAGAAGTGGTGAGACATGCAGACAGCTTGTAGCTCCTGATAAGGTATACCAAGAACCAACTATCACTCTGACATTCTTGTCAAAATGCAAAAGCTCAACATAAACATAAGAAAATATCAGGCAAACTCTCTCATCATAGGACACAATTTATCTGAACCAAGTCATCCCTGTCTTTTAGACAGTGTGTGCAGAATTTTGTTTCAACATTCCCTGTGTCTCCACAATTTTGGGTCTCAATGTACATATTTCACTGTCTTTATTATAGTAGTAAATTATTCTTTATCAATATCTCTGACAAAAATACGAAACAAGTTTCAGGAAACTGGAAGGGGCATGTATTTAAGAAAAATGGGAGAGGGGGGAAAAAGAACAAAAAGAAAGAAAATGGGAGAGAAAATATTGCTTTGCAAGAATGAGGACTACAACAGAAGGTTAAAAAGTTAACTCTAATTCAGTTTCATCAGCTTATCTTACTTTTGCTTTTGTGAAATTTTAATTGGGTCAAGGTAATAAGAGATATTTAAGTGGAGGAAGCCACCTGAATTACTTATGGGCTTGAGTAAACATCTTTGACCCACAGAATATATTAAACATTTGACTAGACAGATAATATTGGGTCATTTTAGATTTGTGAATTTATATAGATATAACTGGTAGGATTATTAGGAGGAAATGGATACTTTAAGTTAGAAGAAAGCATGGAAGTCATGTGGGAACATGATTTTGAGGGCTTGAATTGGGATTATGTGTGTGCAAATGGAGAAGGAAAGGAATGTATGAGAGAAGGTTCAAAGGAATGTCCAGTGGGACTTGGCATCATTTGGAAGATGAGGTCTAAACAAACAAACAACAAAACATTTGGAAGTTTTAAAATTGATGGTGTCTGAGAGGTATGTGCAGGTTGATAAATGATGTATATAGACACTTGCAAAACCATTAGAATTAGTATATACTACACTCTTCACTCTTCATTTTTTCCATTGATATTCCTTTCTTTTGTCTTTTTTTTTTTTTTTTTTTTTTTTTGGTACCGGGGATCAAACTCAGGGGTACCACTGACCCACATCCCCAGCCCTATTTTATATTTTCTTTAGAGACAGGGTCTCACTGAGTTGCTTAGCGCTTTGCTTTTACTGAGGCTGGCTTTGAGCTTTTGATCCTCCTGTCTTAGCCTCCCGAGATGCTGGGATTACAGGCATGTGCTACCATGCCCCGAGATGTTCCTTTATTATAGGAAGGGTTCCCTTCCCATTTCCTTCCTGAGCCCTGACAATACTCCTTTTTGGAGTCTAAAGAGTCTGTTTATGATCATCCAACAGGATTCCACAAGGCCATTCTTTGGTCTGCGGGCAAGAAAAGCATCGTTGGGGATGGCAAACCTCCTATTTCAAACATTTTTAAAAATTACTATTATGTTTTCATTGGTGCATTATAGTTATTAGTAATATTGGGGTTCATTCTGACATAATAACATATACATGCAATGTAGTTTGCTCCACTTCAGTCCCCAGTACTTTCTCTTTCCCTCCCCCTGGTCCTCTTTCTCTACTTTACTGGTCTTCCTTCTATTTTATGTCAATGCTCTTATCTACCACCCAGCAGGACAAAAATGTCTATGTTCCCAGTGTCTCATATCACATTTGCACAGAAGAGTGGAAGGAAAAAAGTCATTTCTACTTCTACCACTATCATTGTTCCTCCAGAATCCTTTTTCATTTGTAGTAGGCACTGAGGCAGCCTCAGCAGTCAGAGCTGCCCTTATTCTTTCATTTACGTGATCCTTGTCCAGAACATCCAGACAGCTCTTTGAAATACTACTACCATTTCCTGAGTTTTACAATCTCTTCTTTAGGCAGCCTGATGAACTGCAAAGTGCATTATCTTAGGAGTCTGACACACATGAGGTCAAAGCCAAGTTCCACATTCTGTTAGTTGTGTGACTTTGAGTGAGATGGATGCTCTCTCTCTGCTCCAACTGTAGGTTCCAGGTTTAGAAAACAGAAATACAGGATGCCTAGTTAAATTTTAGAGCAACTAGACAGATGAAAGAACGTAAAGGGATACAAATAGGAAAAGAACTCAAACTATCACTATATGCTGACAACATGATTCTATATTGAGATCCAAAAAATTCCACCAGAAAACTTTAGAATGCATAAATGAATTCAGCAATATAGCAGGATATAAAATCAATACCCATTAATCAAATGCATTCCTATACATAGGCAATGAATCCACTGCAAAAGAAATTAGAAAAACTACCCCATTCACAACAGCCTCAAAAAAAAAAAAAAAACTTGGTAATCAATCTAACAAAATAGGTGAAATATCTCTATAATGAAACTACAGAACACTAAAGACAGAAATTGAAGACCTTAGAAGATGGAAAGATCTCCTATGTTCTTGGACAGGCAGAATTAACATTGTCAAAATAGCCATACTACCAAAAGCATCATACAGATTTAATGCAAATACTATGAAAATCCCAATGACATTCTTCATAGAAGTAGAAAAAGCAATCACAAAATTCACTTGGAAAAATAAGAGACCCAGAATAGCCAAAGCAATCCTTAGCAAGTAAAGTGAAGCAGGAGGCATCACAGTACCAGACATCACACTATACTACAGAGCAATATTAACAAAAATGTCATGGTCTTGGCACCAAAACAGATACACAGACAAATGGTACAGAATAGAGGACACAGAGACAAACCCATGTAAATACAGTTATCTCATACTAGACAAAGGAGCCAAAAACATACATTGGAGAAAAGATAGCCTGTTCAACAAATGGTGCTGGGAAAACTGGAAACCTGTTTGCAGCAAAATGAAATTAAACCCCTATCTCTCACCCTGCACAAAAAACAACTCAAAGTAGACCAAGGACTTAGGCACTAGAACAGAGACCTTGCACCTAACAGAAGAAAATATAGGGCCAAATATTCACCACATCAGCTTAGGAACTAACTTTCTTAGCAAGACTCCTAAAGCACAAAAAGTAAAATCAAGAATCAATAAATGGAATGGATTAAAACTAAAAAGTTTCTTCTCAGTAAAGGAAACAATAACATTAATAGAGAGCCTACAGAATGGGAGAAAATCTTTACCACATGCACCTCAGATAAAGCATTAATCTCCAGAATATATAAAGAACCCAAAAAACTCAACACCAAAAAAACAAATAAGCCAATCAATAAATGGGCCAAGAAACTGAACAGATACTTCACAGAAGAAGAAATATAATCAATCAACAAATATATGAAAAAATGTTCAATCTCTCTAGTAATTAGAGAAATGCAAATCAAAACTACTCTTAAGATTTCATCTAACTCTAGTCAGAATGGCAATTATCAAGAATACAAGCAACAATAAATGTTGGCAAGGATGTGGGGAAAAAGATAAATTCATGCATTGCTGGTGGGAATGCAAATTGGTGCAACCATTATGGAAAGCAGTATGGAGATTCCTCAGAAAACCTGGAATGGACCCACCTTTTGACCCAGTTATCCCACTCCTCAGTTTATACCCCAAGGACTTAAAATCAGCATAGTAAGTGATGCAGCCACATCAATGTCTATAGCAGCTTAATTCACAGTAGCTAAACTGTGGAACCAACCTAGGAGTTCTTCAACGGATGAATGGATAAAGAAATTTTGGTATATATACACAATGGAATATTATTCAACCTTAAAGAAGAATGAAATTATGGCATTTGCTGTTAAGTAGATGGAACTGGAGAATATCATGCTAAGTAAAATAAGCCAATCCCAAGAACCAAAGGCCAAATGTTTTCTCTGATATGTGGATGCTAATTCACAATAAGGTGGGGGTGGGCACTAAAGAAGAATAGAGGTACTTTGAATTAGACAGAGGGGAGTGAAGGGTGGGGAGGGTGTATAGGGGTAGGAAGGATAGTAAAATGAATCAGACATTATTATCCTATGTTCATATATGATTACATGACCTGTGTAACTCTGCATCATATACAACCAGAAGAATGAGAAGTTAGACTCCATTTTATGTATGATGTATCAATATGCATTCTATTGTCATGTATAACTAATTAGAACAAATTTGACAAGTGAAAAAAATAATAAAATTGAGATAAATAATGCATTGTCTTCCATATATCTGTATAAACGTCTCAAATAGTACTGGGGGCAACAAATACTAAAAGTTATTTACTATTTATCTGTAATTTGGGTTATTTTACCTGACCCTATGCAATTGTCAAGTATTTTATTAGAAAAATGCCATTTACATTTTAATTAAGTTGTAGTTTTTAAAAGACATGTCTTTTGACAGTCATCTATATTATCATCTAACAGAGTCTTAATGTTACATTTTAAATAGTTTTTTTGTACTATTAGAAAAAGAAGAGCAATATAGCAATTCCCTACAATTTGATTTCTTGCAATTTGGATTGTGAAGGATATATTGTATTCCTAGAGCTGCCTTAAAAACTTACTTCAAAAATGGAGACTTAAAACAACAGAAATTTATTCCCTCAACATTTTAGAAGTCAGGAGTCAAAGTATCAACTTGCAGAGGGCAAAACACCCTCCCAGAGTTCTTGGAGAGAATTTTCCTTACTTTCAGTTTTTGTGGCTCCAGGGTTCCTTGCCTTTTTATAGATGAATCATTCCAGTCTCTGCCTCTGCCTTCACATGGCCCTCTGCTCTGTGTCCCTGGGCATCCTGTTTCCCTCTCCTTTCTCCTATAAAGACACCATGGTTGAATTTAGGACCCACCCTAAATACAGAATTACTGCATTCCAAGATTCTTAACTTAATTACATCAGCAAAGACCCTCTTTCTAAATGAGGTCACATTCACAAGGATCAGGGATGAAGACTTAGACACACCATTTTTTTTTTTTTTTCTTTTAGGGGGACAGGACCTACTACAGAGGACAGTTACTTCTCTTTCTGTGCTAGGATCAAATTTAAATATCATTCAAGCTGGGTGAACTTTTTGTTATTCTGTTTATAACAGTGTTAGAAATCCCTGCATTGCTGTGCATGGTGGTGCACACCTGTATTCCCAGGGACTCAGGAGGCTGAGGCAGGAGGATCAAAAATTTGAGGCCAGCCTCAACAACTTAACGAGACCCTGTTTCATTAACCTGGGGCCTTTTGTTTTATACCTTTCTCAAAAGAACAATTAAAAAAAAATAGAAACTGGGGGTGTAACTCAGTGTCCCTTTTAATTCCCAGTTGTTGGGAAAAAAAGGAAAGAAAGAGAAAACAAAAGAAAATTCCTGCATTAAGTAGAGTTAGAAGATCCCAGTCACTACGTTCTGAATGTCCTGAAGTCCACCCTGTGAGTCTAACATATCTGTGCTGAAGGGCATTTGCAGATGTTCTGAGAACCACATTTCCAGGTTGAAGTAGGAATCATAAAAGTCTGGTGGATGGAAAAATATTTGGAAGTTTATCCCTAGCTAAGATTCACTTTTCTCACTAATTGGGAACTTATATCAGATATAATGCAGCCAGATCTGAGAAAATAAATTGGAGAGAATTTTGTTTTCAAAAAAAAAATTCAATTTAATAAAACTGAAACATATTCTGAATTCGATGTGTAAACAAGGCTAATCAAGGTAGAGGGCCTGCTAACAATTTTATCATTAGAATAAAATTTGTGAAGCTCCTGAAGTTATTCTCTGAGTGGATAAAGCATTGTGCACCAGGCAGGATGGATGTGTGTATGTGTATATATATATATATATATACAGATATGTATGTATATATATATATATATATATATACATACAGATACCTAAAGATATTGGCATATACATATGTGAGAGTACCTGCCAGCTCTGCATATATGTGCATGGTTTGGTATTCAGGTTCCTCTTTGGTTTTGATCTTGGGGAAATTTTTTTTTTAAAATAGGATAGCTATATATTCCAGTTAACCTGGGGGCTTTTGTTTTATACCTGTTGACTGGCATAATTATTAACAGCACTCCATTGCATTCTCAAAAGAGTCCCAGATTCAGACACAAAATTTACTAATGTTTCCTAAAATATATTAATCTCATTAAAGTTCATCAGAAAATTTAGCAGTATGGGACCTAGGATGCAGCTCAGTGGTAGAGTGTGTGCTTAGCATGCATAAGGCCACTGGCACAGTTGCGGGTACACGCAAGTGCGCACACACACATAAGCAGCATTATGAAAACACAACTTGTATAATTTAGAAAGAGTCTTGTCTCTGAGCAGGTTTGTACCAATTTTCTTGCAATCCCTTCCTTAGATTTACAAAGTTTTTTATGAGCTATCTTGATCAAGGAAAGACCTGTCACATTGTATTTTGTGCTAAGACCAAGAATGGAATATGTTGCTAGTCAATCATTTTAAAAATTCCTTACAGATGGTGACAATCAGGTATAGGTTTCTTTAACTCAATACAGACACAATCATTTACATTGTCAACATTGTTCATTTAAGTAGTGGTAAAGTTTTACCACGGGTAAAGTTTTTAAAATAATTACTGTGACTTAGTTTGAATAATAACTATTTCATATAGACTAAGATTTTAAGCTTGTATATATATGCATATATAAACACACATATATGTGTACACATCTGCATATATGTACATAAATATATACATATATGCATATATACACTTATATACATATATTTCCTTTTTAAAAAACTGTTTTGTTTTCATAGATACAAAACCACCACTCATAGAAACAAAGACTCCCTTGTTGCATGTTAATAAAACTAAAACCATACGATTGCTGAACCCTGAGAATAAACTTCTACCTGGAGATTTTGTAATGACTCCGAGATTGCACCATTGACCTAGAAAGTTTTTTACCCTGGTCTTAACACTTTAGAGAAAAGGGTACCATGGCTCCTCCCTGGGATTTGTCTGCAGCAGTATGTCTGTGGGGTGTTCCTTTTTTTGAGATTCCTAAGGTTTACCAAGAGGTGACAGGTGACATCCTTTACCAGATGTTAAGTTTGGAACACCTTAAGTTATAGAGTAGGTACTACAATTACCTGAAGATACTCTGAGGATGATATTTCCACTGATGAAATGTAGTCATAACACACCTATCTAAATATTATTTATTTTTAAAGGTGGTTTTTCTTCCATTATTATGATTACAAATTTGCTTCCTTCCTAAAGAAGGAAAGAGGACCAATTTTTATTAAACGTTTGCAAATAACTACATTGTCTTGTGAAGTAAAAGGACCCAGGAAAGGCCCTGTGGACAATATATGACACTGTTCTCAGTACTTTAGAGATAATCAATATTCATTTTTCAGCATCTGCATAGGCTTTGCCAATGGTGTTCTTTTCAAATAAGATTCAATTGCAGATGAATTTGATTTAGAATAAGTATGATTTAATTCAGCAGCTGTTAACAAAGTGTGGAATTAAACTTAACCCATTTTAAAAGCATGTCTCCGAGTTTCTTTATTGGAGACATTGTTCTTAAGTTTGGGGTTAATTAGCTTGTACTCATAGTTTTCCATATTAAGCCTTCTTGAAAGGTATATTTCTCCTTGGTATAAGTATAAAGGAAATTGTCTTCTTAGATTTTAAGTACTTTGCCTATATGAAGAAATAGTCTCAGGTATTCTGTTATTTGTTGCCTAAAATTGGATAATATACAAAATTATTCTGTAAATTTTGAAAAGTCAATTGGCATAGTATATCTATTCAGAATGAGTTCACATTTTTGGTGCAACCGATACGAAATTATAGGCCCCTTAATTAAGATTATTTTAAGAGATGTTATTCATTCTAATTGGCAACAATTTAATCTTCTAAATTTAGGGCAAAGGAGAGAACAGAAAGGAACAAAAGTGCTTTATTGTGTGCTTATAAAATAAACCATTAAAATTAATACCAATAATATCTTAAAACAAATAGCTATAATTAGAAATGTCTCTTCACTTTCACGAAGTTTTATTTCTTTTTCTGCTGCTCTTACATTCACAGCCTGCTTTCACAAACTCATTTGCCATTGGATCAAAAGTGTCCTGGAATCCCAAAATTTTAAGTCCCCTGTTGTGGTCAGTCAGGTCTCAGCTTACATTTTGAAATCTGCACCCATGAGTTCATCTCTGCAACCTCAACAGTCTTCTCCACCAAGGTCTGAGACCGACTTCTTTTGTGATTTCTCTTGAAGACACAATCTCTGTCCTGTAGCTAATAGTAGGAACATAAGGCAAGCATAAGGGGAGAAGGAAGGCCACCTGCTGATTGAAGACTGAATGCCCCTCATTAAGCTACAATGGAAACCAGTGATGCCAGAATGAAAGAGAGCAGCATCTGCTTTTGGAAGTGAGTACATAAGCAAATAAACATACCTCTAATTTAGGTGATGATCACCCTGAGAGGAGCAGTACATTATGAACAGTGAAGGCACTGGTAAATTGTACTGCCTTGCAAAGCAAGTGCATCAAAACCATCTCCAACTGATCAAGAATTTAAGAACTAAAAAATGGAATCTACCTAAAAATAAATTTCATGACACTCAAGTCACTCCAAAGGAATAACACTATAACTATACAAAATTGAGCTTAGATAATTGAATTTTACATTTACATACCTCAAAAAGAAAAAACAAAACAGTATTCCAGAATCATTATAGCTCTTGAGATCAACTAAACATTGCCCTTACAAGACTATGGCCATACTTGATACAGTGGGTTTCAGAGGATATAGGACAGGAACCACAGCTTACCAGCCTGACAGCACCAGGTATCCCCACAGTCCGTGCAGCAGCTCCAGCTCCCACTGCCATCTGCAAGTTATTTATCTTGATATTTTAGGTAACATAGTGCAGATGCAAAAAGACAAGATCCACACCAAGCAGTTGTGGGAGCTACCCTGACTAAAGGCTTCTTTTGTCACAGGAGCCAGCACTTCTTGTAACTACTTCATAGACATGCCTGGTTATAATGGTCATTATGCTCAGGAGAGCCCAGAGATGTGGCTTCCTATCAGGTGTTTCTACTTGTCCTGGTCCTGATAAAAATGACTAGTCAGGGAATCATTTTGCCATTTATTGTTTAGCGATATATAGGTATATTCTTTAGTCAGGTTTCCAAGAGAATAGAAAGTTAGCTAAATGTAATATTCTCATTAAGAAGGGGGTATAGGTTGCCCCATACTATGGTAAGTATTGAGAAAATTTAGAAAATGTGGAGTGTCCCTAATTTGCGTCTAGTTGTATCATGCAGTCCCTTTGCACTTGAATGACACTGAGCAGGTTTCAAGGTGAAGGAGTAAGCCTTCTGTGCTCCTAACAGCTGTTCAGCAAGCTACAGTCCATCTCTATATAAAAACGCCCTCTGAGTTTTATTATTCCAAATTTATGACCTGACCTTGGATAACAACAAAATCAAACAATTTCCAGAGCAGCACATAAATGCTCAAGGACACGAGGAAGGTCCACAGCCCTGACTGTGTTACTACTAATCACAGTAGCAATACTTTATAGCAACCCCAATGGAGGCAAAACAACACAGCAATTACAGGTTGTGTAGTCATGATAAACCTTTATGATATTTTTCCTAAGAATTTTTTAAAAATAATTGACCATGGTCAAAAAACACTCAAAATCATCATAAAATCAGACCTTTTATGAGTGTTTGGTCTATGATTCTTCTATCTATGTGGAAAACAAATTTTCACTACTTTGTATTGGTAATAGACTGTCTTCTCAATCACCATTTTTCTTTCCAATTTCTATTATACTTAAGCTTCTTTTAAAAGCAAGTTAAGGGCTGGGGAAATAGCTCAGCTGGTACAGTTCTTGCCTCGCAAGCACAAGGCCCTGAGTTCGATTCCCAGTACCGCAAAAAAAAAATAAAAGAATAAAAGTAAGTTAAAATTATCTCCATATGCATATTCTTAATATATACACATGTATATGAAATGATAGATAATACATTTTGGATTGAATATAATTAATTTTAAGAAGCACAAGACCCTTTACTGCATTGATTTTTTACCTTTGTAACTTAAATGCTAGTGTCATTACATATGCATTTACATATTTTAAAATATGTAAATAAAAGCTATTCAGTAAATCCTAATGTGAACCAGGAACCTTGGATGATGATGTTTGGATTTAGATTCATCAGTAGTGACAAATGTGCCATTCTGGTGGGGATGTTCACAGGCTTGTATGTGAAGGGCAGGGAACATGAATCTCTTCGTACTTTCTGCTCAATTTTGCTGGGAAGCTAAAACTAGTATAAAAGAGAAAGCCTACTAAAAAACAAAAGGAAAGAAAGACCTACCCTGTGGTGACCAGGTATCTTTGTTCTGTCTCCATTTTAGTTTAAATATTAAATGACAAACATTGCATATTAATTACTTCAAGTCTCAAAATTAATTATGAATCATAGAAAGAAAAATTATATTTACATTGCCAAGCAATACAACGTGACTGCTGTTGAACCCCATCAGAGAAATACAGAATCTTAAAGTTTTACTCAAAGAATCCAAATGGAATAGTACATGGCATTTCCTAAAGTTTAAAACACTTTTTTAGAATACAGGTACTACTCTATTTCAGTTCAGTTTTATACCTGTTACACTCAAACATTCTAAAGTTTTAAGGATGAGGAAATTAGTGATCACTTATCTATTCTATAAGACTTGTATAAAAATTTCCAGTTAATTAGGCCTCCTATCAGAAAATAAATCTGATTTACATGAATGAAATGCAATGTCTGCATTATCTCCCCCTTGGTAATACAGGCAAAGAGAAGACATTTAGCTGTCTTATAAGCAACTTTTAAGAACTTTAGGTTGTTCAAGAATTTTTTGTAATCAGGAATATTAAGGACAGTTAATTAAGTGACCCTAAAGAACATTTTATAATTATGTAATACTTATTTACCATTTAATATTACCTTCTTTGAATCTTGATTTAAAAATCTTAAGACAAAAAGGTTTCTTAAGGACAGACTATTAGCATACCTTTTGTTCTTCACCTTACCTTAGTAATCAAGACACCTATTAACTAAAACTCTATCCTTCCCTTTTAAGCATTTTTTTCTTCCCTTCCATGGGAAAGGGGAGTTTTGAAACACCCTATTCTAAATTTACATGTACCTGTTAATTTCAGGACCAATTAAAATATGAGCTC
The DNA here is from genome assembly GCF_902686455.1 of Sciurus vulgaris. Taxonomy (NCBI): domain Eukaryota; kingdom Metazoa; phylum Chordata; class Mammalia; order Rodentia; family Sciuridae; genus Sciurus; species Sciurus vulgaris. Next base: position 91,639,469 of record NC_136466.1, read on the forward strand.
TATTCAATTGGAAAGACTATATAATCTTGTTGATCTCTCTGGAGTCTGGTAAAAATATCTTATCAAAAGAAAAATCCTTTCCTAACACAGTATAGGGATAGCTCTTTTGACTTAGGGAAGAAAAAGTCACCTTGCTCAATTGTTTGCTCACGCTGGCATGGTGGTGCACACCCGGAATCCCAGTAACTTGGGAGGCTGAGCTAGGAGGATTTCAAATTTAAGGCCAGCCTGGACAATATAGTGAGACCCTCTCTTAAAATAAAAAATAAAAAAGAGGCTGAGGATGCACAGTAGTAAAGCATGCATGAGTTTGATCTCCAGTTACACACAGATATCCAAAGAATCTCACTAGCCACACATATACTACAAATAGTCATTTGCAGTCACGTATGAACAATCAGAAAGCCACTATACCAATTACTATGTATAATTTTAACTAGTTGGTAAATGAAACTGTGGACAAACAAAACATGTAAGCCGAGCACAGTGGTGCACCTGTAATCCAGCTGCTTGCAGGCTGAGGCAGGATTGCAAGTTTGAAACCAGACTCAGCAACTTAGCGAGGCCCTAAACAATTTAGTAAGACCTTGTCTCAAAATAAAATGTAAAAAGGGCTGGGGACATGGATCAGTGATTAAGTGCCCCTGGTTTCAATCCCTAGCACCTCCCCCACAAAAAAAAAAAAAAAAACATAAGAAAACTTCCCCAAGCAATCCTCAGTGTAGTCCAAAGACTTCAGTGACTGACTACTTGCTCACCTTAAACTTTCCTTCTAAGAGTGTGGTTTACTCTTCAGTAACACATGGAGATCTATGTGGTAACCCTCAAACACAACACTGACCACAGAATTCTTCAGATCTAAAGCACTCTAGAAACCTATGCAATCCTTCTGGGCTCCCCTTTCTGGTGCTTCTGGTGACCCCTCAATACCTCCAGTCTCACGCAAGCCTTTCGATCCAGTTCACTCCTCCAGGGCCTAAGTTTTAATCTTAGAGTTCTTCCAAATGGGCATCAGACCTTGACAGGAGGGAGCTGTGAACATGAGCTCAGATTGTCATATCTTTGAGAAGTCTGGTTATTTTCTGGCTATCGTGCTTTTAAAGAGGAAGAAATCTCCAATGTTGTTTCTCCATCTAGTGGCCAACACCTGATTGGCTTCCGTGTTCCCCTAATCACTATGACTTCTCCAAGAATTGCCTGGGGACAAGGGGAAACCATTTCAGTCAGTTCAGTTGTGCCCATGTGTTGGAAATTAATTGCAATCTTCTTTGCAAGTGAAAAGGGCCTCTGAAGGACAGTTTAAAAATTTACTCCCAAGAACATTTTATTGATAAGTTTTAAATCTCTGTACCAGACATTATTATTTTCAGCACTGGTTCCCCATGTCCATTCTCCCCTCCCTTGTGGGACATGCAGTGAGAAAAGCACATGTTGTGAATATGCACTGCCAGGAGGAACCCCCAAATCATGCTATTTGGAGTTTCTATAAGAACTGCCACACAGAAGCTCCTCCTCCCTTCTGGAGAGAGGGAATTTGACTTCATCTTTCTAATGAAAATGAATTATCTGTTCAGAAAAGAGAAGGTTCCCAGGTATTTATAACTCTTTGAAAAAATGTCATGGCCCTGGGTCTATAAACCTTAGAGTATGAGGAGAAAATGGTTCTGGAAGGAGGAGACATTATCTTATAACCTCAGTTCATCATTCATTATTATTAGTTATTAGTTATTATTTATTTCAGTCAACCATAGATTTTATCCATTGTGAATGTGTAGATACTTAGTAATTATGATCTAATGTGAAATTCTCATTATAGTTAAATAATGGCCAATTTGATATGCACAAATATCTTTAAAATGTAGATGGTTAAGTTGCTTAAAATTTTATACATTACTTGTATACCAAAATGTACTTAGACATAATGGCTACAAAATAGTGCATCTGATTTTTTTTTAATCTTCTAGTATTTTGGGACCGTATTACTTACTGAAAAAAGGTACCAGAGAATAATTTCTAGTTAAAGTGAGAAAATGAACAAAGCTACATTCTTCTTTATCCCAAAAACTTGTGAGCATAAATTATAAAATAACTAAAATAAATAGCTTTTCTCAAAAAGCACATTCAAGTTTTAAAATTCTGAAACTTCAGTTAATTTATTCTAACTGGTATCTTATTAACAATCTGTTATGGAGGAATTATCACAGTTTTTAAGTTGGGTTCACCGGAAGCAGACCGTGACAAGCAGATATGAGTGTCTTTGGGAGACAGTCCCAGACATCAGCGACAAGGACAAGGATGAGACAGGGAAGGAGCCGGCACTGGGCAAATAAAGAAATAGGCAACCTCTGAGGATCCTGGGACACAGTGTGGAACCTCCTCAGCAAGTTCCAGTGAGGAACCAAGAACATGGGTTGCTTATTTAGCAATTCCCATTTGCCATTGGTTGAGGCCTGCTCCCAAGGCTTGGGTCAAGCACACTCCAGTGGCTGCAGAAAGTCACTCATGTTTGGAAAAAGGATGGAAGGGTGTGAAGGGAAGCTGAGAATGCAGACAGCATATGGCTGGAAACACAACATCTGCTACTGCATGGGTTTGGCATCAGAGAGACCAGAACTAAGTCACTGAATAACTAAGCCTCACCTGCAAAATAAGAATAACAAAAACACCTACCTCCCAGGCTTGTCCTAAAGATTGAATGGAATTCTGTATAGGAAGTTTTGTAAAATGTGCAAAGTCAACCATCTGTTTAAATTTTCATCACCATCAACATTATTATTAGCCTGACATTATTAATTAAATTGGTGAATATTTCTGGATGAAAGCTGCAAGGATTTCTCCTTTTCAGTTATTTTTAGTGGCGATTACATAGACTACCAGGATCTGGCATTCAGCATTTGCTTTTGGATTTCAAGAATTTCTCTGATTATGTGCTACACTGACATACCATAGATTTTGCCTTAGCAAGTAGCTGATGTTGTAGACAGCCTACTCATTGTATGTCTTTGTACTACATATTCCAACGTGACAGCCCATCTACCTTACAGGAAAAGTAGGATTTTGTTGAGGAAAAAAAAGCAACTGTTTTCCTGATTTCTTATACTTTTTAATCTAACTCTTCAAAGCACAAATCTCTTATTTTCTTTAAAATATCATAGTAGTCTTTCATTAATCATTTCAGAATTTCACTCACTCTGAGATTGATGATAAAATCCTACAGAGGAATTGTTACCAGTTTCTAAGATAGAAGGAAAAATAAAACTATGGGAAACACTACTTCAGAGTATTTAAAATTATCTGAAGTTAATTTTTACTGTTTTCAATCACTATTGCAATAATGTTGAGAAACAAAAGTATTCTTTACTGTTATGAATAATAGATGCCATAGCAGAAGTCAATAGAACCTCCTTTTTACTCCATCACACGCACCAAAAAAATCAATAGAGTGAAAAGACAACACATCTCAAGTGGATTGTTATTGCTCTTCAAATGCATTAATGTAGGGTATCAGTAATACTGAAAACTGAATAAGATTATTTTTAACTTTTCATAAGAAAATAAGGAATTATTTTAAAATTGTTATTAGCAAAGACGGGAATATTTTAGTACTGTTGCTCAATGGCACACATATTTTCATCTATTAGATTTCAAATTTAAGAGGTTATTTTTTCTGTTTTTGATCTACAATTAGGTATTAGATGGGAGAAGCGTGAGAAAACATTGCATGTTTTTATTAATGAGTAGGAAAGTGGTAAAGGAAGTTCCTGTGAAGAGATACCTGGCTCTACCAAGGTAATTCTGTGATTTTTCTGTGCCTTGGCTTCTAGCTGAGAAACTTATATTGAAGTCTGGAAAATATAGTATAATAAACCAGCTAAATAAAGCTATCTTTAGGACTTGTAGTATAGACAGAATTCTAATTTTTTTCCTAATGATCCATGCTGTATAATTCCCTCTCAGAGTGGATGGAACTGGTGAATGTGATAGCTGCTATTTTTGCAGATGTAATGAATTTTCTTAACCAATGGAGTATAGGTTAATCAAAAGGGCGATAATCTTCAGGGGCCTGATTTAGTCAGATGAACTCTCTAAAATTGACCCACAGCTTCCGGCAACAAGGCTAGATAGCAGCTGGGAAAATGTCCATTGGACATAAAAGTAAGAACATTTTTCTAATGAAAATCCAGGTGGAGTAAAGCATAAATTGTTCAAATTAAATATACACTGGCTATTTACACATCACATTACATATTTACATATTACATTGACTTTACAGTCGGATAGGTTAATGCAACCAGAAAACTCTGAGGTAGGAGGACAGGGCATAAGGGAAGTCATTGCTTCTGGATTGATTGGGGTTGTAAGCAGGAGGTGATGGCATCTAGGGAGTCATGACAGAATTTGAGTTAAAGTTTTAACATATAATTGGGAATGTGGAATAGTCTTTTTTTATTTTAGGGCCTTAGCTGTTAACTAACTAATCTCCCCACTTTCTCTGGCCCTTGTCATTAAATTTAGGATAGCTCAGATTTTTTCTTTTATCTACAAGGTCTAATTTAGAGGCATAAAAGATAATTTCTTTGTCTTTCCTTCCTGATGGTCCAGCTGTTTTAACTCTTCTGGTAAATACTCTTAAAATTCACTCCTTGAGCCGGCTGAACTAAACTAAATCTCAGTTGTCCTTGGTAAGGCTAGAAGGTGTAGCACCAAATGAAAATACCTAAGGCATTTTCAGATGCCAAGTTCTTTCAAAGGCTTAGTCCCCAAAGTCATTTTTATGACATCCAATGAACAGAATTGCTAAGGAGCACTTTCGTTTCATTTAAACATTAGCATTTGGAAAATATATTCATTAATTCTTGTGGTAGCAATCTTTGAATACAATAGAAAGCAACTGTGTCATTTCTAAATGAAAATGGGGATATTAGAGAAGATTGACATAACTCAGAAAAACCACCTCTATTCTGCAAATCAGTCCAGAAATAAAAGGTCTCATTTACTAATAATATAAAGGTATTTTTAAAAGATATAGTATGTCCATTTCAAGAATAAACATTAATATAAGCCTTCAGTGCTTTTAGTATCCATAAAAATTATATATTCATTTTTAGCTTGGGAAAAAACTGCCACTTTAATAAATTTTAGTGAAACAATGTTAAAGTAAGTAAATTGAAATATAAAAGTCATCAGCCATATGCTGAAATTCACCATGTGATCCTTTGGCTTCTACAGAGCCTATTCATAATGTGAAGAGTGACGGTGGTAGACAGGATTAATATCCCTTATGGCTAGCAAAGAAGAAAAAAGTTGTCTGAGCTTTCTAATTTTTGCATACTTTTGTATGAGAATATAATTACAGGTGAAAAGCCAAAGCAAACAGAGTGAGCTCATAAAACTCCCTACATAAAACCACACTCAACACAATGAATAATCCAAGTAATTTCATGTGGAGCAGGACAGGATTAGTTTGGGGGGTTTTTGCTGATTAGGGATTTTACTGCACTGTCCTCTAGAAACAAGGAATGGAGGGAAGCTATTGCTTTCCAGGCACACAAATGAAGTTATGTGTTCAGGTTATGCCCATGTGCTAGTGACCATCTTGAGGAAGACTTGAGGTGAAGCCTAAACATCTCCACTATTAATAGTCCTCTTTTGTGCTATTTTGCCCCTGCAATATTTTTTCTGATGCGTATCTCAACTGTCTTGTGCTTTCAGTTTGTACACCCTTTCAAAACTACCACTATTGCCTTTTCCAGAATTTATATCCTACATAGGTCATGAGAACTCCTTAGAACACCAGAGATAATAAAAGGAAAAGAAAAGCCTGAGGAGAAGTGTTAAAGATCAGTCTCCAGGAGCACTTACTTAGCACCTAGTCTGGCACTGCCCAGCACATTGCTGATGCTAGCAAGCACCCTTTACACTCAGAGTTCTGCAGTAGTCCTGTGTTGATAATGATTGGGTAGTGATGTTAGTAATAGTTATAACTATCAACTATTAGAGGATAATGTAGTATAAAATAATACAACAATATAGCGTAAAATCCTTGTGATGGTTTAGTGAGTAAAGATATGTAAACTGATAAGGGCATTACTTAGCCTATAGTAAGAATGGGATATGTGTTAGTCATTAAAAAAAAAAAAAAAATCCCCACATGGAAGTAAACACAGTAACAGCAATGTTTTGAAGTCTGAGCAACTGGTTGTTAAGGGGGAAAAAAAAAAGGCCTTGTACTTACTACATTCTTTGTACCAGATTATGATGGAAGAGCTGAAATTTTGTGGGTATTCAGGATGACACAAACCACTTTGTGTACTTTGGTTCAAAACATGGAGATCAGGAGAGAAGTAGGTAGTTAGCTCAAGGTTGAAGAAATAAATAAGAGCACACCATTCTTCTAGTTGTGTAAGGAAAGCACAACTGATCACATCCTGCATTACTGTAGCATTTTTAGTATTCATTCTTTTAAATTTTCATTCTGGTCAGGCATAGTGGTGCACACCTGTAATCCTGACAACATGGGAGGCTGAGGCAGGAGGATCTCAAGTTTGAGGTCAGCTTCAGCCACATAGCATGACCTTGTCTCAAAATAAAATAAAAAAGAGTTGGAATGTAGCCTAGTGGTAGAGTTCCCCAGAGTTCAATTCCCAGTGTCTCAGAATAATGATAATGATAATGATAATGATAATGATAATGATAATTTCTGGCTATAGAGTCAGGTACATAAAAGCCAGACCCACTCAACATGTTTTAAAATTTAAATGAGCAGAATTTATAAAGTAACTGTATCACAATCACAAATTGATAAAACATTAGAGAAAAGACTTGGGTTTCAAAATTGTATTTTAAACAAAGAGCTCCAGAACCTTCAGTATTTATAAATTTGTGTTAATTTAATGGTGGCACTGCTGTTACTAATTCTTTGGGAAAGGCCTTTTATCTCTATAAAGCACTTCCAAAAACTATGGACATGTGAAAAGAAAATTAAAAACAGGTCTCATTTCAAGCAAAATGAAAATTTAAACCATTAATGACTGGGATTTCAAATCATTTGTGCCAATTAAGGTATAATTTGTTTTAAATTAGTAACAGCACTGGATGATGTTAGAATTGCATATTAACTATTAAATGGTCTTACTGGCCTGTTATTAAGAAAAGCTAAGCTCGGTCTCCAAAGAAAGGACAGGATTGCATTTATCACTCATATACTTTTCTGGCACCTGATGTTACAGTTCTCACCCACTCTGAAGATGATGGCTTTTGTGAAATCATCATGGTCAAAACCTTTTCTTGAGCCCTTGCTCTCTGATGCTAGGAGGTTTCGGAGATTTATAAGCAAAGAATAATGCTACCCCTGAAAGGTTTTTAATTAGTTTTATAACATGGTACATAAATTTTTTGTGTAGTACTTAAAATGCCATGAATGTTTTATTTACATCAGGACTCACATTAAATGAGATGTAAAAGAACATTGATATATGATTTAATCATCTGTATTATAAAGTGTATTAGCAAAGGCTCTCTTTTTGATTAAATATAATGTCAGTGTTAGGATAGCATTTGATATGTAATATTTTATACTTAATATTCATGAATATTATTGCTTTGATTAATGTATATCTAATGTGTTTTTAAGTCATTAATCTTCTTGTTAGATACAGAGTTTATTTAAAGTTTTATGTATCATGAGAATTTATACTTAAAACTGAAACCTTATAAAAGAAATAAAAGAGGAGCTCTCTCAGCTTTAAAAGTTGATTTTGGGGGCTGGGGTTGTGGCTCAGTGGTAGAGCATTTGCCTGGCATGTGTGAGGCACTGGGTTCAATTCTCAGACCACATATAAATAAATAAAATAAAGGTCCATTAACAACTAAAAAAAAATTTTTTTAAGTTGATTGTTTCTGCATTCATATGTACCCATGGGTTTAGTTTGTTGATACCCACATTTAAAGCAGGTATTTGTTGTTTAGAATGTAAATTTCAACTCACCGCTGATATACCCTCCTTTATGTTAATATGATTTACATCAGAATTCTTCAATCTGGCCTTCACGTCCTTCTTAACTGACTTTCTATACACAATTAAAAAGTTTAAGCTCTCATTAATCCCCCAAATGATATTTTCACCTCAGATAGTGTGATTTTCATACATTTCCTAAAAATATATCATGTTTATTTGTCCCTGCAAACATGCTTATTCAGCACTTCACTTTAAATACTCCTTTGGCCTCTTTACCAACTCAAGTTCTTAGCCAAGATCATTTCACTGAGGAGTATGGTCTTTGCTGAAGACCAAGGACTATGCAACAAGGAAAAATGAGTCTAGAGCATATAAGATAGTGAGGGATGCTAAACAGAGAAGAATGGGCAAGGGACTGGAGGGGCATGCCTGTAAATTTAGGGGGGATACTGACAACCTGATTGAAGTATTTGGAAGACTGTCACGTAGAAGAGGAATTCCTCATTTTTACTTTAGGTCTAGAGTCTAGAAATAGATTTAGGCTAATTTGGGAGAGTTTTGCTGAAACAAATATCTGACTCATTTCCATGAAAGAAATCCATACCAATTTGAGCAATTCAGTATTGATAGCATTCAAAATGTCCCAAGTCCTATTGGGTTGTGATAGAGACAGTTCATTATCCCCCAGTATCCATCCATTTGCCACTTCTTTTCTCACAGAGCGTCCATGTCTTAGATAGCCTTAAGCCAGGACTGACATTTTTCAGCTTCCTTTGCGCTGAGTTCTAAGGTCTGGTCAATGGGATTTGAGCAAAAGTAGTATATGCTACTTTGGGTGACTCATAACCTGGGTCATGCCCCTAAAAGAAATAAACTAGTGTTTTCTGGGCCCTTTTCACCTTCCTGCCACTGCAAGGATGCAGAGAACAAGAGTAGCTGCCTTGTACCATGAGCTGTAGGTCAAAAGGCACAAACAATGGAGGAAATTGCTTTATTGGTGCAGGCTACTTAGCCCTGTTTGATTTTGAAAGGATGGAATGAATTTATCTCTAGTTTAAGCCATTATATTTTTTAGATCCCTTTGTTATGTCAGCTTAGACAGCCCCAACACACTGATATCTTTTATATTAAATTACATCTTTTATAATAAATCTTTTATTAGGTCCAACTAATTTTCCTTCCTGCTTCCCTTTTATTTCTCCAACTACACATAAATATATACCTTCAGGTGAATTATTAGTTTTATATTCCTTTATAACCAATTTCTGTGAGTTTATCAGCTTAAAATAACACCCATTTAAAGCTCATAGCTTCTATAGGTCATAAATTTGGTTCAGCTTGGCCGGGTTCTCTGTTTAAGTCTCAAAAGCCCAAAAGCAAGGTACTGGCTAGGCTGAACTCTTTCCTGGAGCTCAGGGTTCTCTTTCTTGCCCATTCCTGACATTGTCAGAATTAAGTTGCTCATAGCTACTGCTCTAAAGTCTCCATTTTTTTTTTTTTTTTTTTTACCATCTTCCAGCCAGGGGTTGCTTTCAACACCTGGAGGTCAGTCTCATGTCCTTTCCATGTGACTCCATCATTCTCAAGCCAGTAAATAGCACGTGAGATCCCCCTCATGCTTCAACCCTGACTTTCCCATCTGCTACCAGGTAGAGAAAACTCACTGCTTTTAAAGGAAATGATCTTAGGTGTACCCCAACCATCTTCCTTTTGATTAACTCAAAGTCAACTCTTTCTAACCTTAGTTATATCTGAAAACTCCCTTTCTCATGCGACTAGCATAATCACAGGCATGCTATCTCTTGACATTTCCCAGTCAGGGATTAGGATGAGAAAACTTGGGGTGCATCTCAGAATTCTGCCTACCTCAGTAGGAAGGACATTTACTACCAGATCCTAATACTAGCTATCTCATGTGCTCACCCATAAACATTTAATAGACATTTAATAGATGTTCATTGCCTTGAAGATGATATTTCAGTTATGAATGTTGATTGCCAAGTCTCATTTGATGCTATTATATGAATATCAAGATAAACAAGATAATATTAAAATCAATAGGAATCATAGTAGATTCTGAAAATATTTCATATTTTATTCTATTATATATAGTTTTTAAATATAAAAATTTAAGAATCTGGTGTAGACAAAAAGATGAGAAATATAAAAATTCGTGTTCATTTTATATGCATCATTAACCTTTAGATTGGCTTTGCCGAAATATTTCAGGGAAGCTAGTCTTAAACTTAGTCATTACTTTGAATAACTTAGGAAAACAGCATATTTGCCCTTTTATAATTAGTCCTTTGAGCAAATTCTGTTTTTCAGTTATTGGTCCATTCCTTAATCTTAAGAATAACTTGACATCAGACAAGCCAATCTTAAAACATTTTTCTCTAATTATTCATTTGCTGTTCCATTTTAACTCACTTGAAGAAAAGCCCTAAGTTCTCAGTAAGGGTCTATGGATCCCTACATGATCTGTTGTTCCACCAAGCTCTGATTTTTTCTCCTACCACTGGCTTTACAGGCTACTCTATGGTTGCTGCTTTCTTTGGAACTCTCCCTCATTACTTCAGGTTCTTTGTCAAATGTCTCATTGTAGATGAGGCATTCCCTCTGATTCAAGATAGCAGGTGCCTCTGACCACCCTGTCCCTTTACCCAGCTTCATGTTGTTTTGTGCACTTATCAGTACATGGTACCTTATTCGCTAAATCATTGTTTTGTGGCCTGCCTCCCTCCACTAGAATGAAGGGGACTTTAGGTGTGGGGACTTTGTTTTATGCACTTCTGAATCCCCATACAATTGACATCTGGAAAATATTGTTGAATGCTCAAAGGCATTTCAGAAAAGGAAAATTATACCAGCTGGAGAATTCATTCTGCAAACAAGCACCACACCAGCCTTGTAATACACAAGAGCCTCATATTCCTTAACAGCATAATAGAATGTGAATGACAACAGAAAAGTAGCAAGTTTGACAGAAAGGCAGAAGGCAAGGCAGAGTATGTTAGTTGAGAAAAGAAACACTTAGGTGGGTTCTGATGCTTTTATTAAACTTTCTTAAAATTTATCTTTAAATTTTTTAAAGATTGCATTTTGATTCATTGTACACAAATGGGGTACATCATTTCGTTTCTATGGTTGTACACGATGTAGATTCATACCATTCATGCAGTCATACATGTACATAGGGTAATGATGTCTGTCTCACTCCACCATTTTTCATACCCCACTACTTCTCATTTCCCTCTACATAATCCAAAGTTCCCCCATTCTTCTCTCATATTAAACTTTTATTAAACTTGAATGCAGACTTATCACACCCTACCAAAGAGTTGAAGGAAACACTGTTGAAGATTTAAAGATAAGAACAAGTACCCTCAACACCTACTACTATACTATATCTGCTGTCCTTGCCTCTATCAGAGCTTTAGCAGGATAATTGCAAGTTCTGAAGTCACTTGTCACATTAAACACTTATTAACCATTTTTAGTATAAGAAGTGAAGTATTTTTTTAATTGTTCCTCAAGTATTTTAGTTACATTGTAGGTGTTAACATTTTACTTTGCTTATCTTTTTTACTTGCTTATGAATCTTATATAGCTATTAAATTATCAAATAAAAATTATAAAAAATAAAAATCAAATATCAAAATTAAATATAATAATTGATGAAAACCCTGTAATTAATCACCTGGGACATGGAGGTAATTGTAATCATTCCCTTTAAACTTGTATTTTAGGAGAAAATCATCTTTCCTTTTTAATCTTTCATTTAAAATTGTTAATTGATGCATAATTGTACCTATTTACAAGTAAAATGGTGTCAGTACATGTGTATACAGTGTAATGCTTGTAGCAGCCATCACCTCAAATACTTACACTTTCTTTTCTTTGTTATTTTTTTTTCGTAGTGCCAGGATTGAACCCAGGTCTTCATATGTGTTTGTCAAGCACTTTACCATTGAACTACACCTTCAGCCCCTAGCATTTCTTTATGTTAGGAATTCAAAATACTTCCTGCTGTTTTGAAATATACAATTAGTTGTAAACCATAGTTACATTACTATGCCATAGAACTTTGTAGCTTATCCCTCCTAATTGTAATTTATATCTATTAACTATCTTCTCATTTATACCTATTGACAATGAACATCATGATGTCTGGTGATATTCTCCCTACTTGTATTACTTCCACATATAAGTGAAAATATTTGGTATTTTTCTTTCTGTGACTGACTTACTTCACTTAGCATAATGTCCACTACCTTCACCTGTGTTGCCACAAATGACAGGATTTAGTTGTTTCATGACTGAATAATATTCCACTATATATGCCACATTTTCTTTATCCATCATGGACACCTAAGTTGATTCCATATATTGGCTATCATGAATAGTGCTACAATAAATATGGGATTGAGATATCTCTTTGACATACTGGTTTCCTTTCATTTGAATATATATGTAATAGGAAAAATATTTCAGAACATTGATCTGGGAAACATATTTAGAATATGACCCCAAAAGCACAAAAACCAAAAGGAAAAATTGCTAAATGTGATTACATCAAACAAATAAAGGTTCTGCACAGCAAAGGAAACAATCACTGAAGTGAAAAGACAACCTACAAAAAGGGAGAAAATATTTGAAGACAGGCAGTTAATATCTAGAATGTACAAGGAACTCAAACATCTCAATGGCAAAAGAAACAAATGATGTGATTTAAAAATGCATAAATGATCCGAGTACACATTTCTCAAAAGCAAATAAGCAAATAACCAATGAGTATATGAAAAAAAAAAAAAAAAAGCTCCACAGCACTCGTCATCAGGGAACTGTAAATCAAAACCACATGGTGCTATCTCACCCCAATTATGATGACTATTAGAAAAAAGACAAAAATTAACATGTTACATCAAGGATGTGAAGTAGGGGAAACTTTCATACACTACTGATGGGAGTGTAAATTATGCAAGATAGAATGAAGTTTCTCAAAGAACTAGAAAACATCTCTTCATTGCTAATTTGTGGGAATATATCTTTTAAAAATTCCCTCATTGAAGAACAATGAACCAGAAGATCAGCATATTGCATCTGCTTTTTCAAATTGTTTCATTTGTTCTAATTTGTTGTACATGACAGTAGAATGCATCTATACATTTTGATAGATCATACATAAGTGAAGCTTGTAACAGTCTCATATATAATTGTGCCAATGACTAAGTATATTTATGATCACAGATGCCTGAAAGTGATATCTATGAAAAGGGGACCACCTAATTCCTTAAAGCTTTAAAGACCTGAGGAGGCAGACATGCCTCAGACATGTAAACATATGTTTTATAACAGACCTGTCCAAAATCAAAATATACCACAGCACTTAGCATATGTGTTCAACAAATATTGAATTTAACTTTGCAGTGCTGAGCTGGAAACACTCAGGCTGCCTCTGTGTTCCACCTATCTGACCATCTGTCACATACCACTCAAATTCTTACATTAGCTAGAATTCTTACATTAGTGAAAGGCCGGATGAGTTGTCTTCCAGTTCTTTTTGTTTCTATAAGATTATTCAACCATTACTTAGTTTTGAAGGGAAGCATTGCCAGATGTGAAGATGAATAATGTGCATAATTTTCACTTCACTGTTATCATTAATTTAAGCAGGTGAGACAATTAAAATAATCTATCAGAAATATATCTGAATACTGCTTTAAATGTTACTAAATTCTAATAAAAGGCTAAGGGTAATTCTAAGTCCTTAGAACTATATTTTTAGTATTAACTCTTTGTAAACAATCATTTGAGTGAACTGTTGATTACTTGAGATATTTTGCAAACTGGATTTTTAAAGTATTTTTAAAAACTAAATATGAATGAAATTCTTTTAAAGGGATTTAAATCTTTTATTTTCCTTATTATTTCCACCAAACAATGTAATAATAGTACGTTTTGGCTTAAATTCTATTTTTATAAAGGTATATAAGTAAACAGATAAACCCTACATATCATCTATTTAACATCATAAAAGTGTATATTTTCCTTTTATCGTGGTCCGATATGTGTTAGCAATGGAAGTTGAGGACCCAGCTGTATTCCACACAGTCTTTAAGGGATCTTAGATTTTGTTTTATTTTGTTTTTCATCTAGTACCATTTCCTTCCTTTGGTCCTCAAAATCTTTCTTCAGCATGTGAATAGAAAAATAAAAGTTTCATGCATAGAAGACATTTTATGGACCACACTAAGCATTGGCACATATCTTTTGGGTTTATAGTGAATTGATCAGAATGCAGCCACTTGGTCACTCCTAATTTTAAAGGAGTCTTGGAGCTTTAGTCCAGTCATGTAGCTAGGAAAGAAAGGAAACAAACAAACAAACAAAAAAAAAAAACTGGATATTACCAAACAATAACGGTCTTAGCTACAGTCCACCTTCTGGTCACCAAATATATGGTTTATTCTTCCTGAACATGAAAGATATTCACCCTTCTCAGAGGGAAACAACCAAAGTCTCAGTTCATCTCTCTATGCAGCTCAAAGTCTGTATTTCTAAATAGAAGGAAATTCTCTTTTATTTTTAATTTAAATTAACATGTTAGCTGTACATCTTAATAGGATATGACCAAGATAAAACATAATATAATACCAAGTTTCATCCATGTTTTTACACATTGGAAGATTTCCTCCTTTGAGTTTGAAAAATATTCCATTATATGTATAGATACATTTTCTTTCTTCATTCATCCATCAGTGGCATGTAACTTGTTTCCATATCTTGGTTATTGTGACTAGTGCTACAATGAATGGGAGTGCTAGTATCTTTTAAGATCCCAGTTTCAATTAACTTAAATGCAGAAGTGGGATGGCTGGGTCATACAGTAGTTCTATTTTTAATTTTTTGAGAAGTCCTTCTATTGGTTACCACAGCAACTGCACCATTTTGCATTTCCACACAACAGTGTAGAAGGGTTCCAATTTCTTTATATACTTGCTAACACTTGTTAAAAGCCATCCTTAAAGATGTGAGATAAAATCTCGTTGGTTTTGATGTGGATTCCATAATGATTAGTAACATTCAGCAATTTTTAATATGCTTGTTGAACGTTTGATGTCTTCTTTGGAAGAATGTGTATTCAACATTCTAGCCCACTTTAAAAAGCATATTATTAATTTGTTATTGTTACTGAGCTGTAGAATTTCCTTATATATTTTGAATGTCAGCCCCTTATCTAATGTATGGTATGTAAATATCTTCTCCCATCCTGTATATTGCCTTTACATTCTCTTGACTGTTTCCTCTGCTGCAGAAATTTAGGTTTAATGTAGTTTCATTTGCCTATTTTGATTTTTCTGCCTATGATTTCATATAATCATTACCAAGACCAATATTGTGAAACTTTTCCTCTGTTTATTTTTCTAAAAGTTTTACAGTTCAGATCTTATGTTCAATCCTTTAATCCATTTTGAGTCAACTTTTGTGTATGGTATAGGTAAGGGTCCAATTTTATGCTTTTGCATGCAAATATATCAACATCATTTGTCGAACTAACTTTTCCCTCTTTTGCATCCCTAGCAACTTTTTGAGAACAGTTCACCATATATGCATGGATTGGTTTCTGGGCCTTTAATTATTTCATTGGACTACATATCTGTCTTTATACTACAATTATACAATTTTAATTGCTCCAGCTTTTTCGTATATTTTGAAATCAGACATCATAATGCTTACAACTTCATTTTTCTTTCTCAAAATTGATTTGTCTATTTGGGATCTTTTCTGATTCCATATGAATTTTATAATAGTTTTTTTTTCCATTTCCATGAAGCATGCCATTGAAATTTTGATAGAGATTGCATTCAGTCTGTCTACTGCTTCTAGTAGTACAGTCATTTTAACAAAATTAACTCTTCCAACCCAAAACCACAGGCTAGCTTTCTACTTGTATCCTCTTCTATTTCTTTCATTAATATTTTATAGTTTTAGGATACAAGACTTTTACTTTCATAATTAAGCTTATTCATAAGTATTTTTATTTTATTTTTATGTTTATTTTGCTGTGCTGGGGGTTGAACCCAGGGCCTTGTGCTTGACAGGCAAGCACTCTATGAACTGAGCTATATCCCCAGCCCCAGTATTTTTATTTTTGGTGCAACTATAGATGAAATTGTTTTCCTAATTTTATTTTTGAATAGTTACTTGTTAATATAGCAAAATGCAACTGATTTTTGTATATTCATTATTGTGTCCTGCAATATTAATAAATTTTCTTGTTAGTTCTACTAATTGTTTTTCTCATGAGTTTCTTAGGGTTTCTATATATATGAGGTTCGGAGAGATCTAGGACTGATGAGTTGGCTCTGTTCTCATCACCATGTGGCCTCTATCTTTGGTCTGAAGTGGCTGCTTCTTTTTATGATAGCAGACCCAGAGGGTGACTAGGTCACTTCTGGTCAGTTCCTGCCATCAAGGATTTGGACATGGGGTCATGCCTTGTGCTTGAAGAAGAAGAAATTCTGTGGTGGGGTGATCATGTGTACTGCTAAAACTCCTCAAGGATCTATAACTAAAAGGTAAAAGAGGAAAATGGATTCCAAATTAGGAAATCTCCACAGTGAAAGTATGAGATTGTCAAAATACACTCATGTTTGGGCAAAATCTCTTGGACAAGAAGTTTTGAATATTAATCCTAAGCCAGAATTCTAGGATCTGGACTGCCCACAGAGGTGCTTCTGGATGTGAGATGTGGAATAAAATGTAGTCCAAGAGGAATAAGGTGGTTAGATTTGAATATTATGGAAATAATTGTAGCATCATTTAGAGGTTAGATTTGAAGAGGCACAGAAAACAAGCAGAAGGCTCTAAAATAATCTAGATAAGGAATGATGAGGCAATGGTGATAGAGATGGTTTTGAGAGGTTTTGTTTTTTTGTGTGTGTGGTGTTGGGGATCAGACTAAGGGCCTTGAACGTGCTAGGCAAGTGCTCTACCACTAAGCTGTGTCACCAGCCCTTCAAGAAATATTTTAAGAATTAGAATCAAAGAACTTAGGAACATATATCAGGTGGGATACACTAAATGTTATTGCAAATGAAATTTTAATAATTATAATCCACAGGACTTTAAAACCTGTATTGATTAGAATAGATTGAAATCTTATTACAAATAGGACCTCAAATATTTAATGACTCAAAATAATAGAAGTTTATTTCTCATCTGCATAACAGTCCAAGAGCAGTGTTCTGATTGGCAGGTTCGCTCTCTATGAAGTAAGTGATCTTGGCACTCACGCTCCTTCCACTTCGAATTACAATGAATCTGTTATATTTCAAGTACCACATTTTATCCGTTGGCATTTATAGTAATGAAAATAATACTGTATTGAGTTTATAATAACTCCAAATTTAAAAATATGAAGAAAAATGAATACATAATCTTATTATAGAACTATCCATTATGTGGGAAATGTCTTCGTGATTTAAGAAATATCTTTTGACCTTCAGAAACATTCAGTGGAGAGGTTCAAAAGTTGAAATATTTCTACACAAATTTCACTGGTTTTCTAAAAAGGTTTAAATTGCTTATGCTGGAAACTTTCCCAGACAGACATGATCAATAAATGACACTCTGCCCCATGTTTTAAAAGTTGTATTCATTATTTATTCCCAAAGGAAATATTGTAAATTTTAGAAATAGTTTCCTCAAGTATATTAACAAATATATTGCCACGTGTTTGGAATGGTACCTGTGAGTTTCCTAGAAAACCCGTTTATGTGGAATGGCTGATTGTTCATCAAGGGTATCAGGTTTGGTGTCATCAGAGAGCTTGGCTCTCCTCGGGGAAATGTGGGCAGTTCCTTATTTTAAGGAGACAACAGTATAGAGAAGAGGGGTTAAAAGACTTTTCTTAGATCACACTACTTATTAGGAGCAGAACTCACTCTCTGGCCAATATTCTTCTAATTAGAGGTCTACTGTGACTTGTTACAGAATCCAGGAAGAAGAAATTTTCAGTCAGTGAAGGTAGCAATATTTAATGTGATTCTCAGGTAGAATGAGTCAAAGACTGAGAGGAGGTCATTGAAATTGGTAATATTTTTAAAAAGTTACTGGTGGCACTCAGGGAAACAATTTCAGAAAAGTGTTGAGATCAACCGGAAAAAAAGAATTGAGGGTGGGTATGGATAATTGATGGTATAATTTTATTGCTATTTGAATTTTTAAATAGAAAAGTTAAGCCTGGTATTTATTTCAGTATTACTTCAGGGAAAGCTATTTCCCTTTGGGTCAAAAAAATTAATGTTGAGGAGAATATATTTTTATTACAGTCAGTACATTAGTTAGTTACTGCTCATAGAGGGAATCTGGAAGCTGCAGGATTAAGGTTCTTTGGAAAGATTAAAATTATGACACTTGTGATTGTTCTTATGTCAGATCAATATACAGTGTCTACTCAAAACTAAAACAAGGTTTGTTTAAAGCAGTGTGAGAAACATGTAAATAAGCCCCACCCTTCCATATTTTATTTTATCAAACCCTCCAGAAGCTATCAGGAAATTGCATTGAGATACCACCTGTTGTTTATGCCAGATATAAAGGGAAACTTGAGTTAGTTGTATTTATCCAAAATACAACATGAATAATTTTTCTTGCATATCCTGAACTCTGTATTTAGATAACTAAGCCTAAAAATTACACATAAAAATCACATCTATTCCTATCATTTATACCTTTATATTATGTGGTTTGTTTGAAGTGCCCTCTCCTCAAAGAAAGTAATCTGCTTAGTTCTGTTCTATACTGTATTTTATTATAGTATTATTTCTAATTCATCTGTGTGCTATATCATGGTAATTTCATTAGCCTAGAGCTTAAATCATTGGAATATTCATGTTCCTTTAAAATGCTAATTTACTTTTTTTAGTGTACTGCTATTACCTGAAGCCATCTGCTATTATAAACCTTTTTTGTATTTAAATTTTAATATTCAGTTATTGAGCCCTGTGAAATGTTTCCATCTTAGGAGTTACTAGTCACCAACAAAAAATGAGAAAGGAATAGGAGAGCACAAAGTAATAATTTAGCACATAAATAGGGTACTTATTTTAAAGTTTTAAAAATCATTAATGAAAATAAATGTGTGGAAAGAAACAATTCATTACTGGGAGTATGTTTTGAATATTACTATTTTTATAGTCTCTTTTAAATAAGATCTTATACAAAGACACCCCCTCTATTGCCTTTGGGTGACAAAGACAGCTAACTTTAAATGTTCACAATAAGATTGGTTTTCTTCAGGAAGATCCATGGAGTCTCATTTTTTCTGAAAATAAAAAAAAACAGGAGAATCATTACTACAGGGCTATTTACATTTTAAATATCTTCACGACTATTTTAAGGGAAGAGAGGCTGCCATCTTGTGTCTGCTGTGTTTATTGCTGCACAAAATGAACCTGCTCAAATTTAGGCTAAGCAATTGTGTAAAATGTTCAAGTTCATCATTGTTTTGATTCATTTAAAAACACACACATACATGGCATTTATAATATGTATTCCTCTACTACATGAGAAATCATTACAGAAACCACACAATTCCTCTTTTTGAAACAATTTGATCCTGGAGGTCAGAAACAAACAATGTTCTTTAGTTATAAAATACTTTAGAACTTGTAAAGCATAGATTTATAATTATAAAATAAGATAATAATTAAAAACATATCCTGGAAGTTTAGACTGACTACTGAATGTGTGAAAGATTCTGGAATAAGATGTTAATAATGAAATCTGAATTTTATATTTTAAGGCTAAAACTTCCTAGTTTATTCTCCTATCGTTTTTGCCCTTTTAAAAATTCATCACTACCATAATAAACGTATTTAACTGTTAATAATAACAGTGAAGTATATATTTCTAGAAAATGCCAGAGAACCACCAAAGCATGCTGGGGAGCTACCTAGCTTTGTTTGAATAGCAGGACCACAAACCATGCATAATTTGATAAGTATTAATGCCATCTTGTGGTTCAATGCAATATTGCAACAAAACTGTTCTAGCACATGGTTTTGTTAGGGATTATTTGAAGCAACTAACTAAACTTTTTATATTATATACTTATTAAATGTTAACCACATGTCAGTCACTTAATAAAATTATTTATGTTCATTGGAAAGTCTATTACAATAAAATTACCTCCAAAAAATGAAACTTCCTTATTATGAAATAAAATGAGGTAGCATTTTCCAAAAAGATATCCAGGGTTCTAAAAGACAAATTCCAGAAAAAGTAGTCTTTTGGTCATAAAAGTCTCGTAAATGCTGTATGCCACCTGCCCCCCTTCTTGGAGAGTCATAGCACACATTCAATTATTTAAAGACTGGAGAAAATATATCTATTTAGTTTACTTCTAAATAAATATTTTCCAGATACGCTTGAACACAGAACTCCTTGTTTAAAAAAACAAATAATAACTACTACTATCACCAGTAATAACTTGTTGAAATAATCTTTGTAAAACACATTCAAATGGAAGACAAGACATGCTACACAAATCTTTTACTGAACCTAAATTAAAAAAAAAAAAAAACAATGTCTCCTGTTATCTGTACTAGAATCACAGCAAAGCTGAAGGTCTTGAGATATTAAAGACTCTCTATCACTAAGGATACCCCAAATTTAGAACTTGAAACCCTTATAAATTCCTGAAAGTTGGCTATTAATTCTTAAAGTGGGGGGAAAGGGGTCCACTCCAGTGTTAGAGCACTTACCTAGCATGCATAAGACTCTGGATTCAGTTGCCAGCCCTAAAAGACAATTACTAAATTTTGAAAATAGTACCCAGAGACTTTTAAGTGATGGTTGGCAAAACAAACAAAGTGGGGAGGTTTGGTGGCTAACTCACGGAAAGCATATACTTGGGTTTGTTCTTCCCACACTTATGACTGAAATTTGCTGATATTTGATGGTTATTTGTGATGTGAAACATACAAAACCATAAAACTCACTGGAAAAGGTAAAGATATAGCCAAATTCAGAATAATACTGCAACAGTGGTGTGTAAACCACTTTCAACTGTAGAATAAAAGTTAAGCCAGGTATGGTGGCCTGTAATCCCAGCGGCTCCAGAGGTTGAGGCAGGAGGATTGCGAGTTCAAATCCAGCCTCAGCAACTTAGTGAGGCCCTAAGTAACTCAGCAAGACCCTGTCTCTAAATAAAATACAAAAATAGAGCGTTGGATGTGGTTCCAAGGTTGAGTGCCCCTGAGTTCAATCCCTGGTACCAAAAAAAAAAAAGGTAAAAGACAAAATATTTTTAAATAACTATATCAAAGGAGCTACAAAACACTGGAAAACAAAACAATGGCAAAAATTACCTTGAATAAAAATGAATGTAAACATCCCATCAAAAGATATAGAATGACCAAATGGATTTTTTTTTAAGACCCAAGTATGTGCTGTACACGAGAGACCCACTTCACCTTTAATTGAAAAATATATTCCATGCAAATGGAAACCAAATGAAAGAAGGGGTAACTCTACTCACATCAGCAAAAACGTCTTTGAGTAAAACTGCAAAAAGGCAGTGAGAGTCTGTATAATGATAAAGGGGTCAATTTAGCAAGAAGATATAGCAATTGTAAATATATGCACTTCAGCATTAGAGTAGCTACATATATAAAGCAAATATTAATAGATCTGAAGACAAATAATCTCAATAAAATAATATCAGAGAATATTTTAAATGAGAAATCTGAATTTATTTTATTTTTAATGATGTCCTTTAGGTTTTAGAAAACTTTATCTAAGCCAACTTAATTTTCCAACAATAGCAGAGAAATTTATCAGAGAAAACATTTAGCCTTTGGTTTTTGGGGATAGGCTTATTTCACTTAGTGTGATATTCTCCAACTCCATCCATTTACCTGCAAATGCCATAATTTTTGGCATGTCTCTTTGCATTCAGCTGAAGGTGTCAAAAAGAAGTTCAATAAAGTAGGCAATGGGGAATGGAGGGAAAGGAAGGGGGATAGGAAAAGGAAAGACAGTGGAATGAATCTGGCATAATTTTCCCATGTACATATATGAAAACATCACAGTGAATCCCACCATCATGTACATCCACAAGAGTGGGATCCTAACTAGAATAAGATGTATTTCATGCTTCTGTAATTATATCAAAATGGATTCTACTGTCAGGTATAACTAAAAATAACCAATAAATAAATAAGCAGCAGGAAAAGAGGACTGGATTATAGCTATAAATGTGATAGTCATCAGTATGTAACTTGGATCTAAAGACATGAGAATGAGTGATAGAGGGTGCAAGAAAATGTGCAGTGCATGAAGAGAATGCTTCCTAGAGTATGATCTGGAGGGAATACTGAGAGGAGTGGTCACAGGTTTGGAGCACCAGAGCAGCTTGGATCACAAAAAGATCTTGGTGAAAGATTTTTCAGAAAGGGCATGGAAGTAGAAGCTTCCATGGAATGACTTAAAAGGTGAAAGGGAGATTAAAACTGAAGATGGTAGACATTCAAGATGGAATTACTTGGAGTAATTTGGGATGGGGGATCATGGGGCATATTTTAATGCTGGAGAGGAATTCTCAGTAGAGAAATAGAATTGGAAGGCACTAGACAAAATAACTGAATAAGCTGAGTACCTTTGTGCAACTGAGAGAGTACGTGACCCAGAGCACACATGGAAGGGAAGCAGTGACTCAGCAAGGGACACTACTCCAAGTTATATAAATTGTGCTTATATCCAACCCTTCCTGCTGCTGCCCTCAGAGTAAAATCTGAAGAGATGGAGTGGCGTCCAAGGACATAAATGTTCCCCTGGTCCTTCCACCACATACCTGAAGAATAGGACTTGAACAGAAGTTATAATACTTGCTCCTTTGTAATAGGACAAAGAAAAAAGGTACAGAAGGGTGAAGGAAATGACTTCTATTTTATAATGAAATATGAGACAACTTATTATTGCTGTTTTTATATCTTCTCAGTAAATAGTAATAATAACAGTTAATGCTTATTAAGTATTTACCATATACCAGGCACTATCCTAAGGACAGTACTTTATATAATTTACCTATTTTATTCTCACAGAAAATCTCTAAGGTAGATTACATTATTTCCATCTTACTAAAGCACAGAAAATTTAAATAACTTTATCAGCTAGCAAGTAGAAGAGCCTGAATTTGAACCCAGCACATCTGGGATCAAACCTCTACTCCAGAGGCAGTCTTCTGTATCTGTAGGTTCTGTGGATGTATAAGTTGGCATCTATAGATTCAATCATCTACAGATAAAAAAATTTGAAAAATTTGTTCCTGTACTGAACATGTACAGACTCTATTTCTTGCCATTATTCCCTAAACAATGCACTATAACAACCATTTACACAGATTTACATTGTAATAAGTATAATAAGTAATCTGGAGGTGATTTAAAGTACATGGGAGGATCTGTGTAGGTTATATGCACATTATTTATAAGAAACAAGTATAGGTCCTGGAACCAATCTCCTGTAGATACCAAGGGAGGACTGTAATTTTTATGATAAATTAATTAATTTGTAGTTGCTAGAGGTAGTAAAGGCACTGGATGGCCATCTTACAAAATTTTCATTTTCACAGGATCATGCTACTGGTCAAAATAACATAGACTTGAGCACTGTTTTTAAAGTTACAGTTATAGAAAGTGACAGGGTTATGTTCATACACTGTGACAGAGATAAGTCAAAGATAGAAGGGGAATTCCAGACCAAAGTTGCAATAAAAGGTAGCAATAAGGAATGGGCCTGTTTTGAACGTGGAATCTGATGACCTAAGAGAAAGTGCAGATGTGAAATAGTGGAATAGGTCATCTGGGGTGTGTTTGGGTCAGAGACAAGCAGTGGGCCAGAGTCTGACCAGAAACACGAGAGAGAGCAGCGTACTACAGGAAACATCCAGAACTATAGCAAGAAGGCTTGGGCAAGTAAACAGCACAAAAGAGGGTCAGAAGTCATGCCCAAAATATGAGGAAAGTTCAACACAGGGACCAAAGACCTTGAGCCAGCTTTTTCTGCATTATCCCTAGAATCTTCCAATGGCTCTTTCAGAGGCAGTAATCAGTCCAAGTATAGTCATAAGATAGCTGGGAACACCTGACTGGGAGCACCTTGCCTGGGGGCTGTCAGCTTGAAGTCTGATGGCAAAGTTCCAGGGAGCCCCATCTGGGTAGTGTTTGGAGAGGCTTTGCCAAAGCTCCTCTGACTCTGTGTCTCTGCTTTTGTGGCTTATCAAACTGGTCTGTTAATATAATTAGCTTGCTTTCCTTTCTTCCTTTCTTTTTTCCCCTCCTTTCTTCCTTCCTTCCTTCCTTTTCATTATTTCTTTCAGTTCTCCTTGTTTTCTGTCTTTCCTTTTCCTCCTCTTTCCTAAACTGCAGATTTAACCACATTCCTCTAATAACTGGACTACGTAAGAACCCTTACCTGTTTTTGTTTTTCCACCTTCATGTGAGTTTTCCAACTCCAGTCTCCTTCAGCCTGGATAGAAGACCATATCAATGCACTTAATACATATTCTTGAATCGTATGCAACCCTCTGGAATGTAAACTGTCCGTGCTGTTGTGTTTCCAATTACCTATATGATGTTCTATAGATCCTGCTTCCTATATTTGCAAATTAAATATAGGAAATATATTACGTATACATGATTTTGTATTACAAATTACATAATTTTGTCATTCTTTATGGCTGAATAAAACTCCATTGTGTATATTCACCACATTTTCTTTCTCCATTCATCTGTTTACGGACATCTAGGCTGATTTCATACCTTGGTTACTGTGAATTGTGCTGCAAAGAAAAAAAAAAAAAACATGGATATGCTTTTATCTCTAGAATATGCTGACTTTAATTCATTGGGATGAATACCAAGGAATGGTATAGTTGGATCATATTATAGTTCTATTTTTAGCTTTTTGAGGAACCTCCGTTCTGATTTCCATACTAGCTATACTAATTTACATTCCAACAGTGTGGAAGTTTTTTTCCCCACATCCTTGCCAGCATTTATTATCTGTATTCTTGATGATTGCCATTCTAACTAGCATGAGATGGAACCTCAGTGTATTTTGACTCACATTTTCCTGATGGCTAAAGATGTTGACCATTTGTACTTCTTTTGAGAGTGTCTGTTCATTTTGTTTGTCCATTTGTTGATTGGGTTATTTGGTGGAAAGTTTTTTGAGTTGTTCATATATTCTGGATATTAATCCTCTGTCAGAAGAGTAACTATTTGTTCATTCTTGTTTCCTTTGCTGTTTAGAAACTTTTAAATAAATACCATCTTATTTATTGATTCTTGTTCTTTACCATTAAACTACTTCCCTAGTCCTTTTTTTTATTTTAAGGCAGGGTCTTACTAAGTTGCTTAGAGCCTCATTAAGTTGCTGAGGTTGACCTTGAATTTGTGATCCTCCTGCCTCAACCTCTGGAGTTATTAGGATTATAGACGTGTACCATCACCCTGGCTTTACACGGGTAATTTTTAAAACCAGTGACAGTGACGTTAATTTGATCTAAGAAAATTCAAATGGGTCCATGAATTTTAGTATCTTTCAAAGTATGTACTATTACATCCCTATCTCCCAGGGTCCTCAGCCCATATTTGGGAACCAGTAAGTTAAAAATAGCCAGTTTTTTTTTCTTGATTTCAAGCTTTTTGTGTCTTGAAAAATTCTCATGTATAACGTGCTAAAGATTTACATATACGTTTATTAAAAGTTTAGATTTTACTTTTGAAAAAAAAATAGCCAGGTTAACCATTTAACCATTAAATATTTAATTGTTAAACATTTAGTCATTAAAACATTTCAGTTGTATTGACTCACCTAAGGAATATTCTAATATTTATGTACAAGCCTACATTTATATTTGTAAGTATTTTTAAGGTTGTACTTTTATAATAAAATCAAACCATGAAAATGAAATGGAGTGTCATAATGGGAAAGTGGGATCATTATTTTATTATATTCAGGTCTAGTATTATATTTGGGGTGTGTGTGGAGAGTTTTGAGAGAGATCCCAAATAGTTAAGAAAAGCAAGCTTATATTTTGCATAGGTGTTTGTGTGCCATTGAGGTCAGAGGATTGAGGAGGGATATTGAGAGTGAATTTAAGGATCTCAACCTCACAACTGTAATGTCTCACACTTACTTGAGGTTTTACTCAAGTAATTTTTTCAGAATTCCTTTCATATTTGTTTCAGTCAGCTTTTTCACTGCTGTGACAAAAACACCTGACAAGAATAATTTTAGAGGAGGAAAAGTTTATTTGGTACCTCAAGGTTTCAGAGGTCTCAGTCACAGACAGCCAGTTCCATGCCTTGGGGCTCAAGGTGAGGCAGAACATCATGGCAGTGTGGTGGAGGGAAGAGGCTCACATGATGATCAGAAAGTGGAGAGAGATTCCACTCACCAGATAACAAAATATAAACCCGCAAAGGCAGGCCCCCAACGCCCACCTCCTCTAACTACCCCTTGTGCCTTCAGTTACCACTCACTTAATCCCATCAGGAGATTAATTAACTGATTGGGTTAAGTTTTTCATAAACCAATTATTTCTCCTCTAAACCTTCTTGCATTATCTTACACATGAGCTTTAGGGGGACACCTCACACCCAAACCACAACAATATCTTTCATTAAATCATATAGACCACAGTTATCAAGTGAGGATTCAACTTGGACAGAAGAGGAAGAATTACATCAAACTTATCATAAGGAAGTTAGGCCTTGTAGAAAGAGTTTATTTACTGATGATGGAGACTATCACACACTGGATCAATTTTCTTTGGTGGTGTCATTGATTGACCTTCTCTAGGAATCCTTAATAACTATATAAATTCCACCAGTGAAGACGGGTCTCATTTGTCAGCCTCATGTCCAAATGAGAAATAGTATTTTATATTGGTGTGTACTTGTATGTAAAGGCCTTTCTCTCCTGCAGGTATAGTACAAAATGCAGACATTAGAGTCAAGCAACCCTCGGTAGAATCCTAACTCCATATCTTGTTAGCTGTGTGTCCATAAGCAACTTGACAACTCTGATTTTCTTTATCATATAAGCAGCTTGGAAGGGGTCAAGCTGCTTACATGATAAAGCATCCAGTTTATTTATTTAATTATATGAAGTATCCAGTTTAATTGATTTGTCCTTATCCCCTTCATACTACCTTCCTCTAGGACCTCCATTCTTTCATTATATTCTAAAATTGAAACTTCTGAGCAAGAGAGAATATGAAACCAAGGATGAAGTGAAGCTCAGTTTGATGCTCACCTTTCCCTAAGCCCCTAATTTTGGCAGCATATTTAAGTCTTTAAAACTAGTTAAATAAGCCAATATCATTGATCATACTTTTTATAGGTGATTGGTTGATACCAAGAGAAATTTCATATTAATCTCTTTATTTTTAAAATTTGTTCTAATTAGTTATACATGACAGCAGAATGCATTTCAATTCATTGTACACAAATGGAAAACAACTTCTCATTTCTCTGGTTGTACATGATGTAGTATCATACCATTCATGCAATCATACAAGTACCTAGGGTAATGATGTCCATTTCATTCCACCATCTTTCCTAGCCCCATGCCTCCTCCCTTTCCCTCACTCCCCTCTACCCAATCCAAAGTTCCTCTATTCTTCCCTTGCCTGCCCCCATTTTGAATCAGCCTCCACTTATCACAGAAAACATTTAGCCTTTGGTTTTTTGGGTTTGACTTATTTTGCTTAGCATGGTATTCTCCAATGCCATCCATTTACCTGCAAATGCCCTGATTTTATTCTCCCTTAAGGCTGAGTAATATTCCATTGTGTATATGTACCACAGTTTCTTTATCCATTCATCTATCAAAGGGCACCTAAGTTGGTTCCATAGTATAGCTATTGTGAATTGAGCTGCTATAAACAATGATGTGGATGCAGACTTTAAGTCTTTTGGTTATAAACCAAGGAGTGGGATAGCTGGGTCAAATGGTGGTTCCATCCAAGGAATCTCCATATAATCTCTGATTTATAATGGGGCTTCAGTTTACATCTCCTCCATGCAATCAAGGTTTTGTTGTTGTTTTTTTTTTAATATCAGAACAGGATTATACAATATCAGAAGATGATAATAATAATAATAATAATTTTCTGTCACTTCAATATGTAAGAAAAGATTTAGGAAAAACACAACCCTTATTTTCTCCCCTTAAATTCTTTCTGATGCTTTAATAAACAGTTACCCTGTTTTCACAGAAAGGTGTGATTAACATGGATCAATCTGTATCTCTTTAACAGGGACAAGTGATCCATATGTGAAGTTTAAAATTGGAAGAAAAGAAGTTTTTAGAAGTAAAATAATACACAAGAACCTTAATCCTGTGTGGGAGGAAAAAGCTTGCATTCTTGTTGATCATCTTAGGGAGCCATTGTATATAAAGGTGAGCCATTTGTTTGTTTCTCCCTAACAGAATGTGACATAAAATCCTGTTTAATGGTTTTTTTGTCTGATGAAATTTTTCACCCAGAATGTACTCTGCTATTCACAAGTCTAATCTGTTGATAATGTAATAGAAATGAGATAGAAAGGAGGGGAAGCTGGCAGAGGACAGTTCTATTGCCAGTCATTTAGGAGGATTAGAAAGTATGTCCCCTCCTGCTTTGTGCTGCCTCCTTATTCAGTGCACTCTGGGAGCACCTGAAAACAAGGCTCCATGTAACGTAGTGAGAGGAAAAGCTTACTCAGAACCTAGGCTTTCTAGTTTAAGAGCTATTCTATTTAAGTTTTTCCTATAAGAGCTACCAGTTGAAAGGAGTATGTCCTCCTCTTCTCTCCTGAGTGTGCACTTGTCCACTGATAAGGGAACACACCAAAAAGGCAGAGACACATGACAATAATGTCACCTTGTCTGCCTTTTTCAAGACTCCCCTTCAACAAGATGTTGTGAACTTTGTTCCCACCAACTTGCATAAAACAACAGACAGTCCTGTGCTGGCAATGGATTAGCAGGTCACCAGATCAGTGCTGAGTCCAGCAGAGCTATGCTTCAAATTCCCAGAGTTTGAGGTGGTATGCTTCACTGTTCCAGCCAGGGCAACTTTGGGAAATATGTGTTGAGGAGGCTACATGTTTGCTGCTGTCACCTTGTGCTATTGTCACCTGTCAACCCCAAAGCCATATCCAATCTGCCCTGACCTTGCTACTTCAGTCTTACCAGCATGGTCATGTCTAATGCTCATTGTATTGAGCAGTTCCTGAGCTTCCCTTGGTGTTCAAAGATAACATTGAAGGTTACAAGA
Source organism: Sciurus vulgaris (assembly GCF_902686455.1). Lineage (NCBI taxonomy): Eukaryota > Metazoa > Chordata > Mammalia > Rodentia > Sciuridae > Sciurus > Sciurus vulgaris. The sequence goes on from NC_136466.1 coordinate 91,668,769, forward strand.
AGATCAAAAGGTTGTTTTGTGTCTTAGGAAACTCAAGCCCTGGAATAATATCCAAAAGATATATTCTTCTCAGCAAATAAGAATTGGTAAGGGTAAAATGAGAAACCATTGTCATACCCAGCTCAGGGGACCCTGCATCACCTCTAACAACAAGGCCTTCAGAAACATTACAGGAATTACTCTGCTTAATGTAAGAAACCATTTTGAGTTACCTGGTGGCCATGTGGGATGTTTCTGCATTTGGAATGAAAGTGCTTTCCAGAAGCTAGGTGCTTGTACGGCATTTGATGCAAAATTGCTTTCCTCAAGAGTAACTACAGTCTTCCCAGGCACAAGATGATCAGTGTTCGCCTTAGCAGAATCTTGAAAAACCCTGAGATATAGAGAGCCCTCTGAGTACCACAGAAGAAGATTCATTGCAGGGTCCTGAAGAAGAATCCACTGAAAAATGTGAGAATCATTTTACAATCAATATTCAAAGACCCAATTCCTTGTTAAAACTATGGTTTTAAATAGGTTTCTTAATTTCATACCTCACTTCTCTTTAATTCAAGTCTGTAGGCTCTTATAATTTTTTATGCTCCTATGTTTTGACTATCCATTCAGTGTTCACACTTTTCTATTTTACCACACCAGAACACACCCACTCTTTTCTCTAGATTTTCACTACTGGCATATGAGCTCAAAATCTCATATAGTCAACTCCTTCAACAACCCCTGGATATCCCCCTTCTCCCAAATCTTCATTGTATCACTTCCAGTCTTTTCCTTCCCCCACGGAAAGGAAAAGAAACAATCGAGATGTTATTAAAATACCAGTAAAACAGTTTATAAGATTAATGAAGAGAATCTCCTAAGTGTACAGTTGATAAGTTACCAGATGTCATATATGGAGAATGGACCTGTATTTGCACAAGAAATTGTCTCAAGTGAACATTGACTAAAGGAACTCAATTAAATAGAATTAGTGAACCATCTCTTAATATATAAGGTGGGATGCTGCAATAATTATTCATGTGAGAGTGTTCACAACAAACCCTCCTGCCCACAAAGGGAAGCCTGATCAGAGATGTTCCTATCCTGCTCCTCACATCTAAAGAGGAAGAAATATTACTTTCATATAAACCACCAAAATAGAAGATGAACAGGAATTTATGAAGTCAAGAAGGCTGTAAAAGGAAATTTTATTCCTGAGGGGATGGTTAGAAGAGATGAGTGAGAGCCGCTGCAGCCATGAAGGAAATGGTGGAGAGGAAGGCATGTGTTAATATGGTATCAACAGGTTGTTTGATTAATATTGCTGAAGAGAAAAATCATGACAGGGAAGAGGTTTATTTTTAATTACTTCCATGGTGGAGCTACCTTTCTTTAATGGAATATTACTTCATTTAAAAAGAAACAAACAAACAAAAAAACAGGAAAAAAAAAAAAAAAAAAAACCTATGACTCTCCAGTCTACAAAGGGCTGCAAACAAATTTCCCAAAATTACATTAGATATTGGCTGGGTCCTTTTGCTATTCTCTTGTACTCAAGAATGAATATTCACCTATGTAGAAATTCAATTGTCAAATGAATATTTCAAAAGAAATATCTAACTAGGCTTGAAACAAGCAAACAAGAATCTGAAGCACACAGAAAATAATGTTAGGAAAATATGTCGTCAGAGAGTGGTAATACACACACGTACACACACACACACACACACACACACACTATAGATGGAGACAGTGACACTGAATGCAGGCCAATATCCCTGGTTAATGGCACACATGTGTACAATGAATCAAAATGCAGTCTGTAAAAATGCAGTCTATAAAAAATAAATAAATAAATAATTTTTTTAAAAAAGAAGCTGAGAATGAGAATCCAGTTTGTTCTTCAACCACTTTTGAGTCTTCATTATCTAAGATTATTATCCACAATTTAACTTCTACCATACAAAAGTAGATACACAGTAATTTATAAAAGATTTGCCAATTTTGTTACATTTCTGTTAAGAAAAAATGATTAAAAAGAAGTTTCACTGACCTCTCAAATACTAAAACAAGCTTAGAAGAGAAATTTTGTGATAATTTGTGCTTTTAAAAATGATTTCATATTTTTTCGTTAGTTTTCACTTTCTATAAAATGCATAGGGCTTCTTTTGAGGAAAATCTCTTAGTTTTAATTTTTCTCTTTTTGTGTTAGCCTCTTTTTGCCTAACCTCAGGCCTTCAAGGACCTAAATGAAATACATGGGTGAAAGTGATAGTTTCAGTCACTATAATCTCATTAACATTACATCATTTTTACTTTTTCTACACAGCTCTGTGTAATTGACTTCCTTGATTCTAATATGAAGTCTATTTTCTGACGAATGATTAACCTTGCCTGAAAGATTTCTTAGCAATTGATTCTTTAGTGATTGGTAATATGAAGTGCATTTGTGAAGTAGATGGTTAGAAAATATCAAGCCTGCAATCCTCCCATCTGTAGCTAAAGAAAAAGAAATACCTGTGTATCCTTTAATCTGGTTTCTATCAATGTAAAAATTATTAAGGAAAACAGAATTTTGTTTGGAATCATGATTATAAATCATGTTAAAATTGTGGTGCTTGTACCATTTCCAGTAAAAAATAATAATTTTCCCAAAAATCTTAAAATTGTCATTTTTGTCATACTATGCACAAAATAAGTAAATTTATCTTTAATCTGACTGAATAGCTTTTAATTTTAGTGAAAAGAGATTATTTCTTCAGTTCTGAATGACTTCACGTTAATGGCAGGTAAGAACAAGGCTTGAGGAATGGACTATAAAAATATTATAATAAGGTAGCAGTGGAAGCTGAGTTAAAATGCAATACATGCAATACTCAAGTGAAATAAGGAGGCAGCTCTGTGTGCACACTGACACTCCTGCACACAGCACAAACAGCAGGATAAATTCAGCACCCATTTCATGAATTCAAATCCTCTATTGTCTTTCCACTGACCTTACTATTTAAGGCTCATAGTGAATACCCAGAATTACATTAGAAGTACAAGTAATATCAAGGAGAAAATGTTTATAAAACTGTGGCTAATGTTCAGCCTAATCATATGTTTTAGCTTTTCATCACTGTGACCAAAATATCTGACAAGAGCAACTTAGAGAAAGAAAGATTTGGGCTCAGTTTCAGAGGTTCAGTTCATGGTCCACTGGCTCTAGGGCAGAAACATCTGGGTGGAAGAGTGTGGGAAAAGGGTGTGGTGGAGGAAAATCGTTCAACTCCTGGCAGCTGGGAAGCAGAGAGAGAGAGGGAGGAAGGGGCTGGGGAGAAGATACATTCTTCCAGGTATGCCCCAGTGAACTACATTCTCTAACCAGGTCCCACCTCCCAGTAGTCCATTCAGTCATGAGTGGATGAATCCACCGATGAGGTCCCAACCCTCATGATCTAATTACTTTCTAAAAGCCCCACCTCTGCATATATGAGACCTTGGAGGACATTCTAGATCCAAACTATAACACACTCCTTCATATTTATCCAAAAGAAGTTGGCACATGTTAGAGGTACCCATGCTTATTGTGGCACAATTCACAATAGTACACTAGGAAACCAAACCAGGTGTCTATCAACTAACAATGGATAAAGAAAATATGTATACATTTATATGTGTGTATATTTTTTGAACACTCTGAAGTATATATGTACACACACATATATATGTATATATACACACACAATTGAGTTTTATTTAGACATAAAGAATGAAATTATGTCATTTTAATGAAAATGTGGAAGCTAAAAGGAAAAAATCAACAAAACAATAGATTCCATGAAATTAGAAGGAAGATCATTAGGCTAGAGAAAGGGGATCAGGAGGAATGAAGTGAGGAGCATGGGGGAAGCATCAGACTGTGAGATGGATCAAATTTTTTTTTATATATGTACAAATATACCACATTGAAACCCACAGTTCTATAAAATTAATATGCACCAATTAAAGAGGTTAAAAAAAGACCCCACAACATCACATACTAAAGATTTTCAGCCATGACCATATTATCAGAGTTATCCTTAAATTTTTTTGCAACTTCTAGATTCCCAAGTCTACCCTCAAAGATTTCAGTTTATCACCTCTGAGGCAAAAGACAAGATTCTGTATTTTAAAAACAATTCGGTAGGTTATTTTGATGCACAGCTTGGGTAGGAAGCCATTCTTCTAGACATGCGAATGGAAACAACTAAATATTTGAAATGGAAATATGTTTGTAGCATAAACCACAACACAAACAAAATTATTCCATAGTAATAAAATGTTTGTGTTGTCTGAGATTCTTATCTGGCATGGTTGAGAAGTTCTTCCTAAATTCATGAATAAAGAAATTCCACTATTTTAGAGTCTCCACCCCCATCCCACCCCTACAAAGTCAGTAACAAAACAAACCAAAAAGCTTAACTGTTGCCAATGGGCAAAGGACACTGTGAGGTTCTTAAGCCTAGGAAGTGTGGAATCTACAAGCATGTCTTCATCAGTAAATAGTCACCACTTGTTAAGCAGAACACTAAATGTCAGGCTATCATTAACTCATGTTTGGGTTTGTTTGCTATTTTTACAATGTCACTTCTATGACTTTTATAGTTAATTATTTTATACTGTGATGCTCATTTTGAAACTGAGTATGAAAATGAGTCATAGATGTAATTGCTGAGTAGGATTTTTTTTTTTAATTTTGTATTCTATTAGGTAGTCTCATGGGATGGGTTAGACCTTTAAAGAAGCTTTAATTTGATTAGAAATATTAGTAAACCAACTCTAAAATGTTTTCAGATGATTTTGAAATTGAATATAAAATTTCTCCTAAGTCATAATTACGAACAAATATTTGATCACTTTGAACTAACAAATTCACATTTGTGTTGGTACCCGTGAGTCAAGTTTCTATGATTGTATCCAAAAGTATTTCACTGATTTATTCCCCAGGCAATTTTCCTTGATAGATGATTGAATCATGATGCTAAATTAATTATTTGGAATAATATATGTATTATTTAAATTCACTTGACAGTGAACAAAGGTGCTTCTACTTAAGTACTTCTACCAAAGTAATTTCTGCTTAATGTTACTTGATGCTTCAACTCAGAGTGGAGGTTCCATAAAAGCAAGGATCTCGTGTAAATCATTCATGCTTGAATTCCAAGTGCTTCTCCCAGAGTGGGTACCCAAGTTGTATTTGTTGAACTTAAGACATGTTTTGTTTCTGAAAGTCAATAAAGATTTTAATCTGGTATCTTCCTAGCACTTGGATTTGGGGGCAAATACCAAACTTTTCCACCTTCCAATTCTTTTATCAAAAAAATAGAAATAGTACTTCGTTAACTGGGTTGTAAAAGAATTAATATTTTTAGATCCATATAATGTGTTTAAAACGGTGACAACTTACATTAACTGTTGAATAAATATTAATAAACATTAACTGTATTACTAATTATTACATCAAAAGTACCTTTTACTATTTTATCTCTTCTATGCTCTTTGTTTCTCAGATCAACCTAGAAAAATGCTCCCTCAGACAAATACCTAACAAAACTTGGAACCAAGTAGCATTGCTAACAATTTCATTAATGAATAGATGCTAGTGCTTCCATTCCTTCCCATGTTTATGCCTTTGCTGATTAATGAGAATTAAGAACTAAAGTAAATATCTACCATTAGGAGAGGAGGGAACATTCCCACCAGGAGAATAGTTTGGATGTTGAATAACCCCCTTGGGCTGTCTATACTAATAATTTCACTGAATTCACAGCTTTCTGCCTCATGTGTGTATATATTCCAGGTGTTCATTGATTATATGCTATCTATTTTGTTGCCAAGTTTTCAAGTCTAAGGATGATATGATTAAAAGAGATTGCACGAGAAATTTCTCTAATGTTTTGGTGGAAATTTTATGTTGTAAAATACACTGTTGCAGTCACCTGCAAATATCGCGCTGCCAGTTGCCTAAGATGCGTGGCGTGTGCACGTGATACACACTGAGTGGATGACTAAATCTCACAAGTGTAACTGATCAAGGAGAATGTTTATTTCGAGAGTGCTGAGCTTTCTACAATAAATGAAACTCCAAAAGGTTGTATGCAAATCAAATGGCTTCAAATTGAATTATATAAAAGGCACTGGGAAAGCTTATTACTTAAATTAATTCCCTTGTGACTCTTCCAATCTAGGAATTCTTTTGTAATACAATGTATTTGTCTTTTTGTTTAAAAATCAAGTCTTGTATATTCAGATTTTTTTTAAAAATTGAAATATACCTGCACTAGAGGAAAAAAGAGTAACTGATTCAGGGCTATTATACCTGTGTTTTCTATGTGCAGCATTCGAACTATTGTGTGAGAATTGAATATGGAAGTTTTTAGATATTGATTCTCTCAGACTCAAGGATTCTCACATCCTGGAGAGTCCAGTGGCCTGGGTCATCTAGTTTTAAGCAGACTTATCTGTTTATGCTTATTTATTCCAGTGCTCAAAACAAATATTTTCTATTTGAAAAGGTTTGGGGGGAAAACTTCATCTAGTAGCATTTTCTCCATCTTAAAAACTTTCCTATGCTCCATTGCTATCTTTCTTTTCCCCCATTGTTTTCCTTAAAGCATTTATCAAAATTTGGGATTACATATCACCTATACACTTTCTTATTTAACATCCATCTCCCTCACTAAGGTGTAAGCATTGATGATGTTATTTTTTGCTCAGCATTGCCCATTCAATGTCTAGCATATTGCATGGCACATAGTAAGTACTTAATAAGTATTGGTTGAGGGAATAAATGAATGAGAAAATTAATAAATGCATGGGAATTATCCAGTTCCCATTTACCCAGAGTCTTTTGGAAATAGTCCAAACTTACCTAGCCTTGAGCTTTCCCTCCAACCTTCTTCCATTTTCCATCTCTCTCAATTTACTTCAGTGCCACTGGCTTCTTGTTGATCTTTAGACACACCAGTCCCTCTCCCGGGCTTGCTGTTTCTCCTGGCTGGAATGTTCTTCCTCATACCAACATGGCATTGTTCTTCCCAATATTCTGAACTGTACACAAATACACCTTCTCGAAGAGGCTTTCCTGAACTCCCTTCCTAAAATAGCAGCTCCCAACACACTTCTTAGACTTTTATTTGTACCTATAGCACTCATCACTGAACTGTAATATATCTAGTTAAGTATGTATTGACTGTCTTAACTCCTAAATAGGTCCAAGAGTTCAGGGACATCGTCTGTCTTCCTACAGCATGAATGAAAACCATGTAAGACACAGAGAAGATATTGAATAGAGAGTATAGACAGTGAAGTGTGTTCGTCTTTCTTTTCCTTTTGCTTATGTTGCTATTAACATTAGTATTAACCCCAGTATTTGCTTTTTCCAATAAAACTTTAATTTGATTTAATCTTAATATAGCTTTACCAAGTACTTTAAACATATTATCTGGATTTTTATTATTTGTGTGTTTAAAATGCCATTGTTTTATAATATCATGGAAATTATCTTCAATAACCTAAAGCATATGAGGACATTGGAATCATGTTCTCATCACTCAGAGCCCAACATGGAAGATGTATTTGTTGAGTTTCATACTAACTCACTTTTGTTCCAGTAATGCCAATATCCTTTCTGTAATATAAGGAAAAACATTCTGAGACTGTTCCTCTCACAATTTGAAGATTTTTCTATACTTTAATTTTATCACATATTTCTTAAAGTTCTATTTGATGTAAAAATGAATATTAAGTAAAAATATATATTTTCCTTTAAATGTTTTATGAGACCCTAATATTCTAAGGTATAAAAACAAATGAAATTTGAAAAGCAAATACCATGAAATTTAATTTTTTATGACATAGACAACCAATACTTTTAATCAAGAAGTTTTCATTTATGGCTTATACTGGAATTATTTGCAAAAATGTTTATTTGCCTTCTTAGGTATTTGACTATGATTTTGGACTACAAGATGACTTTATGGGCTCAGCTTTTCTGGATCTCACACAACTGGATTTAAACAGGTAACTTTTAACTGTTTCATATCACTATACTTATGCATCTGAACGCACGAAATGGAAAACGTCAGCCAGTCTAGGTTCTGGATCCTGTTCTGTCGTCTACAGCTATGAGCCTCCAGGCTAACCACTCTTTCTCAAGTCTCCCTTTCTCACTTCCCCAGTGGGTATAATAGCCTCATTCAATTCAACACAAAAATTCCTGGACACCTGTTCTGTCCCCAGTTATATGCTAAGACACACTCTTCAGTCTCACATTGCTTGTATGGTTGTAGTGGAATGAAGAAGAATATGCATGTTGATCCTCATATAAAACAAAATGTGTACTTTGCTACAAAAGCAGAATCACTTGCGTGTAGGTATAACGTGGTTTTGCCAGCCCCGGTTATCATCCCCACGTGGCTGTCACTAGGTTACTAAGAAGTACTCCTAAAATGGAGATTGACTATATTCACTCAGTTACATTATTTATCAATGCTTACTGGTTATAAAGTCATATTATTATTGCTAATATTCAATAATATTATTCCCTGCACCTAAAACAATGGGCATCATAGTTTTTAAAATAAATTTCAACATAGGAACTAAGAATTGATAATATCATAGAAGGGAAAAAAAACTTATTTAAAAACAGTGCTGAAATGGGTTACAAAGGAGTTGTTGAAATCTTCTTCAGAGTTTATAAGGAAAAGGAATTCCTGTTTGAATGATCATGTGACATCATGTGACAGGGATAGTGGAAAGCAAAGATGCAGAGTCACAGGCCAGACCACTTTCTTTTCCTATAAACGTAGATAATTAGAGAAACATTCGTAGGAGGTCCCACTTGTGTGTTATAGTGAGCAAGATTTTAACACAGGGATAGCTTACTGGTCTTCCTATGGGCATTTTTGTCTCAGATGGGATAAAAGAACAACCTTTACTATATTTCTGATGTTTTCTCCATCCCAACCTAAAGACTAGCACTGGCTTGACGCAAGGATAGGACTTAAGCGACTACTGGCTTTGCATCTTTGTAGGATGCATGCTTGGTGGTGATATGTGTGGTGCATAATGATGAAAACAGCTCAAATCAGAATGAACCGTGCTGTTCTTCTACTGAGACTGCAAGTACTTTCTCCATAGACCTCTACAAAAGAATATGCAAATTATTAGAAACTTAATCCCAAAACTTACTCTTCTCTTGTTCTCTATTAAAGATAAATCATTGGTGAGAAATAATTTTAAATAAGAAAATATAAGATAATTAAGAAAATTAAGAGATTAGATATAAGTATTTAGTGTGGATTTTGATACATTACTTATTTGAAGTAATCTGTTAACAATGCCCTTCCCTTAAAACCATGTATACATCAAATTACCACTTTATAAACTCATATATTTTAGTATACCATTTCATTTTATATATAAATCAGTGGAATTTGGGTATAGAAAAATGGATAATAATAATAGACTCATAAATAATTATCTACTATATTATATATTAGTCTCTCTTTGAAGGAAAATAATAAGCAAAATAAAGCAATTGCAAGTGTTTTTAAATCTTTATCATATAATCATCATAAAATGTAATAAAAATTTCTGCTAATTGTTGTATGTACTCATTAAGGAGAAGGAAAATCAAATTGTTTGCCATATATGTTTATATAGTGTGCACATATGTATATATACACACACATATAGTAATGCTGAATATATATTTCTTAAAAGAAACAAGTTGTTACTATGAAACCATAATAATTAGTTATAGCTAGATTAGTGCCAGAGCAATTTGCATTACAACTATTACAACTTATGTATAGTATTATTCTGACAGGTTGCTTATGATTCAGTTAAAATCTCTGACACCAGAAAATTGTTCACATTTTTCATACTATCATTCTTTGACTTGATAAATTAAAGATCATGTGAAAATGCTCAGCGTCTTAATCTTGGCATTGACAGCTGTGGTTTTCAGTCCTGGTTGTATGAGAAAGTTATCTGGGGAGCTTCATATGTATATTAATTTTCAAGCCCCACCTCTGATACATAAAACCAGAATCCTCAAGGGTGGATTTCAGGAATATATGCTTTTTAAAAGCTTCCTAGTTTATTCTGATATGTAGCCAGAATTGAACATTCTTCCTTGGACCAGCTTTCCACAATAAGCCTTCTCTCCAGCCCTAGAATTCTGTAACAAAAATTAAGCTCCATGAAGAAAATGATCTAATCTTGGTTTTGACCACTGGTTTTTACCTGGAACCTAGCAGTGTATGTGTCATTTTATGTGTTTAACATGCACTTTGTGAACAAAATGTACACTGAATGGCAGAACAAGCAAGGATACATTCCTGCTGGCCTGCATTTCAAGATTCTTTTGTTCTGTGCTGTTTCACAGAAACTTAGGTTTGTGGTAGGCACTAAACCCTATTTGTTCAACATTGATTGAAATGTGCAACAAGACATTACCTATGCATTGCCAGCAACCTTTTAGAAACCCATAAAAAGCAGAAATTTATCTAGTGAATTCAAGTCTGTCAACTGATTCCATTTATTGGATAAGTTAATGCTTTGGTAATATTTTAATAACAGAAAATATTGTTCCAAGAAGCAAATGAAGACAAAATTGCTTTCCTTTTTATAATAGTAAATTATTGATACAATATTTTGCCTTATTTATTTAGTGACTATTCATAAATCTAAATATTTCATATCACAGGCCCACAGATGTGACCCTAACTCTGAAAGATCCCCATTATCCTGACCATGATCTTGGAATCATTTTACTCTCAGTCGTCCTTACCCCTAAAGAAGGAGAATCCAGGGATGTGGTAAGTTCCCCACTCCCTAGTAGGAGCTCTTTCCTTGCTCTCACTTGTTCAAATGTTGTAAGCCTTCTTTGGATCAAAAGGTAATAATAAAGAGAAGCTACATATGAAAATCTGGCCTGTTCTTTGTTCCTGTGAGTATCTCGGGGGTATTGCTAGTCCATGCTTATTGTGTCTTTTCAACTCAAACTTCCTGTCCCATGCTCCAGATCAGAACCTCTTGTTGTAAACAAGGAACAGATTTGCATCTTTTTTATAATTTTATTTCTCAATTTCACATGTGTTATATTGTAGACAAATATTAGTGTTTATTTGGGGAATACATTTACAAGTGAATTGAATATTCAGAATTCCACATCGAGGTATCCAGACCCCATGATTTTGACTGTATTGTCAGGTGTATCGTAACAAAGAAAATGAGGTGAAATTATAACAGAGTTTCTGCTTTCTGGTATTTGTTGACTGAATGATAAGTGAGTACTTTCCATCTTCTCAATGGGCTTCCATATCAATATGACTCATTTTTCAGCTCTAGCTGTCTATACTTCCTTGCACACCATGCTGCTATGAGAAACTAACAAGGAATGCAGAGGAGCCAATTACTCCCACACTGTTGAAGTAACATGAAAGAATATCAGGTTTGACCCACATCAGTATGCTTGCCAGTGCACTTTCTGCCAACACTTAACAGAGGTTATTTATTAGACCAAATGTGCATTCATGTACCTGGGAACTACTCTGCTTGCAACACATTTTTGTAGTAGACATAATTTTTAGGCGAGTTCAAATACTCCATTTCAGAAATATGGCTATCTTAAAATAATGCATGATTAAAGTTAGTAATATTATCTGTTGAAAAGGTATGGTTGACTTTTTCTCAAGACTATAGGTAAAAACAGTGAATTCCAACTTCAAATTAAGAAGTGTTTTAAATTCATTGAAAAATTCACCCCTTCAATAATTATTTCTTTCCATCCTTCTTTAAAAGTTAAACAATGACCACACAAATTCATATATGTATGTAATATTTTGCTAAAATTAGGTTAAATATCTATATTTACCAAGGGATTTTTTTTTGCTTTTACCACAAATATTACCAAATACTACCTACTGTGAGAACTTAAGTTTGTATGTGTACAGATACACTCATGCACAGATGGAAGGGTGGGTTAGGAAAAGTGGTTGAAATAAGACCCAGCACAAGTCAGTAAGTACATCCAAGCTGGATAAATCCATATACAGAAATAAATTATAAATATATACTTTGTGCTTTATTTGAATAATCCTGCTATACTGAGGATACAGTAGATCCTGGGTTCAGTGGAAATCTCAGGACTCAAAAAATCACAGAAGGAAATGTAAAATGACCACCTGTTAAGTGCTGCAAAGGAGGTACATGTTTGTGAAAGACCAACAAGAAGTTTTGTATCAGTCGGGGGTATAGGGATTCTTTAAGGAAGACAAGTGGAAACTGAAGTATGAAGTGTGAATAGTATTTAATAAGGTTAAAAGAAAACATTAAAAGAAAAAGTATTTCATGCAAAGGAAACAACATATGCAAAGGCCCTTTGGCTAGAGAAACCACGCTACATTACAAGAATTAAAAAGGTACTGAAGCTAACAGGAAGGAGAACCAAAGAGCATGGTCAGTCATGGTGCATAATGACACTGGAGGAGAAGGGAGAAGTTCCAGTTGTGGAGAGCCTATTGGACATGTTAAGATTTGTGGTCTTTTTCTAAAGAGTAATGAGGAGCAATCAAACGGACTATAAAAAGGGAAGATTAGAATTACTTCAGATTAGGTAGAGGAGCGTGAAGTGAGGAGAAGGGGTAGGGGATAGGAAGGATAGTAGAGTGAAACAGACATTATTACCTTATGTACATAAATGACTGCATGACTGATGATTCTATAATATATACAATCAGAAAAATGGGAAATTACACTTCATTCATGTATGATTTATCAAAATGCATAAATGCATTCTGTCATATATAACTAATTAGAACAAATTTAGCTGCTAAACAATTATAGTTGGCCCCTCCTTGAGGTGGGGCCCAGTCTGGCACTGTGGCCGGGGTGGCCATGTAAGTCCCGTCAGGATAGTCACACCCTCCCACATTTCCACATGAGTTTAGTAACAGTGCAGATTCCATGTCCCTGTTCTGATACCCTCTGAGAAGGGCCTAATGATTCTGATACACATACAGACACAAGAACAATCTTTGCTTGAATTGTATAAAGCCACAAATGTACATAAATTATCTTTAAATGGAAAAAAGTTAAATTAAAACAATAAACCAAAAAAGGAAATGACACAATCATATTTGCCTGTTGGAAATATCTTTGTATTTGCATTGTAGAAAACAGATCAAAGGAATGAGAATTGACCAATAAGGAGGCTATTGCAAAAATCCAGGTGAAAGATGATAGAGGTTTACATTAGAACTGTCAGAGGTAGAGATGTAGGGAAATTTACAAGTTCACCCGTGGAAGATAAAAGTCTACAAACTCGATGATAGTGTATTTCTGCATTGGAGTTCTTAGTTACTTTAATGAAGGATAGCACTTCACAAACAAAAGTAGTAAGGTGCCTGAGGTTATGTGTATCCTTGAACCACCCAAATTTGCAATATTATTGGAGATTAGAATAATATAGCGGCTGTTAGGTTATTTGACTGATTTGATGATGAATAGGCTGCTAAATTTTTACATTAAAGGTATGTTTATTAAATATTCTAACATCAAACCAAGAGTTTGAAGGATCAAATTGGTAGGGGAAAAAAAAAAAAAAACCTATGGTGAAGCTACTAAACTCTCTTAAATCACACAGAAATATATGTCAACACAGGCAAAATAGTTCTCAACATTATTTTCTCTTTAACAATTCTTGCAAAAATCCTTCAATCTCCAAAGCTTCTCAAACTTATCGTTTAGGCACTGTGTATTTCTAATTAGAATGAAACCATTTAAAATCATTATAGCACCCAGGAGCTTCTTATCAGTGAGCTTTCAAACATGAATACATTAAGAAAACAGGTGGGTTATATGAAACAGTTGTATATCAAAAACCTGGCTCTATTCGCCTTCTTTTCCTTTCTCCTCATCATCTCTCTCCAGCCACATTCTTAACACAAAGGTTTCTTCCCAAGAGCCCTGTGCCATTTTCTTGACTAAATTCCATTGATTAACCCAGATGTTTTTTGAAAGAAATCCTTTACTGATAGATGTTTTTCATTCACTGCCCCACTTCATGCCCTCCCCCTTCAGATTCTCAGAGAGCAATGGATTTATTCTGCAGCATTAACTGGGAAATGGTGTCTTCTTCCCTCCCATGCCATTACTGACTCTCCTCTGGCTTCTTCCACATCAGAGCAGCAAGTGACATAGCCAGGACTCAGCAATAGTTGCAATCCATACCAGAGCCAGTTTCTGGCTGGGGCAATCCTCATGCTGCCCAGCCTGACCTCAGTCACACCTGAGGAGGCAGAGAGAAAGATGACCAGTGAGGCTATCCTGGCTCCTCCTCGTGGGTTTAATCCAGAGACAGGGCAGAGTCTTGTCTGCAGAGAAGCAAGCTGGGATAGGAAAAGTGGAAGAAGGATAAAAGAACCTCACAGAAAATTCTGCTAGGATCCAATATCCTAGCTAGTCTAATATCCTAGGTTTGAATTTGGGTTTCCATACATTATGAAAATTGCCAACAAATACATGTAAATTTGTTTTGTTGTTGTTTCTTTTATCTAAGTGGAGGTTCTACAGTCACTTTTTTTTAACTCTTTTTTGTTGTTGTTGTAAACAAATGGGATACATGTTTCTCTGTTTGTACATGGAGTAAAGGCATACCATTTGTGTAATCATAAATTTACATAGGGTAATGTTGTTTGATTCAGTCTGTTATTTTTTCCCTGCCCCCCACCCCTCCCACCCCTCTTTTCCCTCTATACAGTCCTTTCTTTTAAAAATGCTCTCAAACTAGTTATTACATTTATCAGCACTAGTTATTAGGTTTTAAAACTCTGCACAAGGACCACATATGTATAGGCATCTATTAAAAAAATAAACTATAAAGGAATACTATTCAGTCATAAGAAAGGATGAAAATCTATTGTTTGCAGCAGTATGGATGGAACTGGAGGACATATGTTAATTAAAATAAGCCAGACACAAAGAAGACAAATACTACATGATTTCACTGTACTATGGGACATAAACAAATTGATATCAAAGAAGTTGGGAGTGGAATGGTGGTTACCATGGGATGAGAGAAGGGAGGAGAGAGATGGAGAAAGGTTGATGTAGTGAGGACTTAGTTACACTTCAATAGGAACATAAAGTTCTGCTGTGCTGTTGTGCAGTGGGGTGACTATAGATAACAGTAATCTGCATATTTTTCTAAAAGATGCAAGAGAGGATATTGATTATTATAGACATCAAGAAATCACAAGTGTTTGAAGGGACAGATAAGCTTAGCCTGATTTTAATATTAAACAGTGTATACATGTTTAGACACATCTCATGGTATCTATAAGTATGTCAACTTCTAAGTGTCAATTCAAAAACAAAACAAAAAGGAAAAAAATCCAGTTACTGCTGCTCATCTACTAGGCATTGTGCCAGGTTCTGAAACTCCCTCCTCCTCCTCCTAATTGTTCAGTGACCTGTGGCTGCTTCTCTAATTAAACTGAAATTCCTGATGATCTTTAAGACTCTCTGTCAAACAGCGTAACTTCTGCATTTGTAACTTGTGTCTCAGCCACACAAACTTCTTCACAGTTCACCCCTCAAGTCTAAGCTACCTTCAGTGTCACTTGTCCTTTCTAAAATATGCCTACACTTCATCTCACCTCCATCTTCTATCCTATCATCTTGGGGAGGGAATATAAATAAGTAAATAAATATATATATGCATATATGTAGATAATTATTATTACCTATAATAAAGTATGCATTATATGCAAGCCTTTCTTATGATGACTTCTCTCAAAACTTAGTCAAGCTTTCTGTACCTGGTGGTTGGTCAGTGGGTTGTAGACATATCGCTACAAGAATTCAAAAGGATACTTCAAAGGATCAGGAGATAGTACTATAAGGATTTTTTGAATCTTACTTCAATATATGCACCCCTCAGTTTGTCACAAATAAAATTCAATTATGATTATTTAATTTTCTCTAGTAAGTTCTTAAAATTAACACATTAAATGATAATCTGCTTAAAATTAAGCTATATTGCTCTTCTCAAGGATTTCTAATGATGACGATAAATTGTAAATACATCACTGTTTTTTCTTCATTTTGTAATATGTCTCGTATTAGCTAAATATATTTTTCTGGGATAAATTTGAAATATCTTGGTTAAAGACAAGCAGAGATCCAATTTATCTTCAAATTAAATTTTCTTATGCCCTAAATATATATCATACTGCTTCAGTGAAAATGGCATATTGAACTTTTACAAATTATCCAGGAACAAATCTTATTTAGAGAAATTCAAACTCAAAATTCATCAAACCAGAAATCAGTTACTGAATGCTTCACGATGCCATTTAATATGAATGATGTACAGAGAGGAAATATGGGATGAGTTTGCATTGACCCTCACAAAGCAAAATTATGAGAACAGTTCTGTTCCCTTAGATTCTTAGCTAAGAAATTATTTTGGGCTTTTGGAACTGAGAGTTTAATTCAAAAACCACATGTTTATTTTTATGCCTTTGTTTATAAAACTTTGTTGAATGTTTTATACATATTAAAATGGAAAATAGAAGACATGGTTTTAAGATCCTTTAACAGATAAATCCTATCACATAAGTAATAACATTAACATTAGGAAAATGTTATTAAAAGCAGAAAGAATAACTGGAAATACAGAGTACTCAGTATTACAAAGTGCTAAGATTTCTAAATCAATTATCTCGTGAGTTTTTTAAGTACTGTTAAATACTAAATAGGTTCCATAAATAATGTAGTTGAGAAGATTTCTCCTTGTGTGGATTGCCACTTCTGGAAATCAGTAAAATTAAAGAATGAATTTAAAAATCTGTCGGCCTACTTGAAAGCACACAATGTCTGATTATAGCAATTTAAGAAGTATGATATGAGTAATAGCAAATGTATTTCATAGTTGCCATTAATCAAATCTTCTCCATTGAGTTCAAGATTGAGTCTTTAAAAAAAAAGTCCTAGTTGTGAACACACACACACACACACACACACGAATTTTTTTAAGTCTCCAGCATTGTGTGTACAAGAAACCACTTTCATGGGGGGCATGCTGATATGTTGCATGGCACAACTGTCATTTCTGTTTTGATTGCATGTTCTGTTTTTGAACCTGCAAAAGTATGTAGTTCATACATGTGTGTCCTATATATGGTATTTTTGTCTGATAGTGTGTTTGAGTTCTTTCTGGCTCTTTTTCTAGCAGAGTTCAATCCACAGCTTTCTTCATTGGAGAATTTGTGAAATAAAAGTGAGTTAATTTGTGTTACACACTCTCTTAGATAATGTAGGCTTACAAATTGCTTGGCTAAGGCTAAAAAAAATTAGAAAATTCAAAGAAACATATGGATTGGCCCTAGTTGAACTTTAATGAATTTTAAAACATATTTTTACTTTAATTGAATTTTTTATTTTTCAGAATTATTACCTAGCCAAAAATTGAAGAAGTATCTACCTACAAAAAGTTAAAATATATGTTTTATAATATGCATATACTAATAATTCTGTCAAGCTGCTAATTATTGGTTTTAATATTAGATACTGACACTTTCAAAAATAAATTCATATGTTTCTCAGCTGAACCTAAGATCACAGAGAAAAAAATCTTAGATTTCTAGATTTTGCTTCATTTCCTATCTTTAATATTCCCTGAGCTTTCTTCTCTAGCAGGTGTCCCAGATAGCAAAGCTAACAGTGTTAATAGTATTCTATTAAATTTATTTCTTTCTTAACATTTCTATTGTTTTTAGTTTTATTGAATCTAACTTAACCCGACTTTCTAAAAATAAAAGGGAACATTGTATGGGATATTTAATCTATTACTTAGCTAGTAGGCTTGGCAAAAGTGGCATAAATTTTGTTATAAAATCTGGAGCCATTTTAAGAATCACTTGATATAATAATGTAACTTTAGATACTGAATCAGGAAAATGAATGATTCTTATAACTGTCAAATCTTTTGTATTTAAACTCAGGGAACTAATTGAATTTTTTCTTGTATCACTTTTCCAATTCTGAAAATTGAAGCCATACGACCTGTTTATAAAGCCAATTTTGAGAGACAGGAAAAAATACCAGTCCTATATTTTGTTTCATATATTTTGTTGTAGAAATTAGTCACATGCAGTGCTCTGAGTTAGAGGATGTGACTTTGACCAGCAGTATTGAATCCTTGTAATGTCATCAAGCATTGCCACGAGATTCCATTCTTCCCAATATCCCAAGTCCTTTTTTCATAGCATAGCACTTCTTATAGAAGGAAATTGCATAACATTCTTAGATGATAGATGATTTTGGTTAAATAATCATGAGTAAAGTGGTTTTATTTTCACTTGATTTGACTCAAAATATTGCCTCCAGGAATTATCATGCAGTCCATTGAAACTCTGCTTTCTGAGAAAGTTGAATATTTATTATCCAACTCCTAATTAGACAGTTTTTGTGAATATGGCATACCCCTACAGAATTCAGTTTCCAAATGCCTTTTGGTGATGGAGGATATGGTGATATTGGGTAGGGTAACATGGATGACTCATTTAACATCAACAACAAACATCTAACATATTTCAATAGATGTCTATCTCCACAACCCCATAATGGAATTGTTTGCTTCAAAATGAATCAGACCTTAGTACTTGGAAAACATAAAATGTCACTATGATAGTATTTGATTATAATGCTTTCAAATATCCTGGTTTCATTTGACAAAGGTGGGGAGAGTATTAGAACCTTAGGAAATCTATTACTTCTCCATGTTTTAGTCAATGTTTAACAGAGTGTGTATAGAAAAATAAATCCTATAAAGCCATTATCTGCAGACAAAAGAAATGTATTCTTTATCTTTGACAAATTCATGATTTTCTTATTTCCAACCATATAACCTCTACATAGTTCCATTTTCTTGATTCAGGGCAAGGGTTGCTTTAGTCTTAGATTAAAATCTTGTCTTTTTGTTTTTGTAACCCTTGAGTGGTTTCTGAAATAGCCCTCTAATTATAATGAACTCCACTGAAGGAGATACAGTTCTTAAAAGCACCAGTACACTTCCTCAGTATACAAATTCGGATAGCATTTTCTATAAACGAATTCTTGCTCCAAATATTTCCTATTCTTCACTTCATCTACCTTAACGATAATGGTAAAACTAAGACAGGGTAAAGAGGTTAATCAGAAAGGTTAATACCTTAAGGTTCACTGAGAAGTTTTTAGTAGTAAAGAGAAAAAAATTTTGAAAGTCTTTGAACTTCACAGTTTACTTCATACAAGAGACTAATGATCTGAGGCACTCATCACAAATCTCTAGAAATTTGATTAAAACATTTGTCCATAAATACCTCTTACAATGACAGAAAGCTTGAAGAGTAAGTTTGGGCTAAAGATTGAACTGGAAGATTCATGTGTAGCCAGCACAACATTGCAGCATTTTTCTCCATTGAAAGTATTTTGTAGACACTGATGACAAAGATTAACCAGATGCAGACACAATGCTAAGATGTCACCAAACTACAGATTTTAATTGTGTTTGAAGAGGAAAGTTATTATATATCCAGTAAAGTCAAACATACCTTCAACCCCACCACCAAAAGAAACAGTTATAAATCATGAGATTCAATGTATGTTTTCAAGTCAATAGCTAAGGTAGTTTTCTATTCTATTTAAAATATATTGTCCCTTTTCTTCATACAAAGAATAAAGCAAGTGAACTCTCACCAGAAAGACTGCTTGAATGTTAAAAGTGCTGCTCTAGATATATATATGTGAAAAACAATTATTGTCTTGTGCAGTTGTTGCTGAAAACTGTTTGCTGTTGAAAGGGCTAATAAATGTTACGCTTCCTCTAGAAAACGGTGACTGCCCTATTCTTTACTGGAGTGAAAAGATAATGAAAATGCTTTATTTCATTTACAGACAATGCTAATGAGGAAGAGTTGGAAAAGATCAAGTAAGGTAATTCTTAGCATGTGATCTTCAGCTTTTCTTGTTGAGAAGACTATCAGCTGCTTCCCCAAACCCCTTTCATACTTCCTCAAGCTATACCAGAGTCACATCACTATTTGACTGTTATTTTTTTTTTCTCCATAAACTTTAAGCAAATCATGCAATGCTTTCCAAATGAATAGAAATCACACCGATAAAAGCATCCAAATCATTCTCCTGCTGAATTCTGATCACTTCTCAGCATCATTCTCAGCATCTGGTCTCTATTATATGTACAACAGGGTCTAGAAAATTATTTTTGTCCCAGGATGAAATGATAAGGGAAGGGCAGGGACAACTCCAGATGGAAGGAAGATCCACGAAACTTACTGGTTTTGTTCATGAAAAATTGAGTAAGAGATTTTCTAAACTCAAAAAATCACTGCATCATAACTTTGGAGTGTATAATGAGAACGATTTTTCTTCAGTATCTCTCTCACTTCAAGAAATACATGGATCTTGGGAGTGAGAGGAGTTTATGGTTCCTGCCAGGTACTAAAAACCCTGGCTCTCCTTAAAGCTTATCAGAATCATAAGACATAGACTAAGCTTTTAATTTATTCAGTGGTGGTACCACTTTTGGACATAAATAAATATCAAGATGAAACTGAAGTTTTAAATAAATGTCTTCCAACAAATCAAAAGAATTTCTTTATAAAAACTGCATTTGCTCAAATTTTTTCTTAAAATGTTGGTATTCCTATTTAATAATGACTAATTTTTTTAGACCCTGGAACATGACAATCTTTTTTCTTCCATTCTGATTGAATCATGCTATTAATTACATTTTTCTTTAATTTTATCATTTTTATTTTGTTGTGAATTAAGAAAATACTTATATTAATTTTTAATATTTGTGATAATGGATCAATCTGTTTCAACAAATGTTTCTTAAGTACAGTTTCTCTCCAATTCTTACAGCATTGATGAACAAAAGATAAGTCACAAAAAGGTCAGGTACCAAAAAGTGCTTATTAAGGAAGTTGCTGGGTATTTCTGACTTGGCATTCACTGTGTTTTTATTAAACAAAATAAAGTTTCAAGAACTTTTAAAGAAAAGTTTGTACTGTTCATATTTGTTACTTTTTCTCTGTAATTGTATTTCTAATAGTATTATATTAACAGCCTGTGTACTTTTAGATGCACGTAATTTGACTTTTGTTATTCTGTATCTCCATGATGATACATTTGTGTAAAAACCAAAACAAACCATTAATTATGTAGTCATATTTCCTCTTCCAGATGAATTTAACATGTAATCCTAGTTATCAACTAGTAGGAATGATTCTGTTTGATTTTAATTTAAAAAATAGAAACATTCTTTTTTTAAAATACATTTATGTTTAAATTTCATCTTCAGG
Source organism: Sciurus vulgaris (assembly GCF_902686455.1). Classification (NCBI taxonomy): domain Eukaryota; kingdom Metazoa; phylum Chordata; class Mammalia; order Rodentia; family Sciuridae; genus Sciurus; species Sciurus vulgaris. The sequence goes on from NC_136466.1 coordinate 91,690,149, forward strand.
AAAAATCCACAAACCTTCCTCAATCTACAAAAAGACTTGAAATGTATAGTAAACAACTGCTTTCCATTGTTTTTTATATCTAAACTTGGAGTCTTTAATAATCCATTTGTACATTCAAAACGGTGTGTTTTTCAAGCTTTCCACTGAAGATATAGATTTCCTGTGTCTAACATAGCACTCCTTTGAGTATTTGGCAGATTATATTTAGTACCTGTGTTAATATCACTGTTGAACTTTAATCTTAAAAGATTTTCAATTTGGTTAAATTTAGGGATATTGAATGCTGAGTGAGTTAAAATCAGTTTTCTCATCTCTTTTTTTTTTTTTTTTCTATGAGAACATAAGGAACACTTGCCAACTTATTCGACTTTTCACTGTGCCCTAAAACATGTGCCATATTTGTCATATTAGTGTTGCAACTAAAGATCCAGGCAAAGCGTGACATCTCAACTACTACCTAACTTACCATCCTCACACAGACCACCAACTTGGAACTGCTCCCTGAATCCTACAGTGGGTGGGAAACTAAGGGATAAGTGACTAGACTGCAGTTTTATAAATGTTACTGTGTTACTTTTTGTAGAAATGAATCCCTTTTCTAACTATTTCAGTCTTCCCCTTAAAGAGTCTCGTCCTAGGATTCTTTTCTTTTAGTTTTGGAATGTCTTTGCATTACATTTAAATGCAGGTATTTATACTTGATATAACTGTGTTCAAAATAAAAGATGAATTTTTCATATAAACACAAATCATGCATTTCTTTGGAATCTTGATTTACAGGAACAAGGTCTCCTGTATTTTGATGCAGGACTTTGAAATGTAACCTGACTTTAAGCACCATTGGTGGATATAAAATCTGAGAATTAGAGACTTGTAGCAAAGACAAATTCAGCCAGAAAGAGTTGTTTGAGATTCTCTATAGCATTTTGACCAGGTTCTTTCAGAGAAAAACAACTACAGAGAGAGAAAGCTAAAGTGATGTTACTTTTAATATGCAACTCTTAGAATTTCCCATTACATACATGTCTTCTTGTCATTTTCATCATCCTGAGTTTAGATGATGAGATTTCTTCTTACATTTTACTTATCACACTTCTGCCAATACTGTATTCTTTTAGTGGAAATTTTATTATTTGTGGCATTCACATAATGGGGTTTGTATTTACTATTGAAATCATTAGAGGAGTAGCCAGCTTAAGGAGAGAGAAATTATAATTGCTATTCAGGACCAACTTATTTGGAGTAAATGTGTTATTGCCTAAAAACAAGTAGGGGGAAAAAGCACCTACACCTCTGAAGAGCAAGAATCTGTGAAATTGGTGCTATATTTGAATGTTATGCAAATCAGTAGACAGTTATGAATTCCATGAGGTCTCCTCTTCTCATGGCAGAATCCTTTAAAACAGTCTGATTTTCCCCAGATACTTTCCATCATGCACATTTTAGATTGTGCCTCATACTTAGCTATAATAGAAAAATGTTGTTTTAAGAAGAAAGGAATCAATATCTCCCTAAACTTGGGCAACTGGATAATTATCCTGGTCAAAGAGTTACACTTATGTGACATGACAAACTGAATTTTGGCAGATAAATGCAATATTTTATTATTTAGAAGAAGCTTATCATTGATAATTTATTCTAAGATTAAATTATTCATCAAGAAAGTTTCATGAGCTCAAAAGAGAAGACTTATGTGTATTTTGTGAGCAAATTTTGTGAGATCAAGCCAAAAATGCAAAAAATAATGAAATACTTGGCTCTATCAGACAGCAAGCAGTTATGATTTTATACTGTGTGTGCATTTCTGTGTTTTAATAGAGAAGAATGAGTGTGTCCGTGGGTTAGGATGAGATAATAATTTATGTATTTCAATAAATTGCTTGAAGAAATACTATATAGAAATACTATAGAAATACTATAGGGATAATATAAAGATATACATGTTCCAACTCATGACCTTAATAATAGTTTATAATTTTCTTTAAGAAAAGTTCATCCTCTGAAAGAATGTAATAAAGACTACTGTGAGACTCTCATTACCATATTTTCTGTTACTTAATGACTTATTTCTTTTTTTACATAATATAACTTTTTTTATAAAGATTTTGTTATAATCACTTAGCATAACTTTAATGAACTAGGAAACACTTTGTCCATTGGTTGAATGAAGCAATCTTTAACAAGACTTCTTGGACAAATATATTTTTAATTTGAGCTACAGTTCACTCAACTGTAAGTCTGCAGGGTATCGTTAAACCTGACACCTTGGGTGACTCATTAAACATGCAGTGGAAACTCATAAATGCTTTAATTTAGTGAAGGGGAAGAAACAGATTAACACATATTTAAGTATCTCACACAATCAGTCAGACATAATGGGAAAAAAGGTATCATTTAACAATTACTAGGTCCTTTCTACAAAGAGTTCAGATCCTGACAAAGAGGTGATTCTTTTAAAAGCAGCAAAAAATTAACTGTTTATTAGTAATACACCTTCTCAACCAGGAGTGACCAAAATGGTTTTCTTTGGTGTATCATTTCAAATTATTATGCACGTATCTTTGAAAAAATGATATATGCTTATTTTTTGAGGGAAGCATAACATTTCATTTAAAAATTTTTACTTTGCTGTTATTTTTACTTCCAAATCTATATTATTGGGAAATAGTAAAAAGTCATTCTCCTAATTAAGAATACTTGAGAAGCCTGTCAACAAATGGTGAACAGCAATGAACAGTTATGATAAAGAATATTTTGACCCCAATTAGCTAAACTCCTGAAATTCGTAGCATGTTTATTTAAAGCAGGTATTATTGTACTGCCAGTAAACATTCAATTGTCCCACAAAATACATGGAGCCATAATTACATTGTATATTGGGATGACATTTTTCTTGCTGTTTTGACAATACTTCCCCAGTGGCATAAAATAACATTTTTAAGCATTATGATTCATAACTGCAGAGATTTGCTGTAATGATGGCATTACATTTACCTGGCCCACTCTTGCTGAAGTTTTAAAATATTGTGGGTCCTGGATGAGTTGGCACAAAGTGAGAGGACAAAATGTAATTTCAAGCAGAGGATGGATTCCACCATGCTTGTGATCTAGGTCTATCTATGTTCAATATGGGATTGCTGAAGGGCTGTCACATCATGGGTATGTAACCAAGTTTCCCAAGATCATTCTTCCCAGGGTGATCAAAGGGAGAGAACTAATGTAACAGGGCTCCAGATAAAGGAACTAAGGGCTGGTTCGCAGATTTACATGGCCCTTTAATTTAAAAAGACATGTGATAGAGTAAATTGAAATTCGACTAGAGGAAATTTATTAATTTTAATGTACTTTGAATTCCAGTGAAAACAATTCATAATTTTGTGAGGACCCTGTTACCAAAACCTTGACTGACATAATCATTGGTAGGTTTGGTCGATATCATAAGTCATTCTTATTGATAGGATGGAAGCATCCAACAGCCATGGCTTTGATGAACAGTGATCCCAGTCTGACCAGAGAAATTTATGTAAATGATTTTCTCAGGTACTTACTTATTTTTTAATCTCTTGAATGTCCAAAATGATTTTTATCAAAAGGAATGTGCTCATGTAAGCAGGAAGGCCTGCTGACTTGACTCTTACACTTGAATTCCAAGCTTTACAGTTTCAAATCGGTTATGATTGTCTTGAGTTTTGAAGAATGAGTGACTTACAGTCCCATGTAATATGTTTAAAGGCCTGTACACATTAAGGCTAATTTGAATCTGTAATAACTTTCCTATATGCATATATGAAAATACTGCAGTTAATCTCACCATCTTATACATCCATAAGAAATTAATTTTTAAAATAACTATGGGTAAAAGGCAGAGAGAACAATAGAGGGAATGGAGCAAGGGGTAAGGGAGAAGGAAGAGGAAAGAAAGGGACCAGGGACAGAATTAGAACTTAGATATATTCCATGCTTTTATAATTAAGTCAAATGGATTCTACTGTCATGTATAATGAAAAAGAACCAATAAAAAAAAAGATAAAATAATTACTTTTTTGTGGTAATGGAGAGTGAACTCAGGAGCCATCTACCACTGAGCTATGTCCCCAGTCCTTTTTGATTTTTTAAATTTCAATGCAGGCTCTCACTAAATTGATGAGGCTGGCCTCAAACTTGCAGTCCTCCTACCTGATCCCCCCAAGTAGCTGGGTTTACAGGTGTGTGCCATCTCATCTGGTCAAAATATCACTTTTAACATAGTTTAGTGACTAATCCTTATTCTATCTAATACAAAGTCTGAAGAGATTTCTGTGATTTATTTTTATGTACAACTGAAAAATAGTATCATATTAATTTGTTGGGGTTGGGCAACCTATCCTTTAGTTTTATTTTCCAAGGGGAAAAAATTTATTTTTCAGATTTTTAAATTCAAAATATAAATTTATGGAGTTATGGAGGCAAAAAAGAAAATATCTAAATAAGATACTACCAATAGATCTTATTCTTCTAATAAATTAAAAACTTCAATACAAGCACTCCAACAATTAATTATTTGGAATGATTTCAGTAATTTTCCTTTATCAATTTAATGTCTCTCTTTTCTTCTGATGTCATGTTATAATCCTTTTAAAATGGTAATTTGCCTTACTTGTTTCTTGCCTTAATGAAGATGGAAGTACTGAATATGTACTATTACAGTTTAACCCAAATCTTTTCTGGAATTCATGAATGATTTCTGCTGTTTTCTTTGCTCTCCATGTTTAAATCAGCACCTTTGTTTAGGGTGCATTATCATAATGCCAGGTGTTTTGTTATCATTATCATTAGAAACTAGCGAAAGGAGAGCCTTGGTTGGTCTGTAAATTTCATACCCATGCAGAGCAAAATGTGGCACCAGAGTCCACAAGGAATTAATTTGTTTCACTTGAAATAAAAGTCTAAATTTTCATGAGAATGTCGGTTATAAAATGAAATACAAATTTTAGTGGATGAATGATACAAGTAATTAAACATGGCAAGAAAAGTACATGTAGGGACTTTTGGTGGATCCAAATGTAGCTAATATTTCAGTTCCTCAAATGTTTTACAGAGAAGCCTAAAGTCCTAAATCTTGATATTTAAAATTCCCACCCACCCCCAAGTTTTTAAATCTCTTTTTCTCTTTGCATACTAGGCATACAACTAAATTAGTAGCCTCTGCTTTTACTGAGGAAGATGGAAAAGTATGAAGTTAGGAGAGCTTCAGTGTTAGTCACCACAGACCATCAATATTAAATGAATTAATAAAACCTCTAATATTTTCTCCATCTTGCATCTACAGTGAAAACTTTCATCTCCATTAAAGTTGCCATAACACAATTTGTGTTAAGATTAAAGTCCCTTGGATATATAACTTGTATTTTTGACTCAAGTTATATGTAGAGAAATTATTTGTATGAGGAGACTCCAAGGATTAATTTTTTATTTTTTTAATTTTCTTTTAATTTATTTTTATTGTAAACAAACGGGATACATGTTGTTTCTGTTTGTACATGGAGTAACAGCACACCATTTGCATATTCATACATTTACCTAGAGTAATGATTCCATTATTTTTTTTCTTCCCTCTACCCCCCCACCTCTCTTTTCCCTCTATACAGTCCCTCCTTCCTCCATTCTTGCCCCCTTCCCACCCCCCATTATGTATCATCATCCACTTATCAGAAGAATTAATTTTTAAATATGTTCTAAGTTTTCTTCACATGCTGATAAACACACTGCCTAACTAAAAAATTACAAATCAAAGTGAAGGGAATTGACAATTGAAAAGAAAAACATGCATCTTTTCTAAAAGCTGGAAGAGGGTTCTTTGTGTTAAAAAATAGGATAACATCAACAAAGACTACATCTAAGGTTTGTGCCCCAGCATTAAAATGTAAGTGTATTTTTTAAGGATTTTAGTTGTTGTGGTTTATACTCTGATGTGATGATGTATCGAGTGTGTTAGATGAAAACCATAGGTATAAAAGTAAATGAATCTTAACTCTGTATTGATGATAAGTAAAGTCTTAAATGCAAGACTTTCTCCCAGTGGCCTCTGACATAAGTAATGCTATTTGCCCAAATCCTAAGCAAGGAAGTTGGGAAAATGTAATTGGCTTTATTGAGAAGTCTATCTCATAGACAATCTCTGAGTAATTCTAGGTCTAATCTTAAATTATTCAAATTGCTGAATAGCCTGAAGTATTTTAGTTCATTATTATTTTTAAAATATGATTCTCAGTATCATGTTTGGAAGGACAGTATAGCCTTAAACAAACGTTCTTAAACAGAAGTTACTCTGGCGAGGCTTAATGGTGCACACCCATAATCTTCAGTGGCTTGGGAGGCTGAGGAAGGAGGACCACAAGTTCAAAGTCAACCTCAACAATTTAGTGAGGCACTAAACAACTCAGTGAGACACTGTCTCTAAATAGAATACAATAGGGCCAGGGATGTGGCTCAGTAGTGGAGTGGCCCTGAGTTCAATCCCCAGTACCGTAAAAAGAAAAAAAAAAGTTACTCTGAGTAACTAGCGACCTACAAATACATATATCAACAAATATTTGTGTCAATAAATATGTCTGAGGCACCAACTATGCCTTAGACATCAGTAAGTACCCAGACTACTATAATCAGTTGCTAACACAAAATCCTGGAATAGCGGGCATGGTCACCAGTAATCCCAGCTACTCAAAAGGCTGAGGCACAAGTTCCAGGCCAGACTGGAAAACTTAGTGAGTCTGTGTTTCAAAATAAAAATATTAGAAAGGAATGTAGCTCAGTGGTAGAGTGCTAACCTAGCATGCGTGGTACTCTGGATTTACCCCCAGCACAAAAATAAAACAAAACAAAATCATAGAATAAATGAGGAAGTTGCTTCCGATTCACTATACTGTCAGAGACTGATACTCTCCTGTAATTGTCATCATTTTCCCATGTTTGTAAGAACTGCCACCCAGAGACAGAATACAAAACTTTAAGGAAAGCATGTAATTTAAATATTCTGTTTAAAAATAAGTAAATCCCGAAGTTGAATTGGCTTTACTTTATAAAGGTTTGAGGATTGAGGAATAAGATATACAACTTGAGTCAATTGCTTTGATTTTAACCCAATTGCCACTTTTTCTCAGCATTCATGTCTTTTAAAATTATTTTGAGGGAGCTAAAATGAATGAAGTCATTGAAATTATATGCTGTATTATAATATGCCATAATATTTGGGAATTTTCTGTAAGGATTCAAACCAAACTTGACTAGGTACATGTTTACAAGTAAGATTCTTCTATAATTTTTGTGGGGGAGGAGGCTGTCCTGGATTGAACTCAGGGGCACTCAGCCACTGAGTCACATCCCTAGCCCTCATTTGTATTTTATTTAGAGACAGGGTCTCACTGAGTTGCTTAGTGCCTCCCTGTTGCTGAGGCTGACTTTGAACTCGCAATCCTCCTGCCTCAGCCTCCAAAGCTACTGAGATTACAGGGGTGTGCAACCATGCCTGGCTTTGCTCTCATTTTTCAGAGTGCTTTGAGGGTTTCTGGTTAACTGTTTTTGCTAAAAGGAACAAATATTATATACTTATTTCAAAACTTTAAAATATGCTTAAACAATTCTACTTTCTATAATGGAACCTTCAGACTCCAAGATAAATTAATAAACAAGAATAAAAAGGTAAGTGGACTCTTTAACTACAAAAACAATACTCTCAAGTTTTTGATCACTGATGTCAGAGATGAATAAGATAAAATCTTTGCTTTGTTTGCAAGGGAAGAAAACTTAGTTTCTACTTTCCAGAGTATCTCCAGGATATATAATTTTTGTTTTTAAATTTGCTTTGATTTTATTTGTTTTGATTTTGAATACTAATTAAGTATTCTAAAAAATACATCAAAATTTTGCTAAATATTTGTTTGTTTTTAGGAACTCTCAGAAAATGAAGTGTTTGGATCTTATTTCTCTGTGAAGTCTTTCTTTTGGAGGGTAATGTCTAAATACTTTATATTAATATGCTTGATTTTTTGTTCTACATAGGCATTTTGAAAGTTAAGTGTGCATTAAGAAATTCTCTTTTTTAAGAGAAAATAGGCTCCCAGAGAGATGTATTCATTTGCCTTCTTTATTAAATTTTATTCTAAGCTATCTAGACAGTTGACTCTTTTATTTCTTCATTTAAAAACATTAATAACTTTATATATTTGAGTCTTTGAAGTTAGTTCCTTGTGAGACAAAGGTTATTCCAAATTCCAAAGAACTGGAACCCCAGAGACCTTCCAAGAACATGATGGTGCTTATAGAAGGCTCTTTATTCCACTTTTAGAAATGGGATTATTTTCTGCTCCATTTCTGTTCAAAAAATTTTACTTGTATTTCAATGATCTTAACATATATACTTGATTTATACTAGATAATCAGTGCCCTTTCTTTGGGATAAAAACTATGATTAGGAAAATATCAACTCTGCTTTTGATTGAAATTTTTAAAGAGTGAAATTTCTACTGAGTTTTAATTAGTTGCAATTTAATTTACTCTTCAACCATTAAAGCCTTATGAGCTCTGTCATTCTTTTTCTCTGCTAGTATTCTGCATCATATGCAGCATGATTTATTACTAATGCACTTAATACTTTGTCTTTAAGAGTGTCCTCTTTCTTTGAAAATTCACACTTGATACATGATTACATAGCAATAGTCACTACCATGAAAATGCTATCATCTTAGAGCTTTGCTCTTTTCTTTTCTTGGCTCTCAAACTGCCCATGATTGAAAATTACCTTTTTACTTAAAATTTTAAGATGTGGTACAGTGTCTCTTAAGCAGACTGTCAGGTTCCAGATTAAGGCATACACTGACCATTGAGCAAGTATAAATCAAGTCTTCTCATCCCTGCCTGCTTCAACATATACACTTTTTTTGCACTTTATTACTGTAAGACTATTTCAGTGATTATAGTCTCCTGATTTGCATTCAGTCAACTGCCTTTGCTGAAGGTATTCTATACATTTACTGAAATAATCATAGTTCATCTTACATGTTCATGCAATGTCCATGATCACACAAGCTGTTTTGAATCCTTCCATAACCTGAAATGGAAAATGACTTTCTGCAAACATTTTTTCATTGTTTTCTTAAGATCCACAAATATGGTGAATTCACATGGAACACTTATTTGAGAGCAAAATTTGAGAGTGTTCTGTGTTCTGTTTGTTCTCTGTGCAAATACAGACTGGCAATTATGAGTACAGATTTGCCAACAGGACCAACTCTGTAATTAATACTTTTTCAGAAGTTTCCCTTTCAAGTGATTCTTTCAACATCTTCTTCCTACTTTGCTGTTTCTAAATTAGTCTTCTATTTATCAGTGCTTTCCATTTGGTTATATTCATCCTTAAATTTAATAACCTTTATCAATTTCTTAAACTGTGCAATTTATTTTTTTTTAAATATAAAACAAATTTATTTAACAATAAAATAAAAATTGAACCTTGTTTCCTCTAGGCATCCTTTTAACATAAACCCTTTTTCTTCTTAACTGGCAAATTTCTTTTTTTTTTTTTTTTTTTATTTTTATTTTATTTTTTTTTTTTTATTTTATTGTAAACAAATGGGATACATGTTGTCTCTCTCTTTGTACATGGCGCAAAGGCATACCATTTGTGTAATCATAAATCCACATACAATAATGTTGTTTGATTCATTCTGTTATTTTTTCCCCTTCCCCCCACCCCTCCCATCCCTCTTTACCCTCTATACAGTACTTTCTTCCCCCATACTTGCCCCCCTCCCTAACCCTAACTCTAACCCTAACACTAACCCTTCCCTCCCCCCCATTATGTGTCATCCTCCACTTATTAGCGATATCATTCGTCCCTTGTCTTTTTGAGATTGGCTTATCTCACTTAGCATGATATTCTCCAATTTCATCCATTTGCCTGCAAATGCCATAATTTTGTCATTCTTTATGGCTGAGTAATATTCCATTGTGTATATATACCACAGTTTCTTTATCCACTCGTCAATTGAAGGGCATCTAGGTTGGTAAACTGTGCAATTTAATAATAACAAATACACAAGTTTAAAAGATAGCTTTTTTGTGTTCAAGGCATAGTGGTAACGCTTTTTCATGGGAAAACAAAAACAAATGAGTGACAAATGAATTGAATTAAGGGCAGAACATTTGGGGGTTATTTATTTTAACAACAAGGAAACAAAGGCCCAGAGAAATATCAGTGTCCTGAAGTACTCAGATGATGTGATCAGAACCAATATTCCTCTCTCTGTGAATGCCACAGAAATAAATGTTTGAGGAACTTACAGCAGGATTCCTCTCTGAGTTGATGAAGAATAGGAATGCGTGAGTAGGAAGAGCAGCTCCTCTGTTGAGGAGTTGCTGTGTTTGATGTCCTATGTACTAAATCAGAAAATTAGTGGCCAAGGCTACTTTGGATGAGTATTATCTCACATATGCACTTACAAAGTCCACTCTGACAACCTATCTTGTGGCTCTTTACCCAAGCAATATTGGTATCCTGATAAACTTTTAGTGGAAAAGTATATGAAAGGTTTCCCATGAACACTTTCAGATATGCTCAGAAAAAATGTTGCATTAAGAGTATACATTTGTTATGCGAGTAAAGTGAGATGGGATTTGAAAGAAAATTTTATCCACTTAATTTATAAGGATGAATACCTGTGTTCAAGAGATGGCAACTGAGTTATATTGACTGAAACTAAATCCTAGCAAGAAGTCACTTAACTGGAATGTCAGGGCTACTTGCTACATCTTAATTTTTTTGAGAGTAAATTGTATCACTATGGTGATACAGACATATTCTAATTTTTTTTAAAAGAAAAGCAGTTTAATTCATCAAGGTTATATCTTGGAATACAAAGCATTAAACCATGGATACAACAATTACCATATTTCTCATGAAAACAGTAAAAATTATGTGAAATCAAATTGGATTACTCTAAGTCAGAAGTTTACTAAAGACTTTAAACGTCCCATTAAAGGAGTGTAACAGCATAGTTCTTTCAAATATTTAGCACACTTATGTTTCTCACTAGATTCCTCTTATCTACACTGATAAGAGTTAATTGAATGAATTATCTTACAAGATCACTGAATTAAAGAGAAATATTAATATTTAAAAAATGTAAGCAGCTGGGATATATCAAGATAAACTCACATAAAAATGGATAAAAGGATTATGACAGGCAAAGAAGAGTACATACAAAAATACAGAACAATGGGGAGTTATGTCAGAGCATGACTTAAGGTTGGGTCAAACAGAAGTGTGGTTGGAGGAAGACCACAGCCTAAGAAGAGTTGTTGACTTTATAAAACAAAAACGTGGCCCTGTACATTCTGAACAACTCGATAATATATGAAATACCTCCCCAAATGGTCAGATGTTATTTCCAGTTTTAGACATGAAAATAAGACTCTCAAAAAAAATGGCAGCTAGGCATGATGTTGCACACCTTTTATCCCAGCTGCTCTGGAAAGTGAAGCAGGAGGATTGCAAGTTTGGCCAGCCTGGGCAATTTCGCAAGACCTTGTGTCAAAATAAAGTAATTTAGAAAGTTGGGGTGAAGCTCAGTGGTAGAGCACTTGCCTAGTATGCTCAAGGCCCTGTTATATATGTGTATATATGTATATATATATATATATATGTATATATATAACCTATATTTCCAATGTCCTAAAATAATAATATATATATTATTTTTAATTAAAAGTTTCAAAAGAAAATATCTCTGTCATCAAACCAAAGATGATTATTCCTTTCCCATGTCATTGGTAGAAATTTACAGATTATTTTAACAAGCTAAGAAGATTACAATATGTATGAAGCTAGTCTGTTGGTGTATACTTTGAAGAATACAAGAAAAACTTAAGAACTTTTGTTGAGCCACAATGCAAATTAGAGAGGGCACCTCAGTAATATAAATAATTTCCTAGCACCACAAATTGTATCAAGAAGCAATAAAAATACACCAGAAAATTAAAGGATAAAAGCCAGGAGAATTTCTCTGAGGATTACAGTGCCAGAGAGTCATCGTCTAAGAAGAAAGGCACGGAAGCTTTATTGTCAGAGCATATACTCAGCACTGGATGCACAAACACTGGGAGGCCTTCTGCAGATGCAATCCTGCTTTGAGAAGATGGAGGACTGCAAAACAAATCTGGTTGTTGGACTTCATCATCCGGGTGCAGTTCACTGGAATAAACTCTGCAGGAAAAGGAAAAGATAGGACATGCCTATACCTGGGATTGAGCCCATAACTGCTCCACACTCTAGTTTCTGCAGCACAAAACAGTCATTCTTGGCTGTCAGTATATCTTTTTTTGTGGTGGTATGTGGATCATTTAATTAAATAAAAGCTTGTGCCATCCCTGTGCTGAAAATAGAGAAAAGAACTGACTCCACACATGCCTTATCGTAAATACACAAGTCACGTCTTTTACTCCAGTTTCAATAGCTGGATCTCATTTGGAAGTATTAGTCTTTACACAGGTAATACAATCCAGGATAACAAAAGCCAAAGATTGTTCATACATACCAGGGAGAAGATTGGTGTAACTGTGGTCCCCTAGTCACATGTCGAGTCTAGATAAACTTCGTTTGGGTTTTGATTTATTTTTATATCAGAATTTAGACAAATAGGATATATCCTGTTATTAGTGGTCCAGTTTTTCAAGGAATGAAACTAGTAAAATTAAACAACTAGAGTGGGAATACAGAAGTGCTATCAATCTAATATGCTACATTGCACAACTTGAGTACAATTAACTCTCAAATGCTCTACCAAATAACATGTGCCAGAGTTATTACCACCTGACTACTTTTACTTCCTCTAAGTTCCTAATTAGTATTTCTCAATAATTTATAATCAGAATATATTTTATCTAAATGAAAGGCAAAGCAATTTGAAAAACCTATGCTGATTCTTTTTTCTTTCTTTTTTGTATCATAAATTTCATAGGTTATGTCCAAAAAATGAGGTATAGTGGGGAAGTCATGGCTTAGGTATCAGTAACCCCAGGATTAAATCTCAATCTTGCCAACTTCTAGACATTTGGCTTTGAGTAGGACATTTGCCTTCTCTATACCTCAGTTTCTTTGTCTTAAAAAAGGAATGTTTGTCATGAAAAATACTGTAGAATGAAAACTTCAGCATATCATAGCTACTCAATAAATGTTTCTGTGTGACCTAACCTATATTTCCAATGTCCTAACCAGTCCTCTCTGCTGATGTCATTAAAACTATTGCTTCCTATCTCTTCATAATTCTCAAATCAACTCCACCATGATACTCTCCCTCCAGATTTTCTTGTTCAGCCTTATATTTCTTAATCCATCTCTTGCTGCCCTTGGTTTCAATAGGGAAGGAATCTTTTTTTGCCTTTTTTTTCTTTTTTTTTTTTTTTGTAAAATGATAGCAAAGGCAGCAAGGAGAAGTCTTTTGTGAGACAAAATATCTATTACTTTATAGATATTTCCTTAATCATTACAAAGGATTTTCATGTGGGATGAAAGATTAACATGATCATAGTTATTGCTTATCTATGTAACATTTATTCTTCTTTAGGTTTATCATTACTTTAACATTGGAAATCCCTTTAAGTATCAAGCTTGGGAAAATTATTCTTTCTGTGACTTCTCTCACTGTGTTTGTTTTTGCTAATGAATCTATTAACAAAATCCTGAAACCACTTCAGTAGGATCTATCACCATGTAATCTCTGGGCTTTATTTTCTTGACCACAGAAGAACAATTGTACTAAAAAAAAAAAAAAGAAAAAAAAAAAAAAAAGAAAGAAAGAAAGAAAATAAGATTAACTGTAATTATAGAGATGTACTGGCATTTATTTTCATTATGCTACAAGACATTTTCTGATAGTGACTTGAGAAGCAAATACATATTTTTCAAATAATATTTTTAAGTAATTCTAAATCCTAATCAAAATTAGGAGGGGTTAGAATGGCACAAAGCTTTCGCACACAGCTCTGACCGTTCATTTCCATCCAGACATGTAGCAGGCCTGCTCTTCCTGTCCTGGGCTTCTGCAGAGCAGAACTTCAGAGTCCTTATTTCCAAAATGTACAAGTAAGTTCAACTGTTCAGTTCATTTATTTTTTCTGAGCTTGCATGAGCTATGAATTCTGAGGGCTGACTTGTACTGAAAACTACTTCCTATCCTAACCTATTTTTATAATAATCTTGAATTCTTTTTCAAGGAATAAAATAAGTAAACTAATTCTCTTTCTTCAGTGCCAACTAATCAGTTCTAAAATCTTCCTAAGGATACGTGTTATTGACTAATTGCTTCATGCTTTTAAATTTATATTATTACCTTGATATTCTTTATTAATTCTGAACTTGGATGGGTGTTTCTTATGAGAATGGCTCTCAATCTTTGGTGTGTATAGAAATCACATGGGGCACATTTTGAAATGAAGATTAAAATCTACTCCACAAGAACTGAATCACATCCAGGAAGGATCAGACCCAGTAATTTCAACACATACACTGCTAAAATATAGGCACTACTGCCTTAAAAGTTCAAAGTTGATATGTTTCTGTGTGTGTGTGTGTGTGTGTGTGTGTGTGTGTGTGTGTGTGTGTGTGTATTTTGTTGGGGATTAAACCCAGTGCCTTGCACATGCTAGGCAATCACTCTACTACTGAGCCTCATCCCCAGTCTAAACTGTTTCTTTCACAGATTTGGTTCTTTGCTTTGAAGCTGGGATGGATTTTCTTTTTACTTGTTGCTCCTTTTTTCCCTCCCAAATAGAATTCTCATTCTAAAAGGACTAGTTGAGCATCTTACTTTAGATAACCAGTTATCAGCTCTAATATGCTATTTTATTAAGGTATATCTTGGATTTGCTTAAAATTCCTTGTCCTTTATGTACTCAAAAGTTATTGGTTGATTGATTGCCAGTAATTCAATCAATATATCCTATGGTAAAAAACATTAATAAAGGAAGGTAATACATTAAACAAACTTTTTATAATTATTCACTAGGCTCCTACTACATTCTTTAAATTCTCCAAATATCCAGACTAATCTGCTTTTCTGATAGTAGATTTAGAAGCATGTCTAAAGAAAGACTTTAAATAGATTAATAATATCCATACCAGAGAGTGAATAATGTTTACAATTATATAACAACAATAGGCATTCGAACACAAGGGAAGGCCAATGGACATGCTCCATGTCACTTTCAGAGCAGGGTCTCTCACACTTTTGCACACATCAGGACCACCTGCAGGGCTGATTAAAACAGATCACTGGGCCCCACTCCCAGAGTTTCTGATGCCATTAGTCTGGGAAGGGCCAAAGAATTTAAATTTCTGCCAAGTTCCCAGGTGGCATTGGTGCCATTGATCTGTGGACCACACATTTAGACATTTGCTATAGAGGAAGGAAACTTTTGAAACAGCAGCAGCCAACTCAGAAGGTACCTGGGAGAGCACTAAGTCATTGGCTTATGAAAAGTTTTTGGCTGTGGAATTCTGCTTATCACCACTTATTCAATGAGCCCCCCAAAACTATAATTTATAAAAATATCTAAAAGTAGTGACAGACTATCTTAAGCAAGTTAAATCTTTATCTTTGGTGGAATAGTCCTTTTCCCATGCAGGCTCCCAACACACAGTCTACCATACACGCACAGAAGTGTGTTCTTGGTACACTCCAGGCCCTGAAGGATAGTCTTGGAAACCAAAAATAAGAAAACTGAGTCCCAGAGAGGGAGCAACATATCCCAGTCATATAGAAATTGCTAGAAAGATGAAAGTGAGAAATTGGTCCCTTAGTATTGTAGGGATGGGGTGGAGGGATTGGTTCCAACTCCCCTTCCCACAGTGGATACAGAAATCTGCAGATGTTCAAATTCCTTACATAAAATGACATCATATGTGTGTAAACCTACACACATCCTCCTGTTTACAAATCATCTCTAGATTACTTATAATGCCTAACACAATGTAAATTCTCTGCAAATGGTTGTTATACAGTATAGTTTAGGGAATGATGGTGAGGAAAAAAATGCCCATACATTTTCAGTAAAGATGTAATTTTTCTTCCCACGTATTTCAAATCCATGTTTAGTTTATTACAGATGCAGACTCTATGGGTATGGAAGACCAAATGTATTCAAGTGTGTGTTTTTTCTACCTTTGATAGCCAAAGTTTATAATCTTTACCTTAAAATTTTATTTCAATTTTCTATTTTCATGCTTAAACTAAATACTTATCTGTTTAATGACCATGCATTTACTCATTATTATATGGTTATTCCATAAAACCCACAGCTGAATTATGGAGTTTCTTTCTAGAAATGTGCCATTTCAAAACAAAAGTTACTGGGAAAAAAAATCACTTTTAAAAAATATTCAATTACCTTATTTTTGGAACTCTTTTTTTTTCCTTCTTCCTCTTTTTAGCCCTTTGCAGAGGTCACCTTAATTCCCACATTCATTAGCCTCGCTTTTGTGAAGGAACTCTATTTCTGTGAAAGCATGAAAAGTCTCATGGAAAGCACTTTTCCCCTCCTCATCCTGTTTGTGTTGGAATGTTACTAGAAGTGGGGGCAGGGCAAACAAATAAACTTGAGTATGGTACTATTAAGGAAACCAACCTAGCATTACTAATTGAAGATGATATGTAACCTAGATTGTATCAACTGCATGCCTTTATAGCTTCTAGAAAATATGTAGAACATGTGTTAGGTACATTCTTCAATAAACTGAAATATTATAAATAAAAATATGTGTGCTTATATGGAAGAAAAGTAGGAGGTGGCTTTATGAATTAGCTGTGTAGGAAAATTTGTTCTAGAATGTTACTTCAAATATAATCAACCTTCCTAACTGGGGAATACCATTTGGCAACATTATGTTTAAATTAGGGCTACTTTGCCCAGTGTAGTCATGCATGCCTATAATCCCAGCAGCTTGGGAAGCTGAGGCAGGAGGATCACAAGTTTGAGGCCAGCCTCAGCAACTCCTGGGGTCCTAAACTTAACAAGATCCTGTCTCAATGTAAAGTATAGAAAGGACTGAGAATGTAGCTCAGTGGTAAAGTGCCCAAGTTCAATTCCCAGTACAAAAACAAACAAATAAATAAATATTATTGCTGTATTTAAGCCTATGGGAGAACCTCTGCCCTAAAAACCTTTGTTGGGTGAAACTCAGGAATAAAGGCCATAAATACTGAGTTTCTGGTCACACATTTACCATTTATTAGCCCAACCACTCTGAACAGCAAATTCTACATCTGAAAAATGGGGCAGAAGTCTTGCCCTCCTCTAGGGATTTATTGAAAGCCAAATGTATAATATACATATAAATCCTTCTAACTTCTAAAGCGCTATTATTAATTATTTGGTCTTTGATAAGATAAATGTTTCTTTTCACTTGCCACATTTGTTTTCCTTTTTTTCCTCCTTTGCCACTCACAGTCCTTAATAATAGTTTCTGATCCAAAGTTTAAAACCTGCTTTTCTAGGATATGCTGTTAGAGGCCATCTCAATAGCAGCAGAGGTGGTTACATCAATCAATCATCTATCAGTCAGTCAATCACCAACTCTTACTGCTGCATTATACAGCATTAAGTACCATGAAATCTTAGAATGAAAATAACAACAAAAAACAATAATAACTTAACCATCACCAGGTGCCACAAATTCTAAGCAATTTTAATTGAGAACTTCTGTTTTAATCTGAGAAGCCTTTTGTTCAAACAAAATCCAATGTGCAAACCCAATACCTACATATAGAATGAATGGGAGCAGAGGGGGCTCTGACTGAAGTGGACAGAGTTCTGTGGAATTTGCAGGGGCTCCATGAACTTTCATTGCCTTTCAGAACACTCTTGAGGTATGTTGGTTTTAATAAGACAGAAACCAGCAATGTTTAAAATTTGCTATTCAAAAAGGCAGGAAAACATACAATGTGATTTAGAAAGATTTCCATTGAAATGTTCAAGGGTTAGGACTACTGTCTTTTGAAAAATGTTGATTTTGTTTTCCTAGTAAAAGCACCTGAAATGCACAACTTCTGATGGTGACATGTAAGAATGACTGGCATTACTGTATGATGTGAGAAATAGGAAGTCACTATGGGAGGGAGAGGTATACAGAATAGGCTGTAACTTCCGACCATTAATGTAGAAGGGCCTAGACAGCAAATAGGGCTCATCCGTAATTTAAAAGTTGCAGTACTTTAAGAGTCAGTGGAATGTTGAATTTCTTTATGAAATA
Organism: Sciurus vulgaris; assembly: GCF_902686455.1. Lineage (NCBI taxonomy): Eukaryota > Metazoa > Chordata > Mammalia > Rodentia > Sciuridae > Sciurus > Sciurus vulgaris. The sequence goes on from NC_136466.1 coordinate 91,708,429, forward strand.
GCTACATGGGAAAAACATGCTTGATGTTAGAAGGAAACAATATCTTTCATAGTATTGCTTGGTGCTGAATCTAGATTGAAAAAACATTTTAGTGTTTAAACCCTTTCTCCATTTTTTTTTCTAAATATGCTATTTAGTTAAAAGAGATTATATGTTCATTATTTGGTTGCTAATTTTAAAAAATTCTGATTTTGTTCACTGGCTTGAATATCATGATTTGGAATTGAGTATAATAAAAATTACTAAAGAAAAATGTTCAAATACTGGAGTGAGAAATGAATACTGAATATACTCACCAATATAAATCATGCATGTAATTTTAAAAATGAGTATTTGTGATACAAATTTCAGACATAAGTAAAATATCTTGAGTAGATATACTCAGAATATGTGTTTTGTGTTCTGTTACCTTAAATAGTCCTCCATTGAACTGAAACTCAGTTCTCTCCTAATGTGGCAAGAAAGTGTTTAAATTATCCAAATAGAACTTGTAACTAATCTTACAACAAAACACTACCCATAAAATCCATTTGTAACATGAAAAAATTCATCAAAACCCATAAATAATTAAAAATTAAATGTCACAGTGTAGATGTGGTCTTTGGTATTTATATTTATTTTAAACATGTTTTGCAATAGGCGTATTCAACGCAAATGCAAATATTCTCTGATATTCATAAACTGCATCTTCTAATTTTAAGAGTTGAAAAGCTAGACTGTCTCTCAGCACTAACCTCTTCTACACAGCAAATTTGTCATGATGTAATTTCATAATTCATTAACAAACTTATAACTGATAAATAATTAATACTCCATAAATTATTTTTATTCTTTAAAAATGTAGCTGCCTACTTTTTATTTATTGAAGAACTGTAACAGGGGAACAGTTAAGACCAAATGAAATAGTTGAGCTTGAAACAAAATAACCTAACTCAAATTTCTTTGCCACAAGTTTCAGACCCAAAGTTTACGTCTGTCAGACCAGCACAGAAAATCCCACTTGTGGAGAGGGATCGTCAGCATCACCTTGATTGAGGGGCGAGACCTCAAAGCGATGGATTCCAACGGGTTGAGCGACCCCTATGTAAAGTTCCGGCTTGGGCATCAGAAGTACAAGAGCAAGGTAGCTCTCTATTTTCTCTGTTCTGTTCCTGTCAATGTTGAGAAGGTATTGACTGGTAACAGCTCTGCTTTAGGAAATAAGAACACTGGGTATGCTTTGAAATACTTAAGAACTTTTAAACATCTTGTCAGAAAACAAGACCAACAATTCTATTGCATTTCTCACTCTGTGTGCTAGGTGAGCTTGAATAAATTGCTTAATTTTCTATGTCTCAATTTCTTCATCTATAACAGGAATGATGGTGGGAAGCCCCCTTAGCATACCTGGGTGGATTTACAAGAAAAAAGGAATGACAGCCCAGACAGAACATAGTTGAGGCCAGCATATAGAGTGCCCAGAGAATGTTGGCTATTATTATTATTTCACATGCCATAAGCCTTGTGAATTATTCTGAGTCATTTATCCAACCTTACTTACACCATTGCATATCACAAGGTTCTAGATTTAAGAAGTAAACAACCACATTCCTGCTGCCGCTATAACTATTTTATCATAGCACAAGTTACTTAGTTTCCCCGGGCCTTAGTTTTCCCATCTGTAAAAATGAGAATTAAAATAAAGCCTAGTGAAAAAGTTGTTGATAAGATTAAATGAATATATGTTCTGCATGTAAAGGGCTTTAAGTTCTGCTTGCCCATCATAATGAATCAGTAAATGGCAAAAGCAGAAGGAAAAAGAAATGTAGCAGTAGTAGGAGTAAGTATATTGTGTAGTAACAATTATGTTCTTAGTAATAATATATTAAGTAATATCAGCCATATATTATTAACAGAAGTAATAGTAATTAGTAAAAATCATAGCATCCAAAGCTGTATTTTGAGCACATGACTTATCTGCAGTATATCCAACTTTGCCCTCTTTACTGGTCAGTTTGGACAGCTGATATTCATAGATGGCTTGAAACAAGTGATCATTTCTATCCTGAAATAAGATCATGGTTCATTTTAAGGAGAATTCCTTTGCCTTGATGTCATCATTTTCCGGGATTTTTTTGTTTGTTTGTTTGTTTGTTTGTTTGTTTTTATAAACAACCTTCCCCTTCTGGGCCAGAAAGTTTTCATCAGAGCTTAAAGTTGTTAGGAATATCACAGTGCTGGTTTGTTATCAGGCAGTGAGCAGCACTAGCAGGCTGGTTATCTTATGAGTGCCCACCTGGAATGGAAATGCATCATTTCTGACCTGAAGGAAATCATATAAAGACAAAATCCTAAAGAAGAAAAGTGAAAAGTTAAGTTTATTTATGGACAGGCAAGTAAGAATACCACACCCTCCTCCCCCCACCTCCAGAACACCATAGGAATTCATCTGAGTCCAATGATATGACATTTGAATAATCATAGCATTCAGTCAGTGCCTTTCAATATTTTTTTTCTGACATGGAGTTTAACAAATTTTAAGGTTGTTCCTTCTTCCAAAAGTAGGTGTCTATGCCCACTTGAATCTTATCTTCTCTCAATTAACATCATTTCCATGTTCTAGTAGTCTTAAAGCATTTCTTATTTTTATAGTTTTGCTCTTTAGGTATAAAATATGAAACACAGCCATGGACATGTGTCTTTCTTTGCTCTTTCTGTCCATGATCTATTGCTGATTAAGTTCACATTATGAACTTGAAAAATTGTGATTCATTTGCATTACCTTTGCTCATAACATACTTCATGGCTTTCAAACTCTTTACATCTGAAGACCTGCCTTCATGCATTAAAGATAAAAGGCCGTGGCGTACCTTCCTGCTAAGAAACAAATATGAGTGTTGTTTAATCAAATGGTGAATGGGATTTTAAATCATGTCACTGTAGGTCACTTCGTTATCAGTTCTACTAGATTTCTTATCTGAATACCTGAAGTTACAAAATTATACTTCAGGTATCTTTCTTATATATGCAACATGAAGACATGTGCACCCAGTTTCTCCATGTGTACAATGGGGATAACACATCAATGCTATGAGTCTTAGGTAAAAGTTTACCTGACCACCCAAATCTGCTTGCTTTTCCCTTCTGCCATCATAGAACTTCATTTTCTGTTTTTCATGTGTTATGTCCAAGATTCCAATGTGTGGGGAGTAAGGGAAAAAAGAATGTCTAAGAATCCTTGCCTTCATTTATGATGTGATAACTATGAATCATGTCTTCCTCTATTAACTATGATTATGTAGAATAAATACTAGTGTCTGAGTGACCCATATGAAAGGTAAATATTTATCTATTTACCTTTTCTACATAATTCCTATTTCTCATCTGTTATGTAAGATAATTGAGGGCGCATTTTGATTTTTTCAGGACACATCCTTTGGGGGTCTGTTCAGCAATAATATACTAGAGAAATAATGACTCATTTCCATTTTTTCTGGAATCTTTGGTTCAAATAGCACACTTACATGGTCTTCCAGATGGTACCTAAACTTAATTTTTTAAAGGCTGATATTAATAACACAATAATGACCTTTTTGTTTTCCAGATTATGCCCAAAACTTTGAATCCTCAGTGGAGGGAACAATTTGATTTTCATCTCTATGAAGAAAGAGGAGGAATCATTGATATTACTGCATGGGACAAAGATGCCGGGAAAAGGGATGATTTTATTGGCAGGTTTGTGCAATTGTTATTTTTGGTTCACCCTTAAAGGCTGAATTTTGTTGAATTTTTAAAATCTGGTTATTGTAAATTATCTTTATTGTTTTAAAGGAAGATTTTTCCTTGGTAAAGCAGTATTTGAATTTAAAAAAATATATATGTAGATTCAAAGACTGACCAGTAGGTGGCAGTTTTGACTTGTTGTTGGACACAAGTTATTCTAATTCAGTATCTAGAAATTTTTTCCAGATGTCAGAAATATTGTGCACAAGTTATGGGAGTTGAAAAAGAGGAATTTCATCTGATATGGGATACTTAAAGAAACAAAGAGCATATTCATAGTCTATAAAGCAATTTAACATAGTACGTATTTTCATAATGCATATAGTAACCATAAAATGCATTATTTCCTACAACTGCCTACAAGGTAGAGAATCTTTATAATCTCTTAGGAGTTCATAAATCTATAAAGAGTTTCTAAGTTTTAGTGAAGGAAGCATGTAAGTGAGGTCAGTCCATTTTAATCTGATAATACAGGAAAAAAAACTATTCAGGCTTACATGACATTTCTTTACAAAGTCAAGATTATTTTGAATGACTACTTGAATCATGAGTTGGTTTAGCCTATTTTATATTTTTCAATAGTTATAGATGTGTTTTTGAAGCAAAATACATGGAAACCTACCAACACTGTAATAAAGCATGGTATACAAATATTTTTAGTTTAAAAAAATTTCTTCATTGTAGTTTACATAAATTTCAAGTCTTCATACTTAACATCCCAAAATTCATACATACTAATGGAAAAGACATTTTATTCTAGGAAAGTAAGAACAGGAGTACAATCCAACATACTTATCTCTTCATTTTTTAGGATTCTGATATATATTTTTTAAGCAATAGTTTTCATCATAAAAGAGGTCAAAACTTAGCTTCAGTTAATCTTTAATATTTTACTTGTAAAATGAAACTAGAAAAACACTATTGTAATCCAGTACTATGCTACACTTCAACCATTTTTAAAGAAAAGATCTATATTGTAAATTTTCCTAAAAGTAAAACACTACTTTTCAGAGTTTTCTGAAAGTTTAGTCTTCTTCTCTTTGCAGTGTACCACTAGCTGAGGTAGTGGTGTGCATCTGTTAACACATTAAAAGTATTTCATTATATTTGTATATTTATGATTCTATCTCCCTCAATAGGCTATGAGTTCTTTCAAGGAAATGGAATCTCACTAGTCTCTTAATGATTCATTCATTTTCATAGTTTATAGCAACACTAGTTATATTTGGTAATCAGATAATTAGAATTGCTTTTGTATGTAACTTTCTGCTTTCATCTCATTATTTGATATTCAGTCTTCCTTATTTTGACAAAATAATGAAAGGAACTATACTCTAAAATATACTGGCTTCTCATACTTCTGGTGACATATGATATGAAGTCCTTCTTATCCCTTTTTCTACTTTTTTGCCATAATGAAAATATATTTATATTTTTTTCCTTTGGGAAGAACAATTTGGTAGGTATGAAAATTTCTCAGCCCATTTGTTACTGACTTTCTCTTTTCCTCACTTGCTAATATTATGAGTTCTTCAAGGGCAGAAGTGGATGGCGAGAGGTGGACTTGTTTGTTTCACTTCTCCTTATTTCTAAGGATTTATGTACATTTAAGCAGATATTCAGAGAACAGTAACAGATGAGTGGGTAGAAAATCTAGATAACTGAGAAATCTAGGAAAGTTTTGTGAAGTTCAGAAAAAGAGAGTAATCTGGGCTGGGGATATAGCTCAGTTGGTAGAGGCCCTGAGTTCAATCCCCAGCACTGCAAAAAAAAAAAAAAAAAAAAGATAAGTAATCCAATTTGTAACACATGCCAAATGTAATAGTCTCTGAAAGCAATTTGAGCCCAAAAGTTTTAGAGCACAGAAACAAGAACACAGGTATAGACATAAAGACTCCTAGGCCAGGTATTGAGTATCAGTTTAACTGATTACCACAATGAAGGGAGTTAGTGCTAAATTTTGAGATAAGCAAAGGTGGGCAATAGAAACTTATTGTAAACTCTTCTGATTTAACAAAAATACTTGTTGCAGAAAAAGGAAATGACTGTGATAAATCATCATTTCAAATCTATTTGAAGTCCAAATAGCACTGCAAACTCTAGGTATCTAGCTTTATGCTTGTTACATTATACTTTAAATACATCCTTCCACTGGTCAATAGTATATTATTACACATCACTGACGAACAACTTCTGTTTACGTATTTGAAGATTGTATGGTAACAGTAGAGATAATACAGATTATAATAGAATTTCTTAATTCTTAAAATAGTTTAGAAGAGAATGGACTTCTGTTACACTAAATTTGAGTTGTTGGGTAATATAACAGGAGTAAAATTATCAATGTGATCTTCTCCCTTCTTTGGAAAGCTATCATTGCATCATTCTGTTTGTATTAACTTAAAATTAGAGACTTTTCTGGGAGATGGCTTGTGGCTGGTGAGTAAATTTGAAGTTGACCATAGACAACTATGCTTTCAATGACTGATATTTTTTTTTAAGGTTTCTCTCTAATCCAGGTCCCAAATCTGAGAATATTGACATGGATTAGATTATCTGGACTAGTTTTTTATGCTATAGTTTGTTATTGTTTGGACACATATGATTATTTTTGAAAATGTGTTTTGTGAATGCAAACTCAACAGTTTGTTTGTTTGTTTGTTTGTTCATAATAAAAGCAAGACCAATTACGAATTAAAGGGCCACTTTCAAATTTGGAATGTTGAAGCAATCGGAAGAATTTAAACAGTAAACATTACCCCTTCCATTCCCACTTAAATCCATGCAGTCAGGCTTGGGCCCCCAACAACTCACCAAAACTGCTCCTGTCAGGGTCACCTGTGAACACCAACATGTTTAATTCAATGGTGTTTAATCCAGTTTTCAACCTTCCTCTTTCCTGACCGAGCACCAGTGCTGGACTTCACTGATTGTTTCCTTATCTTGAAACATGTTTTCTCTTGGCTTCCATGACACCACATTCTCTTTGTTTCCCTCTTCCTTCATTGCATTCTCCTTTTTAGTTTCCCTCATAATTTTTTCCTTGTCTCCTACCCTAATCTATGTAAAGCAGAAGTCCTCACAGAGGCCCATGATGCTCTGCATTATCTATTCCAGTTACTCCTCTACCCTGGACTTTTCTCCCAATCTGTCTTTCCTGCCCTCTGCTCTCTCTCCAGTCACATTAGACTCTGTGTTGTTCCCTGAGCACTCCAGAACTATCCCTCTATACCACTCTTACTTTAGGCACCTGTCTGCTTTGCCTTTTTACCTTCTTTAGATCTGTGCACAAATACTTGTCAAAACCCCCTTTCTCCTGTCCTGCTCTGTTTTTCTCCATAGAAGTAGCCACCATTTAGTATACTGTACATCTCACCTATTTATTTTATCATTTATTTTCCCTGACTAGAATGTTAGCCCATAAGGGCAGAGATCTTTTAGTGTTTTGTTCACTCAATACCTAGATAAGAATCTGGCACATAATAGGAATTCAATAAATATTTCCTGGATTTAAACTTAAATTCCTCATAGCTTAATTTAATACTGGAAGTTATGACTTCATTTCCCAAAAAAAAAAAAAAAAAAAAAAAAAAAAAAAAAAAATGACCTGATACTGGGCATGAAAGAAATGTCAATTAAAACGGCATAATTTAGTGGAAGGTACAAATTTTCAGTTTGTGGAAATATGTATAGATATAATGCAAAAGAGGAGAATGAATTAAAGTGTAAATGTGTGAATAATATGTATAGTTAAAAATACTAAATTGTTATATTGAAGGTAAATACAACCCCTACGTCACCAAGATACTTTTATCATAACATTTTTCAATTGACACAAAAATTGTACATATTTGAGGGTACTTTATTATGTTTCAATGTATGTATCATGTAGTGATTAAGTCAAGGTAAACCTATTTCCTCATTGAGCATTTTTTGGTGGTACAAACCTTCAAAATCCTTTCTTGTAGCATTTTAAAAATTATACACTTTATTGTTATTTCTGTAGTTCCTCAACTGTGCCCTAGCACACCAGGACTTCTTGCTATTAGCACCTATTAACCGACTTTTCTCTATCCCTCCCACCCTCCTACTGTCACCAGCCTCTGGAAACCACTTTTTCTCAACTTCTCTGAGATTAACTTTTCAGATTCCATTTATCAGTGAGATCATGCCCTACTTATCTTTCTGTGTTTGGATTATTTCACCTAGCACAATAACCTCCAATTCCATCCATGTTGTCATAAATGACAGGATTTCATTCATTTTATGGAGGAATATAATTCTGTTGCATATATGTACCACATTTTATTTGTCCATTCATCACTTCATGGACACTTAGGTTGTTTCTATTCCTTGGCTATTGTGAATAGTGCTATAGTGTACATAAGAATGCAGTTGCCTCTCTGACATACTGATTTCATTTCCTTTGAATATAAACCCAGAAGTAGAATTGCTGGATCATGTAGTAGTTCAATTTTTTATTTTTTAGGATGCTCCATACTGTTTTCCATAATGGCAGTGGTAATTCACATTTCTACCAATGGGGTGCAAAGATTCCCTTTTCTCCACATCTTTAATAATACTTATTATCTTTTGTCTTTTTGATAGTAGCCATTCTTGCTGAGGTGAGGTTATAACTCATCATGGTTTCAATTTGTCTTTCCCTGATGATAAGCATTTTCTCATATACCTGTTAGCCATTTGTATGTCTTATTTTGCTAAATGTCTATGTAGGTCTATTTAGGCCTATTGCCCATAGGCAACTTCAGATATGATGATGATGACAATGACAACATTATTGAGTTTTTGAGTTCCTATATATAATCTAGATATTAACCCCTTCCTTTTTTTTTTTTTTTTTTTTTTGGTACTGGGATTGAACTCAGGGGCACTCAACCACTGAGCCATATCCCTAGCCCTATTTCGTATTTTATTCAGAGACAGGATCTCACTGAGTTGCCTAGCTCCTTACTGTTGCTGAGGCTGGCTTTGAACATGAGATCCTCCTGCCTCAGCCTCCCCAGCTGCTGGGATTACAGGCTTGTACCACCATGCCTGGCAACCCCTTCCATTTTGAGTCGACTCTCATATATATTGAGTGACAGAAGTCTGGTTTTATCTTTCTACATGTAGAAATCCAGTTTTCCCAAAATCATTTATTGAAGAGACTGTCCTTTCTCTACTGTGTATCCTTAGCATCTTAGTTGAAGACCAGTTAGCTCTAGATGGATTAGTTTATTTCTAGGATCTCTACTCTGTTCCAGTGGTCTAGGTCTGTTTTTATGCCAGTACCAGGCTCTTTTGATTACTATGACTTTGTAGTCTATTTTAAAGTCAATTAATGTAATGCCTCCTTTTTATTTGTTTATTTGTTTGTTGCTTATTATTGCCTTGACTATGGAGAGGTTGAGTTGTTCTGGATAAATTTTAGATTCATTTTTTATAGTTTGATAAAGAATGTTGTTGGTATTTTGATAAGAATTACACTGAATTCATAAATTATTTTGGGCAGTATAGACATTTTAACAAAATTGATTTTTTCAATCTATGTAGGAACACAGATGTCTTTCCACTTTTTTGTATTTTTTTCTCTTCAGTGTCTTTCATCAATGTTTGATAGTTTTCATTGTAGGGATCTTCTACCTCTTTGGTTAATTTATTCCTAGGTATTTTACTTTTTTTAACTGTTGTAAATGGGGTTATTTTCTTGATTTCTTTTTCAGATCACTTGCTTTCGCACATAACAACATTACTGATCTTTTGTGTTTGATTTGTATCCTGCAAACTTGATAAATTTATTTGTTCTAATAGTTTTTTGGTAAGCCTTTGAAATTTTCCATATATAAAATATATCATCTACAACGGGTGACAATTTGACTTCCCACTTTCCAGTTTGGATGCCCTCTATTTCTTTCTCTTGCATGATTACTCTCGCTAAGACTTACAGTACTTCATTAAATAAAATTGTTGAAAGTGGGCATCATTGTCTTATTTCAGATCTCAGATATCTTTCAGTGTTTCCCCACTCAATATGATATTAGTTGTGGACTTGTTATATATAACCTTTATTATGCTGAGGTATGTTTCTTTCATTTCTAATTTGTTCAGAGTTTACCTAGCTTTTTATTTTCATGATATCTAGAAGTTAATGATATTTGGTTGTTAAATTTTACACAAAAATAAATTTACCATGCACAGAAATAATGATAATATTGCTTTACAACTTCTAAGGCACTATTATGTACATTAACACAACAGTAGGAGGTAGCAAGGATGGTCTGTTTCTTACCAATTTTACAGATGCAAATAGTGAAACCAAAGTTGATTAGGAGGTTGTTTGGCTATTAAGTCACTGGACTAATTGAACTGAGACTCGAACACAGGTCTCCTGACTCTAAAGTTCACCCTCATTTCACCAGTCTTATATTCAGCATGTTCTCCTGAAGCCTTTGAGTGCTCATTACGATGCCAAATAGTCAATAAACCAACTTAGGAGATCTACACTAGATTTCAAGTTTGAATAAAAAAAAAAAAACTTACCTGTTGCTGAACTACAAATTTCAAGTGAAGGTGAAATAATGTTAATCTGCAGGTAATTATTTAACTTTCTGATCACCTGCATTTTGGCAGGCAAGACGGACTGCCACTTTTAAGATAATCAGCTAATAAATCCTCACAATTGTTACATTTTCATGCAGAGCAGTAATCTGAACAAATTGGCTGCTGACAGCTGTGGTAAATTGCCAAGAATGGGTGCTGTCAGAGAACAAGTTATTTTTATGAATGCACAGAGTAAGTAAATCCCATGTCATGCAATTTTATTCAGTTGGAGTTATTTGCAATCCAACACAGAAGATATATAGCATTATTTATTAGTGTGCAAAATGCTTGTTTATCTTTAAAGTGGCATTGACTTGGGGTATATATATTTTAGTTTTGTTGATTGCTACTGACTCTTGTGTTATCAGGGCCCAGGCATTGGTGCTGCCCAGTACAACAGTGTTAACAATTGTAAGCTTGAGTAGAGAGCTGAATTTCAACAAGCTTTTATTAAATAACATAGGATAAGAAAAACTTACTCTAATTGACAAGTTTTGGGTGACAAATAAATGCTTTCCAATTCTACAGCCATAAAAATAAATCTATGGCTCTGTATTTAAAAATCAGGTGAAGAGAATGTGGATGTATAGGTACACCTGAACATGTTTTCAGGTTTAGTGTGGAAACCTGAGGAAAAATAGCCTTTGATTTTGAATATTACAAACTAAAATTCAAAAGGTTGAAGGTCAATGCATTTGAGTTTCTGGCACTCTAGAGATTCTGATTTAGAATATTTCTTATTTGTGGCACTGAAACTACAGTGATCTTTTACTTCCTACATAAATAAGAACAAGAATGATTCTGCTGCATTATTAATTTGAAAGCACAAAAATTTCAGAAAATTCTAAAATAAAGGAGTCTTTGTTTATGAAATCATTATATTCTACATTTTTCTTATGTGAGTTTGAGTGGATAGTTCATTAGGGCAATAGACAACTTTTAAAGAAAGAAAGAATGCAGAGTGTGATTGATTTTTGTCTTGGTTTTTCATGAGCTCAACCTATACGAGATATATTTTAATCCCTTTTTTCATGAGTAACTACTTTTTCTTCTGAAGGTTTCTCTCACAAAATTTCTATTCATCACAATATTTCTCTAATAATGGGCAAAATTTCCAAGATAATTTCTGTGAACCACAATACATGTATTAAATGCTTTATTTTCAAGTCAATGAATAGGGAATTTTACAAGTTTGCAGAGCATGTTCTGATAAAGCAATCTCCCCAAGGACAGTTGAAAAGTGGCAACTTCTGACAACAGAAAGGCAGTAACAACATTTATCATCTTATAATGTCAGAGATGGTGTAAAACTTCTGCATAATCATGAACTTGAAAACACTTCAGCAGTTACATGGTGAATTATTTAAAATGCAAATATTCCAAGGAGGTAAATGTGTTATATTAATTTTTAAGATTTCATATTGTATTATGTATTCTTTGTTATAATAGTGTAAAGTAGTTCACATACACTAAGAAATTTCAATAAGCTTCATGAAATTTAAATTAAATTGTTAAATTTGGTTAAAAACTATGTGAAATTGTGTTTTCAAAAATTCCCTCTCCTGAAAAAAAAAAAAAAAAAAAATCTATGGAGGCTTGTCTTTCTATTCTGAAAGTTCCATTGTAAATATCTTGCTAATCATAATGGTTTCAGAAGATCATTAGTTAGTACTTTAAGGCATAAAATTCACTCAGAATTTCATTGTCAATGATCATAAGTATGAATTTCTATTGCAAATATTCTTCTTGATATATTGGATTATTTGTGCTGAGGTCTTGCTAGATCTGATTGTACCACCAGTGGTTTGTAAATCATAATGTGGCTGACAGGAGCTCAAATGGGAGTGGAAGTGTCAGCTTTGCAGATTCTTGTTTATCAATGCTGTTCACTTGTGCATGTTCAATTAGCATTATCTTCAATCCACAGTTCTTTTACTTGGATCTTTTAAAGCCAATTGTCCATTTTGCAAGGATTAGTTTAGTTAGAACTAGATTATATAATCCGTAAATCCACTTAACAGGGCATGTGTGAACTGCAATTCAGTAAACGGAAGTGAGCACAGAAGGGTGCCACCCTCAGCTCCTTGGTGTCCTACAGCTCCTACTCTTCCCTTAAAATACTGTAGACCAGGGTGACATGTTCCGAATTGGGGCCACTGTGTTAATGCATATGTTAACTGTCAACGAAGCTCAAAATCTGACTATTTTTAAATGAAACCTAATTCCAAATAGTTCCAAAATTTATTTCCTTCACCCCAGATTTGTTCCTACATATCCAGGATGCTCATCACAAGACTGCTTTATCTGGAAACAAATGTTGGTCACTGATTTAGGGATGGCAGAAGGAAAGCAGGGGAGAAGATAAGAGATAAGAATGCAGGTTTTTCTCCTTCAACTAACTATTAAAGGGAAAATATCACTTGTAAAGATGACTAATATTCCTTTCATGTAGTCAGATATCGAAATGTATATAGGCTTTTTTTTTTATGTTTTTCTTAAATACAGAGAAGTTTGAGTTTGGATTTGGAAGTCAAAAACATGGTATAGCCTCTTGTCACTGCTAAGTTTCTCTCAGCCCCAATTTCCTCATTTCTGGAATGAAGCAAAGAAGCTTTAAAATTTCCTTCAGTCTGGCTACATTTTTAAATCATTCTATTGATTGGTTGACTGATTAATTGAAGAGTTTGGTTCGGTACATATGTTTAAAATTTATAATATCAAACTAAGGCAAATGTGTGATAATATAATCAGATATTATATTGAGATCACACTTTAAACTTTCAAAGACATTTTTAATCTATTATTCTTATGTTCTTACACCTGTATGTAAAAAGAAGGCAGTTTTTAAAATCTTCAGTTTGTTAAGTGAGGAAACCTAAAATATAAAGAGTATAAATAACTTAGCATAATATCACAAAACAAATGAATAATCAAGTTTCATTAAATTTCAGTATTCTGAACCCCTGGCCATGCACTCTGAAGCCAAATACCTTTGTTCAAAAAAAAAAAAAAAAAAAAAAAAACTAACACAGTCTGGTAGTTCTGGAAATAAGATTCTAAAAAGCTAAAGGGCTTACAAGGGGACAAATTCCCAAAATCTAACAGAGGGCCTGACACACAGGTATTTATTAAATTGTTAGTAAATGAATTAATGAATGAGTGAGTAGAATAGTATTAGTAAGAAATCAGACCACTTTCTAGGGAGATGATATAGAAGTGGCAGAATGAGCACTATATATACTCATTACACCTGCCCTGCCACTGTCAAACATTGTCACCATGGGTAAATTTTTGGCCTCTCTGAACCTCTGTTTGTCCATAAGTACTTTTTTAATTACAAAGCACCAATTGTATTTCAGGTTCTGTGCTAGATGCTGAGAACAAGACATTGTTCCTGCCCTAAAAGTGTTTTATATAGACAACTGCAAATTGTTTTAATGAAAATTTGTAAAAGTTAGTCAAGCAAAGACAGGTAGATGCATCATCTCAAGTGGAGGGGTGCCTCATGCAAACATAGTGAAACAGAGAGCCCTTGCATGAAGTGTGAGAATTATAAGCACCTGAATGACAAGTCATATAGACATATCTACAAATGACACACAGTTAATGGTGGTTTCTGGAGGGCACTGTTGACTGCTAAGGCTATTTTGTAGAGAGTAGGAGCCCGGGGAGGGCATTGTCAGGTTGTGTCTTAAACATCCATAACTGAGAAAGGTGAACTGTGTCAGTGATTTTTGCCTTAGCTCAGGTTCTCTAGAAACAGAACTTGAAGCAATGATTAGGTGGTGGTGCTCAAGGGACAGATCCCCAGGCAGGGAAAACTAGGAAGTAACACAGAGTAATATGTTACAGGGTTGGTCACTGTTTCCTGTGTTTGAGAGACACAACTGATTGCTTAATAGTACACCCACCTGACCATGAATGATCAGGTAATATAGAATCATGTTTCGGAACAATCTAAGAGAGGAAAGATGGCATGGGAAGTTACCTTTCCATCTTCTATTCCACTGATCTAAGTTAGCCCCACAAGGAGACAACTTATGTATTGTTCCCATCCAGCAGCACTGACAGTTGATCTGGGAGCCAGACCTCATTCATATAGTGTGGTTTTGCATCCAACTACAGAAGTGACTTTAGAAAATAGAAACTTCCAGCAAGTGGCAGCTAGGCCTGGAGCTCCGTAGTATCCTAAAGGAGGGCCCTGCTCACTTTGGGCTAGTAAAAGAATGACCATCTCTAATGGAAGGCTCATGAGAATCCAAGCACAGCCAGTTGGTCATGGTGGTGGGATTAAGAGCAGCTCTTTGGAGGGACAGCCAAAGCAGTGGCTGAGACAAAGCAAGCAGCTGAGGCCCAGGATACATGATTCCAGGAGAATCTAGGGAGTTGCATAAGACATTAGGTACAATTTCAAATCACATATGTGGAACTTCCAATATAAAACAAGTAAGGGGAGTTGTTTTTTGAATCAAAGAGGAGAATCTACAGCCAGTTTTTTCACACTTTCTCCTAGGGTGACCTTAGAGGTACACCCTAGTGCTTCTTGTAATGCAATTTGAAATTAGATCAGATTCTTTCTTGCACCAACATTCATATTTTTTTTTTTAGTAATACATTTGAAGAATAGGCAATACAATGCCTGTTAAGATAAACTTGTTCTCTTAGTTATTTGGTTTGTGAAATTGCAGAGAAGGGAGATGTAGCAAGTGTAAACATAGATAGAGTTATAACAAATTGTGGGATTTGGGATTTTGAAAATTTTAAAGTTCATCTAGTTCAATTAACTCATAATTGCAGATGATAAGAGTGAAATTCAAGAGAATAACTTGTCTTTTAAAAGGTCATACAACTAATTAGTGAAAAATGGAGGGCTAGAACCAAGGGAATCTGACTCTGGGCTCTATTCTCTGAAGGTATTTTTGACGTTCATGAATTTGCATCACTGCTTTTTTAATTTTGCATTTTCATTTTAATAACAATATACCACTAATATGTGCCTATACTGGATCATCTGGATGACCACTTAATATTTCTATAGCCAAACTAGAGCAAATCTTCCCTTCTGCAGGACATAATAGTACATGTGAGACATGTACTGGAGACTGCCCTACAGTGATTACTACCATGTCCATCCATAGGGCAGTAGACTGTGTCTCAAGGGTTGCATCTTTGTACATATTTATTCAAAAGCTACAAATGCTTTTTCTCCACCCACTTCCAGCAATAATTTGATTTGATATTCATCAGTGAAGCTGATGAATTACTTCATCCTCAAGTAATTTTGCCTAGTTATAGGTGACACTTCATTTAAAATGGCTTCTCACTCCTAAATAGAAATTTTAAACAAATACCAGGTGTGAATAACATCAACTAGCACAAAGAAACTTGAAGTTATTTCATATTCTTGTCTATATTGGTGTAAATAGTACTCTCCACATTAGAATTATTAAAGTCAGAATTGTGTGACACTAAAGGTAGAACAGGACTTGAGAGGAAACCTTTCTTTGAGTATACTCAGTACTGAAATTTTAGTTGCTGTGGAAAAGCATAGTCTTCCTTATAAATTTATATCATTAATTTAAATTTTATTAGTTTCTTAATTTTAAAAATTTAATTTACAAAGTTTTCTTAATCATCTTATAAAAGCATAACTTCTAGCCTGCTTCCCTAGTTTACATACACACACATATTTTAACACATCAAAATAAAAACATAATTTTATACACTTGAAAATTAAGATAATTTTTTTTCTTTAAAAACAAATCCATGTATCACCCACTCTGAGAACCACTGCTAGCAGCACACTTTTCTCTTGGGATTCACAGTGACTTTAGGCTCTGGAGTTACAGGTTCAGGTTCTGGCTCTGTTGACCAGTTTGGGTCTCTGTTAAGCTCTTTTAACTTCTCTGGCCCTCTGTTTTTTTCACCAGCAAACTTAAGGACACAAGTATCACAAATCCTTATGTCTGTTGGAACCAGGTAGAGTAAGTGAAATAGCCAACTGTAACTAACAGGCAGTACTGAGGAAAATAACTAATTCAAAGGACATTTGCCCTGTATTTAAAATTACTGTATTAGATTTAGAACTTATTTAGCACACTACAAGCCAAAACAAGCCATCTATAAATCAGATTTCAGTTTCCAGTTTGCAATTTCTGAAGTAAATAATCTTTACATCACCTTCCCCAGCTCTAGAGCATTGTGTGTAATGAGTCTGATATAAATGAAGCATAAGCCCACATCTGTACAACCAGTGCAAAGTGGCAACAGCAAAAAAGGAAATTCTCCAGAAGTCTTGCAGGCTTTTCAGTGTTTTAAGAGCAATGCAGTGGCATGTAAGAATAAGTAAAGAAAGAACCTGGAAAGTGAATGCATGACCAAAGTGAGTGAAAAAAGAAAAGAAAAAAACAGCCAAGGGAAGACCCTTCTCAGTCCCAACTGAATCCAGCAAAGTCCTGTCTGGATTACAATTCCTGTTTCATTCTCTGGTATTCCTGATCCAAGCCAGAGATTCACTGCCATTTAACCAATTACAGGCCAGGCATTGTGCCCAGTGTTGGAAAGAACTCTAAAAAATCATATTCTTGTCTTTCCTTTTTAATAGATAATTCTTTTGAGTGATTATTTATCAGTTATATTTTTTACCCTCAATTTGTTTCAGGTGTTATTGATAAGAACTTATTCTTATTCCAATTAAAATATTAGATAAGACGTTTGTTATATTTTTACCATTCTTGAGAGTTTGAAGAGACAGCATGAGAGTATTTTTGAAATGAATGTTGTGTTAGAAGAAACAATGAGGTTTTTTATGTAAATTCTAGTTTTAAGAGGGTGTGTTCCAGATTTCATAGAAACTCTTATTTCTTGCTTTTTCAACAACAGTTAGCATTTAGCACACACAGACGTCCCAGCACTGACCAGGGCCTTATTGTTGGTTTTCATTTTTTATAGTTATGTTGCTCTCCTTCCCATTGTGTCTAAGCACAGCCATCATTCAAATAAAGTAATATGCAAAAATAAATGTCTGACTTTGGTTCAGTTTCTAAAATCACTCATGTTAAACAGATGTTTAAACCCCAGTACAAGCATTGAGTTCCAGTTCCTTGGCATTTAATTTAAAAGTAGAACAATAATGAACAAAGTGAGGAATAAAAAGGAATAAGAATTTCGTCTGGCCCTGAAGGCTGACCACTGTGTTTACAACACAAGAACTGTGTTTGTTGCTATCATTGGCTATTACCTGTTTTGAATGCCTTTTATTCATGTCTGCCACATTTTTCTCAGGTTATTAGATTTATGGTCACCATATCTGTTTCTTCAAAATCGACTGACATTTTTATGAAAGAGTTTGCACGGTGTTCAGCTCTGAGAGTGGCAAATAGAGCATGAGCTGCCATGTCATAGAACCCCATTGAGGACCTCACACCACTTGGGGTACAGAGTTTTCAGACGAGTTGGGAACTTTTATTTAGACTTTTGGAGTGTACTATAAGTAAATTGGCATGGTTTTCAAAATTTAGAACTTATGGACCCACCATTGGCATATATCATTCACTACTTAGTAACATTTATGAATGAGGGGAAAACACACCTTGTTTTAAAAGTGACATAAAACTCAGATTTGTGCTTTCCTAGACCCCTTACATCAATCTTTCTAGAAACAAAGCCCCTTCAACCCAGTTCCTTAGGTTCTTAGAGATGAGAAGTCCTCACCATTTCTGAATAGGGTAACACTGGTTAATAATCCAATTTTGGATAAGTACTTTTTTGAGTGTCTTACAGGAAATGAGCAATTACAGACCCTAAGGCAACCAGGATCTGAATTTTGTGAAGAAAGTCAGCTAAGATGAAAGATGTTTTCTTTCAGTGGGCCAGATAATATTTCTATTGATTCACTTTTCACATACCTCTGAGCAGCCCGCACTTCTTCTGTTTGATGTGGCAAAAAAAAAGAAAAAAAAAAAAGGCAAAAGCCACTTGCTGATTCAAAACATTTGTTTCTAGGTGCCAGGTCGACCTGTCGTCCCTCAGTAGGGAACAGACACACAAGTTGGAGTTGCAGCTGGAAGAGGGTGAGGGACACCTGGTGCTGCTCGTCACTCTGACAGCCTCTGCCACAGTCAGTATCTCTGACCTCTCCATCAACTCCCTGGAGGACCAGAAAGAGCGGGAGGAGATATTAAAGAGATATGTACGTATGTTACTCTCCTCCTTCTGGAGTCACATGTGACTAGATGAGGTTGTAAACAATGTACCCTGAGTGACAGATGTATTTCTGGAGAAGTTGTCTTATGAAAGACTCAACAGAAGCAAAACACTGAGCACATGCAAATGCCACACCGACTTTGCAGGATCACTTGCTTTATCCACCCCTGTCTGGGTCTTCAGTCTTCTCCAGAACCAGTTAGTTCCAGAGGAAATTCTGGATTCTGGGATTCTGCTCAGCAATTTTATCATGCAGAGAATCTTATCATAAAGTCAAGTTTACACAACATTACTTTTAAATTACCTCATTGACTCTGTATAGTTGCAATTATGATTTCCTTGTTTTTCTGAGTTTGAAATGGGGTTAATGGCACTTATGTTAATTAGAAGCATGGTGACTAGAGAGTATTCACAGAAGTGATTTTTATTTTCAATGGCTCAGAAAAGCCTCACTTCTTTCCTTTAATTTTTAAAAATTAAACGCGGTTAAAAGGAAGCTTCCTTCCCTTTGATCAAATATGGAGTGAGAGGGTAGAATAGTGACCTACCAAAATAACTATCCTCCACAAATCTTACCAAACCCAAACATTTGCAACCAAATCTTCCTATTTCCCAGCAACCTCCCACAGTGCATTTCCCACTGTGTAGTTTTATTGAATCAACAGAGAGGGGAGCTCTTACTCCACTGTTCTTTCTCAGTGAAGGCTTGGAAAAGTAAATGCCTCAGTACCCATGAAGCTGGGGAGAAAAGCTTTTCCACTTAAAATTACAAAGCCTGTATTGTACAATGCTGCCAGGTGTTTAGAAGGCTCCTCTAGACACTCAGCTATGAAACCAAGCTCTGACTAACAAAGAATGGCTTTAAAAAAAAAATATTCCTATTTGCTGACTGACATCCTTTCAATAACCGAATT
Organism: Sciurus vulgaris; assembly: GCF_902686455.1. Classification (NCBI taxonomy): domain Eukaryota; kingdom Metazoa; phylum Chordata; class Mammalia; order Rodentia; family Sciuridae; genus Sciurus; species Sciurus vulgaris. Next base: position 91,727,910 of record NC_136466.1, read on the forward strand.
TAATAAAGATGTACCTTATCAGGCTGTGCAGATAACATGAAGTGCTGGTACTAATGCTCTACAATATTCTTCAAACAGATTAGCAGGATGTGCGCTTCAGCAAATTTATTCTGGCTATCTCCACTGAATCAGCTGTCTGCTAATGCTTGTTTAACTCATCCACCAATGGTGTTATCATAAACAGTTTAATAGAGGTGACTTAGCAAGGCTAAATAGTATATATTTTTAAGCCACCTAAAAGAGTAGGGTATTGTGTGGCATCTTCTAATATATAATTGCAATTATGAAAATTATTTTAGTATTGGTATACACCAAAACATATTCTGTTACCAGAAGTGAACCCTATGAGTTAAAACTATTGTAAAGAAATTAATTGGTATATTAACATAAAAATTCTTGTAGATATTATAATACTGTGGTTAATAGATTTCAATGTTACTATCCTATATATGAAGATGATACTTCTGCTCAGGTAATTAGAAGTAATCCATCTATTATTGATTTAATTTTTCTTCTTGCTGGATGGACTTTCTTCCATTCAGAACTTGAATATTTGCCCATCTTCTTTCAACCCTTAGTTATTTCAGTAAATCATAAAATATTATTTGGATGTTCTAGGGAGTTCTCAGATTATATTCAGCTGAATATATTAAAAAGTGAACCATATTTTAATGTACTTTTTCATAGCCTTGAATTTCAGGCACAGTCCTGTGCTTCCCTCTAGAGATTTACTTGCTAAGAAACTACAATATGCAGTATAGCACATGTATTATAATTGCTCATAGCAAACAACGACAATGAGCTATATTTTAGGGCTGCAGGGTGTTTCTTTTTTATGCTATGTATTATGAAATGAATGGATGCTATATCATGTCTAAAATATCCCTTGTTTTGGAAAAACATAAAGAGAATTACTTGTTTCCTTGTAAGGATATGTATATTTTTAAAAGTTGAGGTTAAACTTAAGTATTTGATTTGGCATTGGTTGTGTTCAGGAAAGTAAATGAACTGTCCCTACTCTGATACGAAACAGCCCTTGAAAAATCTCCCTCCATTGCTGCTGTTTAGCTGTTCATTGCTAAGCATTAAGGTCTCACAAATTAAACAGACATTCCTGTGTGAGCCATTATTTGATCACCACATTCTGAAAAGATGGCTAATTCTATTTTTCTTTTTTTTTTTCTTTTTTTTTTTTTTTTCTTCTTTTGGGGAGAGGGAGGGAGGGAAGGTCAATAGGGGGCGGGTAGTAATGGGTAGTAGACCAAGAGCGATTGTATGACCTTCTCAGAACGGGTATGCTGAACCCTTGCTCCCCCTTGTCACAGTTTAAAAACCAGAGGAGCTAGTTTAGAGAAGAAGTTGTTAGCATTCCATTTTTATTATGACATTTCACAGTCATCTGATTTAATGTCCCTTGACCGGATTGTCCACCGTGAGACGATGGGCTTGAAATGTTATTTAGAGCATTGATAAAAGGTGAGCGGTTCTAAGATGACAGCGAGTCATAAGGCTGGTGGTGTGACATTAATTTTCTCCATAACAGAGATGGAATAAGACGTCACGGTGACAAGCTGTCAATCAGCTCTGGCCCCTCAGAGCATCTCGATGCCATAGGCTGGGGTATTGCCTCTCCCGTAATAGAGCTGAACTGAGATGCTCTCCCTGACAGCTGCTGCAGCCATAGAGAAAATATATTATACAGCCTTTCATTAAAAAAATAAAGAGGACTCCTCTCCAGAGCATTTCAATCTTTTCCCATCTATTGAGGGCTGAAAGGATTCACAGCAAATCATAGATTCCTCTGCTATGGAAATTTCTGGCTTCAGAAACCATCCAGGTTTTGAGGCCTTCTAAAATAACTATAAATAACAAGACAGGAATACCTCTTGATGAAGTATTACTTAAAGTTATATTTTTAAACTGATGTATTTATTTGCTTTTTTTGAGTTTTTATTATAATAATATCTGTGTGTCAGTGGCCTAAACAGTTGAAATTTGCAATAAATTACTGGGTGACAGCTGACTTGGAGAAATGAAACCATCAAACAATAATTACCCCTCCAAATGGGAAGTAGAACATCAGAGCTGAAGCACCAGAAGACAGGGTGTCTGTGGAATGAGATTACCAGAATGAAATGGTTCTCAGACATGAGGACTGATGATATTTGTTTTAGTCATGATGAAACTTAGTTTAAATTGCTTCTGAAAAATTAAAGTACTGGAACCTTTTGATAAAACGATCAAACCATCATTAGGGTAGGGGATTTGTCTGGTTTATTGCATTAGTTAAGTTCTCAGATAAGAAGCTTCCCAAACTTGATCCTTACTGTAGGAATACAATGTGCCTACAAACCTTGGAATTACAATACTGCTGTCTAAAGCCCCCACTGTTAAACCCTTAATTTAGGAGAATTTAAATAGAAAGAGAAGTACCTTTTCACTAAACTGTGTCATCTGGGTATTTTAAACAGATTTTTGGTGATAAACAACTGTTTAAAGACAATAAAAGATTAAGAGTTAATCCTTGTGCTAACACCGTTTTTAAAAAGTTAGGCTATGAGATTACAGATAGATCCCCATTTCCTCCTCTCAGGGTACCAAGGGCATAGCTTTAGTGTAAACAATGACTAGTCATATGGGACTGATAAAGTTCATATTGAAAGAAGCTTTGGACTTGTCAGTATTCTCACATTGGTAATACAATAATCGGGATGCTTTTTACTCTAGCAACATTTTAATAGATAACTTTATTATGCAAAAGTATGTTATGCTCCCTGGTTATGAAACATTTTAAAGATGATGATAAAGAAGTGCCTTTGATGCTGAGTAGAAAAGCTGACCTCACCATAGGAAAAATGCTATGAAGTGTAAATCAACAAATGCATTTCAGTGTTCTAGAGTTTCATTTTACTCTCAGAGTATTTGTGCCCATTAATTAGACTTCTGAATTGTTGTGTTGATTTCCTGCTTTTAATTTCTTCAAATACTTTGCTTACTAAAACACCACAATTATTAACTTAGGAAGCAAAATAGCTTTTATCAGTTGATTCTTCTATCAAAGTTGCCATACATATTCTAGCAAGTAAAACTATTTAAGAAAAAATTACTCCTTTTGAATCTATTTTCAAGTCATCAATTTGATTTATTTTAAATAATCATGTCTTTTCCCTAAAAGGTTTATAGCACTACACTGCCTTTTGAATTAAAGTCATTAATTTATCCCTAATTTAGTACATGCAATTTCCAAAACTTACCAAGAAGAAAATAGTAGAAAAATATTAACTAATTTATTGTTGATTTTCTTGCTTGTGCCCCATGTTTGAAGAGTGTTACATGACCAACAACTTAAAGAGTCAGTATTAGGAATCCTTAGTCTCCAAACCATCATCTCTACAGATGAAAGATTTCTTGGAGTGTTTTGATAGAGGATATTTAGAGAAGAAAAGAAAGTAGACATATCCTTTCTATAATTTGTTGTTCACCATCTATTGATAATTATTTATAGGGAGTAAATGTGATTTTTATTCATTCAGAAAATCTACTTATATAGCAATAATTAGCTACAAAATTGTGAGTGTATGTACATTCATGATAAGGAAAGGGTAATGTGTATTGGAGAAAGACAAATGAATTTTTGACCCTCTAGGGAGTATCTCAGGATAACCACAAAACTTAGTGTTTTCTCAGCACACTCTTTGAGACTCCTTAGGAGCTTTCTTTTCTGATAACAATCTTGGGGTCTTTCAGAGCCCACTGAGGATATTCCACAACCTAAAAGATGTGGGTTTTCTCCAGGTGAAAGTCATCAGAGCAGAAGGTTTGATGGCTGCTGACGTTACAGGTAAGAAAAGATGTAATTCTTCAATTGCACATGTGGGGCAGTATCCAAGGTCTACACCAATGAATATTCCAACTCTTCATTTTACTTAAGTGGATCATGGGAGTAAATAATTCAAATACAAAGATTTAGGGTTGATCTTACAAAGATTTTCCAACCCCCTGATTTTTATATTTTTAATTTTTATACTAGTTCTTCTTTTCAAAGGCAGAGTAATATATTAAAAATAAAAAATAAAAGCAAAATAACTTTTGAATTGTTGCCCTCCCCAAAGTTTAATCAATGTATTAAAAATAATTTTCCAGGTATTGTCATTTTAGCATAATGAAGCAATACTGAATCATCTTCTTTCAGAAAATACCAGCTTCCTGCATAGCCCAAATACTTGTAATTTACACATGCATTAAATCTGTTGTGTAGTTCTCTAGAAAGTTCTGATGAGTAGTGCTCAATAATTAGTATGGACTCTTGGGTATTTACATTGCTCTTTCAATTCCCTATTTGTCCAAATTCCTTACCATATCCCCCAAATCATTCTGAATCTAAACTAAGCATCTAGATTGTTTGAAGTGTTTAATGAGGGTAAAGGCTTGCCAAAATTAGTCAGATGGGGTGTCATACACCTGTAAACCCAACTACCTGGGAGCTGAGACAGGAAGATTGCAAGATCAAGTCCAATCTTGATAACTTAGTGAGACCCTGTTTTGTTTAAAAAAAAAAAAAAGACGGTAGGATGGTAGGAGTCAGGGGAATTGGAGCTGTAGTTCAGTGGTAGAGTACCCTGGGTTCAGTCCCAAGTACTCCCCTACTCCGAAAAATAAATAAAGAAGGAAGGAAGGAAGGAAGGAAGGAAGGAAGGAAGGAAGGAAGGAAGGAAGGAAGGAAGGAAGGAAGGAAAGAGTCTTGTTTCTTAAAATTTGCTCATTTGGGTATAACTATTTCCATGTGATGCATTTATCACGTAATTTCATAAGGATATGGGTGCTGTTTATTCCATTGATTAAATTATTTACCTCAAGATAGACTGACTTGACCACTTTTTATACAAATTTCCCTGTTTGTAGAAAGTACCAAACTATACTTACCATTGTGAGTGTCCTGCAAGATAACCTGCAAAAGGTAACAGACTTATTTGAAGAAATGTATTTTTCTTACCATCCAAGGGTCTGCAAATCACTGCATTCTTCAGTAATTCATCCATCAGAATCAAAAACAAATTAAAAAATAACTGCCTTCAAACTAAAGTGACATGTTTGGTCCAAATGAGTAATATTTTTAAATTTTACTACTTGCATATTATCAAGTGACTATTTTCTATATGATAAAGTAAAAATGTTGGGAGTTTATAGTTTCTTTAAAGAGGTAATTAGCAACTCATTTGTAACTAAGAAGATATATAAGAATTATCAAATTTTTTCAAAATATGTATACCTAAAAACAGTGGGAGAGGATAGTTTGGAAATCTGTTTGTATGTATACTGACTTGTCTCCTTGCACTAAACAATTAGTGAATGTTAAATTTATTCATTTTCTCTTTTATGAATTTCATTTCTAGTATGGTTATAATCAGATTAATCTGGAAAAATAATTTCTTATAAAAAAATTCAAGTACCATTTACTTCACACACTTAGCTACCTGTCCATTATTCAAGCTGAGTACTATTGTGTAAGTTTTTCTTCTCCTAGAAAGAAGCTGTCGTTGATTTTAAAACTTCATGAATATGCAAACTATGTTAACCCAGTTGGCCTGTATGCCACTATGGAAGTTAAAGTACATGTTCTTTCAAAAAATAGAGATATTTCTTTCCTAATGGTTCTATGTAAATTGATGTGAATAACAATAGCCTTCCCTCTAGGGATTCAAATGAGACATGATTTTGATTTGATAAAGTGAACATTAATTTGGGGAATACTAAATAACAGAGTCCATTTTTTTCCTCCAGTTTTAGGGATATAAATCTAATGATTCTCATTCCATGGTGACCTTATAATCTAATGGGCTCTGAATTGAACAAGAGAGATGTTGAACTATTCAGGGGCAAAAGGATAATTCAGTCTTTGACCTTGCTCACTCTTGGACCTTTTGTGGTTTATGACATTTGTGATGGTGGCAAAAAATTGAGGGCCATGTATTTAAGTCAGAAATGTGTGAATATACTAAAAATTTTAAAAATAATCTTTACTTCTGAAAAGGATGTGCATGTATGTGTATGTGTGTATCATGATGTTCCCCTTTGTCAGTTAATTTGGTGTACGAGTAAGCTTTGTATAGTTTGTCTCTTATTTATTCAAAAACTTTAAAGATGTGGTATACATCTCAATAGTTAATAGTCAAACTCTATACAATATTAAGTAATAGTTTGCAAAAAGTGTATTGAGCGAATAGTGCTGTCTTCAATCTTCAAATAAGTATCCATTTAGAAGTGTTTAGTTGGAGAGGGGAGATTTTAAATCATTGATAATTTTCTGAGTTAAGCCAAGAGTATTCTCCAATTCGATACTAATGAAGGTATTATTTTAAGATATTTGATTTTAAAACACTTTTTTCTAGACCACTCTAACAAGACAAACTTATGTTTGACCAATTTTTAAAATACTTTCAATGATCTGAACATAAAGTTAAACTTTCATTGCTTAAGCAAAAAATTTAGTGTTCATATTCCATCATTTAATGTGAGAGATTCTGTAATCTTTTAAGTAGCCATCAATCTTACTGAAGTCACAAAGAATTTTTCCCTTTCAAAATGTAAAATTTTTCTTTTGTTACAACACATTCATTGAGAAACATTGTGATACTGTATTAACTCTGTGTGAATAAAGAGCAATTGAGACTCTCTTTGAATGAGTGAGTATAAAGCACAAATTACTTTTTAATGAAACCCTCAATTCTTTCCCTTTCCACAAAAAGCCTACAGCCTTGTTCAGCTGAACACTACTACAGTAGGTCACTTCAGTTAAGCCCCTAATAAACTGTTGATAGTTGAGGGTAGTTTTTTCTTCCGTCTCAATAGCCCAGTGTTGGACAGTGCACTTCAAATCATTAAGGTTAATACAGATTTTAAAAAGAGATTAACTCTGGTGGTTAAGGCCTCAATTTACAACTCCCACACATACACATGCATTGAGCAGGGCACAAGAGTGGATTGAAATTTCAGTCAAATTGTGGGCAGCCTTTCACAGCCTGAGAAAGTGGCACTCGGGTTTGAAAAGTTGGTCTGCTAAATTCTTCGTGAGGGAAAAAGTTGGAGTAACAGAGAAATACCGCTCAGTACAACTTACTTACCTTTCAGCTAACCAGCGAAAAGGTTAATGTCTCTCCGTACTATCAAAGCTAAAACCTAGAGACTGTCTGGCCCTGTGTTCACTAGGGAAGTTTCTCTCCACTAAATCACATGTTCCTTAAAACTGGATGGATTGTGAGAACAGAAAGGACAATGAGGGAAAAAGGAAAGGGGTGGGGGGATACTGGGAAATGGTTCATGTTATAATTTGTCTTTTCCAGCTTCTAATTATTCTTTTCCTTGAGCAGGGCCTAATTTCTGCTTTCAACTGAACATTTCAAGACTTCTAAATTGAGTGAGGCTTTCTTTGCAGAGTATTTAGACCTGGCCTATTGGTTCTTTCAAGTTCTAAGAGAAGAAAGAGAAAAGAGTTCTTCTCCTCAGCCCCTCCCCTTCATTTTCCTCTGGGTTTTGTGTCTGTGTGTGTGTGTGTGTGTGTGTTTGTGTGTGTGTGTGTGTGTGTGTGTTGCACTCCTAAGGAAGAGGTCATAGCCTCCCCAGGGAGACCAGCAACTCAGTTTCAGGAACAGTGATATGGGAGAACTGTGAAACCCTTCAAAAGATGCCCTACCTTTTCACTGTATTAAAAGGTACACTAATACAAAACTTTCCACCCCAGGTGAATTGATATTGCAAACTAATGTACCATCTCTTCCAGGAAACAATACAGGGAAAAGAAAAGAAAAAGTAGGAGAGAGAGAGAGAGAGAATTACAATTTGCAGAATCTGTCACTGAAATTATCCCATTAAATGAGCGAAGCTGTTTTTTTGTTGTTTTTTTCCCCCCCTAAAACAAGGCTATGCATAAAGACTTGCAACACACCAACCCTGTAGTCTGGAAACTTACTAGTTATTAAGAGAGATGTTTACTACCCCTTTATTTGCATAGACTTTCCCCATGTTTTCCTTTTGGAAAACTGTCTTCATTGTTGGAAAATATTTTAGTAACAAAACAGCAGAAAAAGACATGCTACAGTTTTTCTTTTTTTTTTTTTTTATCAGCTTTCGTGAGAGTCTTATTATCTTAAGAAATAACAGTTAGCAGCTCAGATTCATTAGCAGAGCTAAATTTAAGCCCCATTTGACAGGCTGCCTGGAAAACATTTTGTTTTGCTGTCTGTGGGCTTTAATTAAGATGTGTTCAATTTCAGTCCTCTTCAGTCTAGCCCCCACCCCCAACTTGCTGTGTCACAGACCGGCGATCAGACACTTTTAGATGGTCCGGCCCATGACTTTGACCTTCTGCGCAGTCCAGCGTTCCCTGGGGAACCGTTCAACTCATGAGGTCTGATTTCACACTTCCAGGATGCCTCAGCTCTCTTAACAATGACAGGGAGACAAAGCCCTTTAGAGCGGGCCGCATGGGGACTTGTTTAAATTGGAAACCAGAGAGGAGTCAAGGAACAAGGTTAGGGGCTACAGAATAGTGCTTTTAATAAAGAGCTCACAGCTCTGGCTCAGCTCAAAGAGGTCTACCTCTGTACAATTAATTGAGCCATTTATCTGGAGCATCTTAGGCCTCTACTTTCTCACAGAATTGCGTGGTAAATATCAGCTAAGAAGCAAATGAGATATGCATGAAATGAATTTTAACACTTTGATTACTGTGCCTCCAGTCTTCATTAAAAGTAAATTTATTTGTATTTCTGACCTCATTATCAGTAGGCTGCCTGCATTTTTATTGGTTCCTGTGATTTCCAGCTTGAGTGTGTCATGAAGGTATATTTTATACAGAGTTTGGGATTTATTATTCTTGGTATTTTCCCTGAACATTATGGGTCTATTCAGAGAAAGAAAATGAAAAGGCAGCTGTACAGAAAAAGGCAAGTCTGCTCTTGGAAAGTTTTATATAAAGTTGGAGAAATACCAAGCACATATACATAACATAGACAAGATATCATACTGTAAAAAAATAACTTTTTGTGTGTTCCTCTAGCAAATTGCATAAGATATATGCAATTGTTGCTTCATGTGGCCTGCGGAATACAATTGCTCTATTGAAAGTAGTGGCTAAGTGCTTCTCTTATAGGATTATAGCAGATTGAATTTTTAATAACATGAGCCTTCAATTGTCATTATCATATTTAATAATATTGGTGATGTCTGATAGTTCTAGCCTTACATTTTATGATCATTATTTAAAATGTGTTGGAAGAAGAGAAAAATATATGGCCTTTACATTCTACCTAGTTCCACTGAGTGGACTATGTGAAAAATAGTATGAATCCTCATTTTGTGACTCATCAAGGATAAAAAAATTAACCAAATAAGAGATATGTGCAGATATTCTTAATTTTTCTACTTTTATTATCTTAGTATCTTAAAATTATATTGTTTGAAACAAAAATTCTAAGTGTTAACACAAAATATATGGAAAATTTCCCAAGCAAAATATTCTTTATTTCCATTATATAAGCCAATGTTTTCCCCATTCACTTTTTGATAATTATGCTGTAGAAGATTTTACACTCTTAGAAGATATTTTATCCCATTAATAATGCTTCAAAAATATCTAACACCTGACATTCTTATCATAATATACCTAGTTTAGCAAAAAAATTATATATACATGCATGCATGATACATGTATTGATACTCTATAAATCTTTGTTAAGAATGAGACTAAACCAAAACATTACAAAGAGCAATTCATTGCTCTTCCTTCTTTTCTGTCACTATAACTTACATAGAAATAAAAGTTTCCTTCTTTTAGCAATTTCATTTTTAAAAGTTAATCAGATTCTAGTTAAAAGCAAAAGTAATCTTCTAACCCAAATAGTCAATATAAAATATTTGTGAAAATGAGGAAGAAAATTATAATTTAGCACAAGGGATGGTGAGGTCTGAGTCTGATCTAGTGTTTTAAAGGGAATTACAGAAATCATGTGTCATTCATATGCAGGTCACATGGCTAGAAGATACTGCTCTGGAAGAATAGGTGGGATGACAAAAGAGATTAATAATTGGGTTTGATATGCTCTAGAGGTGAAGGACTGTGGGCTGAGAAAGTGGTGGTCCTACTATCAATGGGAAATGAGGGAAAGAGAAATACTATAAAATAATTAATCAGGTTCTGTGGAACTAAGATTACAAAATGATCCTTTGAGTAAAGAAATAGGGAATTGCTGAATTGACTTGGAGGGGATAGCTCCAGGATTTCACTCAGTGCTTAAATGCTTTGAGATGCTACAATCATTTTTTTAAAAAACTATTCTTTTTATTTCATTATATTACACTATAGTTGTATAAATAAGCAACATATTTCCTTGAACAATGGATCAGAGAAATGCTACGGAGATCTGAATTTAGATAGGATTGAAAAAGAGCTTACTACAGGGATATATAACAGTAGTTAGAATCATAAGGGACTGAACAGTTAAGCCCAAAGAGTGATTAAAGGATTGATGTCAGTGGGGATGCTGAATAGAGGGATACAGGACTCCGTCCTTGGTATAAATTGTTTACTGTATTTATTAATGGCTTTGAGGAGATAATTGACTTCTTTCTTATGAAATATGCTAGAAGTGCTAGTAAATTATTTTATATGAGACTAAGATATATTATGTTTATATATCAGTATTTTATATATATATAATATATATTACAGATACTATTTTAGTAAATATATATTAATACTTAACAATATAGGTTATATATATTAGATAAGATATATATTATAGATATATATTATAGATCTATATACATAGATACATATTACTTCAGATTAAATTAGCTTCATTCAACAAGACAAACATTAAAAAGTATAAAATCTCAAGACTTACATGGGTAAAAAACAAGATGTCTTTCATCAACAGTAGAAAATACTGGAGAAGGCATTAGGTTTTGAATTGTATAAGGTTTATGAGAGTGAATTATATGTACATTAGTTTGTTACATTGAATAAAAATGAAATGTTTAGAATGATTCTTGACTTATTTAGAATGATTTTAGACTTGTCACATATACTACAGGGGTAGGAATTCAGTTATGAAAACTACCCTTTAAAGAAGACTAACCAGAATATATTTTCAGTTTGGATGTCTACTGTTTTAGAATCAAGTCAGTGAGTATAATAATAATAATAACAATAATAATAGCAATTAACATTTATTGAGCCCCGTCACATGACAGATACATAGATACAGATACCCTGAGCTTGGTATAAGTATAATCCCAACTAATCTCACAACAATGTGAATAGATACTATCCCCACTTTATATATTGGAAAAGTAAGGTGTAGATTAAATAATTTATCCAGTCAATACCCAAGCATACATACACACACACACACACACACACACCCCCACACACACACACACAGCCCAACTCATAAATGGTAGAGCCAGCATGCTGATCCAGATCCTTCCTTTAAAGCCACCAACTATCTTGTTTTGCAGAAAGGAAGACATTGGGGGAATATAATTTCTTTTGACAATTATCCAAAAGTCTGTCATGAGAGAGGGTGATGATAGGAGTTGGCATTGGAAATAATAGCAAAGGTTTGGGTCCCTAGCTGCAAGGGACTCTGAATATGTCACTTTGGGCTTCATGGCCTCAATAGTTCTGGAAGAGACCTAGAAGTTAGTTAGAAGAGATACTCAAAGCCATCCACAGTACCCAGCACAGAAAGGTAGGTAACAAACACTGATCTCACACTAACTGACAGGTGCTTTATACCTATCAGTTCATTTAGACTTTAAAATTACTACATAGGGAAATCAAAGAATAGACAAAAGTCACAGATACATAATTTTATGCTCAATAAAAGAAAAGCTTTCCATAATTCATAATTTCTAAAAATTAGATTAGAATATTCCTCTGGAGGACATGAGTTACCCATTACTGGAACTATTGAAGCAGAACTTCAGTGACCACCTGCTTGAGGTGGGGAATTAAGTCCTAGAAGGGTTTTTCAAACTGGCCTTCAGGCTTCTCCACAAACCTTCAGATTCTGAGAGGTTGCACTAAGTGCCAAGATGAGCAACAGATTCCTGAGAGAGATATTTTGTAGAAGAGAAATTAAAAGATAAAGACATCATTCCAAAGGCAAAGACTTGACAGATGACAATTTTCAATTGTATATATAAAACTTAATAACCAATAATACCTAATTTTTTAAGCCTAAAGAATTTTGTTTTATTGCTAAAGATCTCTGCAGTTAATTAATTTATTTATAGGAGAGTTAATTTGCAGCCTCATATTTTTCTGTAGAAGAGTCTAAATTAAGTATTATGGGTCCTAAAATTTCCAGAAAGTCTTGCAAAACCAAGGGCACTTATACTCGGTTTTTATAATCATTTTAGACCAAACAAATTTTTTGTCTAAGTTTACAACACATCACTTGCATATAGTTTTTGTTTTAAAATGAATTGAAAGTGAAGACTTTTTATGTTTTTACCGTAATTTATCTGAGCTCTTAAGAGCTCAGGCATACTTTTTTCATGGCCTCTCCTAATTTTATAGATCCCATAGTCGTCGCCTTCTTTCTTTTTATTTTCTCGTGAGTCTCATTTCACTTCATTCTTCTGTCCTAAATTTTGAGTTTCCCAGCATATCAACATGGTTCAGTTCTAGGACTCAAGAACGCATCTAGTTACACAGAATTCTATAAATATTATTTTGCATCTAGTTCTTGATTCCAAGTGAATAACCTCATATATACATTGAGCTTTATGTTTTCATTGCTCTTAGTGTTTATTCAAAGATCCAGAAACTTCTGAGATTTCCCCAAGATGTTTTTTGTAAAGTCACAATCAAAATATTATTTGCATTGTTCACTCATGAGTGTACAATAAAGTTTTCCAAAGGCTACATAATGTTTGATGACTCCCATGTTACCATGACATCAACTTATTATTATAATTTTTAGCAAATTAACAAGTTTTACATGTTTCAAAGTTTCTAAAATGCTAAATTTTAGTAGATTTTGTCATACATAAATAAAACCCCTTGATATCTTCAGTAATTTATATGAGTTCCTAAGACCAATTGTGTAAGCACTTGCTGTGAGGCAATGATGCTAATCTGGGGAGCAGGCAGTGTTGCCCTTGGGTGTTTAAGAGACTTTTGAAAGAATTTTATTTGCCATAATGGTTGGAGAGCACCACTAATATTTGGTATCTTAGGGTTGGGGACACTAAATGCTTTTAAAAGCATCAGCCAGAACTGGGGGTGTAGCTCAGTGGTAGAGCACTTACCTAGCACATGTGAGGCACTGAGTTCCACCCTCAGCACCACATAAAAATAAATGAAGGTATTATGTTCATCTACAACTAAAATATTTTTTTGAAAATAGGCATCAGATGGTCTTACATAATGAAAATTGCTCCATGCCTTGCATTCAAAAACTATATTAATATTTGTTAATATTTTTAAATATTAGACTATAAGTATTAATATAGTTTTTAAATCTATTTCATAATTATCTAGATTGCCTCCTGAAATACATATTGTTTACTCAGTCCTTGGGAATGGATGCCATCCACTCACTGTTTGCACAGTTGGTATTGCTGGTACTTCATGGTCTGGTTCCATCACTTCTCTGATGTCTTCTACCAATTTCCCATTGCTCATCATACCCCAATATCCAAGGCCCTGAGCACATCAGCTTTTGGTCTAGGCTGTTTCCTCTTTTTGGCTTACTTCTCTGCAGATATCCCTGTGGCTACTACTTCACCCCCTTCAGTCCTTTACCCAGCCCTTATTTTCTCAATGAGGCCTACTCCAACCACCCAATTAAATCTTTAACTCTGACCCTCTCCCATACCCTTCAAACTTTTTTATCCTACTCAGTTTATTTTTCATTAGCATGCATTGCTCTCTAGCATATAATAAGTCTACTTATTAATTGTATTCAGTATTTATTCTCAATCTCTTCTCCCCTCCAAAGTAAATTCTAAGAAAGCAAAGACCTTTCTCTTTTTTGTTCATATGGCCTGGCACATGTAATAGTCGCCCAACAAATATTTAACAAATCAATGTATGGTTTTATTGTAAACAACTTTCTATTTAGTCTTTCTTTATAATAGAATTCTGGCAATATATTAAATATTAAAATCATATATGGGTCAGTTTTACTTGTTTCAGGATAAGAAAGAGGGCATTACAAAATTTTCAATATGAAAAAAAGATGTAGTATAGCTATGAATTTAGGGTGTCAATTTTCCTTCCACAATGAAACCTGCTTTATGACTTAGAAAAAACAAGCCCTATTATTATTACTTTTTTTATCACTCAGTCCCAGAATCAGACCCAGTAGGGACCTAGTGAAGAATGTCAGTTAATGTAATTCTACCAATGAGAAGTTTAAAATATGTTTAGATCAGTCAATGAAAAAGACTAAGGTCAAAGTTCCACCTCCAGTGATAAGAGAAGGATTGGAAGATGTCTTCAACACACATTGCTTTTTGTTCCAAAGGACCCTATGGGATTCCCTCAACTCCAATGTTGTTATATGTTATAATTGAAATTCCAGTTTGCAGAGAGGACAGATGGCAACCTCGATTATAATTTTATAAAAAGATTAAAATAGAGTCACTTCAAACTGTTGGAAACCAAAGAAATTAAATGAAAGAAGTTAATTTGTGCAAGGTAGGACCAAAATAAAAGACCCCCGTGGGTATGAATTGTTTTCCACACCACTGAAAACCTCTGTTTGTGAAGACACAGCAACAAGAGGTGATCACGGGGGTCCCTTTCCATACACCCCCATACTTTTATAGCACATCACATCCAGCAAATGACACCATTCGTCAGCAGAAAAATGACCCAACAAAGTCCACCACTGATGGATCAAGATGAACTCTCTATTCTGGGAGTAAGAATATCACTTAGTATCTTTTGAGTGATTCTAATGCCCAAACCAGTAGTTTGAACAAACTGAAGTCATTCACTTGCCATAGAACAGGTAGCAAGTGAGTAGAGGCAATGTAGACTTTTCTACAGTTCTTTATCAATGTGTCAGTGTTGTGACCCCAAAGAGCAAGGGCCAGGAGTGAGAGAGAGAGACAACCACTCAGGGCACCCTATTTAATCTGTGGTGCTGTTTTGAAGGTTGCCAGAATAGATGCCCACTAGAGTCAATTCTGATTTTTGTTTTAATTCTTATAGGAATGCTTTTTCATCAAAAGCCATCTTATGCTTTAAAATCTATTATAGAGTCAGCTTTATAATATAGGCTAAGAGTCTCTAGTGCTAATTCCCCTTGATGATTTTTTTTTTCTTACTAGAAATCTATGAGAAAAAAACTAGCCTCCAGCATTTAACTAGATTATGGAAATACCTCAGTACTAACAAAATAGTTTTAAATATTTATAGTGGTTATGTTACACATATCTAGGTTTTTTGTTATAGAGACCTTATCAAAGAGATACACAAATAGATTTCAACTAAATGTTCCTGATGATAAAACATGAAAGTCCACTTTTTATGTGGTTATCCTTCTTTTCTAAAAATGCCAGTGATAGAGATGTACATTCACCATAGATCACAGGGTCACATCCTCTGGGACTGTCTCCACTTCCTTTTCTCTTTCCCATCCTAGAGTTACAGAATGACATGCTTCTTTCTCATTGCTCCTTTTGCACTCTTCATTTACCTTTATTATAGCACTTACAACCCTGCATCATAATTGTGTATTTACATATCTATCATGCCTACTAGATTGTAGATGTCTTGAGAGCTTGCCTATGTCTTAATCATACTCGCAGTTCTAGAGTAAGCAGAGCAGACATTTAGTAAGTAATGAACACATCAAAAGGCATTGGTATTTCTCTCTAGAAAATTGTCAACATTGAAAATTGCCATTTTCTCGAGGAAGGCTGCTTCTCTTCTAGCTGTCATGATGGTTAAAACAAACAACTCCACAGCTTCCACCACCCAGCACTGCTGAAATTTCTGTATTCCATCCAAACCAAATCCTTCAGTTTCTTGCATTGCTAGAAGAGGGCTGGGTGCTTTATAGCCAAAGGGAGACAGGGGTTAAGATCCTATTGGCACCCGTACATGTGCTGTAGCATTACAACAAAAATGAGTGAGAAAGATAAGAGATTATATTATGTACTACGTTCTCATACATCTAGGTTCTTTAAATAGCCAAAAATTATCAGAAACAAAATCTACTTCAACTTTGGATGTTGCCTTCATTTCTCAAACTTCTGACCATGCGATTTTGAACAAAAACATTTCAGGGCACTGTTCTGTATCACTCCTGGAGCTTTGCTGAATAAGTACACTTTAGGGACATCAATATTGCATCCCATAGTCAATCCTACAACTCAGTACTCGCAGCAAGCAGAAGAGCATATCACAGAGCCTAAATGGAATGATAAAAAGATAAAAGTACAAAAGGAAGGAATAATTAAGAGATAATTAATGGGTAGGTCCATCACTGGCATTTCTCTAAATTGTTTTTTTTCTTTTAAAGTGGCAGATAATCAAGCCTGCAAAATTTAGAAACTGAAAAGCCAGTCATTTAGAACATAATTTAGCAAGCTAGATAAGCACATTAACTATGTATAGCCATTCCTTTAAAATAAAAATAAAGTGTATACTTTTTAGCGGTAAGTTTATAGAATCTAATGTTGTGTATTTACTATTATTTTGGTTAAAATTGCTGTTAATTTTTAATTGTCCTTGATCACATAGTGGAAGGATACTTACTCTCTAAATGAGTGAAAAGCAACAGTGTGTAAACACTTATGTCGGCATCCATTACTTACACTGCAAAAAGATAACTTTTTAGTAGGAAAAGATGAATACAAATTCCTGCTCTCTTCCTACCTAAATTTTCCTGTCAGATTCTAGAATTATTCAGTCTGAGCACCTTGTTGAATGCTCTTTATCCTGGGGGAGGTGGGGAGAGAAGAAAGATAGGGGAAAAAACTGGTTTAGTTGAGCTCAATGAATCATTTTCTATCTTCAGGGCATTTTAGATATTCAGTATTGATACCTGCAAATCCTTTTGACACTACCTTCAAAATATATCCAGAATCTGATCACTTTCTGCCACTAGATTATCTTAATAGACTCCAGACTTTCTCCCTACCTCCTCCTGTGCCTTGTTGATACCTTATTCTCCAAATAATAGCTATCAGATCATATCACTCCTCAACTCAAATCCCCCCAACAGCTTCCTCTCTCACTTGGAGTGAAAGCCAAGTCCTTTCAAAGACCTGCCACTCTCCTCCTACCTCTCTGTCTTCTATCCCCTACCCCATCCATTCCTCCAACCACACTGGCTCCTGGATATTCCTGGAAATACCAGGCATAGCCACTTCTCTGGCCTTTCCAAGATCTGTTCCTCTGGCTAACCCAAGAGTCACTTTTTCACCTCTTTCATTTCTTTGCCCATATGTCACTTTCTCAGAAACACCTTTCCAGTGACCCTTTTGAAAATTTTATGTTCAAACCAGCACTCCCCATCACCTTTCATCATTATTTTTCTCCATAGTATTTATCGGTTATCATATTGTTTAAACTACAATATTGATTTAGACTACATAAGAGGTTAATGTGCATATTATTAACTTTAATGATAAAGAATAATTGTTTAAATAATTGTTAATTTATTCATTTTCTTCTCCTTCAATGTAAACTTACATTTTAAAAAGTTGTTTGACACACTGCTAATGCTCTGATGCATAGAATACTGTCAAATACATGGTAAGCAATAAATATTGGTGGTTGATTACATGAATCTAGAGTCAAAATGGCATGACTTTTCCTATGTATGTGGCCTACTAACTACTATGGGATGATGGTTAATTAGGAAGGTCTTGCCTAGAAGTTTACACTTATGTATATTTCAAAAACTGTTTGAGCCTGCCTTTTCATGCTTGTATCAGAATTCTATGAAAGAAAATAAAATGGTTGATGTGCCAAATAAAATAGGTTGCAATATGTTTTAATGAAGAAATTTTTCTTTTTTGAACACTGTTTTCCATGGTGTGTGTAGGAGCTGGAAGTGAGGGTGGTATAGGTAAATAAAGGCAAGAAGAATGAAGAAAGTGTGCGGGGGGGGGGGGGGGGGGCAGATAATACAGATGGTAAGCCAGAAGTAAATCTTCATCAGATCTTGAAGACTTCTAGTTCCCTGTTCTTTACTGAAAATTATTCCCAAGACTCCAAATTGAGAATACTACCAAAATGTTAAATTATGCAACTATCCCAGGGTATATGAGGCCACTGAACTTACACACACATATTGAATCTCTTTTTAAATATGAAATTAATAAATTAAAGGTGAGTTAAAGTTTGTACAGTTCATTTAAGCATTACACTATGGAAAGTAAATTACACTGCTTTATGGGACTATATATATAGCTTATTTGTCACTGATAGCTAATACATTCCTTCCCATTAAAATTTAATTGAAAATCTTCAATGATATTTAAGCTTTAACACAAGTGTAAACTACTGTGAGTACAATTCACAATGCATTTAAAACAATTATTCTTTATCATTAAAGTTAATAATATGCACATTAACCTCTTATGTAGTCTAAATCAATATTATAGTTTAAAAGATATGACCTCTGGACAGCTTTGTCTAAATATTGATTTCATTGTCATTTGTATAAGGTATCAAACAAATTACATGCTGCACTAATATCATTAATGCTGCCCCCGTAGAGCCTCTGACTTATGGGTTCTTATAATACAGGACATGACATTACAAAAATATTGAGAACATCACAAAACATAATTGCAGAACGGAGGAGATTTGACTGGCAGAGCAAAGTTGCTGTAAATAGATGATAGATAGAATCCTTTACTTTCGGCAAACAGAAAAAATACTGCTCTTAACATGCAGATTGGTTGTTGATGTTAAGTTTCAAATGGCAGAATTTTTTCTGCCTCAGAGGTTCTAATTTACTTCTTATGATTCCATAGATATCTCAGGAGAAAGTAACTCAGCCTTAGATTAAAATGTTGTAATTCTGCAATAATAGCAGTTTTCTCAAAATAAACTTGTTTAGAAATTCCTGTTACAAGTTACTAGTCAATCAGATGAGTTGAAAAATATATGCAAAAGATTAAAGGAGCTGAACATTTCAAATGGTCTTTATAGAATTAAATAAAAACTGATTTAGGGATGGACATGCATTACATTCTCTCTCATTATAGCATTATTTTTGTAAAACAAATGCAAATTGAAATTTCAGCTATATAATTTGGTCTCTTTCACTTTTCCAGGTTCTAAATTGCTATGAGTCATTATGATTGCTAACATCATCTAGTACATCTAACTATTTTGATGGGTTGTTTTATTTTTAAATTTTTACTTGACTTTTTGTTTACTATAAAACTTTTGGAGAAGAAACATGGTCATGATCATGACATTGTGAATGATGGATATTATTTATACTAAAAATGTTCACCCCGAATCTCTTGTAGGTAAAAGTGACCCATTTTGTGTAGTAGAAGTGAACAATGATAGGCTGCTAACACATACTGTCTACAAAAATCTCAATCCTGAGTGGAACAAAGTCTTCACATTGTAAGTAGCCATTACCTTGAGCTCATTTCAGAACTATATGAAATGTATTTCTGTGTGTGTGTGTGTCTATTATTTGCTGATAAACGACTCAATATATTTGACCTGCCTTTGCTAGCAACTGAGAATTTCATAACTACCTTACTGAGAATGAGACCTGGGGAAAGGAGTATGCCATTTTTTGTTTGGTTTGGTTTTCACAGACATCTTTTAAACTGAGTTCTTTATATGACTGTGTTTTTTATATGACTTCACTAAGGGTTTTGCTCCCATCAACTGAATCACCATACTGCTTCTTCCTTTTATACTTTCTATTGAAATTCTTCCCAATCACATTGACACCAAGGAGGACAAAGCTCTATTTGTTCCATTGCTTAAATCAGCAAACAATCTGGTCACGAATTCGGCAGATGCTTTAGTTTTGGTTTGTTTCATTTTAGCACAATAAGAATATTAAGTATTGTCCTAGATACCAAAACACCCTTTGAGTTAATTTTTCTCTTGTTTTAAAAAGTTTGGAAATCTTTTCAGTCATGCACTGTAAAAGCTGCCGATGTTACACTATAGTATTTCCTAAGTTTTTTTTTTTTTTTTTTTAATTGGGCTTTAGAAATGAACTTTAAACAAAAAGAAAACTCTCCAAACAGAAGTACGACATAAAGTTTTCTAACACAGTTTTATTTTGTACATGAAAAAGTGCTAAATTCTTCATTAATTCCTTATAATGCTTCTCCTTAAGAACCAGTAACTAATCAGCTTTAATTATCTGACCAATTTATTTTTAAGGAATTCCACATTTTTATAATAGATGAAAGCCTCGTCAGGAGACTTTCACTCCTAAGAAGGTTGTGTAGAGTGTTTTTCTCTGGAATGCATAATTAAATGAATAGGTTTGATTATTATCAAAGCCATTAATTGATTGTACCCTGATCAAGTCTCTTCTCACATGTGGTTGCAGTTTTTCAGTAATGAATGTATTCATTTTTTTTGTTTTGTTTTCTCTTAATTCATGTTTTCTTGGTAAACACTTTGGTCAAAGAATAAATGCTGTCTACTAGTTGCACTTATTTTTTCAGAAACAAAAATATGAAGAACTCACAGATTTATTTGTTAACGTATGTTGTCTTTGGAACATAATAGAACATCACTTAATTTCTAAATTCCAGGGTGGTACAACTGCTTTAATGTTACATTTTCTCCATTCTGCTTTCTGTGTTTGTTCTTTTTTTTTTTTTTTTTTTTTTTTTTTTTTCACTAAGAACCTAACGGAATGTTTTGGTGAGAGTTGTAAACAAAAAGAGATGTTCTGTTATTATAAAAAAATAATTGTTAAAAAAAGATAAACGGTGACTCTCGCCGATATCAAACCTTACAGTGTTATATGTGGGGGTTAGGGGAAAATATGATTTATTGTTAAAATGAGAAGAAAGAAAAATCTAAAAAATAGCAGGGTCACTTATTGATTTTTTTTCAATAATTTATTCTTTGCTCATGCAGATGGGAAATTATGTTTCATTTTTAAAAATTATAACATAAAATTACAATGGTCTTCCAAGTTTTAGATAATAGAACCATCACTGTAGTCAACTAGGGTGCACTATGGGAAATTCTGTCAGATACCAAGCTACCCTGTATGTGTATATGCAAATAACACACATAAAAATACACACACAAAATCAGCCAGAGCCATCTGAATTTTCAAAACTATTTTAGTTCTCGTTTCCCACTAATGAAATCTTTTTTTTCTTACATATACGCAGCAACATTAAAGATATTCATTCAGTTCTTGAAGTGACAGTTTATGATGAAGATCGGGATCGCAGTGCTGACTTTCTGGGCAAAGTTGCTATACCATTGCTGTCTGTAAGTTTTATTCACCTGACACACTGTTCTGTGTTGCTTTTGCTCAAGGAAAGGGAAAAAAAAAAAAAAAAAAAAAAAAACCTCAGCTCTATGTCTGTCATTTCTCAACCAAGGTCTGTAATAAGAACACTAAAAATTTTAACATACTCAATTCACGGCCATGTTGAATCCCATGATAGTTAATTTTTCCTGACAGACTTGATCCTGGTAATGAACAGGTACTTGTCAGAATTGCCACAGTTGTTTTGGGTTCTCTGTCAGTTTCAGCAGCTGGGGGTCAAAGGTCACTGAGGGAGTGTATTCAGTGGAGACCGCGAGACAGACGGCTGTCATGTCCTTTTCCCGCAGATTCAAAATGGTGAACAGAAAGCCTACGTCTTGAAAAACAAGCAGCTGACAGGGCCAACAAAGGGGGTCATCTATCTTGAAATAGATGTGATTTTTAATGCTGTAAGTCTTAACTTTGGCTTTTTTGTACTGCTAAAGAGTTCAGTTTCATGAAAGCTTTTGTTCCTGATTTGTAGAGAATTTCTGTCATTCCTCATTTTCTCTAAACCTTGATGTATCCTGGAGAATACGCTTCTGCCACTGCCTGGCACACCCACACTTTCTGTTATAGTTGGCGACTGCTGCTGCGGTTGTGCTCTGGCCGCTGCCTGCCTGCCTAAGAAAAGGAAGTGCATGCATGTGCAACTGTATATGCATTTATATTTTATGAGCACAGTCGCCAGGACTTTGAAACTTAAAAAATTATTGAAAATTGAACTGCGTGAAAAAATTGTAAACATTTGTAATATATTAATCCATAACAGACACATATGTTGATGTATAGGTGAAAGCCAGCTTACGAACATTAATACCCAAAGAACAGAAGTACATTGAAGAGGAAAACAGACTCTCTAAACAGGTAAAAAGCAAGGAAAGATTAATCCCTCTGGGAAGACCTGGTTATATCTGTAAAACATCTAAGTAAATTCAAATAAATTTTGGAGGTATGGAGGGGGGAAAATGATGGAATTTTTGATCATCTACTTATTGAAAATGGCTTTTTCTTTTCTTTCTTTTTCTCTGTTCCTTCCTTTCTTTAAAAGATCAAACAAGGACAATACCAAACTAATACATTGGATGGGGGTGGTCAGAAAGGACAAGGGATACTGTAGGTGCTGCATATAATGGATATGTAGTCATGCTTTAGCAAAAGAATGATCTTTTCAAACATAAAATACAATTTGATTGCCATGGAGTGTGACAATGAGAATGCCAAAAGCTGAGGCTCAAATAAGTGTGCAGACCACCCACAGGTATGATGCAGGTGTGTGTAAAGTGAGCCGAATAAAGAGCTCTTCCCTCTAATCCAGTGAGGGGGCTCCATCTTTTAAGAGGAAACTTCCTGTTAATTAGATTTTAACTATGATCTTTTAGAAGTGAACATTCATTGCCATTTTTAGCTAAAAAATAAAAAATCAGGAAATCCAATTTTTCTATCATGAAAGACTTTTAAATTAAGCTTAATACCTATAAATTACAATTTAAAATTTGGTTTGATATAAAGTTTTAAAAAAGTGCTGAACTACCCCTTTTACAAAATGTTTACACTCAATAACAGCTAAAATAACCGTTATTTACATGGCTCTAAAGTTTATTGAACTCATTAGCACCTTGAAATATTTGATAATTTTCCATTCCATTAGAAACCTAAAAACACTTTATTTTTAATCTAAGAAATTTACCCAAAACAGTTAGCTCTTTGGATGTTTAAATACAGTGTATGTCCTACAAATGCAATATCTATCTAAATAGAAATACAGATTACATTTCTCCACATAGATAAAAATAATAAGGGAGATTCTTAAAAGAATGTGAAACAAATAGGGAGACTCTTCATTTTGCCTGAATAGAATTTCAGTTTTAGCAACTTGTTAAAACCATTATGCACATACTTGAATCTGTATTTACACATATATACTTTTTGCTGTACAGCCTCAGTGAACTTTACATAGCTGCTTGTTTAAAACACCAGATCAGTACTGAAGTATATTTGGAGTAGCAAAATATTAACCTGCAGACATATGATTTATTCTAACTATTAAGATACCTGTATGTAATTGTTCAAACCATTATATAGTATGTGAACTATTTTTTCACCTTTGAAATCATGCTATAGTTTTAAACTTAAATTATATCAATTATCATATACCTTTCAAATGAAAGATTTTGTGACACACTTAATTACTATAAATATTTTTCTGAACTCTAAAATTATGAAAAATAAGAAATGAAAAAATATAGGTTACATTTAATGTGGGAGAGAGATTCATTAGTAGTTAACATTAGTAAAAAAGGAGATCTTTAAAAAGTTGAAAATATTTTGTTTTCTATAATAATCAACAATTGATAGGTTTTTCTCTAAGACTCTAAATAAAAACATTCCAAAGTATTCAATTCACTTTGAAATATGTTGAATTTAAGACATTTAATGAATCTTAAAACCACAATAAGATTTACTAGTTATTCGGTAAATGCCAATTTTTTAATCTGTTAGAAAATTTTTTCTTATAAAAAAAAAGTCCAACCTACATGATAACATTTTTTTTTTTAAATACATTTAACTAAGAAATTGCTCTTATAGGTCAGTTCTTTCCGTTTTCTCCAGAAATACTTCTTTCTTTTTAACTTGTGAGCCAAATTGCTTGGTATGTTCTTATGGCTTTTTTAACTTTCTGAATCCTTTTTAAATCACAATAAACTTGAAGAATTTTGCAGTATATTTGATTGTTTTTCATCTTGCAAATTCTAATAATTTTTTCCTTTTCCTTACAGCTGCTACTAAGAAACTTTATCAGAACGAAACGCTGTGTCATGGTGCTGGTGAATGCTGCATACTACGTTAATAGTTGCTTTGACTGGGATTCACCCCCAAGGAGTCTCGCTGCTTTTGTGGTATGAGCATTCTGTATTACTTATATTGTTATTCATTAAATTCAGTAATCATAGCTGCATGTTTCTGTGGCTATAGTAACAGTTATGTTGATGTGGCCATTTTAAAACTCCTATTTTAAGACTTGACTGGACAGATTTGCCGTGGGCAGGAACCTGATGGATTGTTCAAGGTCTGAGTCCAAGAATACACCCCCCACCCCAGATTTCCGGAACGCAAGACGTCTCAGCCAATGTATAATTTTCTCTGTGACAGTTAAAAAGTAAAATTTTGCATGTTGCATAATTCCAAATCCCAATAGGAGAGCCAAGAAAAGTCCTCAGTGTGAAAATAATAATAGTAATAATGTTGACCATCCCCAATTTGATTTTATTCATTCTACAGTTTGTTTCCCCCAAATATGAATCTCATTGGCAGTAGAATGGTAGTATGAAATGCTTTAAATGTGAATCAATTGGAAGTAGATGTGACCTAGTTAAGAGTATTTTATTACTTCTGAGATTTCCAGTTTTTAAAAAGTCACAAGTGAGAATTTGATCGATCCAGATAGTCCTCTAACAATGTTCATCATGTAGCCTTTTTGATTATTTAAAAAGTGCTGATGAGACCAAATGGCAAAGCCAGAAAATCCAAAAAGATAATTTCCTCTGTGTTTTAGCTGGGATTTTCTGTTCTCACATTATTTTTGCTTATTCAGTATTTCAGTTTGAAGTTTAAGTGGAGTCTGTCTTTTGAAATCCTTTATTTTATTTTCATGTTTGTTAGAATATAAGTACCTTATGTTTCCTTATAGTTGCCAGTTTTACAAAATACGACTTTATTATGAGGTCTTACAAGAAGAGCCTTAATTATAGTAACAAATCAACATTTTAGTATTACCATTCAAATGAATGTATGCACATCTGTTTAGTACTTTGAGCTCTGTCCTCTTCTCAGGCCTTGTATGGGACTTTCATTAATGTCTGAGCACATGAACAAAGAGTGTGTATGTCCCTTTGTGTTGTAAGTTACCAGAAAGTTAGGCAGCCTGCTTCCCATAGACATGTTGTTGTCTTCTTAAAGAAAGTGACTGTCATCATCATTAAGTTTTAGAGAAAAAAAAAACAAAAAAAAAAAAACTCCCTCTCTCAATACTCTTTTAGTAGTCCTCTTGCATAATAAATATATCAGGTTATTGTCGAATAAACTTTATTCTGATTTTTCACTAGCATTGAGGCACTTTGATGTTAATGAGAAAAAATGATACTGAGTTTCTATGTATATTTTATATCATTACTTTCAGGTTCTATGAGGCCTTATAACAGCAATAAAATTCTACTGAAAAGGTCATGCTGCCATTTTTGATTAACTCCTTCCAAAGTCATTTTCCACAGCTGTTTGTGAAATTTGAACACAGAGAAGTGTGTATAATTATATCACTTGTTCAGGAACACTCCTTTTGAACTCTTCAGCATTGCACTGTGTTGTGCAAGTCTTCATAAGCTTGCGGCTTCTAGAGGACACTCGTGTAAAATGAATTCAAGATGGCAGCCCTTTTTCACTTTTTTTTCTGATTCTGAAAAAAAATGCAGACACTGGAATTCTGAGAGATTTAAGTACATGTACAAACTAGGATTTCATTGAAAGGGGGCAAACTTCACTGGGGAAGAAATGTAAAAATATCTTTCTTAGCTGGTGGTCGATTTGTAACAGACAGTCCTATGAAACACCAGCTGAATGCACAAAAAGCAGAGCAGGCACAATAATGGTAGGAAAAGAGCCTGCAGACACTGAGGGTTTAAAAAAAAAGACTATCAACATCAATGTGAACACACATTAAGAGTATTTTGAGAAGAAACATTAATAGTTTCATTAGAAAAAAGAAGTGCTAAATCACATTCTGTTATTGAATGTGATTTAAACAACAATGAATAACAAAACCAAGCTTGTATTTCTTTAGACTTCAACAGGGAGCTCCATGAGAATGGGAACCCTGTCTCTTTCATCCTGGTACTCCAGTATCATCTGCAAAATATCCAGCAGTTACTAAGCTCCCAACATAAATGGTTTACTAAATCAATTGACCAATTAATGAACCAATCAGTCAATATGAATATTTTTATTATGTGGAGAAATTCACTTGCCAGACAGATAAGTGTTTGATCAAATAAAGCTAGTTATTAAATCATGATAGATGCAGCTTAATACTGTGGTAGTAATTTTTCCTATAGTTTCCATTTGAATTCTAAACTATTCCATAATCCTTTATTAATATCTAACCCCAGATTGAATTCTGATATTAAAAGATTCTTATGTAACAATAACTAATATTTATTAAGTACTTACTATGTGCCAAGGAACAACTTTTCACATATTAACACATGAAAATGCCTTCATGCATTAATGAATTTAATATTCCCCAAAACCTTATGATATCATTAGGTACTTAGATACTATTATTTTCCCAGTATACAAAGGAAAGTTAATTATCTGCCCAAAGCCATATAGTAGATATTATTTCTTCTCTAAAAAAGCCTCTAAAATATATACCTTACAATTTTAATATCATAAAAATTCAAAACTGTTGTAAGTTTTTTATTCATCTTACAGATGTTAAATGATGTATTTAAAAATGAAATGTTTTAAAGATCTCACCACCTAACTGGAGCCTTTTTAGGCCAGTTTATTGAAAAGAATTGCTTTCCATTAGGAGAAGAGTATGAGCAGCACCCCATTGTTACAAACATATTGTTCCCGTCATGCCCTGTTGATGGATCATGGGTCTATTATTATAATATTGGTTCCACTTGGCCCAGTTTTTCATAAATGCAGCTGCCTCGTGGAGCACATGCATTCGTACCATTATACAACTTGGTTTTAGGCCCAGATCAAACTTTATAAAGAGTGTCTTTTTTTTTAATTGTTTTATTTTTCCTTTATAATTTACTCCTCAAAAATAAGTCAAAATAGAAAAACAATTATTTTTGTGTCCCAGTCTCAATGAACGTGGAAAGCTCAAGAAATGTAGACTCAGGGCAGCTACAGCCTCCCCAGCACTACCTGTACTCTGTGGGGAGGATTCAAAGCCAGCTGATGACAATAGAAACTGAAATCAGTCTGGAAGGAAAGGGAAAAGATAAGCAAATATATTTCTGGGAATGGCCTTGCTTTGAGCACTACACATTAGGTTTTAAATGTTGCTATGAATACTGTCTACCTAAGAGCGAACACAGGCGTGTGCGTGTCGGCTCTGCTTGTCTCTGGGAATCAACTATTGTAGACATGGAAATGTCTCATAAATTGGGCCTAATTTTCATCAGGCTCTTGACCAGACATTTGTGTTCTTGTGGATGTCAGAGGGTGCAAAATGGGAGGAAAAAAAAAGAAAGAAAGAAAAAAGAAAAAGTGTACATTCTCTTTTCAGTACTGTCATTTCTCACTGTAATGAGCACAAAAATAATTGGACAACTGAGCTATCAGTAAAAGGACACACTTCAGTGTGTGTCAAAGAATTATTTTACAGGACAAACTTTAATCTTTAAATGTGATTGTAGATAATTTGTGGTACCATCTGTCCATTTGGAATTGTTTTAGCCTTTTCTGTCGTTATACAGTAAGTGCCGCTGTGTTTAACATTAACATTTGATATTTTACACATTTAATTTCTGTTCTGCTGTGTGGTCCTTGGGGAATGGAGCGCTAGTGCTACATGAGAGAGACAAAGTATTGATCAGTTAACATTTCAGCTACATTTATGTATGTCGCAAAATTAATGAAAATGCCAGACAAAAATGTCAGAGTGCACAAAAAGGTAGAATTTAAATTTGGTACTTTAATGAAAGTACCTTAAGATGTGCATTATCAAAAATGTCCTCTTGCCTTTAAAGTACAATTCCTAACAGAATAACTAAAGAGAGACACATATTTTACTTAGAGGAACAATGAACATGAATTATGAAAAGATGTCAACTCCTCAAAGTACCCTGTGTTCCAAAACTGCATGTTTGAATGCTTAACTGTTAGTCATAAAGTGCATTTCTCTTCGTACCTGTAGGGCTACTGACTTCAATCCTCTGTCCGTACTGACTAGGAGGCAGACTTCCTACTGAGATTCTCCCTCTAGGTTTTTCTTGGTGTGTGTGTGTGTGTGTGTGTGTGTGTGTGTGTGTGTGAGAGAGAGAGAGAGAGAGAGAGAGAGAGAGAGAGAAAGAGAAAGGTGGGGTGGGGGATCCAAGAATTCCCTTTACAGCAATTCATGGAGGCCACTGTGGTTCATTACTTGTTCCTTTCTGGGTCCTTTTCAAGTGGCTGGTTTTCGTTTGCTTCCAGATAATTTGTGCTCACTTTCATTCAATTCCCATTTTAGTAAAGGATCACACTTGGGACAACAGCTATACTCAGAAAAGCTGGGCCATTATGCAGGAAGAGAGAAAAACCAGGGATGGTGCATGCAAAGAATGACACAAGGCTGCTCTGTGTAACCAAATGATTAAAAAAAAAAAAAAAATGGAGGACACACCAGCAAAGGAGGAGGAACTGAGCTTGCAGAGGCAAAGGGAATATAATACAGTGATCTGCAGACAGTAGGCACTTAGGGATGCTTTATTGTGTACTTCCTGTGCAGAAAGTCTGCTGCTACTAAACATCTTATGGATTTTCCTAAAAGTTATTAAAAACCAAGAGGACATTTTAAGAGGCTTCATGATCAAAGTCTAAAAAGGGATCATTGTTAAAAAAGAAGCATCAGTATAAAAACAAAAACAATGTCTACATCACCTGTAAGTCAAGTCTTATTTCATTTTACTGAATAATGAAATGTAGGATAATTATATTGGTCATATTGAAGATTACTTTATGTTTATAAATAGAAATTCCTATTTTGAAAATTTAACAGATATCAGTAATACCACCAAGAAAATTATATTTCACATCTGACAATTTTCAAAGTATTTTTATAAAAGCCTTTTACTTGATACAATTATTTTTTTAGAGTTAGCAGAAAAATTGGAAATGTTCCAGATGTAATTTTTGTTACTTTGCCTATCATAGAAAATCAGGACACCTAAAAAATCAAAGAAACAAATACTAAGGAAAAATGATCTATAATTGGTCATTATATCATTCTATCCTTGTACTCATGAATTTTCCTAAAACTGTAAATTTTAACTTCCAGTCCTTTTGCCCACTTTTTCACTTATGCCTTCCCCTAACATAAACATTTAACACAAACATTAACACTTTAACAGATATCAGCAAAGGGGCTTTACTAAACAATACTTCATTTAATTTCTAAAAGTTTTAAATGAAAATGAACATTTCTTTCACAAATGTGCAAGTAAAGAAAGAAAAAACCTGCATAGAATTTCATTGATTTAGAAGATCATATATCAACAAAGTTACCTAAAATTTCTTTGATAGAGTCAGAAGTATTAACTCTTAGAAGTGTCTAGCAGTACCATTTTCAGTAAATAGATTATATACACAATTCAGATGGACATTTGGCATATCAAGTTGATACCCAGAATATACATTTTTCCCAAATTCATCTCAATTCCGGGGAAGAATGTTTTCAAATATTGTCCTAAATTATATGACAAATTATAAATTAGGTTTTCATAAGCACTGCTTTTAACAAAACATTGCACATCAATTCTTGCAATTATACAAAATCTCCCCTGAAAAGGCCATAATTTAGAAACGAGTTGAGTCTTAAGGTTGATCACTATTAGCTAAGTCAATTTTAATCATAGGAAATGTAGCAAACCAGATAATAACGGAACAAAACATTTCTCTAATCCTTCCTGAGAAGTGATGCTGTAGTTCAGTTTGCATTTCTACTTACATAAGTAATTTTTCTTTTGTTTTTGTATCTGTTAGATGTATGATGCAGCACTTCACCAAATCATCATTTCCTTCTCTTTAAATGATGACAACACCCTTTTTGGTTTATTATAATAGATGTTATCAAAAGGACTTTCTGGTCTTTGGAGGGAGATAATCACATAACCCAGAGAATCTGCTACTCTGAAAATCTTGTTCCTCCTAAATTTTATTTTATATTGACAATGAGAAGAATTTAATCTCATACATAGCAGGTCAAACTCATGTTTTCTGTGATCTCTGCTCTACCTCCTTTGTCCTCTATATGGGAAGCCATAGGATGCTGAAATCTGTGGAAGTTTTCTTTTGTGGGTGATTTGAGGATAATAAAACTAATTGACTTTTTCCAACCAAACATGGTTGTCCTATATTATAATCAAACATAAAACACAAATACTACCATCATAACCATGTGTGTCAGTCAGCTTTTTGTTGCTGTAACAAAACGACAAAAAAATCTTAATGGAGGAAAGATTTATTTTAGCTCACAGTTTCAGAAATGTCAGTCTGTAGACGCTTTTTTGAAGGAAAGAACTTAATGGAGGAAAGATTTATTTTGGCTCACAGTTTCAGAAATGTCAGTCCATAGTTACTTGACTCCATTGTTTCTGGGCCTATGGTGAGGCAGAACATTATGGTGGGGAGCATATTACAAAGTTACCCACTCATAGTGACCCAGAAGCAAAGAGAGAGGAAGGGACAAGGGACAAAATATAACCTTCAAGGACATACCCCAAAGAGCCTATTTTATCCAACCAGGACCCACCTCCTAAATTTCTACCATCTACCAGTAGTCCATTAGGTTATGAACCTGTAAATGTTTAATCCATTGATAAGGTCAGAGCCCTCACAATACAGTCATCTTCCAAAGGCCCACCTCTGAATATTCCTGCCTTGGAGACCAAGCCTTTGACATATGATTTTTTAGAGGACATTTCAGATACAAACCATATTAAATCCAAGAATTTGCCTTCTCGTGAGCCTTATTGGGTACATGCAACAAAGGTTAAGGTAGTGGAGTACACAAAACCTCAGTGTAGTCTGTATGGGTATTACCCTTAAACCACCTCTTTGCATTAATTATCAGGTAGTTTCAGTCCCCACACCTTTGTACGATGCTATAAATATGTTGTGGGTCCATATTTTACCACTGAGTTTACTAAGGATTAAAAAAGTCATACAATGAATTAAAGATATCTGACTCTCTGTCCCCATATTTCTAAGCTTATGTTGTCCTCTGAAGGATTTCCTGTTTTCTAACTTTGATTCAAATTGTGCAGGACACACTTACTGAGCAAAATGGCAAGCTATTTTCATTACAATATATTATTATATAATGAATTTTGCAAAGGAAACCATTTAAAAGAATGAGATAATTATATAATTTATTCTAGTAAAATTTGATAAAGCAAGAGGACTAACTCTTCTGAATGTTTATAAATTATAACAAGAGAGTCAGTCATTAGTATACTTTATTCATTAGGATCATTCTCCATGTAATTTCATGCACTTTTATATGCATGAAAGGGTAACATTAAGAAATAGAAGTAGAATGCTCTCTGTCATTTCATTTTTCTGTTTTGACTAGTTATGAATATATACCTTTGAATTATGAATATATTTGAGTTAATTTACCAAGCCAAAGACTAACTTGAAATATCGTTGATGAGTAGTCTGTCTTTGCTACAGGTAGGTCTGTGAGTTATGACTGTTGCATCTGCTACTTTTGTTGTGATGACTGAAGTTCCACATTCAGTAAGTGGTAACTGTAAAGATGACCTTAACGGTCCTCAGTGACTGGCTTATAGTAAATTAATGCAGAGAAAATCAGAGATGAGCTAAGAAGCAAAGAAAGATAAAAATCATTCAAAGTATAAACACATATTTGGATAAAAATAAAAGTCAGCACTGACTTTGAGGGAAGAAATAAACAGATTTTAGTGACAAAACTTAGCTTTTATTTAATCTTAAATCAGATTTCTCAACTTTTTTTGGCTTCTGCTAAGGAAGAAATTTTCACTTAATTTAATGAAAGAAATTAAATACTAAGGAATAAGATTTGATCAGAGAGTATTGAGTATTTGGGGGGGGGGGACAAACAATTCTAATATATTTTTGCAGCCCCCATCAAGAATCAATTTTCATCCCCTTGAGTATCATATTGCCTCTACTGAGAATGTACACTTGAAATATTAGGGTTTATTGTAAATTTAACTGTGATCACTTCCATACTCTTGATGATAAAGTCTAATTTGGAATTTCTATTGTTTGTATATGATGCAAACCAGTTGAGAGAAAGAGAATTTGTGACTGCTATACAAAACCATTGACTACATTGGAGTCCACCATTTCAAGAAAAGAATTTTGGTTTCTTAAATATTGAAGAATTTGATTTCCTGCCTTATGCAAACCACAAAAGGATTTTCTTCTACAACCCAATCCAAAATGGAAAAGGGACCTGAACCTGAATTCTGGACTAAGTAGTATAATGTGTCTCATTATGAGTGTTTTATAGATTTTATACATACATTGCACTATTTTTATGAGTAATAGCTAATCTTTATATTCTTAAACAAATATGTCAAAGTTATAAAACCATACTTCATTAGGTTTGATTACCTATTAAATCTCCATTGGAAGGGCAGGTTAAAAAAAGGTTATGGAATAGGAAAACCATTTAAGACAGTTAAGATACTTGTTCTATAATCTGTTCTGCATATCAAGTTGCTCAGTTCACCACTGGGATCAAAATAACTTTACTGTTGCAATTTATCAACAATATATAAATACATGATTTTTCTATCCCACATTGCTATATATAAATAATTCTAGGGCATTTTCCATAGCTAAGATTCTATATAGTTCTTACAAGCAAATTTTGGACATGTTTTAAATAGAAATCTTTCATCAGGATTTTTTTCTATGGACTAGGATTGAACTCAGGGGGCCTCCACTACTGAGCTACATTCCCAACCACCACCAACTCCCTGCCTTTTTTTATTTGAAGTCAGAGTCTTGCTCAGTTGCCTAGGCTGACCTCAAATTTGCAATCCTTCTGCCTCAATCTCTCAAGTTGCTGGGACTACAGGTATGCACCACTGAGCCCCGTTGCATTCAGTATTGTCATAAAATGGTGAAATTAACAGTTTACTTTTGTCAATTAGATAAATCATTTGGATTTAATTTAAAAATCATAGATCACCAAAGATAAATGTAGTACATTAATTATCCACAAATTAGTACACTGAATTTATATACAGAGTATTATATTTTGAAGTTATATTAGTAAAGTGATGGCAGAGAAAATTATGTATTATTCAGATGACTGAGTTCACTTTTTCTAGGTAGGTAGTGATACTGAAAAGTTGTGAGAGTCAGTGTGTATCTAATTTTATTTAAATCCCTTTACATAGAGTTTGGTCCTCCCATTATAATAGCCTATTGCATACCTCAGCCAGAGGCTGATATTTACAAAACAGATTTTTAACCTAGGTTCTACTAACTTGACTGAGTATGCACTGTTTTCTACATTTTTAAAATTCTCAGAGTATATGCCTCCTACGTAATGTAATGTTTTTCAGACAGGCTCCCTACATCCAGACATGATAGAAAGTTGTGAGACATTGTGTAG
Organism: Sciurus vulgaris; assembly: GCF_902686455.1. Lineage (NCBI taxonomy): Eukaryota > Metazoa > Chordata > Mammalia > Rodentia > Sciuridae > Sciurus > Sciurus vulgaris. The sequence continues at coordinate 91,761,816 of NC_136466.1, forward strand.
ACCTTGGAACACATTTCTCTTTTATGGCGACACCATGGATAATGACATAGGACCACTCACCAGGCTTAGGGATCCCCTCACAGAGTCCTAGCTCTGAAATGGAAACATCCTACGGAGGAAGGAAAGTCAGTGGGTTTATGGCTGAATGCTCATGATGCCAGGAACATATCTGTCTCAAACTTCAGCAGAACACACCTTCCTGATGGCACAGTCCAGGGCTTTAAAAAGTAAAGGCTGTACAGGATCTGTACAATACAGATGAAGTCATGGAATGTTACAGCTGGCAGGGAGCTTAGAGATTATTTTACAGGACAAGAACAAGTACAAAAAGGTAAAGCAAATGACATACTAAGACAATAATTCCCCTCCCCCAATTGCTAGTAACAGAAATTTCAAGGACAGCAGCAGTGAGAAGAAGGGTGACGTTTGTAAGTTAAATTGTCCTCAATTAAGGAAAAGCAGGTGTTTGACATTGTCCTGTAGAATTCTGAGGGTGTAAAATTGAACTTGTGAGCCTTTGTGTTTTCTGTTAAGATATGTGGGAAAGCTGCAATTGCCTACTTGATAGAGTAAATTAATGCCCACTCTGCTCAGTATTATTTCTGCAGTTTATGTAGTAAGGATATACCTTATATTTTGATCAACTTTTCTATTAGTTGCAATCACATCCTAAAAATACCATGCAGAGATGTGTGTATAGTAATAAAAAATTCTTAGAGTTCACTGTGTGTTTGAGTTAGGTATATTTTAGATAAAAATATTATTTTTCTTATAAGTAGTAAAAATGACTTTTTTCCCAAAAGCAAATGTCAATTCATTAAGAATCTATTTCCCAGGTCTCAAACATATTTTCACTGAGTTGCTTAAGCAGCTTAAACTCTATTGATCCACTTTGATTTAATGGTAGCTAAAATGAACTTGTACATGGCCTAACTTTCCATTAGACTAAATAAATGCCAGGGGGAAAGTATATGTATTTTAGTCATTTTTTAAAAATAGGGTGACCCATCTTCATTGTACTTGTGTCTTCCTAAATTTTCTTTAAAAAATTATATAGATCCAAATTATTCCAGCATAAAATTAAACAGCATGATGCAATAGTATATTACTTTATGAAGTAGTGAAATTAGGGTGTACTTTTAGATACTATTTGAATTTGTAGGGTATTGCCCACTTTGTTACAGTCTTTGTGAGGTACAGTTATAAACTTGGTGTACCAAGTTATTGCTATTTGAGTTATTGGAGTGAAGAAAGCCAAATTAAATCATCTGAATGAAATACTGTGAAGCAGGAGAGGACCTGTGGATAATTTAGATTTGAATTATATACATGACCACAATGACATAGAGTTTTTTTTTTTCTGAGAGCTATAGTCTTTTGAAATTTTTATCAAAATGAAAAATATTTAATGTAAAGTTATTAATGGAAAGTGTTCTCTACTGGATCGAAGAGTAGGAGATAATGGAAAATGTTCCACTAGTGTTTGTCACAAACTGATGGCTTGTCCTACAAAAATATAGCTGCAAAATATTTAATAATACCTAAGTTCTATTTCTAATTGACTAGACTATTTAACTTAAGTTTAAGGAACTAGGAAATAAAATAGATTGTAAACTGAAAAATGCCATTTGTCAGTATTTTTAATCCATTACCAGAGCCAGTGACAGGAATAAATTCAGGCTGTTCTGCTTGAGATGCATTTCAACTGCCATTAACAGATCTTCCCCCATTTTCATGCACACTCAGTATAGCTGTGTGGAATGACTGACTCAGATGACTTCAGTCGCAAAACTTGAAGTTAAAGCTGTAATATCCTAAAAGAAACCCCCAACAGTAGTATCAGATGAAACTGAGAATAAATGCAGTATATCAGGCATCATAAAAGGGTGAATGGGGGATACATTTATGCCTTCCTCTATCTACTATGAGATTTGTACAGACGATTCACACTCATTATTCTCGTCATCTTAATGAGATCAGTATGGGAACATTTCTCTCCTCTCTCTCTTGACTGTCAGAAAGGGGACACTCCATTATTTCTCCTTCCTCTCTCTGCTTCCTGTATGTTTTCCTGGCAATCCAGAAATGTTAACCAGTAATAGCAGACAGCCCCAGAATGTTGCATATGAAGGTTTAAGGACTTTAGATGAGGCCAGCAACTTTAGTCAGTATCTCTGTCTCTGTCTGCCCCCCCCCCCACTCTCTCTCTCTCTCTCTCTCTCTCTTTCTCTCTCTTGCATTCGCTCCCTCTTTCTCAGGTGTGCTTTTATTTTCTTTCAGACTTTTATTATCTGCTGTATTCCCCAAGGAATTTCCCTGGAAAAGAAGGAGATTTCTCCATGAGAAGTAAAATAGGGTCCCTGAGTGGAACCTGGATTTGCCATACTCCTTACTGTTGAGTCTGTTACCCCAATTAATTTTGAACATAGCATCCCTAAACCAAATTTGAGTGCAATCAGTTCATGTATTCAAGCCAGACATATGTCCAGCCTTGAACTTAAGAGGTAAAATGGGTAAGAGATCAACTACTAATGCATCTCATCTTCAAATACATTTTCAAATCTGTCAAGAAACAGTCCCTGTTTCTCATTTAAGTTGCTAGGAGACATTTTTTATGTATTTAGATCATAAACTCCATGAATCCTGAAGGAAAATAGCCAGAAATTATAGAAAGATTTACATGATCTGTCTATTGATTATTAGTTTATGCTATAATCACACCAATTTTGGTACTGCTCTCCTTTAGAGGAACTTGTGTGTTAGAGGATTCCCTTTAACATGATTGAGGAATTTTAAAGTAGGCATTTTTAATATTTGCTGCCCTCTTAATTATTACTTGTTTAATGCACCACTGTTAGCACAGGGATTATGAGTTAATAAAAATGTCACAGTATTAGTGTATAAAACACTATATAATTTTCCCCAGGTAATGATTAATGGCAAACAGCTATATTAACTATACTCTTAGTGTATAGTCCCTAAATGTATTTGATTCTCATCTTTTAGAAAGTAATTTTATACTGAAATTCTGTAAAGAAATATTTGAGGAACTTGGTTAATCTATTTAAAGCAACCTTCTTAGATGCATGAATTTTTCCCAATGATTTATATTATATTGCTATGTAAAATATCAATTGTGTTTTAAAATCAGTCTGAAAGTTTTAAATGTTGTCTTAAATTGCCAGGGCAATCTGACTGAGATTCATACAGAACTTATTTATCTCATCATACTATTTGTTAAAAACAGTTGAAAAATAAAATTAATAAGCCATTAGGTCATTATTATGTAATGGTTTTGTTCACATAGATAAATGGGTTTCCTTTTCCCTCTTTCTTTTTAAATAATGTCTTTCTGGCTTTGTTCCGTGGCTGCAGCAGGCTGTTAGTATGTATCTTTATACCATCAGAATGAATGAGATATATCTGTATAAATTATTGATTCACTTGAGCCTACCTCCGTAATTCAGAGCTGAAAACTTTGGCAGCTTATCTAATAGAATGATATAACTAGCAGACTGAAGTTACCTACCACAGCAACAATTGCCAGTTGGGGGGTCAAATGCCCTTTTACCTTTATACCTGAACACCTGCAAATTGAGCTGTATCCCATTCAGAATTTTAAGAACAGGTCCATTGTCACAGGAAGTAGAGTTTGTTTCTTGGAGAAAATTATGCCAGTTCTAGTTCTGAATGAAAGACAAGGCTTTTATTACTCAAGGGATATTAGGGCTGACTGCTTTTTTGAGAAAACAAATTTGCTGTAACTTTATCTGTAATTTAGTCCTGAATGGGTGCAAATAGACTGCACATTGTATGGAGTAGAAAGAAGAAAATAGGGGTTTGTTAAAGCTATACAAGGGCTATGTAACCATTATATTTCCGAGGGAAGTCTTATCAGAATATTTTGGTTACAGACTTAGCATCAAACACCTGTTTTGAATTTTAGTTTAGAATAACATTGGAAAAGAAAGATTTTTTTGTCTAAAATCATGGATAATGAAACACCCATCTCCTAAAAGTTACTATATAGGCTTTGACTTTGAGGCTGACCTCATTCAAGCACTACACGAAGTACTAGGATCCCTCCTCACAAAAGTGAACCCTAAACTCAGACCCATTTGGAATGTGTTGACTTGTTTTATTTCTATAAGGAAGTCAAGTACTTGACCTTATAAACCATTTTCAACTAAAAAAAAAATCCTATGCAGCTATATTCACATGAGAGTTTGACTTAAGCTTTGCCAAAGCTGAGTAAAGTATATGTTTAAAGTAAGGGAAAGAGAAGGCATATCTCAACTGATGAGCCTCAAGGTCATCAGTGGGGACTGCAGATCATATATTAGTTGAAGGAACTTATCTGTCAAGTTGATCACCTACTCCTTAGCAAGCTCATAGTTGTCATAGAAACACCCAGTTTTACAGTGTTAGAGTTGATCATGGACACGGAACCAAACTGGGTAGTGAAACATCTTAGCCATATGTTTGTTCTAAGCTCCAACATAGTCAATTAGCACATTTTCTATTAAAAACTTAATGTAATAGGTATTCATTAACTAGAAGTTGCTATAATTGAAGAGTTACTCAATTATTCCATCCTCTAATCTTATTTTCACTTCTTTTCAAACTCCAAGTAGGACTGTATCCAAATACATCCATGACCTCCACCTCAAACAAGCTGTGATAGATTGATCTGGGTATGGTACTTAATTTTTCTTTCTACATTTTGGTTCCTATAACTATGTCCCTGGGCTCTCCCTTTTTCTGTTTTATTACATAATGTCTACAAGGATAGGGAAGTTGGCTTCTGTGGAAAAGGACCATTGTGCAATAGATGAAGTGTCTCTGGAATATTATTACCTCTGGTCCATGAGTCCATCCCTTCTTCCTCCACTGTTCACTCTCCCCACTAGAGATTCATCTGGGCATATCTTTACAATGATATTACTCTCATTATTTGTGTTAAGGTCTCTGCTACCCTCTGCCTGTGTCTGCCACATTATATGTCACTGAAACTCACCCATGCCCTGGGTCATCACTTTGGACTTGTTCCCCATAATGTTCAGGGTGTGAACTAGATAATCTAATGATCAAATCTGTTATCTAGGAGTGGGAATAAGATCACCTCAAAAAAAAACATGCACCTGTTTCATCACTGGCCTGTGGACAACAAACTTCTTTCTTAGACATCCAAGTCTTTATAAGCAGGTATGAAAGGCTATAATTGAGATATCAGAGAGCAGACAGAGCATTGGAGGAGCCCTCAGACAACACCATGTAGAAAATTTCTGGTTTTACTCACTCATAGGAGTGCCATTCTTGGTATGAAGTATACCTCTTCCTTCATTATGAAGTGGTAAATATGAAAAAACTGGGAAGAGAATTTGTCATAAAGGTTTTCTGAGTCTGGTAACTTCTTTGTGATTTTTCTCTGTGTAATGCAAAGAAAACAAAAACAGCTACCCTCACAAGCAATGTAATAAAGCACACTTAGAAACACAAAGTTTAACCTCTGCATAATAAAGCATCACAGCTGCAAATTTTCAGCCATCAGAATAGCACGTGAAAAGGAAGGATAGAATCGAAACCATGATAACATTCCTGTAAGGTCCATTCTCCAGAGCACGGTAGAGTCCTTTCTAATACTTCCATCTTTGCTGATCAAGTCTTTGCGATTTGGATTTAAAGGCTGGATTCAACATAAGAATATAAATTCTTTTGAGGATGACAGATTACATATGGTTTCTTCCCCTGCAACCCCCATGTTCACCTTTATAACAATTTTTTTTTCAAAAAGTAATGTGGTTTAAAAATCATTTTAAGTTGCCCAACATAAATGATAAAATCAAATATTGGATTCACAAACAATAGCCTTTATTGGTTTGTGACAAGTGATCCATCTTTTTACATTAGTGCAGCTTTCTGACCAGATTATTTTTCATAATTGATAATTTGTGAGTCATATATTTGTTATCTGTTCTTTCATGGTTTTGAAAATAGTGAACAATGCCAAAGATCACTGAGCTTTTATAAAGAAAATTACTTTAGTGTAGTTTATTGGCTGGCATTTTCTGAAAGAATGTTACCTGTAAGTTTTGCAGAGAATGTAACAAAGGTAACAATAACATCCATTCCTAGAAGGAGACCAGATAGGTTTAAAATTCATACTGATAATGTGAATTTAATTTTAGAATTTGTTCATGTTTAGCAGGAGAAAAATGAAAATAGAAAAACTGGAAAAATATTAAACAGAGTTCTGCAACCTACCAAAAACTGCTTTGTTACCCATATGGGTGCTTTTCCTAGTACAGAATCCAAGTTAGAAAGCAAACACAGTAAGCTACCTTTCTATCAGACAGCAGAAGAATAATGTCATTATTTCTTATAATTAATAATTTATTTGCTGTTAATAGCATAAGTATCTACAACTTTCAGTACAATTTTTGTTTTTAAGTTCTACATTTCGTTACTAAGACCTTCTAAAATACAATAGGAAAATTCTTGCCCTTCATTTGTGTGGTTTATAATTATGTTATAGTGTTAGTAAGGCTCTGAATAGGAATTTATTTGAGTCAGGTAAATATTAACAAGGTGTTTAAAGCCTAGTTTGCTTAAGAGGGGTATATTAATACTTTTCCCCTTAATTAGTAATTCTCTCATCTATCCTGAATATTCTCACTAATTCTGTTCAAAATTGCACTGACTAAACAAAGGATGAGTCAGCTAAAAAAGTAACAATCAAATTTACTGGGAACTTCATTAGAGGAAAGGTATTTTTAGATGAATTCTTTATTTTATAGAAAACGTTATGAATTTGCTTTTAGAAATTACTTAGTTCTGTCCTCAATCTTTTAAAGTTTCTCCTGAACGATTTAATAATAGAGAATGATTTCTGATAAAAAGATTGTTTGCTTAATTAAAATTGAGATCATTTAATCATTACATAATTATATTATGATTATGTAGTTAAACATCATATAGAAAACATTTACTCTTTAAGAAATTCATACCAGGGGGAAAATCCTACAGGTTAACACCTTTGCCACTTCCACTTATAAAGTTATAGATTCTATTACACACATTGATTGCACCACCCAATTGTATAAAACTCACAGTTTAGTAGAGAAAAATGCTGAACAATATGCAGATGTATGTAAAATCAGAATAAACTAGCATATTTACTTCTTGTAAACGTCTTTAACCATTTGGTTATATTTGAGCTTTTTAATTAATTGAACTTTGAGATTGATAGCCTCTCAATATTTCAAAGATATAATTAAAATTTTTATCATTCAAAATAGAAATCAGGTGTAAAACTGGTATTCTTTCTTTATGCAACATGAATATGCTCCAAACTGTGTTTTAAAATTAAGTATGAGCTGAACATTCTCATTTGATAGGTAAGCAGAATGTTTTAAAACTATGTAAATAGAAGTGTTAAAGATGGATAATTTTCCTTTATGCATATCCCAGAAAATGTTGGCAGTGTTACTTAGCATCCATGACACCACAAGGAAGAATTTGCTCTACCTTTTCAGTTTTTATCGTGGCCTTATTTATGGCAGGTGCAGTGATAGTGGGATGTTTCTTTGTACATATGGAGTGACTGATTACTGTTGTCCTTTAACCATAACACATTATTCCGTTTTCAGATCTACTCTTTTTGCAGTCGGAATTTCTTTATCAATTGAAGGGAAACATTTCTAATAACTTGCCTCATAGATCTGCATTTTAAAATCATTCTCCATATTTCAGAAAGCATGTTATGTTATATAAATTACTGAGAATTCAGTGCTAATTTAATATTTTTTGCCAATGAAAATCGGATTTATTTTAAGACAGACTACCATCTGAGCTTCCTAAACAAAGTATTTTATATTTTCCTAAAGAAAAATATAGTTTAGAGATATGTAATCCCTAAATTACTCTAAATATTGAATACATGTAATTTTGAACAAGTGAATTTTAAAAGCTGTATAGAGTCAGGGAGTATATAGAATAAACTGCTCCCTTTCCTACCGCTGTTGCCCTAAGAGGTTAGTTTGAACTGTGGAAACTAACACCAATTTTTGTGATTGATTATACTATAAAAAATAATTAAATTTATCAATGGGGATTTTATAGAGAATAAATACTGATAATAAATATAGCTTTGGAGATATTATAGTTTATTATTGAAAGAGAACTTTTTACTCATCAGAAAGGTAATTTACTTTTGTGAAAAGATAAAGAAGCCTCCAGAAGAAAAAAAGGTGGAGGGCTATTTTAAAAGTCTGAATCATTTTTGTGGTTTTGAAACAAGAGCTTCCAATGTACATCCAAATGTATATTATGAAATCTTTGCATGGTTCTGGGCTCACCTACTATCGGTAAATGACTTACATGCCAGTATGTAAAATTGCCTCTTTTATCTCCTTCCACATCAATTGTCTGTCATTCTGTAGTTTGGCCTGTAGGTAGCAATCTTGCACCACAAAAATCTCCCTCTATTTATTCATGTATTTTAGCTGGAAAAGCTTGCACCCTTACAGATCTGTTAAATGTAAGCAGTGGTATTTGCATAAATTCCAGACTTTGATGATGGTCTGTGGTTTTAAAACAGTGGCTTTCAGATTATTTATGCAGTTGTTTGGCCTTAAAGTTCACAATTTTCTCAGAGGTGACTACTTTGTATTGTGACCCCATGTAGGTGGGAGACAGCAGAGTGGTTGGGCACGTAACCTAGAATCTTGAAAATCATGAGGACTCTTGACTGAAATGTAATGCTTAGTTTTTCATGCAGCCCTTCAGATAAAAGGAAATCCACAAATCTCCTAAATTATAGAATAACATTTTAGTAGTTATGTAGCAAAGATTACCAGAGTGTTCCTTAAGTCAGGGACTTTCTCTCATGCCTTGAAATAATGCTGCCTGCATCACAGAGCCTTGTTCAGCTTAGACCTGTTTAATCTTACTTTTATCAAGAATAGTTACAAGTCAAAAGGATCAGGATTATTCTTGTGATTCATTTTGAAAGAAATACTGCCAAATTCCATTGCTTATCTATTTATTAATAGCATAGAAGTTAATTTCCTTCTTGTCATTGTAGTAGTTTTTTGGAACAATTGACAGCAGTGTATTAATTTGAACAGTTGCAGAGCATGAGTTCCATACTGAAATGTACCTTTATTTCTAATTCATGAGTTGAAAACAGTACATGATGTTTTTAGAATTATGGCTCTTGATTTATTTCAGAAAGGTAATTCTGTTTTGCTGCCGAGGCTATTTGTCCACTTTTGATGTATTTTGTTCCTTCACTCCTTCCTTCATTGTGTGGGCTAAATGCCCACTGAGTTGGCAGACTGTTCTACATTGGGATTCAAAATTGGTCATGGCCTGACCCCTGTGAAACAGATGGAGGCGACGAGCTAAAGAGAAGAGACGGTTGTGCTGGGTCTTAGAGGATGAATACGAGTTTGATGGCAAATAAGAGCAAGAAAGAGCATTTCAGGCAGGAGGAACCAACAGTACATATTTATTAATCCCTACTAATAAAGGTTTAATTAGAACTCAAAGTTATAATGGTCACTTCTAGAATAAAATATTTGTTTTGTTCCATTTTATTACTATTCAAATACCAATTAAGTACCCATGAAAATTTATTAGTTCATATCTTACTAAGAAGAGAAGTGAATTTCCAGCACACTAAATTCTCATTAAACATTATGTTTTACTTCTAGGCAATGGGTCACACTCATGAATGTCTAATTCCATGAGGTTTTTGTCAAATTCAAACAAAAGTTATAAACCTTCATTCCTGTGTAAATTCCTTTGCTGCCTGGGAATCCACTGGATTTTAGAGAATGAAACATGATTTATTTCAGGGATTCTTTGAACAAATTGTTTGTGAATGAATATGGAAGATTATATTTAAGTGGGTGATGAACTTTTATTATCATTTCAAACTGTTGATATTTTAAGTTTCGAATGTTAACAAGAGCAATACACTGAAACCGATTTTGTAGAAATTAACCCATAGTCCTAGAAATTGTATGGCCAGTTACCACCTTTGTTGATAAACCTTGAACTTCTTACTTTTCTGAAGTTTGAAATCAATCCAATCATAATAACAACCATGGCTGTGATTGTATTTAGGACCCATCATGCCTACTTTTTATAATACCTGTGAAGGTTATAGAGTGCAGCTTTAGGAACAAGAAGAGCTTATGTGTGTGTCAGGAGTAGGCTTTGATTCCACGGATCAGTGGTTATTAGAACTGCAGCTGGTTCACAACAAATATTCACATCTTAAGTGGTTAGAGAAGGCATTTTCTCACAGGTGACCCTCAGGGCTGTAGGGTAGGGGGAAGCTCCAAAACAAGTAAACTGAGTAACTAAGAAGTTTTGAACCTATTGGCAAAACTGGAACAAGAAAACTAACATTAACATGGTAGGGAGGCTTCTTCATTGTTTGGTTTTTCACATTTGATTTTAGATTCTCTTTTATTTTTACAAGACTTTCTGACTGTGAGATTCAATGGCATATCCCTTTGTTCAGTACAGTTGATTTACAAATTGGTTATAATCATATTCAGGCATACTTTCTAATCATTATTTTTCAGCAGGCTCTTTTCAACTCTGAAAATAGTTCCTTTTATTAACTACAAACATAGATTGTCGGATAGCCCTACCTACCACCCCTCCAATTAAGGATTAGACTAGAATACCAGACAGGTGAAGGACCTGCTGTTTCAAGGGATCAGTCTTATCTGAGCTAAATGGAGCTGAAGTTGCAGATGAAAATAGAAAAGTAGGAAAACAGGTGCTTGAGCAGGTGGGTTTGTGATCTTTTGCCATTACACTGGATCTCATAGTTTTAGAGTAATCACAGAAGAAACAGAGCTCCCTCTGTTACAGAGACATCTGAGGCATCCTCACATCGGGATTGACCTGAAGGGGTGATGAACTTGACGTTGGGAGGATGATATTTCCCTCTCGCTTTAGTTTACCCAATCCCAACATATATATACAAATATACACATTGCTGTCCCTTCATTGTGGTCAATAAAGAATTTTTTACTCCAAGAAATCCCTTCTTGTGTAGGAGAAAGGAGAAAAAAAAATCAAAGAATTCATCTTTGTTCTCTGTCAAGCCTCAGAGATCCCATTTCCAGAGTAATAAAATGTATACATATCAAAACTGAGGAAAACATTGCAATTTGACCTTTTATTTTCTTGGGAGATGTGAAACTACCCTTTGAGCAGAAATAAAAGAATAGTATGGGCTGGGTTGTGACTCAATGGTAGAGCACTTGCCTAGCACATGTGAGGCCCTTGGTTTGATCCTTAGCATCACATAAAAGTAAATAAATAAAAACAGTTTTTATTTTTTAAAAAGAATAGTAAAAGACTCAGACCTGTACCACATAGGAAAATCAACTTTGTTTCTCCTTTAATAACTGAAAGAATAAATGGGTTCTTTTTTCAAGAAATTATTCATTACTACGTCAATCACTAAAATCATAATGCCATCTACTTGGCAAAAAGCATGGAACTTTTAATAAGTTCTTAGGACAGTGTTCCTCAGCCTTCGGATCTTGGTAAGCCAGGTCATAATTCAGTAGGTTAAGGGGAATGTTTCTTAAAAACAAAAATCTGGGCCCTGCTCCTGAGTTTCTGACACAGCAGGGCGGGAGGATGGTGTTCAAGAGTCTGCATTTTTAAAGTTCACAAGTGATGCTGCCAATGTTGGCCCGGGAACCACATTTTGAAAACCATTGGTCTTCTACAGTCTTCGAGTGATCGTTAGATTTGCCACAGGTGCCTTCAAAGAACATAACACAGACCCACAAATGCCGATGGATGGCGCCACAGTTTCTGCCCTTCAATGATTGTGATTTCTGATTTCCTTGGTCTTGGATAGGGCAGAGGCATAATGAGTAAAATCCAACTCCTCTCAGGATTCTATGATGTAAAATCCGTCTAGAGAGCCCAACTGGATTCCTTCCACAAAAGGATATGTAATGAATTGGAAAAGAAAACTAAATCAAGAAAGGGAAGGAGACAGTTTTAAAAGGTAGAATAAAGAAACCAGAAACTGGTGTCGGAGGAGGGAAAAGGTAATGATGCATTTTTAAAAAATCATCAATATACAGTAAAGCCTGTGAGGGAAGACAATTGAGAAAAGTGCTCCTACAGCCGGCAGTTGGGGAGCTGCCAGGATTTCATGGAGGCTGACATCCTGACACCCTTCAATCCATCTTCCTCTTTCAGTGCCTCCTGCATGTCTCTGCTACCTTAGACCCAGAAGGAAAAGCAGGCTCTCGGAGTGATACCCCTAGGTTTCAGTGCTCTTGGAATGGATGAGGGTAGCCGTGGAAGTAAATTAATGAAATGAAATGAAAAAATTCACATCTTCAATATTTTGTTGAAAATTTTTTAATTTCGTTATCTCTTTAATCCATTCTTTAAAAACAAAGAATGGAAAGCTTGTCAGTTCCCAGCATCACTGATGGCAGTATTAATGGAGGAACATCTAAGCTGCAGAATGTAGCAAAGTGTAGGAGGAGGGTGATCTTTCATAGTCCCTTTGACTTGGTATCTGTTCTATTTAAAATAGAATGAACAGCTGCTTCCAACAATCTTTCTTGGTTAACGTAGAAAACAGCAAAAAAAAAATTTTTACTTTTTTGTTTTTTTGCAAGAATATAACCTTCATTCTTTTTGTAAGAACATAACTAATAAATCAGTTTATTTACCTCATTCAAATGTGCTGGTCTCACTTTGCAAATTCCCAGAAGCTGTGAGCTCTTTTCCTCGATTTGTCCAATTCGAATCAATCTCTTTATTTATTTAGTTGTAGATGGACACAATACCTTTATTTTATTTACTTAGTTTTATGTGGTACTGAGGATTGAACCCAGTGCCTCACACATGCTAGGCAAGCACTTTACCACTGAACCACAGACCCAGTCCTCAAATTAATCTCTTACTTGCATTGACATGGCACTTGTAAACTTTGTTTTTTCAGCCTTAGTATTTATTTTGTTGGTGCTCTTATTTTCTACATGACTCAATCTAAGATCCATGCAAAAAGGTAAAATTAATGACACCCAAACCATGTTAGCAAATTCATTATTTTTTGAAAGATATTTAAAATAAAACCTGACTAATTAGAACAAACCTTGGGGGAAAGTTCAAAGCCCATTTTCTAACCCCGACCTATAATTCTAACTCTATTTCTTACATATAGTCTTCCCCACCCATACACTCCAGCTTCTAAGCCAATTGGCAGATAAATGCCTACAATTCACTACCTCTGATTCCTTTTCTCATGGCAGACATTATAAATTGATCACAGAACATGTGTGTACACACACATATCAAAATCCTTTTCAATAAAACACACCATGTAACCATTACCAATTGTTTAGAGTTGATTCACAAGTTGAACATTTTTTACCTTTTTGCCATTCCTTCATTCTTTGTGAACATTTCTGTCTTCCCTCCTGAATTCGAGCTTCCAAGTGGTACAGAACAGATTGCTTTTGTTAATTCCACTCAGGATATGCTAGAGGACTTTGTACAAAGAGGTTTACAAAGATATGTATGTATTTTGGTCAAGTTTTATTTTAAAGGTTAATGTAAACTGATAACATTGTAGGATATTTTACATATAAGTTTTATTATTCTTAAGAAAAGATATCACAACTAGTGAAATAAAACATATTGCTAAATGGAATTATCCTAAATTATTATTTCGGACATAAGCAGTACAGCTAAAATTAAAAGTGAATTCTCCCTGGGCACAGTGGTACATGCCTGTAATCCTTGTAATGAGACAGAGGCAAAGGTTGGCAATTTTGAGGCCAGCCTCAGCATATCAGAAAAGTGCTCCCTGCCTCAAAAATGAAAGAAAAGAGGACTTGAGATGTAATTCAGTGGTAAAGTGACCCTGGGTTCAATCCCCCGGTACTGACCCACAAAAGAGTGTTCTCAAATCCAAAGTAAATGCACTGTCCCCTGAAATCCTTTTTATGTTATCATAGTTTTCTTGTGAGCACACCCTTTTATCAGGGCAAAAAATTAATTATAATCTCAAGAATTCACTAAGTCTGACTTAATGGATTTTTCACTAATGTCCCTTTATGTATTGTTTCTATTATGTTTCCATGACCAAATTAAAAAAAAGAAAACACATTGTTAAAGCCACTGTTTACCCATTGAAATATCCCACTCTCATGATTATTAGCTATCTTCATTATTCATAAAATGGCATCCTTAACATTTACTTTGAGAAAGAACATTTTAAAGTAGATTTTTCTATCCTTATCATTTGCAAAGACGGTTTAATAAGAAGGAATTTTTTGCATCTCTTTATTCCTTGATTATTTTTCCCCAACACATATTACTAATTAGTAACTTGACTGAAAATCTAAATAAACTGGAAAAATGAAACAAAATGAGAAGTAGACGTGAAAAGGTGACTGTTGTCATTTAGATGTCATCATCCATGGGTTACATTTAATGAAGATCCTGATCGTTTATGAAGTACAACATGTTCCTTTTTGTAGTCACAATCTATAGACCCTGCATGAGTGTGTGTGTAATTTTGATGTGAAGGGAAATGTAAAATCAAGAGACTGTCTTTACCAGAATACTAATAGTTTCTCAATAAGTTTCCCTCCTGTCTTCAGGGGGGAGAAAAGACCTTAGCACCTTTTAATTTTGCAGCTGTTTTTACACTTTATTTCCTCTTCTTTCCTCCCACATTTACCCAGAAACCTTCTCAAGTCTCTTTTAAGCACCGCAGCAACTAAATCAATCCTAAGTGGCAACCACTTCTAACAGCGTTGCGTATGACTGTGTGTTAATTAGCTCCAGTAGATTATCCCCTGGTGTGTGGTGGGGTGTTGGTGGGAACTTTTCACTGTGCAGAGAGTGCTGAGGATTTCATGTTTATTTTCATGTATTGAGGCAAATTCTCAGTATGTCTTCAAATTATCTCCTTGGGGGTGTTTTTCCTGAGCTAATCCTAACAGAATCTTCCTGTCAGATATGCCCATCATCAAGAACAGTAGAACAGTACACATACAGGAACCTCTGTGCTTGGGGCTGTATGCAAATTTAATGCCCAGCTCATTTCTGTTTCTCTTACATGGATGACAGACATTTTAACAATGTGTTCCACATTCCCTCTGGGAATCCAGTTGGATTCCTATATGAATAGGAGTACATATATACCTGCATTCCGAATGTGTCTTTGAATACATTATGAGGAACATATATGCATAGAAAATTGTTTATATATGCACATATAAGCCCATTTATTATAAGTAATGTAGATATTGGGATGCATGTGTGAAGATGGGAAAGAGTCAATCTGCTCTTGATCAGAGATGTGTCTACATCCCAGGGAGACTAATCAGCTACTGAAAAATGGATAGGATAGAAGAAATGATATACAAATCTATACTGAATATAATTCCACAACATTTGGGGTGGGAGTTGTACCACTATGAGATGCCAGGTATCACAGCATAGAAAATCAGTATTGTTTTTCCGCTGTTTTTCGTGGAAAAAAATATATATCCTAAGAGCTTTTCTAATCTGTGTGCCAATCTTTGTGATTGACCATACAATCACATTTGCCATTATTGTAGCTGAGGTTGCCGACCTAAGTACTTTCTTTGCAATTATTTTATTTTCACCAGTAACTTTCCATCCTGGGAACATACCTTTCAATCCCTGTTTCCATTCCCAGGCAACCCTGGAAGGACACAGGAAAGGCCCAACTATTTCTCTCCATTAAGCCCAGGATTCATGCCCAGCAGCCAACTGTAAACTTTTTTGTCTCCTGTGGCACTCCAATGCCAAAGTTGCTTCCCACAGTGAGCACATATGCTGTGCCAAGTGTTTTGCTGTTTTATCAGAAATGGCCCAAGCTACTGTAGTAACATCCACAGCTCCTCCCAATACCCTGGGGAAAAATAGTCACCTAAAATAAACAGACACTCAGTACAAACAGCTTGGTTAATGTTAAATGCAACTTAAAATCAAGTTCCTCAAGGGGTAATCTTCAAGATAGCAATACCACTTTTATAGACTTTAAAGGAGATATCGTTGTCTAGTTTAAAATATTAAACTATTTTGTTATTCAAGAGGACTTGAGCCTGTGGTAGAGTTTCTTGTCTGGAGTGGAGACTAAGTCCAGCCAGTTGAAATCATTTGCACTGTAACACGGGGCTAGTAAGTCTTGACTGTTCCAGGTGTCTGAGTACTAAGTGTGATGCTGTTTTCCTCTCCCAACCCGTAAGAAGCAAAAAAGGGAAAGAAAAGATGTCATGTGGGAAGGGTGAGAGCCTTAAGAAACTTAGAACAATGGAGGAAATGAGAAGTCTCAGCCACAGGGTCTCAGTGGGGTCTGAAATCTCACATCATGAACTACTCTCTTGAAAGGCCTAAACAAAGCTTCTCTCGCACTCACCTTCCCTGTTGTAACTAAGGGATGAGAAAAGAGAAGGAAGCTCTAGACTGTATGTATGGGATACTATGTATCCCAGTCTTCTCAGTTTGGTTCTGTTTCTGTGAATATGACTTTGCATTCTTAAAGGAGATCCTCTCTTCATTGTTTCTTCCATTGTCACCCTTTCTTAGATGGCTTCAAGGATTCCCTGGAGAACTGGGGGAAGGAAGATTTTTCCTAGCAACATAATCTGAGTTTCAAATGGGTGTCACTTTGAGCCCAATTTGGTTTTAGCTCATCAGGTTCATTCATGGCCATTCCAGATTGATTCAAAGGCTGTGCTTCATGTCCCCTGTGGTGTCACATGCAGCCATAGTTACAGTGCTTGCCTGAGGTCATTGCTCTAGATCTCTAATTATCACCAGAGGACATAATTAAATACTGAACCAAGGGTATAGAAATCCTAGAATTTGATTTGTGAATTAGTTTTTTTTTTTTCAATTAAGGAGAATGAATATTTATTGAGCATATATTGTATGCTAGGCACTGTGCAAATGTCATCATGTGATCTTTATAATCATCTTTTAAAGAAGGTGCTGTTATTTTAGCATTTCATAGAAGAAGAAATCAAAGCTCTGAAAAGATAAATTTGCCTGAGATCATAGTTAGGAAGTGCAGAGCCAAGCTTCAAACCCATTATTTGGGGTTGCTTCTCAGTACTTTCCAGATACCTCATCATCAGTAAAGAAGAACAAATACCCATCCCCGGGAGGTCTGAGAGGAGCCACCCTGAAAGGAACTATGCTAGGCATGAATTTTATTTTGACTTTTTTTGTGTTATTTTTAAATATATGTGACTTAGCTATTTTATTCTAAAACTTTTCCGTGCTTCTTTAACAATATTTTAAAAATATTACCAAGGGGGAAAATGTTTCCTATGTTGTTGAGTCTTATCTCTGCATACCCTCAGCAAACTGCTGTGTAAACCCTGGAGGGTTTTTTTTTTGTTTTGTTTTTTTTTTTTTTTTTTTTTTAGTATTCCAGTATGAAAACTCAACTCCTGGGTTATCAGGTAAAGCAGAACCTGGAAGTAATTTACCTAAGGACATGTTTAGAGTTGATTATAAAAATTTCTAGATATTCAGCTGTGCTGACTTCAACTGGTGGATGATAGCCAAGGACCAGTACTGGACAAAAGCTGGGACAAGTTTCAAAAGGTTGAATTTTGAGCTTTTGCATTTCACTGTGAGCTCACTGACTGCAGGGATGTCATCTGAAGGGAGTACTTGTCCCTGAGTCCTAGCACATACCACATGTTTGGTTGATCTTTTCATTCACTGGTTAGTTGGTTAATGAGCAAGAAATCATAGATCTTCACAATGTTCCAGCCTAGATAATTTCAGAGACATTAAATACCATTGGAATAATGTCAAGCAAAATTATAATGGAATTTTGTTTTTAAAAAACCCTACACTGCCTAGAGAATTTTAGAACCCAAACCTCTGAGGATCCCTTCAGTCCAACCAGTCCCTGTCGGCCCCTGACAACCACCATTATCTATCTTACCCAGAATCATCTTATTATAGGCCTTTTCTATGCCTAATTCATCACATTTCTAAATATATGCTATAGAATTTTATGATGTGACACTTGCAACAGGATAATCATGCATTTAATACATTTGTTTTTCCACTTGGCATCTCCTGAGATGCCTATGAGAATCTCCTGTATATCTGGCAGAGTGCTAGAGACAAAGAAACAGGTCTGGTAATCTGACAGAAAACTTCAAGTTCAAGATGTGTCAAGACTTAAGGCAATGCACAGAGACATCTCTCGCTGTTCAGGCTTTTGTAACACATTTTACAGAGTTTTCTGGAAATGGCATCCCAGCCATTGTCCTCTGACTACAGTGTGGTGAGCCTAATAATTTAGTTAAGCATCTTCTCTAGTTTTCTCAGAGATCCAAGAGCAGGGTGTTGTTGGTCCTGCATGCCTCCCACCTGTCTTTAACATCACAGGAGTTCCCAGTTTAGACACTGTCAGTTCCAAGAATGCCATATTAAGATCGTAATGGACTTTGAGAAACTGTCATGCAATGCTTCATCTTGAGACAGAACTGAAGCAAAACAGCAGTGAAGGGACTGCCCTTTTGGAATCAGGGTTAACACCTCTGCCTTAATGAAACTTTTATAACTTACATAATATTCTGGCAGCAGAGATACTGGGCAAGTGTAAAGTACGATGATGGCTGCTGCTGCTGCTTCTGTGACATTTGGACAACTTAAACCATATGGCCTGAATGTAACTCTAGATAAGTGTATAATTTTAGGTTGATTTTGTTTCAGAGCACTTGGAGGTCTGTTTGAATTAGGAGCCAAATCAAATCCCAGAAACAGGTGTATTTCCAAAAAAAGGAAGGGATAAGTGTTACAGATGACCCAGTTAACAAATCACTGCCTTACATCAAGTGGTGGTATGTGAAGGAATGTTTAAATACTGTTGCCAAAAGCCCTGTCCAAGAGCTGTGCCTCAGGATGTCTGCCTTTCTGACTCTTTGTACGCATAACATTTCATACATACACACACACACACACACACACACACATTAATACCTTACCCTTCCATGAGTACAGAATGTAGTCTGATTTGGGGACCCTGATTAAGGCTTATTCTACTTCAGGAGATGACTGGTCAATTAACAAGGGCTCAGTGTCTCACTTCCGCCTCAAACTCAAATGCTTCAGATTTCAGATATTTTCTCATCCATCTGACAAGGGAGATATTTAAAGAAAACTAGTCCCAGCAGCGTGCAAGGAAACACAGTCTTTTGACTTATTTAAGATATGCTTAGCCTAAGCCAGGCTTTGTTCTACAGACTGTATAAATAATGATTAATTTCATTCTCATAACAATCTTAAGTGGTAGTTACTTTGTTATCTTCACTTTACAGATGAAAAGACCAAGAGAACAGAGAACTGGAGCAACTTGCTCCAGGACCCATAAACAGTAGATCAGGGAGTCCTACCCAAATATGGATGACAGTTCTCTGAGTCCTTAACTGCTGTGACTTCCTCCCCAACTCCAGAGAATGAATCACTCTTACTTCTACAGACCATGGAATCTTCCTGGAAAGAGATTAAAAGGTTTTCAACAAGATTTGCTTTCAGTGAAAAGAAGGACTCCAAGATTGGCATTACTAATGATCCTAGATATAGCAGAACGTATTCTCCATTAAAACCTCTCTGCTTTCTGGGACTCAAATGGCCTCATAATTTTTAAGTCTATGATTTTTAAACTATACAGCAGGATCTAATAATTATCTTCCTTATCTTGCCCTTTTATCTGAGAAAAGGGAAGAAGTTATAAATAGGGAATTGCAAATTTTATCAGCTCCAGTTTATATAAGAAACCTAAGGTTGCTGCTTAGGACAAAACCATGAGCAATCAGGTGGGTCTTTTAAATCTATTCTAAAGACAAAGGTTCAGACTGTGAAATCGTAAAATCACCAAGGAAAGGGAATTTCGTCATATAAACCTTCCAGCATTAAATCTCAACCCCTAGTGTCTTTATAAAGAATCTGAGTTGATTTCAGCCTCCATGGTAACCAGAAAAGCACAGGAGACTGAGGAAGATGAAGAAATAGAGTCATGAAAACCCTCAACTCCTAAAGTGCTTTTTCTCTTCACCATTTACTCTGCTGCTTTTACAACGTAGCATCATTTGTTATGGATTAAATCGGTCCTACATATGTGTTTTCTCTCCCCAGCTGTATAGTGAACACTTGAGGACCAGTTAGTATTTTGTATGCCTTTGACACCTTTTGGTGACACAGTGCAGATCTACAGATGGGTTTGTTCCACTCATCTTTTCCTATAATCCAGTTTGAAGATCTTTATGGAGGAAAGGGTAAGAACTTTGAAGTAGGACAGGCCTGGATACAAATTGTAATTCTCTTGAGAAAGACAAGGATGATGATGTGGCTGTGAGGAGTCCTGGGAATCCCAGCACCGGCAGAAGCAACCTAGTTAGTGAGCATGTATAGATTATGGATGGCACCGGTTGAATTGCTGCACATAACATCTCAGCTCTTGGGAAACAAAAACCCCATAACTGAGGACAACAAAGCCCAGAAAGGTTAAGTTACTTGCCCACTGTTACTAGTCACTCACTAGGACAGAACCAAACCATACCCAGACCATTGCAATTCTCTCCTTTCTGTTTTATTTCTCCCCTTGGATAAGTTGTTTAACCTTGACCTTCTGTTACCTCCTTTTTCAGAATGGGGAAATTCACACCTACCTTAGAGACTTTGCAGAGAATAAAGTGGAAAATATGTATATATAAGACAGAGGACTATTACTCAGTCACTTTAATAGGTGGCTCTTAATAAAAAATCAGTTTATCTCTCCTTTCAAAAGTCCCTCTCCAGCATCCAACCCCTCAAACCTATGAAAATAGAAATGTCTAAGAATGTAAGTGCACATACCTCCTAAGCCAGTTATTAGGTCTCCCAGTGACATTTTGTTTTGGGATAAGTTGTTTGGAGTTAGATTGTTTCTGGAAAAAACTGAAAAACCACTGAAAGAACAAGAAGAGCACATTTCTTGACTTAAAGAACTCTGTGGGCACCAGGCACAATGACGCATGCCTGTAATCCCTGTGAATCAGGAGGATCACGAGTTCAAAGGCAGACTCAGCAAAAGCCAGGCACTAAGCAACTTGGTGAGACCCTGTCTCTAAATAAAATACAAAATAGGGCTGGGGATGTGACTTAGTGGTTAAGTTCCCCTGAGTTCAATCCCCAGTACTGCCCTCTGACAAAAAAGAACTGTCCGGGGAATATGAAATGAGTATTGAGTGATGGGACCCCATTTATAGGCCCAGCCTCCATACCGTCCAGGTTGCCACCTGTGCATCTTTAGCTGTGCCTCTGGCATCATCTGCCTCTGAACTTTCATATCATGTGTCTCCTCGTGATGGTCCACTGCTATTTATTGTTACTGGTTATTGCTTGCTCTTCTGAAAAATTATTCCACTGCAGCTTTGAGATTCCATAAACAAAAAATCCTAAAAGTCTTAATATCTTGAAGGCTTTATTTACAGTAATACAAAGCAGTTCTAGTTTCAGTCTTGAAAATCAGATGCCCAGTGGCTAGCATCTTTCTGAACATTTGTTTAAAAAAGCCGTATATGTCTTAGAACTCTAAAATATACTTGAATATTCAAAAAGGACAGACAGCTAGTTAGAGAGGGTTATGTGGGTAATAAATGCCTTTCCATCCCCCCGCAAAAAAATGGTTAGCTCTAGTTCTCTGTAGTTACCCCATATGTTCTCTTCAATGGAGGCTGAACAGGAAAAATGAAACACACTTAAGAAAGCTTACTCCATTTTGCAGTGGTGAAATTTCACTGCCTTAAGTCTGCATTTCTTACTTTTACAAACTTGTCACAAACTTTCACCATAATGTCCAAGTCTCCCCTGAAGATTGTGCAAAGCAAAAATCAAAATTCTTGCACAGCTTTAATGATGACATCAGTGGTGAGAAAAAGATTATGCACGCACATACACAAATCCAGCTGGTACATGAGCATAAATAACAGTTTGGTGACAGCAGAAAAGTATTGATGCCTTTCAAACTTGATGTCTTTCCCTGAAGAAATTTGCTGATTTGCTGTGTTGAATTTAGGATAGTTCTCTCTTTTCTTGATAAATCTATTTTTTTTCTCACTTTCTTAAGTTATTATGCATTCGTAAACTGCATCTTGAAAGATCATAGTTGTCATCACCCACCCCAATTTTTCTTCTGTAGATAATCTAGGGAACTTTTTTAACCTTTATTTTGGCACTTGATGAACAGCAAGATATTAATACATTTAACAGAAATGGGAAAAATAACTTGAATAGCCAACATGAGACTTTCAGAGAGAAAAGTTTGATAGCACAAACAAAGTAATAATACTGATAATAATAATGTAGGCACATACATATATTAGTATGCCTCTAATTTAATAGTTAATTATCTTTGTTTTCATTCCTAAAAACAATTTGTTTTTTTCATTAAAAATAAAAATGGTTCCACTTTCTAGCAGCCCCTTCATTAAAACTATACAAATAATTAAAACAAAGAAATTACCACATAATTGGGCCATATTACACATTATTTATTATGCCTTTCAGTCTTCCGATAATAGTTTATTCGTATAAATAATTTTCATAGCACTTTGGTGTTGTGTAGGGAGGATACAGTGTCTGGGATGAAAGAAGCAGTGTGACTAGTTGATGAGGTGTTGACATTGCCTTTATTTTATTATAGCTACACAGGTTGATTAGCATCATAACATTAGAATAAATCTGCATACAATTAAAATGAAACATATTGCAAAAAAAAAAAAAAAAAAAAAAAAAAGCACACAGAACTATTGGCCTGATACAATAAGCTCTGGTATAGTTGCAATTTTGCTTTAAAAAAAATATTCACAACTCTTCTTTTGCTTGTATTTTTGGGTTTGTTTTCTTTGACTGTTTTTCTTTACCTTTCTGAAAGATATTTATAACTCTCTAGGGTGCATCATCCTACTGAGATAACTGTGTTCTTAGATGCTTGAAGACAAAGATGAACAGCTCACTTGTGGTGTGTGGTTATCTCATTATCTCTACCCACCCTGTTGTAGGGTATTGCTTCAGCTACAGGAACTGTTTGCCCTGCTGGCAAACAAGCCCCTTGCAGCTCATGACACGTGTTTTAACCGTTATTTAGGCACACTCTTCGCAGTGAGCCTGAATATGCCCTTAGGCTCCCAATGAAAAGGGAGCTTAATGATGTGTCAAAAATTGCACTACAAGGGCCGACAATAAATTTAGACTTTGTAAATACAGGAGCCAACAGGGCAGCTGAAATTTAAGGTGGTGTTCAAAACCATTCCACTCGTCATGAAGTCATTCTGAAAGGGTGGGGGGTGGTGTTCAGATAGCCCAAAGCAAGAGAAAAGAACCTGTGTCAAAATGACCGAGAAGAGAAATCAAAGGATAAATTGTGAACTGTGAGTCAAACAAGCCAAATGCACTTTTTTCAAAGCAATTTACAGAGGGAGATCTAAATGTTTAAGTTGTCCATCAAGGAAATCACAGACATATTTCCCCAGCAAAAATAACCTTAGGTAGAAATGAAGCTTTGAAAGCTAGAGGAGGAATAGCTCAGTCTTCATGGGGGAGTATGGTGATAATGTGCAAACTTTCTTCTCTTACACTGAGGAAATTATAGGTAAAACTGGATAATTGTTCTAATTCCTTTGGCAATGGAAATAGTTCTCATTGTATCTTCTCTTAATCTAGTTTAGAACAAATGGCTTCTGCAAGGAGGGACTGCATTATAAAATAACTCTTAAACATTTGTGTAGAGATGCAGACCTTTTATTTTCCTAAAGCAGCTGTTGAATAATGAACTCAAAGTGGAATTAATTAAGGATACCACAGAAACTGTAGAACCCCTGGGATTGCCCCATTTTTCCAGAAATCTTTTAATACTCTAATCAAGCATCAGCAGGTTCATTAAAGAGGCTTGTCCTAGAATGTCATTCCATCAGTAAAGAATTCTGTAGAAGTGTTTCTTCTTCAGAATTTACCTTTTTCCTTTCTCACTAATCTGAATTGGCTTTAACAAATTTCTTCACATTTTAATATTATTATTTGAAAGAATTGAATAAGAAACCATTTGCCATCAGAAAATGCATATATCCAGACTCAATGATTTTCAAACAAATGAGGAACTTAAAATAGTACTTTTGCCTCAGAAATACATAATCCCTGTGTTTCCATGAAATCTTTGTAGACATTTTCACTTGAGTTCACTTTGTAAAGTACATTTAAAATAAAATTAGTTAAAGCTTAGGTGCATTACATTATTTATACAAAGGATTCTTATTTGAGCACTTTTGACTCCTAAAATGGTACCGGTAGACAGGTTGGAACACCACGCTCAATGGTTAAAACATCAGGTGTCTATCAGCTGTGAGAAGAAATTTTCAAGACTTTCAAAGATGATTTCTGACATTTACATTTGAGAGTCTAAAAATTGTACTAATCTTATTCAAAGTCATTTGTGAGTGTATTTTTATTTGTGTATGGTTACAAAAGACAAAACAAAACCTTGTTTTATGGTTTATTCCAAGTTGGATATAGGTAGCAACTGTTTGGAGATTCCTGTTGGACACCTAGTGATGGAAGATTGGGTGAATCAGAAGGGTATGTGCAGGCCCCCTTTGCCGTTTTCAGGGCTAACCTTGACTTGATGTCATCAATTCTAAACCACATTAACCCATGATCTTATACATGGTGGTCTTAGCATCTGGAGCTTTTCTTGGCATTCCTGCTTATTGACTTAACTCTCAGTCTCCAGTCTTGGCAAGGCTGGCTGTGTTGAGTCCTTCATGTGATGCTACCCTTCAGTAGCTGACACTACTATGATAATCTCACAGTACTCAATAAACGTTACCTAACTGGTAGCAGCAGAATGCAAATCCAGAGTCTTTTATTTATATCTAGATATGGACCTTGATCTGGGTCTAATTTTCTTTAATTTGTAAGTGTTTTACCATTTACAAAGCATGTTCACATCCATTACCTTCAAAAGGACCTTGCACAGTTGGCTCATCCACTTCATTCAGGATGGCCAGCTTCCTGGGCGGTTAAATCAGGGTTGAACCTGGGACCAAATGCTGGGTTCACTTTACCATTCTTTAGCTCCTCTAAGTTTATTGGGAAGAATCAATGAAATTTAAGAAATACCCACCTTGTGTGTGTTTAGAAGTCTCTGGCATGGAGAGGGGAGAAACACCTAAGGAGAGAAGCCAAGCATGACCGTGAAGTGGCACCCCAAGTGGAAACACAAGGAATATTCATCGTCAAATACCTATGTATTCCTCCATAAGGAGCTATCTTAGTCAAAACTAACTTTGATCTGAAAAAAATAAAAATAAACACAAAGGAAATTCTTGTATTTGGGATGTTAGATTCAAATAGGATCTATGAAAATAAGCAATTATGTAACACAATTCTCTCCAAGACCATTAGTGTAATAGATATTAAATCTCAAAGATACTTCCAGTTAGTAAATTGATAGGCACTTCAGTGGTTGCAATGTGAACTTTAAAAATCTATACCATTCCTTACTCTATAGCAGGTTCCTTAAAAATCCATGGGACCAGTTACGTTGGCCCGTGCCTGTAATCCCAATGGCTCGGGAGGCTGAGGCAGGAGGATCTTGAGTTCAAAGCTAGCCTCATCAAAAGTGAGATGCTAAGCAACTCAGTGAGACCCTGTCTCTAAATAAAATACAAAATAGGGTGAGAATGTAGTTCAGTGGTTAAGTGCCCATGAGTTCAATCCCCAGTACCCCCCAACCCCCGCAGAAAAAATCCATGGGAAAAGATACCTTTATTTTAAACACAAATATTAGATTAGAACATAAAAACAGGAAGCTGTTTCCTGATACAGCAAGGGCTATTTTTAAAGTTTTGGAGGAGCTAAATATAAATTCAAAGTTCAAAGATAATCTGGTGTCTACAAGTGCATATAATAGCTGTACTATTCAGAAGTGGTATTGCTCACACTCACCTTTTCAGTTCCCACCTGTAGGAGGACACCAACTGGTCATGTTTCCTTGGTCTGAAGTTAGGGAAACGAGCAAGTTTGATTGTGTTTATGTTTGTCGGGTTATTCTTTGTTTTTACTTATATGGATGGCAACAAATTTATTTGAAATGAACAAAAAAGAAACATACCAGGCTCTCTGCTAGACCAGGTACACACTGTCTCTTGGGGCTGCAATACTGAGAGTGTGGCCCCACTTCCCAGGAGGTGAGAGGAGCTCCTCAGCTGAGAACCAAGCACTAATCAGCATGAATCACAAAGTGGAGCTGAGTGCAAAGGAGTGGTTCAGACAAGAGACGATCTAGAGGTTCATAGCAAAGAGCTGTTTGTGGGTGCTGATAATACTGAGGGCTGGAGCTTCAAGAAAACAGGCATTCCACACAGTTCAGATAATGACACCCTTCCTAGGCAGAGCTGTGAACACAGTTCATGCTCTTCCTTTCCTCTGTTATCCTTCAAATGCCTTTTCTCTACATAACTTTTCTCTCATCTAGTTTTGCTTGCTCCCTCTCTTGCCTTTAAAACATATTTTCCTCCATCTTTTTTTTTCCTGTCACCCATATCTCCTTTTATTCCCATCCTTTCATATTTTTCTGTTCCCATTAACTGACCAAGATATGAAACTGAAGAGACACATCCATAGTAGAGTTCTGCCTCTA
This sequence comes from Sciurus vulgaris, assembly GCF_902686455.1. Taxonomy (NCBI): domain Eukaryota; kingdom Metazoa; phylum Chordata; class Mammalia; order Rodentia; family Sciuridae; genus Sciurus; species Sciurus vulgaris. The sequence goes on from NC_136466.1 coordinate 91,788,565, forward strand.
GAATCAGCCAGAAATCTGGCTCAGCTGTGTGATCTTGGGCATTTAACTTAAACTCTTTGAACCCACTTTTCTCATCTATAAAATGAGACTGACATAACCAAGTTTATAACCTATATTCTATAAAAATTTTAAAAGAAAATGTGCCATTAGCCATAGTTCCCCAAACAGAATAAATGCTTAATAAGTATAGGCTTCTAATTTAGGTTTTATTTATACTGAAAATTTTTAAAAAATGGAAATGGATTACAAAAATACATGCAGTTTATCAAGTTAAGTTTGTAAGTAAAGGAATCGAAGCCAAGCATGGTGGTGTACACCGGTAATCCCAGATACTCAGGGGTCTGAGGCAGGAGGATCACAAGTTTGAGGCCAGCCTGGTCAACTTAGTGAGACCATGTCTCAAAACGAAAATGAAAAAACGAACTGGGGAAGTAGCTCAGTGGTAGAACAATTGCATGGCATTTGCAAGGCCCTGATTATTTTTCTATCTATCTCTTATCTATCTATCCATCTATCCCTCTATATGTAGAGAGAAGAGCACACTGAAGGTTAGCGAGTTGGGGGATAAATAATTCCAGCAGTGAAGGTGGCACATAAAATGCACAGCTTACATCCTAGACAGAAGGTCCAATTTTGGGATGCAGGCTTCCCAAGAAGTAAATGGAAGGAAACTCTATTGGTGATGATTCACAGTCTTCATGTTTGATATTACATTCTTTGTTCAGTGTGAGCCCAACTATTTCTAGTAGTATGACCTCAAGCACATTTAGTCAAAAGCCTCTGTGAACCGACACTGTACGATGTGAACAAAATCTCCAGAATTAAATTCCGTGCTGTGTTTCACAGAAGTCTTCCTTCTGATTTTCCTCAGTAGAGGTTGCTGCTACAACACCAAAATGCAGTTTGGTAAAAGCAACTCAAGTTCTGTACACAGAGCATGAAATCTGGAGCCAGACAGACTTTAATTTGAATTATGTAAAATGCCATGTGCTTGTTGGGTGGCCTTGGGCAAGCTACTTGATGGTGCTGGGAATGTTTCCTGATCTGGAAAGCAGACGGTAGCCCTCACCTCACATGGTCATTTTAAAGATTATGGCTAGTGTATAAAAAGTACCTATCTCAGTGCCAGGTGCATAGTCACAAATAACTTATCATCATGAGGTATGGCTATGGGGTTTAAGTATATTACTCTCAAAAGGTTTGGCTAAATCCAGAAATAAAATTTCAAAGATCTAAAAAGGAATGTATGTCCTTCAGGCAACCTTCCATAAATATAATTTCTCTCGACTGATTTTTGATAGGCACTGGGCAGCAAGCAGTCAGTGTTATCCTCTTTTGACAAGTACTTGGAGTGCAAATATTCTGTTGCCAATTAGGGACAGACCATGCTTTAAGCCTCAGCTGAGATGGGAATGTAGCTGACAACTCTTTTAAAAGTGGAGAAGCCTAACCAAAACACAAGCCTGTAAAATGCCACCTCGCCTCCACATGGACACAGGCTGAGAATGGGACCAAGGTTTTTCTCACAAACCTCAAAATTCTATGCCAAAGAGCATGGCTGTGATTATTTTAGCCTGCAAAAAATGTTAAAGAGGGTGTTGCGAAACTCCCACTACAGCAGGCTTAATGAAGGTCCCATTAGAGCATCCACTGAACAGCTGACCTTGTGGCTCCTGGGAGTCCTCCACCAGAGCCTGCTATCCTTGGGTATAAGTAACCTGTTTGGAGTGGTCCACTTTAAGTGAGTGGAGCATCTGTCAAAAGCAATTATTTGGGTTTGGGAATGATTCATTTTAGGCTATCTTTTCAATACCCCTTCTATGAAGTAGGATATTTGTTTTTTTAAGCTCACACCTATTATGTGACAACAAAACCACAGTGTTAACACGCTAGGAAATTCTTTTTCTGTGTTCTTTTTTGCTTTGCATCCAGCTCAGCCAAAAGTAACAAGTCTTTAAGGTATAAGTTAAAAAGAAGAAAGTGTTGGATAGTGTAAAGGTCTAGAACACATCCTTTTCTATCTCAATGGAAATTCCTGTCCATCAGGAAAACTTTTCCACAAAATCCAACTCAAGATGACACAAAGGTTCTATAGGAGTGTTAATCATCAGACTCCCAGAAGACCTCGTGCAACTTGTGCACAATGAACTCCTGCCCATTTTGAAAAATCATAGAATCCTCTGAAAGCATATTGTTTGTGGCTGCTTTCCCTACAAGGTATAGCAGTCAGTGGTAAAATACTGTGTCCAGAGTCCACCTGCTCCTTAGATTAAATTTATGCCTAAGAAGGTGGACTTTTCATCAGGAAAATTAGTCCAGAATATCTAAAGATATGAAAAGGTTGATAATTTTTAGAAAATAAATAATCAACTCTTTTGAATGGTGTGGTCACTCTGGACCTATTTATTGTCCACTCAATGTTGACATTGAGGGAACACATCTCTAAGAACTGAAATTCATCCTAAAGTTGATCTGAGGACAGAAAATCTTTACTGAAGATTTTTGTTTTCCACAACCTTTTTAAACAACTGTGAAGAGTGCTCCTGGACTCCAGTCAGAAACACAAGAGGGTAAATTTGGATTAGTTTCTCTTGCTTTATAAAACTGTTGAAAGGAACCCACCCAGTCAATTCATACCCAGAAATCCACACCCTCATGCATTCTGTTGACTAAACTTGAGGAACCTATGTTTCCATAATAACCTCTTGTCCGAAGTTCTAACAGACTAACTCAATTCCTTCCCTGCAGGTTACCTGAATTTTCCAAGATAAGGAGAAAAATTGAATTTAGGAAGATCTTGAGTGTTCTCTTCCTAATAAATTTTATCCACCCATCCTACTTTTCTAACCAGTCCTAGTCAGACAAGTTATCAGGAAAGTAAGCTCCATATTATCAGAAGCAGTTTTAGTTTACCAGGAGGCTGTTGAGAAGAAAGAAGGCATCCTTTCATTAAAATTTCCCTCAAATAATCGCGATCACTTCTCTGCCCTGACTGGTGATAAAAAGCTGTTATAACTACCAGAAGAGAATAACTGAGGCCCTCAGTCTATTTTATCTTATGGTTCATTCTCTGGGAAGCCTCTGGAGCAGTCTGTGAACTGTGTCTGGTTTGTTGGTGGTATTAAAGAAAGAATGAGAACTTTTGGTAGATACTCATGATCTAAGTCAGCTGATCTCCAGAAAGTCTGAGGGAATAACTCAAAATAGAGATTCCAAGGTCCTACCACCAGAGATTCTAAGTAAGCCTGGTTGGGGCCGGGAGTAGCAGATGAATTTTTTTATTTTTTAAAAGCCGCAAGAATTACCTCAAAATATTTAATTTTTTTAAACTTTCTTTTGTATGTATAAATGCTGGAAGGTCAAGTTATATTTTAGATGATTCCAGAGGATGTTTCTTGCCACTTCTTGGTTTGGTTTTCCTCTGTGTTAGCATTGATTTTAGGCAGAATTTCTCCTAAATGGCAATCAATTCCCCAGGTTTACATTCTTTTAGCTTTTGGTCAGGGAAAAAAAATTTTTAAATATAGTAATTCCAAAGATGTGTGGTTGTGTCTCATTTGTTCCGATTAGCCCACCCTTGAGCCTGTTCTCCAGTCTGAAGCAGTTAATGGTCTCATTAACCAGGATTGGGGCCAGGATCCATACAGCAGGAGCCAGAGAGGGAATCAGTTTCACCAGAAACCACCAACTGAGAGGCAGGGAGGATTTCCCCAAGGAAAATCAGGGTGTGAAAAAAGAAACAAAAGATGTCAACCATAGATGGCCTGACAGTGGATGGGCCAACAGTTCTAAAAATGGCAGTAATCATCATTTATTTAACCCAACTGTTAAATGAGAAGAGAAAATACCACTTGAAAATAACAGATAGGTTAACTGATTTTGACAGGACATGCAGCTCCACCACCAACACCACCATTAACTTTCTTGGGTCACAGATCAAGTCACACTCAGACAACTAGGCTGAACCAACAATTGAGGCTTAAATCTAATGAAAAGAACAATGAAAGCAACAACCCCAAATCCCTCAAAGACCTGCACTGTACTTTTGGGGGTAACCAATAAGTATATCTGGGAGTTAAGACTTTTATAATTGTCAAAAAGATGATGGGGTTGAAAGGTTATGATGTAGCAGCTACTTCTGTATCCTAAGCCAGATACATCCGGGCTCTGCCAAGGCACTGAGTGATTCTTTAAGGTGTGAGAAGATGAGAGGTGTTCTGTGAGGTGTAGAATTTCTCTCTTACAGGTTTTCAGTACCAGTTACCAAGAACATTTCTCATGTTTGACACCTTTTGTCTTTAACATAGGCTTTAAATTGAGCAGAAAGGAGTCTTAGAGCAGATTAATACAAGGATGCCTTTAAATCATATAAGAATGTTCCTTTATATTTAATAATCTTTAAATATATACACATTTAGGATCTTTTCATATGATCATGAAGCAAGGCTGCAAAAAATGGTTTAAAATCCTATCACATTTTACCACCTTATTTTGGAATAAGACTGTGAAGTAGAGATTAAAAAGTTTGCTCTTGTAACATTAAAAAATGCTTGCTTCACCCTCAACTCAATTTTCCTATCTGTAATATGGGAATAAAAATATAAAAATATAATTACAAATGATAAAGGGGAATCAAGTTAAATGGTTCCTCAGGGCACAGAAGTACTTAGTTATAATTATTTCTCTATGGTAATAATTTTATTTAATTAAGATTATTTAAACAGCTTCATATTCAATTTATACTTACGTTTCAAAATAATAAAATTCTTTAAATATATTAACAGTGCTATATTAATCCCATGTAAAATTATTTCCTTAGAAGGGAGATAAACTATATCATTAACAGTGTTTAATGAACTTTCACATCATAATTGAATTGATATTTCCATTCTGCAGTTGAGAGGGATCCATGAATAATTACTTAACTTTTGTAGATATACACTTCCTATGGAATGAATAAATAAAAGTACAGGTATATGTAGATAGAATATAAATTTGTTAAATATTTTTTGGTATAAATGCACAATACCTTTATTTAATTAATTAATTTATTTATTTCTATGTGGTGCTGAGGATGGAACCCAGTGCCTCACAGCAAGAGCTCCACCACAGAGCCACAACCTCAGCCCCTAGAATATAAATGTATATGCACTCATATACACATACTCAATCATGTTGTACCCATATAAACTCTTGATAAATATTTATACATACCTACTTTACCCTGCATATGAGGATGTTTTGACTGATCTGGGGGCTGTCATTAATGAAGTTTCTCTACAAAAAAAAAAAAAAAAAAAGACAAGTTTCCTTGCTTCATGGGAGAGATCTTAAGTTCTTAAGTATTATTTAGTCCTCTGTTTATTTTACCTGTTTGTGATATCTTTTTGTAGGTTTTTCCTCTCCATCTGTGCAGCACTTATCCTTTATTTTGAATAATCTAAGCATAATTCATTTACATTTCCTCTAATTCCCATTGAGAGTTTTGAGCCAATGTCCCTTCCTGGTGTTTAAAATCCACAAGCTACTCCATGTCTCCCCAAGATTGGGCTGAAGCTAGGCAGGAGGAAACATGGCTACCTCTTCATTGAACTAGTAAACACTGAATCCAGAGTTGCTACTGAGGTGATGTCTTTATTAGAGTGAGACTTGGGATGAACACTTCTGGATAGAAGGTGCTCGAATATATCTGAGAGGCAAAGATGTAAATGAGAGAAGTGCAGTGTCGCCACAACAGGGAGCTAGTGAAAGGAGAGCTGGACTCTGCCCAGGGTCCTGCACTTGGAGGACAAAGCCACACCTGTCTCCACGGGAGATAGAATAGCTCCCTGGGAGCTGACAGCAGAACCCAGAGCCAGTTTAGATTGCAGCAACCGGTAGATAGAGAAAATGACTATAAAAACAATGGGAAATCTGCCAGGTCTCACCTGCTTTTCTGTGCTTGATATGATTTAGTTAACTTACAAACACATGTATTAAGCTTTATCATGGAAAAAAAATTAAGAAATGTTTTGTAGCAGCTATAGGAAGATACAGGATTATCTTAGAGCTTTAGAAGTGCTCACATAAAAACAGTTGGAAGTGGTTTTCAGATTATTTCACTCGTCCTGCTGTGTTCAGCGGTTTTCATTTCTATTTTCTTGATGTAATATACTGAGAAAAACAAACTCAACCAACCAAAGGGAGTTGCTGACTGCTGCTGACCAAAAAAATAAAACAAATACCCGCTTACATGTTTCCCTGCTATTTCTAAGGATTAATGTAGAGGGGTGAGATTTATTTCCTGCCAGATGGACTAAAGGTAAATTGGTAATAGAGATCACTAAGGAAGGCAAAGGAAACCTAACTCTAGTCCCAAATTAAAAGAGCTCCCTGGCATGACGACCAGGTAAGAAAACATCATCTTGTTCACCCAGTGGTGCTTTCTTCTGGACAGGCACAAGGACCTTCTATAGTCCATCCTCATTTCCTTGTGCCAGGATTTGGTTTTGTTCATTTTTTTACCAATCTTCACTCAGCGAGGTAGTTAAGCTATCCCCAGCCCCCGCTTCCCTGCCCTCCCCTGGCCACAACACATATACTACCTTTTTTGGTATGTTTTTTGTTTGTTTGCAGTTCTAGGCATTGAATCTAGGGTGTGGGGCTTGCTAGGCAAGTGCTGTGCCACTGAGCAGTACCCCTAACCTATTTTATTTAATTTTGAGAGAGTGCCTTGCTAAATTGCCCAGGCTGGCCTTGAACTTGTGATCTTCCTGCCCCAGCTTTCTTTTTCTATTCCTTCTCACATCTCAAACTTTGACTTTCCTTAGAATTGCTTTTCAAATTCTCATCCATTTCTTATTCAGAGGGTGACAAAATTCTATATTTTTTAAAAAATTGATCATATTTTTCATGGGAACTTAGAACTAATGGCATAATCATCTTACCCTAGGGTGGTAGCATTTTATTGTCACATTCCATCACCTGCCTCTAGGATTTTGCTTTTGCAATTATAATTAGCAATAACTGATGTATTGTCCTAGCTATTTCTCAATGACCTTTATGGAACTTTGCTAAACTCAAATAAGGAGCAACTGAGTGAAGAATCAGCATATGGATAGTGTTGTCAATTAGAATTTTTAATATTTTGGGAGTATTGGCAAGACACACCCAAGATCCATTACCATTCTTTGCCTTAGCCTACTTTCTCCCAAGAATTTGTATTGGATGTTTATCTATTTTTATTCTAAAGAGTTGTATGGAGGTATAACTTATATCCCACAAAATCTCCTGTTTAAAGTGTAAAATCACTGATTTTTAGTTCAGTTACAGAATTGTGCAGCCAGTATTTCAAAAGGATCCCTTTTGCCTGATTATAGCCTGATTTGCCTCCATATTCTGCCTCCAGTGCCTGCCAGTCACTAATCTGCTCTCTTTTCTATTTATTTTTCTTTGCTGTACTGGGTATTGAATTCAGGGACATTCTACCACTGAGCTACATTCCCAGTCCTTTTTATTGTTCATTGTAAGGCTCACTAAATTTCCCAGATTGGTCTCCATCTTTCGATCCTCCTGTCTCAGCCTCAAGAGTGAGCAGGGATTACAGGTGCACGACACTGCACCCATCTCCCTTGTCTGTTTTCTATTTCAAGTGATTTGCCTTTTCTGTATATTCTTTTAAATTGAATCACATACTATATCCTTAGCATCTGACTTCTTTCACTTAGGGTAATGATTTTGAGCTCATGACATAGAAGGCATCAGTGGTGTTTTTTCTGTTGCTGCATAGTATCCCATTGTGTGGCTAGAGCTACTTTTGGATTATCCATTCACCAGTTGATAAACATGTTTTGTTTTCATTTTGACAGTAACATGGATAATACTGTATGAATGTGCAAGTCTTTATCTAGTCATAGGTTTTCATTTCTTTTGGCTACCTAGGAGTGGAATTGTTGGTTTGTAAGATAAGTTTACATTTGCCATTTTAAGAAACTACCAAAATGTTTTGCAGAGTGGCTGCGTTCTTTTGCATTTCCACCAACAGTATAGGAGCATTCTGATTTCTACATATCTTCACCAACATATAGTACTTTTCATCTTGATAGTAATTTCAGTGGATATGAAGTGATAACTTATTGTGGTTTAGTTTCCATTTCCCTATTGACTAATCAGGTTGAGCTTATTAACCAATCATGTGTTTTCTTTGGTAAAATGTCTATTAAAGGGCTGGGGAGATAGCTCAGCTGGTAGAGTGCTTGTCTCACAAGCACAAGGCCCTGAGTTCGATCCCCAGTACCACAAAAAAAAAAAAAAAAAAAAAAAAAGTCTATTAAATCTTTTGCCTATTTTTAGTTTGGTTTTCATCTTTACATTTTTGTTTTGAGTGTTCTTTATATACTCTGAGTACCAGTCCTTTATCATATATATATTATTTACAATTACTTTCTTCTAAAATGAGGCTTATCTTTTCCATTTTTTAAAAAATATATATTTTTTTAGTTGTAGGTGGACACAATACATTTATTTTATTTTTATGTGGTGCTGATGATCAAACCCAGGGCCTCATGTGTGCTAGGTGAGCACACTACCACTGAGCCACAACCTCAGCCCTATCTTCTCCATTTTTAATGGCCTTTTGTATATCACTAAAGTTTTTAACTTTAAGGAAGTCCAATACATTTACTTGTACATATATAGAGAGATAGAAAGAAATAGACTGAGAGATTAAGGAGACAGAATGTGTTCAGTGTCATTTTATGAATTCTTTGCATACCCAAAATCACAAATATTTTTTCTATGCTTTCTTCTAGAAGTTTTATGGTTTTAGCTCTATGATCTATTTTGTATTAACTTTTGCATACAGTAATTTTATTACTTTTAAAGATATATTTATTTATACCATCCTGCTCAGTCCCACACTTAACCCTTAAGATATATTTAGGAAGGTTCCAAAAACATATAGAAGGGGATAACTTTTGGTTTATATAATCTAATCTCAAACTGCATCACCATTCAGCTAGTGCTTAAATTTGCTTTTAAAAATGGACGCCTATTAATAGCCCGTATGTTTCCTTGAGAGTCATTAAGTTCCAGAGAGCTATAAAACTCTCCTTGCAAATAATTTAAAAGATTAAACAAAGTCATCTTTTGAGTCCCTGTCCTGATAATGAATATCCAAGTAAATTGTCAACAAGAAACTGATGGTCATCATGTGCGAGTTTGGCATCAAAGTGTCCCGTGTGAACCTACAATTAATGCCAGCTTAAATATCCTCTTTTGTTTAAATAGGATGCAATATTTAGTTATTCAGGAAAATTGAGCATAGTAACACACTGATAGAAAAAGTGCAGAAAATTTTTGCATAAAAAATACTGAAAGAAGCATAAATGTTTATTGAGAATCATACATCAGCACCTTGTGGCTCAACAAAATATGTCCATTCCTGACAGGTCATTTTTAGAAATGAGATTTTACAGGCAATCAAATAAAACAACAAAAACGTCTGAGAGATAATGCATCTCAGCATCCCCATGTCAATGAAGTGAAAGCTTTTCTGAAAATGAAATGGCCTTCTTTTAGAACTCTGGAATCCTAAACTACAAGACATTTCAGGAACTATTTTGGCTGGAAACGATATGAGAGATTTTTCTTTTTCATAATTTTTATTACAGTGGAAATGGTTTTTGTATTTCTAACAGTTTGACAAGAGCTAATTACAATGCGCTCATCTGTTTTGCGGACTAATTTGAGCCATCGGGCATCAACACCATAGACATGCAGCAGCATTGCAAATGATACGCATGCTTCCCTTGCTCCAAGAATTTGTACTTGCTATAAAAGAAAACAGATTTGGACAGCCCTGAAAAAGTTGGGTTTGGTTTGAAGAAAACATTTCAGAATTACATTAGAGCTGGCCTACAAGTGAACTAAAAATACCTGCTCATCTCAGTGGTCTTGGCCGTGGGCCTTTCCTTTTACTGCAAAAGTCAGGCTGTTTGAACAGTTGGAGTTCGGCTTGCTTGCTGTCTAAACTAGTGTTCTCTGATAACTTCTGTTACCATTGAAACACAAGCCCTGTTGCACTTAAGAGAATATTTAGAGGTGTGGAAAATAGCCAAGAGAAATGTATACTTAGTGTTCAAACCTTTAGGCTTTCCGTGCACTAACGAGACCACTTAGATCTGCTAAGAAATGGGAGAAAGACATTCATCAGTAAACATTACGCAGCAAGGGTAAAAGATGGAATGGAGTAAAGAAGGCTGTTAAAATCAGCCTAAGATGATTATTTGAATTGCAAAGAGAAATGTTCAGACATAGCTAGAGCTGCTAAACATAACTCTTGAAGTTTTTCCAGAACAGAGGGATTGGGGGAATGAGACCAGTGAAGGAGAAAATTAGAAAATTATAAGACAGAATGGGAGATGAAGTTTCAGAAGCTGGTAAGATAGCTGAAATATATGATATTATTAGGTCTTAAATCTATTTATGAGGGTGAAAATTTTAAAACACATTTTCTGACTTGGGCTTTGTGATTATAAGATTGAAATGAAGATGTTAAATCTGAGCAAAGAATAATCAGCAGTAACAAACTGCAATAAGTATGGAGGATTAAAAAGAAAGATCAAAAATTGGTGGTATGAATGAAATAATTTGAGTGGAAGTGAGTCAGAATGATACCTAACATCCCCAAACTTGGCATAGTGCAACCCTGTGCGCATCAGCTACTATACAAAAAGAATCACCATAATTCATCATCTGCTTTCTTAAAGGCATTCCTGTTCAATGAGTTAGAACTGGGAGTATAAAGACTGCAGGTCTAATTTTTAAAGTAACTTGTATCACAGACTTCACTAACATGTGTTTGGCTTGTTAGATGGCTGGGTATACTATTTTCTGGCACAGTATATAGAACAGAGGGAGTTTCCCCCCATGAGCAACTGAAGTGCCAGCTGTTGCCTTAAATATTGTACCTGTTCACGATGGAGATAGCTTTAAAGCCAAAATTCAAGCTTAGGGGAAATTTTACATTTTGTACATCAGCAAACATTGGTATAAAATTTGTGTGTCTAGATGCAGCATTTACATACATAAGAAGTGGAAATGACCAAGAACCGATTTCAAAAATAGGTTCAGATTCATTTTTTCAGTAAAAGATTCATTTCTTTAAAAATTTGTAAAGGTAACTGTGTAATAAGCTTTCATAAATATCTATAGAACTTCTCAAGTCCCAGAAAACATATAAAATGGTAAGTTTACATGAAAATATTCCTAAATAAAAGATCACATTTAATGTAATAATTTAGTTCACTAATAATCTAAGAACTGGAAAGATAAAAAGGGATATCAGAACCTTATTTAATGACTTGAAGATCATGGGAAAGGCAATGCCTTTTTCATTGTCACTGAAGGCATAAAGGGACAACTAACAATTACTCTAAAAATTACCCAAGAACTACATCAAAGAAACATTTAAGAATGAGTTAAGGCTATTAAGCTCACTGAAGCTGGTCTTACACCCATTCTCCGGGATCCAATTCTTTCTGGAAAAACCCTCAACTATTTCACTAGCAGAGGTAAAGAACATTCCATGCTTTATTTGTAAGTTAGAGAAAAAAGTGTTTTAACGTTAGTTCTCAATTTGTTTAAGTTTTTAGAGTGATTGTTACTGCATACCAGCAACCTCCATGTGGGCCAAATAATACCAATTCCTCTTCATGGTCCATCTTTGGTTATTTGAAATAATACATATGTGCTAATCTGGAATCTGAAAGAATAACTTTTCATGTGGCTCAATTATGGGTGATCCAAACTTTTGCAAATGAAAAAAATTAAAATTAAAATTAAAACATCAACTGTGTTCAGTACCATGATTGGTATTATAAGCCACTAGGTAAAGAACTAATTTCTAATGGAACGTATCTCGAAGAAACAACATTCTCCATGCATCTATAAACATTTGTCACTATCACTCTACATCCAAACTTTCATTAACATTAAGCTCATAACATTGTAGGGATTTCTTATCAGTTATTCATGTGTGGTTGATGTAATATTCAGGTCGGACATACTCTGGGCTTTATATTTTGGAGTTGTCAGTGTTCTCAAAGCAAAGTCAGAGATTTTCATCTCTGAATTTGATAAAAATGACATAAAATATCAGTACAACTTGCTGAAAAGAAAAAAAAAAAGAAGAAAGAAACATCTAAATAAATAATTTCCTAAATCTTCTGACTGGCAGATTCTATCAATATCTTCATCAAGAAAAGTAGTGTACATTATCCTATGATTAGTGAATAGCACCATCTCTGAAGGTTTTTAGTCCATTTTGTTGTGGAGATTCCTCAATAGCTATTTCCATGGATCATATGTAGCACATCTTCAAATGAGTCCTATCTAGTTGTCACAGTTGCTTCTTTAATAGATGGAGTCAAGTTATGCTTTTCAAAAAACATGGATGTTCTAAGATTGTTGACTTTAATTTCAGATAGCAACTTCAAAAATCCACTGGTCAATTTCACAAAATAAAGAATAGAAACCTTCTGATGTATATGTATTTATGTGGTTAATGTAAATCTGAACAAACAATGTTTTTCAACACCATCAGTAAGTAAATGAACCAAGGTACAGTACATGTGTTCAATTCAAAGTTTGCTAGTAAGTTAACCAATTTCTTTCTTTTTTCTTTTCTTTTTTTTTCTTAACTACTCCTAACCATATACCTCATTCCATCACCAAAACAGAGATGCACAACCTTCCTAACATATTTTGCCTATTCACTACCCAGAATCATTTTGTAGATAATGCACTCTGAGTTTTTGCTATAAACATATTGCATTAGTCAGTTTTTCATCACTAACCAAAATGTCTGATATAAACAACTGAGAGGAAGAAAGATTTATTTGGGGTCACATCAGCCCATGGTCATCTGACTTCATTGCTTTAGGCCTGAGGTGAGAGAGAACATCATGGCTGAAAGTATGGCAGAGGAAAGCTACTTAGTTCAATGGCAGCTGGGGGGGGGGGGGCAGGGGGAAGGGGCCAAACACAAGAAATGACCTTCCATGGAATACCCAGTGACTACTTCCACCAACCAGGTCCCGCCTCCCAATAGACAATTCAACTTATTAATCCATTAGACATTAATCCACTGATGAGAATAGAACCCTCGTGATCAATTGCCTCCAAAAAGCCCCACCTCTGAACATTGAAGAATTGGGGACCAAACCTTTAACACATGAGTTTTAGGAGAACATTCCAGATGCAAACCATAACACATAGAAAATTCATGTTCCAAAACACAGTAAACATCTTGTTAATTTGATAACTGGTTGAGACAAATCAAAAAAGAAAGCATTCTCATTCTAGTTAATAGGAGAGAGACATTGCTCTGTGAGGGGATCTTTTGAGCATACAAAGCCCCACCCCCACCCATGTCATTGTGGCATGATCTCAGGAAACATCGCAAGGTGGAGAGAATCGGTGGGCCTGAGTTCATCACCAGTTTCCTGCATCTGTTCGTGTTAGACAGAGAATTGTTCAAAGGAAGTAAAACCTCTTCTTCCAAAGAGCCACACTTCATACTTTAAAACCACCTTGGAAAATCTGTCCTTATTCTAGGAACTAATTTGGCTCACCACACACATGATGAGTGGCAGTGGTACAAAACGCTTTGAAGAACCAATCATAAATAAAGACCTTAAAAGAAATGATACCATCTACTGTTTAAATTAAGGCAAAGCTGCCCCCTTCCCCAAAGACTAGGTTTGAAAATTCTGATAGTGTGGTGGAGCCTGACTTAATTCAAGGGAGAGTAAATGAACACAGGAGATACACCTCTACTTCTTTTTAACCATACTTTTAATATTAAACATTAATAGCTAGAGAGAAAATCTAGTGCAAATGCTTATGAGTAAGTGCAGCATTTTCCCCACTACTAACTTACTCTCAGTCCCTAAGTCATAAGTCATGCTGTCTCCATGGAAATACACCCAGCCTCCTTCTGTGTGCACTTGTGTATGTAAGTACAGTTTCTTCATAATTTTGGAATATTCTGTTGTCTACATGGCAAACTGATAGTCTCAAAAAGGACTCCTATTCACATTCTGGGCAGGAAAATTCACATTAGGTGAGAATGTCCTGCATTTGTCAGAGTGATCCATACCCTTGGCGCCAACCACTACTACGGTATATCCCTTCTCTCACACTAATCATTGTGACAACTAAAAATACTCTACATATTTCCAAAAGTACCCTGGGGAAGGGAAGTGGTAGTCTGCTACTAAATATTTGAAAGTTGACCCTCCTTCCTTCTTTTCCTCTTTTCTTCTTTAGTGCTAAAAAGGACATAAGGAGGCAACTGATGAGATTAATTCACAAACAGTGCTTTTATTAGCTTCTTACTACACTCTTCAATCAGGTTTTTAATCCAGGAGTTTTACGTCCTTGACAATTCTGATGAAATCTTTTCCAAAAAGAAAAGCAAAATATTTGGGGTCCCACTTGACATTCATACCCTAGCCTCTTGTTTAAGGCCAGCCTTACTGGAAGAGGTGAAACATTTTCTTTCTAAGTATTCATTACCACAACCAGTTTTTATATATTGCTAAGCACCTTGAAGTTTTTGTCTTAAATCATTGCTTCAGAAAGCATATCCTATGTATTTATCATCTTTCTAATATGGAGCCTCACTCACATCAGGGAATTTTTTCATATCACATGTTCTCTTTTAGACTGAAAAAGTCCTTCTGAATTAATTCTTGTAAGCATATATGCTCTTTTGGCACATTTCCTCCTTCTATTTTATTTGAAATAGATATTATTGAGTGATGAGACAAACAGGAAAGCATTAGGGGGTGAAGGTTGGGTGAAAAATGGGTTAATACTGTGAAGGCCTGAGTGTAAATGTGTGTTAAGTTCAAGGAAAAAATGAATTGAAATTAGGGAGGAAAAGGATTTTCTAAAAGGACCATGAAATAATTAATTGTTTTGTAAGAGATGGCCTTTCCATGTAGGCAGAAATTTTTTTTCACTTCTTTCTGAAGAGACAGTCAAATAGAGAATCTCATCTCTTAATTAGAAAGAAAAATACTCATCAAACACATCTCATCACTGGCGAGCTAATGATCCACAGCTGTTAGTCTGAAAGGGCAGGCTTTTTTCCTGAACAGTAGGAAGTGTTAATCATTTTGGATGAGATTTCTTTTTAAAATATACTGTAGTTTGCAAAAGAATAGGATATTCAATATTCCAACTTAAATGATTTTTTGAAGTGGTCTCCCCCAGGGATACTGTCATGTGTGGCACTGAATGATCATTGAATGCAAGCATCTCCCATTGCACTTCAATGGGAGCATCAATTGATGAGATGGTGTGAATGGCTGGGTCCTGTCTGGGACTCTTAAACCTCCAAGCTCAAAGAAATACAAATCATGCATGTCCTGTACCTCCTAAGAAATGGTGTAGTTATAAAATTGTAATATTTTGAGTCATTTACTCAACTTTATATGATTTGCTTTTTTTAAAAACACAAATGAAAAGCCTTATCCCACCTTCACTTAGCTTCTCAGTAGAACAGATTTTTTGTTTGTTTAATCTTCGTGTGAAAAAGTCAGGCTTTTTTGTCTGTAAAATGTAATTGGCTCATTCAGTTCCCATTCGTTGCCTTTACAGCCACCTTGCTAACCTCTTCTAAACATTTTGGACAGAAGAAAACCCCATCTAATAGAAACCTTGTGAATAGCCAACTTTTCATTATTCAGAGCCATGTGAGAGAGTGAGAAAAAGGAAGAATGAAATGGGCTCCACAAGCCTCTTTTCCGCCATCAGTTTTGACCTCTTTGCCATACCAAACCTTTGCAGACACCTAAGAAGTATCATTCCCTTTCTTAGCACTGATGCAAAAGTAGTTTCCCTAGACCAAAGAAGAAGAAATATGGAAAATCTACAAACTGAATCAGTTCCTAAATATTTATTCCACCAAAGCATCAATATTCATTATAAAATTATTCACCTTAGAGTTAGTGGACCTTTGTGGGGAAAGCATGTGGGTTACTGGATTAGGAATCAGTAACCTAGTTCTGCCACTAATAGAGGGTGTCCTTAGACAAGCCTCAAAATTCCTGGGCCTCAGTTTCCTCACTTGTAAAATGAAGCCTTCTGATTCTTGGTCTTCACAGTCTGCCTCTCAGGTCTTTCCCCCTAAGTTCGTCCTATGGTACTTATGAGGATAAATTTTATTATTTATTTTTCAGTAAGTTTAAAATGTTCAAAATCTTCATTCTGAATTTTTAGGATTAAGATTTAGAATGAACCAAAAACACTTCAGGATTACATTTTTTGATAATGATGCTAATATTGTAGGCACGGTAATACTGAATTAAATAAAAGGTATTTGAACTTAAAAATGAAAGGGATTATGGACAGGAATTGACATTCATAAAACTGCCAGTTCAGAGCAAGATTTTATTTTATATTTAGGGGCATGAGTTTTTTTAAGAAATGACTGACATTTTAAAACTTAATTGTTTTAATTCCAGAGTTAACAAAATCTGCAATGTATACAAATGCCATTTACTAATAATAGTGAGCTACTTTAAAGATCTGAATTTTTTTTTGTAGTTTAATTGTACCCTGTTTAACAACTTCACCCATCTTCTCAGAGAAATTATCATACTCACTTAGAGGATTAGTTTATAATGTCTGTGTAATTTTCTTGGAAATAACTTCAAATATAAAAAGCATTAAATTGCATTTGTATAGTACTTTGTGATACAGCATTTCCACATATGTCACTTTTCAGCTCATCTTATGTCACTTTTCAGCTCATCACTATTTCAGTCATCTTATGAAATAGGTCAAGGTTATGAGATTTATAGATAATAGACTAAAATAAAAGATAGCAGTCAACTTTCCCAGGGTCCTTTGATGATGAAATATCAGGCTGAAACCACTTCTTAAGGCTTCTGGTGCAAACCATATTCCACCATACTATACATAGTGTCTCCTTGCCAAGAGAATAATATATATCAGCTAGCCTTTGCTCTTTAGCAAACTGTTCCAGAATTTGTAATTTGAAGAAACTACCATTCACTTAATGATGATTTTGTGGCCTGGCACTTTGGATCAGGTTCAGCTGGGCTTACTCATGCACCCTGAGCCAACTTGTCCTCAGGTAGGCAGCTGTGCTTCTGGGATGGTGTGGCTGTGTCTTGTGTTTTTTAGGCCTCTGCTCTCTTGATATCTTTGATCAGTCTCAAAAGACCTGGATATAGGGCAACATAAACAAAATAGGGTCTTTACTGTACATGATCACCACAAACTTAAATATAAACACCGAAAATGGCATTCATTTCATCCTCTCTCCCTTTTCTAGTTGGCTTAACTTCTTTAACATACCTCTTATCTTAAAAAAATCATTAACTATAGGTTCTAAGGCAGCATAGGAAAGGTTATAAATGGCAAAAAGGCCAAAAAAGAACTACACACTAATATGAGTTAATCTATTCCTATTTGCTGAGCATCTTGTAGATGCCAAGCAGTAGGCAAATTCCACCTCACAACTGCAAAGTAAATCGTATCATTTCCCCTCTTCAGATGATTAAGCTAAGTGAAATCTAGTAACTTGCTCAAGGTCATGGTTGGGACTAGGGAGCATGAATGCTTCTAGACCCACAGTGCACACCTATGCACTTTCCAGTGGACCAAACTACAGCACCTTGTTCAGGGATTCCTTTATCTTGGTTGACAATCCAAAGTTTGTTGAAAGAGGACATCTGACAGCCAGGATAGTGGGTAGACCTCTCAGTATTCCTTTATAACAATGGAGGTTATGTGTACTATCACCATTTGGCTAATGTCTCATGAAGAGTTTCTACTATAGAATTCTAAATACAGATAACAACAACCATTTAGTAATTTTTTAAAAAAGAAAACCATCAAACATTTAGAATAGTTCCAGTTTCTAATGATCTGGGATAACAAATTTATGACTGCATGTTTGGTTTGGCATGGAGGCAAGGATTATTTAAAAGTGAAATGTAGACAGTCCAAGTTCCCTTATAAAACGTAGGTGGCAGGGGTGGGGTGGGGGACAAAGAAAGGGAGGGTTGAGGAGACTGTGTGATGTGGTGGGGGAATAATGGAAGGATACCATAGTGATGGAGTTGAGTAATTTAAATACTATATAAATTTATTACAGTCCTTGTCACTTAATGTAATTTTGAAAAGTTCTAGAATCCTTGGGTCCTCTTTCCCTGTCCCACAGAGGTAAAAGAGATTTTGGAAGTTTGGATCTGGACAAATACTAGACATCTTATGGTTTATATTTGTATTCCATGAATGTGTTGAGGTTTTGTTCCTTAATTTCTTTTCCCATTCTACTTAAACCCATTATTATATCCCAACCTATGGAAAGGGGTAGTCAGGACCAAGGACAGATCCAGTGCTCTCTTGGCCTTCTTTGGGTTTTCTCCCACCTGCTGCTCCTTTCTCCTGATATCCTATTAAACTGAAGGCCTAGCCTTTTCATTATCTCAGATTGATTGATTGATTGATTGCTTGATTGTACTAGGAATTGAACCCAGCCCTTATATATATATATATATATATATATATATATTTTTTTTTTTTTTTTTTTTTTTTTTAAAGCGGTAGGGTCTCACTAAATTGTTGAGGCTGGTTTTGAACTCAGGATCCTCCTGCCTCAGCCTCCCAAGCCACTGGGATTACAGGTGTGCTCCACCACACCCAGCCCATTATCTCAGTTTTGCTGTAGGGAGGAAGATAGGAACAAATTTAGTGGACCCTGGGAAGAGGCCTCAGTGTAAAGGTAATGAACTAAAAAGTTCCTTTCTTTCTCTGAGGGCTCTTTTTATCAGAAGACCCTCACCAGCTAACAAGAACACTATAGTGAAGGATTGTTTTTTCTTAGTGATTCATAGCAATCTGACTCCTGAGATAATTTTTTTTAGCTGTTTGAACACCCAGTGTTTCATAGCACATGATAAATATTCAATATATACCTCTTTAACATTTTGTAATCTTCAATTGGGTGTTGAAAAAGAAAAAAAAAAGTAAATGCTTATGTATTTAGAGTCCATTCAAAGATTTCTTGGGGTTTTAAAAAATAAAAATATTTCAAGAATAGGAGTTCCCTTCTCAATTGCTCAAATAGTAGATTCTTAAAGAACACATAGTAGGAAAGAAAACTGTTTTTCCATTGCCAGGATCCATAAACCTAATGTAATTTCTTCCTTTGTTTCTCTTTTCTGTGTCTTTCTCTAACCCCTGTTCTGGTGCCCATGTCTATAGGATGTATATACACTACAGGTATTCATGAGAAGCATTGTGTCAGTTCTGAGTACTACATTTTAAGAAAGCTATTGATATATTGATTTGGATCTGATGAAAGGTAGATGTCTATAATGGGGAAGTTCCCAGAAATCATACTTTGTTGCTGACGCAAAGTCCTTTTCTATGTAATACCAGGCTGACAACTAACACCAATACATAGACATTACAAGAAGTTTATTCTGGAATACACTAGGAGTAAACATTACAAGGGAGAATATATATGCTCAAGAGGTTAAAAATAATTACAGTTGGTCATATGTAGCAGTAGAAGAATCTTAAGATGCATCATTGAGGTTAGAGTACTGAGTAGAGTGAGTACCCTCAGAAAAGGCAAACATACTAAAAGAAAGACTGTGCTCAGACCATATGCAAAACAGTTCATGCCTGCGTAGCCAGGATGTAAAGAGAATATTGTCTAGAAGAAGTACTAATGTAGACTGGTTTATTGAAGGGAGAAATTTTCCAGTAGAATCCCAGGTTGTAGTTCTAAATGAATTTTTCTGAAGTCCATTGGTTTTATGTAGTGACTCTATGGTAATTTTACTAATAATCAAATAGACTTCTGTTGAATAATTTGGGAATCCAGTGTCCATTTGCTCATTAATTGAGTAAAAATTTACTCATTGAGCGTTTATTCTACCTTAAGTACTATTCTAAGCTCTGGATACAAAACAGTGAACAAAAAAGAAGTCTCTACCCTTAAGGAGCTTACATTCTATGGTTATCTAAGTGTTACATACAAATGTGTAAAGAATTAATATGGATTCTAGTAAAAAAATTATTCTCCCCTTTACATCTATTGATGTCTATCAAATTTATCTTAGTTTATTTCCTGAATAAAGACTTATCTTTGTAAACATGGATTTTAGTAATCCTAACCATAAATTATCTTTTATATCATCTTTGTATATATTTTACAAATTTCAAAAATTAAATGAAAATATTTTATTTTTATAGAAATCTTTTTACTTTTCTGGTGAAAGAAAAGATATGGGTTCTGCTTTATGCCTTGCAATATTTAGCAATTTTCTTATTCAGGAACTTAAATCTATAGTTACCATGAATTCTGTTCACAATTCATTCCTTGGATTACTAAACCATTATTTGTACTTTTTGGTGTTCATTTGGGTTATGAATATAAAAGAATTCAATAAAATGTACAAGTTTTCAAATTTTAATGTTAAAAAAATCAGATGGTATAGTAATGTCATAAAGTCATTTTAAATATTGGAGATGGAATCTAGAGATGATCAGGTTTATAGACTTCTGTCTAGACATGAAAACACAGAGACAAAGTGACTTTCTAAGGTCTAGAGCCTTGATCTTGCAGCCATCAGGCTGGGGTCTCTATTACTCCACACAGTTTATTTCTGTTTGCCATTTGGACAGGCTGTAGGCTTGACTGAGATGTATTATCAGGCTGCAGATGGCCCATGTTGGCCTGGCATGATTGTCCTTATGCCTTCAGTGTCCTAACCTATCAAATACAAGGTGCTTGTCACCCCAACCAGCTAACTGAAATTCCCAGTAAAGCTACCATTCAGCTAAATTTTAGTCAGCAGATGACTTTCCAGCTTTCAATATTAGAATTTGAGGACCTTAGTGAATAATTAGATTTCCAGAATATCAATAACATTTTCTCAATAATGGTTTTGATTTTGTTTTTGCTTACTTATTGGATACCAAGCAGTGTATTAAATCCTTAATGCATTTTAATGATTTAATTCTCATAACTGTGAAGTGGCACTTCTATTGTCCCCATTTTAGAGAAAGAAATTAAAGAGAGAATATATAGGTTACTGAAAGGTTGTACAACTAGTTAGCACTAGAGTCAACTCTTAAATCCCACCCAACTTAACATAACCTTAATTTGACAGCAGGAGTCACAGATCCAGTGAATTTAGATGATCTGTCCAGGAGTCTGGTGGGGGTGTGGTGTGAGTCACATGTCACATCCAATGTCGTGCTGTTTTCCAGTGTAAATGCTCTTAGAAAGGCTCCATCTGCCACCGTAGGTTCTTAATCTAACATTTATC
Source organism: Sciurus vulgaris (assembly GCF_902686455.1). Classification (NCBI taxonomy): domain Eukaryota; kingdom Metazoa; phylum Chordata; class Mammalia; order Rodentia; family Sciuridae; genus Sciurus; species Sciurus vulgaris. The sequence continues at coordinate 91,809,930 of NC_136466.1, forward strand.
TTGCAACAGAAAATAGTTTATATATTTAGAGAAATAGATGACTTTTTAAAATAATATTAATAGGCATTTTAGAATTTTCTTCTGCAAAATAACTTGAAAAAAATTACTCTTTTTTTTTTTTTGTTCAAGAGCTGTTTGATTTCTATACTAAATATTAAGCCAAGCTTTTTTCACACTTGTTGGTAGCAGTGCTTTTTCATAATGTGACATCTTTGGGGCTCTCTGGTGTAGACTTGGTATTTTCGTCTGCCTATTATTCTGGTTGCATTGTGTTATCCAAGTGAGATTAAAAAAAAAAAAAAAAAAAAAAAAAAAAAAAAGAAGTCCCTGATGTTAAATAGTGATTCATTCTTTGTCATTAAGGCAGATAGATCAGGCTATTCTGACAATGCAGCGAAGCTCATTTTGCTGTTTTTTTTTTTTTTTTTTTTTTTTTTTTTTTTTGTCAAACCTAACAATAATTTCACTGGAGGAGAAAAATTAAAATTGCTTCTTTGACAATGTAATGATATCAGTTTTTCCTTCACAGAAATTAAACAAAGTAAAAAAATAAAAGTGGACTTCAAGGGGTCAGTTGTGCTTTTAGAAAATGCCTAACAAGTTCTCAAGGCTTTGTTTTCAAGACAAATCTTCCTGTTCTGAAGCATTTAGTTTTAGTGGTTTTTGAAGTGGAGAATGAATAAGAGAGTCCATCTAATGAAATTCAGAGTTGACTCATCTCTTTTTCTCTCTTCTCTCTCCTCCAGCTCTTTCTCTTTGTTGTCTGGAACTTTGAGCTCTACATGATACCACTGGTTTTGTTGTTACTATTGACATGGAACTACTTCTTGATAATATCAGGGAAAGATAACAGGCAACGTGATACAGTAAGTCTCTACTTTCCTACTTGTGTGTGTGTGTTTGTTCTTACTCCTAGTTTCTCTGACAAGATCAACATTGAGTTTGGTCTTACAAACCAGAAATTCTGTCTATAAATACTGAAGTTTGGAGGAAAGTTTTATCAGATCAAAACTAACAACTCTTTGGTCCTAACACAATACAAAATGTTTACCTATTTCTAACATTACTTACCATGGTAGAAACTAAGGTAGGAAGTACACTAAAGAATGAACTGTGATTTTTTTTTTTTTTTTTTTTATCACAAATGGCTGTTCTTCAAATGATTGTTTCCTTTGGTCTCCTTATTTGTTTTGTGTCTTAATGATTCCTAAATTAAGACGTGTCACAAAATTATTAATGATCTGACCAAATGACAGTGCTCTCTGTGCAACCATTGGAAGGAAGGAAGGACTGATGGTTACTGACCTGCAAAGTGTATTAAAGTACATTAATTCAATGAACATGCACTGAACTACAGCAGACATCCTTTTCTGTGTCAGGATTTTATTGAGATACTAGCTCAAGGATAAAGAACTTTCCTTTAATGTAGGGAAAGTTAAATTAAATCCATCTCCCCTCTTTGGCATTTTTGAATATTTTTAGAATGCATGAGACAAAGTTTTTCTCTGTCCACCACCCCTTAGACTAAGAAGCAGAAGTTAGTCACACTATAATCACATTTGTTGTTTTCCTTCTCAGTTTTGTTCCCCTTAGATTATTCCAGTCTCTACATCCCTAACATATATACTTCCAAAACCTTTCCCACATATAAAGAAATGAGGAAGGGGTGTCTTCTCCAAACACTACATTTATAATTGAATATCAGGATAGACAGCTGCTGAGAAGAATTTTAAGGATTACCAAACGTGAGAATCTATTTGGTGGCTATATGTCCTTTCCCATCGGATTACATAAATGTTTTAAATGCACCATTAAGGGTCTCCATTTGATGTGTAATCAGAACTGTTTATCAACTACTGTGTGTATAATGATGCAGTTATTTGATCATGAGTTTAAATTATTATATAATACTTTCTTGTAATGTTAAGTACCATAATGTTTGCACAGATGTACCTGTGAAATAAAAGAACTTCCCTTTGAAGCAAATGGTAACATAAACAAAATATACTTCTTCAAAATTATTTATTATCAAAATTAAAGAAAAAAACCTGATTCACAAACACTTAAGTTCATAGCCAATTACCAACAACATACCAAGTTTACTTCCCTATTATATTTCTGTCTCCCTCACTAGATTGTAAGTTTGAATGAAGAGACTGTGTTCATCTTTGTATTTGCCACTGTCTTTAGCATGTGGTTTGCAAGTTAGAGGTGTTCAAAACATTTTTTTGTAAACTATATCATACCAAAGATAAGATTGTTAATAGAGATTTTAATGGTTAGGTGGCATCAATAGACAAGAAGTTGTTATTATTGGCAAGGATTTTATGGATATATATTTAAATTACACACTGAGAGACAAGCCCCAAATGCTATAAGCACTGGTGTCATGGGGACTAATAGGTACTTTTGTCAATTAATCCACAATATTTTCTTTAGGAAAATAGAACTCTGTCAGACAACTGCTTTTTTTTGTCCCATTTATTTCAGGGAGATTGTCAAGAGAGAAGAATATCTACTTTTCATTCAGTTGCCTTGAGACAAATTTGCAAATAAGATTATTTGCAAAATAGGAAAAAGTGGTAATTTAGTTTTAGCTTCTTAATCCTATGAGAGGACTTATCTTCAATATTTTGTCATTGGTTTGAGAATTCTTAGTGAAAAATTCTGAAGCTGTAGACTTTGCTTATTATCTTTTCCAGAATACATGCCTCAGATGGAAAAGTCCACTTTTAGAGAGGAAATAATAATATATAATGTGTCTTTGGTACTTAAAATTCTCTAAGACTTTTTATAAGCCTGTAAAAAATTACATAATATGTAATTAAAATTACATAACATGCAATTTTTCAACAACCATTTATTTTTTTAAACAAAATACAACTCCAAAATAGAATTTACCAAATCTTTTCCTTTTAGGCACATCTCTTTTAACAGATTCTCCCTTTTAGCCCTGAACAACATTTTATCCCCCAGTACAGTCCACTGTGGAACATTCTATAGTCTAAATCTCATGGAATGCCAACCACACTCCATAACTCCCAGTAATTGCCTTTTATTTGCCCAAAACACACATATCCACATATTCTGTTCTTTCCAGGCACCAGAGCAACAATCACAACGTTTCATTCAGTTTCTTATTCACTGGCTCAGTTGAGACCTTACGTAACTCTTAAATCCAATTTGTCTAATTATGTGTTTTCTGGCATACCCAGCTGTGCATTTGAACTGGTTGCTCCTTTTGAATAGAAACCTGGATTATACTTTGCTGGTTACAGATTATGTCTGTAGGTGTATGCACATATGCACATGCATGCACAAATTAAAGGAAAGTGTTTGTAGGGGTTGCTAGGTTGTGACTAAGTGACTTCTGCATTGTGCATAGCCCTAGAAGAATGGTATTTTGCCCTTAGCTCTTATTGGTAGCCCCAAATTTTGCAGAAACTTCACAGGATCTCTGAGGAGCATTAATCACATTGTCGGCTAATCCCAAACCAGAAACTGGCTGTTTGAGGAGGGTGGTAGGTTCTGCCATGAAACAAATTTATCTGTACATTCAGCTGAGCAAATTTAATTAGGATGAAAACTATAAAAGAAAAACAAGTCAAAATGACCTTCATATCTGTGTTGAAAAAAGAAGAAAGGAAATAATAGTTCCATGACCTAAGAAGTTGAAAAACAAAAGAAAATGAACACACGTGAAAGATGAAGAGTACATAGATGGTGAAAATTCTGTCTTCAACATGTTGATAGTTGAGATTAAAACCACAATAGGAAAGGGTTTCCTTGTAGGTTTATTTTTTATTAGGAAAGCCTTGCCTCTCTTAGAGATCCTTAAGATCACAGGAGCTGAAACCATCACCTCTCCCCCACCATGCTGCCTATTCGAGTTTAATGAGAAAAATAAGATATAATTCTCACTGAAGAAGTTTTGCTGCATTTAATAAACTGAACCTGTTAAGGATAAGTGTCCAGCCATTCCTGAGACTAAAGCTGTCGACTCAGGTGCCCATGAGAAAGTGGTGTGTTTAGAAATGGTATTTCACTTCTGCTGTTTCCCAGTTGGACTTGTTAAAAATAAGCAATCCTAGGTCTGAATCTACCTAGACTGGGACCATGACATTAAAATTTCTAGCATGAGAATTGTTAGGCTTTTCCTAGGAAAACTGTTTAATACATGCTTCACTCAGAAATGTCCCTGGCATGAAAGGAATGTAAAGATAGAAATGTCATCCTTCTCTTGGTTTGAGCTGTCACTCCAAAACCTGGGGAAAAATCTCCCCTGCACTGCCTATTAGACTTATACCAACCAGTCAAATTATAGGTACTATAGACAAAAAAATTTAGATAGAACACATGCCAGGAAATGGTCTTTACTTTGGGCTTAAAAATTACTAAGCCCTCATTATACCCTGGGTGCCATGTGACGCACTTTATATTCATCATGTCACTTAGTCCTCTTTTAGGAGAGAGAAGCTGAATGTGCCATCCCAGTCAATGGTTCAGTACTCCTAAGTCAGGTGACGTGACCCCCTTTGCCCCTTTATTTGTGGCAATTAAGGGAACATGCTCATGTGAAATAAGCATGACTATATGAGCCCTTCCTTAAGAAAAGGGACTTGTCTCAGAGAATGAAGGAAATGGGTTGGCCAAGCAAAGCAGGGGCCTATTTCACACTCTGTAGATATCATTATTTTATTTTACATACACAGAAACAGGGCCAGAGATGTTAAATAATTTATCCAATAGCTCATAGTTCATCTGTCTAAAGTTTGTGTTCCTAATCACCAGTTGATTACTTTTCATCTTCTGGCTATATTTTGATATACTCCACCTCTCCCTGGGTAATTTTCTCCCATGACTTACAGAAAAAACAGCAGCACTATCTCTACCTTCAAGCAGTCATCTTGACAGCAAACATTCATTTTTCCTACCCCACCCCCTTAATGTAGTTACTGTTCACTCAGGAAAATGGAGCTGATATTTAGTAAGTAATTTCTGTGTATAAAATATCCTAAGTATTTTAGAAACATAACCTCTTTTTATCCTATACAACAAAAATATGAAGTAAATAATTCTAAGTGGTTTTCTCCTCATTTTAAAAATGAAGAAACTCAAAATGAAAAAGGATAAATAAGGAACACCACAGAATAAGAGTAATTCAACCCAGTTCTACCCTTTTCTAAAGCCCCAGGCTATTTTTGTGGTATATACTTGGTCATGTCTTTCCCAAGAAACACTTTCTAAATGTCCAGAACTTTACCCAGAAACCCAAATTTACTCACTCTCCTTCTTATGAGGAACCCCATGACTTCTCATGAAAGAGGGCTGGACATCTGTTCTAGCTCAGTTTAATTTCTAAAGTACTTGTGGCCTGGAGAATGACCTTCCATCTATGCAGGTGAGCATAGGGGAGTAAATCAAAGCTGAGAATCCTTCACATTAGTAAAGAAAGTCTTTGAATTTCTTTGACATACAGAAATTCTTCAAGCAGCGTTTTTAAATTATACTTTAAAAGAACATTCATTCTTACTGTCATGATATTCCTCCTACACAACAGTCTCAGTTGCCTAATCAATGGCAGCATTAAAAGACAGAAGAGTGGGGCAGATCAATGAAATCATTCTGACTCATGATATGACTGTGACACAAATTGAGACAAAGTCTGCCTTGCTAAAACACTTTAGTAAATACTGAAATGTTTAGTTAGCTCACCCTAATGACAAAGCATTTGATTCCTCATTTCCTCTTTAGAATAGTACTTAATATTGTTTCTTGTTGGGACAGGTCCAGTTAGTCTCAGAACAATTATTTCTACAAATGAAGCTAATTTTTTAACTGATAGGCAAAAAAACTTTTTCCACCATAAATGCTGTTGTTGAGAAATTTAGGAAAGTCTGTTAAAGAAACATCTGGTGTTTGACCTAAATCCCTGTCAGTCAAACACATTTATTGTTTTTTAAGCCAGTGCTCTTGATTCCAAAGAACTCCATGGTGGAATTTGAATATGTGAACAGGAAAAGGTGAACTATTTCTAAAAGGATCAAAAGAGATTAACCAAAGCCAAGCTGAGAGAGAAGAGGACTCCATATACAACTCTGAATGTGACAGTTAGACCCTTGCCACTTCAATAAGTGTTTTATCATTCACTGAAAGTAGCATAGACCATGAGTGTCCTATGTTTGCATCTCAGTACCAAAAAAGACCACATACTCAGTGATCTTAACAGAAGCAGCACTGAGTCATACAGGCTGTAAACACTTCTAAAAATGGGTGATTACTCTTTTCTTCTTCGTGCTTATTGCAACAGCAATTTTCTCAATTTTTTCAGAAGGTCACCAGCTTGTAAAAAATCTGAGAAGGACCATGAAAAGAACCAGACCTTTCGTTTTCCAACACAATCAGTAGCATAAAGAAGTCATTAGGCAACAGCTAGTTAGATGTCAGAGGAAAAGTTTATCCTCCATAAACCCTCTCAAGGATTTTCACCAACTGCTTAACCTTGCTACCTAGTCACTCATTGTAGAGAGTGGTGTCCTAACAAATTGATGACCATCACCTCATCAGGATCTAGACATGGACCAACAGGATTTGCACATTTTCTCTACATATCCCAAGCCCCAAACCCCATCATCATACTACCATATCATCTCTCCCTTCTTAGAAAATAACCAGGCCTTCTACTTTCAGATTTCCCCAAAAAACCTGCCCTGAAGCTCAATAAATTCATCTCAAGGTTGGGTTGTCAGACTTAGCAAAAGAAAACACAGATGACAAATTAAATTGGAATTTCAGGTAACAACAGGCAATACTTAAATACTATTCATTACATGTTTGAAATTTCAATTTAATAGAATTCCTAGCTTATCCCAGTGCATCTTGGATTCTTACCTATAGATCTGAAATAAAATTCGAATTGCATCTTTGTGCTACTTTGGTGGTCTCCCAACATCTTCAAGCAAAGCATAGAATACCCCTTTTGAGAAAGCCACAGCAAAACCATAGCTTCAGCTTTGCTTCCCTTTTATTCCACCACAGTTGTTTTTGTGTGCATTTGTTTTGGAGTGTGCAATGGTTATTGAACAAAAGGTAGAAATGTGGGCCAAATGGGGGAGGAACACAAGTGAGTCAGAATATGTACACACTCTTCTCACCTCAGCCAACTAGTGATTGTTCACAACTAGGGAGAGCAGGAAACCAAGGCACAGAGAGGTTATGCCACTTGCATAACCTGTGATCTCTTCCTTTCCTACTGACCCCTCTCACCAGCCCAAGGAAGACAACAACTTGGTCTTCATGACACAGATGGAAAGGAAGGGAGGAAGGAATGATGCTTCTTCTCCCTTTGGATGGATAGGGAAACTGAGGCCAAGATAAGGCCATCATCTCTGCAGAGCCAATGAGTTTGGGTGGGAATGTTCTATGTGGGATGGAAGTTGATGACCTAGCAGGGCAGGGCAAGCCTATTCTCTTATCTCAGGACACAGGTGAACTTAATGGAAGCACATGTGTACCACCTGCTCCATGTAGTCCTGAAAGCCATATAAGCACATGTTTACCCCTTACCAGTCCACCTGTAAACTTAGACTCCAGGATTTTAAGCAGGACTGCCCCTCTTCGCTCTCTGTCATAAATTTATTTATGTAGTTACTGCTAAGCATCTGTTTTTTAGAAATGACTTAAGTTATCTGAAACCCAGTGGTATCCCATCACTTTGGCTAGTTTAAATTTCCCCTCTAGTATAATTGTTTGTAATATACCCCACTTACTTCTCATCCCACCGACCCAAAGCGCAATACGCCCCACAGCTGCTGACCATGTAAAATCTAATGGTTAACACCAGAGTCACATAAATAAGTTTGTGCCTTCACACGTGTTTTCTTTAAACGAGCCCTGGATAATGCCCAAGAGCCCTAATAAAGTCATAGTCCGCACAAGTCCTCTCTTCCTCTCACATGCCCCACCCACTGGTTGGCTTCCTGACATCTCCAGATGTCCCTCAGCCTCCACTTGGTTTCCCAACCTCTCTGGAACTTGTAAGTAAGAAATTTCTTCTGTTTCATGTATTTTTATTTTCATCTCATCTGACTGACACACCTGAACCTCATACTTTGTTGCTGTATCTGTGTCTGATAAATTTTTCCTCAGCAGAACTGGCCTAGCAAATAGGTAGAGTGGCTTATGGCCTCTCTTGAGGGAGACCTCAAGACCAAATTAGAGAGAAACTATAATAAAAAGCACAGGATTCTCACAGTATTATGATAATTGGTTCATGGTGGGTCTTTTCTCACCAGCTTCTTATTGTTGTAATTGTATCTTCCACTTATGTATCTAATCCCAGTACAGCAAGATTTCTTACACATAGCAGCATAATTATTGCTCAAAAAAATGTTTGAATAAATATTTTAGTCTGCTATTTCTTTCCACATCAAAAACTGTCTAATTTTTATGCACAATTATTTCTGGTCAACCAAAAAGAATTACTAAATATTTACCAACTGTAACCATACTGTTGTTCCAAGAAAGATAATTAAGACATACTCTGTGCCTCGGACAGTCTGTGACCTAGTGAGGCAAAAACAAAGAACAACTTAAGTATTTGGATATAGTAAGTACGGGGGTAGAATACATGTATATACACTGCATATATAAGGAAGAGGAGGGTGGGCTGTCGCCCCAGTTCTCACTTGACTCCTGTTTGTGCCTTTCACTTGTATCCATGTTTACCTTTAATACTTTTTGAGTTTATAGCTGTCTTTTTGCTTTCTTCAGCTAAACTTAAAATTGAAAAGATCAAATGGTAGCATGGTAGAAGATGAATGTAATCTGTACATGACATGTCAGTTCATATAGAAAAAAATGTAAAGAAAAACCCTTCTATTTTTAAAAGTCAATTTCCTAAAGATCTCCTCAATGGAAGGTGCACTTCTTGCTTTAGATCTATTGGGACTCAAAAGAAACACCGGAGTTTAAAGTTAATGGTATTTTCCTTAGAAAATACTCCTCGTTACTCTCATGTTTTATTCCCCTACTATCTTTGAGTTTTTCCCACCTTGCTCAGATTTTCCTGAAATGTATATGATAATTTAACAAAGCAAAGAGGTACTCTTGGTTTTTACAGAGGATTTATTTCCTAAAACCTAGCTCCTTTTCCACCAAATGAATTTTTTCAGCCACTTCGAACTGAAGGTATGTGATCCCATAAATGACTGATTTTTGTCTTGAGTTCCAATTAACCCCTGGAGCCACAGACAATCATTGAAATCTCAACTCCCTAAATTCTCCTCAAAGCCTCCCATACATCCAGTGAATTCATCACCTTGGTGGTTTGTCAGTGTCTACTTTCATGTCAGCCAAATGATTTTCTCACCTCTGTTCTTGCAGAAGTTCTGCCCCCACTATTCTGTCATTTCTATAACTGAGGAGTATGACTTCAGAGAGAAGAAAAGGATAGCCACTGGTTTGGTGTCAGGTGGATATGTAGTCCTACCTATTTCTGGTGACCTTCTGTTTGTTCTTACTAAAGGATTTTGCTCTATCTTTTGGTTAGACACCAAACTACTAGAAATGTTATGCAAGGGAAATAGGATAAAGGACCCAAAGCAAGTACTTTCTGGTGCACCTGGTAACTCATGACTGATGACTAGTTTGCTTTGCCAATCTCAACCATCATGTGTGTATAGTGGGTGGTGTTAGCAGGAGGTTTTATATATTTGTGGAAACTTGTCCCTGGTTACGAACAGTGACAAGAAATTCCAAGACTTCCATCAACAAGTTAAAAGGTAAAACTAAATAATATATCTTTATCTGCTTATGTAAAATGTTTATAAATCAGAACTATTATTAGGGACCAAGTAACCCTGAGATTTTTGTGTTTGTTTTGTTGAGCACTGTATGAGATACATTTGTCAAGAGTGTACAACTTTAAGGCCTTTCACTGTCCTATACATTGTGGTAGAACAGTACATTTCAGTGGCCAAACTAAAATACGCCTTTGAGGACATTATCTGTCATTTGTTATGGAATTTATTTCCTCATGCAAGAAAAAGAAAATAACTACTACACAGTGTCACTTACTTTAAAAATAACTGAATGCTCTGGCAGCATTGCTTAAACAAGAGAGTCAGTTCACCTGTACAGAATTCTGAAATGAGCTCTACTCCCATGAGCAACAGCAAAAACAACTTTAAAAACAAGTGTCACCACTGCACTTTTCCAGATGGTAAATAAGAGCCCAAACTTTGAAATTAGGAAGACATGGGATTAAATCCTAAACCTTCTACTTGTTAGCTATACAAATTTATTTCATTCCTCTAAGCCTCAATTTCCTCACCATTGCAATGGGGATACTAGCTACCTTGTTGTTGTCTTCTTTGAATTTAAGAGTCAACACCATGTGTTAAGCATGTAGTAGCTGCTCAATAAATGAGTCAGACACCATATTGTGATAAAACAGTAAGCCAGTGTGGGTATCATGTGGGTTTAGATGTTATAAAATTCACTTGCTCTCAGGAAGAGTTTCTAAGTCCTATTGAAAAGAATGTTTTCCTTCAGCCATTAGTGATTCTTTTTAGTTTCAAGATTATAGACAAAGACAGAAGCACTGCCACAGTATGGTTTTCTTGCGTCCAGAATCCTCTTGCTATGTATATGGAAGTCCCACAAATATAAAAATCTATATTCTTATCAATAAAAAAGCATATGAAGAAATTTGACCAAAAGCAATCTTCAACATATGAAAGCTTCTTAGAAGTTGAATTTTACAGAAATACCATGTGTTAATCCATAGATACATGAAAGAAACCTTCTTTTGATTATCGTATTACATGTTTTCACCATTCACAGTGCCTAAGAACAAAAACAGGCAGTATCATGGGCAGAATAGGGCATTTCACTGAAACCATCATTGAACCTCGTAGTAAAATAGTCTTTCCTAATAGCCTCACTCAGGATGTTTTAGGTAAGAGAAAGGAGAAGGTAAACCTACACTGGTATACCAGGCCTGGAGATAGGGACTAATTTTAATAAATCAGAATGGGACATGAAAATGTCAACTTAATCAAGCATTTAAATTTTATTAATCAAGTCTAATTTTTATGAGTGCAAATAATCACTGAAGCTGGACAAATTTGTTCTCGATTGCATCAGAAACATAATTTTAATATTTAATGGACTGATGAATTTAAATGGAGAATTATCTTTATGAAACATGCTCTTCATAATTTGCCATTAAATGAGAAATAAAAAAAATCAACATAAATCTTACATAAAGGTTATTTAACTAAATGTTGGCACTATAAATATTATAAATGCATTATGCACTAATTTAGCAATCACACAGTACACTACATAAAGCAGAAATGATAAGTGGACCAGGCTGGCTTTTGTGAGACTGTAGAGAGAGCTCTGTGTAATATTACGGAAAGCTCATGATATAACCATTGTATGGGGTTGTGTGGGTTTCCTGAACCTTCTCTTCATTCACGTTTTTATGCTACCATTAATCACATTTTTTCCAGTCCAAATGTAGGTCCAAACCCACTAAGGCTTTCTTTCTTTTGTGAAGATTATTCTTAATAAAAAATATTTTATCACTACTTTTTAAAAAAAGACATAAGCAAATATCTGAAGTCTTTCATTTTCTGACGTTTAAAAATGCTCAATTTTTAAAGTTAAATGTTCTGACACAGTATTCTCATACTTCAACATTTTAAGCAGGAAAAATTCAATGTAATGTCAGAATATTTCTTGTTAATATAGACCCATTCCACTTACACCCTCCACAATCCCCAACATATTGCTTTAAGTAGGGAGTTGCTGTGAATTTTCATTAAAAGTAAATCAGACTTAGAGGATCAGTGTGCTCCAAAAGTGTGTTAATATTAATCTCCAAGACAAATGTCTGTTTTCGAAATTCTTTAAAGATCCCCAAAGTCCCCAAAGTATAGTATTTACCTGTAGAACATGTACTATGCCTTTACTTGAAAAAGAATTTCTCACCTATTGCAGCTTTAATGCTCCCAAATGTATGTGATGTGGTTAGAGCAAGGGACATATATGAGAAGGTGGCAGGACATGCACTCCTACAGAGACCACAGCAGCTCCCTTTTCTTGCACTGCAGAAAGTGGATTAAATAAATAATGCAGGCCTTTCATTAGACAACTTATAAAGTAAAAGTTTATAAGCTAAAGTTGTTCTCAATTTGAGAAACATTTTAACTTGTGCCTTTTTTGTTGCAAAGTTGTGGTCCTCAAATGGAAATTTGGCTTCAAATATAGAGGCTTACGGAAGGAATTTTGTTCTTTTTATTTGAACTGTTTCTTCTTCATAAAAAAAAGAAAACGTTTTTCTTTGACAACATTAACTTTTATAAAACAGATTTGGGATGTCTAGTTCTCTTTTAATTTTTACTTGCAAAGCACATTGAACAACTAAACTTTTTGGCCTTTTGTGTAGTTTTATTTTAAAACCTGACAAATAAGAGTTTCAAGGAAGTATCATTATTTAAAAAGCATACCATAGGTTAATAGCTAACCTGTTTTTTCCTACTTAACCAAAGTAATATGTGATATACTAAAGATGACAAGATTAGAATTTTCCTGCAAGCAAAAAATACAATACATTGGGAAGCCTTTAGATGGAGACAGAGTTCAAATAAACACTAGAATTCTGTTCACAGTGCTTTGTGTAAGTCTAAGAAAGAACATTTAAGAATACTGAGAAGGAAATACGAAAAGAAATTCATTTAAGATGCTTATGCTGATTTTAAAATTTATATTGGCTATTGTTTAGCCTTTCTTAATGGGAGGATTTTTCTGCATTTTAAGCTGACACTTAAGGAAATAAAAGGATACATACTCTTGGCCAGTGAAGTAAATTTACTGTCCTTGCACCTTATAGCAAAGCATATTATTCTGCAAATAAGAATGCTGTTGATGATGCAGAATACAGGCTGTAATCAGTGGCATGAATCAAAAGTCATCTGATAGCCACATTAAAGCCACATTTCCTATTAAGAATCAGACTAAATTACAACATGGCACTTCCCAGAATGAGCCAAGGAAATGCATTCTGAAAGAAGAAATAATTGTATTTGAGTGTCTCTGTAAAAATCAGGAAGTGTTTTAGAAATAAGTACTAATGCTTTTCTTTTTAGTCTGCCTTCTTTTGTATTACAATATATTCAGCCTCACTGGCAAGCCTATCACACTAATTATTATTACATCTAGTCGTTCAGTTATCTTGATGACTACTGTAGCTAAAATACTTCAAGGTCAAATCCTTAATAGCGTGACTCAAACCAAGCAGCTATCATACATGCAGTTGCTTTTGAGATATACTGCATAAAACAGTATATCCCAGATCTGTTTATGAATCTTATTATTATTCTTACAAATGTGTGCTAGATTATACGTAGAGTTTAATTGTACTATTCATTTTGCAAAAGTTGCTTCTCAAAAATCTTGTGAGAAGCAGGTGTCCTCTTGTGAAAAAACACCTGCAGAAGTACACCTATAATGATCTTATTGACCACAAAATTCTTCAGCCCAACCTCTGGTACCTTGAGGTGATTCAAAATCATTTAAGTAGTTACATGCATCTTCCCAATCCACAGATATTCCATAATTTTAAATTATACTTACATGTGTAATAAATTCACTGACATAAAAATGCATGCTCTGTGTGGTGTGTGCACACAGTGATACAAATGAACTCCAAACCATGTTGAAGAATACCGCTTTCCCCTAATTCTTCCATATCTCTAGAGTGGAAGCAGGCATTTAGTTTGTAATGTATCCAAATATAAGCATCTGTACACATTTGGATGTTCTATGAATATGAAATTAGTACGAAACTTCTTTTGTGACAATTTTCTTTAATATTTTAACATTGCAGTTGCACATCTGGACAGCAATGATTTCTTCTTTAATTTAAATGTGTTGCTTTCTCATAGACTGTATTTTAGGAAAACAATTTGAATTGTGCAACTGTTTATTCCGAACAGAGCAGAACATCCATTTAATTGAAAGATTATTTTCAAGGAAAAAAGTAAACATACAAAAGAAACCAGTTTGTATCAGCACTGGCTTTTGAGGGGCTTGCCCTCACATCACTCAATTCTTATCTTAAGGTGAATATAACAAAGATTCTATTCATTCTTATTTGTTTAAAGAGATTTGAATAAGTGGAAAATGATAGTCCTGGAAAATCAGAATACAAAGTGCTTTAAGAATTATTCAGGGACTTTTTTAACCCACTCTGGTCAACATGGGTTTAAATGTGCACACTAAATTGATATTAAAAAGCAATATTAGTGTTCACTGTTACATGGTGATTTTAATCCTGAAGTTTAACTGAATCCACTTTTATCATACTTTCACTGTGTTGATGTTCCTCTACTGCATCCTCTGGTCACATCTGTATTTATCGTTGATGGAATGATTCTAAACATGTCATATTTTCATTCAGATTTTCAACATCATTATTCACATTTTCACTCAAATTACATTTTATTTCTTTGCAAATCACAAAGTTGTGTTGGACTACAATTAAATCTTTCAAAATTAAAAACTATATAAAAGATATTCTGTAGAGGCGATTTTGTTCCATTTTGAAACCAGATTCTAAAATGTATAGCTACATATTATGTTTTGTATCTTAATGACAAATGTTCAGCAAATATTGAATATGAAAGAAGAAATACTATGCTTTTTAAAATAATGTTATCTGCTTATTCTTTGGCTCTAATGTAGTTGGCATGCTGCATTTGGGGCTGTCTATGTGTGTTTTTTAAAATGTCATCTTTATTAGTATTACATTCAAGGAATAGTACCAGGAATCCGTTCTTTCAAGACCTTCCTCCAGTGTGTGGCATATAAGTCTGTGACGAGCGACATTACAGAAGGTCATGTCACTTTTAACTGCTTGCATTACATCTTTCTGATTTCCCTAGTGCCCTTCCTTTGTTTGATTAATACTACTTGCTTTCAAGCAAGGTATCAGAAAGCATAATTCGGAAAGAGAATTCCAGAGCTGATCTGAGATATTCCCCCTTAAGAAAAAAAGAAAAAAACCGAAGTTTGCAAGTATATTTTTTTCTACCACCTGCATTTTTTTGTCACTCCTTTCATTCCGCCCCCGCCCCCAAGGAAAATGTTCCTCTGTGTGTGTGTGTGTGTGTGTGTGTGTGTGTGTGTGTGTGTGTGTGTGTGTGTTATTAAATCATCACTGACAAATGTTTGGGCAACTGGACTTGGAATATTTGAAAACAAAACTATGTAGTGCTTATTTGGATTTATTTGAAGAGGAAAGGGCTGGAATTTGAAACTAGGTCTCCTGTATTTTATTTGTTTTCCTAAGTTAAATGTTAAACTCCAGTACTCTCTTTTTAAGTAGCAGGTGTTATTTGAGTTATCTGGAAAGGATTGCATTTTATGCAGTCATTAAATGCACTTCTGTGACATATACAGGTTTGTTTTGTTTTTGTTTTTGTTTTCTTTCTCAGTGCTGGGGATTGAACTCAAGGTCTCACACACACTAGGCAGGTGCTCTACCACTTAGCTACATTCCCGGGCCTACACAGTTTGTTTTTAAAAACTTAGTTTGTGGTTTCTGTGTCCATTGAATTTGACTGGAGCTCAAGTCTTAAAGCTCATCTTCTGAAATGCTCTTGCTCTCAGAGCTGTCCATTTTGCTGGGCCACCAAAGCCTGAAGACTAGTAGTAAAAGCATCATCATTTAATTTGGAATTTTACCCATACCTCTCCTTGTGCCTCTATGTTTTTCAGTGAAAACATGAATCAGAGTTTTGTCATTAAGGACAAAATATATTTTGCCCAGGTAAAAAAGATGTAATTTAATTTCCAAAACTTAGTATTGAAATATTAAGTTAATGTTATTTTATCAATAGCTAATATTTTGAGAACTTCTTTTGATACAGGAACTGTGCTAAGTACTCTACATACATGATCCCCTTGGACTTTAATCAGATGATAGGGGCTTTATCATCTCCATTTTCAAGGCAGCTTAAGCTTCACCTGAAAAAAATGTAATGGGGGGGGGTGCATTCTGAAGTAGCTGAAAGGCATCAATGGGAAATTATCTGAATTATAAATCCTCACTTGTAGATGTTCATGATATAACATTAAGGAGGCATTGGAGGAGGGGAAAAGCCCTCACTAGAGTGCTAAAACACAACACAAAGGCCTCTCACTAACACAACACTTTTCTGCCAAATGTAAAAGCAAATGGTTGTATTGGGTGGTTCTGGCTGCACATTTGTTGAGCAATTGTGCGTAGCCAATTACCCACTTGTGCAGGGAAAGAACAGTTTGGGTTTTGCAAATGAAGAGCCTGATTCTGTAGGCCTCTTTGACTCATACTTGAACATAAGAGCCACAGCTGATTTACAAAGTATGCAAATTAAGCTCGTAGTTTGTTTTATGGTTCAATCATACTTGGAATTTTTAAAAATTAATTTGGTGTTAGTAGATATCCCCAGATCTTAAAGATTAAATATTCATGGGTTCTATTTCCAGGCAAAAGTTTGAAAGCATTTTGAATATTTGCCTTTATTAAGTTGATTAGGTATAAGTCTTTCCAAGTGAGCTAAGTCAGGTTTGTGAGATAAATGATAGGCACTTTACCAAAGAGCACGTTCTGAGATATGAAGGATAGATGATGGAGTCATCTATCCACTAGATCAAAAAATATTTCTTGAACACCTATGATGCAATCTGCTAGATACAATTTGACATCATTCTGCTTTTGTAGTATCTGCAGTAGGATGTAAGTACTGTAGAGGGGAGGTACATGATATATTTGTAATAACTAGCTATACTGCTTGAGTTTAGTCAGAGGAATAAAAGGAGTAAAAGTATATTTTATATTCCTTGACATATTTGATATGACTACATAGAGTTTTAGCAATAAAAAAAAACTCCATTTAATTCTAAAACTATAAAGATAATTGTGTGTGTGTGTGTGTGTGTGTGTGTGTGTGTACTTGGGGATTAAACCCAGGGGTGCTTTACCACTGAGCTGCATCCCCAGTTCTTTTAACTTTTGTATTGAGATTGGGTCTCACTAAGTTGGTAAGGTTGGCCTCAAATTTGCAATCTCCCTGCCTCAGCCTCTTAAATCACTGGGATTACAGGAGTGTGCCACCACACCCAGCACCTAAAGATAATTTTATTAGAGGTAAAAAATAATTATTTTTTTAAAAATCTATTGAGGTTTAGATGAGTTCTTTTGATGAAACATAATGTATCAAAACATTGTGACTGCTTTTTCCTTTTTAAACCTCCATCACAAATAGCCCATTAAGGAATAACCTGGCATACATCTCCTCAATTATACATTGTCAGTATTGATGTCTGCCTATTTGTGATACACATACTCCAAGTTAAAGAAATTTAAAAATTAACATGATGGCTTATCTGCTAGTACCTGTTTACATTCCACAGGGCCTATATGAGGCTAGACAAAGTACCTGTGTGTTTCCCTCTTTGTATTCCCATATTACCTAGAACTGTGCGCCTTGGATAAGGGGGTTTATAATAAATACTTATGGAGTGGCTGAAAATAGTTAGAATATCAAGAGTTCATCTTTCCTGTTTAGGTCAACCACAATTTACATTGCTTTATATGTTCCCAAAGTTGTATAAGCCCTCACCACACATTGGAAACAGTATGTTGGGCTACTGTGATTCTTTTGAAGTGCTGACTATCGAAATAAAAGGTCACAGAATCCTACCATTTAACGGAAGATGTTAAGTATGACATTAAATTAGAAACAATGTCATTGTTTTTTGGGAGTTTAATATTATATTGGTTCATGAGACCTGGAAGTTTGTGTTTGGGTTATTTTAAATCACTGAATGCTTTTTGGATATTTAAAAAAATATATTAGGAATAATTGAGAATCCAGATATGTCATCTCAGTTTATCCAATTCTTTGCATAATACCATCTTGGTGATTGAAGTTTTTATTTACAGGCTATCCCTGTTTATATCAAAAAGTTACCTGAAAGGAGGGCTAGTTGTCCTTATCTTCCAAAGTTATGAGCTTTGAGAGAAATGTTTTCAGTTATGTGATAGCCATTTAGAGATACTCGGATTGGATTAGGAAAAAAACACAATAAAAATTTAGAAAATGAATAAAATGTTATATACAATAAGTTGGAACTTTCCTGAATAATGATCCTTACCCTGAAAAGCTTTTTTTTAATATTTTTTATTTCCATGGGGTGCATGTGTGTATATTTGTGTAATTGTATAAAGTCATTAAAACAAACCTTAATGACATCCCATCCTTAATGCCTGCAGTTATATATTGACCAATGCAAGAGGAAATTATTTGGCAAATCCAAAATAACTTTTCCATTCTACTAATGTAAGTGAATTAGGAGTCATTAAAAAGTGCATATGTATATCCATCTGTGTGAGTTATGCACACATATTATACACATTTAATTGTAGAATGCATTTCTAAATTTCTTTTACTAACCATCCTCATAATCTTTGTGTAAAATCACAGAACCAAAATGAAATTTTCAGGTAATCCACAAAATCAATAGTATAGAGATAAGAGTTGACTTTATACATAAGAACCAAAGCTATAAAAGACATTTAGTTTTAGTCCATAGACCATCAGCATGAATCAATTAACAGGTTTTTTTTTAATATAAGGGTTTGGCAAAAAGTAAATTAGAAATAGCAGAGCTGCTTCATAGTTGGTTATCTAGCTCTAAATTTAAAGTGCCTGATTAATATTGACAGCAGAATAGGTAGAAAGGAGATTTCCTGATGTAAAGCATCCCCCAAATTGATGTTAGTTTACCTTACACATATTTTACATTCTTTGTCACAAAACATTTTGCATGCATAGGATTCTCTTGACTGGGCTTCTGTTAACCTGGTTTTAATCAATTAGATAGCATTTTCCCAGTCTCCATCTCTAGATCAAACATTTCTTCTCCAGTGCATGTGTTTCAAATGTTAATAAAATTTTCATTTCCAAAGGGTTCAAAATAACAGGACAAAATTGTCTCCTTTAGGAGCACAGAAAACAACTTGTGTTTCTGTCTGCAGGTAGTGGAGGACATGCTAGAGGACGAGGAAGAAGAAGATGACAAAGATGACAAGGTAATTATCTTTCCCAGCACTTGGGTACCTGGGGATGGGGAAATGTAGACATGACACTGTTTTCACAGACAGTTAAAAAAGGAGTTGAAGTGTTTGAGTCCAGAAAATTGGACAGTGCTGTTTATCATCCTAACAATGCCACTGCATGTTGCAAAGAGGGAGAGAGGGCTATAAATCCTTTTCGCTTTTGTCCAGAGCTGGGTCAAATATTTTTCTGCCAGGAACAAAAAAAAAAAAAAAAAAAATTCAGCTTGTCTGGAACTTGATAGCTCTTGTGAAGATAACAGCAGTGACAACTGTTTTTGAAGGGCAAAAATTTGTCCTATCTTGAGTAGTACAAATCAGTCTATGCTTTGGAGGAAGAGAGGAGTGAAAAAATCAGCAACCTTGCATGAGTTGAACATGAATATTGTCATCTGTAATTTTCAGAGAATTGCTCAGCAAAAGAACATGTATGGGGGAGCACTTAGGACATTTAAATAACCCTTGTGTTCAGTGGCCTTGTCTAGATTTGGAATGGCCCCACAGTTCCTGCATCAGGGAACTCCATTCAGACAGGCTCAAGGCTCCTACTTCGATTGCTGGTGGACTTGGGGAGGGTGACTGTAGTAAATAACAGCTAGTTTCTGGGACTGCTTGGATTGGTTGTCCCCTGGGGAGAAGGGACAGCTAGGGGGAAGAATTAGAATGACCTTGCACCACTGCAGCTGTGGTTGGTATTGGAAGAACAGTTTTCTATGGCCGTTTGTTACATCATGACCTCTGTCATTTCTAAACCTAAAACTCTAAAAAGTCTTAAGGTGAAATCAGAGGCACAGAGAGAATATCATTAATTATTTGCACATTGTTTGGCAAATAAAACCAGATTTGATCTTTGCCAGAATCTGACTTCTGTTATAGTAAAGCAATGAAAATTTTCAAAGGAGAAAAACATCGTATCTCAATTTATGCCCTTGACCTTTGTTTCCAGTAGAGATGTGCAGGTATGTCCTCATAAGAATTTGTGTTGGAAGCAAGCACTAAAGATGTCAAAAAAAAAAAAAAATCACAGCAGTTAGTTAACTTCACAAATGATTTCTTTCTTGAATACTATTCAGTGTTTGAAGGAAAATAAACACACACACTTGGGCTTTTTCTCTTCCTTTCTTTCTAATGCTATTTCAAACATTTTTGACAGAGCTTTTATGTGAAATTTTTCTTCTGTACATCATTTGGTTATTAGCAACATCATCAAACATAAACTAACAAAATCTCCTTCCTGCAGAAAACACATATGTGCTTGTTTTTAATGTTAAATAACATGAGCATACACTTCTGGCAATAAATGATATGATTTATTGTTAAGGTCAGTTGTGGAGCTGTAGAGAGCTTGTATTTTAACTCAACATGCCAGCTCTGAATCATCATTTCTCTGCTGATAAACACTGAGCTGCCATCCATTTATGGCCATTTCCCCTTGCTTGTTGCTGCTTTATTATTAAAGCCACCATAAAGATCCATCCCAGCAGCAGGCGTTTCCCCAGAAATGTTAATAAATGGAAACCCTTGGTGAAGTCTAGCACTTCAATGTCCCTGCTTGAAGTCACCCTATATATTTTTAGCCAGTTTGTTGATATTCTGCACCTCTAATCTTCCTTTTTATGGTCTTTTTTTTTTTTTTTTTTTTTTTAACAGAGAGGATGTTAGGCTTGGGAAACAAATACACACCTAGTTAACCAGCTCACCGAAACATCGATGTCAAGTGGAACATGTGAGGGGGAAACAACTCCAAATCTCTGGAGTAGCATCTATTGTAATCTAGTATAGGTTGTCTGGAATTGACACCCTGGTTCTAACATATTTTCAGATCTAGTTACCAAAGTTGATTGAAAGTGAGTGCTTAGATTACTGTGTGAATTCAGCTGTCTTTTTCTGTACCAGGTGCCAACAAACGGGTGTTTTCCTTCTGAAAAAACTGCAGACTGATATTTTTTTCCCTAAATGATTCTTTACTTGGACAATATAGAGTTTTTCTTTTTCTCAACCATAATTCAATATCAGCATTAAAATCTTATCTCAAAAATCTCAAATGTAGTAATTTACAATAGGTGTTTAAACTCTTGAATAATAGAGGAAAGAATCCTAGAGTGGATGTCTTGAAACATAAAAGGTTTTCTACCATAAGAAATGGAAATGTGAAAGGATCCTGCAAGTTTCCATTAACTGGCTTCCATCCCTTGACTGGCTCACATGGCACTGTGTTGCTAAGTCTTGGCTATCCATGTGTCTGAATAGGAGAAGGGTAATTTCCTATTTTAAAAAGTTCATTGGTTCCTCTATTTAAAGTTTGTGTATAGAGTCATGCGTAATGGAATTTCATAAGAAAACAAATATGTTTTTCACCATACGAGCAGGTACTGACCTCTAGCTCTCATTATTTCTCTGTTTTCTCATATGGTATAATAGTAGGGTCAGGTCAGTGGGTCCTCTTATAGGATAAAAGTAAAAAAGATTAATAAATGTGCCAAAGCCTCATGTTAATTGAACCTGAAGCATATGTTGCAAGTATGCAAAATATGTCCCAGATGTTTCAGCAGGGCTAGTGTCTTGACTTCCCTGATTACCACGAGGCAGCTATTAGTCCTATAACCTTTGGACTTGGGGGTAAATGGGGTATTACATGGCACAGAATGAGAGCACCTGTTTTCCATTCAGCAAAGACCCCTGGCAGGCTTTGCCTAAGCCCATCCATATGTTTTCACTTAGCAGATTGTTGGGCGATTATGAAAAGTGTCTTTCTTTAGAGCCAGCATTGATATTAGTCACTCACAATGAAAGGCGAGTCATTGGCTACTTGACAAGGTCCATGCGGGCATAAACTGAAGTCCTTTATCTCATTTGAGCTTGGAGTGTTTTCCCTCAGCATAATTATGTACATGGCAAAGACACAGGTATAAGAAGTTGAAGCAGGCAAAGATTACAATTACTTCACATAATAGCTTTGTAATAGCTTTTCTTCAGTGCTGACTTTAGCACCTGGGAAAGTTTTGGTTGAAGTTGGTAAAACCTAAATTGTGATTTACCTGCATCTCCAGATTTTGAAGTTTTTCTAGATTTTGACCTTTTAAGTATTTTTTTTCTCAAATTCTTCCTTTTCATTAAAAGATATCATTATTTAGGTGATGGTTTATGGCTACAGACTTATTCTTCATTCTAAAACCCACTGTCCACATTTGCCTGAATCTAAAATCAGGTGGCTTCTTTTTTAATACAATTCCATAATTTTCACAGAGAATATGGATTTAAAATGGTGAGTCTTAGTCATGAATCATTGACTTGTTAATATGTTTACTTATCTGCATTATACATAATATACTACAGTAGCTCTATGTTAACAGTGTTAGCAGTGCTGGAGATGACATTTTTTTCTGAATTTAAAGTTAGAAAGACATCATATTGTGTTTTCAGTTCCCGTTGTGATAGAGCATTCTCTCAACCATCAACCACAAAGTCAGTTTGATCTGATTTTTGACCTGACTCCAAACCCTGTCTTTGTGGTTAACAGAATATCTAAGTAAATAAGGCTGAACTAAATCACCTAGGTGGGAGCTAACAACAGTCATGTAATAGTGTTTTTCTCCACACTATATGTAATAATACAGTGGTCATTCTGCATAATCTAGACCTCTAACTAATGAAACTCTGCCTTCTGTAGTTTAAAAAGTTTAGGCATGCTTCCCGTGGCGCATCCTACCCTTATAATAAGATCCAGCTGCAACATCAGGAAGAGAAGACAGAATGCAGGTTTCCCTCAGGAAAAGCATGAATTCAAATGCATGGCATTCTAGTAATGTTTATTGATAAAAGATATTAAAATGTTCAGGCATTTATGCTTACATTGCTTCTCTTTTTTCTTCAACGGTTATGTCAAGGTTACTGTGTTTCAAGATAACTAGATGCAATGAATGAAACATATCTGAGTTCCTTCAAAATATACAGATTGTTTGCTTTGATTCTTGAAGTCTGTGTTTTCTGGTTTGATTCTCCAGCCCAAACATGTATATAATGTACCCAACATTCATACATCTCTGCATCTTAAATCAACTGTGGGCGGGGAGAGGGGGAGAAAGAGATAATTCTAAGTGATATGAGAGAAGATTTTAATCTGACAAAATTGCATTTTCCAGTTATATTCAGTGAAATGACTGCATGATAGGGAAATGGATCAGGCTTGGGAGAAAGGCAGAAAAGAGCAAACAAGAAAAACTATACTTTAAAAAAAATAAGTTGAACATTTAACTGGAATACTATTAGTTTATCCATTTTCCTGTAGCTGCATAAAAAAATGAGCACAACTTAGAGGTGTAAAACTCATGTTTTTAAGATCTTGGTTCAGTAGGTCATAAGTCTAGGCACAGCCAACTGGGCTCTCTCCCTCAAAATATGTCAGAATGAGTTCTTATCTGGAGAATAATTCACTCCCATACTCATTCAGGTTATTAGTAGAATTCAGTGGAAGGACAAAAGTCCTTGTTTTCTGCTCCTACCCACTTTCTGTGGATCTTCTATCTGTAAATTCATCCTTGGACAATCTCTCTTGGGTTGAGTCTCTCCCATGCTTCAACACTCCTTCAAGAAGAGGCAAGTTCACTGGATTAGGCCAGCCCCACCAATGATAATCTCCCTTTCTTAAAGACAGCTGTGCCATGAAACATAATCATGGGAATGACTATCCCATCATACTCCTAAACCTACCCCAAAACATAAGAATAGGAGATCATACATGACTTATAGACTAGGAGGTGGGAATCTTGGCCTCTATCTTAGAATTCTGTCTACACAACCACATAGACCCTCCCATACTCCAGTGTGAAAATGGAACCATCTGTGTTCCTTGGATGTATTGTTTCTAGGCTGTGTCACATCTTTCCTACAGTAAATAAAAGAGGCAAGCCAGTCTGCCTAAACATGTTCTTTTAAAGATAGGAGCATCTCATTGCAGAGAGATAAGCTGAAATGTACAGTACAGTAGATGTATTGGTGGTAAAATCAATAACTCCCACTTTCTTATTATCTACTTTTGATCTGAGGCCAGAGGTGATTGGGCAGAGAGCCTTAGGGGTCATTTCTTTCCCCTCGTTTTTCCCTTCTGGGAAAGAGTATTAAGAATAAAATGAGTAAAAGGTGGGGAAAGATCCATCCCTCTTTTGGGGACTTGTTGGTGCTTAAGCCCACTGGGTTGATAGGCCACTGATCTCAAGTTTATAGAAACTGTCTACTTCACTCAAATCATAGGGATACTAAAATTAGAGGGGGCCCAAGATACAATCCAGTTCAACCACCTTGTTTTAAAATGAGGTATCTGAGGAGCAGGGTTATAGCTCAGTGGTAAAGCACTTACCTACTACGTGCAAGGCACTGAGTTCAGTCCCCACCATCACAGATAAAATAAAAAAACAAGAGGAAACTTGTTCAACTCAAATAAGTATCACAGGTGACACAGGCAATAAATGGCAAAGTCACTGAGACTCAGATATCCTGACTCCAGACGTGGCATCTTTACCCTTCCTTAAGCCCAGGCATCCTCGGGCATGGGGTAAACTATGGAAGCAAATTGCCTCAAACATTGAAGGGCAACTAGTTTAGCTCTGTAGCTTAGTTATTGTGAATTTTGCTGCTATGTGTCTATATCACTGTAGTATGCTAATTTTAAATTTTGGGGGTATATACCAAGAAGAGTGATAACTGGGTCAAAAGGTGGTTCCATTCCTGTTTTTTGAGTAATCTCTTTACTGCTTTCCAGAGTGGTTGTACCAATTTGCAGTCCCACCAACAATGGTTTTGTTTGTTTGTTTGTTTTTTGATGGTGCTAGTGATTGAACCCAGGGGCTCTCTATCTTAAATAAGCACAACTTAGAAGTATAAAAACACCCCCTCACCCTTTATTTTTAAGACAGGATCTGGTTAAGTTGCTGAGGCTTGAACTTGCTATCCTCCTACCTCAGTCTCCCAACCAGCTGGAATCACAGTGTGGGCCACCACAGGCAGCCTCAGACAAGATCTTTAAGTGTTTAGGTAGTATGATAAGAGAAAAACCTCCCATTCCGGCTGGGGGCTGTTTACTTCTAGGTTTCTACTTCTCATTGTTCTGAACACTTATTTATCTTAAGGGGTGTGTGGTAGGTGGAGTGAGACCAAAAATGTCCATGTCCTAATCCCTGGAACCTGTCACTGTGTCACACGACATGGAAAAGAGAAATTAAGGCAGTAGATAGGATGAGATTGCTTATTAGATGACCTTAAAATAGGGTGATTATCCTAGATTATTTGAGTGGGCACATATAATCACATGTGTCCTTAAAAGGGGGAGAGGACATCAGAGCAGGTGGCAGCTGATGGCTACTTGTGCAGCTATGGCCAAGATCAAGGCTCAGGACCTTTGTAGCAGGAAGGAAGAGCTGCTCTACCTGCTGGACCACCTGAAAGGGGCTCTCCCAGCTGCATGTTGCCAAAGTGATGGACAGCTTGGGGTCCAATATCTCCAAGAGGCAAGCTGTCTGCAGTCGTTGCTTTTGTTCTCAATGTCACTAGCCAGGCTGAAGAAACCTGAGGTGTTTTAAAGGCAGGAAGAATCTGCTGCCAAAGAAAGCACGTGCCTGCACTACAGCCTCAGTGAGCACAAGGAAACCCTGGAGACCAAGAAGCAGCTGTGGAAGGAGTAGATGCTAACCTCCAGGGAAGTACGTGGTCAAAGACTGATCATTGCAGCATCGATAAAACACAAACAGGCTGGAGCAGGGTTGGGGGGCCAGGGACTGCTGTGACTGGCTTTGAATATGAAAAAGGAGACCACAAGCCAAGAAGATGTAGGCAGTTTCTACAAGATAGAAAGCACAAGGAAAAGGATTCTCCCCTGGAGTCTTTGGAAGAAATGCAGCCCTGCTCACATCTTGTATTTAGCCCAGTGAGACCCATTTTAGACTTAACTACAGAACTGTAAGATAATAAATATATGTTAAGCCACTAGGTTTATGGTAATTCACTAGAGTACCAATAGTGAACTATTACAGGTACCTTCCAACTGAATTTCCTATACTGCTCCAAAAGCAGTGTATTTTATAGCACTAGTGTGAGCTCCTAATTTTTCCTTCCTAACTTAGTCCTATCTTCTACATAAATATGGCCACACAGTTCTTCATTCAATATGGAAAGTAAAAACAGTATCTAACAAAGCAAATATCTTTATCCAAATTGCCTTAATTTTTATTTCAGAAAAACTCGCCCAAAAATGTGATTGGGATATTGCCCATCTTGATAACTTTCCTATTTAGGAGCCTAACTTATGAATTGGTGAATGGAATGGCAAGTCATGGTTAACTTCAATTTTCAACAGAATGTCACTTCCTCACAACATTCATTCTATTCCTTAAACTGTTTCACCATGCAAACTCCAGGGCAGTAGTTATTTACCATATGTAGGTAACAAATCCTTTGGGAATCTTAAGAAATTTACAGACTTACTCCCCAGAAGAAATTACACACACACACACTTTTTAATGCCATTTTTGCTGCCATGGAAATGGAATTTTTTTTTAGGAACCAAAGTATCTTTATAAAGGTATATTTTTATTGCTCTCACCATCTTCCTCTTGACATAAATGCCTATTTCCTCAAACACCTGAGATAAATTCAAATTTTTCTCAAGTAAAAAATTGTGTTCAAAAGTAAGTTTCTACAAAAAGCCCGATGCTTGGCTTGATTTTTGATATTATGGAAGGGCTTTTGATGTAACAATGAACTTGTTATCTTTGACAGTTTATGACCTTTCAGTTTCATGGCAGTAGGTCCTAGAAACACCAATTTGGCAACAGAAAATAGTAACAAAAATACATGCTCTGGCTTTATTAGATGAGGAGTTCTAGAATTCTCCAAAAATTCTTGCTGAATTCATAGGACTTTGATGAGATGGTATTTTGAAAAGTCTGCATCATTAATGCTTCATCATTAAAAGGGGATTAAATATTTTTGTTTCTACATTAAGGTCAGTGGAGGCAGAATTAGCTTTCTAAGAGTTATTTTGTGATTCTAGCTGCTGGCAGGTTTATACCTCTAAACAAATTGACAGCTTTGTCACTTCTTGTTCTACTTTGCAGAAACACTTCTCCAGTCTTGAAAATTTGGGGTAAGATATCTGTGCCCCCTGCCTGCCATGTGCTCTTCTAGAGTGGCAGGTGGGCTAAATTAATTGAAATAGAAAGATTTACCTGGATAATTTGGCAAAAATACTCATCAAATAAATCTAACCTATGAATGGAACTCTTTCTGGTTAGTTTATTCTGATAGTTGGGTTTCCTTTGCCTCAAAAAAGAAAAGAAGTTTGATTTGAATGCCAATCAAATGTTGCAAGACAGTCCTCTGCAAAGCTAGTTAACTTCTGTATTGCAGCAGTGAACTTCCTCTTCTACTCCCATTTCTTGACAAAAACTCTTGAAATAGCAGAGTGTCAGCCCTGGCTCTCAGGAGGTTGACAACATACAGAGAAATAGACACGATTTTTTCAGGATTGCTGGCAGAGTCGTTGACACCGGCTGACACCACTGCATGTTGAGATGAGAAGAATGTTTCTTCACCAAAGCAGCAGAACCAGATGTGTTGCCAAGCATCACAGATGCTCCATCTGAGCCCAGAGTGCCAAGATTTTTATTCTGCCCGAAAGTTTGTTTGGCAAAGAAATTCTTCACCATGTTAAAGACATTGACTCTGCAGATCCTAAAAGGAGTTCACAAAGTAAGAATTCTTCCGGGATTGTAAAAACCTGCCAACAGGAGTTGGCTATACAAATAGAGGTATCTATTTTCATTAACTTACATGCAAGAAGGAAATATTAAATAAATGTCAGAAATTCTGTGATGAAGATACAACTCCAAGAAATGTGTGCTTCACCAACTATTTCCAGTAGCATATGAGTTACTTTTCTTGGTGATAGGGTTAACACCTAAAAATGCTTCAGTACAGGTCTTTTTCTTTATAGGGCAAATCCTAAGCCAGGTAAAGTCCCAGTTTTTAAAAATTGAGACTATTTTATATAAAAATATTCCACGATGTCCAATAAATTTTCAGAGTAGGCAGTCTGAGATACTCTTCAATTGATTGATTCCACACTTCTATTGACCAGAATTCTGCCACACAAGTACTATGTTTGTGTTTTATCATATTCCATAATTACAATAAAACCAATAGATATGAAAACCTCAAGTCATTTTCTTTAAAGTTTTCCAACTTAAGCTAGACTCAAAGTAAAAAGATGCATGGCTTATACTCATGTTAGACAATTGTGGTTTCTTAGGTTCTCATCAAGAAGCTGTTCTAGAAGCCTGAATACTGTAGTTATAATGCTACCTGTCATCTTACCTTTGGTAGCAACTGTAGCAAATTGCATTATGTTAAAAATGTAATTCCCTGCTCACTAATGTTGGCTGCACGACTCACTTTGGCTGGCACATGCCACTTCCAAGCAGAATTTTTAAGGGCCATCCTGGGCTCTGCCATCTCTTTTCCTTCTACCATGATACTGAAACTGTCCACAGAAAGGCTACTCCTTCAGCTTGAGTCCCAGAATAAAAATAACATGAAGCCAACTCATATGGATATGTAGTGTATGCAGAAAAATAATCTTGTGGTTATGCAAGTCTCTAAGACTTTGAGGTCTTGGTTACTGCAATTGAACTTTGTCTAGGCTGATGGATCTAGCATCCTATCTCATACCACTCTGGGTTAATCAATGACTGAATATTATAATTTGACACAGACCATTCATTTTTTTAATAAGAGTAATCAAATTCTGAGAAAGGAACTTAATTTTTTTTTTTTCTTCCTAAGTTCACATACCTACCATCCCCTTGCACCTTGAAGCCCAATCTCAGGGAAAGGTCAAACTATTTTGCTGTGGTGTATCTCCCATTGAAAAATGATACTTCATTCCATAAATTCAAGTTGAGGGACAAAACAGTGGGCAGATAAAAAGAAAATGACACAACATGAGCTTTTCAGCAGTGTCTGCCTGATGGGGCCCATGGTTATATAAGCCAATGATTATAATACAACGAGGAAAATGTTAAGAAAGTTATGAAAAATTTTGGTGAGAAAACAGGAGGGTAACCATCATTCCAGAAGTGTCAGCAAATGTTCCACAAAGGAAGTGGCGTTCAGTTTGGGTCTTGAAGTGTGAATGAGCATGTACCAGGAAGGGTGGCATAAAATCAGGGACTGTGTAGTGTAGTAGGAACATAGAGTACTGCTGGTGAGGTAGGAGAAAATGACACTGGAAATGTAAATTTAAGCTCATGAAACTTTCAGCCATCATCTGAGTTTGGATGATATTCTCAAAGTAATGAGGAATGGAATCAAAAGCAGTTTTAAAGTATGAATTTTCATGATGAAGTTGTGCTTTAAAAAGAGAACTCTGTATCTATTAACCAATGTCTTTCCATTCCCCATCTCTCCTACCCTCTCAGCCAGATAGGAGGAATAAGTTCTGGTGTTCTGTTACACAGACGGTGATTGTAGTTAACAATATTGTATTATTCAAAATAGTTAGAAGAGAGATCCTGAATGTTCTCACAAAGTAATATGAATACTTGAGATGAAAAATAACCTAAGCATCCTGAGTTAATCAATAGATAATATAAAAATGTTCCAGAACATCACACAGTACCCCACAAAGGTGCACAATTATTATCAGCCAAAATATAAGTGTTCATTTCTATAAAGAGCCTTGGCAACCAGGCAGAAGATGGAATAAGAGGAAATGAGACAAAGTAGGGAAATATGCTAGGAGGCACTGAAACAACTCTGATAAAAGAATAAAGGCATCTTTAAACAGTAATAGTGATTACTGAGATATAAATGTGTGTATATATATGTGTGTGTTTGTGTGTGTGTGTGTGTGTATATGTATGTATGTATATATGTGGTACCAGGGATTGAAGCTTAAGGGCACTCAACCACTGATCACATTCCCAACCCTCTTTTGTATTTTATTTAGAGACTGGATCTCACTGAGTTGCTTAGCACCTTGCTTTTACTGAGGCTGATTTTGAACTCTCTGCCTGCCTCAGCCTCCCAGGCCACTGGGATTACAGTTGTGCACCACCATGCCTGGCTTGGGAGATATTTTTAATACTATGTCTAAGATTATTTTTAAAATTATATCGAAGTGAGTAAAGTAAATTTTAGGGTTTTGGTTGGATGAGTTACCCAGTTGAGATGTATTGTACAGCCCTTTCATATTTCAAAGTATTTCCTTCTTACCTTTTCCAACATTAACAAGAACTTTGCACATTTGGCATATTAGGTATCAGGAAGATTAACCCAGCTAGTGGGCAAGAGGCTAAGACTAGATACCAGACCATGGGACAGCAGTTGAACCTAGAAACAAGTTAACAGTTCAATAAAGAGGCTGAGACTAGGAACTGGAAAACTCTCTGGTGTTTCCTAATATTATTCATGTTCTGAGATAAGAAAGGAAATCCTCTAATTTGCCTACCCAGACATGTAACAAAGCCTGATGACCCCTGACACCTAGGCCCTTGATATGTAGTTTGCATGGCGATAGCCTGTTTTGTTGAGTGTAGAAGGATAGTCCCAAACACCTCTGTTCCCTGGCACTGGATCTGGATGGCATCTGGAGGAATGAGGGCAGTGGGTCACACCTAGGGTCTTTACCTATTCAGTAAGCGTAGATCCAATGTGGAGACATGAAGGATAGTGTAAAAAAAGAGACCAAATATTTTCATTGCCTCAGAAGTTGGTTCAGAAGGAATATAACAACCATGATTAGTCTGACTCTTATCTAATAGTCTTTAGGACACTAGGATGCTGGCAGAACTTGGCTCAGTTGAGAGGCAGTTACTGCTGCCACTATTTTATTGATGAAAAACTGAAACCTCTGAGAGATAAGTGACTCACTAATAAAAGTCTCAAATGGAGTAAAAAAACCAAACTTCAAACACTAGTCTATTTCTCCAACACCCATTTTTTTCTTCACAATAACCCTCCCCAAACTTAGTAACCTAAAGTAATAATTTACCATTCTTTCATTATTCAGTGGGTAGACTAGGCTCACCTGGGCAGTTCTTATTGAATTTTGCATGGTTCTCATCCGATGTCTGGGGCTGTAGCCATCTAAAGGTTAACTAGACTGGGTATTCAAGGTGGTTTAGTCAGATGACTGGCAGTTGTTGCTGCTTTCCACACCACAGAAGTTTAGTTCTGAGAGGGAAAATTTAAAAAGCCAGTGTTTCAAGAGACCCAAGTGGAAGCTGCAAGACTTGTGAACTAGCCTTACAAGTTTCAGAGTGTCACTTCTACTACATTCTATCAGTCAATCATAGACCAACCCAGATTCAGGGAGAAGGAAACTCAATTCTACCTATTGATAGGGGATATCAAGATCACAATGTATAAGAACCTATGTATGGGATGGGAGATATAGTGTGGCCATATTTGGAAAATAAAATCAGCCATAATTTCCACAGAACAAAAGCTTCTAATAGGTGTCATATAACATTAAGGAATATGGAACCTAGTACATACCTGTAATTTCAGGAGGACTGCAAGTTCAAGGCCAGCAATCTAGCAAGAACCTGTCTCAAAATAAAAATAAAAAGGACTGGGAATATAGCTCAGTGGGAAAGTGCCCCTGGGTTCAATCTCCAATATGGGGGGAAAAAATGAAACCTGTTGCCTACCAGGAGACTTTATCCAAACTAGATTAGATTATATCAAAAATAAACATGGTGCCTTCAAACCAAAGTGGGTTCATGTGTGTGTGTGTGTGTGTGTGTGTGTGTGTGTGTATAAAACTATATGCACAGTTTTGACTTACAAGATGAGAAGCAACAAAGGACTGACAATTATCATTCATTACTTCTCCACTAAAATACAAAAGTACTTCCTAATTCTTTTTTTTTTTTTTTTTTTATCTAGCTTGTAGATGAGGACTTCATTCAAAATTTTCACCTTTCAGCTACACTGACCCTTGAAGTTTGTTGAGAATTAGGAGGAGTTGCAAAGAACCCTTTAAAAATTCCAATGAATCATGATAAACATTCACTGTCCTCCACTGATAAGAGAGAACAAAATGTCAGTGGACTGTAGTTCTAGAAGTTGGGCTTTACCTACCAGGACTGGCTGCCAAAAATAAAAAGTCCACTGAGAAAGGAAATTGCAAAACAATTCTTAAAACATAATAGTTTCTACTTTTTAGAAAATGTAATTGGAGATTGCAAATAGTTCACATCTGACATTCTACTAGGTTTTTCCAAGGATATTTCTCACTTATATCTATGAAAAAAATTTTTTGTAAGAACCTTAAGTAGCTTCGTCAAGAACCTTTTCTGTTCTCTTTGGAGCTAATGTTTCACTGTGGTAGTGAGGTAGCATTATGTGGATGTTAAAATCAATATTCCACATGTTATGCACACAGATGCCATTTCTTAGTTCTGGTAACTTAGCCAAGTATTCTGATCAGCAATGGTTTGGGAATGAGGACAGTATCTGTATTCTCTTTGTGATTCCACACTTGAATATTTTGGAGACACATGAGGCAATGTGATAAACGAATATACAGCTGGGGCAGGCTGATAATGTAAGATTTTATTGATTATCCAATAGAGTAACTACCCTGGCTAGTAGGTTTGCTTGTCACAATCTTTAGTGCCTGGGGTAGTTGAACAAGTTCTTTTCTCCCATTTAGCTAACCTCAAAGTCACACAGTTTCTGAATCAAGGTCCTCACATTTCATACTTCGGCAATTTCTTTCCCTTCTAATGGGGTATATTAGAGAAAATGTGTCACCTTTTGCACCATGTAATACCAAATCAGATCAGAATTCATGCACAATTATGTCAGTGGAAATCTAATAGTATAGGCTGGCTTATCTCTAGATAACACATGGAAAAATAAACTTCCACAACTGACAGATTCACTTGATTTTTTTCTCAGATAAGTTATTTGTAAGCAATTGAGCTAAAGAATATAACTGGACTATTTTTCATAGAGCAAAAAAATAAAATGAAATAAAATAAAATAAATTTTTAAAAAACCTCAACAGTAAAATGGTTGCTAAGCATTCTCTGCCACTATTTTTTTCCTCTGTGAAAAGTTTCTCGATAATAAATGCAAAGAAAGAACAAAAGAAATTTGCATTAACTATATTTATTGGAACTAACAACTGTAGGAAAACAAAATTTACATAAAACACTTATGTGAAAATAACATTCATTGATAGTTAATGGCATTTAAGTAACATAGGTTATGTGGTAGCCTACATGGGAATGGTATTAGGCTGCCTAAAAAGCATTCATCTGTTTCTCTTTTATAATCAGAAGAAGTCAAAGCCCATCACTAATCTGAAGTCTTCGTGAAACCAATTAAAATAATTTAAGATAAGTTGTACTGCAAATGTGCTTTTTAAGTGTTTTAGACTTAGGATGTCGTAGGGATGCTGTAACCCCTTTTAATGTTACTATTTATATATAACTACCATGTGTATAGCATTACACCTTTAATGCACTGTATTAGCTGTCACTTGAAATTAAGTGCAGACATGTTCTTTTTTGGACTTTGGTTTCTCCTACATTAAACATTTAAATAATGACACCAGTAGTAAAAGGGTAGGTAGCATTCCCAGTGGAAACTAACTTCTGCATCTGGTGGGGCTCTGTTCAGGTTTCTACATTAGAGATATCGTAATATCAGAATTTCTGAGTGTTTACACACCTGGTATCCAGAACTCTACCTGATGTCTTTTCTCAGGGAATTAGTGGAATCAAAGCTTTTGGTAGGCATGTTTGATAGATAGGCCTTATCTGTAGAGATGTGGTGATAATTCCATCAAAATTTGTCCTGACTTGGCCACATATCTATGTGTTTTTATGTTGTCGAGGTTTTTTCACCCACTGCTTGCATCAGGGCCTTCATTAGGTCAGGTTTTGAGGATGGAATAATTCTCCTTGAAAATGTACAAAAGGTTGAATATATCAAACATGAGTTTTATACACTGAGCATGCTTTCATAGCATTAAGAAAGATAAATCCATAGCTAAAATATTTTGTTGATATCTGCTTTAATTTATATAGGGGAAAGTAAATAGATGCTTATTGATTTTAGGGTTTTTTTTTTTTTTTTCTGTTTCCAAAAGTCATGTTTGCTTTTTATGTTATAATGATACTGTACAGATTCTTCTCCATGATGACAAAAATTGGGCATTTTCTAAGCATGCAAAAACCATTAGTTTTACTAAAAGAAACTATCCAGAGATCAGTCACTTGGAGTACAATTATTGATATGAAAATGTTTTGTATTTATTTGTAAATATTCATCTTCCTCCAATCTAAATAATAGTGATAAAACTTATGGTGTGAGTCTTTTTTCATAACATCAGGTAAAAGAAATGTGTTAGAAAGAGATCAGTTTTTAGCATAGATCATCTGTCACCTTCAAGTACCTTTGTATCATTCATATACCCAGAGTATAGAAATGAAAGTAGAAATTTTCTAATTATGATAAATCAAGATATGGTATTTTCTCATATTCAATATGAATAACTCAATTCAATTTGTTCATTTGTTCACATAGTCATACATGTGTGCCCTTTATGTGTGCATAAGTACCTATGAAAAATACCAATTCTGTGCATCATATATGGACACGTTTTTAGAAAAGAATGTAATGAGTTTTCTTTTCCTTCTTTCATCATCAATCTCAGACATCTGTTGCCTCCATTTACTCCCCACTTTTGTTTAATCTAAATCCTTTTCTCTGTGAATTCCATTATAGCACTTTGCTAAACTTTGCTCCCTGAAAACATTAGTAACTTTGCTTGGTCCTGCTTTCCAATGCATGTGCCCCATGACCCCTGGACTGCCCTGTATTTCCCTGTGCACTTGTGTTTAAGTTTTTTCTTTCCTCTACAGTATTTGTGTACCTCCAGAATTTGTTCTTGCTTAGAGACTAATCTATGCCCATGATTTTAAATACTGTCTTAGTGATGATAACACCAAAATCTTTTGTTCCTTATTCATTCCTCAATGTAGTAAGTACTGTACACTTGGAATGTTGATAGAACTATGCTAGATGCTCTGAGGGATTTAAAGAGAAATAAAATCTAACTCTTTTTTAGTTACACATGACAGTAGACTA
Organism: Sciurus vulgaris; assembly: GCF_902686455.1. Lineage (NCBI taxonomy): Eukaryota > Metazoa > Chordata > Mammalia > Rodentia > Sciuridae > Sciurus > Sciurus vulgaris. The sequence continues at coordinate 91,845,259 of NC_136466.1, forward strand.
TATTGTGGCATATTTAAAGGAGCTAAAACTCTCCAGTTTTCTCTTTCATCCCAATCCCTTTTCTCTTTCCACCCTCTTGGTCATTGAAAATTGTCCCACTATAACCTCAAACTCAGTATATTTCAACTTATCTTCTTCCTCTAACATTTGCTTCTTTCCATGGCTAATGGATTTTTATCAAGAGTATATCACTTTGCTAACGAAGAGTCAAAACCGCAAATCATCTTTGATGGTTCTCTTTCTAATCTGTAACTAGAATTCTATACAATTTGCTATCGTAATATTTCTTACTTTGTACCTTCCTCTTATATTCTGTCAGGTTCTACCTTGTTATCTATATAAAATGCTCTAAGATTCATTCATCCCTTAAGATTCAGTCAAAAATCTAACCCTGTCACCCAATGTACTCTTTAGCCAATAGGGAGCCTCTCTTCAGAACACATAATAATGCATTTGCTCCACTCAGCTGACATTCATCATTTTCTCCCTTCCAGTTTTTTTCATTTGTATGTGTATAATTATGTGCCAGGCACTGTATTATTCTCATTTCTTCTTCATGACAACTCAATTAAGTATGTTCGATCATCCACATTTTATGAACAAAGACAAACTTGTCCAAGATCACAAAGGCTGGAATTAAGAGTTCAGTCCTATTTAGATTCCAAAGCCCATACTTTAAACCACTATGCCACATTGCTTTATGACATTTACATGTTATTTATTAACTCATGAGCTTCTTTTGCTTTCATATGCCTTGACTCCACAAAAACAAATTCAGGTGACCAAAACTGAGTATTAAAATATATATTATGCACAATGTCACATAAAAGTAAGCATTTAACTAGTCCATGAATGAAAGGATATATATGAATGGAAAATAGCAAATCAGAGTCCCATAACTGTTCAAACCAGTCATGTTGTATGCTGGCTATTACTTAGCAAGGGAAAATTGGCTGTCAAATTATCTTCATTTTGCCAATATCTTTCTGTTCTTCTCTCTGATATTTACACCTCCCATAAGTGTAATTGCATCTACTATTGCCAGTATGGTAAAAAAAGGAACTTTATATATACATATGTATATATATGAAAATATATATCATATATATATCACAAATATGAAAATATATATGAAAGTAATTAATTCCTATTCCCATTCACCAGTCTGAGATGTAGCTCTACCTGTGATGCTACAGTTGACAAGAGTTGAATGCAGTTCTTGTCCTCACAGAACTCCAATGTCTCATGTCACTGTCCATTTTCAAAATCATCACCCAATTTCAAACCCCCCAGACCTCAAATTAGCCACGCACACTATAACATATCTTAAAAATGCTGCCAGCAATCAGAAATGCTGAAGAGTTCTTGAGGCAATATAGCATAGTAGAAAAGAATATTAGCTCTTGAACCAGACCGTGTGTTAGGTTGAGTAAGGAATTTGACCCCTGTCCCTCAGTTTCCCCATTTGCAAAGTGAGGTTAATAATAGTTCCTACCCCATCATACTTTTATTAGGATTAAATGATAAATAGATATAAAACTTAGAACAAGGGCTGGCATGTGGTAGGAATTTCATAAGTATAATGGTAGTAGTAGTAGTAGTGTCTGTTGTTATACTCATTATTAGCATCAGCAGCAGCATTATTAGTAATGGATATCCAGGAAAATTGTCATTTATTAAATTGAACAGAAGAGTAGGGATAGACTTTAGAGAGGAGGAAAATTACTTTGTTTCTAATATGTTGGGTTTGAAATGTTACTAAGCCATCAAATTGGGTATTCTTGGAAATGTTAGAAATAGAAATCTAGAGTTCAAAGAGATTATAGACAGAGACTTAAATTTGAGAATTACCCATTAGAGTTACAAAGTAATTACTGAAACAGAGAATGTTGAAAGTGAAAGGACGAGGGCCAAGACAGTTCTGTGGAGAATGCCCTGTAAGGGATCAAGGGAGAATAAAGACAGAGCATGGGGCTAAAAAGGAATCTTCAGAGTGATGTGGGAAGAATCAGAAGGATCCCTAACATGGAAACCAGCACTACAGTTAAATATGGCAGGTGGACATGGAAGATGAGTCCTGAGAAAAGAGTCATGAATGCTGGTGATTAGATTAGTCATGACCCTGGTGCTTTTCATGCCCCTAAAGTGGTAAGAGCAGGAAGCAGAGGTTACAGCAGAGGTAGCTGACAGGAAAATGCCCATCAGAGTGGTTTAATCCAATGGGGTAAGAAGGAAGAAGGATGGGAACTTAAAAGAGTTGGCAAGACTTTGGGGTTTGTTTTGGTCATGGAGAGCTCACTATTTTAGAAGGAAGCAGAAGAGGAGGACTCTAGAGCTAGAAAAGTGGGGGCTCAAAGTCTCAAAAGAGATAGGAGTGGGTAGAAAGAAGAGCAGGAGGAATGGCTCTGTGGGGCTATTCTGAGAGAGGAGTGTGGGTATTGAGGAAGCACATGTGGCCTCAGCTGTGTCAGGAAAGAGGGAGAATGGTCCTCTGCTGAGAGTATAAAAATTGGGAGGGGAGGAGACTCTGGAGAAAGGAGAATGGAAAGAGTACACCACATGAATGAACAAATCTCCAAGTAATGATAAAGGCCCCACTGAGCTAGTGACATAGCAGGAGTATACAGTAACCAAAACAGAGCAGTTCATATTGGCTCAATATCCCAGAGTAGTATGTGTAGAAACAGGATGATAAATAAATGAAGGAAGAACAGGTACAATGAAAACCTGAACAGGTTGCAAGAGAAGGAGACAATGTTCTGTAAAGGTCTGTTAGGTTCATTAGGTTTATAGTAGTTTAAATCTAATGTTTCTTTGTTGATTTTCTATGTGGACAAACTGTTTGTTGTTGAAAGTGGATAATTAATTTTCCAACTATTACTATATTGGCCTCTATTTCTCCCTTTCGAGCTGATATTTTCTTTTATATATTTGGGTCCTCTGGTATAGGGTGCATATATATTCACAATTTTTATATGCTCTTGTTTAATTGATCCCTTTATTATTGCATAATGCCCTCCTTTGTCTTTTTACAGATTTTGACTTAAAATCTATTTTATCTAACAATCTATGCTCTTGTGGTTTCCATTGGCGTTGAAGATCTTTTTCTATCCCTTCACTTTCAATACCTGCATGTCCTTAGAGATGAATTGAGTTTCTCATATATAGTTGTGTATAATTCAGACATATAGTTGAAGTGAGACCAAAATGGAGTGAGTGAATGAGCTCAGAGAATGTGAAGTGTTGGTCAGATGAAGCCTTAGAATCAGTGGATAAGGAAGATTTCCCACCAAATGAAGGTATAAATAGCAGAACTAGATAATTACACTACTACAGGTCTTTAAATACTGTGTCTGTCTTTCTGATTTTTTTCTTGTTTGGTTATCATAGAAAATTCTACTTCTATAATAAAACATGCACTCTGAAAGTTAATTGTACTTTGGCATATCTGAAAGTATCAAACAAAGTAGGAAGCAATGCTGAAGTTTGTTTCTCCATCTTCTTTAACTTTTCACCTATGGCTTTAGATGAAGTCTGCTTTAAAACAAAATGGGGAGCATAAAGGATGTCAAAGAGAGTTGTAAGTTGTAGAATGACATCTGCCATATACTTCCTCTGTCACTCTCACTAATATTGCTTAGCATTCTGAGTTTTAAAAATAACGTAGTTACTGAGATTTAAAACTCTGTGGATGCAGAATACGTTTTTGAAAATAAGAATTTTTACTATGCATAGCCAATTATAGTCCACTGAGAAAATGATGTATTTTTTCAATACATTTTTATTATGTACTTAACTGACGGACCTTCCCAGCTTCTTCATAGACATTCCACTCCATCAGCTACTGTACATAATATGCTTCTTAGGAATCTACTTAAATTTGTATTTACCTGTGAGGCTAGATTGGCTCCAGAGGACACAGTCCTTTTTTCCTTGAGTAAATTATACATATTTTAGAAAACTATCTAAAAACATATTTGTCTCATATGGAATTCTTGTCTCATGGGTAATTAAGACCAGTTTTTAAAAAGCATAGCCAATACTCTTTAACTCTCTCAGGCAAATAAGATATATTTTATAATCATCTAAGAACGATTTTTTCTTCCTTTCCCTTCTCCTGTAACTATCACCATGCCTCTTTTATACACATATTTAGTAATTATGTCAATGTTTCCTTAGATACTACTTTTCTCTGAGGGCCTACACACCAATTATGCTTTCCTTCCATGCATGGGCACTGTGCATAGAAGAGGCATAGTTTACCCTACATAAAATTTTAAGAAGAGAAGTTACTTTGTGGAGATCCAAATTCTTCTGCATACACATTTCCATTGGTCTTCATGTTTTGAAAGGGGGTCTAATATTGGGAATTTTAGAGAACTAGGAGTAGGTTTTTATTTGCTCAGAGATGTTTTAATTGAATGTACATTATATTTTGAGATTATTTTATAAATAGAAGAGATACCTGCAAGTAAATATGCAATAGCATCACCATATTTATGTGCAAATACAATCATAAGCCATATCATTTTTAAAACCAAAGAAAAAAATTTTCTAGGAATACATGCTTTCTCAGTTACTTTGCATTTCTAAATCACCCTTTATACACTGATTTCCTTGCATATACCAAATAGTGAAAACAAACAATCCATTCTTTCTGAGAGTTCATCCTGTTCTACCTAAGACACAACAAGCCTCTGAAGCAAATTCTCTGGTTTCAGGGCTTATAAGACCCTCCCTGTTAAAATATTTGCAATGACTGCTAAGTTTCAAGACTTAGGTTGATGACTTAAATCCTAAATATCTTCCTGCCCATATTACTGTTAAGACTCAGGTGACAGTTAAGTCCTGGTTTTCAGTACAGTTCCATTTTATGCTGTTATCCTACTATAATTATTATAGTGTTCCATTTCACTTTCCAAAGTGTTCCAGTTTGATAAATAATATGATCTCTCTGCTTAGATGAAGTCTTTGAACTGGGTGTTTTTGTCTTTGTGCTTTTTATTCTTATGAAGGGTTACATTTTTTCCTCCCACTTGAGTAAACTTGAGATTAAAAAAAAAAAAAAAACCACTAATTTTCAAAATCTAGGAACAATGTCAAAATATTTTTATCCCACCCCATGAGATTTTGATTTGATAAGGATAAGGGTGACCCCCAATTGTTTTAATTGGGTGGTTCTTAAGTTTCTGGGTTTTAGCATTGTAGTTTTAAGCATCTGCAAACTCAGTCTGCCTATTTGACCCTTAACCTCTGAACTCAGGTACAGGTAAGGGGCTTGACTATATTCTAGAGTCTTCTGGTGAACATTTGATTAAGCTGAAGCTGCAGCCTGGCTGGATGATACTGACAGGCTTGAACAACTAATATTTCCTGAACCAACTCAGAATGTTTGGCCTCATGGCCTTGCCTTGACAGGGACTCAGGTAATTGTTATGAATGAAATTCACTCAGAATAATTATTTCCAACTCTCCTATCAAACACACAGTTGCTGCTTCAGCCAGGTGTCTTAATAGACTTACCTGAAGGTGCTATTTTGAATAGTTAGCAAGGAGAGTTGTGTGGATTGAATAGTGGGTTATTTTATCTGGAAGGTTGATCCTAGAACAAAAGATAAGTCATTAAGTGATCCAGCTCCCCCTTCTCTGCTCCTTCATGCAGCTTTGTGCACGACCAAGGACACATGCCATTCAACAGCAGCTCCCTGTGCTGACACTCTCAAAGTCACTCTTTCTTTCACAGCTGTCAGGGCTCTGTACACTTTACACATTCCTTCTGGGCACTTGAGCCTCACATTCCACCAGGCAGGAGGAACAGGCACCTGAATAAAAGAAAGTAAGAACTCTTGTCCTCCCAAAGTTCAGGGCTATAGGCCTTGCACATATTAATGAACAGTTGTGTGCATTCTCCGGGTCACTTCTATTAGTCTTGCAAGGGCACCTGCATTTGAGTGGTCTTAAAATATTTTTCTTCACGTTCATCCTCACCCCTTCCCTCCATCTCACCTTGCCCCTTCTCCCATATGCTATCTCACATGCCTGGATTCTGTAGAAGGAAATTAAACTGTGATTTGGTATGCTACATTACCTGAACTAAAAACTATAATTTGCAATATTATTAAGTCATCACTGTCATGGATTTCAGTTTCTTTCTCTTTAAACCCCTAACTCACAGCATCACTCTTTTCAATTATTACTAAAAAGAGAAGGGGAGAATGAAAAGTCCTTGGTTACTCTACTGATCATTTCTGTTAGAAAAGTTAAAAAATTATGTTTCTGAATAGTGACTTCAGCATAGCCAAAATGGTTAATTCCACATTGCTTTGAACGTGTGTATGCTTATGTCCATGAGAGCATATTGGGAAAGATACAGGGCTTTTTAGGTTCTCTCAACAGTTTGGGTGAGTTGCAGGAATTGGAAATGCCTCATTTCTATTTCCAGAGACTTCTAACCAGGTTTCAGTCTTAAATGATGAGGGCTTTTCCTTTCTACACTGTTTCTAGTCTTATTGAAATACTTGGAATTTCCTGTTAACTGGCAGTAGTGGTGGTTTACAGAAATGCCAAAAGTCTAACCCCCTTCTTCTGCCACATTTTCCATGTTGCTGCTTTGGAATAGGCATCAGTGTCTGTAAAAATGGATCAGTCAGGATAAGCTAGGTGTTGCTGCTACAGTGATAACTCCAGGTCTTGAGAGCTTAAAACTATAGAGTTTTGTTTGTTTGTTTGTTTGTTTGTTTGTTTGTTTAATACCATGTGTCCATTGGGGAAGGACAGAGGATGCCACACCTTTGTTCTCCCCTTTGCCTAGGATCAAATATTCCACTATTTGGGAGAATTACTGGCTCTTAAAGCTTCCTCCCAGGAGAAGCATAGACCACTTCTGCTCACCTTTCATTAGCTAAATGAGGGGGATGTGCAATACTTCCTAAGGCCCAGAAAGAGCCAGAATATTTGTGGATGGTCTTAGTGATTATTAAGAGGGTCTAGAAGGTTCAGGAGTCTAAAGGAAGGGATATAATGAGTATAAAACAAAGTTTCATTTACCCAAAAACAAGTAATTCACACCGTTAAGAATATGATGCTTCTCCCTGTACTTCAATAGCATTACAAAAGTAAGGAGCAGACTTTGATAACTATCTGAGAAAAGAAATGATGAGATCTGATCATGGGTTCTTGTGACTGATACCTCCATGCCTAGGCTTGATAACACCAGGCAGGGTGGACTCTGTAGTATGCCAGCTAGGGAATAGGGCACTGGAATATGCTATTTCCTCTATGCCCCCTTCTCATTCAGCAAGTTCTCCATTAAAGGATATAGATTTTACCAAGTGATTATACAGACTGGAGTAATGGTTCATTCAGACTCTAGAGTCAGACTTAGGTTTGGATTCCAGTCCAATCATTTACTAGCTAAATGACCTTAGTTACATTACTTAACTTCTCTATAGCCTCAGTTTCCTTGACACTATAGTGGATATAGTACTAGTACTTACCCCACAGAATTGATAAAATATACTTATAGCTCTTGAATCAAAGCTTTGTAGTTAAGATATCATCTCTAGCTGGATATCACTGATAATTTACTTATTCACTTTAATATCAATACTTAAGGATTCTTAAATTTGGGGAAACTAGCTCTTATTCCACTGTTTGGATCAAACATTTTTAATGTTTCTCCATTCTTCAAAAGTAAATTTCAGGGCACATGTATCTGCATGTATCTGAAGTGGTAGGAGGTACTACCTATGAGAAACCCAGTCATCAGTGACACATAATATTATTTTCTATTCAAAGAATTTTTTTTTTCCTTTAGTCTCCTTGACAGTAGATTGGAGTAGCAAAAATTATATAGGCTAGTGAAGGCTCTGAACTTCTTTCAAGGTCAACCTAAGTATTTAAATACATGATGTTCATAACCTAAAAGATATGAGTCCTCAAAATCCAAATGTAACCCAGGTCATACATAAGGACAAGAATGCTCCGAGGCCACAATTATATGAGAATAACTATTTCTTGACCTTCTAGAGTCAGCTTATCCCTCAGCCTTCTGATTGCATTGAGCACTAATGCATAGATTTGCACAGTCAAGATAACAGCATCTTGTCTTTACCCACAATGTAAAGTACATTAGGTTCAATTCATCTCTTGTTTTCTGCTTAATTTCCTTTCTGGAAAGAGCCAGAAATGTAGTGCAGTTCAAGAAATTCTTCTTGAAGCTATTAGCATCATCACAGAGTCCTGAGACAATCAGAGAAATTTAGAGTGCTGGAAAAAGTGCTCAAGAAGAAAATATTCAAGGGAATTATTTTCCATGCCATTCTAAAGCTACTAATAGAATAAACAAAAGTTGTAGAATACAGGTTGCCCACAGAAATTTATTTCCTTTCATGTATTTGAATCAACAATACAGAGATTTTTTTTTTTTTTTTTTTTTTTTTTTTTTTTTTTTAATCACATGGATCTGAGGATGTCAAGCAATCATGGGTTTTGTTCTAAAGCCACAAAGGGTATTCTTACTCATCTAATCAGGTCAGAATGTATCCTGGTAATATAGGAAACTAGAAGAACGTAGCCAGGGAGTCATGTGTCTTCAGAATCACTCCAGGGAATCTTGTAATGCACTATGTCCTGGTAATGTGTCAGTAGTTCGATAATTGCCAAACCCTGCTGCTCTGTAATAAGCACAAAGTCCTAATCATACATGCAATGTGTGGAATCTGTTTGTCTAGCCTGGGAAATACTCTCATTGAAAAGATAAACAAACAAACCTAATTTAAAAGTCCATCGCCTTCGGATTCAGAACATGGAATAAAAATCCACATCAAATTATGTTAATCTAATCACATGGGTCAAAACAATCTAATCTTTCAAGAATATCAGGTCTGCCTTTCAGTTTCAAAAGCTCAATTACTACAATAATTATCCCAATGCAGTTAGTAGTTAAAGACTACAAATAACCAGTCAGAAGACCTGGATTCTAGATCTGCCTCTATTGCAACCTGGATCAAGTAGCTCGACATCTCTTGGCCTAATATAGAAGTTGGGTTATTCAGTCTAGCACAGAAGTGAGCAAACTGTAGTCCATGAACCAAACTCAACTGGCTGCCTGTTTTTGTACATAAAGATTTTTGAAACGTAACTGCACCTATTTTTTTTAAATTTAGTTTCTATGACTGCTTTTATGCTTTCAAGGTCAGAGTTGAGTAGTTACAACAGAAACTGTATGGCCTTTGAGGTTTAAACATTTAGTATCTATCTAGCCCTTTTAGAAAAACAGCTATTGACTCCTAGACTAGAAGCTAAGATATCTTTCCTCTGTTTTGCCATTTGCAAAGTAGGAATAAAAATAGTACTTACCTCAAAAGATCGTAAGTATCAAAATAATAGTTCTTAATTCCTAGGTAGTGAATGTTAACAAATATATAATTATAAAATTGAGCATGATCACTCTTAGAACCCTGGCCATCAGTCCTCTACTACAGGAGAAAGTAGTGCTCCCTAGGTGGCATACTGCATGGGAAGGAAAGGACAGCAGATCACACAAGTGACTCTTGGACAACTTGAGTGACAACCCCAAATATGGGCAGAAGTTATGCCAAAGGCAAACTGTATTTGTAGTGCAAACCAGGTTTACCATCAGCCAGTTACCAACTAGAAACTTGAACTAGGCTTTGAAGACTTAGTTGGGTTCAGACAAGCCAAGTGAAGAATTGAAGGGATTCAGGGGAGAGGGAATGTTCAAAAGGCACTGAGTAGAAGAATTTGGCCAGAGAAAAAGATTTTGATCCAAGAGTAATGACAGAGTTGGAAAAGTTGGTGAGGACCAGGTTTTAGGATTTTGAACCACAGTGCTAGGAACATGGAAAGTTTCTAATGTACTTAAGATCTACTGAAGTTTTCTTCTTTTTGTTTTTGGTACTGGGAATTGAACCCAGGGGTGCTTTAGCACTGAGTCACATTCCCAGCCCTTTAATTTTTTTTTAAGACAGGATCTTGCTAAGTTGCTTAGGCCTCCCTAAGTTGCTAAGGTTGGCCTTGAACTTGTGATCCTCCTGCCTCAACCTTCCAAGTTGCTGGAATTACAGGTATGTGCCACTGTGCCAGGCAAGATCCACTAAAGTTGTATAAACTGAATTAGGATTTCTAGAATAATTTACCTACCTTAATGATAGAGAATGCATTAGAAGACAAAGAAACAGAAAATTAACTTCATTTTATAGAGATGAATTTCAGTTCTGTCTGTTGTTATGATTATAAAAATGTTTTATTTGTTGTTTATATTTGTTCTTATTCTCCTCCCTGAAACTTCACTTAAGCCTACTTTACCTAGTGTGTTTAAATGGAGATGGTAGCTAATGTACAAATGTAAAAGTACCTTAAAAAACTCATTTTTTCTATAATTACTTAAAAAGCGTCATTTTACATATACTTTAAAAACATTTATAATATTTTCAATATGTTCAACAATACTTTTGGGGACCTATTGTGTAAAAAGATAAAGGAAAATGAGTAGAATAAGAATTCAGTCTTCAATCTGAGAGGGAAAATAAGTGACAAATAATTATACCAGGCTATAAATCAAGTATTCACAAGGAAGTGAGAGCAGAAAGGACTTCAGAAGTGTGGCTGATACTGTTCATTGTCTACCCAATGCACATTTTCCCTTGCTAATAGAAGACCAATTTTATACATGACAGCAGAGATTCTGGCCTAAATATTCATTTTCTAAGGTTTCATTGTGTCTGTGGATGGTCATCTAAAAGTAATTCTGACCAAAAAGCTAAGAAAGAACATTGCGGGGAAGCGTCTGGAAAAGCTTTTTACTCTCTCTCTCTCTCTCTCTCTTTTTTTTTTTTTTTTTTAAATAAAAAGGACAGAAGTTGCTGGCTCCCTTCTTCCTCCTCTCATCTACGCTTGAACGAGCGTGTGATGCCTGTGGCTGGGTTAGCCGTGCTACCACCAAGATGCAAGAAATAAAGGGAGGGATGATGGGATGGAAAGACGGAAAGTTCTTGGGGCCCAAATGGTACCTTTCAACATTTAAAACAGCCAGGCCTGGTGGCACACACCTGTAATCCCAGCGACTTGGGAGGCTGAGGCAAGAGGATCACAAGTTTGAGGCCAGCCTCAGTAATTTATCAAGACCCTTGGCAACTTAGGGAGACCCTGTCTCAAAAAGGAGTGGAGATGTTATTCAGTGGTTAAGCACCCCTGTACTCAATCCCCAGTGCCCCTACCTTCCAAAATCTAAGAGTATCAGTAACTTTTGAGGTTCCTATTACATGAGGAAAATGAATACTATTCCCTAAAATATTCTGTTACTTGTAGCTAAATATTCATTAAGTTGATTGCACATTTATTCCCCTCTACAAAGAAACATTTATTTCTTCAAGAAATTATTAAGCATCTATGTGTCAGGCACTGTTTTAGATGCTGGGTATAAAAATATAATGACTCTGCTCTTGATTTCTTTCTGCAAAAATACCTGATGATTTTTATTAACTTTAATATTTTAAGTAATACATAATTGCACCCATTTGGAGAAAGACTAGTCATTTGTGGGTATACATTTCACAAACAGAAAGGTGAGTCATTAAGTAAATCCTCAGGGACCTTACTGCACTTGGGCTTATGTAGTAAGAAAATCATGGGTGTGAGACATGGCTGGAGAACATTTTTTTTCTGTGTGGTAGAGACATGTCATAAGAGTGCTCTGGAGTCTTCCTTTCTTACCATTTTTCACCATCTTAAAGCAAGTGCTTATCTAACCAGATGCTGTGTTCAGGATTTGCCTTTGATGCTGTGTATTCAGAAGTGAGTCGAACACAAATTTAGTCTTGGTATTCAGTCTCTGGCTAGTATAGGATCAAGAACTAATTCTTGGTAAGAAAACCTAGTTCCAAAATTACTATTTGGTGAAGATGCTGCAGATGGAACCGTTAACAGACCATTTATCAAAACTGTGAGGATGGGCTGGGGGTGTAGCTCAGTGGTAGAGCGATTGCCTATCTGGTAAAGGACCCTGGCTCAATCCCCAGTACAACAACAACAACAAAAACAAAAAAACCTCTACGGATGAAGTCAATTCATTGTTCCCACCAATAAATGGGAGTGTCCTCATTTTCCTTGCTCCTACTAATGCTGCCACAACTGGCTCTATCGACTGAGCTCAAAATCATGAGTCCTGCCAGTGGTCTATATTTTTTCTCTTTTCCTGTTAGTAATTCCATCTCTTGACCCATCTTCATTATGTCACTACCACTGCCTGAAATTTGACCCTCACTACCCCTTGCCAGAGACCAGAAAAGGTCTGCCAGTTAGTCTTTTCAAGCCTAGCCTCCTGTAATGCAACCTAGATCTGCCTCCTAACACATCATTCATTCATTGGTACTGGGGATCGAATCCAGGAGCACTGTACCACTGAGCTACAACTCCAGCCATTTTTATTGTTTGAGACAGGATCTCATTAGTTGCCTAGGCTGGCCTTGAACTTGTGAACCTCCTGCTTCAGACTCTGGACTCGATGATATTACATGTGTGCACCACTGCACCTGACTTTCCTAATGCCTCTAGCATATAAGTTCCATAGAGTAGGAACCTCCTTTGTCTGCTTTGTCCACTACTGCATTCCCAGGATCAAATATAGTGCTTGGCACATAGTAAGTGCCCAGTAACTTTTAGTTGGATGACTGTATCAAAAAAGAATAACCTTAATCTGGTGTTCCCTTGTCCAAAAACCATTATTGCTCATTTCCCTGAGATAAAATGCCACCTTCCCTAGGATAGCACTCAAGGCTCCAGAGCTTTGATCAGAGTTCTAGAACTCACCCCTATATACTCCTTACATGCTCCCTGTTCCAGCCAAATGAAGCAACATTATTTTTCCAAGACAGTTATCTTCCATCTCCTTAAGATTCTACGCCTTTGTACACTCTCCCTGGAAGGTCTGGAAAACCCTCCAGGCCATCGGTGCATCAAACTTCTATCCATTCCTTAAGAACCAGCTCTCACCACACTTCCTTCATGAAGGTTTTTCTAAAGATAATAAATATTTGAGGGAACTTATTATATGCTAGCTCACATTTCCTTCTCACAAAACCCTATGAGGCAGATCTATTTATTCCCAGTTTAAAGATTATGAAACCAAAATTCAGTGCTATTTCAAGGATTTGACTCTCTACATAGCACAAGTGGGGCAGAATTTGAATTCACTGCTCAAGTTCTTGCCCTTAACCTTGTATCCTGTCACCCCATTGTTTACCAAAATTGCTCCTTGTACATTTTGAAAACACAAAGGCTGAAAACTGGCAGCCAAAAAACTGAATCTAGTTTTTAAAACGATCCAGGAGATCTCATCATTCCAGTTAGAATGGCAGCCATCAAAGATGTAAAATCAACATACTACAGTAACACAGCCACATCAATGTTTATAGCAGCTCAGTTCACAATAGCTAGATTGTGGAACCAACCTAGATGCTCTTCAACAGATGAATGGATAAAGAAACTGGAATATATACACAATGGAATATTATTCAGCAATAAAGAAGAATAAAATTATGGCATTTGCAGGTAAATGGATGGAATTGGAGAATATCATGCTAAGTGAAATAAGCCAATTCCAAAAAACCAAAGGCCGAATGTTTTCCCTGATAAGTGGATGATGATACATAATGGGGGTGGGAGGATGGGGGGTAAGAGAAGAATGGGGGAACTATGGATTACATAAAGAGAAATGAGAGGGGAGAGTGGGTATGAAAGGTGGTGGAATGAGACAGACATCATTACCCTATGTTCATGTATGATTACACAAATGGTGTGAATATACATCGTGTACAATCATAGAAATAAAATGTTATACCCCATTTGTGTACAATGGAATCAAAATGCAGTCTGTAATAATAATAATAATAATAATAATAATAATAATAATAATAATAAATGCTGGAGAGGATGTGAAGAAGCACACTTTTATACTGTTGGTGTGACTGTAAATAGTAAAAGCACTATGGAAATCAGTATAGAGGTTCCTCAAAAGGCTAGGCATGGAAACACCAAATGACCCAGCTATACCACTCCTTGATATTTATCTTGAAGAATTAAAATCATAATAATACCGTGATACATGCATACCCATATTTATAGCAGCACAATTTGCAAAAGTCAAAATATGGAACCAGCCTAGGTGTCTGTCAGTGGATGAATGGATAAAGAAAATGTGGCATATATATATACACAAAGGTGTTTTATTCAGCCATAAAGAATAATGAAATTATGTCATTTGCAGGAAAAGTGATGGAACTTCAGACTATTGTGTTAAGTCAAACAAGCCTAATTCAGAATGTCACGAGTGGTGTGTTTTCTCTCATATATGCTCTAGAGGAAAAAGGAAAGCTGGACATGGTGGTGCATGCCTGTAATCCCAGATACTGGAGAGGCTGAAACAAGAGGATTGCAAGTTTGGGACCAGCTTCAGAAACTTAGTGAGACCCTGTCCCAAAATAAAAAAAGACTAGGGTTGTAGCTCAGTGGTAGAGCACACCTGGACTCAGTCCCCAGTATCACCAAAAAAAAAAAAAAAAAAAAAATGTGGGCAAGTGAGCAGGGATCTCATGGATCTCATGAAGATCAAAAGGAAGTTAGTAGAAGAGAGGAAAGGTACAGAAGGGAGGCAAAGTGGAAATACTGAAAAATTATACCGATCAAATTATATTGTTGTATTGTGTGCATATACGAGTATGTAACATTGAATACCATCACTGTGTACAATTGTAATGTGCCAATAAAAATATGGGGGAAAAATAAAATCTCAGGGAAAAAAATTGGAGTTGAGCTTCTCTTTGAAAATAGGAGAGTCAGGTAAAATCAAGTCTGGTTTCCCACATGACCATGATCAGAGGGAGCAGAGTTGTACATGCCACCTCTTCATGGGGCCTATATTCTCACCCAGGCTGGCCCATTCAGGCACTGATGTTTGTGTCTCTCCCTGATAGCTCCTTGTTGGCACCCTGTTGTAAAGCATTTTTCACATGTTCCTTTATCTTGTCTTGCCTTCCTGAGCCTGCAAGCCTCTTCTGCCTTTATTTCTGTCTTCTCTGTTGTATTTTCCCTCTCGTTAGCATGAAATCTACACTAGGCATATTGTAGACTCCCCATTATATTTTTATTGAATTGAATATGAGAAAGTTTGCAGGTTTCCTAATAAGCTCCACATTTAATCCTCCAAATACAGCTTTAGGATTATTTAAGTATAAGGAATTCTTATTTAGTGGTACTTATAGAAAAATAGGAGTGACAAATTAACGAATAATACCCCAGATTTTCTTTTGACATTGGATTACATTAATGTTTTCATGATCTTTTCATTTGGTGTTTGTTATTGATTGTTCTGCTTTGGTGGATGAGACTCCTTGTTGGAGTCTTCTTGCTTCTACCAGTTAGCCATCCCCCCAACCTCCTTATTCCTCTATTATAGAACGTAACAGACAGCACCCTAAGGATTTGTTTACTAACCTGTGTCACTTGTGGGCAGGGAATGGGCATTATTAACCTTTGCATCTCTCCCACTCAGTATACTACCCGGTGGATAATAGGTATTCATATAATTTCACTGATTGAATTATTGCCTGGAATGGATACACAGTAAATAGATGATCTATACTGATGTTTCTTTAGTCCAACATAGAGGAACAGAAATAAAACTTAAGTTCGTGTTCTTGAGAGTTAAATATAGTGTTTTTCTTTACATTTCTTTCTAGCTAAAAACAATGTTATTAGCAAAAAGATATTTTGATTGTCAAATCCTTGACAAAATCAAGAGGCTCTGGAATTTCCTTAGGCTTTCTTCTGAGCCAGCTTAACAGGCAGTAGTTAGGTTCATCAGCTCATGATGCTCTTTTCCACTGCCTTCAAGGCAAGCTTTAAACCCCATAGAGGTCTCGTGGGATTGACACAAGACTGTAAAGCATCACCATTCCTGATTCTACTGACATCTTGACCAAGACAAATGACATATCGGTGCTCCATTCACTTAGCATCATAGAGTTCAAAATGAAAAAAATCAGTTGAAACACTTAAAACTGATAAAAAGACATACATCCTCTTTTATTTTCTACTGTGGATAATAGTAGATATATCAGAGTAATTTCTTCTTGGAGCTTTCCACTTCCCAGGAGTTTTATCCTATATTTTATTGCCTTAATTATACTCAAAATTTTACCTTAAACTTCACAGCTTGTGTGATGTCATTTAAATATCCCAGAATTAAAAGAAGGACCTATATTTATAAAGTATTACTATGGGCCAAGCACTGGGAAAGCATTGTAACTGGATTATTACATTTGATCCTTACAATAACCCTGAGAAAACAGGTATCCCTATTAACCCTATCTTACCGAGAGGAAACCTGAGGGTTAGAGAGGTTAAGAAAGTCATGCAGAGCCACAGCCAATAAACCACAGTGTGGAATTTGAATTCAAAACAGGCAAACATTTGCTCCTCTACTATCCCCTTTGTGGAAATTCCCCATCCAAAAGGTGCTAGTGAGTTTTGCTAGGGGAGGTTCCTAACTTGGTAGCATGGGCAGCTGCTATTCAACATTATTCAAGCATCTAGGAGGAAGCTAGACACAAGTTAAATTACTTTTTAGATAATATGCTTAGCAGCATCAGCAGAGCCTCCTGAAGTAGCTGTTAGGTCTGAGTCCTTGTACTTGCATGATTCCTCTTTTTGTCATCCAGGGTTGGTTTTGTATTGCACTCCATCTTGAATTTACACCATAAGTTTTAGTACAAGTAAAGTCATTTTATTTACTAAAAACTGATATAAATATTTAAATGTTGGAAACCAAAATGCCCCTTAATATTTTCTCTCATACTTTAATAAGAGAAGTGTAGTAAGAAATGCATAAACCAGCATCCATCTATATTTCTATGTTGAGGGATCACCATTTCATTTTTAACGTCAGGTTTTGCTTTACAAGGATCACTGTGTGAGAGTGTCTACAGAAGCCAAGTACTGTCTGTAACATATCTGTGAGATTACAAGTTTTGACAACATAATTGTAACACTAATTTATTTACTTCTTGGGGTTCTCTCACATTACGCATGACCTAAAGATGAACAGTGAACACTTCACACTTCAGGGAGGAAGGAGATGGTACCTAAATGGCCAACCAGATGCCCCAGGTCATCAAAGCTCTTGACAGCTTCCACCAGCTTCCTCTCATCACAGATCAAATCTCCTCCACATGGATCCTTGGCTTTAATCCAGCACTTTGATTTCTCATCCTCATAAAATAACTTGTGTGATTCTGCATCCTGGGTCCAGGAAGTCATCTTTGGTAATACCACTTCCTTGATTAATCACTCCTTTGGTTAAGTCCCCTCCAAAGTAGTAGACTCAGGATTCTCAGGTGTTTGCATGTAAGTTAGTTCTGATCTGCAACTTAAAGATACATGACTCCAGTGCCTCTTCAAAAGCTTGGCCTACTACACTGCACACAGTGGGTATTCAGAAAGTATGGACTAACTAGCTAAATAAACAGACAGGGCTTCTCTCAAAATGAAACCATATGTACTTTGCATAAAATTGCCAAGGTATCAGGAAAAATATCTCCATTTTTATTAAAATTAAGAAATCCAACATACAGAGTTTCTACCACTTACAACCACACCAGATTTATTCCCAAGGGGCAGCTTGTTCCCTGGGAAAACCTGACTCAGCAGGCTTAAATTATTCTTTTGAGTCACTTAACTTCTGAATTTCCTCATTCAGTGGCTTAAACTCGACTTTAATATTGCATGCACTCAAAACATTTGCATTTAATTGTGGCAGAAGTATGTTTTCCTGTTGGCATCTGAAACATATTCATTATCAGTGTCAGGCTTATGTTGAGAGAGTTTGGTTATTTATATCTAGAAAATCAAATTCAACAAAGATAACTGAAGGCATGTAAGTAGATTTTTCCACTTTTTTATTGTAAGAATATGCAGCCTGTAGATACACAAATTCAAATCCTTGGCAAATCATATTTTCAATGACTGTTTGTCTAGAGATAAATGGATATGTGTAGAGAAAGTTATTTTAAGAATGATAAGTCAACATGAATTTTATTTTTGAAATGTATCTATACACATATTTTAAATATGTGTATAAGTCAAGAAAATATTGTGTCTGGTGAAGTAATTATTGTAGCACTTCATGTGGTAAAGAGATTTGAGCCTTATACAATTTATTTAAAACTATTTTAAACCTTATCCCAAATTAAAGAACATTAAGATCTTGTCATATGCTTAAAAGTACAGGGTTAAAATTGAGGTTTGAGATATCCACTGGTTGGGTGTGCATTCCTGGATTATCTATTTAATAAAACTAACATGTCTTCCTATTAGAATGTCACACCACTAGGGACTCATGTAGGGAAGTGCAATACTTTCTTCTAACCCAGGATATATTTAAATTAATTTAAGAACAAAGCATTCTTCCCCTAGCTATACCACCAGTTGTTGTAGTCTTAATCAGAGCCAAAAAGATGTTGGCTGCTGCAGATGCTGCCATGTGAATACACGTTGATTTCGTGAATCCTATGCCCTGTTGATCAAACCACATTCTTGTCTAACATGTTTGTGAAGCAGTAAAAGTTTTTCTCTTCAAAGTAGAAGTTTGCCTACTTAGGAATGATATATTTTGAAGATGGATAGTGACCTCTGAAAAGCATTCATTAATCACTTAGACCTGCAAATACAAAGTGAAATGAATCAATGAGCTAAATCCTTGCCAAATCTCAACCCCAATTTTCACCTAAAATACTCAGGTAGTCAAAAGACCATTCCATTAGCCTAAATTACCAGGAAACATCAATACTAGTTTCCCTACTCACTGATTATGCAGATAAACTGACACGAAGTTACTGCTGCTGTTGAAAAGATCACATGTGTTTTAACTAGTGAAAGATGACAGGGTGATCAGAAGCCACACCTGCAAGACATCTGCAGACTAAAATATCAGAATAACTAAATGCTGTTCAGTATTGGTGGACATAACCCTCAAGTATATATTGAGCTTTGTGTTCTTCACTGAGCTAGAAGCAGTGGAGAGGGATATTTTAAAACATCTAAGAACAATCACCCCACTCAAGATGTTTCCCACAGAAACACACCCCTTTTCCCATTAGAGAAACCATCTACTAATCCACCAACATAATGGACACTGAGAGTGCAGCAAAAATAACTTGGACTGAAGACAGTTATTCTTAGAATTCAGAATGAGGAAAGATGAGTGAATTGCAGTCAAGAAGTGCTTTAAGTCCTGAAAAATGGGTGGAAATTACCCAGATGGAGGAGAGTTAGGAAGGACACTTCAGGTAGAGCATTCACCAGGAGAACAGCCTGAGAAGTATGATGTGTGCTCTGAGTGGCCACACTTGAACCTCTTGCCAGCATTCAGCTTGTTGAGCAAGTTGGGAATCAGGCACTTAGCTTCAGGCCCAGGTGCTTCTACTGGACGTGTTGCAAATGGATCTATTTTTCATTTCTTAAATATAAGAATAACACAAATTGTTGTATTTTACAGGTATTGGAGAGTCCAATCAGGAGGCTAGCACACCACCAGGATAAGGTGAGGGCTATCTAACCTAGATAGCGCAGTGGGAAATGAAAAGGAATAAAAAGAAAGCTTGTCACAATAAATTTCTAGGGGCTAAAACTTCATGAATTATCTAGAAAGAGGAAGTTATCCATAAAGCTTCTGCTGTTATCCATGAATTAGCAGAATATAGTTTCAAATGTAACGCATCTGCAGTTTGCTTTAAGTGCCACTAGGTGGCAAACGTGCATTATTCCTGGCTTGAGTTTAGAGACTTCTGGTAAATGAGATTTAGCTAATTTTGAGAATTTAAGTTCTAATTAAATTAGATTTTCTATCAGGGAAATATAGGTTTATAACTTATGTAACTAGTTATTAATTCAGAATACCAACATACTTTTCAATGGCACTTATTTATTTTTAATTCTAGTTATACATGACAGCAGAATGCATTTTGACACATTGTACGTAAATGGAGCACAACTTCTCATTCCCCTGGATGTACAGGGTGCATAGTTACACCAGTAATGGTACTTATTCCAAACATAAAAGAACCTACATACAAAATTGGAGTTATCTAAACAAAACTTATGAATCCCGCCCCCATTTTATTATTTCTTATTCAGTAATTAATCAGGAAACACCCTTATTTAGTATTCAAATAGTGACAAGTATCTTTGGTAAAAAATTATGTAAAACTATTTGTGTGCTTAGATTTGTAAATTGCACACATCACATTCTAACATCTGAGCTTAATGCTTTGGGTTGGAGCCCATTTCTTCTACTTAGCTATTTTCCCTGACAGATAGATTAGGTAAGTAGATAGAACCCTTACCTGAAAGTGTTTCTGCTATCCCCAGGAAGCTCAGTGAAAATATGTTACTTTCAGTAACTCCCTCAAAATGTTTTGAAATGTTTTGCCTGACTGTACGCACCATGAAGGCAGGGTCAGTGTCCATTGGGCTTAGCCCTCTATCTTGGTTCCAGACCCTTGATGAGTTAATGAACATTTTCTTCTAGCCAAAAAATAATGTAGTGTCCTTTTCATGTGATCTTAAATGAGGCACGACTACATGTTTTTGCCAATCAGGTGATCAGTTTATACCTATTATCTTCTAAGACTGACTCCAAAGAGGTTCATACAAAGATTTTCACATATGCTTTGTTTCTTGTGTTCTCTCATTTAAAGTACATATGGGTATAAGGATGTGTGTGTATGTGTGTGTGTTAGGAGACCTGGAACTTTAGTATTAATCTTTCTAAATTCAACAAGATTGATTTGGGTTATGCTAAATTCTAAGGTTAACCAATATTTATACTTAGCCTATATTTATATTGCTTACATTTATCTATATGAATATGTGAATGCATCTAAAAATCAGATAGGATATTTTATTTTGGGACTATGCTGCTATAGTGATATTGTGCTAGTAGTTGTTGCCGTTCACTTGGGAATATACGTAATATAATATTTCCAGTAACTATGTGTTACTACTAATCATATTTATAGATAAAGAAGTAGAAGTTCAGGGTTGGGGACATGTAGCTCAGTGGTAGAGCCCTTGCTTAGTATGTGTAAAACCCTGGCTTCTATTCCCAACACTGCAGAGAAAAGGGGGAGGGAGGAGGGGAGGTGAAGTTCAGATGCAATGAAGTGCATGAGAACAACTAGTTAGTAAAATCCAAACCCAGGGTCAGCAAGTGGAAACTGAGGTCCAAACCTAGGGCTACTTAGTTGTATATCCTGTATACTTCACTGGAATGTTCTATTACTTATTCTACTACTATGCTGACTTTTTTTGCTTGAAGACCCACCCAATGTAGTAAAACAAACACTTATTTGAACATACTTATGGGGTTAGACCTTACATACAATGCACAAATACTCTCAAAAGTCTCTTTCCGTGTAGTACTTTTGGTGGAAAGTGCTCCTGAACAAGAAAAAGTCTACTTTAGTCTATCAGTAGTTTGGAGATTATTTGTGATCCACCTGTACTGTAAAATGCTCAGCTGGCTTGGCCATTTTTACATCCAGAATAAACCCATCGTCTTCTCTATATCTTGTACTCAATCCTATAAATCAAAGTCTCATTTAATTCAAAACATAATTTGGACAAATACTGTTAAAAATATAAAAAACTAACCCTGTGGAGCTTTCCTAGCAATTAGTCTGGGTCTCCAACTATTCTTGAAAATACATGGAAAAGAGGAGGCAGATGCAGTCTGGCAAGGAAATAGATACCTTCATGTCCTCCCGGTGGGAGTGGAAGCTGTACAATCTCTTTTGGAAGACGATTTGGCAGTACATACTAAAATTACAAAAACATGGATTCTTTGGCCAAACAATTTTACTTCCACAAGTTTATCCTACAGATACACTCACATGTGTGAACTCTGTGTAATAACAGAAATTGGTAAAGGACCTAAACATTCATTAAGGGAAAACTGATCAAGTAAATTCATGGTATCTCCATACCATGGACTACTATGCAGTTCTAAGAATGAGAAAGTTTTTAACATTGATGTGAAATAATTTCAAAGATATACAATTTATTAGGGAAAAAAAGCATGCCATGTAATACTATGCTATTTGTGTCTTAAAAAGAAATAGGATAACACACACACACACACTCATTCACATTTGTATTTGCTTGACTGTGTACAGCAGAATTTCTGGAAAACTGTATAAGAAATTAGGTGACACTGATTGTGTCCAAGGAGGGGAGAAATCAGTTGGGAGCCAGCTCTTCCATCCCAACTTGAGCACGTATTTCTTGAACTATTACTTTTGAACTATTTATTTATTTACTTACTTTAAAAGACAATTTAAGTAGCCAGGCATGGTGGTGCACTCCTGTAATTCCAGCAGCTTGGGAGGTTAAGGTAGGAGGATCTCAAGTTCAAAGTTAGTCTCAACAACAGCAAGATGCTAAGAAACTTGGTGAGACCCTGTATCTAAATAAAATACAAAATAGGGCTAGGGTTATGGCTCAGTGGTTGAGTGCCTCTGAGGTCAATACCCAGTACCAATAAATAAATAAATAACTATTTAAAACATGTATCCTTCAACTCTGCATTTCAAGATTTGGAAGTTTGGCTCGTACAAAGTACAAAGACTTATGTACAAAAAGATGTTCTCGGCACCATTATTTAAATGATAGCAAGGGAAATCAATAAAAATGTCCAGCATTTGGAAGTTAAAAGCAAGAAATATATACATATGTGTGTACACTACACATCTCCTTTGTAAATGTAATAAATTTGCATGTTCAATATCAGGGATTCCAGATCAAACTTGACTTGTTCATTGAATCCATATCATATGACACTGTTCTTGACATGCAATAATGACATGATTAATAACGGTAGAAAGATTAATATTTAGAAAAGAGATTAAAAGGATATATCCTAAACATGTTAACATTGTTTACAGATTTTTTACTGTCTAAGCTTATTTTATCATTAGAAAGTACAAATATGATAAAACACATCCTAAAAAGTTAATAGTTTTCATGCTATCTCTACCTATAGAGGGATGAACATCAATTTTAATGAGTATCATGGAATGTACACATTTGATCAGCAGTGCTCACAGAAATTCTAGAAAGGATGGTAGTAGTATATAAGTGATAGCTGGTACATTTAGTACATTGAAAATACATAGGTTTAGAGCAATGAAGTACATAGGAGAATAATTCAAATGTTGATTACAATATCACTCAACACTTGAGATCACAGAACTAGGATTGGAGTTATATGATTGAACAGTGACATAAACACTGAGGTCTTTTCTGTAACACTAGAACTGGTTTTTGTTTTTTTCTAAGTTTTTTTGCCTACAGACATATATAGCTTTTGGTCCTCACTCAGCCCCTTACATGCTCTGTGACCTTTTGAAGATATTTCTCCATCTGCAAAATGAGGCTAATAGTCTTTGTGGGGTTGTTTGTGGTGTGCATTTCTAAGGCAAGTGCAGGGTTTAGCATAGTACCTGGCATATAATGTGGATGGCTCTCTTTTTCTGCTTTCCACATATATCATTGAGTTGCTTGAGTATGAATGAAGAACTAAAACTTGATTTAGAATTGGGAAGAGGGCTTATTTTCTAACTGAATATTTAACTATATCCTACTCATGTTTCTTAAAAGCTATGGATCATCCCACTGTATTGACGTGGCAAGGGTGTGCTATCTGGGGAATCTATGACCACCCTACCACACCAATGATTAGCACCTATACTTGCTGATAAAAAATATATGCACACCCACTTCTGTGGTCTCTATAATTTTGTCCAATGGAAAGAATGGAAATCATCTGTCAATCATATTGCTATGCCTAAGAACGCTGGAGAACTTATGGGTTTTGCATGTTTGCCTAAAACTTTTGATGCCCACTTTCTAGATCTGAAAAGTTCCTTGTCACTCATAATTCCTACAAATAAGATAAAGCTTATGAACTTTTAATAGAAAATTCTGTTCTTTCTTGTTCTTTGAATTTAATTGCATTAAAAATTTTAATACAAATTTCACAAAATGATTTTCCTATGTGTGTTCCAAGTAACTTTTAACACTAAGACAACCAGCTTACTTAAATAATAAAGTAGATGAGAATAAATTTGTCATATTTAGAATAGATAAAATTATAATTATAAAAACTTTAAACAATATTTATAAAATTTTTGATACATAAATACTATTTTATAAACCAAACCTGGATGACTTGATGAATTTTTTAATGTTCTAGTCCATTCAGTCTTCTATAACAGAATGCCATAGAGTAGGTTGCTTAAGAACAGAAATTTATTTCTCACAGTTCTGGAGACTGGAAAGTTCAAGATTGAGAAGCCAATAGATACAGCATCTTGAGAAGTAACTTCCTGTCTCATGAATGACTGTCTTTTTGCTATGTCCTCATGTGGCAGAATGAGGAGGGGGACTCTCGGTGATGTCTTATAAGGACATTAATCCCATCAGTGAGGGTTTCACCTCCATGACCTAATAATTTTCTAAAGTCAGTTAAATTTCCTAAGGCAACAAGGAACTAAGGAAAAAAAGAAAGAAACTTCAGACAGATGAACATTTTATCCTGGCAGAAAAAAATAATAGCAATCAGCAGCACTAAACAATACTGCCAGTTGTCAAATCCTTTCTGTTTTGTAATAATATTGTCTTTTAATATTTCTTAGAAACCATGTTTCTTAAGCATGGCCACTCTCTCCTATACTAATGCAATGTTTGCCACTAAGGTGACTCTTTACAGGAATGACTCTACCTGTTATTAGTGACTTTGTGTTCTTAGCTGAATTGTACCAATCATCTTTTTGAAGTTAAAAGAATAAATAAATAAATTCCTGTTAGCTAAAGAAAAGTATTTCAATACTTCTCAGAAAGGAGGGAAAATAAGAATGCAAAAATTGGAAGGACAATTTTGACATTTAGATTAATAAAGTGAATAATAAATAACTAAATGTTAATTTATAATGCTGTCTTTGTTTCCCCCAGCTATGTGTTTGTCTGGAAAATGCTACTTCTATTTGTATTTCTGCATAGCAGCCGTTTGGCTCAGATAAAATATCTAATTCATAATACTGGTAAATGTGCCAAAAAGTCACACAAACCAGAAGGTTCAAAATAATTTCTATCAACTCTACACAGTGTGTTTGAGGAAGAGCAGATTGTTGTAACTTTAGTGCTTACAATCAGGAAGCATTCATAAACAGAGGCATTTAAACATTTGTGTTCATCTGACACATCAAAAATCAGGTAGGAAAAGTCAATATTTATTGTCATCTATTTTCCAGTACTTAATGATAATTATAGTAACAGCAATAATTAATAGTAATAAAATGGTAATAAGGAACATTTTTGGAACTTATTATAAATCAGACATTGGCTAAATGTTTTACATATTTGGGATTAATCTACCATATTAGACTCAAAACAATCTTAAATTGTTCCAAGTATACAGGGATTTCTTTAGCTCTACAAGAAATCATACTGAAAATATTTTTTGTTGTTGTCCTAGAATATAGACTCCAAGAAAAGAACTGGAACTAGAATCACCCCCTCTTGCAGTGGCAGTATTCCCAATGACTTCCTATTGAAGATTTTCTAATTTTCTTTTTTTTGGAGGGGGTACTGGGGTTTGAACTTGGGGGCACTCAAACACTGAGCTATATTCCCAGCCCTATTTTGTATTCTATTTAGAGATAGGGTCTCATGGAGTTGCTTAGTGCCTCACCGTTGCTGAGGCTGGCTTTGAACTTGAGATCCTCTTGCCTCAGTCTCCTGAGCAGCTGGGATTACAGGTGTGTGCCACCATGCCTGGCTAGGTTTCCTAATCTTTTAATACTGGTACTTGATTTTATATTGATTAAGTTCCCCTGCCATTTTTGTGTTGTGTATGTGTGTTTCTCTGGCTAGAGTTGCTAACATTTAATTGTGAACCAGAACTCAGTGTTTGATTTTTTTAAACAAATAGAGGCTACCAAATGGTGATATACCTATTTCACATTTCCTTCCGAAACATCTGGGAGTGGGGTATTAGTAGGGAAGATGGGTGTCACAGGATGAGAGGAGTGTGAGTTACGTTTGCCACGAGGACTTTTATGAGCTATGCTCTTTATAAGGCATGACTTTAAAATTTGGTTTGCTTCACCACCTGTATATTGCCTTCTCTGTCACCAACTCTTTCTAGATGCACAGAAAACAATTTATCCTTTGATGCCAGAATCTCCTGCATAAATAAGACTGGAGTAAAAGTTCCACTCAGTACATGTAAGTTGAGTGATATTTATTTGAAGAACCAGGGCAAGGATAACATGCTTTACTAAACCTAGAACAGCTTATAGTGGGTCCATGGTATCCCTTTTCCCATTTGTTATGATCAGCAGTGTGTGAATGGTTCCAGAAGTCAATAAAGACCCTTCAGAATAGCAGCAAATAAATTCCCAGATAGGCAATATCATTCAGGTGGCAATAGCAATTTTCTGCTACCATGCCAGCAAAATGGAACAAAATTTAAATCATCAGTGATGTGGCCAAATTCTAGATTGTTAATCCAGTTATTTATCAAAGAACTGTTTTGGTTCTTAGAAATCAAGAGCCAGGCCAAGTATTGTGGTGCATGCCTGTAATTCCAGTGAGTCATGAGGCTGAAGCAGAAGGATCCCTAGCTCAAGGCCAGCTTGGACAACTTAGTGAGACCCTGTCTCAAAATAAAAACAAAAAGGATTGGGAATGTAGCCCAAAGTTAGAGTAACCCTGGGTTCAATCCCTAGTACTGAAAAAAAAAAAAAAAATCCAGCAGTAAAAAGCAAGAACTGGTGAGGAGGGAAAAAAGCATATTTTCTTGTGCTTTTGTGACAACTGCTAGGTTTTGCTCCTGGCACAGGCTGAATCATCATTCTGCTGAGGCAGGGCAGGGCCTGGAGAGGCAGGTAGTCTTCATCCATAAGAAGGGACTTCTTTTTCAATTGAGGAGCAATCACTTGCTATTGAATAAGACATTGATTTAGAGTTTTCAATGATACAATAAGCTTTATAAAAGAGAGTTAAATAAAAGACTAGATAGGAAAGATAGATAAAACTCTTAATATTATTAAGGCAGTGGAAGGGCCTGAAATGCAAAATCAATAGCAAATATGGCAGTGTAGTACTTATATAAATCACCCTACAGGGCCTGGGAACAGCCCTGAGAGGGAAAATAGTATTCCCCAATGAACAGCTTCACACCTGCGGTCTCCAGCAGCCTTTGTCCTGCTCATTTTTGGCTACTGATTTTGCCTCCTGTATCACTGAGAAAAACAGAAGCAATTAGAACTCACAGGTCGTTGCATCTTCCTAACACCAAAGCTGGGACCTCCTTGATCTTCACCACTCTTTTCCCTTTCCTTTGGTCACTGGGGAAGAGGTATCCCTGCCTCTTCCTCTTTCTCATTCCTTCGCAAACGGCAGCTGAAGTTAGTCCTCATTTTCTGTAACATCCATTCTCCTCTGTACTGCTGGGTCATTCAAAAACAAGTAAATATACTCTAGGATAACTCTTTGCAAATTTTAATGTGCATATGAATCACCTAGGAATTTTATTAAGCTACAAATTCTAATTAGAGTTATAAGGCTCTAGTATTTATCTTTAAAAAGCCTCTTGATTTCACACACATGTACTCCAGCTCTCTCCTCATGTTTTAGCAACCTTTCACAGCAAAATTTTTTGATGGGTGTCTTCTGTGAGTGTGTCCACTTTGCAATTACACTCTGCTAAATCCATCCAAAGCTTCCATCCCCTCCACTGAGCTGAAATTGCTCCTTAAGGTCACATAATACATTTGCCAAATCCATTGGCATTTTTATGTTGTCTTTATTAAACTCTTAGTTTGGGAGGTTATCCTTTCCTCCTTGAAATACTTTCTTTTGGGCTGGGGTTGTAGCTTAGTGGTAAAAGCACTTGCCTTGCATGTGTGAGGCCCTGGGTTTGATCCTCAGCACCACATGAAAATAAAATAAAGATATGTGCCCATCTACAACTTTAAAAAATCCTTTCTTTTGACTTCCATAGTGCCTTCTAATTTTCCTCCTACTTCAGTCTTCTCCTCTGCTAGTTCCTACCTATCTGCTCAATAGTTAAGTTTTGCTGGGCCCCAGGGCTGTTTTGGCACTCTCTGTCCATATTCCTTACCTGAGTGACTCCTATTTCAACATTAAGGACCTTCTGAATACCAAGGACTTTCAAATCTGTATCTCCTACCTGACTCATACATCCTTCAACCTAATGCTATCACCTCCTGGGTATCCAACAGGCACCTCACACTTTTTCTTTGCCCAAATAGCAACTCTTCATCCACCTTTTCTCAAGCTTGCTCTTTTTCTCTTCATCCTCAAATCAGTAAAAGAAGATTAGAAAGAGGGAAGAAGGAGAAAAACCAGGACAATTCCCCTAGGTCCCTGTTATTTCTCTTGGTCTCTGGGGGCATTTTCTAGTATTGTCTAAGTGGCTGAGTCTGTGATTCACCTCCCCAAAAGAGAGATCCCTCCATAGTCTTAAATATTGCTAAGCCCTCCATGGCTTGGCTTCTGTCACATGGTCAGGCCATGTGGTCTAGTATCTAGACTCCAGTAGCATAATCTCCTTCTGACAATGGCTTCCTACATTGCCAAAGTCTGCCACACTCTATTTGATTCTCAATTTTTTCCATCATCCATATAACCACTTCTCTGCATTAAATCTCATTTGAAAGATTTAGAAGAGTTATTGCTTTCCTGACCAAAACACCTACTTTTCAACTACAGAGTTCATCCTTGGAGCAGCCCTCCCTGACCACTGGGTCCCTCTCCAGAACATGTTTCTTTGTTCAGCGGCTCACTGCACTTTTTACTTTCTACTGTTTTTCTTGTTGTTTATTTATGTGTTTGTTTGGTGCTGTCTTGCATATCACTGTTTCCTGGAGCCTACCATTCCCAGAGCCTATAATAGTGTCTGATATTTAATTGATATTCTTTTATTCAATAAATATTTATTAAGAGGTTTAGCTAAACAGAATATTGCTCAAATGGGTAGAGGATGTAAATAAAATGAATTATCTGATAAGCAGGATTCTCAATATAAATTTTAGAAAAATGGGAAAAGAATTCAAAACAGGAAAATACTACCTTTTGGGAAGAAAGACAATTGGTGGAAGGAAACAAATGTGTGTGTGTGTGTGTGTGTGTGTGTGTGTGTGTGTTTTGTGTGTGTGGTCTGGGATTGAACCCAGGACCTTGCAACATGATAGGCAAGTGCTCTACCACTGAGTTACATCCTCAACGCTTTTTAATTTTTTGAGACAAGGTTTCACTAAGTTGTCTAGACTGACCTTGAACTTGCAATCCTCCTGCCTCAGCCTCCCGATAGTCAGGATTATAGGTAGGTGTGCATGACCATTCCTGGTGAATATCCATGAATGCATCAGTTGCACACAATTTGTCAGTACTACTAGACATTGTCTCTATCTTACTAATGGGGAGACTGAGTATCTGAAAGGTTAAGTAATCTATACATGGTCATATACTTTGTAAAACACATCAGGATTTAGGTTCACATCATCCATATAGCTGATTAGGAACGTACATTATACCTTCAATTCATGTCCATTCTACTTTTATTTTACATACAGGAATTTTAAATGCAGATAAGTAAACTATCATTTCTAAAGGACTTATTTTATCCTATTAACGTAATAGCTAGCCACAGTGTGAAACTTTGAAACTCTTTCGAGTTGATAACCATCTTTATCTTGCCCTTTTCCACTCTACTGCTGACCAACCCCCAAATTCACTGACAGACCATCATGCATATAAGTTCTCAACAATGCTATAATTATAAAGAGAGGGCCTTTGGTGTTTTCTTCTATGTTGACCTCAGAATGAGCCTGATTTAGTGATTTAGTCTGCAGTAAGGAAAGAGTCAAGAGGATAGGCCTGCTCTATATATCAGTAGTATCCTGTAGAGCACAAAGTTGTTATTCAGGTTTTTGCTACACATGGCATCAATACAGAAAGATGGCCTACTTCCCTCCAGATTTGCTAAGTCCCTTATTACTGACATTACCTTTGTTTTGTTGCATTTCGCTGAAGAACCCTTAAGGAGGACAATCGAGTTCTCAGTCCTGTTCTTGATTTTCTACATTATGCTAAAGTCTGAAAATGGTAGGTGATGTTATTATTATTGTTATGCCTTTTATAGGAAAACTGAGGGTGAAAAGCCCAAAATGGTGGAGCAAATTTTTTCCTAATGTTCATTTCCCTTGTTTGGTGGATTCAAGTCGGGCCATTAACACAACTTCAACATTGCTTTTTTCCCTGATTTGTTCTTAAGACTTCTCCCTATCCACAAACGTCATGTTCTGAGAACACTGAAAACTTACAACAGGCAAACAAATCATGGAAATTAAATAGCAATAAAACTGTTGTTGGCTTCATATAAAAATATTATCCAGTATTTAAATGGCGATTATTTCCAGAAACTTGGCAATTGCAACCATACAAATGATGAAATTGATTCCAGTCACAGTCCATCTTTGTTTGGAAAGGAAATACCAGTAGTGTTTGAAAAATGGATTATTAAAGACCTTGGTTTGCTGAAGGTGGCTCATATGTTCTATTTGCTAACACAGCATCTTGTTGGGGAAAAAAATAAGCGCAGCTTTTCCCTATCCCATATTATTTTCACTACAGATCTTTAGAGCAGGAAATAAAAACAGCTAATGGTTCACGGGGCATGTGGAATTAGTTTAAACAAAGCCAAACCCTAGTCCTGCTGACCGCCTCCTCTTTCCTGTGCTGTTTTGTCTATGCTGGCCTTAGAATATGTCAACAAATCTCTTTTAAGCTCAGATGGGAGAAAGGATGGTGATTCTCTCTCTTTCTATAATTTATAACATATGTGCCTTTTTAGAAAGGTACAAGTTTGTCTTGTAAAATATTTGTAAAGAAAAATAGCCTCTGGATTTCACAAAGTAATTCTTACTTGGTTTTGGAGATATCACAAAGAACATTGTTTTTATAATACTAATATGATTCCTTTCTCGCACAATTTGATTATAATTCAAGATTAGTTTTTGGGAAGAGCCAAGTTTAAATATCTAAAACAATGTAGTAAAAAAATATCATGTGTGACTTGATGGCTTTTTGACAGTAACCTAAAAGAAGCCCCTTTCACTCATGAGACATGGATTACAATGCTGAGAACTCTTTTCAATTAATTATGACATCTTTGCTTTCCAAGCTTCAGTTCCCTTATCTGTAAAATGGGGGAATCACCTGCCCCTGCCATCTTAAATAGAAAGATAAAAGTGTTTTATGAAGCATGGAGTCCTAAAAAGGTAAATGATTATTTTTACATGAAATCTAAGAAAAACTTTGAATGTCTCACACCTTGTGTTTATGTCCCTTTATTATATATTAGAAGGATTCTTTTTTTGATTAAAAACTGCACTAATGGTGAAGGGGAGTGGTTCAGTGGTACTGACTGCTTAGCATGTGTGAGACCCTGGGTTTGATCACCAGCACCACAAAAACAAAAACTGCGCTAGAAAGTAGATTGCCTATAGAGCTTGTATTGTTTAAGATTAAATATTTTACCCTGGTTCAGTCATGAGGCTTGTTGAGGAACAAAACACTAATTCTAATGGAATGTTTTGCTTGCGTAAGCACTGACAGATAAAAATCACATGATATATATGATAATGGCATGTGCCTTGCATGAGTATGACAAGTGGTACGAAGAGGACATACTACTTTTAGTGGGTAAGGACTATTGTAAACAGATAGCCTTTCTACTCAGATGCCAGTTTTCAAATCTCATCTCAGGTAAAAACATAAACATATAAAATATAGCTGCAAGTACCAAAGGAGAATGTGAGCACAAATTATGATAGACATGTGGGACTTAAGACAATAGGCCTTCAGTTTCCTCAAGCAGGAAATAGAATAACTCAGGTCACCTTGGGTGACTGTTGTAAGGATAGTATAAGAAGATACATATGACAACATATAAACATAAAATAATAATCCAGAGTTATAAATAAGGGAGAAAATTACCTTATTAAGGTTTAATAAAAATTAACATTTAAAGGTTATAGTATTTCCTGAAAATTGTTAATAATATTAATGACTAGTTTTGGAATATTTATGTTCCACGTTTGTGGCAAATGCTTTAGATAATTTTCTAACCATTTTTTCCCCCATTTTACAGATGAAGAAGTCAAATAAATTGCTCAAAACCATGTAGCTAAGGAAATGTGAGAGGCAGTATTTGAACCATTCAGCAATAGAGCCAGTTATTCAGAAATTTAATCATCTTCTAAATAAGATTATGCTCATCTAGAATTATAGAATACCTACAGTCTTCTCTACCCTCTCATATATCCTCCCAGCTCTGTATCTGAACTTAAACCATATTAAACACACATTTGAAAATGAAACCCTTTCAAAGAGGCTTTTAAAAACAAACATAGGCATTCACAATTCTTTCATTAGAAGTTGGAATAAAGAAAACATAGCCCAGCATTTGTTATTAGGATTCAGAAACAATTTCCACGTTTCTATGACTGCACCTATAAGAAACAGCAGGATAATTTGCACCTACCAGCAAAGTCTTGAAATCTTTCAAATGACTCTGAGAGACAGAGGTTATTCCAAAGCCCTTGCTATTTATCAGGTAAAAGGGCAAATCTAACCTGAAGGGATTTCAGGACCCACCTTACTTAATCTTTTCTCTCTCTCTCTTTTTTTTTTTTTTTTTTTCCAAATAAGGTCTAAGGACAGGCAATGACTTGTCGCTGGCCACTGTAATCTTATGCTTTCCACAAGATTCTTATCCCACAATTCTTAATCCCAGCACTTCTAGATGACAGTAGCTTTTGTTATTCATGTTTCTCTTTGGTTACTTGGGAACAGCAGCCTCAGAGCTTCTGTGTGGCTTTTATCAAGGTTAGTCCAGAGCCAAGTCTCTTGGTCTTTTCACCTGGAGTTTATCAGAAAGCAGAGCTTCTCCTGGGACAAAAGCCTAGACAGATCATCTGCAAGGCCCCTTTCTAGAAGGTGCACTTCCTGCCTGCTGATAAGGAGACTGAGTCAAAGATTTTGAGAATGATGTATAGTTCCCATCTAAGAGTGTCAGATACTCGCAGGACAGTTAGAAGTTTTCTTAAATCATTAGGCCTAGGGAATATCTGCACCTTCCTTAGGTCCTAACATGATGAGGGGGCCTAAATACTTGCTTCAGGGAACTTTCCCCAGACAACAGATGTATTTACACCTCTGTGCAGGCCTTCTGTAAGGTTTATTGATTTATTAGAAAAAAATAAGTATTTTACATACATTCTTTTACAGGTAATAATTTTTGTTTAACATGGTTAGGAAGTATTTGTTTTATTTAAAGATATGTCATTTTTGTTTCTGATCCAAGATATCTAATCTTCCCTGCTCAAATTCACCCCTACCTCTCCCAGAATCTTCATTATCCTGTCTGAGTGTGTCTTCTCCAAATTTTCATTCTTTCCCTTTCTCTTTGACCTGTTTCTCCTCTTTTGTCCTATCTTCTCTTTCTTCCTTTTGTTCTATTTTCTTTTTCTCTATTCTTTTGCTGTCTAGTTCTCATCATAACACTCAGAGCGTCAGCTGGATTTAAAAATGACTACTTTTGGCAGGGCATGGTGGCACATGCCTACAATCTCAGTGACTTGGAAGGCTTGAGGCAGGAGGATCTCAAGTTTGAGGTCAGCCTCAGCAACTTAGCGAGAAACTCCACAAATTGACTCTGTCTCAAAAAAAAAAAAAAAAAAAAAAGAACTGGGAATGTAGCCCCTGGATTTCATCCTCAGTACCAAAAAAAAAAAAAAAAAAAAAAAAAAGACTTTTAAAACCTGTCTAGTACAGGTGATATTTCTTCCTAAATTCTTGCAACTTTACAATCATTTTTAAAGTTAAATGTAAATGTATAACAATTCTATTACAAATGGCATTGCAGAAAATAAGCACTGAAAAACATAAAGCTACTTTGCAAGGGAGTTAGGAAAAAAAAACTAAGATCAGGCAAATATTTATTCTGGAAGGAAAACAACAACAAAAAGGCGGGGGGAGGAGAAGAGATCTTCTCTATGTAACATAAAGAATCTACCATCACTGTCTAAAATGGAATCTGGTGGGCAACAGTGGGTCATCTAGAACAAAATTCTGGCAGGTCAACAGTGGGTCATCTAGAGCAAAACTAAATATGTAATTAAAGACTTTATAATTGGAAATTTCCTCTAGTGTTTCCAAATTTTGTTTTTAGTATAAGCCAAAATGAATAAAAATAAGTGCAATTCTTTTTTAAAAACTTAAGGAATATATCCACAATTGTATTACTACTACTATAGTTTATTTGTACTAGGAATTATTCTAGAAGCTTTATATATAGCATTTTATTTAATTTAGTTCTCCTATAACCCTGAAATATAGATGTTTTTGAAAATTCTTTTAAGAAAAAAATGCACTGTCTTGTTAAATGGTGTCCATCTAGCCTCTATCTTTCAGAATCCAGTATCTCAATGGAAGATTCCTACTTTTTTAAGGATAGTATGGGGAGAAGAGCCAAGGCACCAAGTAAACTGGATAAGATTTGCTATAGTAAGAATTGAGTAAGACACTTAGATAAGATTTAGTAGCCAAGGGGCTCAGAGTTGCCAAGCTGCTCTCTGTGAGAATTTCAGTATTCTAGATGTTGGGCTGAAATGCAGTTTCTTATATCTGAAAAGAAGGAATATTGGCACAGAGAAAACATTTGATCACTTCTTCATGTACCTTTATCTAATCTATGTGTGGTATTTAATGTATTTTTTCCATAGGTCAGATGTATAGAACTGAGTGGCATTTTACTGATAAACTAGAAAAAGTGGTGGACCAAAGCTATCTTTAGCATAGAAAATAAATAATAGGAAACAAACATATTCCAAGCACAATTCTGGACTTCAAGCTTAGTGAAGTTATACTTGTCCACAGAAGAGCTTGTAGTCAGTGGTAAAACTAATTATGTCTCAGCAAATATCAACCTTAGGACCTTTTGCCAGAGGTTTATACAGCAAAACTTTAGGAAGAAGCAAAATTAATGATCAAGATTAGCTCTTTGGGGTAGCATTATCTCAAATCTGAATACATCCCCCAAGAAATAATGTGACCATATGCCTTGCTTTGTTGGCACAGTTCTATTTTATGTTCATTATCCTGATATAAAATTTAATAGCTCCTCCCTTTCACTGTAAAGACACTCTCTCAAGCCTGGATAGTGAAAAAAATTAATTTTATAATAGTAATATTTGGAATAAACATATTCTATGTAACCACTAACCAAGCAATACAGCCCAGGCATTCAACAGATTCACTTTCTATGATGTCAGCAGGTTGACAATGACCATTTGGCAGGGCCCCTAAATGCTTTAATGGCTGAGGCAGGATGCAGCTCAGCATGAAGAAACCAGTCCCAGAATGTACATCCCAGATGCCTATCACTTTGGCTTCTTGGTCCCATTTAGAACAGAATCAATGAAAGTGGGGAGGGGACATCTGTCATTTTGGCTTAGAAGTCAATGAACAGGATTTTCCAAATATGTAAGGGATTCCTATTAATTGCTTGGGTCTTTAGATTTTCCTAAAGATTTCAAAGCTAGAAAGTAGCTACTTCTTTGACAGAATCTAGCTTGACTTTCTGTGATATGTAATAGTACTAAGAGGCAAATATTAGAGAATCACTAATTCAAGTTTTGTAGTTATTGATATTTAATGGACTATTTAAAATCTAGTAAGTTTTTAAAAAATGTACAGAATTAAAATAGTTGTGCAATATAAATCTCACATGATCTTAGATTTATAGTTATAACTGTTTTATGGGTAATTTTTTTATATCTTCAAAAGTAATCTTACTAATGCATTTTTTAAAGAAACCAGTGTCACTACCAGGCCTTTGGATGATTAACTACCCTATGATATCTCTTTCGTCCAAGCTGGTTTATAAAGGAAGGCAAAAACAACAATAAAAGAAATGTACCAATTTATTCTCAACTAATAAAGTACTGAGCATGAGGGGGAAAAAAGTATGAAATAGTGGAATGTAACCCAGAGAAATTCCATTACCCATTGCAGTTTTTGGGTCATACACTGTATATAAAAAGTAATTACTTCATTGGTTAGAGATCACAGTAGAGGAATAGAGAATTTGATTAAAGAGATTTTAAAATACAATTTTTACCTTTAAGCATTTGCCAACATTCCAAAACATAGCCAACGTTACAGAGAGACCATCTTATTTTTGTCTTTTGGTGGCCAGACAAGGAGTGGCAGTGGCTGAGAGTTCAGGAGAAACAAAGAAAATTAGAGTGAGCTGATTTTTTAAAGAATTTTAAACAATAATCATACATCTAAGTATCTACTGAAAATAGTCTCTGGAGATACCTTACATTACATAACACATCCTACTAATGAAGTTTCCATATTACATACTTGTGCATCCTTTAAGTATCAAATCTGATAGTTTCTAACATGCTGTTCACTTTCCACCTTTGAATCTAGTTTCTGGATTTTAGCTGCATGATTGAGTCTTAAGGGTAGATGATGCTATCTGAAAAGTTTCTGAACATTTTCAAATTCTTTCTTCTTCTTTATCTTACTAGGATTCTAGGGAGGAAATGAAAACTTCCTGGATAAAATAGGATGGTCACATAGTATGTTATCGTCTGAAGAACAGACTGAAGTTGACCAGTTACAGTCCCAATCCAAGTCCCAATCCCAATCCCTGACCTCAGTTTCTTTCTGTAGAGTGGAGAAAAATATTTGTAGGATGGCTGAGAGGAATGATATGAGATATTTAAAATCAATTTATAGTGCTTAATGAGCACTGATTTATATTTCTTCCCCCAAATTACTTAACTTATAAAAATACAAAAACACATTAAAGTACTACAGTAAAACCATGCTCCATAATTTCTAATTAAACTATTTCTTCTATTTATCTTCCTTTAATAATATTGGAGAAAATCAGGAAAGTATTCTGATTATGAAGGTAAAAACCTTAATTTCAGACTTTGGATCATTACAGGAAGGTAGAAAGAGGATAAACTTCCATTATCTGAATATTTTTACACATTCCCTTCATTTTTCCCCTAATGGCCATTTAAAAAATAAGATTATATTGCCAGGTGTAGTGGCCGTGTCTATAATTTCAGAGGCTTGAGAGGCTGGAGGCAGGAGGATCACAGGTTCAAAGCCAGCTTCACCAACTTAGTGAAGCAGGCCCTAAGCAACTCAGCAAGACTCTGTCTCAAAAAATAAAAAGGGCTGGGGTTGTGGTTCAATGTTTAAGCACCCCTGGGTTCAATCTCCAGTACCAAAAAATAAAAATAAAAATAAAAATAAAAAGATTATATCACATTTGCTTCCTACTTCTTATTTCTATTATATCATAAGCATTGTTGTCATTAATACGTCAAATACTTTCTGATTTCATAATTAATACCAACCTTCTTTTTGGGATTACAAACAAAACCACAATGAAAAAAATTTCAGATGTTTATTGAACACATTGGAAATATTCCATCATTTGTCATCTTGTTTCAAATTTTTTCCTACTTGGACTTTAAAATTTTTGGTGGTGTTGCAGATTGAACCAGGAACTCATACATGCTAAGCATGCACTATACTACTGAGTTATACTAGCTCCAGCCTTCTAAATTTATGACTTGATATGATTTTATATAAATATTACTATCAAGTATTTCCTTGTCATCTTCTACTGCTTATGTTTAGAAAGTTCTTTCCTATTCCGAGGTGAGTAAATAATTTACCTATTTTTTTTTTTTTTATAATTTAGTTTTAGCTTTCAAAATTAACCTAGGACGTATTTGGAGCTATTTGAAATAAATACTGAGGTAGATAATGGGTCATCTCAAATATGTTAGAGACTCTATTTAAGGTAGGATTCAATATAATTTTTCTTCAAATAGTTAAATAATTGCTTAGTAACATAACATTTCCCTCTTTATGATGGTGCCTCATTATTATACCAATCTCTGAGTGCCCATATCTCAACTTTAATTACTTAGGTAAGTGGTCCACCAAATGCCTTCTTATTCTCTTTATAAATTTCTTGGCTGTACCCATTTATTCTTCCCAACAAATTTTAGAAACATTCATCAGATTCTCTCCAAACATTAGGATTTGCTTGAAATTGCATTCAAACTGGAAAAAAATTATATTTCTTACCTAAGTTTGAACTAAAGATCTTATTCTCAACAGATTTTTTCATTGTACAATCAGCATGTTTGATTCACTTTTCTTTTTTATGGTGCTGGGGACTGAACCCAGGACATTGCACATACTGAGTATTGCACTCTACCACTGACATATACCCACCCCTCCACTCCTCCAATTGACTTCGCTACATACAGAAAAATCGCTTATAAAAGCACTTTGCTTTATGTACATAAATGAATTAGTTGATACTGGAGATGAGAACACTTAAGGATCATGTAGACCAACTCTGTAGTTGTTTACAAAAAGAAAGAACAAAGAGTCACTGGTTATTCATATCATTCTAAAGTGTACAATAACATAGGTAAAATTAATGCATTTTGTTTTATTAAATGGAGAGGGGAAAAAGATGCATCCACATCTACCATGACAAGTGAGGGGTGCATTTTGATGATAGTGGGGAATGCTGAGAGTAGTTAATTGCTTCCCATACTGTTATGGGACTTTTGTGTCTCTCATTTACCCTCATTGTTTGAAAATATGTTTCAGCACAAGCAAGATGAATAATGTAGACAATATCTCTCATGGGAACTTAGTATAAAATGAAAGTGGCAAGTAATTGATATCTACTGAAGATCAAGTTATTGTAAAACTGGCCTCATGTCCTTGGTCCCAACATACTGCATTGTCCTTGGAGGATGCACACACACCTTTGATTCACTTGTCCTTGGTTTCCGGGTGGCAGGATGCCAGCCTGGCCAAGTGTTCAGTGTAAAGTGCTTTAGACTCTTCTGAAATGAAAGTCAGTATGTAAATGTGCAACATGACATTATTATTCTAGCTTTCTGGCTGCTTTCAGCAAGCACTGACTGCCACATGAGGTCTCAAGTGTTCTGGCATACTATGCAAGTGCTCAAAGAAAGTTAAAGTAATGAAATTGGATCTACATTTCCATAGATATTCAAGCTGGCATGGAGGAATGGAGTCATGGAATCAGGGTTGGATGGTCTCCACCAAACAGCCTAGGCAAGTGCCTGTGATGCCAGGCTACTAAGCAGAATTTTCAATCGTGAAAGGCCACCACTATTTCTTCTGGGTCTAAAATTACAAATATGCACATTTCTCTTAGGCTCACACCATTCTCTGGGTGCTTTGTGCTCAATCCCCACCTATTCCCTGGGGTGCACCAGTTTTGCTTAAATTCTGCACAAGTTTTAAGATGAACTATGTAAAACATAAAGGGGGGGGGATTTAGTTAGAACCTTCACTAATAGTATATGCTACTCAGTAAGAGTATTGTTTTTCAGTGGGTGATTAAGCTCAGTATATATCTGATCTAGGAAGTGTCAACTTTAAGGATTTCAGTTGTCTGTCATTTTTTTTGCAGTTTTCATTGCTCACAGGTCTCATTTGTACCCAGAATTTTCTGCTGTTTGAATATCTGGAGCCACAACCAAACTTGGGTCTATGGGGTGACAGGGGCAAGAAACTGGATTTGCTAAGTAGAGATTTGGTGGGTCCTGGGTCACTGCAAAATCCAGGTTTGGTAATTTTGAGATCTGTCCTCTCTCTCACACCCTCTCCCCCAACTCCCACAATGTTTCTGTAAATCAGGATAAGAACAAAAGAATTCAAGTGTTCTGTTGCAACCATTTTCATAGCAGCACAGGTCTATGATGCTGGATACCCTTCTTCCTCATGTTAGTATCTTGAAATTTTCATAAGCTCCAATTATCCATCTATGTACATAAAGTTAAAATGTAAGAGAGGAACAATGCAAAGAATTCTAGCACTAAAGAGTATCTTTTATTCATAAAGAATTTCTTTTTTATTGCATTTTAGGACAGTGAAAAAAGGGATTTATAAATAAAATCTATGCCATCCAGGAGGTATGTGTGAGTGTCCAGAAACATCCTAGATGAAGTGGCTTCCTTTGGCGAAAGGATAAGAAGTGAGTGATGCTGACATGCAAGCCCTGGCCTTCTGTGTTAC
This sequence comes from Sciurus vulgaris, assembly GCF_902686455.1. Classification (NCBI taxonomy): domain Eukaryota; kingdom Metazoa; phylum Chordata; class Mammalia; order Rodentia; family Sciuridae; genus Sciurus; species Sciurus vulgaris. The sequence goes on from NC_136466.1 coordinate 91,885,594, forward strand.
AGGGTGTCCATTTATTTCTTGAAGGGTGAGATGCCACATTCTTTTTGGCAGGACACACTCCTTCTGGGCGATCTATTGCTCAGTTTCATCATTATTTACTGTTTCTGCCAGTCTTTGGTTTTATGAAAGTTCTGTCAATTTCCTCCCTGAAATTTAGAACATATTGGTTGGAAAGAAGTCATACTTGTAGCTTTGAAGAAATAACACCGTCCTAAATTTTAGCACATTTTTCACAGTGAAAGACTTTGTTCTTAAATGGAATATGCAATCCTGATAGAAAAAAATAAATAAATAAACCAAGCTAAATGAGGATTTCAGGTAGTGAAGACACCTGCATTTATTTTGGTCTAGGTATATTTTCAAGTTACTCTAAATTTTTAAAATATATTTTACGGATAGCACCTTCAGAAATATTCCTACACTCCATTCCTCCCTTTTGCCCCCCACCCTGGGGAAATGAACCTAGAGGTGCTTTACCACTGAGCTACATCCCCAGTCCTTTGTATCTTTTATTTTGAGACAGGGCCTCACTAAGTTGCTGAGGCTGTTCTTGAAATTGTGCCTTAGCCACCAGTGTCCACTGGGATTACAGGCATGTGCCACCATGCCTAGCCCCAAACTCATATGTTTAGTATAAATAGCTGGGATCATAATTATCAATGAAATAAACTTTTGTCATTTAGAATTATCCTCAATTTTTTACACTTAAAAAATGGAATCCTAATTTTTTAGACATACAGAGACATACATACATACATACATCTCATCATTGAGAACTAACATAAAATTAAGAAACTTACTTTCTTAATCTTATTGTTTTATTTACTAATATACTTTTAAAAAAATAGCTGGGTAGGTATGGTAGTACATGCCTATAATCCCAGCAACTGGGAGGATGAGGCAGGAGGTTTCCAAGTACAAGGTAAGCCTGGGCAGCTTAGTGAGACTCTGTTTCAAAGTAAACAATTAAAGAGGGCTGGGGATGTAGCTAGTAAAGTGCCTCTGGGTTCAATCTCCAGTGCTCCTTCCCGAAAAAAAGTTTACTTAGAGAAAACAATAAGGTGGATTTACCGTAACTGGTTATGAGTGAAGATATGTTAAAGCCTCATATTACTAAACTGTATGACACTGGCATGTGTTTATGATCTAGTCAAGAAGGGGTGCTATGTATCTGGCTGGATAAGCCTAGTTTTCCTTGTTTCATATATCAATCTTTATTATTCATAACCAAAAGTGTTCTACAAATTTAGATCTTGGATATACACAGAATTTGAAAGAAGTAAATTATTTAAAACCAAGGTGTGAGTCCTTCATCTGGTTCCTTTCATGTTGCAAGGGATAATGCATTTGATTCTGTATAATTTTTAAAATACATTTCCACACAGGCATAGTGCTGAGTTTCTACTTTGTTATATGGTATCAGAACAGCCTCCCTCTCACTTGCAAGTGTGCCCCTAAACAACATTCAGTCTAGGACTTTTAAAGACTCACTCCTATACCCTTTTCTCTCTCCTCCTTTCTCTCTGTATTATTTCTAAGAATGTTCCCTATCCTCTGTACCCTATCCACTGAAGCACAGTGTGAAGTCCTAAATTTGGGGCATTTTTTTTACTTTCTCTGGAGTACATCATGTACTGGTATGTGGTGGAAACCTCTCATTTATACCAGAAGACCACGGGTCACTTCTGAGATCAGACTAGTGAACAACTGAAGGGAAGAAAGCTTCTTTTGTAACTGAATGGTGGGAGTGTCAGAAACAGATGCTTAGCTAGAAAACATGATGGCTAGCTGAGGGATATGATCAGAGTTTAGAGGTGGACCAGCCTTGGTGGAAACCTGGGCTTTGTAGAACTTTCCAATGCTGATTATAGGAATATGGCATAGGATCAATTAAGTCTTATACGAGTCATCTCTTCTGCACAATATTTTAGATACCAAAAAAGCAAAGTCCTCTGGGGTCACATAAGATTAAAACATCATCCAGAAAGCAGATTCAGAAGTGATCTTTAAGCACAAAATGAAGCCTCTATAAATACCATGTCCTTGTTACTAAATAATCATTCCAGAACTTTCTTGAATTGCAACTCTTTTTTTGGGAAGAGCATATTCTAGATTTAGATTCCATAACGCAAAATGTAGAAACCAGAAAAGGGCAAGCTTTTTTCCCTAACACTAGCTACAGTGGTGAGGATTCTTTGCCATTTATCTTTCCAATAGGAGTAAGAAAAACAACAGGGAGTCCTTCAGTGGGCTGCCCAGAAGAAAGGTTTTCTGAGTGAAGTGCCAGTGCCCTCACACATGGAGTAGTGTGATGGATGGCTCTGAACTAAGCCATAGGAAAGAAAGCCTTCTGTTCTCTCCACAAGCAGGCAGAAGCAAGGGAAGCACAGGTGTCCATCAAGGAAGGAAAGCATGAACCTTACCTACTGACACAGCCACAGGATGCTCACTCTGACCGTAAGAAGAAAAAAAAAAAAAAAACAAGATGGAAAAGCCAAGAATTCAAGGGTTATTGAAAACAAGACAGCAGACTTATCCAACTTTGATCTTTTATTAGGACAATTTAGGCAACGATTAACCTAGGGAGACACAAAAAGCAAGCTACATGACATAAAGCTAAGGAACAACTCGTGTTAAGCTGAGGTACAGTACAGGAAGAAAATTTCATAGCAATTGCCCTCATTGGATCAAATTGCCCAACCCCACTCCAAATGACTATAACATGCTTAATAGAAAATTAGAAGAATGATGTATTTATCTACATCATGTACAATTTCATATTTTCTAAATTGTCTTGAACCCTTCTCACTGGAAGAAAATGACATAGTTTAGACTCCTGAAGTTGATTAGCTCTAATCACCTCGATTCACATAAACATGCTGCCATTACAACCAGGTCTTCCTTGACACAACAGAAGCTATCCTGATGTTATAAAGGAGATAACCTAGGGTTACAGAGGTTCACTCACCTAAAATCACATAACAGAATCTAGGTTTTGAACACAGATCTCCTAACTTCTTGGCTCTTTTCATCAACCATTGTGCTACATTCAGTAGACACAATATGCTAGTTCCTCTTTGCCACAGAACATTAAAGAGATTTCAAAAGAATGTAATGGTGTATCTGTATATAGTAACGTATTTGTGTAACTAACCCAGAGGCTCCATACATTTCTATTTATTCTAAAATTTTGTTATCTGAGATTCACCACAGAACTTCTGCATAGAAACCTTAAATGACAATAATCTTTCCATCTTTCATTTCCCTGCTTCTCTATATTCTTTTAAAAAATGTTACTACATCATCTTTTTTGCCTTCATTTTCCTTTTTGTTCCACTAAATTACTTCCCATCTCCTGTAATATCCCCTACTTTTGTTCATTGATCCTGTTTCTGCTTTTATCATGTCTTACTGTTAATACTGAGTCTTGCAGCCCTCTCAAACCAAGTCCTCTACGTTATCAATCACCAGCAGTATAGCAGTACTACAGACCCATCAGCCCTGTGCTACTTACTATAAGGCACACTTTTCCAGTTTTACCTCCCTTTTCACAGTTTATCCTACAAATCCATCATGTACCATTCTCTTCCAAAGTGCTAGAGGGAGAATAACAGGCAATGCTGACTTATTTCTTAATTACCTATCTATTTCTGGGAAGAAGGGCAATGATAGCAGATAAAGCTTTACAAGGCTAATTGCTCTGTCCCCCTTTATTTCCAGTTCCATCTGAAACACAGCTGAGTAAGAATTCTAAAATTTAGAGGGTTACATCAAAGTATAGGATCTCTGTCTATAGACAACTCCTGGAAACATTTTATTCCCAATGTGGGAAATATGAAGGCTGGTAGAAGGAAGAATGGTGGCCCAAGGGCATTCCACTCTAAAAAAAAAATTTAAAGAAAACAAGGCTGGGTGCTAGTTTTAGCAGTAGAAAAACACATATTTTTAACAAGTGGGGAGTCACCCAAAGAGTGCAATGGCTCTTTTCACTAAACCATTGTGCTGAAGAGTCAGGCAACATAGAAAGTTAGTTCCTCTCTGAAAGGTGACTAGTACAGAGATTTCAAAGAATGCAAAATGATTAGACTCTGAAGTTGTTAAGGACAATCCGGTGGAGGTGGTAGCAAGACTCTTTACCTGGTCTTTATATATATTCATGGAATTGAGTAGATTATGACTAACCTGTGTCCTCTGATAAGTCTACTACAGTTGGCTTCTACTCCAGAACAAAATGCAGACTGACTAGTTCCAAATTAGTCAGAATCATGTTTATTTTAATCTTTGTTTGAAAAGGTGTGAAGTGTCCAGATTGCTGATGTATTCATTTTTCATTCAGTACTTTCAAACTGGACTGTTCCATTCTTAAGCTGGCTGGCCATTGTAGCCCTCTGTGTGTTTCACAGTCATCCTGTACTTTCATTCCACTAAGATACATTGTCCTTGTCTGGGGTAAGTAAAAAGTCTTTATTTATTTATTTATTTATTTAAAGTGTCTTACCCGCTAAGAATAAACTATTTTTAAGGGATGAGTATACTGTCAGTAGTTCACCATATTTATGGTCATGTGGCTATTCCATGATGAAATGAGACAAGTCAGTTAAAAATCACAACAGTATAAAGATTCAGATCTTACCTGCAAAATGCATTTTCTTATCTGGCACCATAGGCTCTATCATTACTATAAACATGTAGTTGTGCAGATTCTTCATATATAAAAGTATAGCTTTGTCTAGATATTGTTCCGATTTATTTTCACCACTTATACACAAATAGGCATTTCAATCATATGCTGCATTTAGGACAATATGCTTTTTTGCTGTAGTACTTTATCTTGTGGATATGTATGGGAAACATGGTATTGTATATGGCTGCCTGTTTAAGAGGTCACCTTTAGGATTCAGGAAAAGGGTTGTTGGCATTTACAGGCTTCTCAGGAACAAAATACTTGCTTTAAGTGTATTGAACAAAAATGTTTCTACGAAAAGCTACTTGAAAGTGATTTTGTTAAATCTAAAATTTTAATGCAATTTTGCTGCTGCTAACAATTCCTAAGTACCTAGCTCTATTTAAGAGGTAATTGATTTCAGCATTTTTATAATTTGTTTTTTTTCCCCTTTTTCTTGACAAATTCTTGGTTTGGAAAAATCCCCTTTTAGTCTTTAAGACCTAACATATAAAAGTACAACAATAATCATATATATAAAGAAGATGGGGCAGAGTAAGTCTATACTTGTCTTTGTCTGCATACATACACATCTAAGATTGCTGAAGTAAAATGCAAGAATACAAATGGCTCTTAACTTCAGAAAACATGCTTACACTGAAAAAGAAAGAGATCAAAGGGAGTTTTAAATTCTCTATTTTCAAGACCTTAAAAGAAATATTCTGGAATAAAGTGAGTGAAGTCTGATGTTGCAAGGCCTCTACTCTTAAGATTCCTATTTCCATATTCTTTTTTGGCCCATCTTGAGTAGGACCTCTAACCCCTTATCATCGCTTTTAAAACACTGGGGGAGGGTGATGATTACTTTTTCCTATCTTAATTCTACAATTTACAGAAATTCAATTAAAGATACTATACAAGGGATGAGGCATTTCCACCATATTCTTATTTCCAATTGGTATATTCAGTCCCTCATCTGTTGTTCCTTTCTGATATTTAAAGCAGATGTTCTATTATTGAAGGAATTAGGGTAGAGTATCAAGTGTGGCTAGCTTATTAACAACCTAGTTTAAGGTCAAACTTGCCAAGCAATCTCTGCTACCATTGGTGACAAACACCCTCACTCACCCCAACCTACTTCCTCAGGTTACTCAGAAACTGGAGGTCATGGCAAACATCTGGTTATGTAACCTGTGGGGCATCACTGGCTGGCTGTCTTAAAAGTAATTTTAGACAACGTGTTTGCGTCTCTTTTTTCATATCAAATGAAATAAAACAAGACTATTCTTTAGTGGTAGATGATTGCTGAAATATTAGCCAGAAATGTAAGATATAGTTCTTACATGGGGAGACAGAGACCAAAGTCAAGATTCCATTTCATTCTGAATTAACTCCATGAAAAAGAGTTGTGATGGTCCTAGTTTATGTTTCAGTTTTTTACTAGTGTTGTGAGTTCATGTATGACAATCCCCCCTCTTGAGGGAGGCTTGAAAAAAATCAAGTTCATGTGTCTTCTATGCATTGCTAGAAGCTTGCTTAACTGCAAAACCTCCCCACAAAAAGATGTATGTATCTTTTGAAAAGGGGAAAACCAATCAAGTAGGTTTTCCCTGCCTTAATAATCTCAACCGCAAAATGCAGGAAGACAATTTTCATCATAGCGTTATCGGTCTTATAGGTATGCCCATTTGTTTCCAAAACAGAAAGCTTTTCTCACTGAAAATAAAATGTGCGAAGAGGAAAAAGTAGCAGCCAAGTTGGGAAAGGGGGAGAACCACGAAAGTGGGAAGAAGGAGAAACCAAGCTTGTTGGTTTACTCAGTCAAGGTTGAAGGGTAGCATACAATTTAGACCTTCAAATCACTGTAACACTTTTGCCAGAGATGTGCTCTGTATAATTTCAAACTTTGGCAAATTTCTATAATGTCTGACCTATCACTTTTATAGGCATCAATAAATTTACAAAAAAACTTCGGAGTCCATATGCAATTGATAACAATGAACTACTTGACTTCCTTTCCAGAGTTCCTTCAGATGTACAAGTGGTATGTGTAATTATTACTTTGATGCATTTGTGGCACTGGATTTTAACTTTTATATCCTTTCAATGTAAAAGATTTAAGTGAAGTTAATAAAGATTGTGGAAGATTTTACCAATCAGGACTTTACTCAATTTGAAGGGTTATCCAAGAAAAATTTAGCAAAAAATGGTGACTGAGAATGAAAGTATGCTGAGTAAAGAACCTACCAGACATGTCAGGGAGAATCCTCCTTCAACTAGTTCAGCGGGAGTTTGTCATCATGACCTGAGGATAGCAAATAGGAATATTAGTTGATGAGAGCAGAATGTGTCAGTGGACATGTAAGACAAAAGACATTTATTTCTAGAGTATGCACAATTAAATTAGTTTTAAAGATGCATATTTTAGATTTCACTGAGGGGGAGGAAGCTAATTTTTAAAGAATGGGGCACATTTAAAAACTTATTTGAAATTCTTTAAGGTTAAAGTCCATTAAACCATCAACTATTTTCAGAATAAGGTGTTTTTATCAAAATCTTGAAGGTTAGTTATAGCTGATAACTTTTTCCTGTGTCAGTTCAGCTTTCATTTGATCTGCATGAGAATGGGCTGGATGGAGATTAAAACAGTAGGTAACAGTAAATTGCAAAGAACCATTATCCAAACCCTTTCAAACAGATTGAGATGGGTTTTGCTTTTAATGTGTTATGGTCAGCAAAGACCTAGCCCATGACCAAAGTTCACATCAGGGTTTCATGAAGATTTTTGGCAGGATTTCCTTTCTGACTCCTGCTTCTGTAATTCCTATTGTTTTGTGCATCCCAGCTGCAGATCCCATACAGCCTCTAGAGTGAGCACTCTTCCCCCCAAGCAGTCTCTCATTCCTTTGCTTTTCCTTCCTTTGCCAGAAAGTGGCCACCTGACCAGTTTTTTCTCTGAACTCTGTTTAAACAGGTGCAATACCAAGGAACTGAAATCCAGACCCTTCTCATAGCCCATATAAAAGGAAGAAAACAATCTTGGCTAGCCAGCTCTCAGCACTGAGGAGACCAGCATCTGTTTGGGAAGATAAAAGAAAAAAGCCTTCAGCCTCAGCAGCATTTCCTTTCGGTCTGCTTTGTTATTTATTTTGCCTTTTTATCATGATAGAATTGTAATATTGTACAAAGGGTATATGTCTTTGAAAATATACTTCTATTGTACAGACTCAACTTGAATAGGGTTTAGCTACTGCTGTGTGAAAGTCTTGTTAGCTATGGATAATAATGTAACACACTGAAAGAACAAATGTGAGGGTGATAACACTGGAAGACACACACTTCTCTAGTTACAAGTAGAAGACCAGAATATTAGATTAAATGCTTAACTCTGCTCTGATTAAAATCAAATCAACATTTAAATTTATGTAGATTTAAAGTTTTCTTAAATGTGACTATTTTTTTATCTGAAAGGTAATCATTACATTTTTCTATGTTTTATACATTTCAAGAAAGGGAAAATCCCAAAGTCTGAATTGGAAAGTGTGTATTTCAATCTAATGTAGATCCTGTCTTTAGATCCTGGCATTCACTCCTGTGCAAATTACTTAGGTATGAATAGGTTTGATTTTAAACTAATGAGTGCAGGTATATTCACCCCTCAAGAGAATCTGAGATTCTGTGAAGAAAAGTTATAAACCTTCTATCATTCCATCTAAGACCTGAAAATCTCTCCAGGACTATGTAACATAAATACTGCCAGGTTTATAAATGATTGCCTATATGAATTTTTTATCTACCGAAGTTAGTAAATTAGCAACCCAATTCAATTGTCAAAAATACTAGCAAAATAAATCCAGATTGCTTTTGGTATCAAATTATATTTGTGCATCTAAAAATATTTAATACTCAAATGTTCTCACAGAAAAAAAAAATTACTTGCTTTCTCATTAAGGTCCTGAAATGCTTTAATGCATACTATGAATTTGTTAGTGTGAATTTTAATGTAGAGGAGAATGCAGTGTGCTAAGTGATAGGCCAGTGTTTCATTACATTCATTTATGAAAAAAATAATTCTTGATAATATGAATGCATGAAAACCTGTTTTTGTAAAATAACTGCTTGGGGGTTGCCTTTAAAAATGTTTCACTACTTACCATAGAATCTGTATTTAAAATTTGCATTCCCAAAACTCTTACAGTGGCTTTTATACACTGTCTCCCTGGTATATCAAGGGAATGTACCTCTGGAGAAAGTAAGAAATGTGGGCAGTGAGAATCATATTGTCCCTGACTTGGTAGGGATTTAGCTCAGTTGAACTGCTGCAGACAATGTTTTGCACTACTTTCTTAATAATAGACTGGGATAGGTGAAGGTGGGGATATGCTGGAAAGATGTAGAAAAGCAGAAAATATATATTTCATGCTAAAGGAAGATTCTTTAAATAAATTTAATCTCATCAAAGCTGATTTTTAAAAGTATTTTTATTTTAGAGATAGGTTGTTAAATACTATTTCTATAATAGAAACTATTTTGATCTGTTTTATACTATGCTTGAAAGAATGTCAATTAAATTATCTTTCTACAGAAAGGCTTTTGACCTTAATATGCTTTATTTAGTGCATCATGTTTAAAATGACATGCTTACCTCTGCATACCATCACTGTTTGTTGCTAAAACATTACTTCATGAAGTTGATGTTACTATAGAAAGTCTGATGAGATAATTTGAAAATACTTTTGATTATACCTTGTGTGAGATTTATGTTCTGTGCTGACAATGTCTACTCAGATGTGTATAAAGCCTGATATTCTACAACCTCAGATATATTTAGTGAACAGTACCATTAACATATGACTAGTTTTGTTTCATTGTTATCAAGTTTCAGATGTTTAGTTCAATGATATGTGACAACATACTCACTGCATTAAATACAAAAGAAATAACCTTTCCTATGTGCAATGCTTCGTTTTTTTTTTTGGTTGACAGAGGAGTGATGGGGAATTGTACGCACATTCTTACAAATTGATTGCTACACATGGCTTTCTCCTGAATCTTCCTAGTGTAAATCCCAATACTTTCGGAGGGATAGGCATTCAGTGAAGCTGAGAGTAGTAGCTAGCTTGAGGCTAAGCATAAAAATGATATTCGGGTAAATCATCATTGCCTTTCGAAACTACTACACTCACAGGATGAAACAAACTGTCTTGAATTTCAACTATTTCCCTTTCTCACATAGATGCACTTTTCTCTTAGGGACTATATTAGCCTTGGTTTTGATTTTTGATGCAAATATTTCAAGATAACTTAAGAGACTGGATGTCACTTTAACACCCATTAGTAAATATTATGAACTACTAAATATTTTCCTCAGTATTTTTTAGTGAGTAAATTTACTGGAAGTCATTATATTTACAGTCCAAATTATCACCATTTTGATAATTCACACAAAATGCATATGTCCATATTTAAAAAAATTTTCCCCCTCCATCTACAAAAACAACATAGTATTTAACAATTGTTCACATTGTTCCAGACTCAAAAACTGATAGATTCTACAGGAATTCCAAGTTATTTTTGAGTTATTTTATGCACTATGATAATGTGAATTGGAAAATTCTTTAAATTACTTTGCTTTGTGATGTATTTATTGAGTACCTACTATATGACCCTGTCATAGGCAATGGTCAAACTAATGATAAAACCAAACCTGAAGTTGAATTAGTGAAAGGTAAATTTAACTGTTTCTGAACGTAACTTCCTTTTGTAGAATTTTTATTTTGCATTTAAATGTGAATAAAAACTTTGCAGTAAGCTCTTTATCCAGAGACCAGAACAGCCTTTTTCTTAATCACTTTGATCTCAATACCCAAGAATTTCCAATACTAAAAGCAGCCTACTTTTGTATTAACAAATTTTATTCAAAGGCCTTAATTTCAGTTTATAAACTTGTTAACTGACCCTAAATCTTTATGGTGCGTTTGAGTTTTGTACTTACCATTAAAAACAAAAAATCATAAGGCAGTTGAAGCTCCAGAAATACAAATAAAGGAACTACTATTTTACTACTTAAAGAAGCCTCAGGTATTATAAAATGAATATATGTTTTAAGTCCAGAGCTTTAAATGTCTAATATGAGTGTGTGTGTACAGATGCCTTCACTGGTTTGATAGAATAATCTAGAAATCAGCCTTTTGATTAAATATGAATCAAAACCACACAAAAATAATGAATACTTACAACAGTGTCATTTTTTTGAATTGTAATTCTTCCTGGGATGACTGAAATAACTCACTAGAAAAACAAGTTTTTTTTTTTTTTGTTTCTACCTTTATATAGTGACAATCATATGAGAAGACTTATTCCAGTTGAATCTCCAAAGTTTATGAAATACCAAGAATAATTTCTCATTATGTAAGACTACACAAGTAAAAAATTAAATGTTCACAAATATTTACATAATGTAGAAATTAATGCAATGAAAGGTTTACTGGAATTTAATGATTCTATCTGTGCTTTTCCTAGGGGATATGGATTAAGAACCAAAAGGAAAACACACACACACACATACACACACACACACAAATACAAATGTAACAACCAAATGTAATTAATCTTGAGCTTCAATTTATTGAGTTATCCCTTCTTTCACATTCTTTATTTTTGGGTGAGAGGAGACTTTTTAAAAACCATTCAGAGAACAAAATCATGACAGAGCTATGATCAACTCATCTAACATGACCATAAATATAAATGGAATTAGTCCACCCATTAAGATAAATGTTTTTCACACTGCATCACAAAGCAAAAGCCAATGTAAGTGGCTTAAATGAGACATCTATAACGAGAACCATCAAAGTTGAACATGAAAAAGATGGACACAGGTGTACCAGGAAAGCACAAAAGAAAGCAAGCATTGCCAGTTTAACTTCAAGGAAGAAATCCGAGGCAAAAAAAGACAAAGATCATTCCCATTGTAAATTAAACAAACTCCCCCCAAACCTAAAAGATATCATATGGAATGTGCAAGCAGTAGTCTTGTAAAGAGAAGGTTTTTAGAAATTCATGCAAGTGTCCTGTATTTCGCCAAATGTCACTGAAAAATTATGATTCCATTTTTTTAAAAAACAATGGCACTGCTCTTCTGCTCTAGTCAATTATTAGGATTACCTTATTAGGCAGAAAGCTTCACTTGTTTTTAGGAAAACAAATAGTTTAGGTAAGTAATTGTGTCAAAATTTTTCAATATGAAGCAAATTAAAATTGCAAGGAAAGTCTTTCCTACTATAAATCCCTCAATTGTTTCTTCAATAGAGAAAGGAGCAACCAACCTGAGTCAGTGAATGATCCTGAAAACCACCTTGTTTTCTCAGGCAGACCACATCTGAACAGATTCTGAGACCTGTCTAAAGGGAGATGTCACTGCTATGACTGAGGAAAGATGATAATATTGGCTCAATTTTACTTTCTGTTCCAAGACAAGTTTCAAAACAGCTGGAGTCAAATTGAGAGATTTGATTTTATGAAGGTTCAAATGGTGACAGGTTTGGAGGAATTGAAAAATTCATGCTAAAAGGAGCACACTGGCTTCAACCATTCTTAGTTAAGCTTTTTTTAAAGTGACATGTTGCCAAAGTTGATCTTAAACTCCTAGGCTCAAACAATCCTCTACTGTAACCTCCTGATAGCTGGAACTATAGGCTTGCATCACTATACCCAGCTCCTATTAGTTGTGTGGTGGTTTTTGGTTTTTTGACTTTTTGGGGATTGAACCCAAGGATGTTATACCACTGAACTACATCCCTAGTCCTTTTAATTTTTCATTTTTTTGAGACAGTGTCTTATCATTTAAGTTGCCTTGTATTTGTGGTCTCCCTGGCAACTGGAATTACTGACATGTACCACCAAGTCAATTTCTTTACTGTCTTTTGCATTATGGGAGACACCCAGGAAAACAGTCAAGTGCTATTACAGAAATAGCTGAACCACAAAAGAGAGGCTAAGAGAAGGAAATGCCAACATTTGTTCTACATTCAAAGATCACCTTTTAAAGCCGTTGGAGAAGTAGGCAGTATAATATGATTACATACCCCATAAAATATTGTTACTTTTACAGTAGTGATTAGAACACTTAAACAAGTACCAAGTAACAAGTCTTAGAAAATTTTTGCAAAGGTACGAATGTCTGCTTTCTATTACACAGGGAGGGGTATACCTTTTGTTTTACCATTTTGTTAACAAAGTGTAATTGGAGAGGCAGTTAACATGTTTCTACTCACATTTACACAACTGTATACCTACTCCTTACCTGTCTCCTGCACTCTTACAAATTTCAGTTTCTTTTAACAAAAGACCTCATGAACTTATTAGTAGGGTCTCTGAAGCACAGGGGAAACCCACCTAGAAATAGTCAACTACTATGCATTTTTAAGAAGTAGTTTTTAAAAAGACCAATGAGGTGTTCCTTTTTTTTTTAAATTCCTTGAAACATGTAAAAATTTCCCCCTAGCATGTACATGAAAAAAAATGCATTTCCAGAAATATAGAAAAAACATGAAGCCACTTTCATGGCCATCACACATTGTACAGAACATTCTAGAGAACAATGGCAAGACACACAGAATTTCTCAACAAGAAGGCAATTTTTACCCTGAATTTACATTGCAAATAATAAGTCATAAAGTGGGTTTTTTCTAGACCAATGATGACAGAAGAAAAAATTTTAATTTAATAATAGTAGTGAACTCCCTTCAAGGCATTTAAGGTATAACTTCTAATAAAGGTAGTCATCTTTTAAATCTTACAGTTTCTATTTCCTTTTCTGTGTTGAATCAGAAAAGACCCATCAGAAAAAGTAATTCTCAGGTTCTGTGAATACCTCTAGAGTCAGAAAGTAAAAATACATTTTATCACGACTACATATGAAAATGTTTAATTCTTTAGCAATTTATGACTACAACTACTAATCTCCTAATCCCCATCCCAACATGGTAAGGTTCTACTTTAATGCAGTGTAAATGAAGACTAGAGGAGTAGATCAGTAAAAGTGATAGATACACTTTCAGAGGCAGAGCACCCAGTACAGTGTGTTAAGAATCATAAATTAGCTTTTTTAATTACATCCTACCTTGAAGAAAAATGGGCCATATTTCAAAGTTGTAGTTTATCTTTTAAACACTCTATACATGTCAGTTTAAATAAGGCATTACTTTCTGGAACATTACATTCAAAGTAAATTGGTTACTGGACATTCCAAACAAATACTAATCGTGTTGTAAAAAATGTGAAGTGAAAAAGAAATTTTCAAAAATTTGGTCACATAAACACAACCACTATTAGCAATGTATTTATGTTACAATCATTTCCCTATGTAAATGGAAGTGATATTTTAATCACATTTAAATAGTTTGTTTTTAACACAAGAACAAAAATTTTATCAAGAAAATGGTATTTAGGGAACTTTTAATAAATTGCTTTCAATGTCCCACAAAGATTATTTTCTCCAATAAACATGTCAGAGAATGAACTTACAAGTTATTTTGGAAGGAAATTTGAAAGAACTAAAATGACGGGAAAAATAAGAAATGAGGCGTCTAGACTTCCCTAACCTTGAGGAATAATCAATATAGCTATTTCTGATCATTTCATTAAACTAACTGCTATTTTTATTCTTCATCCATTTTATTGATTTCAACTAAAAGACCCTCCTACAAAATAATTATCCAGATCCTTGGTTTAGTTTATTTGAAAATTACTCAAAAATTTTCAAAGACATAGTTAATTATTGGTTTTAAGATTTGTCTATATGCCTTCTAATTTTACACTTTCACTAACTTATAGTATTAAATAACATCTGGAAATTTTTACTTTCTTGATTCCTTTAAAAAATAAACAATTCCTAATCATTTTTCCCCCCATTCCCTTGGCAGTTTCGCCTTTACAATTCTTTTGTTAAGTTTTCCTAGAAAGGTTCTTTAAACACATATTTTAAATTTTACCCAATTCTAACTAGTTGCTCTGCAATTTCTCTATTTTGTAAAAGAGAATGCAAAGTAGAAAAATGCATCTTTAATGTCAGTATGATACTCAAGATATATATTCCTTAAAATGAAAACCTATTATAAATCAAACCATTCTGGTCGTAAAAAAAAATAAACAAGAATCAAGACATAAACCATTGCTGACCTAACCCTGAAGCTGAGAAGCCACCAACAACAAACTAAATTCTTTTATCTGTCAGTCACATCGTTAAGATTAATTTTTTCAATATGATTATATCATTTGTGGACAGAAGGTTGGAGAAGCAATGGCAATTTTAGTTCATCTACTATCAAGACACATGAGAGAATAATAGTTGCAAATTCAATGCTGGATTCCAGATTTTTAAGTTCAGTGCAACTTATCTTCTGGACTGCTAATTTTTTTTTTAAACTTCTACTTCTTTGGTGGAACTAAAGCATATGTTCCAAAGTAGTGAGCCATATCTCTATTTTAATGATTAACAGTCACTATGTATTAATGTTCACTTAATCCAATCTAGATACTCTGGGAAGGAGAATGAGTAGATTTACCAAACCTGGGTTTAACATCCTAAAATATCTGGGGGCCAGGACACAAAAACAGTTTTGGAGAGACTGTTCAATTCTAATTAGAGTACAGCTATTTAGAAGTGCCTGTAAAAGGGCCTTTTTGAGACGTGAGTTTTGTGTTACAGGCATAATAATGTTACAATATTTATATATTATATATATATGTTTATAATTTATACTTAGTAAGATTCACTGTTTTATAACTGATCACTAGTCACTTTTGCATACTTAATACTGTCAGATTTTAATCAGCAAGTTTTAAAACCCAGAAAAGTGTTCAATGGGAGGAGAGAAGGAATCTATATATCCTTAGAAACAAAAATGTTCTTAAAAAAAAAAAAATCACTTGTATCTAGGACTAGAGTTGACTTCAATACTTCAAAAAAAAAAAAGTGTACTTACAATCAAAACTATATCCTTACACTTAAAATACCTCATAATAATTAGTTCAAAACATACAAAATATTACAAACACATTATAAACACAAACACACTATGAAACAGCAGATTCTTCTGCAAAAAAAAAAGCTAATCACTTGGATGTGTATGTATTAAACCTCTTAGCTCTGCTTTTTCAAACAATTAACAGGAAACTCTTTCCCCTCTAACATTCACATAATTCATGTCTCAAGAAACAAGATAGGTAGAGGGTCTATGTTGTTTGGTGTTTTCATAAACCTTGAAAGTATGAGTTGAACATAATTGGGTGTTCTAGAAGACAGAAAATTGACTATGACAGGGCAAACTCTTAAAAAAACACCCTAATGATCAATAATGTTAAAAATATCTTATGAAATGTTTTAATCTTCTGAGAAGGTCTTGAGAGAGTATGCTTGGAATCAAATAAACCAATACTACACCTTTTATAATTAATTAGGCCTAATAATTTCTAAATATATTTAAGAGCAAGCAACCAAGAAAGTATATCCTCCACCTACAATTCATTTAAAACTACACGGCAAATTTCTGGTAACAATTTGATTTAGAAGGAATAATTAACTATTCCATGACTCCACTTTTGATGTGAACAGGCATAGCCTAATTCCAATAATGCCATCACTGACCTTTCTAACTCAGTCCACATTGGTTATAAAAACAATTATCATTCTGAGTTTTGTAAGCTCCATGTCAGCAGGAGGTACAACTGGCTTGGAAGCTGTGTGATAATGCCTAAGGGAACAATTGCTTCATGTTACTCAAAGATGACCCCTTTCTACTCATAAAGGAGCAACAGTGACAAGCTCTCATCAAGTTTATCACTTAACTGGAAAGGTGTATAAAAGCATGAGGACTGCACATTTCACCAACAATTTTTCATGTGAAGTTATACATTTAAATTTCCATAACAGCATAAGAAAAAAAAAAACATATTTTCTGGAGAAGTATCTGTTAATGCATATGTGTTTGCCTAACAATAGGTACCAGTTCACTAACACTGCAAAATCACACCCTACATTTGATCCACTCTAAAATAAAAGTGCTAAAATACTACTAATAAAAGGACTAAACAGCCAGACTCTTGGATATTTACATTTAAAAGCTAAAGCAGTGTACTATTATTACAAATTTTAGAAACGCACAAAACTGAAATTAATATTATTTTGGTACTAGGGATCAAACCCAGGGGCACTCTACCACTGAGCCACATCTCCTAGTCCTTCATTTTGAAACAGGGTCTTGCTAAATTGCCCAGGCTGGCCTCCAGTTTGCAAGACTCCTGCCTTCCCAGTTGTGGGATTATAGGTGTGCATAAACAAACCTAGCTCAAATTATTTTTTTTAACAGCATATTAGAAGACAAGAAAACTCAACAATATTTAAGCCTACATTACCTTCCCATACTTTTAAGTCTTTCTTCTTTCTTTGTAGCTTCAGCCTATCAAATACACCAGCTGGTAGATTTTAAGTATTCAAAAAATATTGAATTCAAAACAATGATTAATTATATTCATTTGACTTATATAAGAATACATGTTTTTCTGGTCATCTTGAAGTTAACAAAAGAAAATAAATTCCTGGACCACTTTTCTCTGCATATAGAAATTAAGAATTGAGAACCAAGAAAAGTCTAATTTCAAAAAGATCCCGAGGAACTACCAATAAATAAACACTGCATGGGAAAAAGCTGAATCTTAACAGCTCAGAAATCCCCTTCCAGATTTTACTTATATTGCAAAAGGGGCAATTAATAGGCTTTTATTTTATTTTTTAGATTTCCATGAAATCATGATGTCAAATCTGACAGTATTATTCAGCTGGACCTATGAGAAGTTTCCAACTGAATAGCCAGGGCTCAGCTCAGAAAGACTATTTTAAGTTTTTAGAACAACTTCTACTTCCTCTAGGATAGATTTAAGGCAATGATTATGTTTTCTAATAGTATACATATATAAATATGCAATATCCATACATAATAGGAATGAATATTAAAGTTTAAATACATACTTATATCCTGGTATTGTTAATTAGGCCACAAAACATAGTAACCTGTGTTTGCTGCACTGGACATTCAAAGTGTGAAACTGCAATATCTTCTTTATGAGAGAGACTTCAATGGCATTTGAATATGTCATCACAGTTTGTAGAAATTGGCAGGTAGAATATTTAGTTATAAAATATTAATGATAATCTCAACCACATGACTATTTCTTTATGAATATCTATTTTAGAAAACTATTTTTTCCTAACAGTGCAAAATACTAACTCATGATTTTGATTACTCAATTACCTTAGAATTACTGCTAACTTAAGCAATTACATCTTACATTTTACTTTAATGATTCATTATAACCAAAAGAGGAGGTAAAACAAGAAAGGAAGTAATAATTAAAGTGCCATATAAAGTGATAGACTACCTTAATTCTATCATGGCAAGGATGCTTGATGTTATTTCCATTAGATATGTAAGAAAATCTAAGCACAGAAATGAATTTTTCTTATAATTTAGTCATTAACAAACTAGACAAAAGATTTGAAACTGTATCTGATATTAAGGTGTATGTTCTTCAATTTATAGTAATTTACCAAGCAAACATTATCCCTTGTGCCTTCACAAGTGAGGTAAAATGGCAACACCTGAGAAACAAAATGTTCATAGTCATCATCTGGGGAAGCATGTTACTTCTTATGAATTTACCTTAACATAATTTAAAGAGTTTCCCTGATGTCATGTATTCTCTGATGCTCTGGCAGACTCAGTAATAAAGAGAGATATGTATGATGTTATACTTGAAGACTAAATAGAAATTGTTAATATTCCTTACAGTATATGTAAAAAAAACAGTATTTAAAATTATAGAAAACATTTTTTCAGAGCTGACATACTAATGTAGCAGTTTTCAATTTAGATTATACACTCTACAGTAAAGAACTGAGCATTTGTATCTTGTTAAAAGATCAACTTCCAAGATAAAACTGATGTATACTTCTTCAGTAGATTAATTTCTGAGATCATCACTTTAGTTACATAAAAGCGTAATGGAAGTTTTAATGTTTCTTTTCCAGCTTTATCAC
Source organism: Sciurus vulgaris (assembly GCF_902686455.1). Classification (NCBI taxonomy): domain Eukaryota; kingdom Metazoa; phylum Chordata; class Mammalia; order Rodentia; family Sciuridae; genus Sciurus; species Sciurus vulgaris. Next base: position 91,904,355 of record NC_136466.1, read on the forward strand.
ACAATGTAACTTATTTCCACTAGTGAGGCAATTCCAATTTCACAAGTGGTTATTATCCACACCCTGTCTTTTAGTTTTACTATAAATTACTATCTGGAAAAACCTGCAAATTGAAATATTACTACCCTGTAAATTCATACTGTACATTAAGATTTTAGGTAGTCTCAAATCTATTACTTAAATGCCACTTGTAATCTTAATATTTAATAAAACTATTATGCAGGAAAATGTTTTTACTTACAGAATATTGGTTACATAGAGCACTAATACACTTTGTATACGAACTGCTAAAATAAAATAGATTAAGGGATGGAATTGTCAGACTATGTATATTTAAAAATCGTAAGAATAATTATTTTAAATTTTAAAGATGTTTATTTGGAAGCACACAAAACTAAAATGTCTATTTTAGTCCATCAACTCAAAGGGAATTACAAGCTAATAGACACACATGTCTATGAATATCCTTGCCATGATTCTAAGACTTAGAATACCTAGAATAGAGGACATTACATTTTGATTTGAAAAAATATTTAAATTAAATTTTTTACATATACAATGAGTAGATAAATAATATCACTTCCAGAACAAAAAAATTAAAGATTAATGAAAACAGTTGATACCAAACAAAACTTTTTTTTTTTACTTCTGAGTCAAATTCTACACACTGCAAAAAGATAGAAGTCCAGACTTTAGTTCTGAAGATGATTTTTAAGTGCTTTTAACATTTATCAAGGCTGCAAAGTCTGTCAATAAATAAATCAAATTAATATCTGTCAGTAAGTCATGAAGTCTGTAATAAATGACTAAAGCAAGTTGAACATGTTTAGAACATTGACTCATACTTTTTGGCATCATCATGAAAACTCTGTGAATGATCGACACATCATTTCCAATGTCACCAATAAGGCCTCTGTATGGACTCCAGGACACACTTTCAAATTCTCGGGCAGTTCCTTCAGAATATTTGGGAGCTTCTGCAATGTCTTTATATTTCTAGCATAAAGATCCAATAACCAGTCAGTATGAGAACTGGTGGTTTCTTTATAACTTTTACAAGGCATACGCAGCTCATTTAGATGAGTTAACCCTTTGAAAGCTAAGAAGAACTCTGAAGATAAATCAAAAATCGAACAAAAATTTAGCAACATCCTACTAAGTAAAAATGAACCAAATTCAAGTTGCTGGTGGTAAAAATGTTTCTCTGCTTGTGCATGAAAGTTCTCCACTGTGTCTTCTATTTTTGTAATAGCAAATAGTTCTTCCTTGATTTGAGGTGATATCACATAATCCAAGGGCAATTCCCCCTTGGAGTTTCTCTGCTGTAAAAGCACTGGACCTGTGAAAAAGAAAATGCAAAATGTTAAGGGTAAAATATTTTTATTTTGGCAACTTAACAGCTGTTCTCTCTCTTCTTTGATTTTCCAAAGCATACAGAATTCTGTTTACAATCATAGTTTTCACTAATTCATGTTTGCATAATTAACTGGCTATATACTAACTGCCTAATAAAGGTGCATTAAAAAAAACAACAAACCATAATTCTGTGAATTGCCCACCTCATGAGTTTAAAAGTATATGGATTAGTTAAATAAACAGTATATGACTATAAATGAAAAAGGCTTTTAGAAAACTTTATTACCATCTTAAAATAAGAATTTTGGTGTTTCCATAAGGAATTAACATAATACATTTTTTCTTAAATTCCGTAAGAGTCCTAAGGTTGTCACATAATATCATCAAGAAGGAAAAGTAGTACCCTTTTCCACTGGTGATCAACAATTCTGGCAGTACAAAGTCCAGAAAACCTTACTTCTTTTATCCTTGTTTTGCTTAATTTCAGTTTAGGCAAATGATTCCAAAAAATTAAGTGTTAATTATTCTGTATCAAACTCAGATCTTATCCATCTAAGCTAAATCTACCCAATATTTAGGAAGTACTGAAGATATAGTTTATGCCCTAGGTAGTAAAGGATAATGTGGTGGGGCAAAACAAGAAGAACACATTATTTGGTGACACAGAAAAATACAGGAGTATTAGTACCTTAGTCAACCAAATCTTACAATTATTTATGCACTTAGTTATAAATAAGATGTTAGAATGGATATAAAGGTTTTAGTACTAGCAGACATCTCAGAAAGTCATATTATATAGATTATATATCAGACAGAGAAGAAATTATAACCATTAAAACCCTTTTTTAAAAAAATTTTTAGTTGTAGATGGATACAATATCTTTATTTTACTTATTTATTCTATGCGGTGCTGAAGATTGAACCCAGTGCTTCATTTGTGTCTGAGGTAAGTGCTCTACCCCTGAGCTATAACCCAAGCCCCTGTTAAAACTCTTAATGATAACTCTGTTCAGACATACATAATGACCTAGACATAAAATGTATTTCATATAAAAATCAACCACTGAAGATATAGGATTAGTGTATAATTTATGGGAAAAAAGAATTCTAAATTAAAATTAATTTTTTTCCTTGAGTTGACATAAAAAAAATCCATTTACTCCTTTTCAAAAAAAAAAAGGAAAGAAAAATATTATGAATACCTAAAGAAAACAAAAGTCTGAGAAATAAATATGTTCTTAAAATTATTGCTCTCATGATTGAGCTACTCAAAATGGACAGATAATACAGTTACTATAATGATAACGTCAAACCATGTGACAGGTTTAAACCAAATATAACTGAGGCAAAATAAGTCTTATACAATTGCCAAAGGACCCTGATAAATTTAAGAACAAACAGATTTCCTCTTCCAGGTCAAGGAGTTCATCCATTTACTATTCTTCACTAGTAAAATTCAAATTGGTTGGTGGAAGGCTAAACTCTAAGAAAATGGACTTAATATAATAATATAATATCTCATATTAAAACTACACGAAGCAAAACCAACTATTTGCATGAATGTCAGATACAAATTGAGTACAAAAACAAAATATTTAGCTTAGGAATAGAATAGAAAAATAAAACATTTAGGAAGCAGAATATTATGTTTAGTAAAAAATAATACTAGAAAAGAAGGCAAAAGAACCAAAATATATTGATTATGAAATGATGTTAGTAAAACAGACACACTAATGCCTTTAGGGGGCAGGAGAAGACTATAAATAACCAAATGTCTTATGCTATCATGCTATACAACCTTTCTTAGATGTATATAAAGCAAAAAGGGAAAAAAAGACATAAAGATAATGTGCTTTTTGTTTTTATGCAGAATTAACTGCTTTAATTATGGGATAAAATCATGTTAATTTCTAAGATTAGAGCAAATAAAAGCAATGGGAAATTTACATAAATTTGTTTTTGTTTTATAAGCTCATCAATTTTTTTTTGCTTTTCTTTTTAAAACAAATCGGTTTGAATATTTTGATGTAAATTAGCAATATGCAGTTCAGGATATAAGAATGTTATTGAAAAAAAGGAAAGGGCCTGCTGAAAGCAAAGATTTAATATCAGTAGAAAAAGCTTTAGTTGAATATTAAGCTTAAGTTAACCTTCTTCATAAAACCCCTGCACAACAGTTATTACCATTTGAAAATTCTCCTACTTTAATTTAATTGACTGCAAAATGTGAATGAAGAAAAAGATTCTAGGATATCTTTTTCACAGTCTGTAAAGATATGCCTCATAAAAATAATACTGAGTTAGCAGTTACATATAAAAAGCTTGAAAAAATTCAAGTAATCACGTGAATGTTTACATTCACTTACTAATAAGCTTTCAGAGATGACTAGTTCACAGGGGTTTCATATGTTAAGTAAAAGGATTAATATCTAAAACCAATATATTCAATTAAAAAATCCACTCTCATACATGAACCTTTAGACTTAACAATATATACATGCATATATATATGAAAAAGCTTTTATTGCTACAAATAAAAGGTGGTTACATTCTAGGAGACTTTTTATCCTTACTTTTTTACTAACAGGAAATGAAAATCTCTTTCCTTACAGGTTTTAAATATAAAATGCTATCTACCTCCAAGGGATTCTTCAAAAAACTGGATAATTTATCAAAACCCATTTAGCATAAATGCACTCACCCCCATGCTGTAGTAGCAGCTTGCCAATTTCTACATGTCCGTTTGACAGTGCATCATGCAAAGGAGTCACCCCGTCCACTTGAGTGAGCAGATCTACCTCTGGACAACGTTGCAAAATTTCCTGGACACACACTGTGTTGCCATAGTTACAGGCTTCATGCAAAGGCGTCCAGCCAGCATTGTCTAAATTAGAAATCAAGGCAAGTTTTAAAACAGCAGAAGTAGGACTTTTGGTAGTAAACTACTAATGTTCTACTTCTCTCATCAGTATAATTTTGTAGGCACTTCATATTAAAACCCAAACTTCGCTAAAAATACCCAGTTTAAGTACATTTTTTTGAAGAAAAACAAATTTAAATAATTAAAAACAATATAAAAATATTAGTGTTGAGATATAAACAAAATATAAACACCAAAAATGTTTCTACACCATTAGCTATAATGAATTTCTTGGTTTTGCTAACGGCAATATTTTAAATATATTTTAGGTAAATTAACTCAAGCGATTTTTCTTAATGTTTCTTAATGACATAAAACTGTTTAATATCACAAATATTAAGACACTGTATGAAACCACAAAGATTTAAAACTTACCTTTAACATTGATGTCTATTCCTGGCAAAGAAAGAAGAAGAATCAATTTCTCCACTTGGTTATTTATGCAAGCTCTATGCAGGGCTGTTTCTCCTGCCATAAAAAATTAATAGATTATTCCAGAGAAGACAAGATATCAACTAAAGAAATAATCAAAGGGCATGAACTAGGAGATCTGGCCCCATGCCAGAAAATTATTTATTGAGTTTTCCTTCTGACTGGTTTAAACATCTCTTGCATTAGAAAGTGTGTATGGTGGGGGGATTCCTACCAATCCATACAGCTTCTGTTCTAGCAGCAATTCAGAAATGAAATTCTATAGCAAAAGGTTTAACATAGGCATTGTCTCCCCCTAGTTCAAGTTTTAAAGCTTCAGCCCTGCTATAAAATCCCCAAATGATCAGAGAACACCAAAAATACTGGGTTTTGCAGCAATAAAAGTTTAGAGTGCAATTGCCCTCTCTTAAATTTATTCATGAACCTGCATTAAATGTATGGCTCCTTTTTATACAGCATTTATAGCTTAATTCAAATGAATGTTTCTGGCTAAGCACGAGTGCCTCTACACACTCAAGTATAATTCAGAACTTCAAATCCATTAACAGATGGTTTGCTGCTTCTCAATAGGCTGTCTGGCTTGGCTACAGCAGCACAGAGAGGGAGAAATGGAGGAATCTTAATATAAACACCACACACACACATACATGAAAAAAAAAATCTCTAGTACCATTTAAAGCTGAACAAGAGTAACGAATAGAAAGGCAAAGTTTTTGCTAGGAGGAATGCAATTAATGGCTGCTGGCTAAAATTAACTATATCTGTCTTGTTATAACCAAGATTAATAAATTATAAGTGATGATTTTGATGTAAATTTTTAAAAACTTATTATAGGTGGCTGCTTAGGAAACAAAATGAAATACTGAATCACACTTGTTCTTGCTATAAAATACTAAGTAGTATATTTTTACAGTGTTCAGTTTTACAGATAGCTCTGTAACTTCTACTAAACATTACTTTTACATGCACAGAAAAGCTTTTCAAGTTTTTCTCTATTATTTCTCAATTCTCTTCCTCTCCCCCAGTTCCTTCTGCTGTTTAGACTATCATTCATTAGTATATAAGTGATAGCTGGTACATTTAGTACATTGAAAATACATAGGTTTAGAGCAATGAAGTACATAGGAGAATAATTCAAATGTTGATTACAATATCACTCAACACTTGAGATCACAGAACTAGGATTGGAGTTATATGATTGAACAGTGACATAAACACTGAGGTCTTTTCTGTAACACTAGAACTGGTTTTTGTTTTTTCTAAGTTTTTTGCCTACAGACATATATAGCTTTTGGTCCTCACTCAGCCCCTTACATGCTCTGTGACCTTTTGAAGATATTTCTCCATCTGCAAAATGAGGCTAATAGTCTTTGTGGGGTTGTTTGTGGTGTGCATTTCTAAGGCAAGTGCAGGGTTTAGCATAGTACCTGGCATATAATGTGGATGGCTCTCTTTTTCTGCTTTCCACATATATCATTGAGTTGCTTGAGTATGAATGAAGAACTAAAACTTGATTTAGAATTGGGAAGAGGGCTTATTTTCTAACTGAATATTTAACTATATCCTACTCATGTTTCTTAAAAGCTATGGATCATCCCACTGTATTGACGTGGCAAGGGTGTGCTATCTGGGGAATCTATGACCACCCTACCACACCAATGATTAGCACCTATACTTGCTGATAAAAAATATATGCACACCCACTTCTGTGGTCTCTATAATTTGTCCAATGGAAAGAATGGAAATCATCTGTCAATCATATTGCTATGCCTAAGAACGCTGGAGAACTTATGGGTTTTGCATGTTTGCCTAAAACTTTTGATGCCCACTTTCTAGATCTGAAAAGTTCCTTGTCACTCATAATTCCTACAAATAAGATAAAGCTTATGAACTTTTAATAGAAAATTCTGTTCTTTCTTGTTCTTTGAATTTAATTGCATTAAAAATTTTAATACAAATTTCACAAAATGATTTTCCTATGTGTGTTCCAAGTAACTTTTAACACTAAGACAACCAGCTTACTTAAATAATAAAGTAGATGAGAATAAATTTGTCATATTTAGAATAGATAAAATTATAATTATAAAAACTTTAAACAATATTTATAAAATTTTTGATACATAAATACTATTTTAAACCAAACCTGGATGACTTGATGAATTTTTTAATGTTCTAGTCCATTCAGTCTTCTATAACAGAATGCCATAGAGTAGGTTGCTTAAGAACAGAAATTTATTTCTCACAGTTCTGGAGACTGGAAAGTTCAAGATTGAGAAGCCAATAGATACAGCATCTTGAGAAGTAACTTCCTGTCTCATGAATGACTGTCTTTTGCTATGTCCTCATGTGGCAGAATGAGGAGGGGGACTCTCGGTGATGTCTTATAAGGACATTAATCCCATCAGTGAGGGTTTCACCTCCATGACCTAATAATTTTCTAAAGTCAGTTAAATTTCCTAAGGCAACAAGGAACTAAGGAAAAAAAGAAAGAAACTTCAGACAGATGAACATTTTATCCTGGCAGAAAAAAATAATAGCAATCAGCAGCACTAAACAATACTGCCAGTTGTCAAATCCTTTCTGTTTTGTAATAATATTGTCTTTTATATTTCTTAGAAACCATGTTTCTTAAGCATGGCCACTCTCTCCTATACTAATGCAATGTTTGCCACTAAGGTGACTCTTTACAGGAATGACTCTACCTGTTATTAGTGACTTTGTGTTCTTAGCTGAATTGTACCAATCATCTTTTGAAGTTAAAAGAATAAATAAATAAATTCCTGTTAGCTAAAGAAAAGTATTTCAATACTTCTCAGAAAGGAGGGAAAATAAATGCAAAAATTGGAAGGACAATTTTGACATTTAGATTAATAAAGTGAATAATAAATAACTAAATGTTAATTTATAATGCTGTCTTTGTTTCCCCCAGCTATGTGTTTGTCTGGAAAATGCTACTTCTATTTGTATTTCTGCATAGCAGCCGTTTGGCTCAGATAAAATATCTAATTCATAATACTGGTAAATGTGCCAAAAAGTCACACAAACCAGAAGGTTCAAAATAATTTCTATCAACTCTACACAGTGTGTTTGAGGAAGAGCAGATTGTTGTAACTTTAGTGCTTACAATCAGGAAGCATTCATAAACAGAGGCATTTAAACATTTGTGTTCATCTGACACATCAAAAATCAGGTAGGAAAAGTCAATATTTATTGTCATCTATTTTCCAGTACTTAATGATAATTATAGTAACAGCAATAATTAATAGTAATAAAATGGTAATAAGGAACATTTTTGGAACTTATTATAAATCAGACATTGGCTAAATGTTTTACATATTTGGGATTAATCTACCATATTAGACTCAAAACAATCTTAAATTGTTCCAAGTATACAGGGATTTCTTTAGCTCTACAAGAAATCATACTGAAAATATTTTTTTTGTTGTCCTAGAATATAGACTCCAAGAAAAGAACTGGAACTAGAATCACCCCCTCTTGCAGTGGCAGTATTCCCAATGACTTCCTATTGAAGATTTTCTAATTTTCTTTTTTTTGGAGGGGGTACTGGGGTTTGAACTTGGGGGCACTCAAACACTGAGCTATATTCCCAGCCCTATTTTGTATTCTATTTAGAGATAGGGTCTCATGGAGTTGCTTAGTGCCTCACCGTTGCTGAGGCTGGCTTGAACTTGAGATCCTCTTGCCTCAGTCTCCTGAGCAGCTTGGGATTACAGGTGGGTGCCACCATGCCTGGCTAGGTTTCCTATCTTTAATACTGGTACTTGATTTATATTGATTAAGTCCCCTGCCATTTTTGTGTTGTGTATGTGTGTTTCTCTGGCTAGAGTTGCTAACATTTAATTGTGAACCAGAACTCAGTGTTTGATTTTTTTAAACAAATAGAGGCTACCAAATGTGATATACCTATTTCACATTTCCTTCCGAACATCTGGGAGTGGGGTATTAGTAGGGAAGATGGGTGTCACAGGATGAGAGGAGTGTGAGTTACGTTTGCCACGAGGACTTTTATGAGCTATGCTCTTTATAAGGCATGACTTTAAAATTTGGTTTGCTTCCACACCTGTATATTGCCTTCTCTGTCACCAACTCTTTCTAGATGCACAGAAAACAATTTATCCTTTGATGCCAGAATCTCCTGCATAAATAAGACTGGAGTAAAAGTTCCACTCAGTACATGTAAGTTGAGTGATATTTATTTGAAGAACCAGGGCAAGGATAACATGCTTTACTAAACCTAGAACAGCTTATAGTGGGTCCATGGTATCCCTTTTCCCATTTGTTATGATCAGCAGTGTGTGAATGGTTCCAGAAGTCAATAAAGACCCTTCAGAATAGCAGCAAATAAATTCCCAGATAGGCAATATCATTCAGGTGGCAATAGCAATTTTCTGCTACCATGCCAGCAAAATGGAACAAAATTTAAAATCATCAGTGATGTGGCCAAATTCTAGATTGTTAATCCAGTTATTTATCAAAGAACTGTTTGGTTCTAGAAATCAAGAGCCAGGCCAAGTATTGTGGTGCATGCCTGTAATTCCAGTGAGTCATGAGGCTGAAGCAGAAGGATCCCTAGCTCAAGGCCAGCTTGGACAACTTAGTGAGACCCTGTCTCAAAATAAAAACAAAAAGGATTGGGAATGTAGCCCAAAGTTAGAGTAACCCTGGGTTCAATCCCTAGTACTGAAAAAAAAAAAAAAAAATCCAGCAGTAAAACGCAAGAACTGGTGAGGAGGGAAAAAAGCATATTTTCTGTGCTTTTGTGACAACTGCTAGGTTTTGCTCCTGGCACAGGCTGAATCATCATTCTGCTGAGGCAGGGCAGGGCCTGGAGAGGCAGGTAGTCTTCATCCATAAGAAGGGACTTCTTTTTCAATTGAGGAGCAATCACTTGCTATTGAATAAGACATTGATTTAGAGTTTTCAATGATACAATAGCTTTATAAAAGAGAGTTAAATAAAAGACTAGATAGGAAAGATAGATAAAACTCTTAATATTATTAAGGCAGTGGAAGGGCCTGAAATGCAAAATCAATAGCAAATATGGCAGTGTAGTACTTATATAAATCACCCTACAGGGCCTGGAACAGCCCTGAGAGGGAAAATAGTATTCCCCAATGAACAGCTTCACACCTGCGGTCTCCAGCAGCCTTTGTCCTGCTCATTTTTGGCTACTGATTTTGCCTCCTGTATCACTGAGAAAAACAGAAGCAATAGAACTCACAGGTCGTTGCATCTTCCTAACACCAAAGCTGGGACCTCCTTGATCTTCACCACTCTTTTCCCTTTCCTTTGGTCACTGGGGAAGAGGTATCCCTGCCTCTTCCTCTTTCTCATTCCTTCGCAAACGGCAGCTGAAGTTAGTCCTCATTTTCTGTAACATCCATTCTCCTCTGTACTGCTGGGTCATTCAAAAACAAGTAAATATACTCTAGGATAACTCTTTGCAAATTTTAATGTGCATATGAATCACCTAGGAATTTTATTAAGCTACAAATTCTAATTAGAGTTATAAGGCTCTAGTATTTATCTTTTAAAAAAGCCTCTTGATTTCACACACATGTACTCCAGCTCTCTCCTCATGTTTTAGCAACCTTTCACAGCAAAATTTTTTGATGGGTGTCTTCTGTGAGTGTGTCCACTTTGCAATTACACTCTGCTAAATCCATCCAAAGCTTCCATCCCCTCCACTGAGCTGAAATTGCTCCTTAAGGTCACATAATACATTTGCCAAATCCATTGGCATTTTTATGTTGTCTTTATTAAACTCTTAGTTTGGGAGGTTATCCTTTCCTCCTTGAAATACTTTCTTTTGGGCTGGGGTTGTAGCTTAGTGGTAAAAGCACTTGCCTTGCATGTGTGAGGCCCTGGGTTTGATCCTCAGCACCACATGAAAATAAATAAAGATATGTGCCCATCTACAACTTTAAAAAATCCTTTCTTTGACTTCCATAGTGCCTTCTAATTTTCCTCCTACTTCAGTCTTCTCCTCTGCTAGTTCCTACCTATCTGCTCAATAGTTAAGTTTTGCTGGGCCCCAGGGCTGTTTTGGCACTCTCTGTCCATATTCCTTACCTGAGTGACTCCTATTTCAACATTAAGGACCTTCTGAATACCAAGGACTTTCAAATCTGTATCTCCTACCTGACTCATACATCCTTCAACCTAATGCTATCACCTCCTGGGTATCCAACAGGCACCTCACACTTTTTCTTTGCCCAAATAGCAACTCTTCATCCACCTTTTCTCAAGCTTGCTCTTTTTCTCTTCATCCTCAAATCAGTAAAAGAAGATTAGAAAGAGGGAAGAAGGAGAAAAACCAGGACAATTCCCCTAGGTCCCTGTTATTTCTCTTGGTCTCTGGGGGCATTTTCTAGTATTGTCTAAGTGGCTGAGTCTGTGATTCACCTCCCCAAAAGAGAGATCCCTCCATAGTCTTAAATATTGCTAAGCCCTCCATGGCTTGGCTTCTGTCACATGGTCAGGCCATGTGGTCTAGTATCTAGACTCCAGTAGCATAATCTCCTTCTGACAATGGCTTCCTACATTGCCAAAGTCTGCCACACTCTATTTGATTCTCAATTTTTTCCATCATCCATATAACCACTTCTCTGCATTAAATCTCATTTGAAAGATTTAGAAGAGTTATTGCTTTCCTGACCAAAAACACCTACTTTTCAACTACAGAGTTCATCCTTGGAGCAGCCCTCCCTGACCACTGGGTCCCTCTCCAGAACATGTTTCTTTGTTCAGCGGCTCACTGCACTTTTTACTTTCTACTGTTTTTCTTGTTGTTTATTTATGTGTTTGTTTGGTGCTGTCTTGCATATCACTGTTTCCTGGAGCCTACCATTCCCAGAGCCTATAATAGTGTCTGATATTAATTGATATTCTTTTATTCAATAAATATTTATTAAGAGGTTTAGCTAAACAGAATATTGCTCAAATGGGTAGAGGATGTAATAAAATGAATTATCTGATAAGCAGGATTCTCAATATAAATTTTAGAAAAATGGGAAAAGAATTCAAAACAGGAAAATACTACCTTTTGGGAAGAAAGACAATTGGTGGAAGGAAACAAATGTGTGTGTGTGTGTGTGTGTGTGTGTGTGTGTGTGTTTTGTGTGTGTGGTCTGGGATTGAACCCAGGACCTTGCAACATGATAGGCAAGTGCTCTACCACTGAGTTACATCCTCAACGCTTTTTAATTTTTGAGACAAGGTTTCACTAAGTTGTCTAGACTGACCTTGAACTTGCAATCCTCCTGCCTCAGCCTCCCGATAGTCAGGATTATAGGTAGGTGTGCATGACCATTCCTGGTGAATATCCATGAATGCATCAGTTGCACACAATTTGTCAGTACTACTAGACATTGTCTCTATCTTACTAATGGGGAGACTGAGTATCTGAAAGGTTAAGTAATCTATACATGGTCATATACTTTGTAAAACACATCAGGATTTAGGTTCACATCATCCATATAGCTGATTAGGAACGTACATTATACCTTCAATTCATGTCCATTCTACTTTTATTTTACATACAGGAATTTTAAATGCAGATAAGTAAACTATCATTTCTAAAGGACTTATTTTATCCTATTAACGTAATAGCTAGCCACAGTGTGAAACTTTGAAACTCTTTCAAGTTGATAACCATCTTTATCTTGCCCTTTTCCACTCTACTGCTGACCAACCCCCAAATTCACTGACAGACCATCATGCATATAAGTTCTCAACAATGCTATAATTATAAAGAGAGGGCCTTTGGTGTTTTCTTCTATGTTGACCTCAGAATGAGCCTGATTTAGTGATTTAGTCTGCAGTAAGGAAAGAGTCAAGAGGATAGGCCTGCTCTATATATCAGTAGTATCCTGTAGAGCACAAAGTTGTTATTCAGGTTTTTGCTACACATGGCATCAATACAGAAAGATGGCCTACTTCCCTCCAGATTTGCTAAGTCCCTTATTACTGACATTACCTTTGTTTTGTTGCATTTCGCTGAAGAACCCTTAAGGAGGACAATCGAGTTCTCAGTCCTGTTCTTGATTTTCTACATTATGCTAAAGTCTGAAAATGGTAGGTGATGTTATTATTATTGTTATGCCTTTTATAGGAAAACTGAGGGTGAAAAGCCCAAAATGGTGGAGCAAATTTTTTCCTAATGTTCATTTCCCTTGTTTGGTGGATTCAAGTCGGGCCATTAACACAACTTCAACATTGCTTTTTTCCCTGATTTGTTCTTAAGACTTCTCCCTATCCACAAACGTCATGTTCTGAGAACACTGAAAACTTACAACAGGCAAACAAATCATGGAAATTAAATAGCAATAAAACTGTTGTTGGCTTCATATAAAAAATATTATCCAGTATTTAAATGGCGATTATTTCCAGAAACTTGGCAATTGCAACCATACAAATGATGAAATTGATTCCAGTCACAGTCCATCTTTGTTTGGAAAGGAAATACCAGTAGTGTTTGAAAAATGGATTATTAAAGACCTTGGTTTGCTGAAGGTGGCTCATATGTTCTATTTGCTAACACAGCATCTTGTTGGGGAAAAAAAATAAGCGCAGCTTTTCCCTATCCCATATTATTTTCACTACAGATCTTTAGAGCAGGAAATAAAAAACAGCTAATGGTTCACGGGGCATGTGGAATTAGTTTAAACAAAGCCAAACCCTAGTCCTGCTGACCGCCTCCTCTTTCCTGTGCTGTTTTGTCTATGCTGGCCTTAGAATATGTCAACAAATCTCTTTTAAGCTCAGATGGAGAAAGGATGGTGATTCTCTCTCTTTCTATAATTTATAACATATGTGCCTTTTTAGAAAGGTACAAGTTTGTCTTGTAAAATATTTGTAAAGAAAAATAGCCTCTGGATTTCACAAAGTAATTCTTACTTGGTTTTGGAGATATCACAAAGAACATTGTTTTTATAATACTAATATGATTCCTTTCTCGCACAATTTGATTATAATTCAAGATTAGTTTTTGGGAAGAGCCAAGTTTAAATATCTAAAACAATGTAGTAAAAAAATATCATGTGTGACTTGATGGCTTTTTGACAGTAACCTAAAAGAAGCCCCTTTCACTCATGAGACATGGATTACAATGCTGAGAACTCTTTTCAATTAATTATGACATCTTTGCTTTCCAAGCTTCAGTTCCCTTATCTGTAAAATGGGGGAATCACCTGCCCCTGCCATCTTAAATAGAAAGATAAAAGTGTTTTATGAAGCATGGAGTCCTAAAAAGGTAAATGATTATTTTTACATGAAATCTAAGAAAAACTTTGAATGTCTCACACCTTGTGTTTATGTCCCTTTATTATATATTAGAAGGATTCTTTTTTGATTAAAAACTGCACTAATGGTGAAGGGGAGTGGTTCAGTGGTACTGACTGCTTAGCATGTGTGAGACCCTGGGTTTGATCACCAGCACCACAAAAACAAAAACTGCGCTAGAAAGTAGATTGCCTATAGAGCTTGTATTGTTTAAGATTAAATATTTTACCCTGGTTCAGTCATGAGGCTTGTTGAGGAACAAAACACTAATTCTAATGGAATGTTTTGCTTGCGTAAGCACTGACAGATAAAAATCACATGATATATATGATAATGGCATGTGCCTTGCATGAGTATGACAAGTGGTACGAAGAGGACATACTACTTTTAGTGGGTAAGGACTATTGTAAACAGATAGCCTTTCTACTCAGATGCCAGTTTTCAAATCTCATCTCAGGTAAAAACATAAACATATAAAAATATAGCTGCAAGTACCAAAGGAGAATGTGAGCACAAATTATGATAGACATGTGGGACTTAAGACAATAGGCCTTCAGTTTCCTCAAGCAGGAAATAGAATAACTCAGGTCACCTTGGGTGACTGTTGTAAGGATAGTATAAGAAGATACATATGACAACATATAAACATAAAATAATAATCCAGAGTTATAAATAAGGGAGAAAATTACCTTATTAAGGTTTAATAAAAATTAACATTTAAAAGGTTATAGTATTTCCTGAAAATTGTTAATAATATTAATGACTAGTTTTGGAATATTTATGTTCCACGTTTGTGGCAAATGCTTTAGATAATTTTCTAACCATTTTTTCCCCCATTTTACAGATGAAGAAGTCAAATAAATTGCTCAAAACCATGTAGCTAAGGAAATGTGAGAGGCAGTATTTGAACCATTCAGCAATAGAGCCAGTTATTCAGAAATTTAATCATCTTCTAAATAAGATTATGCTCATCTAGAATTATAGAATACCTACAGTCTTCTCTACCCTCTCATATATCCTCCCAGCTCTGTATCTGAACTTAAACCATATTAAACACACATTTGAAAATGAAACCCTTTCAAAAGAGGCTTTTAAAAACAAACATAGGCATTCACAATTCTTTCATTAGAAGTTGGAATAAAGAAAACATAGCCCAGCATTTGTTATTAGGATTCAGAAACAATTTCCACGTTTCTATGACTGCACCTATAAGAAACAGCAGGATAATTTGCACCTACCAGCAAAGTCTTGAAATCTTTCAAATGACTCTGAGAGACAGAGGTTATTCCAAAGCCCTTGCTATTTTATCAGGTAAAAGGGCAAATCTAACCTGAAGGGATTTCAGGACCCACCTTACTTAATCTTTTCTCTCTCTCTCTTTTTTTTTTTTTTTTTCCAAATAAGGTCTAAGGACAGGCAATGACTTGTCGCTGGCCACTGTAATCTTATGCTTTCCACAAGATTCTTATCCCACAAATTCTTAATCCCAGCACTTCTAGATGACAGTAGCTTTTGTTATTCATGTTTCTCTTTGGTTACTTGGGAACAGCAGCCTCAGAGCTTCTGTGTGGCTTTTATCAAGGTTAGTCCAGAGCCAAGTCTCTTGGTCTTTTCACCTGGAGTTTATCAGAAAGCAGAGCTTCTCCTGGGACAAAAGCCTAGACAGATCATCTGCAAGGCCCCTTTCTAGAAGGTGCACTTCCTGCCTGCTGATAAGGAGACTGAGTCAAAGATTTTGAGAATGATGTATAGTTCCCATCTAAGAGTTGTCAGATACTCGCAGGACAGTTAGAAGTTTTCTTAAATCATTAGGCCTAGGGAATATCTGCACCTTCCTTAGGTCCTAACATGATGAGGGGGCCTAAATACTTGCTTCAGGGAACTTTCCCCAGACAACAGATGTATTTACACCTCTGTGCAGGCCTTCTGTAAGGTTTATTTGATTTATTAGAAAAAAATAAGTATTTTACATACATTCTTTTACAGGTAATAATTTTTGTTTAACATGGTTAGGAAGTATTTGTTTTATTTAAAGATATGTCATTTTTGTTTCTGATCCAAGATATCTAATCTTCCCTGCTCAAATTCACCCCTACCTCTCCCAGAATCTTCATTATCCTGTCTGAGTGTGTCTTCTCCAAATTTTCATTCTTTCCCTTTCTCTTTGACCTGTTTCTCCTCTTTTGTCCTATCTTCTCTTTCTTCCTTTTGTTCTATTTTCTTTTTCTCTATTCTTTGCTGTCTAGTTCTCATCATAACACTCAGAGCGTCAGCTGGATTTAAAAATGACTACTTTTGGCAGGGCATGGTGGCACATGCCTACAATCTCAGTGACTTGGAAGGCTTGAGGCAGGAGGATCTCAAGTTTGAGGTCAGCCTCAGCAACTTAGCGAGAAACTCCACAAATTGACTCTGTCTCAAAAAAAAAAAAAAAAAAAAAAAAGAACTGGGAATGTAGCCCCTGGATTTCATCCTCAGTACCAAAAAAAAAAAAAAAAAAAAAAAAAGACTTTTAAAACCTGTCTAGTACAGGTGATATTTCTTCCTAAATTCTTGCAACTTTACAATCATTTTTAAAGTTAAATGTAAATGTATAACAATTCTATTACAAATGGCATTGCAGAAAATAAGCACTGAAAACATAAAGCTACTTTGCAAGGGAGTTAGGAAAAAAAAACTAAGATCAGGCAAATATTTATTCTGGAAGGAAACAACAACAAAAAGGCGGGGGGAGGAGAAGAGATCTTCTCTATGTAACATAAAGAATCTACCATCACTGTCTAAAATGGAATCTGGTGGGCAACAGTGGGTCATCTAGAACAAAATTCTGGCAGGTCAACAGTGGGTCATCTAGAGCAAAACTAAATATGTAATTAAAGACTTTATAATTGGAAATTTCCTCTAGTGTTTCCAAATTTTGTTTTTAGTATAAGCCAAAATGAATAAAAATAAGTGCAATTCTTTTTTAAAAACTTAAGGAATATATCCACAATTGTATTACTACTACTATAGTTTATTTGTACTAGGAATTATTCTAGAAGCTTTATATATAGCATTTTATTTAATTTAGTTCTCCTATAACCCTGAAATATAGATGTTTTTGAAAATTCTTTTAAGAAAAAATGCACTGTCTTGTTAAATGGTGTCCATCTAGCCTCTATCTTTCAGAATCCAGTATCTCAATGGAAGATTCCTACTTTTTAAGGATAGTATGGGGAGAAGAGCCAAGGCACCAAGTAAACTGGATAAGATTTGCTATAGTAAG
Source organism: Sciurus vulgaris (assembly GCF_902686455.1). NCBI lineage: Eukaryota > Metazoa > Chordata > Mammalia > Rodentia > Sciuridae > Sciurus > Sciurus vulgaris. The sequence continues at coordinate 91,921,631 of NC_136466.1, forward strand.
AATTGAGTAAGACACTTAGATAAGATTTAGTAGCCAAGGGGCTCAGAGTTGCCAAGCTGCTCTCGTGAGAATTTCAGTATTCTAGATGTTGGGCTGAAATGCAGTTTCTTATATCTGAAAAGAAGGAATATTGGCACAGAGAAAACATTTGATCACTTCTTCATGTACCTTTATCTAATCTATGTGTGGTATTTAATGTATTTTTCCATAGGTCAGATGTATAGAACTGAGTGGCATTTTACTGATAAACTAGAAAAAGTGGTGGACCAAAGCTATCTTTAGCATAGAAAATAAATAATAGGAAACAAACATATTCCAAGCACAATTCTGGACTTCAAGCTTAGTGAAGTTATACTTGTCCACAGAAGAGCTTGTAGTCAGTGGTAAACTAATTATGTCTCAGCAAATATCAACCTTAGGACCTTTTGCCAGAGGTTATACAGCAAAACTTTAGGAAGAAGCAAAATTAATGATCAAGATTAGCTCTTTGGGGTAGCATTATCTCAAATCTGAATACATCCCCCAAGAAATAATGTGACCATATGCCTTGCTTTGTTGGCACAGTTCTATTTTATGTTCATTATCCTGATATAAAATTTAATAGCTCCTCCCTTTCACTGTAAAGACACTCTCTCAAGCCTGGATAGTGAAAAAAATTAATTTTATAATAGTAATATTTGGAATAAACATATTCTATGTAACCACTAACCAAGCAATACAGCCCAGGCATTCAACAGATTCACTTTCTATGATGTCAGCAGGTTGACAATGACCATTTGGCAGGGCCCCTAAATGCTTTAATGGCTGAGGCAGGATGCAGCTCAGCATGAAGAAACCAGTCCCAGAATGTACATCCCAGATGCCTATCACTTTGGCTTCTTGGTCCCATTTAGAACAGAATCAATGAAAGTGGGGAGGGGGACATCTGTCATTTTGGCTTAGAAGTCAATGAACAGGATTTTCCAAATATGTAAGGGATTCCTATTAATTGCTTGGGTCCTTTAGATTTTCCTAAAGATTTCAAAGCTAGAAAGTAGCTACTTCTTTGACAGAATCTAGCTTGACTTTCTGTGATATGTAATAGTACTAAGAGGCAAAATATTAGAGAATCACTAATTCAAAGTTTTGTAGTTATTGATATTTAATGGACTATTTAAAATCTAGTAAGTTTTTAAAAAATGTACAGAATTAAAATAGTTGTGCAATATAAATCTCACATGATCTTAGATTTATAGTTATAACTGTTTTATGGGTAATTTTTTTATATCTTCAAAAGTAATCTTACTAATGCATTTTTTAAAAGAAACCAGTGTCACTACCAGGCCTTTGGATGATTAACTACCCTATGATATCTCTTTCGTCCAAGCTGGTTTATAAAGAAGGCAAAAACAACAATAAAAGAAATGTACCAATTTATTCTCAACTAATAAAGTACTGAGCATGAGGGGGAAAAAAGTATGAAATAGTGGAATGTAACCCAGAGAAATTCCATTACCCATTGCAGTTTTTGGGTCATACACTGTATATAAAAAGTAATTACTTCATTGGTTAGAGATCACAGTAGAGGAATAGAGAATTTGATTAAAGAGATTTTAAAATACAATTTTTACCTTTAAGCATTTGCCAACATTCCAAAACATAGCCAACGTTACAGAGAGACCATCTTATTTTTGTCTTTTGGTGGCCAGACAAGGAGTGGCAGTGGGCTGAGAGTTCAGGAGAAACAAAGAAAATTAAGAGTGAGCTGATTTTTAAAGAATTTTAAACAATAATCATACATCTAAGTATCTACTGAAAATAGTCTCTGGAGATACCTTACATTACATAACACATCCTACTAATGAAGTTTCCATATTACATACTTGTGCATCCTTTAAGTATCAAATCTGATAGTTTCTAACATGCTGTTCACTTTCCACCTTTGAATCTAGTTTCTGGATTTTAGCTGCATGATTGAGTCTTAAGGGTAGATGATGCTATCTGAAAAGTTTCTGAACATTTTCAAATTCTTTCTTCTTCTTTATCTTACTAGGATTCTAGGGAGGAAATGAAAACTTCCTGGATAAAATAGGATGGTCACATAGTATGTTATCGTCTGAAGAACAGACTGAAGTTGACCAGTTACAGTCCCAATCCAAGTCCCAATCCCAATCCCTGAACCTCAGTTTCTTTCTGTAGAGTGGAGAAAAATATTTGTAGGATGGCTGAGAGGAATGATATGAGATATTTAAAAATCAATTTATAGTGCTTAATGAGCACTGATTTATATTTCTTCCCCCAAATTACTTAACTTATAAAAATACAAAAACACATTAAAGTACTACAGTAAAACCATGCTCCATAATTTCTAATTAAACTATTTCTTCTATTTATCTTCCTTTAATAATATTGGAGAAAATCAGGAAAGTATTCTGATTATGAAGGTAAAAACCTTAATTTCAGACTTTGGATCATTACAGGAAGGTAGAAAGAGGATAAACTTCCATTATCTGAATATTTTTACACATTCCCTTCATTTTTCCCCTAATGGCCATTTAAAAAATAAGATTATATTGCCAGGTGTAGTGGCCCGTGTCTATAATTTCAGAGGCTTGAGAGGCTGGAGGCAGGAGGATCACAGGTTCAAAGCCAGCTTCACCAACTTAGTGAAGCAGGCCCTAAGCAACTCAGCAAGACTCTGTCTCAAAAAATAAAAAGGGCTGGGGTTGTGGTTCAATGTTTAAGCACCCCTGGGTTCAATCTCCAGTACCAAAAAAATAAAAATAAAAATAAAAATAAAAAAGATTATATCACATTTGCTTCCTACTTCTTATTTCTATTATATCATAAGCATTGTTGTCATTAAATACGTCAAATACTTTCTGATTTCATAATTAATACCAACCTTTCTTTTTGGGATTACAAACAAAACCACAATGAAAAAAATTTCAGATGTTTATTGAACACATTGGAAATATTCCATCATTTGTCATCTTGTTTCAAATTTTTTCCTACTTGGACTTTAAAATTTTTGGTGGTGTTGCAGATTGAACCAGGAACTCATACATGCTAAGCATGCACTATACTACTGAGTTATACTAGCTCCAGCCTTCTAAATTTATGACTTGATATGATTTATATAAATATTACTATCAAGTATTTCCTTGTCATCTTCTACTGCTTATGTTTAGAAAGTTCTTTCCTATTCCGAGGTGAGTAAATAATTTACCTATTTTTTTTTTTTTTTATAATTTAGTTTTAGCTTTCAAAATTAACCTAGGACGTATTTGGAGCTATTTGAAATAAATACTGAGGTAGATAATGGGTCATCTCAAATATGTTAGAGACTCTATTTAAGGTAGGATTCAATATAATTTTCTTCAAATAGTTAAATAATTGCTTAGTAACATAACATTTCCCTCTTTATGATGGTGCCTCATTATATACCAATCTCTGAGTGCCCATATCTCAACTTTAATTACTTAGGTAAGTGGTCCACCAAATGCCTTATTATTTCTCTTTTATAAAAATTTCTTGGCTGTACCCATTTATTCTTCCCAACAAATTTTAGAAACATTTCATCAGATTCTCTCCAAACATTAGGATTTGCTTGAAATTGCATTCAAACTGGAAAAAAATTATATTTCTTACCTAAGTTTGAACTAAAAGATCTTATTCTCAACAGATTTTTCATTGTACAATCAGCATGTTTTGATTCACTTTTCTTTTTTATGGTGCTGGGGACTGAACCCAGGACATTGCACATACTGAGTATTGCACTCTACCACTGACATATACCCACCCCTCCACTCCTCCAATTGACTTCGCTACATACAGAAAAAATCGCTTATAAAAGCACTTTGCTTTATGTACATAAATGAATTAGTTGATACTGGAGATGAGAACACTTAAGGATCATGTAGACCAACTCTGTAGTTGTTTACAAAAGAAAGAACAAAGAGTCACTGGTTATTCATATCATTCTAAAGTGTACAATAACATAGGTAAAATTAATGCATTTTGTTTTATTAAATGGAGAGGGGAAAAAGATGCATCCACATCTACCATGACAAGTGAGGGGTGCATTTTGATGATAGTGGGGAATGCTGAGAGTAGTTAATTGCTTCCCATACTGTTATGGGACTTTTGTGTCTCTCATTTACCTCATTGTTTGAAAATATGTTTCAGCACAAGCAAGATGAATAATGTAGACAATATCTCTCATGGGAACTTAGTATAAAATGAAAGTGGCAAGTAATTGATATCTACTGAAGATCAAGTTATTGTAAAACTGGCCTCATGTCCTTGGTCCCAACATACTGCATTGTCCTTGGAGGATGCACACACACCTTTGATTCACTTGTCCTTGGTTTCCGGGTGGCAGGATGCCAGCCCTGGCCAAGTGTTCAGTGTAAAGTGCTTTAGACTCTTCTGAAATGAAAGTCAGTATGTAAATGTGCAACATGACATTATTATTCTAGCTTTCTGGCTGCTTTCAGCAAGCACTGACTGCCACATGAGGTCTCAAGTGTTCTGGCATACTATGCAAGTGCTCAAAAGAAGTTAAAGTAATGAAATTGGATCTACATTTCCATAGATATTCAAGCTGGCATGGAGGAATGGAGTCATGGAATCAGGGTTGGATGGTCTCCACCAAACAGCCTAGGCAAGTGCCTGTGATGCCAGGCTACTAAGCAGAATTTTCAATCGTGAAAGGCCACCACTATTTCTTCTGGGTCTAAAATTACAAAATATGCACATTTCTCTTAGGCTCACACCATTCTCTGGGTGCTTTGTGCTCAATCCCCACCTATTCCCTGGGGTGCACCAGTTTTGCTTAAATTCTGCACAAGTTTTAAGATGAACTATGTAAAACATAAAGGGGGGGGGATTTAGTTAGAACCTTCACTAATAGTATATGCTACTCAGTAAGAGTATTGTTTTTCAGTGGGTGATTAAGCTCAGTATATATCTGATCTAGGAAGTGTCAACTTTAAGGATTTCAGTTGTCTGTCATTTTTTTTGCAGTTTTCATTGCTCACAGGTCTCATTTGTACCCAGAATTTTCTGCTGTTGAAATATCTGGAGCCACAACCAAACTTGGGTCTATGGGTGACAGGGGCAAGAAAACTGGATTTGCTAAGTAGAGATTTGGTGGGTCCTGGGTCACTGCAAAATCCAGGTTTGGTAATTTTGAGATCTGTCCTCTCTCTCACACCCTCTCCCCCAACTCCCACAATGTTTCTGTAAATCAGGATAAGAACAAAAGAATTCAAGTGTTCTGTTGCAACCATTTTCATAGCAGCACAGGTCTATGATGCTGGATACCCTTCTTCCTCATGTTAGTATCTTGAAATTTTCATAAGCTCCAATTATCCATCTATGTACATAAAGTTAAAATGTAAGAGAGGAACAATGCAAAGAATTCTAGCACTAAAGAGTATCTTTTATTCATAAAGAATTTCTTTTTTTATTGCATTTTAGGACAGTGAAAAAAAGGGATTTATAAATAAAATCTATGCCATCCAGGAGGTATGTGTGAGTGTCCAGAACATCCTAGATGAAGTGGCTTCCTTTGGCGAAAGGATAAAGAAGTGAGTGATGCTGACATGCAAGCCCTGGCCTTCTGTGTTACAGGGTGTCCATTTATTTCTTGAAGGGTGAGATGCCACATTCTTTTTGGCAGGACACACTCCTTCTGGGCGATCTATTGCTCAGTTTCATCATTATTTACTGTTTCTGCCAGTCTTTGGTTTTATGAAAGTTCTGTCAATTTCCTCCCTGAAATTTAGAACATATTGGTTGGAAAGAAGTCATACTTGTAGCTTTGAAGAAATAACACCGTCCTAAATTTTAGCACATTTTTCACAGTGAAAGACTTTGTTCTTAAATGGAATATGCAATCCTGATAGAAAAAAATAAATAAATAAACCAAGCTAAATGAGGATTTCAGGTAGTGAAGACACCTGCATTTTATTTTTGGTCTAGGTATATTTTCAAGTTACTCTAAATTTTTAAAAATATATTTTACGGATAGCACCTTCAGAAATATTCCTACACTCCATTCCTCCCTTTGCCCCCCACCCTGGGGAAATGAACCTAGAGGTGCTTTACCACTGAGCTACATCCCCAGTCCTTTGTATCTTTTATTTTGAGACAGGGCCTCACTAAGTTGCTGAGGCTGTTCTTGAAATTGTGCCTTAGCCACCAGTGTCCACTGGGATTACAGGCATGTGCCACCATGCCTAGCCCCAAACTCATATGTTTTAGTATAAATAGCTGGGATCATAATTATCAATGAAATAAACTTTTGTCATTTAGAATTATCCTCAATTTTTTACACTTAAAAATGGAATCCTAATTTTTTTAGACATACAGAGACATACATACATACATACATCTCATCATTGAGAACTAACATAAAATTAAGAAACTTACTTTCTTAATCTTATTGTTTTATTTACTAATATACTTTTAAAAAATAGCTGGGTAGGTATGGTAGTACATGCCTATAATCCCAGCAACTTGGGAGGATGAGGCAGGAGGTTTCCAAGTACAAGGTAAGCCTGGGCAGCTTAGTGAGACTCTGTTTCAAAGTAAACAATTAAAGAGGGCTGGGGATGTAGCTAGTAAAGTGCCTCTGGGTTCAATCTCCAGTGCTCCTTCCCGAAAAAAAGTTTACTTAGAGAAAACAATAAGGTGGATTTACAGTAACTGGTTATGAGTTGAAGATATGTTAAAGCCTCATATTACTAAACTGTATGACACTGGCATGTGTTTATGATCTAGTCAAGAAGGGGTGCTATGTATCTGGCTGGATAAGCCTAGTTTTCCTTGTTTCATATATCAATCTTTATTATTCATAACCAAAAGTGTTCTACAAATTTAGATCCTTGGATATACACAGAATTTGAAAGAAGTAAATTATTTAAACCAAAGGTGTGAGTCATTCATCTGGTTCCTTTCATGTTGCAAGGGATAATGCATTTGATTCTGTATAATTTTAAAATACATTTCCACACAGGCATAGTGCTGAGTTTCTACTTTGTTATATTGTATCAGAACAGCCTCCCTCTCACTTGCAAGTGTGCCCCTAAACAACATTCAGTCTAGGACTTTTAAAGACTCACTCCTATACCTTTTCTCTCTCCTCCTTTCTCTCTGTATTATTTCTAAGAATGTTCCCTATCCTCTGTACCCTATCCACTGAAGCACAGTGTGAAGTCCTAAATTTGGGGCATTTTTTTTACTTTCTCTGGAGTACATCATGTACTGGTATGTGGTGGAAACCTCTCATTTATACCAGAAGACCACGGGTCACTTCTGAGATCAGACTAGTGAACAACTGAAGGGAAGAAAGCTTCTTTTGTAACTGAATGGTGGGAGTGTCAGAACAGATGCTTAGCTAGAAAACATGATGGCTAGCTGAGGGATATGATCAGAGTTTAGAGGTGGACCAGCCTTGGGGGAACCTGGGCTTTGTAGAACTTTCCATGCTGATTATAGGAATATGGCATAGGATCAATTAAGTCTTATACGAGTCATCTCTTCTGCACAATATTTTAGATACCAAAAAAGCAAAGTTCCTCTGGGGTCACATAAGATTAAAAACATCATCCAGAAAGCAGATTCAGAAGTGATCTTTAAGCACAAAATGAAGCCTCTATAAATACCATGTCTTGTTACTAAATAATCATTCCAGAACTTTCTTGAATTGCAACTCTTTTTTGGGGAAGAGCATATTCTAGATTTAGATTCCATAACGCAAAATGTAGAAACAGAAAAGGGCAAGCTTTTTTCCCTAACACTAGCTACAGTGGTGAGGATTCTTTGCCATTTATCTTTCCAATAGGAGTAAGAAAAACACAGGGAGTCCTTCAGTGGGCTGCCCAGAAGAAAGGTTTTCTGAGTGAAGTGCCAGTGCCCTCACACATGGAGTAGTGTGATGGATGGCTCTGAACTAAGCCATAGGAAAGAAAGCCTTCTGTTCTCTCCACAAGCAGGCAGAAGCAAGGGAAGCACAGGTGTCCATCAAGGAAGGAAAGCATGAACCTTACCTACTGACACAGCCACAGGATGCTCACTCTGACCGTAAGAGAAAAAAAAAAAAAAACAAAGATGGAAAAGCCAAGAATTCAAGGGTTATTGAAAACAAGACAGCAGACTTATCCAACTTTGGATCTTTTATTAGGACAATTTTAGGCAACGATTAACCTAGGGAGACACAAAAAGCAAGCTACATGACATAAAGCTAAGGAACAACTCGTGTTAAGCTGAGGTACAGTACAGGAAGAAAATTTCATAGCAATTGCCCTTCATTGGATCAAAATTGCCCAACCCCACTCCAAATGACTATAACATGCTTAATAGAAAATTAGAAGAATGATGTATTTATCTACATCATGTACAATTTCATATTTTCTAAATTGTCTTGAACCCTTCTCACTGGAAGAAATGACATAGTTTAGACTCCTGAAGTTGATTAGCTCTAATCACCTCGATTCACATAAACATGCTGCCATTACAACCAGTCTTCCTTGACACAACAGAAGCTATCCTGATGTTATAAAGGAGATAACCTAGGGTTACAGAGGTTCACTCACCTAAAATCACATAACAGAATCTAGGTTTTGAACACAGATCTCCTAACTTCTTGGCTCTTTTCATCAAACCATTGTGCTACATTCAGTAGACACAATATGCTAGTTCCTCTTTGCCACAGAACATTAAAGAGATTTCAAAGAATGTAATGGTGTATCTGTATATAGTAACGTATTTGTGTAACTAACCCAGAGGCTCCATACATTTCTATTTATTCTAAAATTTTGTTATCTGAGATTCACCACAGAACTTCTGCATAGAAACCTTAAATGACAATAATCTTTCCATCTTTCATTTCCCTGCTTCTCTATATTCTTTTAAAAAATGTTCTACATCATCTTTTTTGCCTTCATTTTCCTTTTTGTTCCACTAAATTACTTCCCATCTCCTGTAATATCCCCTACTTTTGTTCATTGATCCTGTTTCTGCTTTTATCATGTCTTACTGTTAATACTGAGTCTTGCAGCCCTCTCAAACCAAGTCCTCTACGTTATCAATCACCAGCAGTATAGCAGTACTACAGACCCATCAGCCCTGTGCTACTTACTATAAGGCACACTTTTCCAGTTTTTACTCCCTTTTCACAGTTTATCCTACAAATCCATCATGTACCATTCTCTTCCAAAGTGCTAGAGGGAGAATAACAGGCAATGCTGACTTTATTTCTTAATTACCTATCTATTTCTGGGAAGAAGGGCAATGATAGCAGATAAAGCTTTACAAGGCTAATTGCTCTGTCCCCCTTATTTCCAGTTCCATCTGAAACACAGCTGAGTAAGAATTCTAAAATTTAGAGGGTTTACATCAAAGTATAGGATCTCTGTCTATAGACAACTCCTGGAAACATTTTATTCCCAATGTGGGAAATACTGAAGGCTGGTAGAAGGAAGAATGGTGGCCCAAGGGCATTCCACTCTAAAAAAAAAATTTAAAGAAAACAAGGCTGGGTGCTAGTTTTAGCAGTAGAAAAACAAATATTTTTAACAAGTGGGGAGTCACCCAAAGAGTGCAATGGCTCTTTTTCACTAAACCATTGTGCTGAAGAGTCAGGCAACATAGAAAGTTAGTTCCTCTCTGAAAGGTGACTAGTACAGAGATTTCAAAGAATGCAAAATGATTAGACTCTGAAGTTGTTAAGGACAATCCGGTGGAGGTGGTAGCAAGACTCTTTACCTGGGTCTTTATATATATTCATGGAATTGAGTAGATTATGACTAACCTGTGTCCTCTGATAAGTCTACTACAGTTGGCTTCTACTCCAGAAAAAATGCAGACTGACTAGGTTCCAAATTAGTCAGAATCATGTTTATTTTAATCTTTGTTTGAAAAAGGTGTGAAGTGTCCAGATTGCTGATGTATTCATTTTTCATTCAGTACTTTCAACTGGACTGTTCCATTCTTAAGCTGGCTGGCCATTGTAGCCCTCTGTGTGTTCACAGTCATCCTGTACTTCATTCCACTAAGATACATTGTCCTTGTCTGGGGTAAGTAAAAAGTCTTTATTTATTTATTTATTTATTTAAAGTGTCTTACCCGCTAAGAATAAACTATTTTTAAGGGATGAGTTATACTGTCAGTAGTTCACCATATTTATGGTCATGTGGCTATTCCATGATGAAATGAGACAAGTCAGTTAAAAATCACAACAGTATAAAGATTCAGATCTACCTGCAAAATGCATTTTTCTTATCTGGCACCATAGGCTCTATCATACTATAAACATGTAGTTGTGCAGATTCTTCATATATAAAAGTATAGCTTTGTCTAGATATTGTTCCGATTTATTTTCACCACTTATACACAAATAGGCATTTCAATCATATGCTGCATTTAGGACAATATGCTTTTTTGCTGTAGTACTTTATCTTGTGGATATGTATGGGAACATGGTATTGTATATGGCTGCCTGTTTAAGAGGTCACCTTTAGGATTCAGGAAAAGGGTTGTTGGCATTTACAGGCTTCTCAGGAACAAAAATACTTGCTTTAAGTGTATTGAACAAAAATGTTTCTACGAAAAGCTACTTGAAAGTGATTTTGTTAAATCTAAAATTTTAATGCAATTTTGCTGCATGCTAACAATTCCTAAGTACCTAGCTCTATTTAAGAGGTAATTGATTTCAGCATTTTTTATAATTTGTTTTTTTTCCCCTTTTTTCTTGACAAAATTCTTGGTTTGGAAAAATCCCCTTTTTAGTCTTTAAGACCTAACATATAAAAGTACAACAATAATCATATATATAAAGAAGATGGGGCAGAGTAAGTCTATACTTGTCTTTGTCTGCATACATACACATCTAAGATTGCTGAAGTAAAATGCAAAGAATACAAATGGCTCTTAACTTCAGAAAACATGCTTACACTGAAAAGAAAGAGATCAAAGGGAGTTTTAATTCTCTATTTTCAAGACCTTAAAAGAAATATTCTGGAATAAAGTGAGTTGAAGTCTGATGTTGCCAAGGCCTCTACTCTTAAGATTCCTATTTCCATATTCTTTTTTGGCCCATCTTGAGTAGGACCTCTAACCCCTTATCATCGCTTTTAAACACTGGGGGGAGGGTGATGATTACTTTTTCCTATCTTAATTCTACAATTTACAGAAATTCAATTAAGATACTATACAAGGGATGAGGCATTTCCACCATATTCTTATTTCCAATTGTATATTCAAGTCCTCATCTGTTGTTCCTTTCTGATATTTAAAGCAGATGTTCTATTATTGAAGGAATTAGGGTAGAGTATCAAGTGTGGTAGCTTATTAACAACCTAGTTAAGGTCAAACTTGCCAAGCAATCTCTGCTACCATTGGTGACAAACACCCTCACCACCCCAACCTACTTCCTCAGGTTCTCAGAAACTGGAGGTCATGGCAAACATCTGGTTATGTAACCTGTGGGGCATCACTGGCTGGCTGTCTTAAAAGTAATTTTAGACAACGTGTTTGCGTCTCTTTTTTCATCAAATGAAATAAAACAAGACTATTCTTTTAGTGGTAGATGATTGCTGAAATATTAGCCAGAAATGTAAGATATAGTTCTTACATGGGGAGACAGAGACCAAAGTCAAGATTCCATTTCATTCTGAATTAACTCCATGAAAAAGAGTTGTGATGGTCTAGTTTATGTTTCAGTTTTTTACTAGTGTGTTGATTTCATGTATGACAATCCCCCTCTTGAGGGAGGCTTGAAAAAAATCAAGTTCATGTGTCTTCTATGCATTGCTAGAAGCTTGCTTAACTGCAAAACCTCCCCACAAAAAGATGTATGTATCTTTTGAAAAGGGGAAAACCAATCAAGTAGGTTTCCTGCCTTAATAATCTCAACCGCAAAATGCAGGAAGACAATTTTCATCATAGCGTTATCGGTCTTTATAGGTATGCCCATTTGTTTCCAAAACAGAAAGCTTTTCTCACTGAAAATAAAATGTGCGAAGAGAAAAAGTAGCAGCCAAGTTGGGAAAGGGGGAGAACCACGAAAGTGGGAAGAAGGAGAAACCAAGCTGTGTTGGTTTACTCAGTCAAGGTTGAAGGGTAGCATACAATTTAGACCTTCAAATCACTGTAACACTTTTGCCAGAGATGTGCTCTGTATAATTTCAAACTTTGGAAATTTCTATAATGTCTGACCTATCACTTTTATAGGCATCAATAAATTTACAAAAAAACTTCGGAGTCCATATGCAATTGATAACAATGAACTACTTGACTTCCTTTCCAGAGTTCCTTCAGATGTACAAGTGGTATGTGTAATTATTACTTTGATGCATTGTGGCACTGGATTTTAACTTTTATATCCTTTCAATGTAAAAGATTTAAGTGAAGTTAATAAAGATTGTGGAAGATTTTACCAATCAGGACTTTACTCAATTTGAAGGGTTATCCAAGAAAAATTTAGCAAAAAATGGTGACTGAGAATGAAAGTATGCTGAGTAAAGAACCTACCAGACATGTCAGGGAGAATCCTCCTTCAACTAGTTCAGCGGGAGTTTGTCATCATGACCTGAGGATAGCAAATAGGAATATTAGTTGATGAGAGCAGAATGTGTCAGTGGACATGTAAGACAAAAGACATTTATTTCTAGAGTATGCACAATTAAATTAGTTTTAAAGATGCATATTTTAGATTTCACTGAGGGGGAGGAAGCTAATTTTTAAAGAATGGGGCACATTTAAAAACTTATTTGAAATTCTTTAAGGTTAAAGTCCATTAAACCATCAACTATTTTCAGAATAAGGTGTTTTTTATCAAAATCTTGAAGGTTAGTTATAGCTGATAACTTTTTCCTGTGTCAGTTCAGCTTTCATTTGATCTGCATGAGAATGGGCTGGATGGAGATTAAAACAGTAGGTAACAGTAAATTGCAAAGAACCATTATCCAACCCTTTCAAACAGATTGAGATGGTTTTGCTTTTAATGTGTTATGGTCAGCAAAGACCTAGCCCATGACCAAAGTTCACATCAGGGTTTCATGAAGATTTTGGCAGGATTTCCTTTCTGACTCCTGCTCTGTAATTCCTATTGTTTTGTGCATCCCAGCTGCAGATCCCATACAGCCTCTAGAGTGAGCACTCTTCCCCCCAAGCAGTCTCTCATTCCTTTGCTTTTCCTTCCTTTGCCAGAAAGTGGCCACCTGACCAGTTTTTCTCTGAACTCTGTTTAAACAGGTGCAATACCAAGAACTGAAATCAGACCCTTCTCATAGCCCATATAAAAGGAAGAAAAACAATCTTGGCTAGCCAGCTCTCAGCACTGAGGAGACCAGCATCTGTTTGGGAAGATAAAAGAAAAAGCCTTCAGCCTCAGCAGCATTTCCTTTCGTTCTGCTTTTTATTTATTTTGCCTTTTTATCATGATAGAATTTGTAAATATTGTACAAAGGTATATGTCTTTGAAAATATACTTCTATTGTACAGACTCAACTTGATAAGGGTTTAGCTACTGCTGTGTGAAAGTCTTGTTAGCTATGGATAATAATGTAACACACTGAAAGAACAAATGTGAGGGTGATAACACTGGAAGACACACACTTCTCTAGTTACAAGTAGAAGAACCAGAATATTAGATTAAATGCTTAACTCTGCTCTGATTAAAATCAAATCAACATTTAAATTTTATGTAGATTTAAAGTTTTTCTTAAATGTGACTATTTTTTATCTGAAAGGTAATCATTACATTTTTCTATGTTTTATACATTTCAAGAAAGGGAAAATCCCAAAGTCTGAATTGGAAAGTGTGTATTTCAATCTAATGTAGATCCTGTCTTTAGATCCTGGCATTCACTCCTGTGCAAATTACTTAGGTATGAATAGGTTGATTTTAAACTAATGAGTGCAGGTATATTCACCCCCTCAAGAGAATCTGAGATTCTGTGAAGAAAAGTTATAAACCTTCTATCATTCCATCTAAGACCTGAAAATCTCTCCAGGACTATGTAACATAAATACTGCCAGGTTTATAAATGATTGCCTATATGAATTTTTTATCTACCGAAGTTAGTAAATTAGCAACCCAATTCAATTGTCAAAAATACTAGCAAAATAAATCCAGATTGCTTTTGGTATCAAATTATATATTTGTGCATCTAAAAATATTTAATACTCAAATGTTCTCACAGAAAAAAAAAATTACTTGCTTTCTCATTAAGGTCCTGAAATGCTTTAATGCATACTATGACTTTGTTAGTGTGAATTTTAATGTAGAGGAGAATGCAGTGTGCTAAGTGATAGGCCAGTGTTTCATTACATTCATTTATGAAAAAAATAATTCTTGATAATATGAATGCATGAAAACCTGTTTTGTAAAATAAACTGCTTGGGGGTTGCCTTTAAAAATGTTTCACTACTTACCATAGAATCTGTATTTAAAATTTGCATTCCCAAAACTCTTACAGTGGCTTTTATACCTGTCTCCCTGGTATATCAAGGGAATGTACCTCTGGAGAAAGTAAGAAATTTGGGCAGTGAGAATCATATGTCCCTGACTTGGTAGGGGATTTTAGCTCAGTTGAAACTGCTGCAGACAATGTTTTGCACTACTTTCTTAATAATAGACTGGGATAGGGTGAAGGTGGGGATTATGCTGGAAGATGTAGAAAAGCAGAAAATATATATTTCATGCTAAAGGAAGATTCTTTAAATAAATTTAATCTCATCAAAGCTGATTTTTAAAAGTATTTTTATTTTAGAGATATGTTGTTAAATACTATTTCTTATAATAGAACTATTTTGATCTGTTTATATACTATGCTTGAAAGAATGTCAATTAAATTATCTTTCTACAGAAAGGCTTTGACCTTAATATGCTTTATTTAGTGCATCATGTTTAAAATGACATGCTTACCTCTGCATACCATCACTGTTTGTTGCTAAAACATTACTTCATGAAGTTGATGTTACTATAGAAAGTCTGATGAGATAATTTGAAATACTTTTGATTATACCTTGTGTGAGATTTATGTTCTGTGCTGACAATGTCTACTCAGATGTGTATAAGCCTGATATTCTACAACCTCAGATATATTTAGTGAACAGTAACCATTAACATATGACTAGTTTTGTTTCATTGTTATCAAGTTTCAGATGTTTAGTTCAATGATAATGTTGACAACATACTCACTGCATTAAATACAAAAGAAATAACCTTTCCTATGTGCAATGCTTCGTTTTTTTTTTTTTGGTTGACAGAGGAGTGATGGGGAATTGTACGCACATTCTTACAAATGATGCTACACATGGCTTCTCCTGAATCTTCCTAGTGTAAATCCCAATACTTTCGGAGGGATAGGCATTCAGTGAAGCTGAGAGTAGTAGCTAGCTTGAGGCTAAGCATAAAAATGATATTCGGGTAAATCATCATTGCCTTTCAAAACTACTACACTCACAGGATGAAACAAACTGTCTTGAATTTCAACTATTCCCCTTTCTCACATAGATGCACTTTTCTCTTAGGGACTATATTAGCCTTGGTTTTGATTTTTGATGCAAATATTTCAAGATAACTTAAGAGACTGGATGTCACTTTAACACCCATTAGTAAATATTGTGAACTACTAAATATTTTCCTCAGTATTTTTTAGTGAGTAAATTTACTGGAAGTCATTATATTTACAGTCCAAATTATCACCATTTTGATAATTCACACAAAATGCATATGTCCATATTTAAAAAAATTTTCCCCCTCCATCTACAAAAACAACATAGTATTTAACAATTGTTCACATTGTTCCAGACTCAAAAACTGATAGATTCTACAGGAATTCCAAGTTATTTTTGAGTTATTTTATGCACTATGATAATGTGAATTGGAAAATTCTTTAAATTACTTTGCTTTGTGATGTATTTATTGAGTACCTACTATATGACCCTGTCATAGGCAATGGTCAAACTAATGATAAAACCAAACCTGAAGTTGAATTATAGTGAAAGGTAAATTTAACTGTTTCTGAACGTAACTTCCTTTTGTAGAATTTTTATTTTGTATTTAAATGTGAATAAAAACTTTGCAGTAAGCTCTTTATCCAGAGACCAGAACAGCCTTTTTCTTAATCACTTTGATCTCAATACCCAAGAATTTCCAATACTAAAAGCAGCCTACTTTTGTATTAACAAATTTTATTCAAAGGCCTTAATTTCAGTTTATAAACTTGTTAACTGACCCTAAATCTTTATGGTGCGTTTGAGTTTTGTACTTACCATTAAAAACAAAAAATCATAAGGCAGTTGAAGCTCCAGAAATACAAATAAAGGAACTACTATTTTACTACTTAAAGAAGCCTCAGGTATTATAAAATGAATATATGTTTTAAGTCCAGAGGCTTTAAATGTCTAATATGAGTGTGTGTGTACAGATGCCTTCACTGGTTTGATAGAATAATCTAGAAATCAGCCTTTTGATTAAATATGAATCAAAACCACACAAAAATATAATGAATACTTACAACAGTGTCATTTTTTTGAATTGTAATTCTTCCTGGGATGACTGAAATAACTCACTAGAAAAACAAGTTTTTTTTTTTTTTTTGTTTCTACCTTTATATAGTGACAATCATATGAGAAGACTTATTCCAGTTGAATCTCCAAAGTTTATGAAATACCAAGAATAATTTCTCATTATGTAAGACTACACAAGTAAAAAATTAAATGTTCACAAATATTTACATAATGTAGAAATTAATGCAATGAAAGGTTTACTGGAATTTAATGATTCTATCTGTGCTTTTCCTAGGGGATATGGATTAAGAACCAAAAGGAAAACACACACACACACATACACACACACACACAAATACAAATGTAACAACCAAATATGTAATTAATCTTGAGCTTCAATTTATTGAGTTATCCCTTCTTTCACATTCTTTATTTTTGGGTGAGAGGAGACTTTTTAAAAACCATTCAGAGAACAAAATCATGACAGAGCTATGATCAACTCATCTAACATGACCATAAATATAAATGGAATTAGTCCACCCATTAAGATAAATGTTTTTCACACTGCATCACAAAGCAAAAGCCAATGTAAGTGGCTTAAATGAGACATCTATAACGAGAACCATCAAAGTTGAACATGAAAAAGATGGACACAGGTGTACCAGGAAAGCACAAAAGAAAGCAAGCATTGCCAGTTTAACTTCAAGGAAGAAATCCGAGGCAAAAAATAAGACAAAGATCATTCCCATTGTAAATTAAACAAACTCCCCCCAAACCTAAAAGATATCATATGGAATGTGCAAGCAGTAGTCTTGTAAAGAGAAGGTTTTTAGAAATTCATGCAAGTGTCCTGTATTTCGCCAAATGTCACTGAAAAATTATGATTCCATTTTTTTAAAAAACAATGGCACTGCTCTTCTGCTCTAGTCAATTATTAGGATTACCTTATTAGGCAGAAAGCTTCACTTGTTTTTAGGAAAACAAATAGTTTAGGTAAGTAATTGTGTCAAAATTTTTCAATATGAAGCAAATTAAAATTGCAAGGAAAGTCTTTCCTACTATAAATCCCTCAATTGTTTCTTCAATAGAGAAAGGAGCAACCAACCTGAGTCAGTGAATGATCCTGAAAACCACCTTGTTTTCTCAGGCAGACCACATCTGAACAGATTCTGAGACCTGTCTAAAGGGAGATGTCACTGCTATGACTGAGGAAAGATGATAATATTGGCTCAATTTTACTTTCTGTTCCAAGACAAGTTTCAAAACAGCTGGAGTCAAATTGAGAGATTTGATTTTATGAAGGTTCAAATGGTGACAGGTTTGGA
This sequence comes from Sciurus vulgaris, assembly GCF_902686455.1. NCBI lineage: Eukaryota > Metazoa > Chordata > Mammalia > Rodentia > Sciuridae > Sciurus > Sciurus vulgaris. The sequence continues at coordinate 91,939,462 of NC_136466.1, forward strand.
GGAATTGAAAAATTCATGCTAAAAGGAGCACACTGGCTTCAACCATTCTTAGTTAAGCTTTTTTTAAAGTGACATGTTGCCAAAGTTGATCTTAAACTCCTAGGCTCAAACAATCCTCCTACTGTAACCTCCTGATAGCTGGAACTATAGGCTTGCATCACTATACCCAGCTCCTATTAGTTGTGTGGTGGTTTTTGGTTTTTTGACTTTTTGGGGATTGAACCCAAGGATGTTATACCACTGAACTACATCCCTAGTCCTTTTAATTTTTCATTTTTTTTGAGACAGTGTCTTATCATTTAAGTTGCCTTGTATTTGTGGTCTCCCTGGCAACTGGAATTACTGACATGTACCACCAAGTGCAATTTCTTTACTGTCTTTTGCATTATGGGAGACACCCAGGAAAACAGTCAAGTGCTATTACAGAAATAGCTGAACCACAAAAGAGAGGCTAAGAGAAGGAAATGCCAACATTTGTTCTACATTCAAAGATCACCTTTTAAAGCCGTTGGAGAAGTAGGCAGTATAATATGATTACATACCCCATAAAATATTGTTACTTTTACAGTAGTGATTAGAACACTTAACAAGTCCAAGTAACAAGTCTTAGAAAATTTTTGCAAAGGTACGAATGTCTGCTTTCTATTACACAGGGAGGGGTATACCTTTGATTTTACCATTTTTGTTAACAAAGTGTAATTGGAGAGGCAGTTAACATGTTTCTACTCACATTTACACAACTGTATACCTACTCCTTACCTTTCTCCTGCACTCTTACAAATTTCAGTTTCTTTTAACAAAAGACCTCATGAACTATATAGTAGGGTCTCTGAAGCACAGGGGAACCCACCTAGAAAAGTCAACTACTATGCATTTTTTAAGAAGTAGTTTTTAAAAAGACCAATGAGGTGTCCTTTTTTTTTTTAAATTCCTGAACATGTAAAAATTTCCCCCTAGCATGTACATGAAAAAAATGCATTTCCAGAAATAATAGAAAAAACATGAAGCCACTTTCATGGCCATCACACATTGTACAGAACATTCTAGAGAACAATGGCAAGACACACAGAATTTTCTCAACAGAAGGCAATTTTTACCTGAATTTACATTGCAAATAATAAGTCATAAAGTGGGTTTTTTCTAGACCAATGATGACAGAAGAAAAAATTTTAATTTAATAATAGTAGTGAACTCCCTTCAAGGCATTTAAGGTATAACTTCTAATAAAGGTAGTCATCTTTTAATCTTACCAGTTTCTATTTCCTTTTCTGTGTTGAATCAGAAAAGACCCATCAGAAAAAGTAATTCTTCAGGTTCTGTGAATACCTCTAGAGTCAGAAAGTAAAAATACATTTTATCACGACTACATATGAAAATGTTTAATCTTTAGCAATTTATGACTACAACTACTAATCTCCTAATCCCCATCCCAACATGGTAAGGTTCTACTTTAATGCAGTGTAAATGAAGACTAGAGGAAGTAGATCAGTAAAGTGATAGATACACTTTCAGAGGCAGAGCACCCAGTACAAGTGTGTTAAGAATCATAAATTACTTTTTTAATTACATCCTACCTTGAAGAAAAATGGCCATATTTCAAAGTTGTAGTTTATCTTTTAAAACTCTAATACATGTCAGTTTAAATAAGGCATTACTTTCTGGAACATTACATTCAAAGTAAATTGGTTACTGACATTCCAAACAAATACTAATCATGTTGTAAAAAAATGTGAAGTGAAAAAGAAATTTTCAAAAATTTGTCACATAAACACAACCACTATTAGCAATGTATTTATGTTACAATCATTTTCCCTATGTAAATGGAAGTGATTTTTAATCACATTTAAATAGTTTGTTTTTAACAAAGAACAAAAATTTATCAAGAAAAATGGTATTTAGGGAACTTTTAATAAATTGCTTTCAATGTCCCACAAAGATTATTTTCTCCAATAACATGTCAGAGAATGAACTTACAAGTTATTTTGGAAGGAAATTTGAAAGAACTAAAATGACGGGAAAATAAGAAATGAGGCGTCTAGACTTCCCTAACCTTGAGGAATAATCAATATAGCCTATTTCTGATCATTTCATTAAAACTGCTATTTTTATTCTTCATCATTTTTATTGAATTTCAACTAAAAGACCCTCCTACAAAATAATTATCCAGATCCTTGGTTTAGTTTATTGAAAATTACTCAAAAATTTCAAAGACATAGTTAATTATTGGTTTTAGATTTGTCTATATGCCTTCTAATTTTACACTTTCACTAACTTCATAGTATTAAATAACATCTGGAAATTTTTACTTTCTTGATTCCTTTAAACAATAACAATTCCTAATCATTTTTCCCCCATTCCCTTGGCAGTTTTCGCCTTTACAATTCTTTTGTTAAGTTTTCCTAGAAAGTTCTTTAAAACACATATTTTAATTTTACCCAATTCTAACTAGTGCTCTGCAATTTCTCTATTTTGTAAAAGAGAATGCAAAGTAGAAAAATGCATCTTTAATGTCAAGTATGATACTCAAGATATATATTCCTTAAAATGAAAACCTATTATAAATCAAACCATTCTGGTCGTAAAAAAAAAATAAACAAGAATCAAGACATAAACCATTGCTGACCTAACCCTGAAGCTGAGAAGCCACCAACAACAAACTAAATTCTTTTATCTGTCAGTCACTCGTTTAAGATTAATTTTTTCAATATGATTATATCATTTGTGGACAGAAGGTTGGAGAAGCAATGGCAATTTTAGTTCATCTACTATCAAGACAAATGAGAGAATAATAGTTGCAAATTCAATGCTGGATTCCAGATTTTAAGTTCAGTGCAACTTATCTTCTGGAACTGCTAATTTTTTTTTTTAAACTTCTATTCTTTGGTGGAACTAAAGCATATGTTCCAAAGTAGTGAGCCATTCTCTATTTTAATGATTAACAGTCACTATGTATTAATGTTCACTTAATCCAATCTAGATACTCTGGGAAGGAGAATGAGTAGATTTACCAAACCTGGGTTTAACATCCTAAAAATATCTGGGGGCCAGGACACAAAAACAGTTTTGGAGAGACTGTTTCAATTCTAATTAGAGACAGCTATTTAGAAGTGCCTGTAAAAGGGCCTTTTTGAGAGTGAGTTTTGTGTTACAGGCAATATAATGTTACAATATTTATATATTATATATATATTTTTATAATTTATACTTAGTAAGATTACTGTTTTTATAACTGATCACTAGTCACTTTGCATACTTAATACTGTCAGATTTTAATTCAGCAAGTTTTAAAACCCAGAAAAGTGTTCAATGGGAGGGAGAAGGATCTATATATCCTTAGAAACAAAAATGTTCTTAAAAAAAAAAAAATCACTTGTATCTAGGACTAAGAGTTGTACTTCAAACTTCAAAAAAAAAAAAGTGTACTTACAATCAAAACTATATCCTTACACTAAAATACCTATAATAATTAGTTCAAACATACAAAATATTACAAACACATATAACACAAAAACACTATGAAACAGCAGATTCTTCTGCAAAAAAAAAAGCTAATCACTTGGATGTGTATGTATTAAACCTCTTAGCCTCTTTTTTCAAACAATTTAACAGGAAACTCTTTCCCCTCTAACATTCACATAAATTCATGTCTCAAGAAACAAGATAGGTAGAGGTCTATGTTGTTTGGTGTTTTCATAAACTTGAAAGTATGAGTTGAACATAATTTGGGTGTTCTAGAAGACAGAAATTGACTATGACAGGGCAAACTCTTAAAAAAAACACCCTAATGATCAATAATGTTAAAAATATCTTATGAAATGTTTATATCTTCTGAGAAGGTCTTGAGAGATGTATGCTTGGAATCAAATAAACCAATACTACAACCTTTTATAATTAATTAGCCTAATAATTTCTAAATATATTTAAGAGCAAGCAACCAAGAAAGTATATCCTCCACCTACAATTCATTTTAAACTACACGGCAAATTTCTGGGTAACAATTTGATTTAGAAGGAATAATTAACTATTCCATGACTCCACTTTTGATGTGAACAGGCATAGCCTAATTCCAATAATGCCATCACTGACCTTTCTAACTCAGTCCACATTGGTTATAAAAACAATTATCATTCTGAGTTTTGTAAGCTCCATGTCAGCAGGAGGTACAACTGGCTTGGAAGCTGTGTGATAATGCCTAAGGGAACAATTGCTTCATGTTACTCAAAGATGACCCCTTTCTACTCATAAAGGAGCAACAGTGACAAGCTCTCATCAAGTTTATCACTTAACTGGAAAGGTGTATAAAAGCATGAGGACTGCACATTTCACCAACAATTTTTCATGTGAAGTTATACATTTAAATTTGCATAACAGCATAAGAAAAAAAAAACATATTTTCTGGAGAAGTATCTGTTAATGCATATGTGTTTGCCTAACAATGGGTACCAGTTCACTAACACTGCAAAATCACACCCTACATTTGATCCACTCTAAAATAAAAGTGCTAAAATACTACTAATAAAAGGACTAAACAGCCAGACTCTTGGATATTTACATTTAAAAGCTAAAGCAGTGTACTATTATTACAAATTTTAGAAACGCACAAAACTGAAATTAATATTATTTTGGTACTAGGGATCAAACCCAGGGGCACTCTACCACTGAGCCACATCTCCTAGTCCTTCATTTTGAAACAGGGTCTTGCTAAATTGCCCAGGCTGGCCTCCAGTTTGCAAGACTCCTGCCTTCCCAGTTGTGGGATTATAGGTGTGCATAAACAAACCTAGCTCAAATTATTTATTTTTAACAGCATATTAGAAGACAAGAAAACTCAACAATATTTAAGCCTACATTACCTTCCCATACTTTTAAGTCTTTCTTCTTTCTTTGTAGCTTCAGCCTATCAAATACACCAGCTGGTAGATTTTAAGTATTCAAAAAATATTGAATTCAAAACAATGATTAATTATATTCATTTGACTTATATAAGAATACATGTTTTTCTGGTCATCTTGAAGTTAACAAAAGAAAATAAATTCCTGGACCACTTTTCTCTGCATATAGAAATTAAGAATTGAGAACCAAGAAAAGTCTAATTTCAAAAAGATCCCGAGGAACTACCAATAAATAAACACTGCATGGGAAAAAGCTGAATCTTAACAGCTCAGAAATCCCCTTCCAGATTTTACTTATATTGCAAAAGGGGCAATTAATAGGCTTTTATTTTATTTTTTAGATTTCCATGAAATCATGATGTCAAATCTGACAGTATTATTCAGCTGGACCTATGAGAAGTTTCCAACTGAATAGCCAGGGCTCAGCTCAGAAAGACTATTTTAAGTTTTTAGAACAACTTCTACTTCCTCTAGGATAGATTTAAGGCAATGATTATGTTTTCTAATAGTATACATATATAAATATGCAATATCCATACATAATAGGAATGAATATTAAAAGTTTAAATACATACTTATATCCTGGTATTGTTAATTAGGCCACAAAACATAGTAACCTGTGTTTGCTGCACTGGACATTCAAAGTGTGAAACTGCAATATCTTCTTATAGAGAGAGACTTCAATGGCATTTGAATATGTCATCACAGTTTGTAGAAATTGGCAGGTAGAATATTTAGTTATAAAATATTAATGATAATCTCAACCACATGACTATTTCTTTATGAATATCTATTTTAGAAAACTATTTTTTCCTAACAGTGCAAAATACTAACTCATGATTTTGATTACTCAATTACCTTAGAATTACTGCTAACTTAAGCAATTACATCTTACATTTTACTTTAATGATTCATTATAACCAAAAGAGGAGGTAAAAACAAGAAAGGAAGTAATAATTATTAAGTGCCATATAAAGTGATAGACTACCTTAATTCTATCATGGCAAGGATGCTTGATGTTATTTCCATTAGATATGTAAGAAAATCTAAGCACAGAAATGAATTTTTCTTATAATTTAGTCATTAACAAACTAGACAAAAGATTTGAAACTGTATCTGATATTAAGGTGTATGTTCTTCAATTTATAGTAATTTACCAAGCAAACATTATCCCTTGTGCCTTCACAAGTGAGGTAAAATGGCAACACCTGAGAAACAAAATGTTCATAGTCATCATCTGGGGAAGCATGTTACTTCTTATGAATTTACCTTAACATAATTTAAAGAGTTTCCCTGATGTCATGTATTCTCTGATGCTCTGGCAGACTCAGTAATAAAGAGAGATATGTATGATGTTATACTTGAAGACTAAATAGAAATTGTTAATATTCCTTACAGTATATGTAAAAAAAACAGTATTTAAAATTATAGAAAACATTTTTTCAGAGCTGACATACTAATGTAGCAGTTTTCAATTTAGATTATACACTCTACAGTAAAGAACTGAGCATTTGTATCTTGTTAAAAGATCAACTTCCAAGATAAAACTGATGTATACTTCTTCAGTAGATTAATTTCTGAGATCATCACTTTAGTTACATAAAAGCGTAATGGAAGTTTTAATGTTTCTTTTCCAGCTTTATCACACAATGTAACTTATTTCCACTAGTGAGGCAATTCCAATTTCACAAGTGGTTATTATCCACACCCTGTCTTTTAGTTTTACTATAAATTACTATCTGGAAAAACCTGCAAATTGAAATATTACTACCCTGTAAATTCATACTGTACATTAAGATTTTAGGTAGTCTCAAATCTATTACTTAAATGCCACTTGTAATCTTAATATTTTAATAAAACCTATTATGCAGGAAAATGTTTTTACTTACAGAATATTGGTTACATAGAGCACTAATACACTTTGTATACGAACTGCTAAAATAAAATAGATTAAGGGATGGAATTGTCAGACTATGTATATTTAAAAATCGTAAGAATAATTATTTTAAATTTTAAAGATGTTTATTTGGGAAGCACACAAAACTAAAATGTCTATTTTAGTCCATCAACTCAAATAGGGAATTACAAGCTAATAGACACACATGTCTATGAATATCCTTGCCATGATTCTAAGACTTAGAATACCTAGAATAGAGGACATTACATTTTGATTTGAAAAAAATATTTAAATTAAATTTTTTACATATACAATGAGTAGATAAATAATATCACTTCCAGAACAAAAAAATTAAAGATTAATGAAAACAGTTGATACCAAACAAAACTTTTTTTTTTTACTTCTGAGTCAAATTCTACACACTGCAAAAAGATAGAAGTCCAGACTTTAGTTCTGAAGATGATTTTTAAGTGCTTTTAACATTTATCAAGGCTGCAAAGTCTGTCAATAAATAAATCAAATTAATATCTGTCAGTAAGTCATGAAGTCTGTAATAAATGACTAAAGCAAGTTGAACATGTTTAGAACATTGACTCATACTTTTTGGCATCATCATGAAAACTCTGTGAATGATCGACACATCATTTCCAATGTCACCAATAAGGCCTCTGTATGGACTCCAGGACACACTTTCAAATTCTCGGGCAGTTCCTTCAGAATATTTGGGAGCTTCTGCAATGTCTTTATATTTCTAGCATAAAGATCCAATAACCAGTCAGTATGAGAACTGGTGGTTTCTTTATAACTTTTACAAGGCATACGCAGCTCATTTAGATGAGTTAACCCTTTGAAAGCTAAGAAGAACTCTGAAGATAAATCAAAAATCGAACAAAAATTTAGCAACATCCTACTAAGTAAAAATGAACCAAATTCAAGTTGCTGGTGGTAAAAATGTTTCTCTGCTTGTGCATGAAAGTTCTCCACTGTGTCTTCTATTTTTGTAATAGCAAATAGTTCTTCCTTGATTTGAGGTGATATCACATAATCCAAGGGCAATTCCCCCTTGGAGTTTCTCTGCTGTAAAAGCACTGGACCTGTGAAAAAGAAAATGCAAAATGTTAAGGGTAAAATATTTTTATTTTGGCAACTTAACAGCTGTTCTCTCTCTTCTTTGATTTTCCAAAGCATACAGAATTCTGTTTACAATCATAGTTTTCACTAATTCATGTTTGCATAATTAACTGGCTATATATACTAACTGCCTAATAAAGGTGCATTAAAAAAAACAAACAAACCATAATTCTGTGAATTGCCCACCTCATGAGTTTAAAAGTATATGGATTAGTTAAATAAACAGTATATATGACTATAAATGAAAAAGGCTTTTAGAAAACTTTATTACCATCTTAAAATAAGAATTTTGGTGTTTCCATAAGGAATTAACATAATACATTTTTTCTTAAATTCCGTAAGAGTCCTAAGGTTGTCACATAATATCATCAAGAAGGAAAAGTAGTACCCTTTTCCACTGGTGATCAACAATTCTGGCAGTACAAAGTCCAGAAAACCTTACTTCTTTTATCCTTGTTTATGCTTAATTTCAGTTTAGGCAAATGATTCCAAAAAAATTAAGTGTTAATTATTCTGTATCAAACTCAGATCTTATCCATCTAAGCTAAATCTACCCAATATTTAGGAAGTACTGAAGATATAGTTTATGCCCTAGGTAGTAAAGGATAATGTGGTGGGGCAAAACAAGAAGAACACATTATTTGGTGACACAGAAAAATACAGGAGTATTAGTACCTTAGTCAACCAAATCTTACAATTATTTATGCACTTAGTTATAAATAAGATGTTAGAATGGATATAAAGGTTTTAGTACTAGCAGACATCTCAGAAAGTCATATTATATAGATTATATATCAGACAGAGAAGAAATTATAACCATTAAAACCCTTTTTTAAAAAAATTTTTAGTTGTAGATGGATACAATATCTTTATGTTACTTATTTATTCTATGCGGTGCTGAAGATTGAACCCAGTGCTTCATTTGTGTCTGAGGTAAGTGCTCTACCCCTGAGCTATAACCCAAGCCCCTGTTAAAACTCTTAATGATAACTCTGTTCAGACATACATAATGACCTAGACATAAAATGTATTTCATATAAAAATCAACCACTGAAGATATAGGATTAGTGTATAATTTATGGGAAAAAAGAATTCTAAATTAAAATTAATTTTTTTCCTTGAGTTGACATAAAAAAAATCCATTTACTCCTTTTCAAAAAAAAAAAGGAAAGAAAAATATTATGAATACCTAAAGAAAACAAAAGTCTGAGAAATAAATATGTTCTTAAAATTATTGCTCTCATGATTGAGCTACTCAAAATGGACAGATAATACAGTTACTATAATGATAACGTCAAACCATGTGACAGGTTTAAACCAAATATAACTGAGGCAAAATAAGTCTTATACAATTGCCAAAGGACCCTGATAAATTTAAGAACAAACAGATTTCCTCTTCCAGGTCAAGGAGTTCATCCATTTACTATTCTTCACTAGTAAAATTCAAATTGGTTGGTGGAAGGCTAAACTCTACTGAAGAAATGGACTTAATATAATAATATAATATCTCATATTAAAACTACACGAAGCAAAACCAACTATTTGCATGAATGTCAGATACAAATTGAGTACAAAAACAAAATATTTAGCTTAGGAATAGAATAGAAAAATAAAACATTTAGGAAGCAGAATATTATGTTTAGTAAACAAATAATACTAGAAAAGAAGGCAAAAGAACCAAAATATATTGATTATGAAATGATGTTAGTAAAACAGACACACTAATGCCTTTAGGGGGCAGGAGAAGACTATAAATAACCAAATGTCTTATGCTATCATGCTATACAACCTTTCTTAGATGTATATAAAGCAAAAAGGGAAAAAAAGACATAAAGATAATGTGCTTTTTGTTTTTATGCAGAATTAACTGCTTTAATTATGGGATAAAATCATGTTAATTTCTAAGATTAGAGCAAATAAAAGCAATGGGAAATTTACATAAATTTGTTTTTGTTTTATAAGCTCATCAATTTTTTTTTGCTTTTCTTTTTAAAACAAATCGGTTTGAATATTTTGATGTAAATTAGCAATATGCAGTTCAGGATATAAGAATGTTATTGAAAAAAAGGAAAGGGCCTGCTGAAAGCAAAGATTTAATATCAGTAGAAAAAGCTTTAGTTGAATATTAAGCTTAAGTTAACCTTCTTCATAAAACCCCTGCACAACAGTTATTACCATTTGAAAATTCTCCTACTTTAATTTAATTGACTGCAAAATGTGAATGAAGAAAAAGATTCTAGGATATCTTTTTCACAGTCTGTAAAGATATGCCTCATAAAAATAATACTGAGTTAGCAGTTACATATAAAAAGCTTGAAAAAATTCAAGTAATCACGTGAATGTTTACATTCACTTACTAATAAGCTTTCAGAGATGACTAGTTCACAGGGGTTTCATATGTTAAGTAAAAGGATTAATATCTAAAACCAATATATTCAATTAAAAAATCCACTCTCATACATGAACCTTTAGACTTAACAATATATACATGCATATATAATATGAAAAAGCTTTTATTGCTACAAATAAAAGGTGGTTACATTCTAGGAGACTTTTTATCCTTACTTTTTTACTAACAGGAAATGAAAATCTCTTTCCTTACAGGTTTTAAATATAAAATGCTATCTACCTCCAAGGGATTCTTCAAAAAACTGGATAATTTATCAAAACCCATTTAGCATAAATGCACTCACCCCCATGCTGTAGTAGCAGCTTGCCAATTTCTACATGTCCGTTTGACAGTGCATCATGCAAAGGAGTCACCCCGTCCACTTGAGTGAGCAGATCTACCTCTGGACAACGTTGCAAAATTTCCTGGACACACACTGTGTTGCCATAGTTACAGGCTTCATGCAAAGGCGTCCAGCCAGCATTGTCTAAATTAGAAATCAAGGCAAGTTTTAAAACAGCAGAAGTAGGACTTTTGGTAGTAAACTACTAATGTTCTACTTCTCTCATCAGTATAATTTTGTAGGCACTTCATATTAAAAACCCAAACTTCGCTAAAAATACCCAGTTTAAGTACATTTTTTTGAAGAAAAACAAATTTAAATAATTAAAAACAATATAAAAATATTAGTGTTGAGATATAAACAAAATATAAACACCAAAAATGTTTCTACACCATTAGCTATAATGAATTTCTTGGTTTTGCTAACGGCAATATTTTAAATATATTTTAGGTAAATTAACTCAAGCGATTTTTCTTAATGTTTCTTAATGACATAAAACTGTTTAATATCACAAATATTAAGACACTGTATGAAACCACAAAGATTTAAAACTTACCTTTAACATTGATGTCTATTCCTGGCAAAGAAAGAAGAAGAATCAATTTCTCCACTTGGTTATTTATGCAAGCTCTATGCAGGGCTGTTTCTCCTGCCATAAAAAATTAATAGATTATTCCAGAGAAGACAAGATATCAACTAAAGAAAATAATCAAAGGGCATGAACTAGGAGATCTGGCCCCATGCCAGAAAATTATTTATTGAGTTTTCCTTCTGACTGGTTTAAACATCTCTTGCATTAGAAAGTGTGTATGGTGGGGGGATTCCTACCAATCCATACAGCTTCTGTTCTAGCAGCAATTCAGAAATGAAATTCTATAGCAAAAGGTTTAACATAGGCATTGTCTCCCCCTAGTTCAAGTTTTAAAGCTTCAGCCCTGCTATAAAATCCCCAAATGATCAGAGAACACCAAAAATACTGGGTTTTGCAGCAATAAAAGTTTAGAGTGCAATTGCCCTCTCTTAAATTTATTCATGAACCTGCATTAAATGTATGGCTCCTTTTTATACAGCATTTATAGCTTAATTCAAATGAATGTTTCTGGCTAAGCACGAGTGCCTCTACACACTCAAGTATAATTCAGAACTTCAAATCCATTAACAGATGGTTTGCTGCTTCTCAATAGGCTGTCTGGCTTGGCTACAGCAGCACAGAGAGGGAGAAATGGAGGAATCTTAATATAAACACCACACACACACATACATGAAAAAAAAAAATCTCTAGTACCATTTAAAGCTGAACAAGAGTAACGAATAGAAAGGCAAAGTTTTTGCTAGGAGGAATGCAATTAATGGCTGCTGGCTAAAATTAACTATATCTGTCTTGTTATAACCAAGATTAATAAATTATAAGTGATGATTTTGATGTAAATTTTTAAAAACTTATTATAGGTGGCTGCTTAGGAAACAAAATGAAATACTGAATCACACTTGTTCTTGCTATAAAATACTAAGTAGTATATTTTTACAGTGTTCAGTTTTACAGATAGCTCTGTAACTTCTACTAAACATTACTTTTACATGCACAGAAAAGCTTTTCAAGTTTTTCTCTATTATTTCTCAATTCTCTTCCTCTCCCCCAGTTCCTTCTGCTGTTTAGACTAGTCATTCATATTCATTTTACTTTCTGAAACAATAAAACAAAGAAAAAGGACCCTGATTTGTGAAGTTACTATCAAAGATCTCATGTAATACATTTTTCAGATTTTGAGCCAAATGGGCCATTATTTAGAATTTGTGATATGCAATTATGAATTTTTATCATGTTGAAAGACTTTAAGAGGTTTACTCTTTCTATGGGTCTCATGTTAATACTGTATTAAAAACATGATTTAGTCTACAAACAAAAGATTGAACAATTTACTTTGGCTAGGTATAGACTCTTTAAACATATTTCTAAGTTAAGAGATATCTATGTAAAAGGGGTGACAGAGTAAATTATTACAAGACTTTTCTTGTTATTCCATCCTTTAGGTGCTTAGGTTCCAGTATAGTCAGAACCAAAAGCCAAACACATTTCATAGTCTGGGCTCAGTGCCTAGTAGAAAAGAGCCCATATGCTTAACAGCTATGTAACATAGCCTACTCCTCATTCTTTGTTCACAAAATGTCTAAGACTGAAAGAGATGAAGACTGAATTATACTTTCAAATCAGAAGACACTGATCCTGAACAACACAGGTTGAGGTGGAATAGAAAAGTAAGGCGGGCAAGTCTGGAATAAGCTCAATGAGTACTGCATACTACCTTTAGTATTTGGAAGGCCAGGGGGAGAAAAGAAAGGGAGGAATACTCTATTATACCAGGTATTAACTGATCATTTTCTCTGTACAAGTGACAGTACAAGAAAATAATATGGTATCCATGAAGGTATCTCCTGGACCTCAACCAATATTTAAGTTCAAGTATTCATCAGGGCAAGTGTGTGAAATTTACAACTACTGACTACAGCCACGAAAAGTTCTTAGCATAAATTAATTTAGATACTTGGAATACCTTTTAGATTAGTCTTATGAAAATTCATCTTGGTAACTAAAGAGGGGCAATTCTCCTTGGAACATGACAATTCTCCTTCTGACTTCTTTTTCAATTTTTTTAATGATGAAGAACATTTAGCAAGGTTTAGCTCCCTGAAAAGAAAGGAAGAATGAAAGCTTGTTTTTCAGCAAAGCATGCCAGCATACATTATATGGTGAGTATTTTTCTTAAGAATCTAGCTTCCTTTCAATATAAACTCCCTTAATCACTCAATCTTTTCTTTTTTTAAGTTGTAGGTGGACACAATACCTCTATTTTTTATTTATTTATTTTATGTGGTGCTAAGGATTGAACCCAGGGCCTCACACATGCTAGGCAGGCTCTACCACTGAGCCACAACCCCAGCCCTTCACTGCTAATTCTAAAATTGATTTCAACCATATATAAGTTTTTACGCATTTTCTTTTTATTAGCCTTAAAATCCCAACCACTCATTAAGAATGTTATGAATACAGAATGTTGGGTAAAGAAAAGGAAACCAAGTAAACGATCTCTGACAGAGAAAATATATTTTCATATATTGATCCTATTCTCTTCTTCCTTTCAGAGAACATTTCAGGCTTTGAGTTTTCTATAGCGTACTTCTAGAGGAAGTTTCTCATTTTGGAGAAGGTAGTACAACAACTTTGGAGTATCTAAACATGACCATGCCTTCTTAAAGCTCATCTATATTCTAGAAATGTAGTAATTCAAATCACAAGGCAAAAATTATATAAAACAGAAACTTGATGAATAGTTTTATGTCTTCAGGGAAGCACTTAATCTTGGTAAAAAAGAAGTATGTTCCTTGAATTACAGAAAGAGAAAATATGTTTTTGTATATTTGCAGGTCTAAAATTGAGTTTTCTTCTAATCAGTGTTATTTAGACAATGACACAGATAAGTTAAAAGTTCAAGGAAGATGTCAAAAAGAGTCGTACTCCAAAATAAAGTACAGCAGAGATAATAGCAATACTTACGGTAACTCTGACAGTCCTTCAATATGTTTCTGCTTAGCACCATTCAACATTAGTAAAGCTCTCTGAGATTCAAGGCAAGGTCGCTGTCCTATTTTCTTTGGTATCTGTACCTTTCCAGTTCCATGCATAATAGTTTTCCCCAAAGCTGGCAAATAGGAATATACCTGTTGCAAAATATTATTATATTGCTTTCTCAACTACAAAGATAGAAGTAAAAAGAAATTACTTGATTCACTATTGATGTGGTTATATTTTCTGAATTTCACTATTACAGTTTCCACTTCATTTGAACATGATAAAACATTAAAAAGCTGGTAGTTCCATGTCAATATCATATAGACAAGAAGGAAAATACCTTCTTGAAAATAATTTTTTTATTATGCAACTTTAAGATCATTTAGGAAATTCTTTTGATTTGCCTTATGTCCAACTTATGACACATTTCCATACTTTTTACATTTATGATTTATAAACAACTTATATTTTGTCATTTTTATTTAAAATAGTTTTCTTCAACAGAAATTAAGGCTGAAATAAATGGAATAACAGGTGAATAAGGGTGAAAAGATCTTTAAAGACAAGCACTGTTGCAAAACAATTTGCCCAATCTATTCACTAAATAAACTTATTTCTCATTTGCTGAAGAAACTGCAGGATACTAGATCCTAATAATATCTTTGGACAGCCAAAATAAAAATAGAAAACCTTGGGTCAAATGCAACTTATATGTATGTGTTTTTAGGATATATCATTTACAAATTTTGCTCTTTATAAACCATTAAATATCAAGTAGAATTCTTTTGACTCTAGTTCAAAATAATAATCTTATGTATTATTGTCAGTGAGTAGGAAACAAAGTTTACTGTATCACTTTAATCAATCCTTTAACTACTCTCAAAAATGATTAAAATTTCTGTTCATTTAATTTTTTCCATATTTTTACTGGTATATTATAGTTGTACATAATAGTGGGATTTATTTTTACATATCTGCACATGCACAAGATAACAATATAATTTGGCTAGTATCATTCCCCAGTAATCCCCCCATGGTCCCTTTCTTCTACTCTACTGATCTCCCTCTTATTTTGGGGTACTAGGGATTAAACTCAAGAGTATTCAACCACTGAACCCAATCCCCAGTCCTACTTTGATTTTACTTGGAGACATGGTCTTGCCGAGTTGCTTAGCACCTTGCTATTGCTGAGGCTGGCTTTGGACTCGCCATCCTCCTGAGTCACTGGGATCATAGACATGTGACACCACACTTGGCTACTAATTGCCCTTTGATTTTTGTAACTTAACTATTTTGAAATAGAAAACTACCAGCTCTTTTATAGGTTGGAAAGATTTATTAATCTCTTTATTTATTAGAAATACCTAAGAATATTTAAAAGTTGAATTTATAAAGATACTTCTTAGGAATTAAAACATCTATAACAGTGCTTACCATTTTCTGGAGAGAGAGTGGTTCAGAAGAAATACAGATAGAGCTCTGCAAACACAACTTTTTAAAGACTGCCTCTGCAACAAACATTTGAAGCCAGGAGGAAGAAAAGGAGCAAATGAAAATCTCTAATTCCTGTGAAGAAAAGTCTGCAGAAAAAGAAGAGAAGTAAATATAGCTACATATAATTTTTTCCCCCTTTTTTTTTGGGGGGGGGGTAGTTCAGGGGACTAGAGATTGAACCAACAGGTACTTTGCTTTATCCCTAGCCCTGTGTACTCTGAGGAGTTGCTTAGAGCCTCCCTAAGTTACTGAGGCTGGTCTGAAACTTGAGATCTTTTTGTCTCAGCCTCCCAAGTCACCAGGATCATAGGTATGTGCCACTGTGCCCAGATGAATTTTTTTCTTTTAGGTTAGTTCATCAGTGGATTTTCTTCAGCCAAATGATGGTTCCTACACCAGAAAATTTTGCCCACATTATTTTAAACTACACACACACACAAAAAGTAAATTTTCCTATTCTTTGCCTTTCAAGAGAAAAAAAAGTTATGGCATGTGCTCTGACATTACTTTTTATTACTTCAAATAAAAGTCTTATAATTGAGTGCATATATACATACATACATATATATGCAGAACAGATCAACAATACTATAATTATACCAGAATACATGGGATTTTTATCACTATATGTTCCAATTAACAAAAGTTCTCTTCTCATGGTACAGCTGCTCCTTTGGAAAACCAGTACTTAAGTTTTTGAATGAGCACACTTACTTAATTTGCAATGATCAGTCTTCAGGTGATAGGAAAAAAGAAATTAGACTATTTCTCCTGATAACACCCATAAATCTTATCACTGACGAGAAGGAAGATAGGCAGAAGGTAAAGAAAGAAACATAAAACAAGAGTATGTAAGTGAAGATTTCATTAAAAATTCGCATTCATTCTACCATGGGGTTTTTATATTGTATTTTTGGGATATTAAACCCAGGGGTGCTTCACTGGTGAGCAACATTCCCAGTCCCTTTTATTTTTCATATTTTGTTTTTTGGTATTGGAGATTGAACCCAGAGGTGCTTTACGACTGAGCTATACTCTCAACCCTTGTTATATTTTTGAGACAGGATCCTGCTAAATTGCTCAGGCTGGCCTTGAACTTGTCATCATCTGTCTCAGTCTCCCAAGTTGCTGCAGTCACTGGGATTATAGGCTGTTGCCATCATGCCTGGTGACTATGGGCTAATTTTAATTGATAAAACAACCAACAAAAAGACACCGAAACCCTCAAATCTCTGCTATCCAAAAACCTCAAGTGTTCCAGTAAGATGGAAATGCATGTACATATGAACATAAAGAACTAGGGTGATTGTTTCTGCTGTAATCTATTTACTGTTATGAATTCTCTATTATTACTATCTGTGTAACAGAACAGATACAATGATGTAATGTCAAGTAAAGAATGAGACCAACCAATAGGATACCGAAAAAGCTAAAATAAACAGTATAAAAAAGTTGAGATACTATATAATACGGTAGATTAACTACAAACACTGAAAGAATAAAGTCAATAAAATTAACAAGTAGTTACAACAGACAAAAAGAATTAAATATATATTAATTAAAAAAAATTTAAATGGGACTAAATGAAAAACTTAATAGTAATATTAAGTTTTTAAAAGCTTGACTTCTCTACTTTTAGTCAGGACAATGATACCCACCGAAGACCTGCTCAGATGTCTTTACAGAATGGCTGGGGCTCAGGTGTCCTTGCAGTCATTGATCCTTCTTGACTCATTGATTTTCAGTGAGGTGGAGGAAAAGAGGAGGATTTTGCTTCACGGGAAATTTTGGTTCTCACAAATGGAGAAGGGAATGCTATTATTAGCCCCTAGTGGCAAAAGGCTAGGGATGCTACTAGACATCCTACAATGTACAAGAGAATCCCAACAATTATCCAGCCAAAACATAACCAGTGCTCAGTCTAAGAAACCTTGCCTTACTAAAGAGATTGATTGAGACTCTTGCCCTGTGGCAGGCTGCTATATGAGTCTTCAAACCTCTGGACAACTAGATTCACCTATCTCTACACAGACATGATTGCTAAACTCACAACCCCTTTCAAAATAATCTCAATGGAGACAAAGTTATCATGAATTGGAAAAGGGAAAGGAGTTATATACATCAAAAAGTCATTATCTATCATCACAGAATTTACTATAATGAATTAATCTGTTAACTTGATGAATTCTATCTAGGCAGTCAAAAGCCAAGGAGAAAAGGTCTTGATTGTAGAATTTGAAGGAGATGTTCTCACACTGGAACTGCTGAATGGAGTTATTCATCTAAGAAGCAGCCCATTTGGCAGGCTTACAGAAATAGGGAAATACAAACTATAATGGATTCACATATTACCAGGTAACAATAAAAGAGAATGAAAAATAACAGATGAACAAGAGAACTTATCTGAGGACTATAAAACCTCTGAAGAGCAGGGTCATTTTTTTTGTTGTTGCTGTTTTTAAATATTTTTTTAAATTGTTGATAGACCTTTTATTTTATTCATTTATTTATATGTGGTGCTGAGAATTGAACCCAGTGCCTCACACATGCTAGGTAAGCACTCTACCACTGAGCTACAACCTCAGCCCCAAGTTGGGTCATTTTTGTAGCCCTCACAGAATATACATCACTAACTTGCACAGAATAAACATTCATATTTGACAGATGAATGAACAAATGACAGATAACTGTAACTCACAACAGAAAGCGAAGCTGGAACATTCTTGAAAGTTTAATCAGATCTTGCCATTCCCTTATTAAATAGCTTCTAATTCTCAACGTGGCTTACAAGTTCCTACATAAACTCCGTTTCCCCTTTTCTTTGGCCTTATTCTGACCCCTCTTTCCATTGATATTTACTGTATCAGTCAGGTCTGAGAAGGCTTCACACAGCCCCAATTCTTTTCTACCTTAAGAGTTTTGGTAGAGTTTTTGTCGTCTGACTGGATATATTTGGTAAATTTTTTGTCTTTTGACTCTCCCTGACTCTGTCAAACTTCTGCTTATCTTTCAAGTTCTGTGTTTTCTTGATCATCCTATACAAAGTAAGTTCAGTATCAGTCCCTGGTTTTTATTGTTCAGAACACATTTTTAAATGATGTACAATGGTACATTTATATAAATTTAATTATAGTCTTCCTCTACCACTGAAAGCTCCATAAAAAATAAGGATCATGTTTTATTTCCTTCCTTCACTATATATGAAGTGTTAAGCTGAATGCCTAATAAAACAGCAATATATAAGTGTATGAATGAAGGGAAAAGAAGCATTTAGATTGAGATAATTAGTAAAAAGATAAAAATCTACACTCAAGGAAGCATTAAAAAGGATCAGATGTAAAAAAGTAAAACAATAAAAACATCAAAAGTATCAGGAAAAGATAATAATGCAACCTTTGGAGGATAAAGGAAGGCTTACTAAAAGTACCCTTAAGATGTGAATAATAAAAGTTTTCATGACAAGTGTTCTTTCCCACTGAAAAAAAAGAAGAAAATTGTTTAACTTAAGAATTAGTAAACTATGGTTTGCTGCCTGTTTTTATGAACAAAATTTTACATAGTTTTACTTTGCTCATCTGTTTATGTATTGTTTATAGTTGCTTTTTCTTACTAAAACTGCAGCATAGTCAGGACAGAGATAGGACAAAAAAAGCCAGAAATGTTTACTATTTGGCACTTTACATTAAAAATGTTTGCTAACCCTAGTCTAAGCCAATAGACTGGGAATTTCAATTAGGCATTGAAAATAAATTTCACATGATCTTAAAATATAAGAAGGAAATTCTGTCTAAAATGTGAAACTGATGGACACAAGATCTGATGGAAAGAAAGTCAGATTTTAGTTGACTTCTGAACTACCTATTGCCTTAATTTTCACCAATTACAAACTAACAACAGTTATACTAAAATTAAATGACAAAGATGGATCAATATCTTCAACTGGAAATAATACTATACCAATATAACATCTTACTTATGAAACAGAAAAAGCAAAAGATAGTAACTGAGACAAAAAATAATGCAAAGAAGGTGGGTGTGGCGGTGCATGCCTATAATCCCAGGGACTGGGGAGCCTGAGAGAGCAGAATCAGTTTGAGTCAACCACTCCAACTCAGCAACATGTTGTCTCAAAATAAAAAGGGCTAGGGTTACTGCTCGGTAGTAGAGTCCACCTGGGTTCAATCTTCAATACTGAGGGGGAAAAAAATAAAAAAGAATGCAAAGAAAAGTTCAAAAGAGAAAACAAACAAGAAAACCCATGTGAGAATATCCAAAGAGAAAAAGGTAAGAGAAAAAAAGAGGTGGCAATGATTTTCAAATTTCTTCATAAAAATATGAGCAGACAGGATATTAGAAATAATACCTGGTTCACTTTGCAGGGAAAAGTGTAGTATTTTAAAAATTCCATAAAATAAATATAATTTTATTTTGTACTTCAGCTATAGAAAACCTCCTGTTTTCTTAAGCTTGAAATGTTCATTTAATTTTTTGACAAACATTAAATATAAAGCTGTACTAACAGCAAAAAAAAAAAAAAAACCTAGGGAAATATTTAATTTGAACCATTTTTAGAAATATATATTAGAAATTTTTAACTAGCCTATCTGTAGCCTAATTTGAAACCTATGGAATCAAGTGTGTGTGTGTGTGTGTGTGTGTGTGTGTGTGTGTGTGTGTGTGTGTCTTGAGAAAGTAAGGCTTAAAAATGCTTTTCAAACTGCAACACAATTTAAACCCACGTAGAGTTTAATTTTTTCAAGTTATAATTGTGTGTGTGTGTGTGTGTGTGTGTCTTGAGAAAGTAAGGCTTAAAAATGCTTTTCAAACTGCAACATAATTTAAACCTACGTAGAGTTTAATTTTTTCAAGTTATAATTGTGTGTGTGTGTGTGTGTGGTACTGTTGATTAAACTCAGGGAGTTGTACAATGCAAGTACTCATCTAGAGTTTTAAAGATTAGTGATCAATTATATATCTTTGGCATCATTTTGTTGACATGATTATCAAAGCAACATGGAGTTCCACATCAAATCAGTCACAGGCTTAAACTTCTAAGGTTTAAATTTGACATGTGAAAGTAAGTGTAACACTGGATAACAATGCCCTGTTTCATAGTATAGAGAAACTTAGCCTTTGAGTAAGGAAAGCATTGAAGTTACACATAGAACTCTGTTAACACAAGGCTCAAATGTCACGCATTTGACTAAACTGTAAGATAACTTATAGTTCCTTAAAGGCAATTACTATGTACTGGAAATAACACATACAATTGTATAGGTAGGTTCTAAAGCCACTGCTAATCCTGTACTGGGCCCTCAAACTCAAAGAGATTTCATTACAGAATGAAAACAAGGAATTCTGTTAGCCAAATATTTATTTGTCAACCTGGCAAACAATGCCACAATTCTGCTGTTTCTTAAAAGGACAAAAAATCACTACCCTACCTAGTAGGAATGGTGGGAAAGAAATGATAAGGGTTCTAAAGGAAGATTGAATTTGCGCTAAGAAATGTTAAAAAGTCACTCAACAAAGGATAGCTAGTTCACAAAAGCAAGAGCAATCACCCCCTCAGCTCAATAAAAAAGAAAGAGAAAAAAAGGAGATAAAATGCTTTAGATAAAAATCTTCTATCTTTGGTCGTATAAAAATAGACCTCTCTTTCCAGAGGGCATCATCAAATAAATCCTGAACCCAGTTATAACCTGGATTCCTATTCTGGAATCTCTCTTTCAAGCTTTAAATTGATTGACAGCAGATTCAAGAACTTTTTCTTTATATAAACCAAGATGCACGGCAACACATGTGCAGCAAAATTGAATACGTTTCAGCAGTCTAAAATATTGAACATGAAGTATGTAAAAATCATCTTTTATATCTGAGAGCCACACAAAGTTCACTTGGCTTAAAATATGTTCACTTTAGGAATTTAGAGTTACGGAAACAAAAAGGAATGGCAAGAGCGCAGAAAGCACAGATTTTTCCTAAATTGGGCTAAGTTAGAAAACGTACACAAGGTCTTAGGGAAACCTTCCTCAGTCTAGAGACTTCAAAGAGTTGAGTAGAACTTAACATAAGATGATAGCTGTGAAAATGAGTTCTGTCATCATAATGCTTAAATAATACTCCTCTCATTTAATTTAAAGAAAACCTTAAAATTAGATAATGAAGGGAGGAGGAACAGTGAGAAAATTATGCATATAAAGTACTTCTATTTGCTTCTTTCATGCTCATTTCTTGTTAGAGAACCAGATGAAAGCAAGCAAACTAGCTAGCTAACAGTTTTTTTACATTATATTAAGAAAAACTATATAGCAATAGGTACACTGGGGAAAAATATTATAACCAGTGATATAAACCAAATTAATACAAGGGGCTTTGTAAAAAGTATTTTGATTTAATGAATTTCATTTTTAAATGTTATTAGGTGTTTACATAGGAAAAGATCTGGGAATTACTCATATGGCACAGGTAAGACCAGAGTGATAATGCATTCTACTCAAAGGATTAGAGGTACTGAAAATAGTTCTTAACATGTAAGATTCTAAAAAACATACACTGAAAAGTGAATCTATTTCTCCAATGAAATGGGAGTAAAAACTGATTTTTAAAACTGTCTATTGCACAAGACGGTCTAATTACAAATTTTAGTTATAGTATCAGGAAACCATATTAATATAATAATAACCACATAATAATTCTTCCCATGCATAATTTTTACACTATCAAGTAATATTCAACTTTTATGAAACATCAAAATATTTTTGAATAATAAATAATATATATGGGGGAAGCCTCCTGTAATGTTTAGAGGAAAATAAGAACACAAACTTGCATATACAGTAAAGTTCAACTACATAAAAACATAAACACTAAAAAAACAATGTTAAGTTTAAAGTGATTATCTATGTGGGTACTATGGCATTTGCAGGCAAATGGATGAAACTGGAGAATATCATGCTAAGTGAGATAGCCAATCTCAAAAAACTAAAGGACGAATGATCTCGCTGATAAGCGGATGAGGACATATAATGGGGGGTGGGAGGGGTTAGCATTAGGGTTAGGGTTAGGTTTAGGATTAGGGTTAAGGAGAGTGGTAAGAATGGAGGAAGGAAGGACTGTATAGAGGGAAAAGAGGGGTGGGAGAGGTGGGGGGAAGGGAAAAAAATACCAGAATGAATCAAACAACATTACCCTATGTAAATTTATGATTACACAAACGATATGCCTTGACTCCACGTACAGAGAAACAACATGTATCCCATTTTACAATTAAAAAAAAAAAAAAAACACATACATTAAAAAAAAAAAGTTTCTGTATATATCTGTGTATCTATCCACAACAATTTTAAGGAAAGCATCATATAAACATACATTAGAAGATTACATCCTGCTTAAAGGAAACCCAAAACTAATTTCTAGCTGGGTGGGTGATGCACATCTGTAATTCTATCAACTCAGGATGCTGACACAGGGGATCACAAATTCCAGGCCAGCTTCAGCAACTTAGTGAGACCCTATCTAAAAATAATAATATAAAAAGGGCTGGGTATGTAGCTCAGTAGTAAAGTACCCCTGGATTCAATCTCTAGTACCACTAAATAAATAAATAAATAAATAAATAAATAAATAAATAAATAAATAAATAAATAAATAAATAAATAAATAAATAAATAAATACAGTTAACACAACTAATTTTCCAGAATGAGTCTAAGAAAAACACAGACACACTTACCATCACATGAAAGGGAAATATAACTTCCTAAGTCATCGGACATGTGTCGCATCACATTTCTACCCATCTTAAGACCAAGGACGATCCAATAATCTATTGCTGCTCCAAGAATTCCAGTCAATAAGTAAGCTAGTTCGTGTTTGAAGACCTAACATTAAGATGGAAAAACATTACTAAAATGTATTAAAATATGGCATCTCTATCACTGTTTGAGTACTCTTTGAGGCCAAACTTAGCTATTTAAAACTCCAGGGTATGCTAATGCTAAAAGATATTCATTCATCTACTGAAGGGCATCTAGGTTGGTTCCACAATCTAGCTATTGTGAACTGAGCTGCTATAAACATTGATGTGGCTGTGTTTTACTGTAGTTTGCTGATTTTAAGTCCTTTGGGTATAAACCAAGGAGTGGGTTAACTGGGTCAAAAGATGAGTCCATTCCAAGTTTTCTGAGGATTCTCCATATTGCTTTCCAGAGTGGCTGCACCATAATGAAATACTATTTAGCCATAAAGGAGAATAATAATATTATGGCATTTGCAAATAAATGGATGGAATTGGAGAATATCATGCTAAGTGAAATAAACCAAGCCCAAAAAACCAAAGGCAGAATGTTTTCCCTAATAAGTGAAGAATGACATACAATGGGGGTAGGGAGGTGGGGAGTGAGAGAAGAATGGGGGAACTCTCATTTCTCTAGGAAATGAGAGGGAGGGGGGTATGAAAAATGGAAGAATGAGACAGACATCATTACCCTAGATACATGTATGATTACACGAATGGTATGAATCTATATCGTGTACAACAACAGAAACGAAATGATGCACCCCATTTGTGTACAATGAATTAAAATGCAGTCTGTAAAAAATTAAAAGATAAATAAAAAAATAGTAAGTTAAAAAATAATTTAAAATAATGTTTCAGATGAACAAAATAAAAAGGATTTTTAAATAAAATAAAAGATATTCATAAGAACCATAGTACAGTATCTCCCCCTTTCCCTTTTTTATTCACCCACAACCTCTTCATCTATCTTTCTATATACACACGGATGTGTACTTCTCTCTCTCTCCATAACTACAGCTGGTTTGTTTCATAAATGTATGTAAATGTGTATATATATGTATACACACACACAGACACACACACAATTTATCTCGTTTGGATATTCCTTATCTACAATTACTGGGACAAGAAGTGCTTCAGATTTCAGATTTTTTTCAAACTTTGAAATTATCTACAAATACATAATGAGATATCTTGGGATAGGAACCAGTGCAAACAGAAATTCCTATTTGTTTTATATATACATCACACACAGACTGAAAGTAATTTATACAATATTTTTAGTGAACCTACATTTTGACTGTAACCCACCACAAGAGGTCAGGTGTGGAATGTGTCTTCACACATTCCACAGGTCAGGTGTCTCCACTTGTGACACCATGTTAGTTTGTTTGGGACTGGAGGTCACTTAGAATTTTGGATTTTTGGATTAGGGATGCTCAATTTGTATACAAAAAAGAAAAACAGTTAATATAAATTTTTCTAAGGAATAGCTTACAACAAATTGCTAAAATAATTTTATCTGACATTGTCAAGTGCTTTATTCAGGCAATAATTCTGTTAAAACAGTGAGGAAATACCGGTTTCTGTGGATTTCTTTTAACAGGAACATATATGACAATAATAGCAGATAGATTTGCTACCTTCACCATTCAAATTCAGAACTACCCTTTATATTTCTCTAAATGACATCTTACAGAAAAAGACAAAAACAATAAATAAAAACGCAATGAATAAAAACTTTAACCAATTTGTTGTAAAGAAATACACTGATTCAAATTTAAGTTATATATGTATAGAGATTAGCTTTCAAAGCATGAATACTATTTTATACTGTTACTTCTATAGTAAATATTATTAAATTCCTTCAAGAAATATAGCAAGTCTGAGTGTGGTGGCACACGCCTATAATCCCAGCAGCCTGTGGGGCTGAGGCAGGAGGATCACCAATGTAAAGTCAGCATCAGCAACTTAGCCTGTCTCAAAAAAAAAAAAAAAAAAAGTGGCTAAGAGGATGCCTGGGGATATGGCTCAGTAGTAAGCGCTCTCCTAGGTTCAATACCTGGCACCAAAAAAGAAAAAAGAAAGAAAGAAATATATATGGTATGTATATATGTATAGGGATAAAAATAAAGTGTTTTACCCTTATTTAAAATATCATTTTAATCCATAAAACTTAGTGTAAACTATGAAGATGGAAAAGTATAAAAATAATATTTAAAAACACTTTTAATTTTAAATATAAACAGTTTTTAAAAATGTATTAAAACTAGTTGAAATTTCTATATTCTTGGTATTCTAGGCATGTTGGATGTATGAAAAACTGTTAATCACTAAATTAGCAGTTGGGTAGAGGGCATGTGAAAAGGTTTTAATAAATGTTATGGTAGCCAAATAAATTTTAACTGCTATTTTCTGTCATCATACAATGCCTATATAGGATTAATGACAAAAAAATTCCTAGCATTTGGAACCCTCAATGATTGCTAGATTTGTTTCTCCTGCCCTCAGCAAAGGAGTCTCCTATAGGTATATTCTGCATTTTATTAGGACATTATTCCTTATCTTAAGAAGCAACTATGCAAGTGATTTTCAAAGGAAAGCTCCATTTCTGGTTTGTTGTGCAAACACAGGCAAATGGTCAAGCAGCACATAATTGGCCTTGCCAAAACAAGTGCTTATGGAAGGAAAACTCAGAGTGAGAATCAGTAGCAGGTGTACAGGTACTCTGGCACCCTCCTACATTCTAAGGCAGCACACTACATTCTGGCAGGGCTGGGTATTATAATCTAGGAGAGAGATCCTGAAGCATGGAGTTGAGGTGACGGAATTTTAATTTGAATAATAAATACTTAAAAGAAGCAATGCCCTTCTTCTGATATGATATGGGGCCACAATAGACAGCCTGATCCTACCAGGTCAGAAATCATGGTAGGCAACAGCAGCACTCCTTCACACCTTGATTAGAGAGCTTAGTTAAAAAGGCTTGCAGTTTCAACTGTGTAGTACAGGGAGCTAACTACAGGACTGGCCAATCACCAATACCAAAGCCTCTTCCGTGTGATCTGGGATTTAGGATCTAGGGCACTGTATTCTCTAATATGCAGGAAAACAACTCCATTCTTTGTAAAACCAAATGTAGATGTGATCTCTCTGAGCAAGTAAAGTTAACTCTTACTCTCATCATTCAAGTTATTAAGGGAACATAAAACAGCACAGTGAAAATACCTGAACCAGCAAATTGATGTCTATATGTATACCACAGAATATTCCTTCCAATATTATATACATATGAATATCAGTAATGATATTACTAAAGCAAACAAACAAGAGACTAGTACATTTTGCTTTCTAAATGTAGTCCCCATCTCAAGAATATATTAAATCAGGATTACATAAGACCCTAGATCCTTAGACTGTGAGATAAGTTGCCTTCAAGACAAGTCTCTAAGTCTCACCCAAAACCGTATCCAGCAATCCACCAATCAAAAATAACAAAATAAACCAGACAGGACATTAACTTTTTCCTTAGACAAATGTATGCATACCTAAAACTGAAATCTCAATTGAATATTAATATTAAATTTACCTTGATATTAATGTTATTAAGCAGTTAGAGATAGGCAAAAGTTCCCTTACAGTGATTATGAGGAAAAACTGTAGTCTCTTTACCATGGAAAGATCCTGTCAGTTATTTTTATCTGTGTGTCATTGAGCTAAACATGTATGTTCACACAGATCTGTAATAGTATTCTATATAAAAAGACAACTTCAAATCAGGTTTTTGGATTCTTTTATACTATACTCTTAACTATGACACATAGTATAACCAAGACATTGTGCCATGGATTATACTCACCGTCACTTCAAGTGTATAAACAATGCTACTATTTCCAGTATGAAGGATATATATACTTCAGAAGTGGATTAGTAAGAAAATGGCAAATAAACCATGGAAGGAAAAAACTTTGTTGAAATACTGAAAAGTTTGCTAAAGCTGAAAGAAGAGAACATCAATACCCTAAGAATTAACAAAGAAATAAAGAGAGACACATTTGCATATATGACACATACTTACCTTAGGACTTCTTTCTAAGATGTTAAAGTCTATTACCAGACATTGTCAGTACAGTTCTCTATTATCTTGCTGTAAGAGTAATCTCCAGTTTATAAACTTGGTGATTTTCCAAAAACTGACTACTCTGTAATGCAGAACAAACTACGATCATGGCCTTTTGATTCCCAGGTTAAGAATTTCCACAATATCCCACTAAAATAGATGACAAACTACTCTTTTGCAAAGATGCAAACATAATGCACATATTGTGCCTCTTCCTGCTTTAGCCAGTGGCATTTGAAACATAAGAAAGTGTGCCGAACCAAAGACTTGGCCTCCAGTCAAGGCTTTTCCCTAACAAACTGACACCTTGAGTAAGTTGCTTAAACTCTTGAGTTTCAATTTTCTAATCTCTAAATATAAACTAGCTTCCATTTCTACCTGTAATTGCAGGGTTATGCTTAAATAGCACTTAAGGACATTTCAAGGAAAAATGGGATTAACCACCAAAGCTTAGAAAATTCACACCTCCTCCATAACCTTGACGCAGCCCACCTCTACTCTTTGCCAAGGAAAGCCCAAAGCTTTCTCAGATTAATGACAATGAAATTCACAGCCATTGTGTCACTCTGTAATACTTGCTGATTGACATTGTGACAAAACAATATTAGCATAAACTGAGGACTTCTGTTTAGCTAATGACTTAAATTGAATGCTTCAACTCAGCAAATCAAGAAACAAATGCTTTACAGTAAGGAAAATGATGTCTGTGAACATGCGTGGAATTCTTGAAACTGGAAACTGCCAAAAAAGATTTAATTAAGTGCAAGAATGAATTCTAACAGAAAGGTAATACAATTAAAAAAAAAAAAAAACAGTTTGTGAATTGAAGCCATTCGAATGTTAAATAAAATATTAATTTGCAAAATCTAAAACCATTTTTCATATTATAACTTATGCTACAATTTTTTACAAAGTGCTTCTCAAATATGCTTTTATTTATAAATTTGAACAAAAACCTTCAAGTTGAATATGTATAAATCTGTTAACTATTTACATCAGTGTTTAGCAATTTCTTATCTGTGGTTATTCTTCGGTGATTTAGTAAAACTGTGAAAATATCAGTTTTATTATTGTTTTCAGATACAAGTAAGAAATTTCATTTATGTAATCAAATGGGTGAAGAAAGGAAATGTTCTATAATCAAGAAATATTTTGTCTTAAATGATTCTATTTTATTAATAGTAAATTAAAAGATGGTAATTTATACACCCTAGCTCACAAGTACTATAATCAACTCTGGTAATTAGGTGTAAATAGTTCTATTTTGGTTGAAAATTGAATATTTTCAATTTCTATACATTTGCACTATCATGCTTCTTTTAAAATCAGATATATGTACAAAAAAAGTGCCTATCTATATCTAGCTATATCTAGGAGTAATCCTGCTTTTTAATGTTGATTTACAAAAAAGAAAAAAACCCTAACACCCTTAAGAGATTTTTCTTTTTTGAAGCATGACTCACATGCCCCATAAATAGAATATTTAAAAACAAGAAAAGAGTTGGGCACAGTGGCACAGGCCTGTAATCCCAGTGGCTCAGGAGGCTAAGCCCCTAAGCAATTTAGCAAGACCTGTCTCAAAATAAAAATAAAAAGGGCTGGGGATGTGGCCCAGTGGTTAAGTGCCCCTGGGTTCAATCTCTGGTAGAAAAACTAAAACAATAAAACAAAAAACAAAAAAATGAAACAGGAAAGATTTCTGTTTCTGTTAATGAAATCCTAGGTAATTCTGATGAACCCATTTTGAAAACAAAAATGTTGGATAAACCAGACAAAGTTTCTTCAGAAAAGAAAAAATAAATTATGAGTAAATTGCTAGGCCAAGATCTGAGAAGGTAAAAGTCAAGCAAAGCACTCAAAGCTAACTAACTTTTTTGCCCTGATAACTTGTGATGATTCCATCAAAAAAAGCTAAGATATAGAATTGTGGTCTTGGGAGTCTAAGGGAAAAAGGTTTAAAAGAGTTAGGGGGTGGGGTCATAGTCTAAGGCCTAATTCTGAATAGGCTAAGGTCCTGAAGGACCTCACTCTGAGATTAAGAATCAATCAAAAGCAAAACTACATGTTTATAGCCTTTTACTTCACCTAACTACCCAAGCTCCCTGAGACAGACATTGGATTAGAGCATTCCTTGACTGGGGGTACACCTAGGCACTTGGCAGAAGTACACAGAAATTATCTCTGGAGGAAAATATTTTGATCCTTGCCAAAACTGCTTCCAAGAATAATTTTTCAATTTAATTGAGAGCACACAGTAAATGATAAATAGTTTGCAAGAAAAATTTAAAAGCAAAAGTAGAGAAGTAAATAGCAGAAAAAACAATAAAAACAGATCCCAAAAAACTTCAGATATGAAAATAATCAGTTGTAGATCATACAAAAACTTATTGCCATTTTCAAAGACAAAAGAAAACCTTAAAAACTTTGTAGGGTACTAGACACCATTAAAAACACATCAGAGCAGGCAGTAAAAATGTCTACAGCTAGGGAAAAAAAATGCAAGGATCATGTTTTACAACACATTAAGACACAGTTGAAAAGAAAAAGTAAACTAAAAATCGAATGAAAATACCCTATTCAGAATGCTGCAATTATAGTGAAGAAACATACACACTAACAAAAATCCACAAAGGATATGAAGAGCAAGAGTAATGCAAATTTAATCATAATTTAAACAGTAGAGGAGAAAAAAACAGATCTGAGAAAATACATGAAGAGAAACTAGGAAAGCATAGTTTGACACTAAAGTTCTCCCCTCGAACTACTCTGTTCGAGAATGCCTCTGAGGAAAATATTTCTTCACTAAGCATGATAACTAGTACTTATAGCACTTAGGCATCATATTCTAGCAGTTATAGTGATATATCAAGCTAGAAAAACAAAATGGTTCTATAAAATATTAAGAAACAAAATGAGAGAAATTACACTCCATTTATGTATGAACTATCAAAATATATCAATGCATTCTACTGTCATGTGCAACAAATTAGAACAAATAAAAAATTTAAAAGATAACCTAAAAAAATGAAAAATTCAGATTTCGAGCTGATTAAAATAATTTTCAAGTTTAATATGGTAGGTGAAAACACTGTAAACCACAGAGAAAACACATTTTAGTCCTTAATCTTATATGAGTGTAAAAAAAAAAAAAATTAGTGAATTCCAGAAAGTAGAAATCATGAGGCATATTCCTTAACTACAATTTACTATTAGAAATTAACAGAAAAGCATAGTCAAACTCATTCACCTTAATAAAACCCCATCCATTTAGAAATTTTAAAACACCTTTTTAAAAGTATTTCTTGGATCAAAGAAGTCAAAACTGACTATAGAAAATAGTTTAAAAAATAATAAGCATGCCCTACATTAAAGCAGCAAATCTACAGAATGAAGATCAAATTGTACTCCAAAGGTAATTAAATATTAAAAACAAAAACTGAAAAAAAAATGTAAACATTCAAGAAAACAGAAGAGAAAGTAAAAACTTCAAAATTAAAGAGCAGAAATTAATGATATAACACACAAAAAAGATAATAAAATTCTCAAAAGCAGAGCATATTTGAAAGAGAATGATGACTAACATTTATTATGCACCCAAAACATGCCAGTTCATTGCTATGCACTTTACACATTTTCTCTATACACTAGTGTAATTTTACTACACTAAATATTCTGCAATTCCTTTCTTTTAGTTAATATGTAATAGATATCATCCTTTGTCAAGATATCTAGACAGAATTCACCCTTTTGTAACAACTGTATAGAACAGCAGAGGAGACTTGTATATCATTTAAAAATGTCACTGTGAAGATTGAGGGAATTATGTTGTTACCAATTTCACATCATTATATACAATGCCACAGTACATTCTTTTTTTTGGGGGGAGGGTGGGTGTAGTAACGGGTATTGCACTCAGGGGCACTTGACCACAGAGCCACATCCCCTGCCCTATTTTGTATTTTATTTAGAGAAAGGGTGTCACTGAGTTGCTTAGCACCTCACTTTTGCTGAGGCTGGCTTTGAACTCTCCACCCTCCTGCCTCAGGCCTCCAAACTGCTGGAATTACAGGCATGTGCCACCATGCCCAGCTCCACAGTACATTCTTATGTATTCATTTACTTATGTACAAGTGCTGAGTACTCAATTTTGATAGACACTTCAAGATTTCCCTCCTACAAACAAGAATAAACTCTTTCATGGCATCCCAACCAATAGTGATTATTAAAAATCACTTAAAATGTTTTGTGCAGAGACAAAAACGATATCCTAATTCATTTAATGATAAAGATGGTATTATGAAGACCAGATGGTATTATGCCTGACTTTTGAGGATAAAGAGATTCAATTTCTTTGCAAACTTGCAAAATGTATTTAGTCACTCTCACTTTAAACTTTTCTACCCATAAAATGACAATACTTATAGTTCTAATTCAGGATATTGTAAAGAATTAGTAAGATAAGATACAAAAGTGCTTAGTAGATAGGGTATTTGTATTTCTTGTCCATGAATTGCCTCTTATTAATCTGTGTTCACTTTTCATTGGGTTTACTGTCTTATTGATTACTAGAACGTATTTATGTATTATGATTATAAATCCTTAGTGTACCTTATCTGTTGCAACACATTTTTCAGAATCTACCCTTATTTTTTTACCTTTATTATGATGTAGTTAACTCAAGAATACAGGACAATATGTCATGAATATTCTTGGTGTCCTATTTTTTTTTCCTAGAATATCCTTCTCCACATCAAATTTATATAAATATTCATTTATATTAATATTGGAACCAAGTGTAACACTTCACATGTTTTACTACATTCAATTTTCCCAATTGTACTAGACAGATGATACACTAACATCAACCTATGTTTAATTTGTCATAACAGGCAAAATCTAT
The DNA here is from genome assembly GCF_902686455.1 of Sciurus vulgaris. Taxonomy (NCBI): domain Eukaryota; kingdom Metazoa; phylum Chordata; class Mammalia; order Rodentia; family Sciuridae; genus Sciurus; species Sciurus vulgaris. Next base: position 91,971,995 of record NC_136466.1, read on the forward strand.
GTATGAAGAAATATTTCAGGAAATAATTTTTAACATCCAGAAAGGTAATTTAAAAAGAAGCAAACTTATTATGATAGTGTCGCCCCCAAAACTGTATGAATTGATTCAAATTTTTTTTACCACACTTCTGAGATACATAAAAGTAAAAAATTTAAAATTATGACTATAGATTTCATAGCAGTAATCTAATAACTGTTCCTAGTTACTGTAACCAAGCAGAGATGAAGAAGAAACTGGCCCTAAGGACATTTTATCTTAAAATTAGATAACTACGGAGAAAACAAAAAGTAATTCAAACAATAAAGGGAAGAGGAAAAGGTGTGTTCATTCAAGGTACAATCATCCTCATTATCTGCAGGGGATTTGTTTTGGGACCCATCTCAGATACCAAAATCTGCAGGTATCTACATGTGTGAATAATGAGCTCCCTTACATACAACAGCACAGTACTTGCATGTAACTAAAACATATCCTACCATATATTTTAAATCACCTCTAGATTACCTGTCGTACCTAATACAATCTAAATTGCTATGTAAACAGTCGTTACACTGTAATGTTTATAGACTAATAACAAGAAAAAAAGTCTATACATGTTTGGTACAGTTGCAGTTTTGTTTTTTTTTCCCACCAAATACTTTTAATCTGTGGTTGGTTGATGGAGAACCTAAAGATAAAGAAGACCAAATATACTTTTTCCATTGGCCATTAATCATTTACAGATCAATCCTACTTACATCATTAGACTTGCATTTCTCTTTGTGAGAATATATAGTCCATTCTAAAAGCATATTCACTGGTTTGGTTAAAAGTCCAGAGGTCTCACTTCCTGACCAAAAGATTTCAAGAAGAATTGCCTTTCCTGTTATTTTCAGACTTGGAGAATCTGGCCAGTCATACAACCTAACAAAAATACGAACAAAAAGTAAATGTTTATGCCCAAATTGATCATAGATATATATTTTACTAAAAAAAAAATTGCTAGCAATCTTTGAATATAAAGAGGTCATAATATGTAAAGAATATAACATAATTACAATGAAGGACATATACAAAAAATAGCCTCAGTTTAAAAAACAATGACCATTAACATAACTAGTAATCTACACAAGTTTAGAGTCTTGGCAAAACATATACACATTATGAATTCAGTGTAAGATTTTTCTTAAGCATTCATTTACTAAAAAATTTTAAAATACATAAATCATTAAAAATAAAATCACATTTAACTGAGTAAAGAGTAAGAAATAAAAAATGTGAACTGAAAGAAAAGAAAAGGGGCATATAAAACTTCACTGTCACTAAAGTATTTCTGAAAATGTCTTAAAAATATACCTACTCTAAAACAGAAAACAAGTGACTTTAGAAATATACACAGCAGTCATTATAAAAATGGTGGGTAAAAAAGTAGAGATACAGAAACGTGTGGTTTTTATGTGTGATTAAAACTTACTTTTGACTCAGGTGCCGTACTTCACTTTCAACCAAATTGAAGAAAAATTTGAGCAATGTCAAGTGGAGCACCTTAGAGCCAATAATGTTTTCTGAAATTTGATGACAAAAACTTTCATTGAAAAGGCAAGACCTGAAAAACAGGAATCCAACAATCTATAACATACAATCAAAATCACTGAGTTATTTGTGGACGAAAAAAATTTTTTTAGAATATTAATGTAATTTTAATGAAATTTTCAACAAAATATAAAGGAAGCTCAATAAAATTTCATTAACATATTTCCTTTAAAAATTGAACCATACAACATATTTTATGACTACTTAATTCTTAATAATATACATCTAATTTCTCTCTCAATGGTTATGATATTTAACAACTACAAGTGTTCTCCCTTTATTTCACTGATAAGAACAAAGAAAAGAATTTCATTAAGTCCTTTTTATCCAAATGATAAGTTTTGCTCTCAGTCTCTAATAGTCAATAAAATCCTTTCTTTCTTACCCACGATAATTTCTTTTTCATTATTTAATAAATTAAGTATATACAGAGCTACATTTTATGAGTTTTAATAATTTGGTATTTTCTTTTTTTTTTCCTTTAAATGTTTTATTTTTCAATTCAGTGTGCTATTCAAAATAATGAATAATTTTTTTTATTAAAAATGATAAATTTACATAGGGCAATGCTGTTTGATTGTTATTTTTTCCCTTCCCCTCTACCCCTCAGCCCCTCTTTTCCCTCTATACAGTCCTTCCTTGATCCATTCTTACCACCCTACTTATCCCTCACCCCAAACCTAACCCTAACGCTAACCCCTCCTACCCCCCATTATATGTCCTCATCCGCTTATCAGCAAGATCATTCATCCTTTAGTTTTTTGAGATTGGCTTATCTGACTTAGCATGATATCCTCCAATTTCATCCATTTGCCTGCAAATGCCATAATTTTATCATTCTTCATGGCACAGTAATATTCCATTGTATATATATATGCCACAGTTTTTTTTTTCTAAATTCTTCCTCAATTTTTTTTTATTGTAAACAAATGGGATACATGTTGTTTCTCTGTTTCTACATGGCGTAAAGGCATACCATTTGTGTAATCATAAATTTACATAGAGCAATGTTGTTTGATTCATTCTGTTTTTTGCCCCTTCCCCCCACCCTTCCAACCCCTCTTTTCCCTCTATACAGTCCTTCCTTCCTTCATTCTTGCCCACCTCCCTAACCCTAACTCTAACCCTAACACTAACCCCTCCCTCCCCCCATTATGTGTCCTCATTGTCCACTGATTAGCAATATCATTCGTCCTTTGGTTTTTTGAGATTGGCTTATCTCACTTAGGATGATATTCTCCAATTTCATCCATTTGCCTGCAAATGCCATAATTTTATCATTCTTTATGGCAGAGTAATATTCCATTGTATATATATATATATATATATATATATATATATATATATATATATATATATATCACAGTTTCTTTATCCATTCATCAACTGAAAAGCATCTACGTTGGTTCCACAGTCTGGCTATGGTGAATTGAGCAGCTATGAACATTGATGTGGCTGTATCTCTGTACTATGCTGATTTTAAGTCCTTTGGGTATAGGCCAAGGAGTGGGATAGCTGGGTCAAATGGTGGGTCCATTTCAAGTTTTCTAAGGAATCTCCATACTGCTTTCCAGAGTGGCTGCACTAATTTGCAGCCCCACCAACAATGTATGACTGTACATTTCTCCTCACATCCTCACCAGCACCTGTTGTTGCTCGTATTCTTGATAATCGCCATTCTAATTGGAGTGAGATGGAATCTTAGGGTGGTTTTGATTTGCATTTCTCTTATTACTAGAGATGTTGAACATTTTTCCATATGTTTGTTGATTGCTTGTAGATCTTCTTTGGTGAAGTGTCTATACATTTCCTTAGCCCATTTGTCGATTGGATTATTTGTATTCTTGGGGTAGAATTTTTTGAGTTCTTTATAGATTCTGGAAATTAGTGCTCTATCTGAAGTATCTGAGTGGCAAAGATATTCTCCCACTCTGTAGGCTCTCTCTTCACATTGCTGATAGTATCCGTTGCTGAGAGAGAGCTATTTAGTTTGAATCTATTCCAGTTATTGATTCGTACTTTTGTTTCTTCTGCCACGGGAATCGTGTTAAGGAAGTCTGATCCGAAGCCAACATGTTGAAGATTTGGACCTACTCTTTCTTCTGTAAGATGCAGGGTCTCTGGTCTGATTTCAAGGTACTTGATCCATTTTGAGTTGATTTTTGTGCAGGGTGAGAGACGGGTTTAGTTTCATTCTGTTGCATATGGATTTCCAGTTTCCCAGCACCATTTGTTGAAGAGGCTATCTTTTCTCCATTGCATATTTTTGGCCCCTTTGTCTAGTATGAGAAAATTGTATTTCTTTGGGTTTGTGTCCATGTCCTCTATTCTGTACCATTGATCTACCTTTCTATTTTGGTACCAATACCATGCCGTTTTTGTTACTATTGCTTTGTAATAGATTTGATGATCTGGTATTGCGATACCCCCTGCTTCGCTCTTTCTACTGAAGATTGCTTTAGCTATTCTGGGTTTCTTATTCTTCCAGATGAATTTCATAATTGCTTGCTCTATTTCTGTAAGGTACATCATTGGGATTTTAATTGGAATTGCATTGAATCTGTATAGCACTTTTGGTAGTATGGCCATTTTGACAATATTAATTCTGCCTATCCAAGAACATGGGAGATCTTTCCATCTTCTAAGGTTTTCTTTAATTTCTTTCTTTAGTGTTCTGTAGCTTTCATTGTAGAGGTCTTTCACCTCTTTTGTGAGATTGATTCCAAAGTATTTTATTTTTTTCGATGCTATTGTGAATGGGGTAGTTTTCCTAATTTCTCTTTCTGAAGATTCATCACTTATGTATAAAAATGCATTGGATTTATGAGCATTGATCTTGTAACCTGCTACTTTACCGAATTCACTTATGAGTTCTAAGAGTTTTCTGGTGGAATTTCCAGGTTCCTCTAAATATATAATCATGTCATCAGTGAACAGGGATAGTTTGAGTTCTTCTTTTCCAATTCGTATCCCTTTAATTTCTTCGGTTTGTCTAATTGCTCTGGCTAGAGTCTCAAGAACGATGTTGAATAGAAGTGGTGAAAGAGGGCATCCCTGCCTTGTTCCAGTTTTTAGGGGGAATGCTTTCAGTTTTTCACCATTTAGAATGATATTGGCCATGGGCTTTTAGCGTAGATGGCATTTACAATGTTAAGGAATGTTCCCACTACCCCAATTTTTTCTAGTGTTTTGAGCATGAAGGGATGCTGTATTTTATCGAATGCTTTTTCTGCATCTATTGAAATAATCATGTGATTCTTAACTTTTAGTCTGTTGATATGGTGAATGACATTTATTGATTTCCGGATGTTGAACCAACCTTGCATCCCTGGGATAAAACCCACTTGATCATGGTGCACTATCTTTTTCATATATTTTTGTATGTGATTTGCTAAAATTTTGTTGAGAATTTTTGTGTCGATGTTCATTAAGGATATTGGTCTGAAATTTTCTTTCCTCTATGTATCTTTGTCTGGTTTAGGTATCAGTGTGATATTGGCTTCATAGAATGAGTGTGGGAGGGTTCCCTCCTCTTCTATTTCATGGAATACTTTGAGAAGTATTGGAATGAGCTCTTCTTTAAAGGTTTTGTAGAACTTGGCTGAGAACCCATGTGGTCCCGGACTTTTCTTTGTTGGTAGGCTTTTGATGACCTCTTCTATTTCACTGCTTGAAATTGATTTATTTAAGTTGTGTATGTCCTCCTCGTTCAATTTAGGTGATTCATATGTCTCCAGAAACCTGTTGATGTCTTCGAGGTTTTCTGTTTTATTGGAGTATAGATTTTCAAAATAGCTTCTAATTATGTTTCGTGTTTCACTCATGTCTGTTGTGATATTTCCTTGTTCATTCCGAATATTAGTAATTTGAGTTTTCTCCCTCTTTCTCTTTTAGTGTGGCTAAGGGTTTATCATTTTGTTCATTTTTTCAAAGAACCAACTATTTATTTTGTTAATTTTTCTGATTGTTTCTTTTGTTTCAATTTCGTTGATTTCAGCTCTGATTTTAACTATTTCCTGTCTTCTACTACTTTTGGTATTGGTCTGCTCTTCTTTTTCTAGGGCTTTGAGCTGTAGTGTTAAGTCGTTTATTTGTTGATTTCTACTTCTTTTGTTGAATGTGCCCCATGAAATAAATCTTCCTCTAAGTACTGCATTCATCCTGTCCCAGAGGTTTTGAAAGATGTGTCTTTGTTCTCATTTACTTCTAAGAATTTTTTAATTTCCCTCCTGATGTCTTCTGTTATCCATTCATCATATAATAGTGTATTATTTAATCTCCAGGTATTGGAGAAGTTTCTGTTTTTTATTCTGTCATCTATTTCTAATTTCAATCCATTATGATCTGACTAGTTTTGCCTTCTGACTAGTTTTGGCTTGAAGTCCACATTATCTGAAATGAGGATGGATACTACAGCTTTGTTGCTGTGTCCGTGTGCATGGTATGTTTTTTCCCATCCTTTCACTTTTAGTCTATGGGTATCTTTTTCTATGAGATGAGTCTCTTGCAGGCAGCATATTGTTGGATTTTTCTTTTTTATCCAATCTACCAGTCTATGTCTTTTGATTGATGAATTCAGGCCATTAACATTCAGGGTTATTATTGTGATATGATTTGTATTCCCAGTCGTTGGACTCATATTTGTTTTTTTGACATGATTTGGTTTCTCCTTTATTTGGCTATTCCTTTAGGCTAGTTCCTCCCGTTGCTGATTTGCATTGTTGTTTTTCATCTCTTCCTCATGGAATATTTTGATGAGAATGTTCTGTAATGCCGGCTTTCTTTTTGTAAATTCCTTTAGCTTTTATTTATCATGGAAGGACCTTATTTCGTCGTCAAATCTGAAAGTAAGTTTTGCTGGGTTTAAGATTCTTGGTTGGCATCTGTTTTCTTTCAGGCCTTGATAAATGTTGTTCCAGGCCCTTCTAGCTGTTAGGGTCTGGATTGAAAAATCTGCTGATATTCTTATTGGTTTCCCCCTGAATGTAATTTGATTCTTCTCTCTCGCGGCCTTTAAAATTCTGTCTTTATTTTGTATGTTAGGTATTTTCATAATAATGTGTTTGGTGTGGGCCTGATGTAATTTTGTATATTTGGAGTCCTTTAGGCCTCCTGTACTTGGTTTTCCATTTCATTCTTCAGATTTGGGAAATTTTCTGATATCATTTCATTGCTAGATTGTTCATTCCTTTGGTTTGTTTCTCAAAGCCTTCCTCAATCCCAATAATTCTTAAATTTGGCCTTTTCATGATATCCCATAATTCTTGTAGATTCTATTCATGATTTCTTACCATCTTTTCTGTTTGGTCAACTTTGTTTTCAAGATTAAATATTTTCTCTTCAATATCTGAGGTTCTGTCTTCCAGGTGATCTATCCTATTGGTTATGCTTTCTATGGAGTTTTTAACTTGGTTTATTATTTCCTTCATTTCAAGGATTTTTTTTTCCAGTATCTCTAACTCTTTATTGAAATGATCTCTTGCTTCCCGTATTTGCTCTTTTAACTTGATTAGTGTGATCATTTAATGCCTGCATTTGCTCTTTCATCTCCTCCTTCAATGCCTGCATTTGCTCTTTCATCTCCTCATTTGCTTCCCTGATTGTTTTAATTATGTACATTCTGAACTCCCTTTCTGACATTTCTTCTGCTGTGCTGTCATTGAGTTTTATTGATATAGTACCTAGGTTTGTTTGGGACATTTTCTTCCCTTGTTTTCTCATATTGGTCAGATGTCAGTGGGACTCTGAGATATTGCAGATTTCCTCTATTGGCTTATAGTGTCCCTGTAGATTTCTAGTGTATCACTTCCCAGCTTTCAGTAGCCTGATGTCTTGGAGTAACTTGATAATGCAGTGCTTCCAAAGAAAGGTGTCCCTACCCCGCTACTGGCTCCAGAGCTTGGAGCTGGCTCTGTGTGGAAAGGCTCTCACTGGGGGGCCTGCTCTGAGAAGCTGGCCATGTGGGAGGAGCCCACCACTGGAGTGCCCAGGGCTGCCTGGGGAAGACTCTAGCTACCCTGCCCTACTCTAATAAACCGGCCGAATCTGGGCCTGCCGCCCAGGCCGAGCTTCACCGGCTGGGGAACTCACCCCGTGGTTCTATTTTAGTCCAAGTCTCTCAATGCCTCCCCTTCTTGATTCCTGGGTTCTGGAGCGACTGGAGATGTAGTCACCCTCAAGTCCGCCATCTTGGATCGCCCCGTGGAAAAAGCCTGTGGCTGGAGGGGGGCAGGGAGGGCTGCCTGGAGAGGTCTCTGGCTGCCCAGCCCTGGTCCCAGAGGCTGCTTGTGGGTTGGAGGAATCCGCTTGCCTGGGGACTTGTGGCTGGCTCTGTGTAGAAAGGCTCTAACTGGGCGGTCCGCTCCGAGAAGCTAGCCTGGAAAGGCTCTTGCTGCCGGAGGGAGCCGGGCTGCTTCGGAAATCCCTGGCTGCCCTGTCCTGGTCTCTGAAGCAACCTGTGGGGGGGCCGGAGCTCGCTGTGCGCTGGTTTAGGGACTTGGAGCTGGTTGTGTACAGAAATTCTTTCACTGGGGGGCCTGCTCCAACAAGCTGGAGTATCTGGCCCTGTGGGAGGAGCCCACTAAAAGTGATAGGATGGGAAAAAACATAGCATGCACACAGACACAGCAAAAGAGCTGGAGTATCCATCCTCATTTCCGATAATGTGGACCTCAAGCCAAAGTTAGTGAGAAGGGATAAAGAAGGTCATTTCATACTGCTTAAGGGAAGCATAAATCAGCAAGATATACAATCATAAACATCTATGCCCCAAACAGTGGCTCATCCATGTATGTCAAACAAATCCTTCTCAATTTCAGAAACCAAATAGACCATAACACAATAATACTAGGTGATTTTAACACGCCTCTCTCACCACTGGACAGATCTTCCAGACAAAAATTGAATAAAGAAACCACAGATCTCAATAACACAATCAGTAATTTAGACTTAACGGACATTTATAGAATATACCATCAAACCAAGAGCGAATACACTTTCTTCTCAGCAGCACATGGATCCTTCTCTAAAATAGACCATATATTATGCCACAAAGCTAATGTTAGCAAATACAAGAAGATAGACACTACCATGTATTCTATCAGATCATAATGGATTGAAGTTAGAAATAAATGAAAGAGTAAAACACAGAAACTATTCCAACATCTGGAGATTAAACAATATGCTATTATATGATGAATGGATAACAGAAGATATTAGGAAGGAAATTAAAAAATTCTTAGAGGTAAACGAGAACAAAGAAACATCATATCAAAATCTCTGGGACACTATGAAAGCAGTACTTAGAGGGAAATTTATTTCATGGAGCGCATTTAATAAAAGAAATAAAACTCAACAAATAAACGACCTAACACTACAGCTCAAAGCCCTAGAAAAAAGAACAGAACAGCACCAAAAGTAGTAGAAGACAGGAAATAGTTAAACTCAGAGCTGAAATCAATGAAATTGAAACAAAAGAAACAATACAAAAAATGGACAAAATAAATAGTTGGTTCTTCGAAAAAATAAACAAAATTGATAAACCTTTAGCCACACTAACAAAGAGAAGACGAGAGAAAACCCAAATCACTAAAATTCGGAATGAACAAGGAAATATCACAACAGACAGGATTGAAATACAAAACATAATGAGAAGCTAGTTTGAAAATCTATACTCCAACAAAAGAGAAAATTTCGAACACATCAACAGGTTTCTAGAGACATATCAATTGCCTAAACTGAATGAGGAGGACATAAACAATTTAAATAGACCAATTTCAAGTACTGAAATAGAAGAAGTCATCAAAAGCCTACCAACAAAGAAAAGTCCGGGACCACATGGGTTCTCAGCTGAGTTCTACAAAACCTTTAAAGAAGAGCTCATTCCAATACTTCTCAAAGTATTCCATAAAATAGAAGAGGAGGGAACCCTCCCAAACTCATTCTATGAAGCCAATATCACACTGATACCTAAACCAGACAGAGACTCATCAAGGAAAGAAAATTTCAGACCAATATCCTTAATGAACATCGACGCAAAAATTCTCAACAAAATTTTAGCAAATCGCATACAAAAACATATTAAAAAGATAGTGCACCATGATCAAGTGGGTTTCATCCCAGGGATACAAGGTTGGTTCAACATCAGGAAATCAATAAACGTAATTCACCATATTAATAGACTTAAAGTCAAGAATCACATGATTATTTCAATAGATGCAGAAAAAGCATTTGATAAAATACAGCACCCCTTCATGCTCAAAACACTAGAAAAAATAGGGATAGTGGGAACATTCCTTAACATTGTAAAGGCCATTTATGCTAAGCCCATGGCTAATATCATTCTAAATGGTGAAAAACTGAAAGCATTCCCCCTAAAAACTGGAACAAGGCAGGGATGCCCTCTTTCACCACTTCTATTCAACATCGTTCTTGAGACACTGGCCAGAGCAATTAGACAAACCAAAGAAATTAAAGGGATACGAATTGGAAAAGAAGAACTCAAACTATCCCTGTTCGCTGATGACATGATTATATATTTAGAGGAACCTGGAAATTCCACCAGAAAACTCTTAGAACTCATAAGTGAATTCGGTAAAGTAGCAGGTTACAAGATCAATGCCCATAAATCCAACGCATTTTTATACATAAGTGATGAATCTTGAGAAAGAGAAATTAGGAAAACTATCCCATTCACAATAGCCTCAAAAAAATAAAATACTTGGGAATCAATCTCACAAAACAGGTGAAAGACCTCTACAATGAGAACTATACAACACTAAAGAAAGAAATTAAAGAACACCTTAGAAGATGGAAAGATCTTCCATGTTCTTGGATAGGAAGAATTAATATTGTCAAAATGGCCATACTACCTAAAGTGCTATACAGATTCAATGCAATTCCAATTAAAATCCCAATGACGTACCTTACAGAAATAGAGCAAGCAATTATGAAATTCATCTGGAAGAATAAGAAACCCAGGATAGCTAAAGCAATCCTTAGCAGGAAGAGTGAAACAGGGGGTATTGCAATACCAGATCTTCAACTCTACTACAAAGCAATAGTAAGAAAAACGGCATGGTATTGGTACCAAAATAGAAAGGTAGATCAATGGTACAGAATAGAGGACACGGACACAAACCCAAATATGACCTAAGACTTAAACCTTTGTAAGTTTTGCCATAAATACTACACACAAATATACTACACATACACTTTTTCTAAAAATAGAAATCTAATTCTATACATAGTGTAACAACAACTAATATACTAAATTTAACATCCTCACAAGTGAAAGTCCTTACCTGATAAGCACTTCTACTAAAGACCAGGCTCCTTTCATACAGGTTGGACACTGAAACAACTCTAAGTAATATCTTGACATGGCTGGGGACTTCCAAGGAGGATGCAAATGAAGAAGAGCTGACAATATATGAAAGTATCGACCAGAAAACGTATCTATGTTATCCTATTATTTAAAAATAAACAAACAAATAAAATACTATAGCTAAAGCACATTTTGAACAGAATTCATTCTAATACTAGAGATAACAACTCTGGCCTAACTTTTTGCCAAATGTATGTGTTTAGACAAAGATCAGATAGAAGTATCATATCTATCTAATTAAACAGTGTAACTGAGAGGCACACTCTAAACAGGTGCACACAAATTAGGTAATGTTAGCTATTAGAGCTAACTTACAATAAAAACTTTCACTTTTCTTTTCATAGTTACAATAAGATTAAGTTCCCAAAGTCATCTAAAAGAAACTAAAGGTAAGATATTTTCATGCAACATTCTTACTTATCACTAACATTAGTCAGATAGCTTATGCCTATGTATAAAATCAGCACCTTTATTAACATAATTAGAAAACTATCTTTCCACAGCTATTTCTTATGTTCATTTTCTCTGAATATTGTAAATAGAAATGATTAGTAACAATGTACTAAAGGAGTAGTTTACTAAATAGTATTCTAGATGATTATAATTGGAACTTTGTGTTGGATAACCTTACTGCCATGGGAAAAATCAGGTACCTTTTTCATCCAAGAGAAAATTATCTTGTAAATTCTGAGAAAATAAGCCAAAATACTTAGAATAGTATCTGAACATAGTTAAAAAAAAATAGAAAAAGTGATAACAAACAAGTATTTCATTTCCTAGTAAATTGAGGGTGGGGGTGGGAAATACAATTGAGAAGAGAAAATAAACATAAAAATGAGAAAATATTCACATTTTAACATCCTTTGAAAAAAGAATATAAACCCATAAGATTGTTCTTACTTGTAGAACATTCTCTAGAAGAGCATGAAGAAGGCATACAGGAGGGATATAATGTGCTTGCAATGAGGAAAGTTCTTCAATTGCTTCTTTAAAAAACTGTCCTTCTATGAGACTTTCAATTAAATTCAATACACCTCTAGGAAATTCAGCATTTTTAACCTAAGAAAAAAAGACTGCATGACTCAAAGAACAGAAGGTGAAATTTTGGGATTAAATCTTGAATTAGTAAGAAGTTTTAATTTCCTCATCTGTAAAATGAAGATAATTCCTGTCCTCACTACTTGACCAGGGTGTGTTGTGGTTCAAAAAAGATGATGAGGAAGGTTGTGTTTTACAACAAGAAGGCAATTAAAAAATGTAAATTACTGTTATATTTATTATTTTCTGTTGCCTTAAATAGTGATAAAATACTACCTACCTCTAAAAGAAAATCTTTAAAGAAAGAGGCAAAGTTTAGTTGATAAAGAAGACTTCCTCTTAGGTGCAAATGTTCTTCTTTTAAACTTGAAAACAGACTATATCTAATAAGATATTCTGAATATATTAAGATATCATCAAGGACAATCAGTTTTGGCAAAAAGTAACAATTGTTAGAGAACCATAAATAACTCTAAAGATGCGCACTAATGTAAGACTTAGTTTTATAAAATATATTCATTTCCCCATGGTCAAAACATTTTTTAACAATATAAGTAACTACTTTGGATTAGGTGAGTCAAAAATACTCTGGAAGACTTTACAGAACAAAACAACCAATTTTAAAGAACTAATAATATTAAAATTAATATACTTTAGAAAGATATCAAAAACTTAATCTGAAAGCAGTAATTATGAAGGTTATCAAATGCAAGAAATAAGAATCAATATTTCACCTGTCAAAGCACAAGGTAAGCTTTAATTCCCATGATCACTTTTTACAATAGTATGGAATTTTTTTCTTTTTAATTCAGATTAGACCACATTTCAAATATCATAGGAAACTTTCTTGTATAGATAACATATTCCTTTAAATCAAAATGACTAAAAAATAACAAAAGACAAGGTTTCTTTTTGGGCCCCATCACCACCCAACTCCAAGCCTCTTACCTCTACATTGTACACTGGTTGTTTTTCTATTCTAATGCAGTTGTATCTGACAGCCTATAAAACAGAAACCATATAATTTAAATTTGACATTTTAGGTTGAAAAATACACTTCAGCTTGCATAGCATGAAACTTTAGCCAGACATAAAACAGATCCAGGAACACATTAATAGCTATAATTAATCTGATAGTCATGTCTGGTCAAATTAGCAACTTTCATTATTTTGGTTCATAAACACTTATAAGTAGTGAGTATGAATATTTTCAATTTTTTCCTTCTAAATTAAAATGACTTAAAAGCTAAGGTCATTTTCACTCTGAAGAGCTAAAAAGGTCCACTGTCCTTAATATACTAATAATGAAAATATAAATGGGGACAACAGTTTATATAAGAGCCCTTTTGTATACAATCACATATAAATTGCCCTGCTGTTTCAAAATTTCTGTAATTGCATATTTTAAAAAAGATTGTCCTGAAAAAATCCCTGCAGCCAAGTTATAACAGAGAATACTGATTCTAGAATGTTCTAGAAGCAAGGATATAAAACAAGCAACCCAATGAAAAAATGGGGAAAGAATATGAATAGGCAATTGACAGTAGAAGGAATGTATGAATGGGAAGTAAAATAATCAAGTATGCTCAAACTTGTTATTAACATAAGAAATTTAAAATAAAAACAATAAATCTTTGGCTTCAACAATGACAAGAAAAAATTGGATAATATATCAAAACATAATTTTTCTTAATTTCATCAAAGATCAAAAGTCATAGTGCAAACAACTGGACTGAAATACAAAATATTAAGTTACCAAGCATCCAACAAAAAGTTACAGTACTCTATAAACACAATTTATCTGTAATATTATTAGTGAGGTATTAGTGAACTCAGAAAAGAATGACATTAATGATATTAAACATTGTATAATGCTATGTTTAATTATGTTTAACATTAAAATATGTTTAATGACATTAAACATACTAACTATTCATGTTATATGTGCATATGTATATAATTATGTTTTGGTTATACTAGAAAAAAATACGAATGTAACAAAATTTTTAGAGTGCTAAGTTTTACCTGAGCTCTATATATGTGCTTCCTTAAGGCATTTTTTATTTCAATGATATCCACATCTGTCCTGGTATCCTTGGTTTTTGCTTCTTTGGTATAATTAGCAAAAACAGAATTCTTCATTTCCTTCTGTACACACATAAAAGAACTTTAGACAAATGTGTTAAAGATAGTACCAACACAAAGCTATCATAATGGACAATATAAAAACTCATTTATTCAATGTTATCTGTAGCAAAGACTCTCACAATCATTTATCAAGATAATACACTGAGAGCACTTTTTTTTGTGTGTGGTGCTGGGGATCCAACCCAGGGCCCTGTGCTTATGAGACAAGCACTTTACCAACTGAGCTATCTCCTCAGCCCACAGAAAAGCTTTAAGAAGCAAACATTTCAGTTTGAGAAAGTTTTATTTGACATACACAAATGTAATTTCTTAAAATAGTTTTCATTTCAACCTGTTCTAAGTCTTTTCCTGAAACCTCTTTGTTTTCTTGGTTGCCATGTTCATGTAAAATTATTTATCTTTCAGAAGGACTTTCTGAATGTATGTTTATAGGTTGAGTATTCCTATCTGAAATGCTTAGGGCAATAAGAGTTTCAGATTTTGGAATACTTGCATAAATAAATATGCGAAGAACAGAAGTCAAATCCAAATATGAATAGCCGAAAGGTAATTTTACACCATATTTGTAATGCATGTGGCCTGTTTTAATTGCAACCTATCATATGAGGTCAGGTATGAAATTTTCCACGTCATATTAAAAAGTATCAAATTTTGGAACATTTCAGATTTTAGATTTTTGGATTAGGAATGTTCAACAGGCATAAACATGTTGTGGCTTAGAATTTAAAATAAAGTTATACTATAGAAGTAATTTATCTTAGAATTCCACTGAAAAACAAGCTGTCGTATTATAAATGATCTGTGTTATATTAAGGAAGAGGAATAAAAAAACAAAATCTACATGAGAATGTATTACCCGAACTACATACATATGTAGAGTTAAAGGTTGTTCATTTGTATTTAAATTTTAAGAAATTCAGACTTTCTTCAGAACCTCTGGTTTTTCTGATTTTTGTTTTTTTTGGTTGTATACATGCACAACAAAATTAATTTGAATACCTTGATAATTGACTCAAATTTGTGTACTCATGCAAAACTGCTTACATTAACTACAATATTATACCAGATCAACTCAAAAGTTTTTCATAAGACATACAGGTTACATTGAACACAGCAAGCAATTATAAAAACAAGATTATTTGTCTAGATTATACTAGGAAGACACAGAGAAAATTAAAACTACAGTTTAGTTTACAGAGATTTACCTGATTTCTGTAATATATATGCTTTCTTAAGGTACTTTTAATTTTGTCATGTTCAATGTTCTTCTTGCAATCACTTTCTTTTTTGCGTTTTTTCTTCAAAGTATAATTCTTTTGAATGTCTTCATCTTTTTGCTTAGTTTCCTTCTATATGTATTTAAACCACAATTAAACAAGTATCAATATAAATTATATATCTTAAAAAATCTAAATAAATTCAAGAAGGGTGACTTACAACACAATACCACATTAAAAACAGAGCTCTACATAAAAGGAAAACCTTATTCTCTATTGGAATAGGTGTACATTAGCAAACATTTAGGGAAATAGGCTTTAGAATAATTAAATATGCAAAATACTTATGACCCAGTTATTCCATTCCTAGGAGTATAACCTAAGCTAGAGAAATTCCTGAATTTGTTGTGTACCAAGAATCCCACAAGATAATGTTTACACTGTTCAAAGAATTATTCACAATTTTAAAAATCCACCAATCAAACACACAAATCAACTAAAAGAAAACTGAAATGCTTTATCAAGGATATAAGTGTGACACAGTCAAACATTGAAACATATACACAAGCAAAAATTGCCTATACATAGCATGAACTACAAAATGTCCATTAACAGGCAAAACTAAACAAATATTTGTTTGGTATTCACCAAACTGGTAAAACCATAAGGAAAAGCAAGACTATAACACAAATTCTAAAATAAAGGATACTTTTGGGCAAAAGGGAGAAGGGGAGATAAGGTTAAGAAATGACACAGCAGTGGCTTAAAAATTTAGTAAGCCTATTTCTTTATATAGTTAGTGCATATATATATACATAGTTAAAGAATATACATTTAGGAACTGTACACAAATATTTTATAAATACTCATATAACAAAAGAAATTTCATGAATGCCACTGTATTTGATGAATTTAGAAAGAAGATGTAAATAAATTATTTTTAATTGTTAGAGTCTTACCTGATTTCCATATGTATGCCTTCCTAAGGTGTTTCTCATTTTAACAAATTTCAAATCTTTACTGGATTCTCTGAATTTTTCTTTTTTGTGATGGTCACTTAGAATACAACTAACATTAATACCTTCATCATGATTTTGCATTTCTTTCTGTATATTTATAAAATTACTTTAATTAGACTGTGGATTAAAGATAGCCTCAACACAACAATGCAAGTCCCAACAGAAAAACTGAAGAGGGTAAGTTTTACAAAATACTGATACGAGATGAAATACAAAAAGTAAAAAACCCTGCAAATCATATTACATTTCAGATAAAGCAGAACATACATATTGTAGTTCCCTAAATTTTACAGTACATTTACATATACACTTAATTTGGTATACCTGTATGCTTAATTCAGAGTAAAGAGTATTACGAACCATTTATTTACTCATTATGCCATGAAATTTATTGTACAAATGAGAAATTTTTACCTGTTTTATATACATTTTTCTAGATGTATTTTAATAATTTCTATCTTTTACAAAATCTTATTCTTTTTCCACATTTAGTCAAAACTATATTTTAATAACTTCATGATTTTATATTCATTTATGTATTTAAAAATACTTTATGCTATAATTTATTATGCATATTTCAATAGACACATCAACCCTCAAGGCCTCTTGTATAAGTATGCACAGGTGATCATAAAAGTAGTCTTAAAAGTCATATCAATATCAAATATACTTTGGAAAAACCTGAAAAATATGCAAAAGTATTTTAAATTTTTAGCTAATTCTGCCATGTAGAATTTATTTAAGGACTATTCAATTTACAAAGTTCCAAATTGTTCCTAGAATTCTTTTTTTTTAAAATATTTGACACATTATTTTGAATTGTTTTTAGTTACACATAAAAGTATTTTATTACAGACAACTAAAAATTACTAAGTTAATGATAATTTAGTAAATTAACCAACAGACTATTTTATAAAACACAGTATGAAACAAGATAATTGAATATATCTGCTAGAGTAGAATGTCATTTTTATTTGTTGCTGACATCTGAAAACTTGGACATGACAACCACAGTCCTTGAAGTTCTAAGTCCTTCCTATTTTTCCTCATGCTAATCAAAATCCATGTTTTTAAAAATTTTTGTTATATATGCCGTTAAATATTCAAATTTAGATAAATCCAAGGTTGAGATATATCAGCTTTCAGATTTCAAAATTCATGTTATTTCTGCCATGTACTGTTTATCCAACAATTCTATAGGAAAATCCAGATATGTAATTTTTAGCCTATAAAATCTTACCTGGGTTCTACACATGGTCCCTCTTAAGGCACCTTTCATTTCAAGAAATTCCACATCTTTCCTGAAATCTTTGTTTTTTTCTTGACTGCTATGTTTACTCCAAATAGAATTGGTTTGGGAATCTTCATCATTCTGAATTTCTTTCTGTATGTATGTAAAAATGGTTTAGGCAATTAACTAAATGTAGTTTCAACATTATATACTTCTTGAAGAATTTAACTTAAAGAAGAATTTAATCTATAATTCTGTACTACTTTGTTAGTCAAGTAAGGGTATAAAACATATCCTCCTAAAAAAGGTTAAACACATATAAATCTTTCAAGGAAAAAATTATTACCACAAAGGTTGTGAATAATAAAGTGCTTTCACTTTGCCTCAAGAAAAAATGCTTTCTAAGTCTAGTAACAATCTTTTTTATGACTAATCAAGAAAAAATATTTTATCTAGTCCCTGTCCAACTTAAAGTTATGATCCATATTGCCCCAAGGGGTTGGCGGTGGTAATGGGGAATGAGCCCAGGGGTGCTTTAACACTGAGTTACATTCCTAGCCCTTTTTATTTTGAGACAAGGTCTCACAAAGTTGCTTAGGGCCTTGCTAAATTGCTGAGGTTGGCCTCAAATGTGTAGTCCTCCTGCCTCCGCATTCTGAGTCACACAAAGATTACACATGTGCATACTGTCTCCCTTCAATCAAGATTTTTTATTTATACATGACAGTAGAGTCCATTTTGATAAAATTATACATGCACTTAATATCATGATTAGGTCCCCAGTCTTGTGGATGTACATGATGGTGGGATTCATATATGTACATAGGAAAGTTATGTCATATTCTTTACACTGTGTTTCCTATTCCTTCCTATCACCGGCTCCCACCCCTTCATTTCCTTTTGTCTAATACACTGAACTATTCTGAACTATTCTTTCCCTCCCTGTCACCCTTTAGTGTTGGGGGACTGGCTTATTTCACTTACTGTGACAGTCTCCAGATCCATTTGTTTACCAGCAAATGTCACAGTCATTTTTCTTTATGGCTAATATTTCATTGGGTATACATACCATAGTTTCTTTATCCATTTATCTGTGGATGAGCATCTAGGTTGGTTCCATAGCTTGGCTACGGTGAATTGTGCAGCTATAAACATTTGATGTAGCTGCGTCACTGTAGTAGGATTTAAAAGCCTTTGGATGTACACCAGGGACTGGGATAACTGGGTCAAATGGTAGTTCCATTCCTAGTTTTTTTTGAGGAATTTCTAAACTGCTTTCCCAAGTGGTTGCAGTAATTTGCAGTCCCACCAACAATGTATGAGTGTACCCTTTTCCCCATATCCTCACCAAATTTATTACTTGTTTATTTATTTATTTATTTTTGTATTGGGGAATGAACTCGGCACTTAACTACTTCAGCCACATCCCCAGTTCATTTGGTATTTTAATTGGAGACAGGGTCTCATTGAGTTTGTTAAGGCCTCACTAAACTGGTGAGTCTGGCTTTGAACTTGCTCCTCCTGCCTCAGTCTCCCAATCCACTGGGATTATGGGCATGTGCCACTCTGCCTGGCTAACCTGTATTCTTGATAACTGCCATTGTCATTGGAGTGAGATGAAATCTCAGTGTAGTTTTAATTTGCATTTATCTGACAGATGTTAACAGTTTTTCATAGATTTGTTGACTGTATTTCTTTTTTTGATAAGTTACTCTGCCTATTTATTAACTGAGTTATTTGTGTGTGTGTTTGATGTTAAGTTTTCTGAGTTCTTTGTATATCCTGGAAATTAATGTCCTATTTGAGGTACAGGTGTCTTTTCACACTCTTTTCCTCTGCTATGAAGAAGCTTTTTAGTTTGATGCCACCCCATTTATTGATTTTTAATCTTGCTCTTTACACTTTAGGAGTTTTATTAAGGAGGTTGGTTCCTAAGCTGGCAAGTTGAAGTGTTGGGCCTACATTTTCTTCTAGTTTGTACAGGGTTCCTGATCTAATTACTAGGTCTTTGATCCACTTTGAGATGAGTTTTGTGCAGGATGAGAAACAGAGGTTAAATTTCACTGTACTGCATATAGTTCCAGTTTTCCCAGCACCATTTGTTGAAAAGGCCATCTTTTCTCCAATGCATGGTTTTGGCGCCTTTGTCTAGTACGCAGTAACTATATTTATATGGGTTTGGCTCTGTGTCTTCATGTTTGTTTGGGTGCCAACACCATGCTGTTTTTGTTACCATAGCTCTGTTAAAAATTATCAGATTATGGATAGATTGTTTTTTGGATTATTTTTCTTCTTAGTTGTTTACTGATAAGATGTTATGGTTTGGATATGAGATGTTCCCCAAAAACTCATGTGTGAAACAATGAAAGGTTCAAAGGAGAAATGATTGGGTTGTAAAAGTCTTAACCCAATCAGTGATTTAATCCCCTGAAGGGATTAAGTAAATATTAACTGAAGTGGTAGGGTGTGGCTGGAAGAGACTGGAATTGAAGCATGGCTTTGGGCTATATATTTTGTATCTGGAGAGTGAAGACTCTCTGCATCCTGATGATGCGGACTGTTTCCCTCTGCCACACTCATTCTGCCATGATGTTCTGTCTCACCTTGAGCCCCAAGGAATGGAGTCCATCTTCTATGGACTAAGACCTCTGAAACTGTGAGCCCTCATTAAACCTTTCCTCCTCTTTAATTGTGCTGGTCGGATCATCTAGTCACAGCAACAAAAAAGCTAAGACATAAGACTTCCCACTTGCAAGTTTACCACTCATGTAAGGGAGGGAAAATAAAAGTAAGCAATTGCTGAATTCACAACTCTGATTTTACAAGATTAAAAACAGTAATTTTTGTTTTTTAATCTCTCTCAAATTTCTCTTGCCAATAAATCCAAACTGAATTCATCAACTGACTACCAATTTTTTAACAAATACTCACATATGTCCCTATACATATAATTTTAGAAGTGTTAAGATAAAGAATTAGAGTAAAGGTGAGTTCACGACAGCTCCCAAAATGTACTTCTGAAAGGTGTTTAGAGATTCACATTTACCCAAATAGCTTGGAGAATCAATGCCCTCCAAGGGCATGATTACAATAAAATCTAAATGTGTTAAGGCCTCTAATATGACATTTGGTTCCCTCTCACTTATATCAGGCTTCCTATGTGGATATGATGGGCTTAGCATATTGTTATTCTGTAATCAAGAAATAATTCTTAAGAGTAGTTGAATTTCCTCTTCAGCAACTCAGAAAGTGAAATTGAAAACTAAGAAAAATGTAGAGTTTAGTTCCTTCCTATCAAAGAAAGAATTACTCTGAATGCACAGTAATTTCCATTAAGGATTAATCTGCAGGGTAAAAAAAGTAAGTTTCTGGCTTTTCATTTAACATGGTATACAACTGAAGGACAATTCCCCAACCCAGACCAGGAAATGTCTAAAATACAGGATTAATTAACCCCACATAGATTCCAGCTCCAGAGGGTGCAAAGGAAACTACCATTATCATTAGTAATGAGGCATGAAACATACTGTTTACTTATGTACCCTTTTCAGATGTTATTTATGACCTATAAATGAGAATGGATGATTCTAGTATCGCATGTGCTATTGGGTTATTTTAAAATCATAACCTCACAAAGTATGGCATTCAGAAATTTCTAAAAAAACAAAACAATGTTTTATACAGAAAAAAAAAATCATATATTTTTCTCTAAGTCACCAATACTCTAATTGGTTACTCTTAACAAAAAGTAACCAATTTTTTTATAAAAAGTAACCAACAATTACAATTATTTTAATTGTAAATATTCATTTTTTATTTATTTATAAATATTTCTTATTTCTTTATGCCAACTATGTACTAGGCATTATGGCATTTGTCTCCACATGATATAGGAAAGAAGGACTGTATCTAGTATATTTTACATAGTACAGTGCTAAGTACAAGCAAGTCAGCTTATTTAGCAACTTATTCTACTATCTAATAGTATAGGACAGTTGGGGTAATGAGATTCTATTTCAAGGGTTTACTTGGACTACGTATAGATATACTCTAGTCTCCAGGTGTTATTCCAATATGTAGCCAAGGCATTTGTCACAAAATTTGAATGAATTCATGAGACTGGGTTATGGGAATCATAAGAATACAGAAAGCCAGAGAAATCGAGTAAAGAACAAGAATCCTTTGAGGTTTACTTAGTTCTTAACTTGTACTTATACCATGATTCTTAAATAGTATTTTATAATCCTATGGTTATTTACTACCTTATGGAAGGGAGATCTAACAAAAGAAATCAAAATGTATTCAAAAGAAGTAAAAGTGTATTGAGTGGGTAGCCTTACATTTTTGCTCTCATACATGACAGCTCTGGGATTTGGGGCAAGTTATTTAACCTCATTGTACCTGAATATGGTCAACTATTAATGGAAGCATAAGACATACCAGAAAAGAACGTGAGGTTTAAATAAGACTAAGGGTATAAAATGCTTAGCATATTGCTTGACACAGTAATTACTCAATAAACATTAGCTCAGAGTAATAGTTGCATTAACAACAAGTGAAGCAACATTAAATATTAGTTTTCATAAAAAGGAAAAAACTAAGATACAGGATAAATAACTTCTCCAGAGTCACAAGAAGTAAATTACAAATCTGGTTCACAAATTGGTTATCTAGATCAAAAAGTTGTTTTTGCTTTTGTTTTTCTGTTGGGTCTGGTTTGTTTCTATAATATTTTCCAAGGTTTATTTTATTTTCTCTTAAATAAAGAGTCAAAAGAATTTTTAAGTATTCCTTAGTATCTTCTCCTTTTTGTGAAGCCTTCCATGGATCAAACCACCGAGATACATTAATCATTTGTTCCTCGGTATTGCTCTGCTTTGCATAGTTTTACCAATGTGAAATTCACACTGAACTGCAATGAATAATCTCTGCATTCCTTCTCCATCACTAAATAGTAGACCATTTCAAAGTCTGAAATGTCATATTTATTTTCATATTCCTAGTACATTGCATAGTACCTGGTACAGCAATAGTTTTCAATAAATATCTGTAAACCTGAGCTAAATATATCCCTGATTGTGTTACTCAGAAGCTTTCTAAAAGGTGTAAGTAGGTTAAACAGAATTATTTTTTAGTGAGTGTTTGTTATTTTTAACTCAATTTACATAGCAACTCTTCTTAGATGACATTTCAGAATACATTTAATGAGGAACATTTTAAATATTCTATGTGAAAGAGGTAGAATAAAAGCAAGACACTGAAACGAAGTTAACTTTCTAATTTCTCTTAAGAATTGAGTACAATATCTTTTCTTTAGTTTACTAGTTATGAACCCTCGGCTGTCTGGTTCAGAACTTAAGGAACAATGTATTCTAAAACTAAATATAAACTCAGAAACTATCTGCTCTTTTGGTTGATATTCTATTACTGTTCTCTACTACTTTAGCATCTAAATTTGAATGTTTCAGATTACTGCAAAGCAGGACTGTGGATAATACATATATATTATATTCTAACTATTTCTTTGCATAGAAAAGAGAAAATTCAGATACATTTACTAATGATTTTGAATCTGTTGACAGTTATTACATTTAAACTATTCAAAGAGGTGTATCAGATAGGAAGCTTTCAGATACAAATAAGAGAAAACCAACTCTCACTTAAAAAATGGAAATGTATTATCTTGCAGAATGGCAATTTCTTCCAATGTGGTTTCAAGGTTTGGTTAACCCAGGGACTCTAACATCAGCAAGAGTTCAGATTGTACCTTTAAAATCTGCTATCTATAAGGCTAACATTCCTAAGGTTACTAGTACTCCTCATGGTCAATTACTAGTAGTAATTTAGGTTACATTCTTTCATGTTCACATCCAGCAGGAGTCAGTCTGCCAGTGGATCTCTCTCAAATGAGGAAGAAACATCCTAGAAGTTCTTACATATCCCTCTTCATGTTCCACTGAACTGAATTGGTTTACATGCTCATTCCCAGATCTATCATATCAAGATTATCAATAGTCCAAATAGATTCATTTCTTACACTAATGGCAAATTTCCAATCTACCTTGCTCTTACTTACTAGGGAAAAATATTTACAGAATGATATATTACATGTACTCACAGAAGACTCAAAGGTCTCCCACAATTTTTCTGTTAAACTAACAGGTATTAAATGAGGACCCACTTGCCAGGTTCTATGTGACATGACTAGGATAATAATAATAATGGAAAAGAGAATGATTCTTTTTTTAAATTCTTTATTTAGTTGTATATGGACACAATACTTTTACTTACTTATTTTTTGTGGTGCTGAGAATCCAACCCAGTGCCTCTCACACATGCTAGGCAAGTGCTCTACCACTGAGCTGTAACCACAGCCCCTAGTCATGATTCTTGAAGCCAAATGTGCTCCAGGAGCACAGAGGAAAGATGAACTCATTATGTTAATACGGAAGGACAAAAGTGATTTGATTCAGGAAACACCTGAGATAAAATCAATAGGACTTGGTAGTTAACAAGACGTGAGAAGTAAGGGAAAGGAAGGTTTAAAGGTGATTCCCAAATCTCCAACATAAAGTATTAGAAATCATTTGATGGTATCTGTTGAGATAACACAGAAAGAAATACTTTTTCCTAGATCAAGGCTATTTTGGGACACACTGAGGTTTCTTTTCTACTCTAAGTGACTTATAAATTCTTCTATGCTTATTTCCTAGAAGCTTTCCTCCAGGTTTTAATCCCCATTCAAACAACTTGAGGGCTGGTATGTACACCATGTGGAAAGAAGGAGGTAGGGAAATAAAACAGGAAAATATTTCTGAACTCTTAGAAACAACTCTCATTGCCAAAGAAAAAATAACCCCTAAATTGCTCACACGATGCCATGTATTCTACTCCTACTTTATTATACTGACATTAAAATGCTTAAGATTATTTTGTAGAATATACCATTAAAGTGCTAAAAACAAAAGTAGAGATTCAAAAAAAAGACAAAATTAAACTTAAGCTTTCTCCAAATATGTTGAGGTATTCTTCAATGTCGAAATAAGCGAAAGCAATTACCTTAAAAATATTACCATTTTAATGAGTTTCAATGACTTTATGTTCACAATTTAGAATTATAATATAAACAGTCAGTCCTCTATATCCACAGGTTCCAATTTCACAGATTCAAACCAATCCCAGTTGGAAAATATAGTTAGGCCTATGAAGGCTGCGCCCAGACTGAACACATATGGGCTTTTTTTCCATGTCATTCTTCCCTCAAGAATACAGTATAGCAACTATTTACATAGCAATTACATTCTAATAGGTATTATAAATAATCTACTGATGATTTAAAGCATATAGGAAGATAAATGTACATAAAGGACTTGAGATCTGAGCATCCATGGATTTGGCATGTGAAGAGGATCCTAGAATCAATCCTCTGGGGCAACAAGGGATGACTGCATTTCACTACATGGGTGCTTTATAAAATAAATATTCAAAAATGTCTACTATTTATCTTACTTACCTCTAAAAGAAAATCCCCTAGATACTGAATTGGATAAAATGGAGCCTTAAAGTTATCTTTTTCTTTCTCAGCATTGATTCTTGCATTACTGGCAATCACGTGAGTTACTCCACTTGGTGAACTTTTTGGTAAAATAACATTTGCCTTTCCAGCCTCCAAAACTCTAAATCAAAATGTAAATGGCATAAAACATATTAGAAAAATTGAAAATATTCAGTCAGATTACCTAAATCAATTACTCCCTAGGAGCAGGAGTAGAACTATCTGAAAGGAACTAATTCCTTTGGGCCACTGAGGATCGTGAAGAATAACTATTGCAATAATTTCTTAAAATATAAGATTTTCATAGCAAATGTTTAAGAAATCATACTGTTTAGAAGCAAGACTATTGAAGTATGTCCTAAGTAAAATCATAGCAGTAAGCCTGAATAATGAAGGAAAGCTAAGGAAGCAGATATCCTGGAAGGCAATATATATATATCCAAGGAAATCATTCTGGACCACATAAAATGAAACCAGTTGCCAACTCTACTCTAAAAGTTTAGCTTTTTAAAATTTTTTGCTTTAGTCTACATTAAGGAAAAAAATACATTTAGACTCAGGCAGACATACACATCCCACAAGTTTCATGATGGTCTGCTTCTGCTTAGCATTTAGAAATCTACAATACTGCTACCACCTATAAATAAGAAAAGGTCAAATAATCCACATGATAATTTTCCTTACGCCCATTAGCTAATCAAGACAATAAGTCAATCAAATAAGCTAATTTCCAAAGAATGATAAGCCCTTATGTGAAAAGGAATGGATACCCAAACCGTCTCACTTTTGGCAGAGCAAATGAAAATGGCTGTCATAAAAACACATAAGAATCAGGCAAGGGTTGGGTGGTGGAGTTTTCCTCGCTCATGTGAGTCACCGAGTTTGATCCTCAGCACAACATAAAAATAAAATAAATGAAACGAAGGTACTGTGTCCATCTACAACTAAAAGTATTTTTAATAAAAAAAGAATCAGGGGACTGGGGTTGTAGCTCAGAGGTACAGAATTTGCCTCCCATGTACGAATCCCAGGGTTTGATCCTCAGCACAACATAAAAATAAAGATATGTCCACCTACAACTAAAATATATTAAAAAAAAAAAAAAAGAATCAGGGAAAATCTTAAGACAATTGGAGTGAGAACACAGTGTAACAGTTTTTTCGAAGTCCTTAACATAAGGAAGTATGCCCTCATTTGCCAGCTCTTTGCCACAGGCCTCCATTAAATGCTCATAAAAAGGACTGGAAAAAATACAAGGATCCTTCCTGGACAGTACAGATGGACCTGTGGGAACTGGCTGCCACTGAAGTATATACACAAAACCAGGTTCCCTTCCCTGAGCCCTTCTTTCTCTATTATGAAGCAAAAGCCTTCAGATGTTTGGAGAAGAGTAAGAAAGTCTTCTGCCCTCAAACCTAGGAAAAAATACAATGTTTCTCTTGGAGGAGAGGAAGTAAAACTTGTCTCTGAGAAAGGAGCAGAAAACCTTCCCACTGCCCAGCCTAAAAAAAAAGATCCACTGTTTCTATATGAGAGAAGCAAAAATCATCTGCTGTGAAGGAGGGCCAAAAACGTCCTCCACTACCAGGATCTTAGAACACCACAAAACAGAACTGTAACACTAGGGGAGAGACCAGAAACCATCTCTTACCCAAAAGACTGACCACAGGTAAGATGGACTCTGACTGCAGGGAGTGGAGCAGGAAGAGTAGAAACACAAATGCTGAGACAGCCCTAATCATAGGAATTAATAACACAGAGAATTTAAGATTAAAGCCTATCTAGAGCTGAGAATATGCCCTATCCACAGTCTTGGTCTGTAAATGAGTAAAAGACAGATGGAAAGAACATGAAGAGTGTCCTTCTGTGCCCTTTTAGTACAGGGACTACCAAAAGGTTAAGGCCGAGCAAGAACATTGATACGTGATGCACTGAAAGTGACTATATCATTAACAAAATCCAAATCCAGCTCAATAACTTATAAGATTAACTAAATCACCCATACTAGCCACCTTACAGAAGAAGCAGTCCCATTTTTAATCTAAATATTATTCACCTTAGCCTGTATTATTATTCTACATGTGATATCTGATATTAAGCAAAATGCAGTAAAAAAAAGACATATAGAATATGTAAGAAAAACTTAAATCAAGAAATAAAAGAATTAATATGGGATATGATTCATGTTGAATGATCAGAAAATCACTTTTAAATAACTATGATTTAAAAGGCCTTAATAGAAAAGATGTATAGCATGCATAAACAGATGGAGAATTCAGCAGACTCCAATGAAAATGGTAGAAATAAAGGGTACTATATCAGAGAACAATATCTTTAATAAGTTTATCAAGAGGCAGACACAACTGATAATAAACTGAAAATAGGTCAAAAATTTTTTGGAAGAACTGTGAATGAAATAGTTTTGGAACAGAATTAAAAGGTCTAAACTACATGTCATGGTAGGTAGTTATTTCCTGACTTTAGGAAATAAAGGACAGGAATGTACTTGGCTAATTAGAAGTTCTCAGAAACCTGGGTTCTGTATGAAGGCTTTGTTACAAAGGTATCACTAAATTCTCACCTACCAATTATCACTTTGAAGGTGACTAAATTCTTTAATCAGAAGACACAGAGTGGTCAAATTTAAACAAAAATGAAACAAAACACAGTCCAACTATATGTTGCCTATAAAAGATTCACTTCAATCTTTAAGAACATACATAGACTGAAAATGAGGTAATGGAAAAGCATAGTACATGCAAATAAAAACCAAATCAGAGCAGGGCTGGCAATACACATCAAATAAGAAAAAATTTTAAGTCAAAAACTGCAAAAAAATAAATAAATAAATAAAAAGGCCATTACATAAAAATTAAGGGAGTCAATTTATCAAGAGGATATTATTGGAAGTATATATGCACCTAAATATATAAATCAAATATTAAATGATCTAAAGAAATAAATTGCAACACAATAATAGTAGATGACTTCAATACAGATTGAGTACTTTAATACTTCAACAATAGGCAGATAATCTAGAGAGAAAATTATAAAGAAAACATTGAATCTGAACTATACTTTGGAACAAGTGACCTAACAGGCATATGCAGAACATTCCATCTGAAACTAATATTAGACACATCCTTCTAGAATGCACACAGAACATTCTCCAGGATAGTTCTGTTACAGCACAAAGTAAGTCTGAACAAACTTAAGAAAACTAAAATTGTTACCTACCAACTTTTCTAAATACAATGATAAAAAATTAGACCAAATTGGTAATGAGAAATCTTAGAAAACACACAAATAAATGGAAATTAAACAAGATATTTCAGGATAACCAATGGGTCAAAGAAGAAATAAAAAAGGGACATCAAAAAAATCCTGAGACAAGCTGGGGATGGACACGGGTCAGTGGTAGAACATGTATGCCTGATGCGCTGGGGTCAATCCTTAGCAAACAAACACCTTCAGACAAATGATAACGAAAACACAACATTCCAAAATTTATGGAATGCAGAAAGAACAATATTAGAGCAAAACTTACAGCAGTAAATACCTACATCAAAAAGAGGAGAAATTTCAAGTAAACAACCTATTGCTACATCTCAGAGAACCAGAAAAAGATCATTTCTAAACCCAAAGGTAGAAAAATGAAGGGAATAAGAAAGATTAGAGCAGAAATAACTAAAATGGAGATCAGGGAAAACAAAATAAATCAATAAAACCAAGAGTTGGGTTTTTGAAAAGATAAACAAGATTGACAAACTATTACTACACTACAAAAAGAATGAAGACTCAAATGAAGAAAGTCAGATGGCGGGAAAAAGACATTGTAAGCGATACCACAGAAATACAATGAGTCATAAAAGACTTATGAACAATGAAAACTGGATATCCACATACTGAAAAATGAAACTAAAACCTTATCTCATATCATATACAAAAATCAACTCAAAAAAGATCAAAGACTAAAATGTTAAGGTTTGAAGCTATAAAACTACTAGAAGAGAGGAAACACTTTATATTGGTCTGAGCAAAGATTCTTTTGGATATTATCTCAAAAGTACAAGAAACAAAAGTAAAAATAGACAAGTGAGATTTCATTAATCCAAAATTTCACCATACAACATACAGGAAGAAATATTTGCAAACTACACTTCTGGTAAGTGATTAATATCTAGAATTTTCAAGGAATTCAAATAAATCTATAGCAAGAAAGCAAATAACCCTTTTTAAAAATGGGCCAACAACCTAAACAGATATTTCTCAAAAGACAAATGGCCAGTATGTATAGGAAAAAAATGTTTGACATCACTAATCATCACAGAAATTTCAATAAAAACCACAACGACATATCACCTAAAACCTGTTAGAACTGCTTTTATTAAAAGGAGGGAAAAAAAAGTGATGGCAAGTATATGAAAAGGGAGCTATTATGCATTGTTGAGGGAAATGTAAATTAGTACAGTCATTTTGAAAACCAGTATGAAGTATCTTTGAAATATTAAAAACAGAACTATCATGATTCATCAATCTCTTTATTGTATATATATCCAGAGACTATGAAATCATTATGTATTAGTGATAGCTGCATCTCTATATTTACTATAGCACTATTCATAATAGCCAAGATATGGAATTGACTCACATGTTCATCAAGTGATGACTTGTCCCCACGATGGAATATTGCTCGGTCATAAAAAGGAATGAAATCTTGTCATTTGTCACAGCATGGATGGAACTGGAGAATGTTATGTTAGATGAAATGAGGCAGTTATAGAGACAAATACTGCATGATTTCCCTCATATGTAGAATCTAAAAAACTGATCTCATAGAAATAGTGAAATGGGGATTACCAGAGATTTGGGTGGTTAGGGAGATGGACGAAGGATGGGGATATGTTAGTGGAAAGATATATAATTATGGTTAGATGGGAGGAATATTTCTTTTTAAGTGTCCAAAGTAGACACAGTTTATTCCAGGGCCAAGATCAGCATGGGGTCAGGAAGAAGAGATAAGGAATGAACAACTACTAATGACTGTGAAGTTTCTCTTTAATTTGATGATAATGTTCTAATATTTATTGTGTTGATGGTTGAACAACTCTGTGATCTAAAAACTACTAGATTATAGACTACAATGAATGACTAAATTCTATCTTAATTATATCTCAAAAAGACATTTTCTAAAAATTCAACTATAGAAAACAATAAAATAACAAAACTAAAATACATAATATTTAAATTTTAATTTCAAATTGTTCTATGCTATTAGGTAACAAGAATTTTTATATAATGATGTTATCTTGTGATTCTCTTAAATTCACTAATTTTGGTATCTTCTTTTTGACAAAATATTATTATTATTATTATTTTCCTTATTGTACTGGCTTACTAACACAGCTAGTAAAATGCTGAATAAAAATGATGAATCAACAATATAAAAAAAGGCATAATCCACCATGATGAAATAGTTTATTTCAAGAATGTAAGTTGGGGGCAATCCAAGATGGTGAACAGGAGGGTGACTGCATCTCCAGTCGCTCCAGAACCCAGGATTCAAGAAGGGGAGGCATTGAGAGACTTGGACTAAAACAGAACCACCGGGTGAGTCTCCCCCACCTGGTGAAGCACTGCCCGGGCAGCAGGCCTGGATAGGGGCAGCATATCAGAGTAGGGCAGGGCAGCTAGAGTCTTCCCCAGGCAGCCCTGGGCACTCCGGCGGTGGGCTCCTCCCACACGGCCAGCTTCTCCAGCTTCTCCGAGCAGGCCCCCCAGTGAGAGCCTTTCTGCACAGAACCAGCTCCAAGTCCCTGAGCCAGCGCAGTGAGCTCCGGCCCGCAGGTGGATTCAGGGAACAGGACAGGGCAGCCAGTGACATCCCCAAGAAGCCCGGCTCCCTCCAGCGGGAAGCACCTTTCTAGGCTAGCTTCTCGGAGGAGACCGCCCAGTGAGAACCTTTCTACACAGAGCCAGCCACAAGTCCCCAAGCCAGCGGAGACCTCCGATCCGCAAGCAGCCTCTGGGACCAGGGCTGGGCAGCCAGAGATCTCTCCAGGCGGCCCTTACCCTCGGGCCACAGGCTTTTTCCACGAGGCGATCCAAGATGGCGGACTAGAGGGTGACTACATCTCCAGTTGCTCAAGAACCCAGGATTCAAGATGGGGAGGCATTGAGAGACTCGGACTAAAACAGAGCCACGGGGTGAGTCTCCCCCACGCGGTGAAGCTCAGCCTGGGTGGCAGGCCCGGATAGGGGCAGCCTATCAGAGTAGGGCAGGGCAGCTAGAGTCTTCCCCAGGCAGCCCTGGGCACTCCGGCGGTGGGCTCCTCCCACATGGCAAGGTTCTCGGAGCAGGCCCCCCAGTGAGAGCATTTCCGCACAGAGCCAGCTCCAAGACCTGGAACTAGTAGCAGGCTAGGGGCAGCTTTCTTCGGAAGTACTGCATTATCAAGTTACTCCAAGACGTCAGACTACTGAATGCTGCGAGGTGATACACTGGAAATCTACAGGGACACTATAAGCCAATAGAGGAAATCTGCAATATCTCAGAGTCCAACTGACATCTGACCAATATGAGAAAACAAGGAAAGAAAATGTCCCAAACAAACCTAGGTACTATATCAATAAAACTCAATGACAGCACAGCAGAAGAAATGTCAGAAAGGGAGTTCAGAATGTACATAATTAAAACAATCAGGGAAGCAAACGAAGAGATGAAAGAGCAAATGCAGGCATTGAAGGAGGAGATGAAAGAGCAAATGCAGGCATTAAATGATCACACTAATCAAGTTAAAAGAGCAAATACGGGAAGCAAGAGATCATTTCAATAAAGAGTTAGAGATACTGAAAAACAAAACAAACAAAATTCCTTGAAATGAAGGAAATAATAAACCAAGTTAAAAACTCCATAGAAATAATAAACAATAGGATAGAACACTTGGAAGATAGAACCTCAGATACTGAAGACAAAATATTTACTCTTGAAAACAAAGTTGACCAAACAGAGAAGATGGTAAGAAGTCATGAACAGAATCTACAAGAATTATGGGATATCATGAAAAGGCCAAATTTAAGAATTATTGGGACTGAGGAAGGCTTAGAGAAACAAACCAAAGGAATGAACAATCTATTCAATGAAATCATATCAGAAAATTTCCCAAATCTGAAGAATGAAATGGAAAACCAAGTACAAGAGGCTTAAAGGACTCCAAATATACAAAATTATAACAGGTCCACACCAACACACATTATTATGAAAATACCTAACATACAAAATAAAGACACATTTTAAAGGCCGTGAGAGAAAAGAATCAAATTACATTCAGGGGGAAACCAATGAGAATATCAGCAGATTTTTCAATCCAGATCTTAAAAGCTAAAAGGGCCTGGAACAACATTTACCAAGCCCTGAAAGAAAACAGATGCCAACCAAGAATCTTAAACCCAGCAAAACTTACTTTCAGATTTGACAACGAAATAAGATCCTTCCATGATAAACAAAAGCTAAAGGAATTTACAAAAAGAAAGCCGGCATTACAGAACATTCTCATCAAAATATTCCATGAGGAAGAGATGAAAAACAACAATGCAAATCAGCAACGGGAGGAACTAGCCTAAAGGAATAGCCAAATAAAGCAGAAACCAAATCATGTCAAAAAAACAAATATGAGTCCAACGACTGGGAATACAAATCATATCACAATAATAACCCTGAATGTTAATGGCCTGAATTCATCAATCAAAAGACATAGACTGGTAGATTGGATAAAAAAGAAAAATCCAACAATATGCTGCCTGCAAGAGACTCATCTCATAGAAAAAGATACCCACAGACTAAAGGTGAAAGGATGGGAAAAACATACCATGCACACGGACACAGCAAAAAAGCTGGAGTATCCATCCTCATTTCAGATAATGTGGACTTCAAGCCAAAACCAGTCAGAAGGGATAAACAAGGACATTACATACTGCTTAAGGGAAGCATAAATCAGCAAGACATAACAATTATAAATATCTATGCCCCGAACATTGGCTCATCATGTACGTCAAACATTCCTTCTCAATTCCAGAAATCAAACAGATCACAACACAATAATACTAGGCAATTTTAACACAGCTCTCTCACCGCTGGATAGATGGTCCAAACAGAAATTGAATAAAGAAACCATAGATCTCAATAACACAATCAACAATTTAGACTTAACCGACTTATATAGAATATACCATCCAACAAAGAACGAATACACTTTCTTCTCAGCAGCACATGGATCCTTCTCTAAAATAGACTATGTTTTATGCCACAAAGCTACTCTTAGCAAATACAAGAAGACAGAGATACTACCTTGTATTCTATCAGATCATAATGGATTGAAATTAGAAATGACAGAATGAAAAACAAACTTCTCCAATACCTGGAGATTAAATAATACACTATTATATGATGAATGGATAACAGAAGACATCAGGAGGGAAATTAAAAAATTCTTAGAAGTAAATGAGAACAAAGACACATCTTTCAAAACCTCTGGGACAGGATGAAAGCAGTACTTAGAGGAAGATTTATTTCATGGGGCGCATTCAACAAAAGAAGTAGAAATCAACAAATAAACGACTTAACACTACAGCTCAAAGCCCTAGAAAAAGAAGAGCAGACCAACACCAAAAGTAGTAGAAGACAGGAAACACTTAAAATCAGAGCCGAAATCAACGAAATTGAAAGAAAAGAAACAAACGGAAAAATTAACAAAATAAATAGTCGATTCTTTGAAAAAATAAACAAAATTGATAAACCCTTAGCCACACTAACAAAGAGAAAGAGGGAGAAAACTCAAATTACTAAAATTGGGAATAAACAAGGAAATATCACAACAGACACAAGTGAAACACAAAACATAATTGGAAACTATTTTGAAAATCTATACTCCAACAAAACAGAAAATCTTGAAGACATCAACAAGTGTCTAGAGACATATGAATTGCCTAAACTGAATGAGGAGGACATACACAACTTAAATAAATCAATTTCAAGCAATGAAATAGAAGAGGTCATCAAAAGCCTACCAACAAAGAAAAGTCCGGGACCACATGGGTTCTCAGCCAAGTTCTACAAAACCTTTAAAGAAGAGCTCATTCCAATACTCCTCAAAGTATCCCATGATATAGAAGAGAAGGGAACCCTCCCAAAATCATTCTATGAAGCCAATATCACCCTGATACCTAAATCAGACAGAGATACATCGAGAGAAAATTTCAGACCAATAACCTTAATGAATATTGACGCAAAAATTCTCAACAAAATTTTAGCAAATTGCATACAAAAATATATTAAAAAGATAGTACACCACAATCAAGTGGGTTTCATCCCAGGGATGCAAGGTTGGTTCAACATCCGGAAATCAATAAATGTCATTCACCATATCAACAGACTAAAAGTTAAGAATCACATGATTATTTCAATAGATGCAGAAAAAGCATTCGATAAAATACAGCATCCCTTCATGCTCAAAACACTAGAAAAAATTGGGGTAGTGGGAACATTCCTTAACATTGTAAAGGCCATCTACGCTAAGCCCATGGCTAATATCATTCTAAATGGTGAAAAACTGACAGCATTCCCCCTAAAAAGTGGAACAAGACAGGGATGCCCTCTTTCACCACTTGTATTCAACATCATCCTTGAGACTCCAGCCAGAGCAATTAGACAAACCAAAGAAATTAAAGGGATATGAATTGGAAAAGAAGAACTCAAACTATCCTTGTTCGCTGATGACATGATTATATATTTAGAGGAACCTGGAAATTCCACTAGAAAACTCTTAGAACTCATAAGTGAATACAGTAAAGTAGCAGGTTACAAGATCAATGCTCATAAATCCAACACATTTTTATACATAAGTGATGAATCTTCAGAAAAAGAAATTAGGAAAACTACCCCATTCACAATAGCCTCGAAAAAAATAAAATACTTGGGAATCAATCTCACAAAAGAGGTGAAAGACCTCTACAATGAAAGCTACAGAACACTAAAGAAAGAAATTAAAGAAAACCTTAGAAGATGGAAAGATCTCCCATGTTCTTGGATAGGCAGAATTAATATTGTCAAAATGGCCATACTACCAAAAGTGCTATACAGATTCAATGCAATTCCAATTAAAATCCCAATGATGTACCTTACAGAAATAGAGCAAGAAATTATGAAATTCATCTGGAAGAATAAGAAACCCAGAATAGCTAAAGCAATCCTCAGTAGAAAGAGCGAAGCAGGGGGTATCGCAATACCAGATCTTCAACTCTATTACAAAGCAATAGTAACAAAAACGGCATGGTATTGGTACCAAAATAGACAGGTAGATCAATGGTTACAGAATAGAAGACATGGACACAAACCCAAATAAATACAATTTTCTCATACTAGACAAAGGGGCCAAAAATATGCAATGGAGAAAAGATAGCCTCTTCAACAAATGGTGCTGGGAAAACTGGAAAACCATATGCAAGAGAATGAAATTAAACCCCTATCTCTCACCCTGCTCAAAACTCAACTCAAAATGGATCAAGGACCTCAGAATCAGACCAGAGACCCTGCATCTTATAGACGAAAAAGTAGGTCCAAACCTTCAACTTTTTGGCTTAGGAGCAGAGTTCCTTAACAGGACTCCCATAGCACAAGAAATAAAAGCAAGAATCAACAACTGGGATAGATTCAAACTAAAAAGCTTTCTCTCAGAGAAGGAAACTATCAGCAGTGTGAAGAGAGAGCCTACAGAGTGGAAGAATATCTTTGCCACTCATACTTCAGATAGAGCGCTCATTTCCAGAATCTATAAAGAACTCAAAAAACTCTACACCAAGAATACAAATAATCCAATCAACAAATGGGGTAAGGAAATGAACAGACACTTCACAGAAGAAGATGTACAAGCAATCAACAGATATATGGAAAAATGTTCAACAACTCTAGTAATAAGAGAAATGGAAATCAAAACTACCCTAAGATTTCATCTCACCCGAATGAGAATGGCGATTATCAAGAACACAAGCAACCATAGGTGTTGGCAAGGATGTGGGGAAAAAGGTACACTCATACATTGCTGGTGGGGCTGCAAATTAGTGCAGCCACTCTGGAAAGCAGTATGGAGGAGATTCCTCAGAAAGCTTAGAATGGATCCACCATTTGACCCAGCTATTCCACTCCTTGGCCTATACCCAAAGGACTTAAAATCAGCATACTACAGAGATACAGCCACATCAATGTTCATAGCTGCTCAATTCACCATAGCCAGATTGTGGAACCAACCTAGATGCCCTTTAGGTGATGAATGGATAACAAAACTGTGGTATATATATACAATGGAATATTACTCTGCCATGAAGAATGATAAAATTATGGCATTTGTAGGCAAATGGATGAAATTGGAGAATATCATGCTAAGTGAGATAAGCCAATCTCAAAAAACCAAAGGACGAATGATCTCGCTGATAAGCAGATGAGGACATATAATGGGGCGTAGGAGGGGTTAGCGTTAGGGTTAGGGTTAGGTTTAGGGTTACAGATAAGGAGGGTGGTAAGAATGGAGGAAGGAAGGACTGTATAGAGCGAAAAGAGGGGTTGGAGGGGTGGGGGAAGGGAAAAAATAACAGAATGAATCAAACAACATTGCTCTATGTAAATTTGTGGTTACACAAATGGTATGCCTTGACTCCATGTACAAACAGAGAAACAACATGTATCCCATTTGTTCTTTTAAAAAAAAGAATATAAATTTAACATTTGAAACTCAATCAGTATAATTTACTGTATTAACAGACTAAAAGATAAAAGCCAATTATCTCAAGGGATGCAGATAAATACTTTCAAAGAAATCCATTTACCATGGCTTTCCAAAACAGAAAACACCTGGGAATAAATTTTTAAAATCTCTTCACGATTAATAAAATGAAACAACAAAACATTAACGACAGAAACCAAAGAACACTCAGAGAGTCTACTAATAAGACTCGATATTATTAAGAACACACTTCTCCCCAATGTGAGTACTATAGGTAAAATAACAATCCCAGCTTGCTTTTTTTCACAGAAAATGACAAACTGATTCTAAAAAAATATGAAAACTTAAAGAATCCATAATCATCACAATAGTTTTTAAAAAGACCAAGTTAAAGAACTCTAACAACTTGATTTCAAACACCACAAGCAACAATAATCAAAACAGTATGGTAATGGTATATGATAGATCAGTGTTAACAGAATAGCAAGTCCAGAAATGGAGCATACATACATGTTCAATTGATTTTAGACCACAGTGCCAAAGTAAACACAGAGCAAATGAACTCTCTTCTACTGTAATTGGGAATATAAAATGGTACAACTACTTTGGAAAACAGTTTGGCATTCTCTTATACTGTTAAATATCATCAGAGCTAGCAACTTCATTCTCACGTATTTCCTAAGAGAAATGAAAACATGCCTACATGAATACTTGTACTCATATTTTCAAAGCAGCCTGATTTGTTTTGTTCTTTCAGAACGACAGCTATGGAGGGGAAGGGAATGAAGTAGCCATGGGCAGAGGGATCAACTGAACTGTGATATAATCATAAGGAAAGCCTCTCTCACTCATCTGTGCATTAAAGTCGCAGGAGTCCTTTAGACTATACTTACTCCTGGAGAGATTAGTTCTTTACATCACAACATAACTAGTCAGTCATTAGATGTCCACTGCCCCCAGGTTTGGGGCATCACCTTAGGCAAGACAATTCTCTTCAGCATATTTATACCATTTTGTCATAAATCAAATATCCTTACGTGTGGTTTTGCTCCTGTTCCACTGGTTTATTTTTTGATCCTTCTACCAGCATCACATTATTATAATCACTACAAAATAGCTTAATTCATACTAGCAATGATAGAATGTCCCAAATGCCCATTAATAGGCAAGTAAACAGACTTTGATACATCAACAGAGTAGAATACCAGCCAGAACAAAAGAGTGAATGTTGATACATGGAACAATATCATTTCAAAAATAAAGAGTCCTAGGCAAATGAAGCTAAAACAAAGGTATGTATTCAGTATCATCCCAAATATATGAACCTCTAAAAAAAAAATGACAAATCTAATCTGTAAAGACAAGAAAACCAGGATTGCCTGATATTTATGGTCCAGCATTAAATGTACAAGGACACAAAAGAACATTATGATTGTGAATGTTATAGATCTTGATATAATAAGGATAACATGGATGAGTCCCTATCCAGTCTTTTCAAAATGTTCACTCAATATGGGTGCATTTCATTGCCCATAATTTACATTTAAATAAAAGACAAACTATTCCCTCTAAAAAAAAGTAGTAGTAGTAGACTTAGAATACTGTTTATCCAATAGAAAGGTTTCTAAAAATATGTAAAAGGTAAAATGAAATTATGAAAACACTATGAACCATAAAGCTAGTACTACATAAACCTTAAAAAAGTCTCTGATAATATAATACTTTACTAACAAAAATCTAAGAACTTCAAAACTAAAACCAAAAATCTTCCAATTGTTTTCTTTTTAATTTTGCTTAGTTAGCCAAAAGAAATAACATGAAAAATAAAAGAGATCAAATAGATTGTGTTCTATTAGAGACATACACTTAAACATGCAGAATGGCTTACCTAGGAGATCCAAAAGAAAATAATCATAGCTCACATTTTGGCTAAATTAATAACTGCAAAAATACAAAAAGGTATTCATGCCAAAATTGTTTTCTCATTTACTGCTTTGGCTTTTATGAGATCCTACCTTACAAGAGAATCACTTCGTTTATCAGCTCTAACAAGTAGGACAACTTTCCATCTGTGGAAGGCTCCTGGAGCACCAGTGCGTTTCAGTTCTTCACGCCATCTTTTAGGTGCAGATTGCATTTGAGGTGAATAATGGGAGTCTTTTTCAATTTTATATCCCCATTCATAAGTGGTTTCATCAAGCCATCTGCCACTTTTGGCACTATGAATTATGTAGTCCTTAGTCAGTACCCACTTTCCTAGAAAGGAAATGAACTGTTCATCACAGAGAAATTTTGGTTCTAATGTAGATTAAATTTTAAATAAGTCAACATTTTTCAACATGAGAGTCTTATGCTACATTGCCAACATTATCTTTGAATTGTTTTTCTAAAATTTTTGAGAGTGAAGCCTATAACATCACTGAACATTGTATATAATCTTTTCAGTGATAAATAATTATAAATATTACTAAATGAAGAATACATCTAATGCTTTCAAATCAATAATATGTAATATTATTTGAATTATTATTACTGATATCATTCACTTTTGGGCTGATATGTATAGTCTTCCTCCTATGCTAAAAGCTTTCTCCAGTAATCTTTACAGTACTGTTACATTTTGCTAAACAAATTTTTTCAGTTAGGTAAGTTTCCCCAACATTTCATAACATTCTGTAGTTTCTTTATCTGGGTATCAGTGATCTTTTAACTTGCAGGGAAATGTATGTTTTCATTTGTGGAGCTAATAAAGAATCCAAGAATGAATGAATCCTCTGGTACATTAATCTAAAAATGATAAATTCACCAGTTACATACGCCTGTTTTAGGGGTGATTCAATCAGGAGACTAAAGATATGACAAGTCAATCACAGTAGAGACAGCCATAGGAGCATCAGTGGTGACAAAGTGGAAGAGAGAAAGATTATGGCCTAATTTGGGTTTAGTGAATTTGATATTTTAGAGAAATAAAATAGAATCACTATTGCTTCACAGAATGAATAGGAGGGGAAGCAGCAGGAGGAAAAAAAAAAAAAAAACATTAATTCCAATGACAGATCCAAGAAAAGAAACTTGAGTAAAAACAGCAGAGGCTTCAACAAAAGCTTAAGTTTTGGCATTTTATGTCACTCTTTTTGTTAAAGAATTTTTTTCTGAAATAAAACATGAAATCTTTGGTGAAGTAAATACCTCTCTGCCCAATTAACATAATGTATTACAAAATTACTAATAATAATAAAGTAGAAGTTATATCAAGGAAATATGAGAATAACATCAAGGGAAAAAAACACATTTTTATTTGATACAATAAACATGCTATCTTTCCAGACTAAGATACTTTTTTTTTTTTTTTAACATGAAGATTTTTCAAGGGTTGGAGAAAGGCAGTTCACTTACCTGCTGCACAAGCTGCTAAAAATTTTTCACTCTTACATAGGCGTTCAGCTATAAGATGTGTACAATTTTTGTATTTCTAGAGGGAAAAATTCACATAAAGAAATATTACTGAACTAAAATTTCCTTAATAACGTATCTTTCTATTCTTAAATTTCTTTTTTAAAAAAATTTTGATTCATTGTACACAAATGGGGTACATTATTTTGTTTCTATGGTTGTACACAATGTATATTCATACCATTCATATAATCATATATGTACTTAGAGTGTTCTTACAATTTCAAGGGGGTAATTTTTCATTTTTAAGTCAGCATGTTAATTCTATTTTTTAACTACACCTTGAACATTTTTATAAACTTCTGTACTCACCTCACTCTTAATAAAAGTACAATCTAGTTTTAAAAGCAATTTGCCTAGAGCTTCCTTTTCTTCCATCTTAAATCCCGTCATCTGGATGATATGCTTTGGGGCATCATCTTCCATCTAACACATATACACACAGAAGATAACATATGTTAAACACATTACTCAGAGCTGAGTTAGTTTTTCTTAACTATGAGCACCAAGATAAAAACTAAAATAAACACAAAATGAACTAAACATGTACAGTTTAACAGTAAACTTTATACCAATGTTAAATTTACTTACAACAGAAACTCATTTTAAAAAGTTATCTTCTCAATGTGATCTTAAATAAAATAAAATAAATTTTTGTTTCTGGCTTAAACACTGAAAGTGGACATTAATACACAGGTTGATGAATGAATGAAATTCTTCAGAAAAGGATAGCTATCTATATAAAAGTTAGTAAAATAATACCAGCTTCACTTTTCAAATACTATGTTTTGCTAAAAGCTTTAAAACAAATATGATTGTGGACAATGATACAATCAGATTTTGCACTGATTTTTGAAGTGTTTTTGGACAGATATTAAGAATATGTACAAGTCTGGAGACACTAAAATAACTCATGGTCCCACAGCACTGATACCAAATAACTTAGTGCAGTAGATACACATAATGATACTGTATAGATTCTATTCCCAATGTACATTTCTGAACTTTGCTATAAATGTTAATTTCATCACTGAACAAGGTAGATTGAAAAAACTGAGTTTTTATCTAAGTTTATTTTTATGGGACCTTAGTCCATACTTAAGTGGTTCACAAAGTACTTAGTATTTGTGGTGGTACATAACTCATAGCCATTTCTAATTAGAATCCTGAAAATATGTATGTGTATATACATACATACATATATGTATATATATATAAATATATATATAAATACATATATATATATATATTTTTTTTAATGGCACTGGGTACTGGGGATTATTGTAGAGTCAACCTACAAATGAACTGCAGAACCAGGCTTTAATTTCCATTTTGATACAGGGTCTCACTAGTTTTCCTGGATGGCCTCAAGTCTGTGATTCTCCTGCCTTGGCCTCCTGAATAGCTGAGATTACAGTTGCACATCATAATTTGAATTGTTTACATGAGGTTAGAACTCTAGACTGGAAAAAAAATCTAATTTTTCTTTATCAATAAATGGAAAGTAGGGACAAAAGAAATTGCAGCAATTTTCATTTATGTAACAATTTATGTAACATGTAACAATTTTGTTACACTACCTATGAATTAGTATTTAAAACCACAGGCAGAGCAGTAGCAGAGGCTATTTTCAATGTTCAAAGAAGCAACAGCTTCTTCTAAGATTAAAAGAAAACTTTAGGAACTGTGGTGTAATTCAGGGGTAGGGGATGCTTAGCATGAAGGAGGCTCTGGGTTCCATCCCTAACACCAAAATAAATAAATAAATTAATTATATAATAAAAGTATAATTCAAAAAGTGTAACTATTTGAGAAAAGGACTAATAGCACAAAATGGGTAAAGAATATTCTTTAGAGAAATTCTATTTTCAAAGACTATAATATATACACAGTGGCCCTCCATATTCATGGGTTCCATATCTGCAGATTCAACCAAATTGCATATGGAAAATATTTGTAAAATAAATTGTATATGGATTGAGGAGGTAGACTTTCTTATCATTATTCCCTAAACAATACAGAAAAAAAAAAAACAAAACTGCATAGCATTTACATTGTTTGGTATCTTAAAAAGTCATCTAGAGATGATTCAAAATGAATGGAAGGATATGCAGAGATCATAAACAAAAACAATTTATATAAGGAACTTGAGACACTATACATTCTGCTACCCAAGAACCAAACCCCCAGAAATTGTGAGGGACAACTGAATATACTTATATTAAATATGTATATACATGTACATGTGTTTCTTTAAAACTTAAGATTTTAGAGTAAAATTTGAAAAATAGTTTAATTATAAACCATTTAAAGCACTAATCAAGATTAGGGTGAATTTTATTTATCTTCCTTAAAGTTCCTAACTAGCTAAAGTTCCTTTAGCTAGGATGAAGCACTCTTGATTTCTTTATCAGGCCTCCTCTAGGAGGACAAACTCCTTCAGAGAACTAAGCAAATATGCTTTGCTGAGCATATGTGCGTATTTACAAAGAAGGTACACATAAATGCTTTCTGATTTGTGCTAAGGAGCAGCCAGTAGTAGTCCCGCACTGTCTGTGCATTACAGTTCAGAGGCTGTGTATTACAAAGCACACTGGAGTTGCACATCAAAGTCATCTCCTTCAAACCAGTTTATATTCAGTAAAAAAGCTGATGTTTTTACCTCAATATATCTGACATTTGTATTTCTTAACTGGCTCCAAAAGAGGGAAAAGGGTAAAATGTATTAACTGTCTAAAATACTAAAACTTGGTGTATGACAGGTTTTGGAAACAAGTGATGATGAGTTCCACGACAGCAGCCTGTGTGGAAGTGATTTCTCCACAAGTTTTTGCCTTGCACTGCCACTAGAGACAAAGCCCAGTTATGTGAATGGAATCTTCTGATTACCTAGTGAGCACAAAAATGAACTTCATCTGAGGGCAAAAGTGTGTAATTTTCAAAAATGTCTTCCCAAAACCTGAGATGATGATGAAAGTGAGATAGGTAGCAAGTCATGATTTCCTCACAACACAGAAAAAAGGCAGTGAAGGAAAAGCAGCATTGAGAGGTGGGTGACAAAATAAATGCTATATTACAAAATCTGAGGCCTGGAGAGACTGAAAGATAGGTTACCACAGTAAAAAAAAAAAAAAAAAAAAAAAAACTCAGAATCCCATAACCCCCAAACTGAACCTGGGAATGAGTGGGTGGAGGGGCAATATAG
Source organism: Sciurus vulgaris (assembly GCF_902686455.1). NCBI lineage: Eukaryota > Metazoa > Chordata > Mammalia > Rodentia > Sciuridae > Sciurus > Sciurus vulgaris. The sequence continues at coordinate 92,015,592 of NC_136466.1, forward strand.
AGAGAAAGTTAGGGATGAAAAATAAGCTCACCCACTTAAAAACATTTGGAAAGACAGGAAAAATTTATAGTACAATGGTAACAAAAAGGTCCTTAAAACAGAGCAAGCAGCTTAAAACCAAGCTATAAAAAGGAAACTGAACGGATCTGCAGTCATCTTGTGAAGCCTTTAGTCAACCAGTGATGTCCTTAAACCAACACAGTCTTCCCACTCCAAGTCAACTGCAAATAAAACGAGAAGGAAGTCTCCTGCATTGGGACCTATTAAAAAAATCTGGCCAGAAATAAGTTCTAGAAGACCACTACTAGCTGAAAATTGCTGAAATCCCCTCTCTCTCCCCATCACCATGAACAAGAGGAACAGGCTGGTAGAGACATGTGCTAGGAACTGCGCCTAACCCTGCTCAAACTCCATGACCCAGGCAAGGACATAAAGCTCTGCTCAGTATTCCCTCACTTGACTCAGAGACAGCAACAAAGCAGCTTTGGCCCTGCACAGAGGAAAGTGGATTCACTAGTCTGACCACTGACACTAGGGGGAGGCACTGTAAGAAAGCTAGAGATGGTCCCTTGGAACACAAACCTTACCATAGGGAAGCTGCCTGAATACCCAGTGACAGAGACCTTGGGGAAAATTAACACAGCCTATGCAATAGGAAGGGCTGCTTCCAGCCTTAACTGGCACACAGTCTGACCTGTGATCACAACTAGTCATTCACAACCTGGGGCAGTAGAAATTATAGTCTAGGAAAATCACCTGAGACTCTTCACTATGGTACCTTAGACACAGTATCAATGGCCGGGGGGGAATACTACCACATAACACCCATGGAAAATCCACAACCAGAGTTCTTGTGCTCACAGGCAGCCACCAGGATCTTCACTACTTTGAAAAGGATCCTGTAGAGGGGAACAGGTACATGGTAACCCACAGCAAACAGAGGAGCACTCCAGAGTCTGCATCCTGAACTAGTGCACAGAACCGAAACAGCCAACCCAAATACTGCACCCTCTGAGTAGTCAGCTGCAGGCCCTTGAGTTGACAAACCAGAATATGGTGGAAGGAGGTTACTAGCAAATAGGGAATTGGTTCCTGTGTCCCTGCAACTCAGGAGAGATCTATGGCCAAAGACTGTTGTGAACATCTGCTTAATGTCCAAACCCCAATGAAATGCAAACCAAATTTTGACAAGAATTTTCCTCACCTTGACATAATTTACTATAAACAACTCTAACATAACTTAGATAATACAAGCAACTCTAACTTGAACTACAATTGTTAAACCAATAACCAACACTGTATCTTCAACCCATTTGAATGTATTTGATCTACTGGCTTAAAGCATCAACTAGAATCAATCATCCTCTTTGTTTTCCTAGCTCGAGTTTATACTTGCTCATCTTACCTCCTTCTCATACTCTTGCATTATCTGCTACTACCTCAAATACCAACATTTCTCCCTTATCTTGGTGTAAATTAGTTTTTCATCTTTTCTTTTTCCCTCTCCTTTTTGCCCAAAATTTCTTCCTCCCGCCTTTTAGCCCTCACTTAAGGTTACAGTAAATTTTCTAAATTTATTAATAAACTAATTTTTTGACTGATTTCAGAACTTTATTACAAGTTTATACCTGAATTTGAGGAACCACAGAGAATAACTACAACATGTTTTTGTTTCTTGTAAAGTTGAATAGTACGAAATTTGGCTCTGAAGTGACTAAAGTAAATAGGGCTCAGTGACATCTCTTAAAATGGTGCTGAAATTAGAATCAGCAAAAGTCACAAAGTGACTTAAAATATCATTATCTGGATATCCATCCAACCCAGAGGGCTCTTAAGAGAAAGAAGCTCACAAAGTAGTCCTTTGCTTAAAAGAAGAGAGAACTATACCAACAGAAGGGTAGATACACAAACAATATGAAAAACCAAGAGAACAAACCATACCAAACAGCCCACAATGCAACAACAGACTTCACTGACAGCACAGTGGAGACAATGTCAGAGAAAGACTTTAAAAAGTCCATAGTTAAACTCTTCCATGAGCTGAAAGAAGATGAAAAAAAAAAAATCAGAAAAAATACAGGATCACTTCAATAAAGAGAGATTCTGAAAAAGAACCAAACAGAAATCCTTGAAAGAATCAATAAGCCAAATTAAAAAGTAAATAAAAAGCATCACAAATAGATAAAGACATCTTTGAAGATCGATTTTTAGGCCTTAAAGACAAAGTATATAATCTTGAAAATAAAGTCAACCATAAAGAAAAGATGTTAAAAGATTATGAACAGAATATTCAAGAAAACTGGTAAACTGGTATGACATTAAAAGACCACATTAAAGATGTATTGAGATAGATGAAGGCTCTGAAATACAAACTAAAGGAATGTACATTCTTTCCAATGAAATAATATCAAAAAATTTTCCAAACCTTAAAAATGAGATGAAAATTCAAATATAAGAGGCATCTGGAACTACAAAGATAGAAAAATCACAATAGATCCACTCCAAGACACATTATGAAAATGTCTCACAGAATAATGATAGAATTTTTTTAAAGTTGTGAGAGAAAATGACTAGTCTCATTCAGAGATAAATCAATCTGGATTTCAACTCAGACCTTAAGAACTAGGAAGGTTTGGAATAATATGTACCAAGCTCAAAAAGAAAATGGATGTCAACCAAGAATATACCCAGAAAAATTAAGCTTCAGAATTGAAGAGGAAATAAAAACGTTCCATGATAAAGAAAAGCTAAAATAATTCACAACTAGAAAGCCTGGACTACATAACATACTCAGTAAAATATTTCATGAAAACTAGCATAGGAAGGAATTATACTAGAATAGTCAATCAAAGGAGAATCAAGTCCAATTTAAACATTAGAAATAAATCAAAATGGCAGGAAATAAAACTCACCTCTCAATAATAACATTTAATATAGATGGTCTAAACTCCTCAATCCAAAGACATAGGTTGGAAAATTGGATGGAAAAACAAGACCCAAAAATATGCTGTCTGCAAAAGACTCACCTCACAGGTAAAGATATCCACAAACTAAAAGTGAAAGGTTGGGGGAAATAATACACATTGGACTCATAAACAAGCAGGAACTGCTATTCTCATAGCAGATAAAGTGCCTCTGAGCTGGGATTACTCACAAGAGACAAAGTCACTTCACACTGTTCAAGGGAATCATATATTAACAAGATATAATAATGGTAAATATTTACGCCCCAAACAATGGAGCACTTATATACATCAAACAGACCCTTCTCAATATTAAGAATCAAATGGTTCATATAATAATATTCAGTAACTTTAACATGTCTCTCTCACCACTGGATAGTGCATCCAAACAAAAACAAAGTAAAGATTCTACACAACTAAACACAATTAGTAATGTGGACCTAACAGACATCTACAGACTATCTCATCCATCAATGACTGAATACATTTTCTTCTCTGTGGCACATGGAACATTTTCTAAAATAGATCATATTTTAGGTGACAAAGCAAATCTTAGCAAATATAAAAAAAATAGTGGGTTGGGGAGATAGCTCAGCTGGTAGAGTGCTTGCCTTGCAAGCACAAGGCCCTGAGTTCGATCCCCAGTACCGCAAAAAAAAAAAAAAAAAAGTGATAATACCTGGCATTCTATCAGAAAATGAAATGAAATTAGAAAACAATGAAGGAATAAAAAAAGAGAAACTATTCTAACACCTGGAGATTAAATAATATACTTCTGAATGATAAATGGGTAGCAGAAGAAATCAGAGGAGAAATTTTTAAATTTTTCATTAAAAATGAAAATATGATACAACCTATCAAAATCTCTGGGACAGTATGAAGGCAGTTCTCAGAGGCAAGTTCATAGCGTTGAGCTCATACATTAAAAGAACAGAAAGATACCAAATAAGTAATCTAACATTACATCTCAAGGACCTAAAAAAAGAACAAACACCAAAATCAGTAGAAGACGGGAAATATCAGAGCCAAAAATCAGTGAAATTTAAGTTAAAAAAAATCAAAGAAACAGAGTTGAGGTTTTTTGAAAGAATAAACAAAACTGATAAACCCTTAGATAAACTACCAAAAGATGAGAAAAAAATGAATTTCACGATCTAAGATGCAAAAGGAAATATCATCACAAACACTATTGAAATATAGAGAATTATCATAAATTTTGAAAATGTATACTTCGATAAGCTAGAAAATTTTAAAGATACCAACAATTTCCTAGAGGTTTAAGACCTACCCAAATTGAACTATGAGGATATAGAAAACTTAAAATGGATCAATTTCAAGCAATGAAATTGAAGCAGTTATCAAAAGCCTTCCATGAAAGACAGCCCAGACTGGATGGATTCTCAACCAAGGTCTACCAGACCTTTAAAGAAGAACTAAAACCAATCCTCCTCAAATTATTCCATGAAGTAGAAATGGAGGGAACACTGCCAAACTCATTCTATGAAGTCAGTATCGTCCTGACACCAAAACCAGACAAAGACACATCAAGGAAATAAAACTTCAGACCAATATCCTTGATGAAATTAGATGCAACAATTCTTAATAAAATATGGGCAAATTGCATACAAAAGCACATTAAAAACATAGTGCTTTATGATCAAGTGGGTTTTATGTCAGGGATGCAAGGTTGGTTCAATATATAGATATCAATAAATGTAATTCACCACATAAATAGATTTAAGGACAAGAATCACACAATTATCTCAACAGATGCAGACAAAGCATTCAACAAAGTATAGCACCCATTAATATTTAAAGCACTAGAAAAACTAGAGATAGAAGGAACTTAACATTGTAATTTCCTTTAAAACCAAGAACGAGACAAGGATGTCCACTTTTATCACTCCTATTCTACCTAGTCCTTGAAACTCTAGCCCGAGCAAACAAGAAAAAGAAAGAAATTAAAGGGATAAAAATAGGAAAAGAATTCAAATTATCTGCTTGCTGACAACATGAATCTATAGAAGACCCAAAAACCTCTACCAGGAAACCTATAGAACTCAAATGAATTCAGCAAAGAAGCAGGATACAAGAGCAACACCAGTAAATCAATTGTGTTCCCATACTCAAACAATGTGCTGAAAAAGAAATGGGAAAATCATCCCATTCAAAATAGTCTCAAAAAACAAAAAAACTTGAGAATCAATCTAACAAGAAGTGTAAGACCTCTACAATGAAAACTACAGGACACTAAAGAAGTTGAAGAAGACCTTAGAAGATGGAACGATCACCCATGTTCTTGGATAGGAAGACCAAAATCACTAAGCAGATCCAATGTAGTCCCCATCATAATTCCAATGACATTCTTTACAGAACTAGAAAAAGTAGTTATGAAATTCATTTGGGAAAAATAAAGAGACCCAGAATAGCCAAAGTAATCCTTAGTGAGAAAAGCAAAGCAGGAAGCAACAAAATATTGGACCTGAAATTACATTACAGAGCTACAGGAACAAAAACAGCACGGTACTTGCACCAAAACAGGTATGAAAGACCAATGGAATAGAAGACACAGAGACAAACTCACATAAATACAGTTATCTCATCCTAGACAAAACATGCATTAGAGAAAGGATAGCTTTTTTAACAAATAGTGCTGGGAAAATCGGAATAGCTATGAAGCCAACCTTCAACAGATAAATGGATAAAGAAAATATTGAGAGGTTGGGGATGTGGCTCAGTGGCGCAGAATGTGCATAGCATGTGTGAGGCATTGGGTTCAATTCTCAGCACCACATATAAATAAATGAATAAAACAAAGGTCTATCAACATCTAAAAAATATTTTAAAAAAAGAAAATGTGGTATTATATACACAATGAAATATTACTCAGTATTAAAGAAGAATGACATTATGGTATTTGCTGGTAAATGGATGGATCTAGAGACTATCAAATATCAAAGTTGTAATATAAAAGCCAATATTCCGCCTCCCAACCACTTGTCAATCTGCGCTCTGCCCGCTTCTTATATTACAGGAATTTCCGACTTACGCTGTCGCCATTTTCCTGCTTCCCATGTTACGTCCTAACAGGCAAGATAGCTACTGGTTCATCAGTCAGCTTGCAAGTATTCTCCTCTGCTACTGGTTCCTTCCAGCCCAGAAGATTCCAATATCTGGGAGAAGCACACACGCCATCTTTCCTTTCTTCCTTTCTTTTCACCCTGGAGCGGACGTGTTAGTCGTCCACATAATAAAGTCTCTTGCGTGAGACCTCGTGTCCGCAGTGCATTTTTCTGGGAGCTATTGGCGAGCCGCAACTGAGACGAGCGAGCAGGCGGCAGTTCAGCGGGAGTGCGCAGTGGCGGCTAGAATCGCTGAGGGTCCTAAGCTGAGCATTTTTTTTTTTTCCTTACAAAAGTGAAATAAGCCAATCCCAAAACCAAAGTCAAATGTTTTCTCTGATATGTGAAAGCTAATCTAAAATAAGGAGAGGGATTAAAAAACAGTGGAATAGATAAAGGGGAATGAAGGGAAGGGAGGAATGATATGATAGGGAAAGAGAGATGAGTGAACCTATCTATTCTTCCTATGTACATATATGAACATACAACAGTGAATTTCGTATTCATGTACATATACAAGTCACAAATAAAAAAACTCTAAGTAAATAGCAGAAAGATCAGTACAATAGAGAAAGGGAACTGAGGGAGAAGGAGAAGGAAAGGGTAAGTATTGGCTACTGAATTAGAACAAATTATTTTTCATGCTTTTATAATTATGTCAAAATGAATCCTAATGTATAACTAAAAAGAATTAATAAAAAATAAATAAATAAAAATAAAACCCTAAAACTCAAAGCCTCTTCAATGAAACAAAAGCTTTAAAGTTATAAGGATTTGAAGTGGTAAGTACAAAATTATAAAGTATACCCAGTAGGGTTTGGTCTCTTGAAAATTTAATCATCCATGGAAAATACTTTCATTACTAGGTAAACTATAAGTTTCTTGAATAAGGAACTTTTTACTATAATAACTATATATTTTTAAAAAACTACTTAAATGATTTAGTTAACTAACATACCTCTTGGCAATACATTAAAACTACAAATATGCTCTGTTCCAAGAAATAATGTTTTAATCTTATTCAGAACACATACAATCACATACAATAAAGCCACATGCGAATTTTATACAATGTCTGTACCTATAACTAGGGGGAAATGCTGCTTTCATTAATTCTAGAGAATTATTTAAATAAATCCTTTAGCAATTTTCCTTTAGAAAATGATGGGGTCTTTCAGAAATATTAGGCAAGTAAAATTCAATATCTGTGAATATCATCTTGGTACTTAATAACTGCTTTTATAGTCCTCAAAAAGTAAGGCTTTAAGCATAGGATATACTTCTCCTATTTTTATCTCATTTATGCATTTACAAGTTTTGGAAGCTATTTTTTAGCAAGCTACATAAAGAAATGTTGCTAAAGAAGGGAAGCTGGAGTCATTCTTAAAACCTAAAATCTTGCCTGTCTAGCTATTCTAAAATATGAAAGATTAAAAGCAACTGTTGTTAGATATGGTAGCACACACATGTGATGCCAGTGACTCAGGAAACTGAGGCAGGAGAAATACAAGTTTGAGGCCAGCTTGGGCAACTTAGTGAAAACCTTTCTCAAAATAATAGAATTTAAAAAGGGCTGGTGATGTTGCTAAGAGATAGAGTCCTCCTATGTTCAATTCCCAGTATCTCAAACAAAACAAAACTTGTTAAATAATCAAAACATAAAGAAAGCAATAAAAAATAAATTTGCTGTTAGACTATTACCAAAAGTTTATTTAAAATTTCTCCTTTAACATTTATTATGTTTCCTTATAATTGTTATATAGAAATACAAGAAAAAAAACTATACTTTTCCAATCAAGTTATTAACAACTATTTCACACCTGAATGTTTATTATTAACAAAGTGACATTTTAAAGTATTTTGGTTTGATGTGTGAATTATTAAATTATTAGAACTTACTGGAGCAAGCACATAAAGCAGTTTTCATCTTGAAACATACCGTCTTTATAATGAAGTAGATAATAACCAATAATCTTTGTATATTTAACAGTAAGATCCCATAAAAGGTTAACATAAAACTAGGGCTAACCATATAATAGTAGAAATCAGGAAAACCTTTTTAAAACAATCTTTCCTTTGAAAATGATGAAATAGGAAACTGAAACTACTCAAGCAAACTAAGAAACACAGGTTAAAAAAAAATGCCTGATTCAGGCATTATGCAGATATGGATATGTTTATAACATTTCAGAAGATGAGACATTTTTCCACAAGTTTTCACTAGGAAAAAAAAAATGGGCTATTAGCTAAACTTCTCAGAACAGTGAATCCTGTAATGACACAAAATAACTAGATTTTTAAAGAACGAATTCTAGTAACCCAATCTAATAGCATTCTATGATAAAAATTATTTAAAGAGTTAACAATACATATAGTAATGCTTTTCAGTAACACATTGTATAACAAACTAATGACCTACATCACAAATTTAATCCACACAGCAATGTGGGGAAACTGTTACCTGTATGTAGGAAAAGACACAGCAATGCACAGATAGATATATGAGTAGATTAATTTATATTTGTAAAACTAGTGATTTGATAGTTCTTCCTAACTCTTGCAGGATTATGAAAACAAAAACTAGCTTGACATGTCAATGTACTCCAAAAGAATATCATAAAGATTTCTAGAACATCTATCAATAACTCGGACAATTAAAAATCCTTAAAAGTAGGGTCAAGTTTTATCTAGGTGATATGTTCTGAGATATGGAGGATAGACAGTGAACTTGTAGCGATCTTTTAATATAAGAAAGAAAGCAGGTACACCATAATATGAACATACCAGTAATACTTCTAGGCAAAACACAAATCTTTCTAGTACTTATAGAGGAGGCGAGGGTCCTTGAAGCAACCAAGCATACAATAAGGCCCTATCTTTATACAAAAGGGGAGGAGCATTTATCATCTACAGTTAAATGATTTTATGTGTATTGTCAAAAATTTTTAAATTATATACTACATTCCGAGCAATGAGAAAATGTTTTAAAATCTTATATAATAATTTTAAAATTTACTTACCTTAAACCATATACCATAGACAACCAAGGAGACAATGATCGTGAACAGTGCTGGTATTTAGGCATAGCAAGCAACTGTTTATGTGGTGTGAACTTTCCCAAAATATCTCCTACATGGGCCTATCCCTGATGCCTGAAATTCCTTTGCAGTTGGTGCCAGTCAGAAATGCAAATAAACCTATAGCATACATAGCAAGCATCATAATTGCAAACATTTTATTACACACTATATTGTTTTAGGTCCTTTGAATTCTTTACAATATAACATTTATCTGGGACACGTTTGAGGAATGCGATGTAGAATACCTTGAAAAGGGAATTCAGAGAAAAGCAGAGGCAGGAATATAGGTAAGAACACAAAGATCTGGCTAGAAAGGCAAGATAATTGTTGGGTGAAAAAGGAAAGTGCTGCAGAACAGAGAAGCAGCGATGTTTAAAGAGGTCTTTATAGGAAAATAAGAACAGTATAAAAACATGGATACACACACTCACACACACACACACACACACACACACACACACACACACACACACACACACACACACGTGTGTTTTGAAAGTAGCCTGGCATGGTGGCACATGCCTATAATCCCAGAAGCTGAGGTAGGAGGATCCCAAGTTCAAAGTCAGCCTCAGCAACTTAGAGAAGCCCTAACTAACTTAGTGAGACCCTGTCTAACACTAAAAAATAAAAAAAGGGTGGGGATGTAGCTCAGTGGTTACATGCCCTGAGTTCAAACTCTGGCACCAAAACAGATGGAAAAAGAAAAAAGAAAATAAAGTCATATGATAAGATATACAAATTAAATAAAGGACTATTTTTTAAATTTAATTTACATATTTCTTAATTTAAATTGTTCCTCCCCAAATAAACTTTACTGATTTGTCTTTTAATTTTAATTAACTCAGATTACAGAAAAAAATTAAAAAGTATACAGAAAAATTAAAATAATCTCTAATTCCTTTACCTTGCAATACCACTGTTAACATTTTGTCAGGATTGACTTCTTGTTTCATGTGTGTAAAAAATATGTATATATAATAAAATTTAGATATGTAGTTCAGTATCAATACTTTTACATAAATTTTTATCATGATCATTTTCCATGCCAGTTAACACTCTTCATGCTTTTAAAGTCATGTGATGAAAACTAGGGGTCACTCAATTTCCATTATTCTAGTAAGCTATTTTGATTTAAAACCTACTTATTAGCAAATTAAGGAAAATCCCTTGAAATTTCTGTCTTCTGATCATACCAAGCGCTGAATACAATCAATGTTGTTGCTGTGATTTTCATGATTTCTTTTATGAATAATATTTAGCTGGAAAAAGAAACAAAGATGAGCTAAAACTAAAAGGATCCAAGTGTTAGATTCTGTTTTAACCAATACTGTAACAAGAGACATGTCACAATACTGAAACTGTGAGTAAAATACTTCACTCTGAACACTATAGCTTCAAGTGGAGTTTAGGAATTCTGGTCCTTCTTGTCCTTCTTGTCCTAGGAGTCAAATTAGGCCCTTGGCTTAATTTCATTCTGGGGACCTTTGGAATGGTTTAAATAAATGTAATTCCCACTTCCTGCCCATCCTTCAAGGAGGATATAATATAAATGTTAAAATATGGCATCAAGAGACAAAACTTGGAGAGATGTTCTTTCCTCAACAGCATTATTTGAGAAAGGAACAGTCATTAGTCCCTTTGATGGTTAAATGTAACAGTACAGCAAGGAAATGGAGAACTAGCAACAAAGTGACTGTGTTAAGGAAGAAATGAGAGGCTGAGGTAACAGAATCATTCTATCTATCCAACGCTATACATGGTACAGGCTGGACTGGTGATGCTAATTTAGGGATAAAGGACCTCCCCCCCCCCCTTTTTTTCTTGTTTCTTAGTTCACTAATTTTTTTTATTTGTTCTAATTAGTTGCACATGACAGTAGAATGTATTTATGCACTTTGATATATATAAGTGGGGTACAATTTCTCCTTTTTCTGATTGTACATGTTGTAGAATCACATTGGTCAGGCAGCCATACATGTACATAAGGTAATAATGTCTGTTTCATTCTACTATCCTTCCTATCCCCATATCCTCTCCCCTCCCATCACTCCCATAAAGAGATTCTTAAGGAATTAAGTTAGAAAACGAGGCAGTCCAAGGCAAAAAATTAGATGAACAGTAGCTACTGGTCACCAAAACTGCATGGGTGTCCTAGGAACTTAAGATTACTTAGGAAGAAGAGAATAACCCGAAGGTTGAAAAAGCAGAATTTTTAAAAATTTTCTACTTATTTTTTTGTGCCAGGAACCAAATCCAGAGGTTCTTTATCCACTAAGCCCCATTCCAGGCTCTTTTCTGTTTATTTTGAGACAGGGTCTCCCTAAGTTGCTGAGGTTGGCTTTGAATTTGCAATCCTCCTGCCTCTTGAGCTACTGAGGTTATAGGCGTGTGCCACCACATCCTAATTTTTACAGAGGTCCTACTGTAGTCTAACCACTTCATACATGTTAGTTCTTTTTCTTCTTCACAGCATAAGTGCTATTTATCCTTGTCAAACAGCAGAGGATACTGGGAAGTATTTCTTATTAAGAATCTAAGGAACTGGGTGTTTGCCTAGCATGAACAAAGGCCTGGGTGATCCTCAGCACCACACATGTATACACATACACACACACACACAAAATACAAAACTAGTAAATCAGTAGAACCAATATTCAAAGATAAGCCTGTTTCTGCAAAAATGATGACTTTTCTACAAAACCGCCTTGACTCAAATTTCAGAATTTAGTCTCATATTCTTAACTGCATTATAATTTTAAAAAGCAATCCATTTTTCACTAGCATGAGAGAAAGGCACAATGCATAAAAGGAATTCACTACAAGGGTGGGGAGACATTTAGATCAGCAAAATTGAAAACATTTAAACATATTTATAAGTTATTTTCAGGAAAATAACACCACTGCCTAATATTTCACAGTAGTTCTAAGAACAATCTCAAGAGTGTTATTACTTTTTCTTATGGAAAACAAAATTTCCATTATTTTCTTCTCCAAATGGATTTGGGATCAATCAATCATGGGATTATTCAAATGGGTTTTCTTCCTTATCAAAAATAACAACAGTATATTTTTATTTTATAATTTTGCAAGAAAATAAAACCTAACTGTATTTAAAAGTTCCAGGGATGTTTTACTTTTAAGCAGTAATATGTCCTTATAAGATGTCAACTAGTACCTAGAACATTTTACAACATTTATTTTCTATTAGTATATTTAAAGAGTCAAGAAACAGGTAATGTTTCAATTTATTTATATTTTAAGACAAAGGATTCTCCAGTTTTTTTAGGTTTTATTATTCAGAACTTACATGGAATTGTTATTTTAAAACCTTTAAATCATGTAAAGACTATCTTAGAATAATATAATCAAGATTTATATAACAATGAAAATGCTATCTAATACCACTATATTATTAGTTTTCTAAATATCAGTATTTTGGGACATCACTGGAAATTGTGGATATCTAGAAGAAAATCTTAAAAGTTCTTAACTTTGTGAAAAGTAACCATATTTGTTCACCCTTTCAAAGACTTTCGTGGGATCTATCCTTTCTGCTTTAGGAAAGCAAGAAAATGTTAAATCACTTAATTGAACTTCTCTTAAGGTAACAGGCATAAGAAAATATGGACACAGAAAAGGGATGTAATAGTGGCTTATTTGCATTATTGAATACTGTCTCTACAATAAAAACGTATTAAAACCTTAAAGGATTTCAACATCCTACTTCATGAAGAATACACTGAAATAGTGTAGAATAATCAAATCACCACCCTCATACAAGTTCACCTCAAGATATCAATTTATGTACTGAAGACCTGTAACAGAAGTTTAGACAAACTCCTTCAACGGGAACATCTTACACATCAACATATTTCTAGGAACTGAGGCATAACAGTAACAGAAACCCAAAAGTCCACAAGGTACAGCGTCTGTCATACATATACTGTAAATCCACTTTAAATGTTCATTTCCAATGTCTCAACGGAAAATTTTTGTTTGTTTATAGTGGACAATCATTTGTCAAAAAGAAATTGAGGCCTTCAAAATCAAGCCCCATCTACCTTCTGGTTCAAATACTGATATCAAATTTTTCAGTATTTAATCAGAGGCTTTGGAAGTGGAAGAAAACTCCGGACATTCACTTAGTCTTGTTCCCAGCCTTCAGTCAGCTGAGAGGTAATCCCCAGGAACAGGGATCCTCCCTTTAGGGAAAAGTGTGTTTATGTTTGTGTTTAAAGGCCTACAGGAGCTGCAGAGATAAGCTCGTTGCCATTCAAGTGTTTAAAAAATTCATGAAGGAAAAAAAACAATGACACAATTTTCCTTGTCAGAGGAAGGTAGGCCTGGAGGATCCCTGCCACATTTACTGACGCTAAGTTATGGAAAGCAGCCAAGAATCTGGGATCAGGGTGAGGCGTCCCAGTTGGTTCTATGGAAACCAGAGATGAGGGCGGCCTAGCGCTTTCCCGGCGCGGGAACAAGCCGCGGCGCTGCGCAAGCGGGAGGCTGGGGGAACGCTCAGCCCTGCACTGCAGAGAGGCGCTCCGTGAGGAACTCGGGCGGAGCGGGGCTAGGTCTGCAGCTGCAGCCCACCCAGGCGGGCGCCGAGCATAGCGAGTCGGGAGAGTGGGACCGAACCGCGGCTGTAGAAAGCGCGAGAGCCAAGCGCTGCCACCGCTAGCCCCAGTCCCTTCCCAGCTGCAGAAACTTCGGAGGCACAGACTGGGGCAAAATGTCCCCATAGAGTCAGGGTAAACTGAGTCTTCCGAGGTGAGGCCCTTTACCTTCCCGGCCGGTGTGTCTGAGCTGCTTTCCTCGGTTGGCGACGACTGCCACTGCACCACTCGCTACTTCACTAATCCGGGCTCTGGGAAATAATTTCCCGCCGCGCGCTAGGCAGCCCCGGAAGAAGTTGTACCATTTCCGGGTGGTTGTTAGTGACGCTCTCGAGTGGTCGCCAGGGTGGTCTGAGCTAGTGCCGGGCTTGACTGCGGCCAGCTTGGGTCAGGCTCCTGATTGATACGTGCGGGAGGTGGGAGACTGGTAAGTGGTTTTTGTGGGCTATCTCTTGGACCTGGTTTTTCAGACCAAGTAGGGCCCTGTAGAGCATCTTGGCCCTACCGAAAAGTGAGTGGGCGAGGGTTAAAATTGGAGTCCCATCCATCTTCCGGGATCTTGACCATCCTTGCGGCTGGAGAATGCCCTGGGATCCCTGCTTATCATCTTCTTCACTTGAAGTATCTGTGTCCAACTTCACAGAGGCCACGGACAGTGTGTATTGCGACCGGGCTTAATACCGAGTCTCTACCAATGACCAAAGAGTGTCCTTACTTTCTCCATTGGCAGGGTTTGATCACCCTTGATTATCGAAAGCCGTGTTTCAGTAGTTCTGGGTTGCAGAGCCTGTGAAGGAGGCTGTTGGTTGAAAAGGACCGATCAGGTGTGGCTTGGAGGGTCATTTCTAAACGAGAATTATTTGAACGTTTCCGCTGTAGTTTGATTAGGTGAGGAGAATGGCCTTTGTTTTCATGGTTGCTGTGAACTAATGAGATATGACAACAAACTTATAATTTCATGCGTGGGCTTTAGATGGAAGTTTTACCTTCTGTAAATTAGTGATCAGGAAGTAGATGTACTTTCAGAAAGGAATATTTGCGCTTTGCTCCAAGCTTTTTCACTAATGAGGAACTCGGGAGAATTTGAGATGAAAGTCCAAAGTAGCCAAAACAGTTGTAAAGAGAAATTGCATCTGACAAAGGGATAATGTGAGGAAAAGTGCTTATTTATGCAAAGATTTGAAAGATGTGATGTAGTGAACGTTGGCAACTTCTCTCTTTCGTGAATAATGCAGTTTCCCCAGGTAAGTAGTTCCCCACAACTTGTATTTCGGTAATCACCTTTTTTCCCCATAAAAGACAGCTCTCACCACCACCACCACCACAAAAAAAAAAAAAAAAAAAAACCGAATCCATTACAAACTCCAGAATTCTAGGAAGTACTCTACCATATGGAAAAACACAGTATGTTCCATTCGAAGTCCCAGATGCTTATTCCCTTTCGAGAGTAATGCATTCATATTTAAGACAGCACGCTGATCTTTTCTAGCTTTCTGGTTGGTTGTTGGTTAATAATTCAACAAATTTTTACAGTCTCCCCATTGACCAAAATATTGCCATTTTATTGAATCATATGTTTTTAATTTCTCTAGTGGTTAAGGACTGTAAATTCTTTCAGGAACATTGTGTGTTATTTCCATATAGCTACTAGTTTTTGTACAGGCAGGTTTTTTTTTAATCATTACTCTTGATTTGTGATTTCTCCATTCAAATTAATAAAGCCAACCACTAATACCACAAGTATCTATTTTCTGCCAGGCACTTTACATTTATTATTTTACTAATGCCTAATTTAAAAAGAAAATTTAAAAAGTCATATCTGTTTTGTAAACATTTTATACTGAGACTCAGGTTGTGATTTCCCACACATTATACAATTAAGTAGCACCATTAAGATTTGTACCCCATTTATCTGACTCTAAACTTTCTCTTTTTACTGTGTTCTATACTTTAGCTCATAATATAAACATAACATTCATTTTTTCACTCTCAGGCAAAATTGGATAAATAGAATATCATATTTAGAAGTCTGTATAGCACAAGTTGAAGATAAAGGGATTTAAAGAGTGTGATCATTAACATAGGTAATTTTCATATATGAAAAATGTGATTTCTATATTGATTGTTGGCACATTTTATCATCCTGACTCAAAGAAATGCCTACATTGTACATGAGCATAATACTTAGAACAAAAGCAAAAGATTTAGAGACTAATAGCATAATTGGCTACTCTAAGTCCAAATGTCAGTTGCTTCTAATGGCAGCTTTTAACACACGCATTTGTATACGTGTATATATTTGTGTGGGTACAAGTGTAGAAAGAATGAATAAGTTTAAATTCATAAAATCAAACTTTGTAATGCTTTGTAAAGAATTATCACTTACTGATTATTAGCAAAACTCTTCTATTTCAGCTAAAAGTTCTCAGAAATATGGTCATTACTACACATGTTAAGGAAGTATGCTTAATTAAACCTGCCCATTCCAATATACTATTTTATGTAGAGAACTAAAAATTTGAGAACAGGAAATTTGCTAAAATCGCGTTGAAATGACCACTGTTAAAAATAACACAATATTTTGTTTCACAGAAAGACACAAATATTATATACAACTAACATCAAATATTGATGTGTATTAGAGTACATTACAGTGACTTAACCATGTGAAAGGTATATTCTTTTACATATCCCATAGGAAGATTTCAGGGATATTTTGCTTTTCATCAAATTTCAGTCCTTAGGAAGGTTGAGATTATGTCTCTATTGTTCATCATCTCATACATAGCATCTAGTACATTTATTAGGTGATTCCTTTTAAAAATGTTATTTATCCACCAAGAAGTGTTTGTATATGTATTGCTTAAAAAGGGATTATCATATAAATCAATGAATGCTTATTTATTGTTACTCATCTCAACCCTACAATGCAGTGTCTACTCCATACTCACCCATAAAAAGAAATATTTTTTGAGTGCTTACTTTCTGCTATGCAGTATAAGGTTTATTCCTCATAGCCTGTTGGGTAAATATTACTACCCTATTATAGCTGAGAAAAGTGAGACAAAGATAAGCTTTGTAGATCCTAGTTTATACACAGTCATTAAGTGCCAGAGCTGTGATTTGAACCAATGGACTCCAGAGGCCATGATCTTAACCACTTTGTTACACTGCCTCCAATTGGCTTTAATCCTGGCTAAGTACAAACTGTGTGCTAAAGGAAATTTATTTCTCACCTATAACGCAGGAGTTGGATAGATAATCTGTAAGATCCCTTCCACTTCTCTAACTTCAGTTGTCTTTAGGTGACTCCCAAGTATTATCTGAATAGGTCAATTCTAGTATAGTAGAGAAACCTTCTTCAGTGAGACTTACATGTGTTTGGTTGACACAGTCATGTTTGCATAATGGAAAGAACAAGATCAGAGTTTTAAAAATTCTCAGCCATGCTTTTTTAACAGCTTCTGACACTAATAAGTTACAGCCCAATATACAGTTGCCACTAAATAAATATAGGTTTTCTTCCTCCCTCAGTTTATGAAGATAAAAGACTGGTGGATATAAATTCTTTTAAAATTTACAAGAGTAAAGAATGTTTTCATGTATCTTCTACTAGGAGAGATAAAGTTATAAACACAAGTAACTATTATGTTAGGAACAATTTACAAACATCATTGAACACAAAACATGGAATGCAGAGAAAAGAAATTTTGCTTCCAGGAAGACAGATGAGGAAAAACAGCTAATAATAAAGCTAAGGTTTAAATTAAAAAAAGCTGATTTTAGGACAAGCTACAAATAACAGTGTGGTCATATTAAAGATGTTAGACTTTTCATAATGTGATATATGTGTGTAAACCAGGATAGAATGCAGGAGGGTGGAATTGTCATTTTTTTTTTGAAAAATAACCATTTATTTCAGAAATATTAAAGAATACAAATAAATGGTATTTGTATTCTATTTAACTCTCACAGAGAAGATAAATAGATTAAGAGAATATCACACTGCTGTTCTATTTTAAGAAATCTTCAATTAGATGGATGGCAAGTCCTGGTGAAAGTTGTCCGAAAGAGGAATTTCATCTCCTCACAATACTCAATGCGATGTTAACCGTTAGTAAAAATAATGAACAGTGGTCACATGCCATGATTTACAAATATGTTTGCATTTCTACTTTCAAATTTTACTGCCTGTCCCATCCCCTCCCACCTTTTAAAAAAATACCATCCCTTCTTCCACACACTTAAACATTCACATTTAAGGCATATGTTCATATGCTAGTTTCCTGTATTTTATAATACAGTTTTGTTAGCCAGAAAAACAGTTAAGGAATCAAAAGACCTGTTCCAAATCACAGTCAAAAAATTCAGACCTTAGCTAAGCTGCTGGTTTCAACACTAAATGGTTAAACAAAAATTATTGCCTAAATTTTTAGATTCAGATAGCCCCCATTTAAAACATCAATCTTAGACTAATGTTCATAGTTTAAATGCTAGACTAACACTATTTATCTCTCTACCAAAGATAGCTATAATTAAAAGGATTTAAAATATTACAGTTTTATAGGGTTCCCCTTTTGTTATTTTAAATAAGTAATTGTAGAGATGCATCAGTACAATAAGTGCTTTTCAAATGGCAGGTTATAAATCAGCAATTTGATGAGTAGTAGGCTGAATTTTTGTTTCAGATACAAGTGTTCTTAAAATTTCAATGTATTTGTTACTGAGAAATAACAGTAGAATTTGAAAGCAAGTTAACTTAGATTAACTTATTTATTTTACACAAGGAAATGAAGAAGACTAAATAGGTGATTTAACTCGTCCAGATAACTCTGGACACATGTGACTTCAACCAGCTGCTTGGTCTTATGAGTCTAAATTTAGGGCTTCCTAGAAATATCTTCTTGTTTACTTAGTGCACCCCAGTTTGTTAATGTGACAGAACTTTTCTGTCACTTTGATTAGCTGCTAAATTTTCTAAGAGCTCTTCCCTGATTCTGGTTATTGGGTACCAGGGAATTTGTACATGTATGCTGAAGTTGTTTCTAGCAGTTAGCAACCAGCCTACCTCATCTGAATTTACTGTGTTCCCTTCAGGGGGCACAGCTAATTCAACAGTTTAAGACTGGAGTTTATCTAATTTAAACTGAGGAGAGGAGTGGTGGGAACTTTTTTTGAGGAGCATTATCCTGATGATGTCTTAATAAAGTTGGATAGTGTTTTGTGCTTTATTAGATTGTGGCATTTCTTTATGTATTTTTCTTGCTTTTTAAAACTTCAGTTCGCAAAATATTTTTCATTTTTAAAATGAAGCACTGTGAAAAGGACTCAACACACATAGCTACCTAGTAAATAGAGAAAGTGCACTGCAAGCCAAGAAATGAAGGCAGCCTCTAAAGATAGAAAATGCAAGGAAAGTACAGATTCTGTAGTCGCCAGAAAGCACTACAACCCTGCCGAATGCTCAGTTTTCATTTAGTGATACCCATTTCAGACTTTTCATCTGGATAACTATAAGGTGGTGAGTTTGTGTGGTTTTATACTATTATGGTTTGGTTATGAGGTGTCCCAAAAAGCTCCTGTGGAGTATTCATTCAGAGGAGAAATGATTGCACTTTGAGAGATGTAACCTAATCAGTCCATCCTAGTGGACTGACTGGGTGGTAACTGTAGGCAGGTGTGACTGGAAGAGGTGAATTACTGAAGGCATGTCCTGAAAGGTTTGCTTTTCACTTTGGCCTCTTCCTCATCCCTCTGCTTCCAGACCTTGTCATGAGCTCAGCTGCTTTTCTCTACTGGGCCCTTCCCTCATGTTGTGCTGCGTCACCTTGGGCCCAGAAAAATGGAGTTGGTCATCTGCTGACTGAGGACCTCTAAAATCAGAAACCCCAAATAAACTCTCCTCTAAATTGTTCTTGTCTGTGTTTTGGTCACAGTGATGAAAAAGCTAACTAAAACAGAAATTGTTACCTAGAAGTAGGTTCATTGCTATGACTAACCTTATCATGTGGTTCAGAAGGTTTTGGAAATTGTTTGCAGGAGGAATTTGAAAACAATTGGAAATGTGTGCAAGAAAAGCTTTAGAATGTTGTAAGCAGAGCTTAATGGGCAATTCTGGTGGGAGCTCAAAAGAGCAAAATGCTGATAGGAGTGCAGACTATGCTCATGAGGTTTCAGAAAGAAATGAGGATTCTATTGGGAATTTGAGTAGAGGCCAACTCATGTTACATTCTGGCAAAATCTTTTCTACATTAAATTTTTTTTTTTTTTAGTTGACAATGGACCTTCTGTATTTATTTATTTGTAGTGCTGAGAATCAAACCCAAAGCTTCATACATGCTGGGCAAGTGTCTATCACTGAGCTATAACCACAGCTACATTTTGCCCATGTCCTGAGACTTGGTATGTGAGACTGAATTTGAAGGGGATGGATTAATTAATTAATTAATCTGAGGAAAATTCAATGAAGTTTCAAGGCAGCACAGCATTCAATCAGTATCATAAATATTGCTGGCAGCATTTACTGTGAGAATCAGGAGAAGAAAGCAAAGCTAAAGAATTTTTTAAATTTTTAAAGTTTTTTGGCCAGAAGAGTGCATGTACAGCTGGTATCAAAGAGAGAGTACTTGTTGAAGAAATTACAACTCCTAAAAAAAATGTTAAGTACTTTGCCCAGAAACAATAGGAAAGATGCTTTTGAGGGTATCTCAAGACCACACACACTGCAGACTCAGGATCTAGGAGTAAAAATTCCTTTGAAAAGGGATCATGGGGGTATCCTGCTTATGAAGAGAGACCAAGGACTTTGATTCACCATTGTGAAGACACAGGCAGTCAGAGGCTGGTACAGCTATGATACCAGGGTGCCCATGTACTCTGTAAACTGGTGGCAGACCTTGATGTTCCATGTTGTCCTGGTTCTAGAGGAATTCAAGATGGTGGAGTTACAGAGTCATGGAGGCTTCCACTGAGATTTCAAAGGAAGGCTTTGGAGGCCAGGCAATGTGTAGCAGGATTGGAATCCCTGCAGGCTGTCCCTGATAGGGCCATGTATGAAGCTATAAAGGTGAAGCCAAAGGCAGAATGGAAGCCCCAGGAATTAAGAGATGCCAGTAATGTGCACTGTGTACCAAGAAAAGCTGCTGACTGTTGAGAGAGTCAGGTTGAAAGAGAGTACAAGTAAGCTATAAACAAGGACCCAGGGGCAGGGTTTCCCAGGCCCTTAGGAGAGAGCATCTTGCAACCAAATAGTCTAGATGACCTACTCAGAGTTACCATCAACGTTACCAGATCTGTTTGCCTGGATGGACTTTGGTCTTGCTTTGGCCCCATCCTCCTTACTATGTACCTATTCCTCCATTTTGTAGTAGAAATGTTTGTTTATTCTGTGCCACCGTATACTGGATACATATAACTTGTTTCTGATTTTTATAGAGGCTCACAGCAAAGAGTTTGCCTGGAATCTCAGATGAGAATTTGGTGTTGGACTTCTGGATATTGCTAAAACTATTAAGACTGGGTCTCTTGAAAATGAACTAGATGCATGTTTCATTGTGAGATGGACATGAACTTTTGGGGACCAGGGAAAGAACATTATGGTTTGGATATGAGATGTCCCTCAAAAGCTCCTGTGTTTCTCCAGGAATATTCATAGTTGAAATAATTGAATAGTGAGAGTTGTAACCTGATCATTACCATCCTGTCGCTGCCGGAAGCAAATAGGAGGCAGACTGGGAATGAGCAGTATCTTTATTTAGCCGGAAGTTACTTCCTTCCCTTGCACCAGGGAAGGAGCATCTTATATACAATCGAACTGCCAATCATCTTAGAATAGCCCGCGCATGATCAGTGCAAGAGCACAGACACTGTATAAGAAAGAATAGGGAGCATGAGTTGTCCACAAGTACTGAAGGAAACCTGACCAATCAGAGTAGAGATTAGGTATAAGCACGCCCTACTAAGGCCACACGTGCACCACCTCTTGGCTCCTTGCCAGCCGCCATCTTAGAACTACTTCCTCATATGACTATATAGAATATGTAATATGTCTCTCACACCATCCTGCTGTATGGTAACTATAGGCAGATGCAGTGTGACTAGAGAAGATGGGTGAACTACCCTAGATGTGTGGTTCTTTTTGCAGCCCCATTCACTTCCTTTTCTCTCTGCTTCCTGGATGCCTCCAGGAGAGCAATTTCCTTCCATGTCATTCTTCCCCTATGATGTGCTGCCTTACATTGGGCCCAGAGCTGTGGAGTCATCTGTCTGCAGACTGAGACCTCTGGAACCTCCTCCAAGTTGTTCTTGTTGGGTATTTTGGTCACAACAATGAAAATCTAACTAAAACATATACAAATAAATTTGCAGTGATTTCTCATAACAGTAATAGAAAACTAAAACTTCTAATACATTGGTTAATTCATTGATTTTCCTAAGGCTTTTGTACTCTGTGCAATTCCCAACCTAGCAAAACTAACCTATAATGTCTTATTATGATAAAAATTGTTTTAACCTTGCAGATCACCTGACAGAATATCAGGGGTCTCTAAGGTCTCTATTTAGGAGTCTCATATTTAAACTTTTTCTTTGTACTTCCTCTGTGCTAGCCCCTAGTCTGGTAACTGGATGCCAAAGTAAAAAAGGCACAGTTCTGTTTTAAAGTATGTAATCTAGCAGTAGAGAGAAATAAATAAATTATTGATGAAAGGCAGCACTGAGTTATATTAAAGCTATGATATTAATAGTAAGTACACATGGGAGAAGGAAAGGGTCAATCATTACCTTCCTATGCTTTCAGTCTAGTAGGAGAGATCACAAAAAAATTATAAAATGGAAAGTAAAAGTAGGAAATAACCCCATTGACAGGGGAAGGGGTAAAACATTTGCACTCCCACCAACTGTGTATAAGGACTTCATTTTCTCCATATCCTCCGCAGCACTTATTGTTGTCTATATTTTGATTTTAGCCATTTTAGTTATTCCGTTTAGTCATGGAATAGCAGTACTTCCCAACTTAATCTATAGATTTGATGTGATCCCTATATCCATATCAAAAATAAGATGAAAAGTCATATGGTCTTTTTTTTTTTTCTTTTTGTGGTGATGTAAATCACTCAGGGCCTTGTGCATGCTAATCATGTGGTCTTCATTTGCACTTCTGTAATAACAAATGATGCCAAGTATCATTTCATGTACTTATTGGCCATGTATATGTCTTTGGAGAAATGTTTATTCAAATCCTTTCATCATTATTAAATTGATAATTTGTCTTTATTGTCAAGTTGTAATAGTTATTTATGTATCCTGGGATACATGATTTGCAAATATTTTCTCACATTCTATAGCATATCTTTTCACTTTCTTTTTGTCCTCTGAAACATAAAATGTGTTTTTCCTTAGTACTAGGAATTGAACCCAGGTGTGTTCTACCACTGAATTATATCCTCAGCCCTTTTTTATTTTTTATTTTGAGGCAGGGTCTCCGTAAATTGCCCAGTCTTACCTCAGACTCCTGAGTAACTGGAACTGTAGGCATTACCACCAAAAAGTTTAATTTTAATGAGGTCCAATTTATCCTTTTTTTCTTTTGTTGACTCTGCTTTTGGTGTTGTATCTAAGAAACAATTTCCAAATCCAAGATCAAGAAGATCTATACCTATAATTTCTTTTAAGAATTTTATGTATTTTAGTGCCTATATTTAAGTCTTTAATCAATTTTGAGTTACATATGTCTTGTGAGGAAAAAGTCCGACTTCATTCTTGTGCCTGTTGATATTCAATTCTCTTTTTTAGTTTGTGAATTCTTCAGCATTTTCTATATACAAGATCATTTTGTCTACAAATAAAAGATAGTTGCATTTATTGCTTCCCTCTTCTTTTACTTACTTTTGTTGGCTAACTGTCCTGACTAGAACTTCCTGGGGCAATGTTGTATAAAAGTGGTTAAAACTCAGCAATTTTATCTTGTTTCTGATCTTAGAGACAATATTTTCATTCTTTCACCATAAATATTATATATAGCTTTGGGTTTTTGTAGATGCCCTTTATCAGGTTGAGAAAGTTCTCTTTTATTCTTTGTTGAATGCTTTTATTATGAATTTTTATTGAGTGTTTTTATCATGAAAGAGTATTTGATGGTAACATTTTTTTTCTGCATCAATTTATATCCTGTATTTTGTGCTTTAATATGTTAATAAGGTATTTAAACTTTTTACTTTCCTGGGGTAAATCTCAATTTGTCATGGTGTATAATTCTGTTTATATGTTGCTGTTTACAGTTTACTAATATTTTATTGAAATTTTTTACCACTATAAAGGTTGTTGGTCTATAGTTGTCTGGCTTTTGTCACTACTGTAATACTCGATTCAGAGAATTAGTTGAGAAGTATTTCCTCCTCTCTTGTTTCTTAGAAGAATTTTTGAAAAATTGGTGTCAATTCTTCTTTAAATCTTTAGTAGACTTCACCAGTGGAGCCATTTGGCCCTAGGGTTCTCTTTGTGGGAAATTTTTTATATTTTTAATTCAGTCTGTTTACTTATGATACTTATGTCTTAGTCTGTTCAGTGCTACTATAACAGAATGAAACAAAGTAATTAACAAATTTATTGACTTACAGTTCTGGAGACTGAGAAATTCAAGATCAAAGTGCCAGCATCTCACTAGATTTATTTCGTGATGGAAGGGCAAAGAAAGCAAAAGGGAACCAAACTCATGTTTTTATAAGGAACCCACTCGTACAATTAGAGTGTTAATCCATTCATACTTCTTAAAAGTCATGCATCCCAACACTTCTACACTACGAATCCAATTTCTAACACATGGAACTTTAAGAAACTGTATTCAAACCACAGCAAGTCCTGCCCCCCTTATTATCTTGAATTAAATTCAGTAGTTTGTATCTTTCTACAACTTTGTTTCTTTGTCTAGGTTGTATACTTTGATGATATATAATTATCTGTAGTATCCCTATAGAATCCATTTTAATCCATTTATCCCCCTTGTCAGTCTAACTGAAAGTCTTTCAACTTTGTTGATCTTTTCAAAGAATAACTTTGATTTCATTGATTTTTCTCTGTTGTTTTTCTGTTCTTTTATTTTTAATCTACATCATTTCCTCCCTTCTCCCTGCTTTGAGTTGGACTTCTTTTTCTAGTTTCTTAAAATAGAAGATTGAGTTATTGATCTCAGATATCTTTTAATACAGGCATTGTATATTGTCAGACTAGATTTTAAAAAGAAAGATCCAATTATGTGTTGCCTATAAAAGATACATCTTGCTGGGCAGAGCGTTGCATGAGCATAATCCCAGAGGCTGACGCAGGAGGATCACAAATTCAAAGCCAGCCTTGGCAACATAGCTAGACCCTGTCTCAAACTAAAAAATAAAAATTGCTGGGGAAGTGGCTCAGTGTTTAAGTACCCCTGGGTTCAATCCCTGGGACAAAAAAAAAAAAAAAAAAAAAAAAAAGACAAAAATATAGGTAATATAGGTAATAAGGAAAAGAATTTAAAAATAAATTTCATGCAAACAGTAGTCATAATGAAACTGGAGTTACTATAATAATATTAGACAAAATAAGCTTTAAGAAATAGTATTAGATGGGTATTTCATAATGATTCAAATGTCAATACATCAAGCTTATTTTCTTGTTATTGAGAAACAGTATTAAAACACTAACTACAACTGTTCAATGGTCTATTTCTTATTCCAATTGTCATTTTTGCTTTATTGATTTCGATGCTGTTGTTAGATAGATATATTTATTATTACATCTTCCTCATGAATTGACTTTATCATTATGAGACATCCTTTTTTCCTCTAATACTACTTCTTGAATCTCATTTTGTCTAATGTTAATACAGCAACTCCAGTTTTATTATGATTATTGTTTGCATGACAGCTATTTTTCCATTCTTTTATATATTTATACCTTATTTATTTATATTTGTACCTTATCTTGTATCTTTAAGTCTAAGATATATTGATGTATAGACAACATATGGTTAGAGCTTTCCTTTTTATTTTGTTTGACAGTCTTTGCCTGTTGAGGTATTTATACCATTTACATTTAATATACTTTTGATATGATGAAGTTTCATTTTTCATTTCAATTTAGTTTCATATTATTCCTATCCTTTTTGTCCTTTTGTTCTTCCTTGACTACTTCTTTTCTGTTAAATATACTTAGTGTACACACATTCTAATTTCTGTGTTAACCTTTTAAAAGTTGTTTTCTTAGTATTTCTCTTGAGAGTACAATCTACATCTTCATTTGCCACAGTCATATGAATACAACTTAAATACTTAAATAAAATGTAGAAATTTTGTTGCAATATAGTTCCCTTCCTTTTTTGCTCTTTCTTTCCTATATATTAGATCTGTATATGTTGTAAACCAAACAACACACTAATTGTGGTCTCTCTCTCTCTGTCATTTCTCTTTCTATATGTGTGTGTAAAATTGCATAAGAATAAATGAGAAATAATATTTTATAGAGTCTTATATTAATCTACATGTTCACCAGTTCTGGAGGCTCTTTATTTTTTTATTGTATAATTGAGTTACAACTTGTTGTCATTTTCTTTAGTATCTTTTTTAAAGCAATTCTGAATCTTATTTTATCTTGTTTTAAAGACAACGGCTTTATTTTGCTATGAGTTTTAAATCAATTATTCGATTTGCAATTTTTTTACAATTTTTCATTCCACTATTTTCTGGCATCCATTGTTGCATCTGAGAAGCTAGCTATTAATCATGTTGGTATACCTGCATATGAAGAATTGTTTATCTCTTGCTACCTTACAATTTTTCTCCATATCTAATGTCTTTCAGTTAGTTTGGTTATATCTAAATATGGGTGTCATTGTATTTATCCTTTGTGGGGTCCCTTCAGCTTTTTTGATGTTTAGATGTATGTTTATCATCAAACTTGTTGTTTTTGTTCCTTATTTTAACATATTTTTTACCCCTTTAAATCTGTTCTCTCCTTCTGAGTTACCTATTATTTGATTTTTAATATGATTATGATTTCCCTACATGTCTCTGAATCTTTGTTCGTTTTTAAAAAGTTATTTTTCTCTCTTGTTCGGATAGAATAATTTATATTCATTCACCTTAAATTATTATTTCTGTAGTCATCCTGAATATACTGTCAAAACCCCTCTAGGAAATTTTATTTTCTTTATGTATTATACTTTTCAACTCTAAAATTTCCATTCAATTATTTAAGAATCTCAATATTTAAGTCATTGTTGTCTTTCTTTTTATTCTTTACTTGTGGTCATTTTTTAAAATATCTGCTTTGAGTCTTTATTTTAATCCAACTTCTGGGGACATTTACGATTTCTATTGATTGCTTTTTTGAATTTTTTTTAGATGTTGATAGACCTATATTTTATTCATTTATTTATATGTGGTGCTGAGAATCAAACCCAGTGCCTCACACATGCTAGGCAAGTGCTCTACCACTGAGCCACAACCCTGTCCCACCTCTAAAGATTTTTATTGTTGCTTTATTTATTTGAGGGGGTAATTTCCCTAAATTAAATAGTTGAAATTTGTCTCCCTGTGATATGTGACTACTGATGTCTCTGTATTTTTATTTTTTATTTTATTTTATTTTATTTTATTTTTTTGGATGGGGGAAGGAGAGGATCGTACTTGGGACTAATCCCAGGGCCTTTAAATTCTCAATTTTAGTTTTACATAAAGTTTTCTAGGACTTTCCCATGTCTCTGTAGTTTAATGGTATGCCTGTGGTTGGACAGTAGTTGTCCTTAAACACTTCAAATCAGTATTTCTTCATTCTCTGCTCATGGGTCTTTGTATTGATAGAGAAAGTCATTTCAAATTTCAAGTGCAGGCTGTATTCAGGTGTTACTGAACTTTTACTTTCTATGATGTTCTTTTTATCTCTGTGCATGCGATTATTCAGCCTTAGGGTTGGCCAGGAACATAAGGTTAGCTTTGTGCCTCTCTGGTCCTCATTACACATGTTCTTAGCCTCAGCCAAGAATATGCTTCTCTCAATTACCCTCTCCCAAGGTCATTTATTTCACTGACCACTGCTGGTTTGGGACGCATCAAGTGTGCTCCCTTTGACCATTTTAAACAAGTTTCTGGTCCTCATACTCTTCCCTGAATTAAAGAACGTGTGTTCTGAGTAGGTTATGATTGGTGGTGACAAAAGTAGCCACAGGACAGCATACAACAAAGTCTGACTGTTCTTACCTAAAAAGTTAGCAGTTTTTCATATTTAAAATTTTGTTCAATTTTTATACTCCTGTGTTCAAATTCTGAACTGAAATGTTTGTGTTTTGTAATTTTTTGCCTATCTCTATAGTTTTTTTTTGCGGGGAGAGTGTTTGTAGATCATACTCAACCATGTCAGAAAGTCCTACTTCTGATCTTGTTTTACACATGAAATTTTTTCTTGTCTTGAACATATGCCATTTGATTGATTTATTCTGTTTTCTTTGGGGTAAGTTTTTATTTTATCTTTGTCTCAAAAGCATACAATTTTTTATTCAACTGTTGAATGATCCTTGGCTATGTATTCCTATTAGTAAAGAGAAAACTGAAAAACTGTATAGAAACTCTATTTGGATGGCACTGGTTTTACTGGTAACGTTTGCTGTGGAGTGAATAGCATGCTAAAGTCAGTGAAAGGTCAGAATGGGACCAACTTTTTTTGGAGACATTCACACTTGTACTACCTTTCCTACTTTTCTAGATGGTTAATTTATTTCTTTGAACATAGCATTTCTCCCATTTATTTACTTTACACACAGACAGACATTTAACTATAGAAAAGAAAAAAAAAGTATTGTGCAAAATGTTAGGAAGGGAAATTTAGTGTCTCTTGGATAAACCTTCAACTGATTTTGACTTTTAGTGTTTACACATCTGTCACAAATATCAAAGTATTCCTTTAATTGTAGCCCCCTCAGCACACATCTTGTGAGCTTTTCAGTCTCTGTTTCTTCTAGGACTATTCTTACATCTGTCTTACCCTATATAGTTTGTTCTGATGACTCTCCTCATTTTTGTAAATGTATAACTCCCCTCCTTCAACACATCTTTTTTATCTTAAGAGAATACATCAGGAACAAAAGAAAAAATACGCTGTTTGACCTTCCTCCTTGCTACATTTTCAATATAGGTTGTTCCCACCAAAATTCATGTTAAGGTTTGGTCCCTGGTACAGCAGTTTTGAGAGCCTAGCGAGAGGGGTATGGGTCATGAGGGAAGGGCCTCATGAATTAATTAATGCCTCTTTGTCCTTCTGCCATGAGGTATTCACCAGAGGCTGAGCAGATACTAGCACCATGCTCTTCGACTCCCCTTCCCCACTCCAGAACTATGAGACAAATCTCTTTTCTTTACAGATTATTTTGTGGCAGATATTCTGATATAGCAATAGAAAACAGACTAAGATGCTAACCAAAAATTTTGTGCACCTGTTTTTAAATGGTCGAATATAATGGGTACATACTCTCTTGTATCCCTTTTCTTCTTCTTTGTTTTGTTTTGCAGTGCTGGGGATTAAACCCATGGCCTTGCATATGCTAAGCAAGTGCTTTACCACTGAGCTACATTCCCACCTCCGGAGTTTTGTTTTGGTTTTCCTTTTAAACATTTTGTACATTGCTATCCTTCTTTAAAATTGTTATTTATGGTTCATTATGAACATATTTTTAAAGACACAGTTTATTTTTTATTATTTTAATGGTTATTATTTTAGTAATAGGCTCCTCTCTTTATCCATTCCTTCATCTTAACCATCACACACATCTCCTTTTCCAGGTAATCAGTGTTAGCAACATTGACAGTGTATGGAACAATAAATCTAATTTTTTCCTTTGGTGAAACTGATTGGCTAAAAACTATCAACAAAGGCATTTGCTTTAGAGGACATATTGTCACCAAGAAAGCAATTTCAGTTGTTTTTGCATATTAAAAAAAAAAATTTGTGATTTCAGCTATAGAGTGTAGGTGATATGCCCTGTCTCTGAAATGGCTTCGTAGTGTTGGCATCTCTACTTTCGTTCCTAGATGGAACTGACCCATTTCCCTTATCGAATTCTTCCTTTTCACTTTTTTGTTCAAACTTACTTCCCAGAGGGTCAAGTTGTCAATGAGGGTTTATGTCTCTTTCTGATAAAATATCAGTTGGAATTCAGCGTGGGATAATGGATGTTAGTAGCATCTAAGAACTTGTTAGTCATCTACCAGAGAACAAGAAATATGAAGTCAATCTTTACATATTAGAAAAAAACAATTGGAATCTTCTTCATATCAGTTTCCTAGACAACCTAGGTCTAACCAAGCGATCAGTGTGACTGTTCATAGGTACCAAAATAGTATTTCTATAACTAATGCATTTGTTGTTTGACTATTTTTCTTTTTCTATTCAACAGTCAAGTTAAAGAAATATATAGATTTTGGAAATAAAGAAGTTAAACTCATTATTTGTGCGTGAGTACTATAAGAAAATAAAGTTGAACAAATATATTGGATAAACACTTAAACATGCAAAAATCTTACACAATTATATATATATATATATATATATATATATATATATAAAAGGATGGGTTTTGCAAAGAGAGATTATTTTCAACATTCAAAATATGAAGCGCCTAGGAATAAATATATCAAGAGTGTAAATCTCCTGTGGGAAAAATAATAAAATATTATTGTGTGAAAATAAGGCCTCAATAAATGAGATGATATATGTATATAATACACACAGCTTGGAAAAAGCAATGTTGTACAGTTGTTCAATTGATCAATGCTGTCTCAATCAAATTCTTAACTGCCATCCTCTTGGTAAGAAGAGAAAAACACTTGACAAGAGATTTTAAACTTTTGTGGAAAAGTGGAAGATCAATAGCCAAGAATACAAATAGTGTATCTTGATGCAAAGAAAGATCAGTAAACTGGTGGAATCTTATTAGTGTAAGTGGAGGCTGTGGACCATGGCATTGGTGAAATTACCTGAAATCCTGTTAGAATTTAAGGCCTGAACCCAAAACAACTTTAATGAGAATCATTTTTAATAAGATTTTCAATTATACTGAGCATCTTCTGTACAAAGATGTCTTTAAAATAATAGATATTGGGCTGGGGTGTGGCTCAGTGGTAGAGTGCTTGCCTAGCATGTGTGAGGCACTGGGTTCAACTCTCAGGATCACATGTAAATAAGTAAATAAAATAAACATCCATCAACAACTAATAAAAATATTAAAAATAAATAAAATAATAGCTACTAATGAATATATTTAAATAATATAAAGGCCATGACACAAACACCTGATGACAGAATCCAAGAATCTGTTTTCAATAAGGTCACCCAGAAAAGTGGGAAAGATAGGGCAAACTAGTAATTAAACAGAAAAAAAGTAATTGAACTGAATGCCTTTGTTGTTTTATATGGTGCAACTTTGCCTTATTCTCTTTAAGTTACCTTGCTTTAGAAGTGGTCAGTTTTTTGTGAAATAAAGGAATGTTTTAAATATGCATTTTCCTAGGGGCCACTATTATATATGTGCCTACAGGGTATGGTCCGTACCCATCTTCAAGATATATTTATGTATTTTCTTAGGTACCCCATCATTAAGATATCTTTATGTATTCACAGGATACATATCTGTATGTATTCTTCATAACTCAAGCCTGAAGGTCATAATTTAATGATAGACAATTAATGTGAAGTGACCTCCTGCCTCTACTGTGGCAATTATAAAGCTTTGTCCCATTTTTTTTTTTTTTTTTTTTTTTAGGTACATTTTATGAATTCTGGGAAAAACTGCTGAGGATTTTAAAAGAAGGAATAGTTCTACTGGCAACTCATAAGAAAATAATTTTCTACCAGCTTTAAGATTAGACAACTAGCTCATTCTTGGTCTTCTGAAATAAAATTAGGTAAGAGATTTTTTTTCCTCATGTTTTGAATAATTTGTACTCTACCTACTGAGTTTCCTTGAAGCCTTCTATAATTCTATTCCTTTGGCCTCTTCAAGAATACAGTTAGCATTTTCCTTTAGGAAGTTAGTGTGCCAGCCAGCTGTCAGCCTTATCATATACCTGATAGCCAATGTTAGGGGAAGCACAATTCAATTTTAAACCAAGTTTTCTACATGACAGTGCAGCAGGGCTGCCAGAATCTCTCTTTATGTCCCTTTCTTTGAAATTTCCCCTTCTACACGAACAGTATACTTTTATTTTTAAATCCTTTGTGTGAAATGAAACCTCCACTAACTGACTTTACTTGTCTTTAGTTAAAAATCAATGAATTGAATAAAATAATCCGTATTTCTCTTATCCTTTCTCATTTCTAGAAAATAAAATACCACTACTTGTTTAACTTGTGACTTGTCTAAACATGTTGAAAGAATTGACTATAAGGCATAACACTCAGGCTCTGAAAGGGAACTGTGACAAGTTCAGTCAAAAGGGAAAAGAGGAATAATTTATAAAAGGCGCTGCAGATAATGATGCCAGCCAGTTATTTTAAAATGCATCCATCTCACCTTTTAATGAATTAGATTTGTCAACAGCAAATGTTTTATGCACTACTTCTAATAAAAGTGGCACACTAGGAATGCAATGCTTTGAGGTTGGCTTCTTCAAAGCTTTAGAGTATCTTCAATTCAAAGATATTTTTTAAATAATAGATATTAAAAAGTATATTTAAATAATATTAAGGTTGTGACACAAACACCAAGTGACAAAATTCAGGAGTTTCAAAGCACAGGCTGACATGCCATCACTATTTCACATAGTAACTGCTTTTTAAATTAGGAGGGTAACAGACTGATTTGGGGATTTTGTGTCAGTTTAACTTTAAATTCTCTTGTTGTTTTGGTTGGTGTCACAACCTTAATGTCAACTTTTCAAATAGGTTTCTACATTTCCTTTGGTTTGGGGTCATTAAAAAATGCATATGATAAATCTAAGAGGCATAAATAGGTCACACTGAAGTGGAATTCCTTGCTTCCCTGGAGTTAAGAGACAACTAATACCTGCCTTGTAAGTGGAAAAAGTTAACTCAGGCATTTTCAGTAAATTTTTGTTTTTCAGGTATTTGATTCAAAAAAATGTTAACCCAAATCATAAGACAAGATGTTGGGTATAATCCTGTTCACACTCTGTTCTTATGCCCCTAATCCTAATGATTTGATATTGTCCATTATTGTCTTTAACAATATTAAGCATCAATATTAAAGATGAGGCAATACTTTAGAAAGGACTTTGTGGCTACTGTTAGAACAGAATTTGCTTGGGGACTGTGGTTTAGTGTTTCAGAGTAGCTAGTTCCTTGAAGCTGTTTTAGCCTATCCAAAGGTTCTCCTGTTCTAGGAACACTATGATTAAAGGGCTTCATACTCTCTGTCTCCCTCCCTCTCTCCCTCCCCACCCCTCACACACACACACACAATATATAGTGTTTTATATATATATATATATATATATATATATATATATATATAATCACAGTTCCCACAACTGATATTTCCTTTCAGTAAAAGCACAAGTTTCATTTCATTTGAAGAATACTTATTTGATGTAGTTGAGTACAAGTGAATTCTTCCTTATGAACTTTGAAATGTAGTTCTTCAAATAAAGCATTTTTATGCAGATTTGTGGAGGGTGGTAAACTCATTTTTTTTTTTTTTTTTAAGTAACACTTGTCTCGGAAAGCAAAACAAAGTAAAATATGATGAGTGGAAATTTAAAAAGAAATTCTAGTATCACACCAGACATTAAGGAAGTTACCAGGAATATTCCTTACCCCAGTCTACAGGGAAGAAGAGAAGAGAAAAAGAGAATATATACTTACCCAAATTCCTCCTTTTCTTGATTCGTATCTGACATAATCTTATGGGGTAGGTAGGTCTGTATTGCCTGTGCTGAATCTAGTTTTAATTTAGAAAACAAAATGTAATAGAATTTATTCCCAAATTTTTAAATCACTTGTGTTAGAAAAATTAAAAATGAAAAGGCAGTTTTTTTCACTTTTTGTTTGTTTGTTTGTTTTTTACCTTGTTGACTTTTAAAAATACCCATAAAACAAAAACACTTCATAGCTCTCAACTCCTCCCTGACTGAACCACCAAGTTTTACCCTTTCTGGGTTTTATCAATGCCTGGGAGAACATTAATATTTATTTCTAATGTATTCCATTCATTCTGTCTTTATTTTTCAATCATTGTTGAATTTGATAAATTGCTTACAGTTTTCATTTGGGAAAGTGCTATGAAATTTCATCTTTACTTCTAGTCCTACTTTACTTTTTCTACCCCTGGTTCCTTCCTTATAATATTTTTAAATTGCCAAAATTTTGATATTAATATTCCTTTTAAACCCTAGTCTTCAAAAGCAAGAGGTAATTATGCTGTGTCTTATAGCAGTTTGAAAATATCTAGTTTTCTTAAGGATTTGGTTAAATCCTCCTAACCCACTCAAACTATAGCAGTACTCTTCCTTGAACAAACTTTTAGCATCGTTGTTGTTCATACTAATTCTACTTCTGACATCTGTTTCATAATAATGAAAAATTGTAAGCAAAAATGGCTGTCTGAATTCAAAGGAAGTTATTCAAATAAGTGAATTGGAACACAGTGTGTACCTGGATTATGAAAAAGTCTTCCGGCATAAAAATAAGATATGCTATTTAAATATCTTATACCGTGCCAGCTTCATGCAAATTCATTAGAGCAGTTTCATATTTATGTATTTAATAAAGTGGATCTAACTTATGTATTTAATGTCCTTCAGTGTACTGTGTTCTAGTGACTGCCTGGAAAAGACATTTTTTAATGTTTCTGCTATATTAGTAATTTCTAAAAATCCCTTTCTAATAGATAAAATATATGTTTTCAGTATTTTTCAATATTGCCAAGAGATAACATTTTTTGAATTCTGTATGCCTGGGACTGTTCCAAGTACTATCTATGGATTATCTCTGGTAATCCTGATAACAATTTTTAGTGATCTTCCTGTTTTATAGATATGGCAGAGGTGTACAAAGAGATTACATTAACTTGCTAAGTAATGGAGTTGGAATTCAAACACAAGAAGTGGGACTCTGAGCCCTTACTACTCAAAGTGGGATCCCATACCAACAGTATGACCATGGGAGCTTGTTAGAAATGCAGAATTTCAGACCTGAAAAGTCTAGATTTTTAACAAATAATAATTGGTACATTAAAACTTGAAAAGCATAGCTCTAAGTCACTCTACTAGCCTGCTTTTATATGCATCTTTTAAGTATCTTTTAAAATAAATTTCTCTTTTTGTGTATAACACTAAGTTTCCATCTTTGTGCTGATTTGGGGATTCCTGTCATATTTCAGGTGCATTATCATGGGGTCTATTTAATAGCTAGATATAAGCAAGGAATGAGGTAGACCCAGATTATCTTGAAAACAGTTGAATGAAGAGTAGATTAAAATAATCCCAGAACACAAATAGCAAGCCTGTCTTTCTCCAGGGACAGATATTTGTTTCAACAAAGACTTTTCTTAAAGTTATAGTAGAGCATGTGTCTTTGAGTACAGACTCTAGAGACAGGCTGCCTGCCTACCCCATAATTCTAGTTATTGGATCTCAGGAGAGTTACATAACTCTCCATACTTCAGTTTCCTCATCTGGAAAATAAAGTCTAAAACCACCCATTACAGGAATATAAGGATAAATCAGTGCATATAAAGGATTCACTTACCTCTTGTGAGATAGGTGAATAAATATTAACTACTGCTAGTCTTAGCCATGATTCCATCTTTGAGTAGAATAAATTCAGACCCCACACTTCTTTGTTATCTCTTAGTAATCTTTTTTGTTAGCAAAGATTACAACCTAAATAGATACATTTGCTATTAGAGTTCATATCACAAACCAGTTTTTATGATTTCTGAAAATTTCTCCCGATGGCACTTTCTGCCTGTAAGTTCTGCTAATGCCACTAGATTATGATGCTTAACAAGTTAAGTCCAGTGCAGTGAGTTCAATATCAAAATGAAGTGTGAGAGCAAAGTATTATAATTTTGAATATTTGTGTTTCTGACTGAATAAAGATGATGAGATATGAGTCCAGTTGACCAACATCTTACATAAGTAATATGGAAAAATTAAATGGATAAAGAATGTTTGTTTGTTTGGGTACTCGGGATTGATTGAACTCAGGGGCACTTAGCCACTAAGCCACATCCCCAGTCCTATTTTTTATTTCACTTAGAGACAGGATCTCACTGAGTTGCTTAGCACCTTGCTCTTGCTGAGGCTGATTTTGATCCTCCTGTTTCAGCCTCCTAAGCTGCTGGGATATCAGGTGTATGCCACTGCACCCAGCCAAGAATGTTTGTTTAAAAATTGGATGTGGGGTGGGGTTGTAGCTCAGTGGTAGAGTGCTTGCCTAGCATTGTGAGGCACTGGGTTTGATCCTCAGCACCACATAAAAATAAATAAATAAAACAAAGATATTGTGTTTATCTACAACTAAAAAACAAAAAAATTTACAAAAAAGATTGGATGTTCTGGAAACTGGTTTTGTCTTTCTGGGTGAGTATAATTTTGAAATAATCAGGATAATCTTCAGGAAAATAATGGTTTGATATGTAAGTATTTACCTAACAACTATTCAGAAATACATATAATGTGTGAAGTGAGAGTGCATGTTTCTGCAAAGTACTGCTTTGAAAACTTCTTTGTAAAAAACATTGAAATAAAAATGCTTGATGAAAAGAATGCCCTGGGAAACCTTAAAGTTGTCAATTCGAGTACCAATAATGAAACTTTAATTTACTTGATCTTTGGTGACCCAGGTATTTGAATTTTTAGCAAGGGTCTCTAGTAATGCAGCTTAAATTTGTTTCATACAATATATTGAGAAACTTCAATAGAAACAAAGACATGAATTGAAAAAGGCTTTTGTTGGCCCAGTATAGTGGTGCATGCCTGTAATTCCAACAACTCAGGAGGCTGAGGCAAGAGGATTTCAAGTTTGAGGCCAGCCTCAGCAATTTACCTAGACCCTGTCTCAAAATAGAAAAGGATTAGGGATATAACTCAATAGCGAACCCCCTGGGTTCAATCCTCAGTACCACAATCTATCAATTAATCAATAGAAAAATTAGAAGAAGAAGAAAGAGAGAAAAAGGCTTTGCTTTTTATTTTTGGTACTGGGGATTGAATCCAGGGATGCTTTACCACTGAGCTATATCCTTAGTCGTTTTCACTTTTATTTTGAGACAGGGCCTTGCTACCTTGCAGAGGCTGGCATCAAACTTGTGATCTTCTGCCTCAGCCTTCTGAGTCACTAGCATTACAGGGTGCACCACTGCACCTAGCTTAGAAAAGTCTTTTGTTACTGCTCCCTCCTTTTTTCAACATTCCACTCTTAGATACTTTTTCTCCCCAACCTCTAACCCAACTTTTATTATCTTCCTTGGCCTTTTTCCTACCCTCTGCTAATAGCCGCCATTCCCAACCTCAGTTTTCTCCTCTTGTCTTTTTTACCCTTTCTTGAAGAACACCTCTTTTGGATTTATCAGTCATATGTCTACCGGTAGTTCTAGAAAGTAATCACAAGTTTATCTTTCTAATCTAATTTTTTTAGCATTCTGTAGCTTTGATATTACCTAGATTTAATGTGGACAACATTAAAAATAGAATAGAAAATAGAAAATATCAGGGAAGCTTTTAAGGGTGAAGCTTGTGTTTAAAATGTATGTTTATACACATACACATTAGATTTCCATGCATTTTTTTTAAACCTGTAATTGATCGTCCAAAATTTTGAACAATATTGTCTGCCTTTTGGTCTCCTAAACTGCTTGTAATACTGTGAGCATTATACTTTCTCATGTACTCCTCTCATGTATCTCTTCCATCTCTATTCTGGACATTTCCATTTATATGACAAACTAAAAACATCATTTGGTATTTATTTTTTTGTGTGTTTCATATCACCATTATCACCATTTCCACCTAAATTTTTAGTATCTATTAATAAACTACCATTTGTCAACCAGATAATTAAAAGCTCAGAATATCCTTTGAAATAATTCAGCCCTTATTGCATAAACTTTCCTATAACTTCATCACTCTATCCTGGCCTATCCTTTGGCCTTTGGTTGCAGAAAACCATGTGGGCAATCATAGTCACCCTCGGCCACCTTCCGGAAGACCAGCATGTACATGCAATGTATGGTAACTATGGTGACCTTGAGCAAAATTGTAAAAGCTTTTAAGGACAAATATTCCCTACCCTGAAAGAGGCCCACTTCTTTATTTTCCTCACTACCATCATAATTCGTCTATTCTCACACTGATTTTTTTTTTTAATTCAAAAAAAGCCATACTTTGGCTTTTATCCTTGCTAGTTTATAATGACATAGTCCCCAAGCTTTCTGTCTCTTAACCTGACCTCATAATTTTCAGTTGTCCTCTTTGGTTTCTTTGGTTAATCAGGTTTCCAGTCCATCCTGTTGTTCATGCCTAGAACATGTAGCAAATGTCTGGTTTTCTCTCAACTTCAGTTGTCTTCCTCACTCACTGACCCCAAGCAATGTTTTCAGATCCTGGAAAGTCACTGAAAAAGCTATCTTTCTCTTTTTGTGGGGCCACATTCTTTCCCTAATTCATCATCACCTTCATCTGGATTTATTTACTGTATATTCCTAATTGATCTTCCTACCTCTGTCTCTCACCTCACACCAAACATCTTAACACTCTATTTTATGCATATTTGTAGAACACTGGCCCTGCACTACTGTAGGAAAAAACTCCTTGATACTTATAAGATAAAGTCAAAATACTTACTCCTAGAAAAAAAAAAGGGGGCGGGGTGCTTAAAATTTCCATTTTAATACTTAGTTGCAAAAGATACTTTTAAAGTTAAACATAACTTTTCAATTTAGATCAAGTGGTTGTTCTAAATTAATTTCTTGAACTTTCAGGTTCAAGTTTTCCTTTGCATGTGTGATAAGGGAATATCCATCCATTTGAAGAATTTCATCAGTTAAATGATGTCAGGTGTCATCATTGGATATTTTTGATTAAAAAAAATCAAATTCCAATGATAGTTCAAATTTCACATCTTGTTCATGAAATCAAAGTAAAGCATTTAGAATATTTGACATTATTTTTATTGCTATTTTAAATTATATTTCACAGTATAAGAAAAAAAATTTGCTTTTGTGATATTAATAATATATACTTGTAGAATACAACATTATAAAAATGCTTTAATAAGTTTAGAGACAATGGAGAGAACTATTTTTGGAATATATCATCATGCACATAGTAATTTCTAATTACATTCCCCAAACTGCAGTTTTATACTAATACAAATTGGATGTGTAGTTTAAAAGTTCAAATACTCTATATATAACACAAAATCAACAACTTACAAATAATCACAAGTAGGCTGATGTTTAATATAACCCAAAATAACTTTACATCATGGTAGTATATACTTTCTCTCTTTGGATTTTAGAAACTTTTGACACTTTGTAGAATTATTTGGCAAATCAATTCAGGTGTCCTTTTGTGATATTAAACATCTTTGTAAAAATGTCCTCTAAATTTTGGCTCCAGTTTCTTCAGAATCCACTACAATTATTTAACTGAAGCATTCAGTAAATGGAGAGCAGAACTTCTAGTTAACGTGAAGGTTTTAGATAATTGCAAATATTGAAAATAAAACTTGCCAACTGGAAGATATTGCCATGCATCCTCATTAAATCAATGGGGGAATTGAACAAATTAAATGATAAAAGTTCAAATCATATACCCTAGTTAAATATGAAATTCCATGATTTTCTTTTCACTATCTAAACTTCTGTGGAAAATATTTTGATAGAGCTGATATCTTTTATTTATATTCTGGTCCAAAGTTATGATAAGCTCTAAAAGCCTACAATTTTGCACCATTTAAATTTAGAAAAACATTCAAAATAATCATGAATGTTCGTTGGATGAGTTTCATCTTTTTAAATTATTAGTGAAAGAAGACTGCATGAGGCAAAAATAGTATTAGTAGTAATATTTGAGCAAAAATATTTCATTGTAAAACAACATTGAGACAATAGTAAAATTTTCTTTGAACTTCATAAATTTATCAGATACCTTTGCACCTAAAAGAGAGTATTTCCCAATTTAAAATCTTATTAATGTAAAAGTCATTTGAAGGTATTGATAGTTTAAAAAAATTGCTAGTCATAAAATAGTTATGTAAAATGTATTCTTCAGGAAAATATCTATGAATGATACATAGTAAAGAAATTGATTAAAATACATGGAAATGTATGAAGAATCATCTGTTCATAAAATTTTATACAAATAATATAGTTTTTGCTTTACTAAGAAAAGAGAATTTTCTTGAAAAAAGGTTATTTTTAAAAGTAGTTCTTAATATAATTATTGTATATGGCCTCAAATATAAAAAACCACTCTATCAATTTTATTATATGTAAATATGCATTTCAAAAATTATATAATTTTTATTATTTTAGTACCGCCTTTTTAAAAAAAATTTTTTAGTTGTCAATTGATCTTTTTATTTTATTTATTTATATGTGATGCTAGGATTGAACCCAGGGCCTCACACTTTCCAAGCACCACTGAGCTACAACTTCAGTCCCGGTACACCTTTTTCATTGCAAAAAAAAAAAAAAAATTTTTTTTTTTTGAATGATAAATTATGTGGTTCTTTTTAATATATTTGTTTCTTCTCTTTTTTCAAAATTCCCTTTCCCTTTTCCAAAAGCTTGCTGGAAGTTTAGACCTAGCTGTATTCCTTTATTTAAAATTTTTCTGTTCTAAAATGAACACCCTACCCAAGTATTTAGCAGATAAATGGATACTAAAGTGTGAACCATGTATACAATGGAAT
Source organism: Sciurus vulgaris (assembly GCF_902686455.1). Lineage (NCBI taxonomy): Eukaryota > Metazoa > Chordata > Mammalia > Rodentia > Sciuridae > Sciurus > Sciurus vulgaris. The sequence goes on from NC_136466.1 coordinate 92,056,277, forward strand.
ATTCTTCAACCTTTAGAATGAAATTCCATTATTTATGACAACATGAATGAAACTGGAAGACATTAGGCTAAGTAAAATAAGCCAGGCACAAGGAGACAAAAGTTCCAAGTTCTTACTTATACATGGAATCTAAAATAATTGAAGTCATTGACAGTAGAATGGTTGTTTCCAGGGACCAGTGGGTAGGGGCTACAGGAAATGCTAGTCAAAAGTATAGTTTCACTTAGAAGGAATAAATAATAAGTATTTAAGGTGAGGGGTATGACTCATTCATTCTATGCTATATACATGTATTACAACATTACTTTGTACTCCATAAATATGTATGATTATAATTTCTCAAGCAAAAATATAAATGTAATTATAAAAGATACAATGAGTACACACTCCCCTGTTGCAAACTATTTCCTGTGATTTTTCTTTCTCATATGAATATAACTTTATTCCCAGTTACTTAAACTTAAAATCCTGTTATAAACACTGATTTCTTTATCTTTCTTTTTCTGTTTTACAAAAATTATGATTTAGAAGTTAGGGTATATGTTGCAATGTAATGCTACAAAAAATAGGGATTCGCTTTAGGACACTGCTGCACTAATCTAGAAGATGGTGTTTGAACCTACACAGTGGTGGGTAGTAGGAGTAAATGGATGGATATGAGAGACATAGCTGTGGGGTTGATGAGAGAGTATTGAATTGTAAGGGATGATTATCACATTTCTGACAGGAATATCTACATTGCTGTTGGAGCTGTTAACTGTCATATGGGTGTCAAGAGAAGGAAGATGTTTCAAAGAGAATAAGATTGAGGCATATTAAGTTTGAGGAACTGTGGGATTTGCCCAGTATATACTCAGAACAAAAGCTCCAGCAGATGGATTGTAACAGAAAAAGTGGATGTCGATGAAATCATCCAGTTAGAGGACGAACGGAAATACAAAGAAAGAAGCTGGTTAAAGAAATTGAGATAGGGTTTCCAAAATATAGTTAAGGGAGAAGCATTGTTCTAAGAGCCAATGGATTGACCTTTGGGGAAGGAATAAGAAAGGCCTGGGTCAACCTGCAGCAGGTTGGAGGGAAGACAGCCTTTGTACATTTGTGAGATTATAGCAATTTTAGAAAGAGTTTGGACCTAGCTTAAAATGTTCTCAAAAATATTTTACAGTTTGAGACTTTTAGATATGTTTAATAAATTATATTTCAAAGAGCTAATAGTCCTCAATATGGCTTTACATGGTAACTTTTGTGGGGGGATACTGGGCATTGAACTCAGGATCACTTGACCACTGAGCCACATCCCCAGCCCTATTTTGTATTTTATTTAGAGACAGGTTGTCACTGAGTTGTTTAGCACCTCACTTTTGATGAAGCTGGCTTTGAACTCACAATCCTCCTGCCTTGGCTTCCCTAGTGGCTAGGATTATAGGCATTTAATTACAGGCACACCCAGCACATAGTAACTTTTATTCTAATATTTCTCTACAAACTTATTATCATTATTCATCTTTACTCTGAAATTTCTTGAAATTCTACATTTTATGTTTAAGGGAATGTTGGTAGTATAGAGTACACTTTTTGGTATCTTGTCAAAAAAAGTCAGCTTTATTATACATGACAAATAAAACTTTTCTAGAATTCTGACTTTGAAGTAGAGTCAGTTCAAAGCAATTTTTAAAAATCTCTTCATTTCATTCTTTGAACCTGTGTCTCAGTGGTATCTGAGTAAGACTTTTTACTACTTCATATTTTGACTTGTTACTTTTCAAAATTATATCAAGAATGTATTCTGTATCTTTTAAACTTTAGTAATTAAAGGACTTAGTTTATTTTTCTCCTATAATTAATACCTACACACTATCTTTCATATGTTCATTTTGACCCTGTAGCTTTGGTATGTGATTCATCTGTTAGTAGATAAATGCTGGTTTCTTTCATCACAATTACAGTCATTGGCCTGATAATCCTGTGAGTCAATCTACACAACACAAGCAGCTCATATCAAACTCCTGGCAGGTTTAGTTAAAATTAAAATGCATGCTCAACTGTAGAGATTGTCAAGTGTGGAAATAATATTTGTCCAGCTGGACAGCTTTCTTTTGTAGTTGCTAAATGAAAGTTGAGATTCTGTCTGCTCCTTGAAAGCTTCTGTGTCATGAAGGTAATTTGGACTGTTTGTGGCTTGACAGGGATTATTAAAATCAGATGAAGTGAAGGGAAGCAAGTGTGAGAAAGCAAAATTGACACTGACACTCTCTATTATTTGCAGCTTGGATCATGATGACTATGTTGATATGATAGATTCGCTGTTGAGATATGTTAAGCAGCAAATAAAGTAAAAAGCAAGTATAGTGATGGATTTTTTGATTTAACATGAAGAAATTGATTATTTACTCTCACTATTGCTTTTTAAATTGATTTTCAAATCATTTCATATGAATTTGTTTTAAGTACCAACAAATTATCCTTCTGTTAACTATAAAAATAAAAAGCATACTGCAAAGGATGTATGACAAAAGATTGTTTAAATATTAAAGAAATAGATCCCATGATTAAAAATCATGGAATTTTAAGCTAAGAGTCCTTAAAGATTATTTTATCTCATTTCCATTTTTTCCTAGATAAAAACAGTTTTTAGGTATCATATTTCAATTTTATTTGATTAGCTTAAAAGTTAAATCCTGATTTTTCACCAGAGGTATATTTTCTTATCTTTTCACAATATTTTTTAAATGGTTTAAATTGTTTTTTTTAAAAGCCATTTAAGAATGGTTTAAGCCACAATCGTACATAACATTTTTTTAAAGATAATACTGTTATAATAGTTATGTGTTGCCTTTAAATAGTATTGTTTACATGATGAAGTAAATACCTCCACAAATAACAATTTTCTACAGAAAGCATTCTTAGTAGTGGAAATTATAGCTGGGTTACTGTTTCAGGATGTCATTCAAGGACAATCACAAAGGAAAATATAATTAAATATGAAAAACTGTATGTGTTAACAAGAAGAAGAGCCTAGTATTGTACTATGTGTTGTGGAAAACCTCAGTATTTAAGCAGAGTAGTGATATAACTAGATTTAGTTTGTAAAATGAGAAGTCAAGTGCCCACATGCAAGGATACACCTTTTGGACATCCTACAATTCAGTTCATTTTAATTCTGATTCTTATTGCCTATATAAGTTAATGCATAACTCCACAAGGCTGCCTTCACTTCAAATGCAGACACAGGTGGTTTTCCTAGATGACCTGTTATTGTATGATCTCCCAGCTAAAATGGTATTCATATTTCTAATATGTTGCACTCAACCTAGCAGAGCACAACTTCAAGGGTTCTTATAGTTCTCTGTCAGGTTGGATGATTCAGTAGAATGATTCACAGAACTCGGGAAACCCGGTACTTATAGGTATGCTTATCAGAAAGGATACCACTCAAGAGTAGTCAACTGGAAAAGATGCATAAGACAAAGCAAGGATGGGGATTGTGACACAGAGTCTCCATGTGTTCTCTGGGTGTACCACCCTCTCAAGACATGAATGGATTCAACATCCTGGAAGCTCCCTGAATCCCCTTGTTCGAGTTTTTATAGAAGTTCATCCTGTAATCGTGATAGATTAAATCACCGCCATTAGTAATTGGGCTCGGTTTCTCAAATCCCATCCTGCTACTTATATGGTTGGTTCCTCTGGTGACCAGTTCCCATCCTGAAACCTTTTAGGGACCCAACAAGAGTCACCTCATTAGCATGAATTCAGACATAATTAATAAAAAGACATTATATATATCACTCAGAAAATCATAAAGATTTTTTGAACTCTGTATTAGGGAGAGAGAGGAAAACAAAACCCATATATATGTGGGGTGTGTGTGTGTGTGTGTGTGTGTGTGTGTGTGTGTGTTCATTATTATACCACAAGATAGGAGTCTTAAAAGCCTGATAGAAGGTTTTTCCATTTTTTTCAGCAAGAAATAATGTTCAGACTTGTAATACTGGTAGCAGACAGAGGGAAAAGTAAAATTTGGATTGTCTTTTGACCATTTAAGATATTTGGGAGAGCTGGGCATGATGGCACAAGTCTGTAATCCCAGCAGCTTGGGAGGCTGAGGCAGTAGGATCTCAAGTTCAAGGCCAGACTCAGGAACTAAACAAAGTCCTAAGAAACTTAGTAGGACCCTGTCTCAAAATAAAAATAAATAAATAAATAAAAAGGGTTGGGGATGTGCCTCAGTGTTTAAGCACCTCTCAGTGACTACTAGAGATTTTAATCTCTAGTATTAAAAAGAAAGATATTTGGGAGATAAAAGGGTCAAAGAACTTTCTGACCCTTAAGATGAGGGTCAGCCAACTTTTTCTATTATAAAGGATCAGATAGTAAATATTTTAGGATTTGTGAAGCACACACATGCTGTCTTTTTGTTTTTTGTTTGTTTGTTTTGTTTTGTTTTATAATACATTAGAAATATAGAAACCATTCTTAGCTGGGAGGTCATACAAAAACAAGTTGTACCACAGTTTACAGATACCTGTGTTAAGATACAAAGGCAAAAGACAAAGAGGTAGATGGTGAGCCTGTAGAGTCAGAGAAAAACCAGTTTAAAGAAAAGATTTTGAATTAAGTTTTGGACATGTGCAGTTGTCTAGTAATTGCTTGGAAATTGTGTTTGGGTTTTGGGAAAGGAGTGGAGGAAGAGATATAGACCTCATCTAAAGAACATAGTAATGATAGACAAAAGCATTTACCCAAAAAAGCACACAGAATAAATGAGGACCATGAACTCTGACATGAAATGAATAGAAAGAGAAGGAAGTGCCACAGAAGAGGCACTGTTATCAGAGTAGGCACCTCTGGAATGAAGAAGCTATGACCTACTTCAAAGGAAGATCAGAGAAATCTTTAGTGGCCTGCTTCAGGGGAGAAGGAAGGTTGAGAGACCTTTCTGTTTCAGTTGTTTTCTTAAAGGCTAAGGGCATATTTGGGAGGCATATCCTGAACCTCATCATAGGTCTAGAGAGAGTATCTGTGGTGAATATCAATGTTTAATGGCAAAGATGAGAGAGGAGACAATCAAGATGATTATTAATTTAATAGAAACCACTCTGGTTAATTTAATGAAAGAAGGATAAGGAGAGAGAGAGGGACAGGGAGAAGGAGAGAAGAAAAGACAAGAGAAGAAAGAAGAGAAAGAACAGCAATTGTTGGGTAATGGAGCCCAGAAAGGATTTTTGGTTTGCATCTCACTGAATCAGAACAAAGCTATATAATCAATCATTCAGAGGACAGGAACTGTGCGACTCCAGTGGCCTCAGCCACCAAATCCACAGTCCATGTACCTTCTCTCGGGAGGCTGAAATTAACTTGATTGGTTTGTTGCCAGTGATTCCCTGTCCCTGCCTTTGGCCCCATCCTCAAAATTCATTTAGTATGCATCAGATGGTCTAACCCTCAAGCAGTTAATTATGAATAGGAAAGCTGGTCCTATAACACAGAAATGGGCTTCCATTTTATATCTGCATGTTATATATCAGAGTTAAAAACATGTTCTGAGAGGCTGGGGTTGTGGCTCAGTGGCAGAACACTTGCCTGGCATGTGTGAGGCCCTGGGTTCAATCCTCAGTACCTCATATAATAAATAAAGTAAACATTCATTGACAACTAAAAAAATGTTAAAAACAAAAACATGTTGTGAGCTGACCAGCTACCCAAAGTGTTATCTCCTATCTGGAACCTTTGAGTAAATGGTGTGAGACAAGAAGAGAACTAGGAATATTGTCAAGAGAGGAGATAATTTGAAGGAATGAGTACCTGTCACTAGACTATGTATGATATGATAGGAACTGAAAAATAATTCGTCAGTTTCATTGTAAAGGTAGAGGCAGAAACCAGATTGTTCTGGACTGAAAGCAGTAAGAATGCAGGATTAGGATATATAGACTGCTATTTTGAGAAACTAGGATAGAAAGGGAAAGGAGAGGATGGTCCTAGAGAGGGTTTGTTGTTTCTAAAAGGTAAGAATCTTGAATATGTTTAAAATCAGGTAAAAAGAATATTGATCATACAAGATTAGTGACAATTTGAGGAGCAAAACCTTGGAAGTTATGAAAGGGTATTGCCAAGGATAGACTTTAATCATTAAGTTAATGTTAAGCTAGTTAATATTATCAGTATTTTAATATTACCATGCTAAAAGACTAGCTAATAGCACTAGCATTTTAAGAGAACTTCTTATGCCCTTGGAATGTATTTTAAGAATCCTAAATCCATTAGGGATTACAGGCTTGTGTCATCATGCCCAGTTCTCCCAAAGTACTATCTAATTATTAAAAGAGAATTCCTTAAAAAATGCTTTTGGCATGTCATAAGCTGTTTGTGATTGTTCTCAGTCAGTGCATAATACGCTGCCTTTTTAAAAGTACTCATAACTTTCTACTAATGCAGATAAATTTTTTTCTTAATTAGGTTTTACTATACTGGAAAATTCATTAGTTAATCATTAACTCTATGGCTGGTGACCTCATTTAGTTCCAGTCTCAAAATATATAATAATTTTATAACTTTGAAATCATGTGAAATGTATGAGTGCCTAGTTATAAAAGAATGATAAAATTAAAATTCATTTTCACATTATCTTGGTTTCAATGTTCTATTAAAGCAGAGATGGCTAGGATTGCATATTGAAGATTATAAAGAGTTATTAAAATGAAAATATTTTCTAGAAAGAGAATTGCATTGAAAAGAAAGCACTGTCAGATTTGGTGAGTAAATCATATGACAATTAATTCTGTTTGCTTGTCAAGCTACAATAGTGTATTCTGACTGATCCTGTCAATTTCTACTTCATACGCACACATATATAAATCATTAATAGAGGAGTTACAATGAAGTATCTTATATTTTAAAAGGGTGACTTTTAATAGCTGTAGTATGTTAATGTGAGTTATATCAAATTTATATTGATATTATAAACCATATAATTATAGTAATCAGGACTTATATAATTATTAACAGAAAGCATATCAGTCTATGAAGGAAAATCTATTATATGGATGAGAGTTGAGAATATAAATTGAATAGAAAAACACGTTCTTTGTTTCCAAATATGAGACTTCAACATATAAGGTATTTTAAATTACTATCAACAAATCGAGATCCATTTGAATCTTTTTTCAGTCTCTGGGGAGGCTAAAACATTAAAATTTCAACACTTAGTAATTAATGAAAAGAAAGGTTTCTGGCAATTCTATACTATCAGAGAGGCAGATCTCGCCTTTAAAAAAAAGATGTTTTGTCACGATTGGTTTTGTTTAGGGTTATTTTTATTTGCAATTATATAGGTTTTATAATAAAGCACATTTATGTTGGTTCTAGGGAATGCTGTCAAATGTAGGTGGGAAAAAAATAAATCAACGCATATTGGAGGTAAAATAATTCTTAAGTTTAAGTCTGTACTGGGTGGTAGTTGTTTATAGCATTGTGATTAAGACTACTACTTTAGTAGTCTGAATCCTAGCTGTGTCACTTCTGATCTAAGTGACCATGAACCAGTAATGAACCTTTCAGTGCCTCAGTTTCCACATCTTTAATATGGAGATTATAATGATGTCTATTCCTTAGCATTATGTTCAGAATTAAATAAGTTCATTTAGCATAAAATACTTGAAACAATGCCTGTGTTACCTATTATCATTAATACTGTTGTTTAACCATCATCACTATAATCCATGTCTCAAAGAATAAGTTCACTGAACTAAATAAAATTTTCATGATTTTTTTAAATTAAATTTTGATTTATTTAATGTGATAGGACTCTGTGAATGATATAGGAGGAATATTTGTGACTAGATATGGATGGAAAAGTAAAAATTGCCTGGCCAAAAGAAAAGTCTGGTCCAGATGTCAGAATGATAGCCTTGGCGAAGATTATGTTTATTTTGCTATTTTATCAAACCAACAACACAAAGCATATTCAGCAATCTGAAGAATGATAGAAATGATATCAGAATACAAAAATAATAGATCAAGGTTACTTGATGGCTTGTGCTAGATCTGATTTCTTTTCCTTGTGGAGGCATAAATCAGATGACCTCAGACATCTTTTGTTGATTGAAGAGTGCCCAGAGTTCAGACACATGGGATAGCTGGTTTTTAGAATGTTTTAGGGAACTTGGAGGTTGGTGTTTATACAAGAAATCTACATATTACCATAAAAGAATATCTTGCTGCCTCATATTTCTTATTTTCACATATTATTTCTTGCTAAGCTATAGATTCTTCTTTAGCTTTCTATGTGACAAGGCTGGGTAAAGGAAAAGAGAAAATTAAAAATGGTTCTAAAGCCAGGCATGGGGTGGAGTCCCTATCATTTGGTAGGCTGAAGCAGAAGGGTAGTTTGAACCCAGGGGTTTGAGGCCAGCCTGAGCAATATAGTGAGACCCCCATCTCAAAAAGAAGGGGAAAAAAAGCATGGGGGATTCTGAGAAAAATGATGGTATTAATAATACAGTAGATATATCGAAAACTGACATGTGGTATTCAAAAATGCTGCATTCTCCCACCATTCCTCATAGAATACAATGAATTTATAGTTCAAAGAAACCCTAGTGCCTAATAAATCTGTTCACCTCATTCTGTAAATGAGGAACATGCGCTCCCTCCCTCCAGAAAGATTGACTTACCCAACGTCTACACAGAAATTCAGAACCAGGATCAGGACTCAAATCTGCTGAGTCTTGGGTGAATGACATTTAGAGTTAAAATGTGTTTTTTTTTTATAGTGCCACATTGAAATTTGTTCACTTGTATATGGAACATGTGGTTATTTTTAATTAGACAGAATACACTACCACCTTATTGTGCTCCTTAACAGTGTTTATTCTGTTTTAGACATTGATATGGAATGGTAGGACTTTATGTGAACTAGAGCAAGTGGACATATTAATTTCACAGTCTGTCAACAGATCTCAGAAGTCATGTAAACCTCTTCCCTGAGATTTTGTACAGAAAAGAAATTATATGGTCCTAATATTTCTCCTTTTCATACTTAATTTCAGTATGAATTTCATCCAAGTGGTTTTTCTTCCTTCTTTCAGTCCTTTTTAAGCATATATTGGTTTGCCAGTATAGAAGAATGGCACTCTGAAGTTTTATTGTTTAAGAGACAAAGAGAAATGCAAAATAAGGATTCTGACCATTTTCTGAATTTAAATAAAGAGTATAAGATAGACATTTTTAAAAAATATGGCAAAGGGCAAGTGAGATTTCAAAATTATTTTTGTGGGATTTCTTTGATTACATACAGCATGACTTTTGGGGGGGTATGTTTTATTGTAATATTTTCTGGCCATGTTTTTAATACCTTCATATTTCCTTACAGTTGCTATTCTTGGGAATTTATAACTCATGGTTATAATTTACCAAGGACTGAAATTTAACCCACAAATCTTTGACTAAGATATTTCTTTGAACCTAACTCTTTCATCATTCATATTAGATTAGGTAATAATTCATATTAGATTGGTTGTTAATATTTGTTTAAAATATTAAGCACGTTTTTACTCTTATAAAAAATGCTCAGAAACAAAGCAATACTGTGGAATGGCAATTCAAAAAGTTATTATACTTTGAAAAATTATGGCTTTCATTTTTGATTGATCATCAATTAGGATAAGAGATTTCATTCTTTTTATATCAAATTACAATTACCTTCCCAATGAGAAGTCAATAGTTACAAGTACAGGAACCAAACAGAATATAAAACTCTATCTTAATCTATAGCCTTACATGCTCTCACATTTTCCCCCTAAATATTTAAAAAGTAGTTTTACTTTCTGAAATACAACTGAAGAATTGCCAAATCACAGTGGTCCCTCATTAATTTACTTTCTTGTCCTTGAGGTCATAGTTGTTGTTTATTTAGAAGATAATAGTGATTGGTGCCTAGACCCCAGGCCCACTTTAGTGCATGATGAATCACTGCAGTCCTCATATGAAGACTTACATATTCAATCTACCACAGTCAGCTCCCTGGTTTATTTTTCACATTGGTCCTCTTGCATCCCTATTCACTCAAGCTAATTTTCCCACCCTGTTAATTCTATTTTACCCATCAGTTTTTCCTTTTTCTTTTCTTGCTTGCTTTCTTTTCTCTCCCTACTCCCTCCTTCCCCCCACCTCTGGTTTGTTTGTTTGTTTGTTTGGTACTGGGGATTAAACCCCAGGATACTTTACTACTGAGCTATTTCTCCAACCCTTTTTATTTTTTATTTTGAGGCACAATCTCAGGAAGGTTGCTTAGGTCCTTGCTAAGTTGCTGAGGTTGGCCGGTTGGCCTTGAACCTTCAATCTTCTTGCCTCATTCTCCCATCAGTTTTTCTGTTATCACAAATATCTTAAATTTGCTGCCTCAAGGTAACTTTTTTTTTTTTTTTTTTTTTTTCTGTTTTTCATCACCTTTAAACCATGTCATAGACACGGACGCATCACAGGTCTAGGCAGCTCACATGAACACTCTGAACCATTGTCATTCTAACATCTTATTCTTATCAAATGACATTTCCTTGGTGGAGTCTTTGTATTTGTTTATTATTTTCCATACTGAGGTTAGACAGAAAAATGTCATGACACATACACAGAGAATCCTTCAAAATCATCATCACCAACCTCATCTCTGAATGCTTAGTAATATTTCAGTTCATTATAGTTTTTTCCAAAACTGATTTCAATGGAGGACATATACACATTAATATCAAAGTAATACAAAATAATAGATTTTTTTTAACAAAACAAATAACAAACACAAAATATTTCGAGTTTGATAAAATGGTCATAGTAAATCAAGGAATATTTTAGTATTATCAACTTTGAATTAAATACTTAAAGAAATAATAAACATAAATTGGTAAAAGAGAAGTGTGGAAGAGATTTCAAATGAAGACATACAAAATGTAAGATAAGACTCTGAGCTCCCTGACAGCAGTAGTTATTTCATTTTTAAGTACTTTTTTCTTCTTATATATAAATATAATAAGTATCTATTGCAAAAACACAGTAAACTGCTAAGTGTAAAAAAGAAAATAAAAATCAGCCATAGTCCCAATATCTGGGAAAAAACATTTTAACATTATGGTTAATGTCATTCCTACAAAACTGTGTTTTATAAGTGGTAAAAGTGATTCATTTCTCACAAGATCAGCACAAGTTTTAAAGCCAAACAGATTTAAGTTCAAACCATAACTCTAACACTTAGTAACTAGGTAAATGGACTTATTAGTTAATCTTTTTGACCCCAAGTTCTCTCACCTATAAATGTGGATAATGACTATTTTGCAAAATTATTGTGAGGACAAAGATAATGTATGTAAAGTGCTTCATGGATAGCAGGCACACCAACAAAATATGTATTTGCATTTTGTTATTATACCTAACCTGACTTCTGTATGTATTTTGTTTAGTTTTGAATTTGTGAAGTCTAAATTAATGAGGCTTTATAGTATTGATACTTGGGATAATTAGCATTGACATATAACTTGATTTATTACACAGAGGCTGGCCACAAAAAAAATTACATTTTTACTAAGTTTGAGATTTCCACAGAAACTTTCAGCCAATCAGATATTTTCATAACAAAGTGAAATTTTATTTTCCTGCAACATTTTTTTAATGACTCATCATCTGAGGAATTGAGCTACCACAATTATTTCAAAATATGCAAATATAAAAACTGAATTAATTATTAGAAATTTTGGCCATTATATTTGGCAATGGCTATTTATGATAATAGGTATAACTATTTGGGCTTCCCCAAAGAGGTAAAGATTTCAAACTATTTGGTTATACCAAACTATTGAAGTTTTGGTATCCCAATGAAGTATAATTTCTGATGGACGTAGAGTTTTCTACCATTTATTGTTTTGTTTTAGCCTCATTTCATTATGGCAAGTTAATATTTGTTATGGCAGATTGCATAAATATTTATTTTCAAATAAGAAATCACAGTTTTCGTTTCAAAAGATTTTGAGAGGAAAGCCAAATGTATGATGATTTTGGTAATTTAAAATGATATATCCATGTCTCTGCTTCCTAGCTGCCATGGGCTGAGAAAGAAAAAAAGAAAAAGAAAAAAAGACACATCCATACTAATTCTGTATTTGGAACTAATTGAGTATATAAAATATTTTAACTGATTATTTTTCTTTTATCTCTGAAGAAAAGCTTTAACCCAACACTACTACTTTGTAGTTCCAGATTGGACCTATGAAAACTCTTCGGCAATTTTATTATAGGATAATAAATTAGCATTTTAACAATTAAAGATGAAGAAGAACATTAGCATTCCAGGTTCTGCAAAAATTATTAGAGAACTTTTCAAGTATTTTTGGATTTATCTAAATTAAAATTATACTTTCTAAGCCGTTTTCTTAATATTTTTCATGTATATGTGTTATGATTTAACATTTTAAATTTCTTACTCATTTTACCATTTGCTATCAAAATACTTGTAAATACTATTTTCTTATCTATATGTCTATTGATGTGATACATTACATTTCTTGATTTCCATATATTGAACCAACCTTGCATCCCTGGGATGAACCCCACTTAATCATGGTGCACTGTCTTCTTAATATGTTTTTGTATGCACATTTGCCAGAATTTTATTAAGAATTTTTGCATCAATGTTCATCAGGGATATTGGTCTGACGTGTTTTTTCCTTGATGTGTCTTTGCCTGGTTTTGATATCAGGGTGATACTATCTTCATAGAATGAGTTTGAGAGGGTTCCCTCCTTTTCTATTTCATGGACTTAAAAAAATGACTTAAAATCTGCACACTACAGTGACACAGCCACATCAATGTTTATAGCAGCTCAATTCACAATAGCTAAACTATGGAACCAACCTAGATACCTTTTAGTAGATGAATGGATCAGGAAACTATGGTTATACACACTGGAATATTACTCAGCCTTAAAAGAGAATGAAATTACAGCATTTGCAGGTAAATGGATGGAGTTGGAGAATATCATACTAAGTGAAATAAGCCAATCCCCATTAAAAATCAAAGGTCAAATGTTTTTTCTGATATGCAGATGCTGATCCAAAATAGGGGAGGGAGAGATGAATGGAGGAGGATCTTTGGATTATACAGAGGGGATTGAAGGGAGAAAAGGGGGCAGGGGAGTGGGAAAGATGGTGGAATGAGATTGACATAATTACCCTAGGTACTTGAATGATTGCACAAATGGTATGACTCTACATCATATACAACCAGAGAAGTGAATAGTTGTGCTCCATTCATGTACAATCAATCAAAATGCATTCTGCTGTCATGCATAACTAATTACAACAAATTTCCTGTTTTCTTTCTAAAAAATTTCTAAGCCTCTTATGCTACTTTTTCTTTGAACACAATGAATAATTTCATTAAAAGGTGGTGAACTTTAAATTTTCAAAAGTTTAGATTCATCTGAGTTTAATGTTTTTTCTTAGTAAAATCACACAAATGCAAGAACGTCCCATCTTTCAACACTTCGTTTTAGAATGGGTTCTTTTAAACAATAAACCATAGAAAATGTGCATGAAGCCGGGTGCCGTAGTGCACATTTGTAATCCCAGAGGCTTAGGATGCTGATGCAGGAAAATCACCAGTTCAAAGCTAGCCTCAGCAACTTAGCTAGACCCTCCTCAAAAAGGACTGGGGATGTGGTTCACCATGGGTTCAATCTCTGGTACCAATAAAAAGAAAATGGGCATAAAAATTATATTCAGTAGTACCCCATTCAGTCATTCATATATATATGAATGTTTAGAAAGAGAATGGCTATTACTACCATAACAACTTCCTTTTATGTATTGTTGAATGCACATATACATACATATATAAATGTATGTGTATATACATGTATGTATAAATGTATATATGTAAATATGAATGAATGAGAATTGAGTAGAATGAGGTACTACATTATAGAAAATGAACATTTTATATAGCATACTGTTTTGTTATTTTGGTTTTTTCCCCCAAGGAACCCATTTCTAATCCTAGCACTGAGGATGAGTGGAACATGGAAATGTTTTCAATGCACCTGTCTCCCACTATACTATCGCAGCTACCTTCTTTTATTATAGATAGATAGATATACACACACACATATATATTCTCCTTTTATATATATGCATAAAACAGTATATATTATAATAAAGGCAAATAATAATAGTCCTAATGGAACAAGTTGGAAGTAATTGCTTGAAAGAATTTTTATTTTTTTCATTGTTTACAGTTTTATTATGAAAGATATTACCAAGGAAACAGATAAACAGATGCATAGGGTGAGGGATGTTGGGGTGGGGAGGGTTCAGTTTCCTGCTCTCTGTGGGTATGCTGTCCTCTGCTCTCTGAACATGATTTTTTTTTTTTTTTAAGTACTAGGCATTGAATCCTGGGGTACTCTACCACTAAGCTACCTCCCCAGCTCTTTTTAGTTTTTTATCTGGAGACAGTCTTGCTAAGTTGTCTACACTGACCTCAATCTTGCAGTCCTCCTGCCAGCCTTCATGAGCTGGGTTTACAGGTGTGCAACACTGCACCTGACAGTGGTACTATCTTTTTGGTGGTACTGGGAACTGACCCTATTCCAGGCAAGCACTCCATACTGAACTATACCCTAGCCCTTTATAAACAATTTTTGAAGATAGTGTCTCACTAAGTTTCCCAGGATGGTTTCACATTCATCAATCCTCCTTCCTTAACCTCCTGAGAAACTGGGTTTAAGGGGTGTACCATACCAAACCCTCTGGGTTTTTATGGAGACTTCATTGCAGAGGCACAGTTACTAACAAACTGGGTGGGGAAACCCAGCATGGCTGATCTGTTCAGCTTTTTTTGACCTCTCTGTGCAGCTTTCTTCCCTTGAGGGTATGGGGCAGAATCCCTCTGGAATGAGGGTCTTCAGACCTACTGTTCCAACAGGTAGATCAGAGAATTTTTTTGTGTGTGTGATGCTGGGAATTGATTCCAAGACCTCAAGCATGCTAAGCAAGCACTTTACCTAGAAACAGGCCCCAGAGCATACCTTTATGGCCAGCTAAAGGCAGAGGAAGATTAAAGGAAGTTAGAAGCAATGAAGAATAGACATAAACTAAAGAATAGATGTTGCATGAAACATCTGTTCTCTCATTTGGTGCTTTCACTAAATACCTATATATTAAACAATCTAGACAAAAACCTACCATAGTAGCCACCAAGAATAAAACCTCCAGAATGCTGTGAGACCCCAAATGCTCACTCTCACCTCCAGCAGTCTCTACTCTCATCCTAAAGCCCCTGGCTTCTTGGCATCTAGCAGTAGGCCCTGATTTGGGGAACATATATGCAGGGCAGGGAAGGGTCACCAGAGTGCCTAACTTTCTTCAGCAAATCTCTGGTCCAAGCAAAGGGAATCGAGGGCTGGAGAACAGGAAAAAAAAAAAACAGTTTTGGGGGTTGTTCTTTGCTGTACCAGAACTGCAAAACTGCACTGCCGTCATGGCCCTACAGGAGCAAAAGTTGTACTGGCTGAGTAGGTCAACAGAGGAATCCTGGGAATCCAAACAGAGGCATACACCTGTTTTAGTGAGCTGTTTTGCTGCTGTGACTAAATGATCTGACCCACACACTTGTAGGAGAGAAAAGACTTATTTGAGGGCTCAGTTTCAGAGATCTTAATCCATAGAAGGCTGCCTCCATTTCTTAGGACTTCAGGTTAGGCAGAACATCATGGCGGGCGAGGGTGGTGGAAGAAAGCAGCTCACATCATGGTAATCAGGAAGCAGAGAGAAAGAGAATCTCCACTCTCCAGATACATACAACACAGCCATGCCCCAATTCCCACCTCCCCCAGCCATACCCTACTACTTCAATTAATCTCATCTGGGATTAATTCACTGATTGGGTTAAGACTTATACCACCCAATCATTTCTCTTCTGAATCTTCCTGCGTTGTCTCACATGTGAAAATTTGGGGTACACCTCACACCCAAACCATAACAACACCCAAGGCCATTTTCTAAGAAAAGTCTCTTGCTGTCTACAGGGTGACACCTACAGACCAAGTTCTATTCTTTATGGCACAGTTTCCATCACCCATACTTGTCTTCATCAACAGCAAAAATAAATAACTGCTCTCTCCCAGAGGGGCAATAGCAACTCTTTGTGGTCTAATGGAGACCCAGAATGTGCTAGAAGGCCTCAGTCCCAAGTCCCTGAGTCAGTCGTCTTCATTGTCCTCTGATTCTTCTGAGGACTCAGATGCACTTCCTGGCAAGTCATCTCCCATCTGCTAAAAACTTCCTAAACTGTGCATCCACATGTATTTGATGGTCATATCCAAAAAGCTTCAGGACAAGGACCTACTCTGGGGTCAGCACATCCCCTTCCATGCACACCTCATATTTGGAAAGCAGGGTCACCACATCTCTCTTGAGGGCAGTGGGCAGTCCTAGCTGCCTCAGCTTTGGCTCCATGGAGTGGGGGAACTGCTCCTGGGACCCTGGATCCAGGTTCACAGTGAAAGTTGCTTTGTTACCAGCTCAGGCAAAGTCCATTTCTATGTATTTTGTGAATCACTCATTCACCTCCTTCTTTGTGTGGGTCATAAAAAGGAAACCAACTTCACCCCTCAATTTCTTGCTGACATGGTACAGATTATCTTTGTACTCATCAGATGGACTTCAACCCAAGGCCACTACCTTCACCTTGCTTTTGCCAAAGAACATCCTACTGTGTTTTCAGGCATTCCTGATGTGCTTCAGCTTGCTGTTCCTCATGTTCACCACAGAGAAAATGAAGACGTATTTGTATGTGTCCACACATTTCTGAAGCTCTTCTATCAGGTTCTGTTTCAGTTCCAAGCCTTTCTTGGTGGTTTGGTTAAGGAAACTTTCCAGTCGCACTTGGATTTCGGCATCTCGCCCTTGGAATAATTTTTAAAGTGAAGAAAAATATTTTTATTTAGTAAGAAGACCTTTCTTGTGACTTAGAAGGAAACTCTTCATATACTAAAGTAACAAATAGGAATATGGCAGAATGATTCTTACCTTTTTACTTTTAGAATGTAAGTAAACTAAAAATCTTTGATAGTAAATTTCAGAATTAGGTTACCTGTCTTAACAAAGTATTTGATTCTACCAATATGATTAATCAATATTTCTTTATTGATAGTATTGTGAATGGTTAAAAAACAACTGGCAATTTATTTGTCAAATATGTACATTTTAAAATTTTTTAAAAAATGTGTTTACAATAAGCCCTTCACATTTAGAAGAGATGTGACCATATAATTGATTATTTTATTGCCTTTTTAATGTCTAATATTTTCCCATAATGTTTAATAGAGTATGGCTATTTTTTTTTTAATTTTAAAGAAAACCTTATTGCCCAGGGCAATTAAAGTAGCCATGCACATGTTTTTCCAAATAATTGATTATTATTATAAATATCAAATAAAGTATTTTCATAATTTGCTTATGTTCATGTTTTCTTGATCAATTCTTCACCTTTCCTTCCCAAATTTTGCATGCCACCCTTGAGGCAATCATGTATTTTTGAACACTTCAGCCAAAGGACCAGAATATTCATTGACAGCTACTTATATGTTTGTTATGTGCAACTGTGGTCATCGTAATTCTTTTAGTCAAATTATTTAATGTTACATTTAATTTGCTAGCATTAGCATTGTTAAAAATATATATGTCAATAAGTAGTGTCTTCTGCTTTGGCCATACTTTTTGAAAAGATTCAGTGGTACATTTTGAATGTTGAAACTTCCATAATTTATTTTATTTGCCTTAGTATGAGAAATGGCAAGAGAAAATTGTGAAGACATATTTTCCTCCCTCTTGAAATCCTATTGAAATGTTAGTAAAGATATAATAGAAAAACAGCACTGAAAGAAACATGCATTGGAATACTCCTGAAAGATAGAAGGTAGAGAGGCTCAGAAATGAGGATACCAAAGGCATGAAAACTACACTCTGTAATACACAAGAGGAAGTGGCTATAGTAGTAAGAGCCATTCTCTGAAACAATGCCAGTTTCACAGACAAAACAGTAAAGAATGAAGTAGGCAGTGGGGTAGCCATCAGGGATAGAAGGAACCAC
Organism: Sciurus vulgaris; assembly: GCF_902686455.1. Lineage (NCBI taxonomy): Eukaryota > Metazoa > Chordata > Mammalia > Rodentia > Sciuridae > Sciurus > Sciurus vulgaris. The sequence goes on from NC_136466.1 coordinate 92,074,412, forward strand.
AATAATGTTTTTGAGCAGCTGTTCAAGTCTGGTTCATTCCTCTCATTATGCTATAGCAGTTGCTTCCTTGAACATCTAAATGATACTGAAAATCTAGATGAGAAGGACACATAGAATAGGTCTTGACCAGAGCAAAAAAACAGAATGAAGCCTAAGTTACTTCTAGACTTCTACAAAGACCTAACAGAGAATAAAGAGGCAGATCTACCCCAAAATTTAAAAAAAAAAAAAAAAATTTTTTTTAATCATTTCACTCTAGGTATTTTCTACCTTTGGTCACTTATGCAAGTCATCACCTATATGCTTGCTCTGTTCACAAATTCTAAAGAGCAACCTGCACATAGAAACACACCATTCATTCATTCAGTATCTGAATCAATCCTTTTGCTCTGGAGGGAGAGACCATTGGGGTATAAAACACCCCTTACAGAAGACCTTTGCTAGTGTAGGAGTGAAGAGAATTTCTTCCCTGCTGTAATTTTGAGTCTTTAAATTTAGTGAAATAAACAGACAAAAGATGATTGACAAGAGTGAAAGCTCAGAAATTTATTAGTGTGCTCAGAGGCATCACAGGAGGGTGAGTGCTAAACAATCCAATGAGGTTCAAATGTGTATATATTCTTCATGGGGAAAAGGGATATGGAGAAATCTGAGCAATTTTAAGCGACATTAAGTGATTTTTAGGGGAAATTAGACTGAAAAGTAGACAATAGCTTGTAAGTGGTTCTCTTGGGAAATAGAGTGGGACCAAAGACAAACAATAGTCTGTGGCAAAGTCTGTCTGGGATAGTAAAGAAACTCAAGGAAAATTTTGCCTTCTTCATATATAAGTATGCCCAGGGGATAAGACTTTAAAAGTCTAAGACTGGTCAGGTATGATGGTATACCCCTATAATCCCCAGGAATAGGGAGTTTGAGGCAAAAGGATCACAATTTAAGGCTAGCCTTAGCAACTTAGCAAGACTATCTCAAAATTTCAAAAAAAGACTGGAGATGTAGCTCAGTGATAAAGCTCCCTGGAGTTCAATCTCCAGTACCAGGCCCCCGCAGATTTTTTTTTATTAAAAACAAAATCCTGAGGCTTAATTTCCAGTTCAGTATGTTGACAGGAATGGAGGGAAGTTGTTGAGTTCTAGCTTCATCCAGCTTTGTTTACAGTGGTCTCTGGATTTTATGATTTCCTCTGTAGCTCTTGGTTATAGTGAGAAGCTATAGGATGCTTAAGCACCCTCTAAGGGCTGATACGTTGTTCAGCTTTCAAACCACAGAGAAGTGTGAAAATTGGGTCACACCTCATGAAATTTAAATAACAAAGCACTCTACCTGATTTAATAGTATTCTAGTTTGCCTCCATGCCTATAAATGGAAACTATTATTTTTTGTTTAGTGACACAACTTTTACTATTGCAATTTGAGGTAGATTTCTTTATTTTCTTTCTATTTTGAGGAAACTGACATGTCTTATTGCTTATTTTTGTTCCTCAGAATGGACTGGGTAGATGAATATTCCCATAATTCTTTTGACCTACAATGCTTATTAAACTCATTTCCTGGAGACTTGGAGTTTAAGCAGATCTTCAGTGACATTGATGAACAGATAGAACAAAACGCTACAAGGTAAATATTGCTAATTTTTTTAAAGTCGTTTCATATTTTGTTTACGTAAAATTTACCTAGTCTCTGGTTTTAATGTTTTTGTTCTTAAATAATTTGAGGTTTGAATTATTACTTTCTTGAAAAATATTGATTATGCTCCCCTTCTTAAAATTTAACACAATTATCTTTATCTGATTAGTACTTTCAATAAGACTAGAAAATATAAGCACTGTTTTCAAATAGACAAATTAGAGTTTATTAAACTACTATTAAAGGTTTCTTAGAGTTTTAAATATTAATGTCCTGGATTGTCATTAATGTTTAGAGTTAAGCATTCTTACTTGAAAGATAATCACAGTAATTACATTTTATAATTAAGGTATTTAAATGGTAGTAAAAGGCCACAATCACTAAGTTACTGAAAACAGAACATCAAAAATGTTATTTGCATAATATTGGTCATTTTGCACAAAGTTTGTCTTTTAAGTCTCCTCATCTAAAGGAGAGGGACTCCTCCCCAAATACTGGGGGGAGCAGGGATAACAAAGTAGTTTCCTACAAATAGAACTTACCCTTTAATCAGGCAATTCACTCATTTGAATCCTTCTGGTTATAAGTTCTAATTCACCACATGTGGGTTGCTACAAATGTGCAAATCATAATAAAAATTTCTACTGTGCAACGATACATACATAGCATTTTCTTTTTGAAATTTCAGGTATCATATAATTGGTTCAAAAAAAATAAGTAAAACAAGTGAAATGTTCCTAATGTATTTTTTCTCATGTTTACATGATAATGCAGTTAATTCTTCATCACCATAATGATACATTTAAATAAATTGAAAAGATAGCATATTGTTGGGGAGTTATAATTAGAAACAAAATCTTCTCTTTTCTCAGAATTCCTGCCCATGAAATCAGTAGAGAAAGAAAGATTTTTATTGTTGATAAAGCATTAAAAAGAATATGATGTACATTACAGGCAATCCACCAATAGATTTCAAAGACAGAAAGAAATCTCACCACCTTATGTAGCCAGGTAGATACAGATTGTGTACCCACATGTTGCCAAGTTAAACATCACTAATCTTTAAGGAAAAAGACTTGACAACACTATTTTTTTTTTTTTTCACACATAGTAAATGTACTGTGGGAGTTAGGGAAACTACCTGTGTTAGCTGATGGACTTTATCTGGAAGAGAAATGTACTTTCAATATCTTCATTCCAGATGATAACTTTGTAAATTGAAGCAAGGTATGCACCGAAGTTAGATTCCTACCTCTTCCACAGGAACTGGGAACTGTCTATCTCCTTTGATACTTGGGTTTCAAAAACATGACTCCCAGGTTCTTGAGAAGGACACTCTGGGTCCTGAAGCTGACAAAAAGCACATATAGTCTTCTAAGGAATACATGTCCAAAAAGTAAACAACTACTTAGGATTAAATTTTCTAAGGCACATGATTCAAGAAAAAGGAGAGGAGGAAATCTTTTTCTGAATTTCAGCAGAAAGAATTAAAATTTTTAACTTTATAATATAAACATATACAATGAATAATTTTAAAGGTAGCATGTATATATGACTTAACCATACTGCTGAGAGTGTATACTTGAAATAACATATAAATATAAAATAACTATGTAAAACCTTAGTGTAAATATGCACTCATGTAATTTTTATTCTACATATTTATATATTGCATGATGGAATTTCTAACATAAAAGAACTTAGAAATGAAAATAGTGTTCACTTAAATAGTTTAACAAGTAATTTATCTAAATTTCACAGATGGTTATATTTTTTAAAAAGAATAATTATTTTAAGGATACATTGCTCCCTTCACAATGGCATTCAGGATCCATCAAGACAAGCAAGCTACCAAACTGATGTTTTGGCTATAGATTGCTTTGTTTTTATTTGGTAAGCCATCTGTACTTAATTTTCTGCCCTACTTGGTCAATAAAAAAAATCACACTTAAAAGTAGAACAGTGATTAAAGTATTATATTTTACATCCATAAATTCCTTTTTTAGGTTGAAATTCAGATGTTAGTATAAAAAAGAAATTGTAATATGGAATATAAGGATATAATTTTAAATTTAAAATATTTTATTGCTCATATATTAAAACAAACCTAGAGCAGAACCACCTCAAGTGACCATTGATCTTCACAAGGGATAAAGTAAGAGAATAGCTGTATGTGCTGTATGCTACATTTAGAATCAAGTCTATTTTTCATCAAATTCAATTATGTTTTTATTATACTCTAGAGAATAAACATAATAGTATAGGGTGTATATATTTTTAAAAATAAAATACTGAATAATAACTATGGTTCTAAAGAGTGTAAATCATTTATGCACTCATTTATTGCCTTCTAACAGAATAGCTTTTAGAAAATTGTGTGTCATGACGAATCAGTTATGCCACACTTACGCTACAGCAGTTGAATTACCCTTGGCATTTTTGTATTTTAACAGTTCTGTTTATCTCCCAGTGGTGTACATTGAATAAGTAATGAACATCTGTAGGATATGGGTTTTCCCCAATACTTTAAAAGAAAAAATATTAGCAATACATTTTTAAATAGAGTATTTTTTCTTACACTTGAATTTTTAAAGCTGTATTTCTTAAAATGACCCTGACATCTTAAGTGTGAATTCCTTCCCTCTTCTTAATATCATCAAATTTTATGAGCCATGGGGGTTCTCACTTCCCCAAAGCAGTGATTCACCAGAATGGACTAGTGTGCGCAGAGGTCACTGAACCTTCACCTGCCCTCAGGAGAGGCAGTCATTCTCTCAAGCCATTTTCACTTTTATACACTGGTTTCCACTCAAGTCAGGGCTGGGTGACTCCTAGTTGTGATGGTCAAAATCAGTGACAATGTATCATTTACTTTGAACACATATCAAAATTGATAATAAGAGGGTTAATAACCTGCCATGGAAGAATGCTATAAATGTTTTACCCACAGAGTCAGTTAACTAACTGAAAACAGCACTGAAACATTTTTTGAACTGACTAGACCTTATTAGTTTAATAAGATATTGAGATATAGAAGTTCTCTTGGCCTCACAATATGACAGAATGTTTTTGTCCTCTTAATGTTTAGTTGAATATATATTATTGTATCATTTTTATAACTGCACCTTTGTAATTTTTTATTTATTTATTGATATATTTTGTGGTTATGGGGTTTGAACCTAGGACCTGGTACATACTAGGCAAGCAGTCTACCACTGAGCTACATCCCCAGCCCTGAATGTAGCATTTTATTTTATTTTTTATATTATTGTATCTTAAGATTCACTTTTACTCTCTTATTTTCTAATTATAAACAACCTCAGTGTGTACCTTATTGATGTAAGATGTCTACATCTTATGGATGTAAGATGTCTACATTTTTTATAATCTAAAGAATAATCAGGAAGTGCTACCAGCTTCAATTCTATTGGTTTTAATTCAGCAGTGAGGGGAGGAAGGATATCATGAGAGAATATTAGATAAAGATTTCTATAAATTTAAACTTTTTTTTGACATTTTGTTTTATATTTTGCATCCCCCATGAAAGGACACTTTATACACATTTTGTAGCACTGTTAGCCAACCTAACAAAATTAACAATAACTGAGACTGGGGTTGTGACTCAGTGATAGAGCGCTTGCCTAGCATGTGTGAGGCATTGGGTTCAATTTTTAGCAACACATAAAATAAATAAATAAAATAAAGGTCCATCGACAACTAAAAAAAATTTTAGAAAAATTAACTCTTTTTTGTTGTTAATTGGATCTCTTGATGCTGTTTTTAGTTATATATGGCAGTAAAATGCACTTTGTTATATCATATATAATGAATTATAATTTCTCATTCTTCTGGTTATACATTATGTAGAATCCCACTGGTCTTATAGTTATATATGTACATAGGGTAATAATGTCTGATTCATTCTACTATCCTTCCTACTCCTACCCCTCCCCTCCCTTCACTCACCTCTACCAAATCTAAAGTAACTCTTTTCTTCCCTAGCCCCCACCGACACTATTGTGAATTAGCATCTGCATATTAGAGAAAACATTTGGCCTTTGGTTTTTGGGGATTGGCTTATTTTGCTTAGCGTGATATTCTCCAGCTCCATCCATTTACCAGCAAATGCCCTAACTTCATTCTTCTTTAAGGCTGAGTAATATTCCATCACATATATATGACACTTTTTTAAATCTATTCATCTGTTGAAGGGCACCTAGGTTGGTTCCATAATTTGGCTGTTGTGAATTGAGCTGCTACACACATTGATGTGGCTGCATCACTGTAATATGCTGATTTTAAGTTCTCAGTTGTGTATAAACTGAGAGATAGCTGAGTCAAATGGTGGTTTCATTCCATGTTTTCTGAGGAATCTATACTGCTGTCCATAATGGTTGCACCAGTTTGCATTCCCACCAGCAATGTACCTTTTTCTCCACATCCTTGCCAACATTTATTGTTGTTTGTATTCTTGATAATTGCCATTCTGAATGGGGTGAATGAGTTTTGATCTGCATTTCTGTAATTGCTAAAGATGTTGAACATTTTTCATATATTTGTTGATCAATTGTATTTCTTCTTCAATAGAATAAAAAATAGAAGCTACTGTAACACCTGGAGACTAAATAATATGCTATTGAATGTTGAATAAATAACAGAAGAAATCAGAGATGAAATTAAAAAAATACTTAGAGGTAAATAAGAATAGTGATACAACATATCAAAATCTCTGGGACTCCTTGAAGGCAGTGCTAAGAGGAAAGTTCATTGCTTTGAGCTCATTCATTGAAAGAATAAAAAGTCAATAAATAAACGACCCAAAAATACAACTCAAAGCCCTAGAAAAAGAAGAACAAATCAATACCAAGAACAGAAGACAGGAAATAATTAAAATCAGAGCTGAAATCAATGAAATTGAAACAAAAGAAACAATTGAAAAAATTGACAAAACAAAAAGTCGGTTATTTGAAAAAAATAAATAAAATTGATAAACCCCTAGCCACACTAAGAGAAAAAGAGAGAAAACTCAAATTACTAAAATATGTGATGAAAGAGGAAATAATCATGTTTATTAATGAGAGGACACATGTCTATTTATTATACTTATTTTTCATATAATGCTTTTATTTTTTGAGCTTTTATATGAAAATTTTAGTGTTTTCCACATGGTGGATAAAGTTAAATTTCCTGTGTTTGTACCTTATTTGGGGGTTTCTTTATTCTGTACACCATCTAACAGAATCCCTACCTCTTCTCCCATCCTACTGAGCAGGACATGGCTACATGGAAAGAAAACAGAAAGGGACCACTTTCCTCATCTATAATTGAACCCAGAGTAAGATCTCAAACAGTGCTGGATCTTCACAGCATTTTTGTCCTCCTCAGGCAGACAGCGTCCTGGGCCTCAGCTACTAGGTACCCTAAACTTTCCCTGGCCCACTTCATAAATAAAAGTATAGGTTTTATTTTTAAGTACAGTAGTCATAAAGCATAAAGACAATAGAGAATGTTTTGAGGATATTCCTAAAGATTAGCATTGTAATTGCCTTTCCTTGGGAAATAAAGTGTTCAGTCCTACATGCTTTTAAACTGTTTTGATAGCAAAAGTACAAATATTATATTGAAAATCCAGACCCAATAATAGTTGGGCCACCGTTTCCCAGAGAAATAATGAACCAGTTGGAAATAAACCCCAACTCCTGAGGTAACAATTTTTGGGCCTGTAAGACCTGTCCCACACCTGAGAACAAGAACAAGAAAGGAAACACCACCATAGGACTGAACTCCAGTAACAGACATGACCACTGTTAGCTGGCCTATCTTTCCTGTTGGGTAAGTGATTGAAATTAAACTCAATTCTGCCTATCATTCTTGGAAAAGAACTTTGTCTAGAACTCAACAAAGTCAGTACCTTGTCTTAAAGAGTGTCAAGACCATTGCTAATCACAATCCTAATCCTAGGCTGTAATGACTAAGAATATCCTTCCTACTTTATTTTAAAGACTTTTCTTTAGTTTCTGCTTTGAAGACTTTATTTACCTAAAACAGTTATAAAATAGTCTTGCCAAAACCGTGTTGCCTAAAACAGTCCTGGCACATAGTAGGCTAGACGATAATCAGTAAATATGTGTTAGGTATGCTTTTTAGGCTTCTATTGTGTTTGCTTTATTTTAAATTAGACTAAAGTTGGGTGAGTAGAGCATGGTAAAAGAAGCTGTGTCCAAATGATAGTTTTCTTTAAGTATTTTTATATTGTAATAGTAATTATCCCATAAAATTTCCAGTAGTAGAGAGGGGCAAATATGAAAAAGTATTCCTACTCCTCTGATCCTTCTAGTCTTGTTATGAATCTGCCCTGATTAATTTTTATATAATTTTCCAGAAATATTCTATACATATACATGTATGCCCACAAAAGTACATTTCAGGACTGGGGATATAGCTCAGTTGGTAGAGTGTTTGCCTATCAAGCACAAGGCCCTGGGTTCAATCCCCAGCACCACAAAACAGATAAGTACATTTCAGAGGGATTTCTCATAAATAGGTATGTGTTGTTTTTATGTGGGTGTGTACATGCATGCATGTATGTGTTTACTTAATGTATTTCAAAAATCTCTTCTTACAGTTCTGCCTCATTCTTTTAAATTTTACTTGTATGTGTATGGAAGTAATAACTTTTATTAAACCAGTTCTTTCTTGATGAGCATTTCCATTGTTTTCATTTTGCTACTGTTAATACACACACGAAGGATATGTCCTTCCATCTTTATGAGAGTTATCTGTGAGACAGTTTCTTAGAAATTATGCAGTTAGCTATGTAAAATTTTTCTCCAGCAGTGCTACAAATGACTTCTCTCCAGTGGGCAGCATATAACATGTATGCTGTATGCCTTCCATTCTCATGCCCCAGCCATAGGTGTTATTAAAACCCTTAGTTTCTTTTTTGTTTTGTTTTGCTTTTTGGTACTAGGGTAGAACCCAGGTGTGCTTTTCCACTGAGCTACATCCCTAGTTTTTCTTTTTTTAGACAGGGTCTTGCCAAGTTGCTGAGACTGACCTCAAACTTGCAATCCTCTTACTTCAACCTCCTGAGTCACTGGAATTACAGGTGTGCACTACCACATCCAGCTTAAAACCCTTAGTATCTAACATCTAGTCTAATTTATTACCTGGCTGTATGACTGAACTCATCAGTAGAGATACAGATTTATACCAGATATGGCTCTAAATCTCTTTTGATTCTCATCCTTACATAATGTTCTCTATTTCTCCCCCTCCATCCCCCCCCACCCCACCCCCGTCTCTTAGGCAGAGAATCAATGGGATTGGCATAGAGTAAGTGCTGGTCCAGATTCCCCACTTTTCTCCCCCTGATTTTAGTTTGTATAGTTTCCTTGAGTCTTATGCTAAAATTATAGGAGCAAGTTTCATAGATTAAAAGGACACTTACTTATGATTGCTTCTAATGAGTATTGAACTATCACGTTTTTATAGATCTATGGAACACTTCTGTAAATTTTTCTTTATGTAGTTAACATAGCTCTGTGCCTCTTCCATCTTGTTTCTGCCTCTACAGTTTATGAAAAATGATACAAGTCAGATATAAATTTAGGAGGCAGAGATTTAAAACTGTGTACCAACATAAATATAATAACAGGCTCACTCTTTTTAGTACCAGCAAATTCTGTTACAACACTGCCATTGACTAAAATTGGGCCTCGGACAGGGATGAATGGGGAGGAGTAGATATTTCACAATTGTCTAATTTCTTTTAAAGCATTTTAAGATTTTTTAGGTTGACATCCTACACTTAGCATGATTATCTCCAATTTCATCCATTTGCCTGCAAATGCCGTAATTTTATCATTCTTCATGGCGGAGTAATATTCCATTGTATATATATGCTACACTTTCTTTATCCATTCATCAACTGAAGGGCATCTAGGTTGATTCCACAATCTGGCTATGGTGAATTGAGCAGCTATGAACATTGATGTGGCTGTATCTCTGTAGTATGCTGATTTTAAGTCCTTTGGGTATAGGCCAAGGAGTGGGATAGCTGGGTCAAATGGTGGTTCCATTCCAAGCTTTCTGAGGAATCTCCATGCTGCTTTCAAGAGTGGCTGCACTAATTTGCAATCCCAACAGCAATGTTTGAGTGTACCTTTTTCCCCACATCCTCGCCAACACCTATTGTTGCTTGTGTTCTTGATAATCGCCATTCTCATTGGGGTGAGATGAAATCTTAGGGTAGTTTTGATTTGCATTTCTCTTATTACTAGAGATATTGAACATTTTTTCATATATCTGTTTGCTTGTACATCTTCTTCTGTGAAGTGTCTGTTCATTTCCTTAGCCCATTTGTTGATAGGATTATTTGTATTCTTGGTGTAGAGTTTTTTGAGTTCTTTATAGATTCTGGAAATTAGCTCTCTCTCTGAAGTATGAGTGGCAAAGATATTCTCCCACTCTGTAGGCTCTCTCTTCACATTACTGATAGTTTCCTTTGCTGAGAGAAAGCTTTTTAGTTTGAATCTATCCCAGTGGTTGATTCTTGCTTTTATTTCTTGTGCTATGGGAGTCCTGTTAAGGAAGTCTGATCCTAAGACGACAAGTTGAATGTTTGGACCTACTTTTTGTTCTATAAGATGCAGGGCCTCTGGTCTGATTCCGAGGTCCTTGGTCCATTTTGAGTTGAGTTTTGTGCAGGGTGAGAGATAGGGGTTTAATTTCATTCTGTTGCATATGGATTTCCAGTTTTCTGAGCACCATTTGTTGAAGAGGCTATCTTTTCTCCATTGAATATTTTTGGCCCCTTTGTCTAGTATGAGAAAATTGTATTTATTTGGGTTTGTGTCCATATCCTCTATTCTGTACCATTGATCTACCTGTCTATTTTGGTACCAATACCATGCCGTTTTTGTTACTATTGCTTTGTAATAAAGTTGAAGATCTGTTATTGCGATATCCCCTGCTTCACTCTTTCTACTGAGGATTGCTTTAGCTATTCTGGGTTTTTTATTCTTCCAGATGAATTTCATAATTGCTTGCTCTATTTCTGTAAGATATGTCATTGGGATTTTAATTGGAATTGCATTGAATCTGTATAGCACTTTTGGTAGTATGGCCATTTTGACAATACTAATTCTGCCTATCCAAGTACATGGGAGATCTTTCCATCTACTAAGGTTTTCTTTAATTTCTTTCTTTAGTGTTCTGTCGTTCTCATTGTAGAGGTCTTTCACCTCTTTTGTGAGATTGATTCCCAAGTATTTTATTTTTTTTGAGGCTATTGTGAATGGGGTAGTTTTCCTAATTTCTCTTTCTCAAGATTCATCACTTATGTATAAAAATGCATTGGATTTATGAGCATTGATCTTGTAACCTGCTACTTTACTGTATTCACTTATGAGTTCTAAGAGTTTTCTAGTGGAATTTCCAGGTTCCTCTAAATATATAATCATGTCATCAGTGAACAGGGATAGTTTGAGTTCTTCTTTTCCAATTCATATCCCTTTAATTTCTTTGGTTTGTCTCATTGCTCTGGCTAGAGTCTCAAGAACGATGTTGAATAGAAGTGGTGAAAGAGGGCATCCCTGCCTTGTTCCAGTTTTTAGGGGGAATGCTTTCAGTTTTTCACCATTTAGAATGATACTGGCCATGGGCTTAGCGTAGATGGCGTTTACAATGTTAAGGAATGTTCCCACTACCCCAATTTTTTCTAGTGTTTTGAGCATGAAGGGATGCTGTATTTTATCGAATGCTTTTTCTGCATCTATTGAAATAATCATGTGATTCTTAACTTTTAGTCTGTTGATATGGTGAATGACATTTATTGATTTCCGGATGTTGAACCAACCTTGCATCCCTGGGATGAAACCCACTTGATCATGGTGCACTATCTTTTTAATATGTTTTTGTATGCGATTTGCTAAAATTTTGTTGAGAATTTTTGTGTCGATGTTCATTAAGGATATTGGTCTGAAATTTTCTTTCCTCGATATGTCTCTGTCTGGTTTAGGTATCAGGGTGATATTGGCTTCATAGAATGAGTGTGGGAGGGTTCCCTCCTCTTCTATTTCATGGAATACTTTGAGGAGTATTGGAATGAGGTCTTCTTTAAAGGTTTTGTAGAACTCGGCTGAGAACCCATCTGGTCCCGGACTTTTCTTTGTTGGTAGGCTTTTGATGACCTCTTCTATTTCATTGCTTGAAATTGATTTATTTAAGTTGTGTATGTCCTCCTCGTTCAGTTTAGGTGATTCATGTGTCTCTAGAAACTTGTTGATGTCTTCGAGGTTTTCTGTTTTGTTGGAGTATAGATTTTCAAAATAGCTTCTAATTATGTTTTGTATTTCACTCGAGTGATTTGTATTTCACTGTTGTGATATTTCCTTGTTCATTCCGAATTTTAGTAATTTGAGTTTTCTCCCTCTTTCTCTTTGTTAGTGTGGCTAAGGGTTTATCAATTTTGCTTATTTTTTCAAAGAACCAACTATTTATTTTGTTATTTTTCTGATTGTTTCTCTTGTTTCAATTTCGTTGATTTCGGCTCTGATTTTAACTATTTCCTGTCTTCTACTACTTTTGGTGTTGGTCTGCTCTTCTTTTTCTAGGGCTTTGAGCTGTAGTGTTAAGTCGTTTATTTGTTGATTTCTACTTCTTTTGTTGAATGCGCCCCATGAAATAAATCTTCCTCTAAGTACTGCTTTCATAGTGTCCCAGAGGTTTTGATATGATGTGTCTTTGTCCTTGTTTACTTCTAAGAATTTTTTTATTTCCTTCCTGATGTCTTCTGTTATCCATTCATCATATAATAGTGTATTATTTAATCTCCAGGTATTGGAGAAGTTTCTGTTTTTTATTCTGTCATCTATTTCTAATTTCAATCCATTATGATCTGATAGAGTACAAGGTAGTATCTCTATCTTCTTGTATTTGCTAACAGTAGCTTGGTGGCATAAAACGTGGTCTATTTTAGAGAAGGATCCATGTGCTGCTGAGAAGAAAGTGTATTCGTTCTTTGTTGGATGGTATATTCTATGTAAGTCAGTTAAGTCTAAATTGTTGATTGTGTTATTGAGATCTATAGTTTCTTTATTCAATTTTTGTTTGGACCATCTATCCAGCGGTGAGAGAGGTGTGTTAAAATCGCCTAGTATTATTGTGTTGTTGTCTGTTTGATTTCTGGAATTGAGAAGGAATGTTTGATGTACATGATGAGCCAATGTTCGGCGCATAGATATTTATGATTGTTATGTCTTGCTGATTTATGCTTCCCTTAAGCAGTATGTGATGTCCTTCTTTATCCCTTCTGACTGGTTTTGGCTTGAAGTCCACATTATCTGAAATGAGGATGGATACTCCAGCTTTTTTGCTGTGTCCGTGTGCATGGTATGTTTTTCCCATCCTTTCACCTTTAGTCTATGGGTATCTCTTTCTATGAGATGAGTCTCTTGCAGGCAGCATATTGTTGGATTTTTCTTTTTTATCCAATCTACCAGTCTATGTCTTTTGATTGATGAGTTCAGGCCATTAATATTCAGGGTTATTATTGTGATATGATTTGTATTCCCAGTCATTTGACTCATTATTGTTTTTTGACATGATTTGGTTTCTGCTTTATTTAGCTATTCCTTTAGGCTAGTTCCTCCCATTGCTGATTTGCATCGTTGTTTTTCATCTCTTCCTCATGGAATATTTTGCTGAGAATGTTCTGTAATGCCGGCTTTCTTTTTGTGAATTCCTTTAGCTTTGTTTATCATGGAAGGATCTTATTTCGTCGTCAAATCTGAAAGTAAGTTTTGCTGGGTTTAAGATTCTTGATTGGCATCCGTTTTCTTTCAGGGCTTGGTAAATGTTGTTCCAGACCCTTCTAGCTTTTAGGGTCTGGACTTAAAAATCTGCTGATATTCTTATTGGTTTCCCCCTGAATGTAATTTGATTCTTTTCTCTCGCGGCCATTAAAATTCTGTCTTTATTTTGTGTGTTAGGTATTTTCATAATAATGTGCCTTGGTGTGGGCCTGATGTAATTTTGTATATTTGGAGTCCTATAAGCCTCTTGTATTTGGTTTTCCATTTCATCAGATTTGGGTAATTTTCTGATAATATTTCATTGAATAGATTGTTCATTCCTTTGGTTTGTTTCTGTAAGCCTTCCTCAGTCCCAATAATTCTTAAATTTGGCCTTTTCATGATATCCCATAATTCTTGGAGATTCTGTTCATGATTTCTTTCCATCTTCTCTGTTTGGTCAACTTTGTTTTCAAGATTAAATATTTTGTCTTCAGTATCTGAGGTTCTATCTTCCACGTGTTCTATCCTATTGGTTATGCTTTCTATGGAGTTTTTAACTTGGTTTATTGTTTCCTTCATTTCAAGGATTTCTGTTTGTTTTTTTTTCAGTATCTCTAACTCTTTATTGAAATGATATCTTGCTTCCTGTATTTGCTCTTTTAACTGTTGATTGGTGTGATCATTTAATGCCTGCATTCGCTCTTTCATCTCCTCGTTTGCTTCCCTGATTGTTTTAATTATGTGCATTCTGAACTCCCTTTCTGACATTTCTTCTGCTGTACTGTCATTGGGTTTTATTGATATAGTATCTAGGTTTGTTTGGGACATTTTCTTCCCTGTTTTCTCATATTGGTCAGATGTCAGTGGGACTCTGTGATATTACAGATTTCCTCTATTGGCTTATAATGTCCCTGTAGATTTCCAGTGTATCACCTCGCAGCATTCAGTAGCCTGAAGTCTTGGAGTAACTTGATAATGCAGTGCTTCTGAAGGAAGCTGCCCATAGCCCGGTTATGGTTCCAGGGCTTGGAGCTGGCTCTGTGCGGAAAGGCTCTCACTGTGGAGCCTGCTCCGAGAAGCTGGCCGTGTGGGAGGAGCCCACCACTGGAGTGCCCAGGGCTGCCTGGGGAAGACTCTAGCTGCCCTGCCCTACTCTGATAGGCCACCCCTATCCGGTCCTGTCACCCAGGCCTAGCTTCACCAGGTGGGGGAAACTCACCCCATGGCTCTATTTTAGTCCGAGTCTCTCAATGCCTCCCCTTCTTGAATCCTGGGTTCTGGAGCAACTGGAGATGCAGTCACCCTCTAGTCTGCCATAGGGATCACCCCGTGGAAAAAGCCTGCGGCCGGAGGGAGCAGGGCTGCCTGGAGAGGTCTCTGGCTGCCCTGCCCTGGTCCCAGAGGCTGCTTGCAGGTCAGAGCTCTCTGCTGGCTCAGGGACTTATGGGTGGCTCTGTGTAGAAAGGCTCTCACTGGGCAGTCTGTTCCGAGAAGCTAGCCTTGAAAGACACCTCCCGCCGGAGGGAGCTGGGCTGCTTGGGGAAGTCCCTGGCTGCCCTGTCCTGGTCCCTGAAGCTGCCTGCAGGCCGGAGCTCTCCGTGCTGGCTCAGGGACTTGGAGCTGGTTCTGTGTAGAAAGGCTGTCACTGGGGGGCCTGCTCCAAGAAGCTGGAGAAGCTGGCCGTGTGGGAGGAGCCCACCGCCGGAGTGCGCAGGGCTGCCTGGGGAAGACTCTAGCTGCCCTGCCCTACTCTGATAAGCTGCCCCTATCCGAGGCTGCTGCCCAGGCCGAGCTTCACCCGGTGGGGGGGACTCACCCCGTGGTTCTATTTTAGTCCGAGTCTCTCAATGCCTCCCCTTCTTGAATCCTGGGTTCTGGAGCCACTGGAGAAGTAGTCACCCTTTGGTCCACCATCTTGGATCGCCCCGTGGGAAGATCCTCTAAATCATAATATTTATTATCTAAATAAATATAGCCTTCATGTGAGACAACAGTGGGGTTAGATGATCAGTACTGAATTCTGGGAAATCAGGTGTCAGTGAATATAAAGTGCAGTGATTCTATAAATTTTCTTAAAGCAGCAGTATTGTTGCATACAATCTCTTCTTCCACAAAGAAAATCCATTTCTATACTTCTCACAGACACATTTAATTGTTCCCTCTTATGTACTCCCTTAGTACATTCTACATACCTTTTATCACATTATAACATATTGTAGTTATTTATTTACAGGTCTGTCTGTCTCACTGGACAGAATTTATTTAGGGATAGGATGATGTCTTATTGACTTAGATCCCTAGTATATATTGCAGTTCCAATCACTCATTTGGTGTTCATTTAATGATTTTCAAATATAATGCCTTCATTCAATAAGCAGTTTTTTCTCCAGTAATCTAAAAGTAAAAGTTAATAAGAAAATTGCCATAGGTTGCCTTTAAAAAAGGAATATTCTAGGGGCTGGGGATGTGACTCAGTGGTAGAGAACTTGTCCAGCGTGTATGAGGCACTGGGTTCAATCCTCAGTACATCATAAAAATAAATATAATAAAATAAAGGTATTTTGTCAATCTACAACTATAATTTTTTAAAAGAATATTCTATATTGAACTTTTAAATTTTTTTGATTGAAAAAGTTTCTCTTTTTTTCTCACCTACATAATTGCTTTATATTTTTCTCTTTCCACAATTTTCATTGGTGCATTACAGTTGTACATAATGATAGAATTTGTTGCTACATATTTGTACATGCACACAGTATAACAGTAAAATTTGGTCAATATCACTCCCCAGCACTTCTTCTCTCCCTCCCTTTTCTCATCCCCTGTGTCTTTCCTCTACTGCTCTTCCTTTGATTTTCGTGAGATCTCTGACCCCCCTCCCCCAACTTTCTTTTTATTTTTCCTTTCTAACTCCACATATGGTAGAAAACATGCAAGCCTTGACCTTGTAAGTTTGGATTATTTCAGTTAATGTAATAGTCTCTGGTTCCATCCATTTTCCTACAAATGACATAATTTCATTTTTCTTTATGATTGACTAAAACTCCATTGTGTATATATACCACATTTTCTTTATCCATTCATCTGTTGATGGATGCATAGGCTGGTTCCATAGTTTAGCTATTGTGAATTATGTTGCTATAAATATGGGTGTGCATATATTACTATAGTGTGATGACTTTAATTCTTTAAGATAAATACTGGGGAGTAGTATACATTAGTCATCTGGTATTCCCTGCCTACTCTTTAGAGGAACCTCCATACTGATTTCCATAATGGTTGTACTAATTTCCAATCTCACCAACAATATAAGTGTTGCTTTTGCTCCACATTCTCTCCATCATTTATTGTTTATATTATTTTTTATATTGTTTATATTCTTGATGACTGCCATTCTGACTGTGTGAGATACAGTCTCACTGTGGTTTTGATTTACATTTCCCTGATTGCTAATAATGTTGAACATTTCATGTATTTCTTGGCCTTTTATGTTTATTATTTTGAGACACGTCTGTTTAATCCATTTGCCTATTTATTAATTGGCCTATTTGAGGTTTTGGTATAAAGATTTTTAGCTCTTTATGTATTCTAGATATTAATCTGTCAGAAGAGTAGTAGCTGTAGGTTATTCCTTCATATTTCTAATTGTTTCCTTTGCTGTGCAGAAGCTTTTTAATTTGATGCTGTCCCCTTTATTAACTTGTCATTGTTTCTTGAGATTTGGAAGTCCTGTTGAGAAAGTTGTTTGCCTGTGCCTAAAAGCTGGAGGGTTGACCCTGCATTTTCTTCTAGAAGTTCATAGTTTCTAGTCTAATTCCAAGTCTTTGATTCATGTTGAGTTGACTTTTTGTTCAGGGTGAGAAATAAGAGTCTAGTTTCATTCTTCCACTTATGGATAACATGTTGTCCCAGTTCCATTTGTTAAAAAGGCTGTCTTTTCTCCAATGTATGTTTTTGGCACCTTTGTCAATGATCAGATGACTGTAGATGTGTAAGTTTGTCTCTGTGTTTTCTATTCTGCATCATTGGTTGGTATGTCTGTTTTTATGCCAGTACCATGTAGTTTTTGTTACTATAGCTCTATAGCATAATTTGAAGTCAGGCATTGTAATGCCTCCAGCATTGCTTTTTTGGCTTAGAATTGCTTTGGCTATTGATTTTATTCTTTCAAACAAATTTTAGGATTCTTTTCTAGTTATCTGAAGAATATCACTTGTATTTTGATGGTGATTGCATTGAAACTGTATAATACTTGTGGTCATATGGCCATTTTAACAATATTAATTCTGCTTATCCATGAACATGGGAGGTCTTCCTGTGGAGCGCCATCTATGGCTAGCAAATAAAACCAGGCTTGGTCAAGCTGGTTTGTCAGACAAGGAAATGCAGCTCTCAGGAACTGACAGTCTTGAGAGATTATTCTAGATGACCTGGAGTATGTGGTTTCTATGTAGTGACTTACCACCAGAATTTGCATGCCTTACATATGCCACATGACCCACTAGAGCAAAATGACTTGCTTAACTCCACCCCATCCTGTTTCTCATGGAAGAAGTTCCTCCCAATCCCCCTTTTACCTGCAAATAAACCAATTGTTTGCTCCTCCATTTTTGTTAGAGCCAGATCCTTTAGCATGGCTCAATCCATCAGGCCCCCTGATTCAAAAGATAATTGTCTCCTGTGGTTTTTTTCTATTAAATAAATTTATTAGCAATTAATGTACAGCCAGCCCATCTCTCCGACAGGAACACTTTCCCTCATCCACAAGGGACATGTGTTAAGATTTCCATCCTCTGAGGTCTTCTTCAATTTCTTTCTTCAGTGTTGTTTAGTTTTCATTGCAGAGGTCCTTCACATACTTGGGTAGATTTGTTCCTAGGATTTTTGTTTGTTTTGTGTTTTAAGGCTATTGTCAACAGAATTGTTTTTTCTGATTTCTTTCTCAACAGATTCATTATTGGTATATAGGAAAGCTATTGAGTTTTGTATATGTCTTTGTCTGAGTGGGATACTGGCCTCAAAGAGGGATTTTTATATGTTGATTTTGTAACCTTTTACATTGCCAGATTTGTTTATTAGCTCTAACAGTCTTTTGGTGAAGTTTTTTGGATCTAAGTAAAGGATCATATCATCAACAGTGATAATTTGACTTCTTCCTCTCCTCTTTTTAGCCCTTTTATTTCCTTGTCTTGCCTAATTCCTCTGGCTAGAATTGCTAGCACTATATTAAACAGGAGTGCGAGAGTAGACATTCTTGTCTTGTTTCAGATTTAAAGGAAATGCTTTTAGTTTTTCCCCATTTACTATGAGGTTGGCTTTGGGGTTTTCATATATAGTGTTTTTCTCTCCCTAGTTTCTTCAATGTTTTCCTCATGAATGGGTGCTTAATTTTGTTGAAAGCCTTCTCTGCATCTATTGAGATGACTAAGTGATTTTGTCCTTAATTCGATTTATGAGATGAAGTACATTTATTGATTTGCATATGTCAAACCATCACTGCATCTCTGGAATAAAACCAACTTGGTCATGAAGTACAGTCTTCTTAATATGTTGTTGAACATGATTTGCTAATATTTTATTAAGAATTTTTGCATCCAAGTTCATCAGGGATATTGGTCTTTATTGTACTTTCCTTGATGTGTCTTTATCTGTATAAGTGTGATACTTGGTTCATAGAAGGAATATGAAAGTGTGCCATCTTTTGTATTTCATGTAATAATTTGAGGAGTATTGGTATTAGTTTTTCTTTAAAGATTTGGTAGAATTCATCTGAATATTCACATTCTGCATTTTAAAAATAGTTTATAAATTGATCTATACACAGTCTCTCAGTAATGCATCTACTTGTACACATCATTAACTTGAATAATTCAGACTCATTATAATTAAAGTACATTGAAGTTCAAACTTACTAAGAAGTGTTGAGATTTATGAAAAGGCATAAAGTACTATGATAAATACTCATGTACCCACATTCAGTTTAAGGAATTAAACACTACCAGTACAGCTTAAACTCTCTGTACCTCTTCCCAGCCTCTTGCCACTTCCATCCCACCCTACCAGAGGGTGATGTGGATCATTCAAGTGCATTCCTCACTCTTTTATTACTTATGTCTATAATTCTGAGCAGTATATAGCATTATATGGAATATTTTCAAATTAGTATTTGGATAGTATCATACTATGTATATTCATTTGTGTTTTCCCCCTCAACTTTATATTAAGATTTATCCATTTTGATGTGTAGTTTTACTTTATTTTTTACTTATTTTGAACTATCCAATCCTTTAATCATTCTCTTGTTGATAGACATTTAGGTTGTCTCCAATGGCTTTAAGATTACAAATAAAACTAAGAATATGTTTTGAAAAGAACTCAGTAAGCCAACTAATGTTGCGTATTTGGGAATTTAAACTATTTGGGGAAGAAAATATGCTATTTTTGGAATCTTTCTAGGTTTTACCCTTATGTTTGGGATCCAGTAATAAATGTGCTAATTATGTTCCGGTTGGTTGAATTAGCTTGTTTTTTGTTTGTTTGTTTGTTTGTTTTGTTTGTTTTGTAACTGACCTTGCTTCTAAAGAATATTTGAAGCAATATACATTTAAAGAGAAGACCCTTAAGTCAAAATAAATACTAGTGGCTATGATGCTTCTGAAAACCTAGACTAAGATCTCACATCATCTAAGTCTAATAATACATAGACTTCCTTCTATTTCAGATTACCATCCCTATCAGCAGTATTACTACACATGTTTGAAAATAATATTTGAAATGTGGTATTTATTTTAAATTAAATATAAAGGTATATCTGTTTTTTTCCAAGAACACTTTATCATTTAATAACACTAAAGAAAAATAAGTGAATTTTCAGTAGGTTTTTTTTGAGATACCAAAGAGCAAAATTCAACTTTTTATTTTGAAAATTTTTAAATCTATAATAAAATGGAAAGACTAATACATTATAAATCCTTTATCTCTGTTCCTCAGTTGGTAATATCTTGCCATATTTGCTTTATCTCTCTGTAAAATATTTTTAAATTTTTTTATTTGTTCTAATTGATTATACATGACAGTAGAATACATTTTGACACATTGTACACAAATGGAGCATAATTTCTCATTCCTCTGACTGTACATGGTGCTGAGTCACACCAGTAGTGTAATCATACATGTATATAGGGTAATTATGTCTATTTCATTCTAATGTCCTTTCTGTCCTCACTGCCCCACCCTTCCCTCTGCACAATCTGAAGTTCCTTCATTCTTCCCTATCTTCCCCACACACCGCCCCCCAGCATGGATCAGGGTCTGCTTATCAGAGAAAACATTTGACCTTTCATTTTTTGGGGATTGGCTTATTTCACTTAACATGATATTCTCTAGTTCCATCCATGTACTTGCAAATGCCATAATCATATTCCTCTTTAAGGCTGAGTAATATTCCATTGTGATATGTATCACATTTTCTTTATCCATTCATCTGTTGAAGGGCATCTAGGTTGGTTTCACAGTTTAGCTATTGTAAATTAAGCTGCTATCACATTAATATGATGGTATCACTGTAGTATGCTGATTTTTAAGTCCTTTGGTTATAAACCGAGGAGTGGGATAGCTGGGTCAAATGGTGGTTCCATTCCAAGTTGAAATATGATATTTGAAAAACTCTTTATCTTTTAAATGTTGAAAGTTAATTTTTGATTTAATTTTTTCTCAATGAAAGATAAATTGTCATTTATATACCAAACTGACATTCATCTTAAAATTTAAAAATATTCTAGACTTCAAATGATTCAGTTTTTAGAACAAGATGTAAAAACAGTGTTGAATGGTATATTGACAAGATACTTAACCAACTAAAATCAAAATCAGGTGCCAGTAATAAGTTCTGATGTCTAAAAATTGTGACAAAATGATTTTAAAAGGAAATTCAACTGTCTTGGTTTATATCAATGAGGGAGGTCCCTTGAAATGCAACTGCTTAATCCTTTTATCTGTGTTTGGACAAATTACTTAAACATCTAACCCTCTGAAGGCTTTGCCCTATTTATAAATTGTAGTTATTGGCCTCTACCCAGATTCAGATGTTAGAGATTAGCCTAAAAGCTGAATCCTGATTGAAACAGATTTAGGTAGACTAAATGCTGAGCCTTTCCAATTCACATTGCTGTAATGTATTAGATTTCACTGAATGAGACACATGAGGATGCTATAATAAAAACCTTTGATAAAGGGTCCCTAGAGTCAAGATGTATGCCTAGGGCATCATGTTTCTCAGTCCATATAAGTGCTTATGTAAGTTAAGAAAATACATTCCAATCTCTTGTCAGACTTAGAACTCTGGTATTCCTGAATAAGACCATCCCATCAGGAAATTGAGTGGCCTATAGCCAGAGAAGGTATTATTTTTCATTTCTTTGTTTTCATGAAAATGGCTTTTGATTCTCAGAACTTACTTTTTTCAAGTTATTTAGTTTGAATTCACTTATGCTCAGAAGTCTCCTAAAAAGCTGTGATCTAACTTTTAACAGTGCATGTTTTATAGCAACCCACATCTGATGAATTTTGAAAAGTCATTCACAGAACATCAATTTTAATAATCAGAGCTTGGTTTCTAAAAACTACATGGTTCTATCATATGGAGCCTATAATTAATAGCAATTATATTTTCAAAACAGTAACTTTACCTTTTTGTAACAAGTCTTTCTTGATACTCTCTTAGGAGACAATTGCATAACTGTCAATTTTGGGTGAGGGGATTCAGCTTCAAAGGAATTTACATTTGCAAGCTTTCTTGCAGTTTAGATATGCTGCCATCAGGTGGTAGTAATATGTCATATTCATGTGACTCCACAGATGTCACTCTGCTAAAGGTCATCAGTTTATACCACAATGATTTATAATCATGAATGTGCAGAATTATATATGGAAATTAAAATAACAGAATACATGTTGTTTTATCAGTTAAGGATGATTTGAATGGAATTTTTAAACATATTTCTAAGATTCAATTGAATGTTTTCCCCTTCGTTTTTTGTTTGTTTGTAAACAAAGCATTTCATTTTAGGCCTTGTAAACATTTAGAAAATATAGAAAAGTAAAATTTAAAAACAATATAATTACCATTAACCTTTTGCTTCATTTCCTTCCAGTCTTTTTTTTTTTTTAAATGCAATTTTTAGTACGGATTTTTCTGAAATGAAGTTGGCTAACCTCAGAAAATATTTAGATGTAGCAACATTGATATACAGCTTTATCCTTTTAAACTTACAAGCTCTTTGTAACTGGTTCACAACTTCTTAATATTCCAGTATTGAAGTTTTCCCTAATTGGTATTGCCAGTCTCCTATTGGTACATAATGTAAGTTTCTGATTTTCATAGTAATCAGAGTATTTTTTTTCTCTACCATCCACCCACTACCTAATAAGAGAGCCATTATTGTATTGTATCTATGGTTGATATTTGTTTTAACACAAAATAATTTCTAATTCATTTTAAAGTAGTGTGGTATTTTCTATTTATTGCATTTTTTTCTGTCAGAAAATTTGAACTTTGTTTTCATCTATAAATGAAAATGTGTAGTTCCTTTGTTATTATTTTCATATCATTTGACTGTTTTGTACTTTTGTAAATTGTACCCAGCCAGGTACCACATACAAATATTCAGGGCCTGTGATACTCTGAGATGTAGCAATTACCTACTTCCTAAAAAAATAATTTCTTTCTTTTTATAGCATAGAATGCTGCATTAAAGAAATACAATCTGAAGTTAACAAACAATGCCCAGATGTTCAACTGCAAACATCAACCGACTGCTTTGAATGGCTAACTAGCTATCATAATACATCTAAGTCACCTTCCATTCCCCATGGAGATCTGATAGAATTCCTCAAAACACTGGTAAAAATAACAACAACAAAAAAACTGTTTTATTATGGAATGGGTTGGGTGAACACAGGTAATATAGTTCCTTCCACTTATATGTGTAAATATTTGGTGATATTAGCTGCCAAATCAAGAGGTTTATGGTTTTGTTTTGCTCCTCTGTCCCTAATAGAATCCAGTGAGCTATTTGCTTTTTTTTTTTTAACCAAAAAATGAAATTTTAGCCAGGTGTGGCGGCACACACCTATAATCCCTGTGACTTGGGAGGTTGAAGCAGGAGGATCATGAGTTCAAAGCCCTCATCCTCAAAAAGCAAAGCACTAAACAACTCAGTGAGACCCAGTCTCTAAATAAAATACAAAATAGGACTGGGAATGTGCCTGAGTTTAATCCCTGGTACCAGCCCCAATGAAATTTTATGTAAATGGAGGTTAAATATTTTAATTCCTGGGTGCTTTGTGGTATGATGTATGGCATATCAGTATTAAAAACTATATTGGTATGCACTGCAGTTGTCTACCAGAGAAATTCATACTCTTTATATTTTCTTTCATAACTATTAATTTTCTCACTTTAGCATTAAACATAGATCCCTATCAATTGTGCCTTTTAAATGGCCTTATCTATCATTCTCTGTGTTTCCAACCTGTATTCATACCTCATTCTTTTCATTCAATTCAGAAATTTATATAAAACCACTGTTAAAATTAATGGAGAATTATTATATTGGTCATTTTTTTTTATACTGGCCACCTTCTATATTAGAGAAATCCTATCTTTCAATAACAACATTTTTATCATACCTGCATCCACCATGATGACTAGCTTACAAACAAGATTCCCAGAGAAACAGTATAATTATGTATATTAGAAAGTATAGAACAGTATATTAGAAAGCAGTATTTCTATAGCCATGGTTTTAATTTAATTTAAGTTAAGGGGAAGAAAGGCACAGTTCTTGTCTAAACATCAAACATTGACTAAGGCAGATGTGGAAAATATTTTGAAGTTGTAGATGGTTTAGGATGAGAAAATCAGATGAAAATAGTTTTGGGCTGTTGTTATTATTACAGATGTCTTTTTAATGTTTACAGAGTAATAAAAGGAAGAGAGGAAGACTATGCCCTCAAGCCTTAATCTTTTAAGAAAATCCTCTCACCCATTATCTCTTGAAGGTGGAGACTTGAAGAATAAATATGGATATAGTTATTTCTTTAATTTCTATTAAGAGCCATGTGTATTGAATTTCATTAATATTGATGTAATAATGCTTTCTCATTTAATTAAAAGCAAGAGCTTTTAATTATCTTTTAATCTGTCACACATAAGTCATTCTCTATTCACTGCAGGGCAAAGGCCGCCTTAGTTTTGTTCAAACTCATTAGACTGATAGGCTTACGCCAGACCTAGGTTTTTGTTTTTTTTTTTTTTTTTTAACATAATTGAGCATGTTATTTTGAGGAGGGAACCACATTATTAAAACAGATCCAGATTAAAATGGCCTTATTATCAAGTTTCTCCATACTAAAAGTGTTGATTTTGATGACATTTTTCACATATTTATTTTTTCATACAAAATTTGTATTAGTTATCTAGCTATTTAAATAAGAAAGAGGTTCTCATGCCAATTATAGTGAAGTTATTTTCAAAATTTAAGCAGTCATACAAAACACGTTTTAAATCTCTGCAATCTACTATTTTTTGTTTGATCAAATATTTACACTTACTGACTTAACAAAGCCCAAGGCTGAGACACTAAGATGATCATTCACCTTGTAGAATTTATCTTAATGCTGACACATCACAGACTCCACTGAAGGACATTTCTTTCCAGAAGTACCTAAAGAACTAATAGCATGAGCAGAGAAAGAAAGAAGCTAGAGACAGGTTATAATTCACTCTGTGGTCTTCTAGAGTATGATAGAAAGAATGCAGATAAAGGAAATGAAACCATGAATCTAGGCTTGGTTCTCTACCTTATTGTGTGTGAAGTCCAAAAATCACTTAGGCATACTTCATATTAGTATCCGTTGTAAACTGGGTTTTTAATATCTATGCCACAGAGTTTTCATCATGAATAACCCAGAGAATATATAGAAAATGCTTTTTATGCAATAAAACATATATACATAAGGTATAATTATTACATAGAACATTGAATTCAGCATTATAAAGCTTAGAATGACCAAAAATAAATACCAGAAATTTGTCTAGGAGTTGTTCATTATTCTGAATCACACATAATACCTGTGATATCTTTATCAATAATTAATTTCAAAGCCAGCCTGACTTTTAGACCACTTGGACTTTACTTCCATTTCTCTTGTAATAGTCTTATTTCTACTTAGAGAATATAAACAAATTTCAGTATTACCTGAAATAGATATAATTAGGAAAGTCAGAATGTAATGAAAATGTGTATATGTGATTCAAAGTCCAGGAATAAAGTAACTTTTGTCCTTTTATTATTCGTAATTATACCCACCATTGTTTTCTATTGACATGGAAAGTATAAAGGAATAATTTCATATTATCTTTTGAGGCGTGATTCTGAGAGTATCTTTATCCCATTTTGAGTTAGTTATTGCTTTGGAGAGAAATAAAATATTCTTAGATTAATTTTCAAAGTAAAATCATTCTTAACATGGTTCTCAGAAAGGAATTTAAATGAAAGTTGAAATCTTTCAATGTATTAAATTTTATTTTTCAGGATGGCAGCTATTAGTAACCCCTAGGCACATCCTATATTTAAAGATCTCTGCTCTATTCTAGAATGATTTTAAGCATTGTATGTTCATTTGGGATTTTATAATAATAAGTACACTCATTCAGGCATGAAAATTATCTGCCAAGAATTAATTAGGGGACATGATCTTGAATTTATTTTTTCTTAGGAATACATTTCAATCAATGTTTTACTATACATTTTTATATTTAGAATTTTTAAGCTGCACCCTTCACACAGCTCAGATTATATAATTTATAACATTAAGAGCTAAAAAGTACATTTCTAGAAATCTAGCTGAAAAAATAATCAGCTGGGCTTTATAAAATTTACAGACCATGAGAGCTAACATTCTAAAATATCTTAATTGATTAAATTACAAATACAAGAAGAAAAACTTGAAGAGCAAAAGAGTATTGAACTAATATGAAAAAAGATTATGAAATTGTACATCTTTATGGAAAGAATATTTTCTTCTTGTACTCTGATTTCCCCATTTCTAAATTTATTATTTACTTTTATCAGCAAGATTTGTTGAAGAATGAACAAAATCAAGAAGAAATGATTCTGGATTTACTTCGGGACCTCTCCTGCCAGAGCAGTGTTTCATTCCCATCGGATCTAAGTGAAACATCTCTGCATTTCCTCTCTAGGACTTCTCTTCATTCTGTTGAAGATCATTCCTCTGTAGATGTAAAGTCTATATGGGATGATATAAGACTGCATCTTCGACGCTTCTTAGTAAGCAGATTACAAAGCTATAATGAAATAAACAATTCACAGCAAAAAATGGTACTGAAAAACCAATGCATACAGCAACTCTTGTTTCTCTATCCAGAATCAGAAGTTATCATCAAGTACCAAAACATACAGAATAAACTATTGGTTAAACTTCTGCAGAACTGCTTTCCTTCTTACAGCGGAGATTTGAATTCAGATGTAATGGCTCATGGATTCCAAAGTACAATGCTTATATTATACTCGATGATAAAAGAGGATTTTGACACACTGTATGAAATTTTAGCTCCATCTTCAACAGTGAAATTCATTAAAGAAACTTACCTGGATACAGTTACAGAAGAAGTGACAAAATTTCTTGAAAAGTTTTGTGAGTTACGGTTCAAAGAAAATACTGTTCGTGTGGTTAAAACAAGCAAGAGCTCCAGCAAGCATAGAGGAGCAGTGCATGCTTTGGGTTAGTGACATTTAAATTTTTTGATTGATTTAATTTAATCCTTTTGATAGCTTTAATTTTCTGGGTTTCTATTGTTTGGTTAAATCTCATTGAAATTTGAAAATATATCAAAAAATAAATGTAATGAAATTTTGCAGTTTACATTTCTCTTATGCATTCTTTTTCTGTAAGTATAGTCATAGAGTATTTTCTGTTAAATTGTTAATGATACTGAAAATATAAGCCAAAGTTTTACAAATAAGAATTTCAGTTCTCTTGATCACTTATGCCAAATGATAAAATATTGGACCAAATACATACATACACAAACATGTAGTTATATGTATAACAAAAAAGCATAATTTGTAATCCATTGTATCTTTCAAAGCCAAAGCATTATTACAGAAAATTTGTTGAAATTTATATTAACTAAAATTGGAAGTTTAAAAATTGTAACTAAATTTTAGTCATCCAGTTCTAATAAATAGCAGTTATGAAATATTAATTATAAAATTCTGTATTGTAATTGTCTAGGAAGGCACAGCATTTTAATTATAACTATAATTATAACTTTAACTATAATTTTAAAAGTTCATCTAATATATTTTGATAAGAATAAAATAAAAGATGATTTTAAAACTCCTAATTTTACTCAAAAGATAAAGGAAAAAAGGAAACAAGTTATTGTGACATAATATCCTTTCTCTTCATGGTTTTAATTTTCCAGCAGTGCAGAAGAATTAATATAATAATATGATTATTTCAAAAGTATTTATTGGTCCAGGGAAATTGTAATCCAGCAACTCAGGAGGCTGAGGTAAGAGGATCACAAGTTCAAGGCCAGCCTTGGCAACTTAGCAAGACCCTGCATCAAAAAAAAAAAAAAAAAAAACTTAAAAGGCCTAATTTATAGCTTAGTGATAAGAGTGTTCCTGGGTTCAATCCCCAGTACCTCAAAAAAAAAAAAAAAAAAGTGAAAATTAGTTATGATACTACGAGGTATATTTCCAAGTAGGTTTGTAAACTCTATTATTTAAGTATTTGAAAATTATGTTTTGGCAAATTGCTATAGATCTTTAGATTTATGATCTTTTAGAAAATTTCCATAATTTAACTATATTTTTACTTAACTTCATTAATAAAATACCATAATACCAAGTTAATGTGTTATGTGAATTTTAAAAGATATTCATATTTTCTCTTTAAATTTTTATTTTCCTCTTGAAGCTGAATTATATTGCAGATTAGAGATGCATTAGTCATTTTGGATTATGGCAAAATAGTTAAAACAGACATTGCAGTTTTGCTCAAAACAGAATTTCATTTTAATTGTTAATACATTCATTAATGTACTTGTTTTCTAATATTTTTGTACTCGCTAAAAAATTCCAGCATGCTTGTGTTTTCAATATGAAAGTTTTATATGTGCTAAGTATAGTTTACAAAAGAAGAAAAGATCCATATGGTTGAAAATATGTATAAGTCACTATGGCATCTTTAGCACTGATATTGAGGTATCTCCCCTTGGTTAGACAAGAGTATGTGTGCCTGCTTTAACTCTAGAACTGCAAACATTTTCCACAAATCTGAATGCAGAGATCTTTCTCAAGCTCCTTTATCTGAGCTAGGTATCAATCACTTGTTAAATGAACCCTTCCATATTCCAGGCACTGTGTAAGGACAACCTATTCCTTATTATCCAATTTTTTTAAAAAAGAAAGAAGCTTAGAATAATTAACTTGCCCAGGATCATGTTGTGTGAGGTCAGAATCATATTCAAAATCAGAATTCATAGTCAATTCTTTTTTATTTCCGATGCCTCTGTTCTTAACCATCATGCTATTGGATCTTGTCTCAAAGTTAGAATTAAATGCTTTATCACTTGTAAAAGAAATTTCACAGAGAACTGTTGAAGTGAACTTCCTGAAATGTTTATTTCAGCTTTATTAACCACCTACAATAGGCAAGTCTTTTAGCAGCTACCATGTTTAAGTTTCTGTGCTAGACACAGAATTGGGAAGAAAACTAAATGTGTCACTACTGCTATATGAGAAATGCTAAACTAACTCAAAAAGATTAACCATGTTTTTCTCTAATATTTGACCCAATTTCAAAATTTTATATTTTTTAAAAGTACAGCTTTAAGATGAGCATCAATAATTTATATTCCTATTTGAATAAAATGTAGATTGGCTTGAATGGGATATATATTATATTATCTCTGATGTATGCCTCTATCTTTATGCTCACCAAATATCCGATATTTTGCCTGATATTATAGAAAGAACATTCTTTAAGTAACAACAGCTAAGCTAACACATATTGGTTCAGACAGTGATGTTCAATATCTTTTTAATATTTCTAACCACCCAACAAGGTAGACGTCATTATTAGCTCCATTTTACAGTAAGGAAACTGAGACATAGATATTTTAAGTAATCTTTTCAAGGTCCCAGAATGAAGTAGGATTCATATGCATGGCTGATTCTGGAGCCCTGACTCTATGACTGTGCTTTACTGAGATGGAGATAGCATAGCCCATTTAAAAACACTTCTCTGAAAGCTCTGTATACTTCTTCAGCAGCAATGTTGTCATTATTTTATGCTTCTTCAAACTCTCCCACCCTCTTCTCATTTGAAGACTTCATAACCCTGTTTTTTTATAATTCTTCTTCAGCGATCTATTAATATATCTTAGGATTTGTAAGTATACTATAGTCACAAGCTAATATATTCTCTATTTGTATAGATACCTACCCTATTCTTGATGAGCTAAGACAGTTTGGACCTATTAAACCTTTAATTGCCTCAGATTTTGTATTTAGATTGAAGACTGATTTGTTCTTCTCTGAATGGTCTGTAAATTACATATCTATATTACTTGAGTATCAAAAAGTGATTACTGCTTCTTGTTCTTTAAGATTTATCAAGATTTTATATGTGTGAGCTCATTTAATCTTCTGAACAGTTTTTCACATTATTCATATATACTTTATACATTAGAAAACTGAGACTCAGAGAGATAAATATTTCCCCAGGCC
Source organism: Sciurus vulgaris (assembly GCF_902686455.1). Taxonomy (NCBI): domain Eukaryota; kingdom Metazoa; phylum Chordata; class Mammalia; order Rodentia; family Sciuridae; genus Sciurus; species Sciurus vulgaris. The sequence goes on from NC_136466.1 coordinate 92,104,662, forward strand.
ACACAACTAATCTAATAAGTCAAAGAAAGGGGTTTCCTCTGTTTTGCAGTGTTTCGGTGTCTATGTATATATATATATATATATTTTTTTTTTTTTGATGCCAGGGATCAAACCCAAGCCTCGTGCCACTGAACTACATCCCCAGCCCCATTTTTTTTAATCTTGATATGCCATAAAACCATGTCAAGAACTGTGCAAGACACTATGAAAATCAGCATTGAAAAAATCATTCACCAAATACATTCACTTTATTTTTACATTTCTGTATTCTATACAGTACTCATTGAATGTTTTTGTTTTCTTTTTTATTGACAAAAATTCATAACTGACATAATTTGTGTTTATTATCTCAGAAACTGATTAGGGTAGTTTTCATCTTCCTATCGTATCCTATCCTATCCTATCTTGCCAGCTGGCCCCTTGTGCTAAGTGTTAACCTGGGCACCCAGAATGACTTCTGCCTGCAACTAATTCAGGGTCTTTTTTGACATTTATTTAAAATGTTATAATCTCTCTGGCTCTTGTCTTATGATAAGGTACCATATAAACATTTAATTTATTTATATATAAACTTGTCCCTAGACTTAAATTCTCCAACTTGGCATTGTATGGTAACCATTTTTCTCCTTCATATGGTTTTGAATGTCTTATTTCTTTAAAAGTGTGTGCTGTTTTACTATTGTAATACATTTAGAAATGTATAGATCGTATTTTTTGTTCTTTATTCTTTGAAGGAAATGATAAATAGTATTAACAAAAGTTTTATATAAAATCTTTGCTTTGGTAATTTTTTTCCTAGAAAAGAAGGATATTGCTTTTATAAACATACAAAGTTTGAAGAGTGATTTAAGTACCATTATTTTCTTAATAACTCTGATTTTACTAATCTGTATTATTATTTGTCTTCTAATATTTTGCAGGAAAATTATCAATTATTTCTTAAGGGGTTTTGCTATAATATTTTGTTTTTCACTTATAAGGCATTAAAGTTAAAATAAACAACTTTTAAAAAGTTAAAGATTTGCTATTAATATTTTGATTATAACTTAATTTGCCCCTATCTAGAAATCATAGCCATATTTACACATTATATAGTATCATCTCCAGTTCAGGACAACTGTTGCCATTCTTATACTGTAACTTTTTTTTTATGTCTACATTTAGAATGGTTAAGTGATCCAATTATTTTTACTTTTAAAATTATACATCCTTCGAATTTAAAGTAAGTGCTGTTTTTCTCAATGTTTGAAAAAAGAGGATTGTTTGGTAAATTTCAATTAAATAAATCCTTTATATTTTAATATGAAAAGATGCTATCATGAACTTCTAATTTTAGGATGAATTTCATGGTTCCCTGTATATCTTCCTCTGAGTTCTTGTTGAGGTTATTGTTTGCATGAAAAGGAAAGGCTGAAGAGAATATGGTACATATCTTTGAACATATGGAAGATTTCTAAAAATCTGCATTTGGATGAGAGATTGAACTGAATAATCTCCTAGGCCCTTTCCCTTTCACAGTCCCTGACTCTTAAGGAGCAGCTCATCCTTCAGGGGTTGAAAAGATCCTTCAGAATAATGAAGCCCTCACAACAAAGTGAAGATGGAATTCTTGAACAGGGAAAGACATAACATGTTTGGAAAGGAGGCCAATCAAAAGCCGCCCTACTCCCTAACCCATTCTACTCTTCAAGTGGCTATGACCATTTAAGAGATAATACCAAGAAGGGGTGAAAAAATGTATTGAAGCAAGCCATGTAAAATCCATAAGGCAGAAGCTTTGGTGTGAGCACTGTTGTAGAATAATTAAACCTTATAGAAGCATGTTGCATCTCTTCCCTTTGTTGAGCTTTGAACTTCTGAGGCAGATGTAAAAGTTACTCCACTAGATCTCTAATGACAATTATGCTTGGTTATTTTCGAGTCCCACACTAGTAGAAGGTGGAGTTTTAAGTAATACAAAACAATAAGTGGAGTGAAAAAAATTAACAAGAGGTGGCAATGTATATTCAGTATCAACAATTTATTTGTTTTGTTTGCTGTACCAGTGTTGAAAACTCTAACAAATTATATTGTTAATCAGCTTTATTGTGGTTGCTGTTTTCTAGTGAAACACGGATACATTGCTTGTTCACAATTATTTTGCTCAAAGAAGGTTAAAAGTACAACTTGAGTTAAGTGTGCTGGTCCTGACTGACTCACCCGAACCCTTGTTTTGCAACCTTAGTTACATCATTTAACCTTTTTGAATCTTGCTACTCAATAAAATGAAAGAGTTGAATTAGGTGATATCTAAGGATTCTTTTAAGTCTAAACTTTTTCTGACCACAACCAGAGTTTAGGTCTTCAAGTTGACCTTAGAAACTGCCATCATATTTACTCTCTTTGCTGACATAGATGTGTTAACTGGCTCAGCATGTGGCTTTGTATGATGTTAAACCCCCTTTTCTCCATCTATGAGAGTTTTCTTCCCCCAAGTGAAACTTGAAAATAACTACATGAAAACTGCCCATCTTCTATCCTTGCATTTTGGGGGTAGGGGAAATTAAACATAAATAGGACATGGAGTTTCTCCTTGCAGCTTACATCTGAAGCTCTTAATAATAACTCCTTTTTTGCCTTTCTCTTTGATCTCACAACCAAGTTTGTTTTGTTTTTAGTTTTCAATATTAATGTTTATAGGAGCAATTTTTAAAGAGGTAATTGAAAATTAAGATCACAGACAAGAATTAGAAGTGCAATTATTATTCTGTATTATTGATTGAAAAGAAATCCATATGTCTTTCTCTGGCATATATTTAAATCAGGCAAGGTAGAGATTTAGTAATGACCTATGTTTTTGCCCAGGAAAGAACTAGCTCATTTCTGCAAAGCCTTAGATGATAGACAAGGATAATACTTTTTCATAAAAAGCTTCTCTGGACATAAAATGCCTATATTACAAAGTATAAATCAAAAGCCTCAGAATTAGGCCTTTTAAAGCATGGAAGAACAATCTTGTCCTACAAGTCTGTAGGTAAGAATTTCAACCCTATTATAATGAAACCATTACATTATATATGTTAAACTTTTGTAAATAATCTTAGTATATTTTTTCAGCATGTAAAGAAAGTGAAGAGTGATGTTTGGGGTGTTGACAGAATTGATCACAAAGCCTTTCCTCCTACTAATTCTGTTTATACATAGTATGTTAAATGCCTTCTTGAGCCTTGTAGAATATTCTGCAACAAACATACCTTCAACAGGAGAAAGGTTCATATTCCCTTTTGTGGGCCAGGAGATGTTCACCATTCAGTAGGATTTCCTTCTGTACTGTTAATCTCTCCATAGTAGAAGTTCACAAGGTGATCTACTAGGGTAAGAGTAAAAATTAGAACTATTTATTTTTATTTTGTCCTTCTTAAAGGGATAGACTAAGACAAATTCTTTATGAAATTTAGGATAGTGTTTTCCTTGTTTAAAGTCATTTCCAGTCATTCCAAACCTTGAGTTTTGATAAGGCACAAATAGTTTAAAATTTATTTCACAGAACTACTTGAAGAAAGAATGTATTTTGTAAGGGAGTGCTACTCAGAGCATAGACTCAACATTAATTTGTATTAATGTTTTCTCATTGATCATCACCATTATTCCTTAATATCTATTTACAAGTATGTAAGGTCAGTTGTATAGTAGATGCTATTTTTTTAGGTACTTTTCATTTGCTATGTTCCACATTAAGCACTTTAGGCATTCATATATTATTTGGTTCTTGGAACATCTCTGAAAGTTGTGTTATATTTATAGACTGAGAAACCAAGTTTGAACAAGCTAGGTAGTTTGCCCAGAGTTCTCTTGCTACAAATTCACTTGACCAGTATCCAAACCTATGTTGAAAAGCCTGTTCTCTTAACTACAATGATGTGCTATCTCTTGCCTAAAGAATTTTGTAACTTGAAGTGTAATCCCATTTTGGCCACATTTTAGATCCTGATATTTTGTGTGTTAGACTTTCTACAATTATAATACACATTTATTTCTCTACATATAAGATTAAACAAACTTGAATTTTTAAACTTTTATAGTAATGGAGTACAAAGTTGCATCACTGCATTTTTTATTTGGAAAAGATTTGGAAAGAGAAAAATGTAAGATTTTGCATTAATACATGAAAAGGAAAATAATACTGTTAATTTTTTAATTGGCATTTTAAATGTAGATAGAAAATCTTATTTTATTCCTAGAAATTTGAGTAAACTGGTTACACTTAAGCGTTAAACCAGAGTTAAGCTAAAAGTAGCTAAGTTACTGACATAATTGAGCCAATTGTTGCCAAGGTTTGAGAGCCTTTAAACAGTTAATTAATTGCAAACAATACCATTAGTTAGAATTATGTTTGTGAGAAGCTTCCACATTTTTTGTTTGACTTATCTTTGCTGCACCACCATCCAGAATTTAAACTGTGCATCAACTCCAAACCTTGTTTTATGGGTGAAAAAATAAACAAGCGTTTTGGCTGGTTAACAAATCAAGTTTGCAAAAAAATTAAGATCATAAGAAAAACTTCCCACTGCCTCTCAATCTCTCCTAAGAAAACAAGCAGACTTTTTCCCCTAAGAAAGTATTTGTACTTAGATTCTCCTTACTAAATTTGTATCACCTCTGAAAATCTTGATTAAAAAGCATGAGAAAAAGCTAGTCTTGGTGGCACTTGCCATAATTCCAGGTACTCAGAAGACTGAAGCCGGGGGATCTTAAGTTCAAGGCCAGCTACAGCAAGACCCTTAGCAATTTAGTGAGATACTGTCTCAAAATAAAATAAAAAGAACTGGAGTTGTAGCTCAGTGGTAAAGTGCCCTGGCTTTAATCCCCAGTACCAAAATAAAAATAAATAAATAAACATGAGAAAAAAGACTGGATTTGTATAGGCATGAGGAAAATGTGCTTGGATAGATATGTGGTAACACATTTATGTGTCTGTATCTTTATTCACCTAAAATTTTGCTTTAACTACATGGACTCTATTTTCTAACCTAACTATTCTTCATTAAGTGTTCTGAGGTGTCAGTCATTGTTCTACAGACAGAAGGGCAACAAAAATGGAAAGTTATATTTAGTTAGCAAGGAAGTAGATGTAATTAATTGTAGTAATATTTTTGCTTTTATGTAGTAGCAATCAGTTAACACTAAATTGCACTCAATTGTCTATCTGCAATTGTCTACCTGCTGTGTTCTAAGGGTAGAAAACTATTTCACTTGGTACATCCTCTAATTGTAACATTCAGATCCTAAGGATGGAAGATAAAAATGACTTCCCTCTTTTGTTTTTTTCTAAGGACAGGTCAGTTTGAAATTTATATACATTGTTAACCATTCAATTACCTTTTTTTATAAATAGAGGGTTTGGGTTTTGGGGCTGGGTTTTGGTGCTCACAAGTGCTAGGTATGCACTCCACCATTGAACCACATTCCCCACAGCCCCCAATACTGAGGTTACAGAAACTTCATTTTTTAACTTGAAAAAATAAATGTCTATTTAAAAATATAAATGACAGTTTAAGAACAGAATTAAAATAATTGAAAAAACAAAAAAAAGAAATTTAAATGAAATAATTTAAAAGTGAACAAATTTATTTTGCAACCATTCTATATTGATTGAGCATAGTATGCATACTTGAGATTGTTACAAGCCAAAAACTCATTTTCTATAGTAAGTGAGTTGCTAATTCACCTTCCTAAAACTTTCCTGGTTTCTGCTTTACCCCATTAAAATTATGTTATTCTACATGCTAATTTATGAACATAATCCTTAATGTAAATTCTTAGCTCTATTGTTTTATATAAAATATTCACAGGTCATGAATCCCTAGATTCATCTTTAACATATGTTCATTTTCTCCAATGAACTATTGTAAATAAGTGTTACTGTTTAATTAACATGTTTTTTCTCAGATTCCTAGAAAATGTGATATGTGACTTCTGGTTATTTTTCTGTTTTTTAAAATATTTTTTAGTTTTTTAGATGGACATAATACCTTTATTTCATTTATGTGGTGCTGAGGATTAAACCCAATGTCCCACGCAATGCAAGGCAAGCACACTCCACTGAGCCACAACCCCAGCCCTGGTTGTTTTACTATTAATCAGTTATTAGAATCCAGCATATATATGTTACAAGTGTTTAAGATGAAAAGTTTAATTAGCAAGCAAACATTGATAAGATTCCTTTAAAAGTGAATTCTTTTCAAATGGAGACTTAAGAATTTTAATGATTTTTTCCTATACCATAATATTCTTCATATGAAAATCAACTTGAAAAATGTATATTCTAATATAACATTTTCATTGCAATTGTTTATGTACAAGCATGAACATCAGTGTCACATCCATCAAGTCAAATATTTGGCATAAAAAAAAATTCTGCCTCAAGATAGTTGTCATTTAACAGTTTAACATCTTTACCTATTTGTTTTTACCTCAAGATATCTTAGTTGATTAAGCCTGCAATAATGAAAATTCCACAGACGTGAGAGACTTAAACAACAAATATTTATTTCTCACAGTTTTAGAGGCACCAACAGATTTGATGTCTAGTGAGGGCCCACTTTCTAGTTCATGGATAGCAGTCTTCTATGTCCTTAGATGGCAGAAAGATAAGGGCTCTCTTTTATAAGGACACTAATCCCATTCATATGGGCTCAGTTCAATCCCCAGTACCAAAAAAAAAAAATCTTTGGAGTGGCATTTTCTGAGTATGAACTCATCCCTGTAAAGGATTTTATAAGGAGAAACTACTGGTAGCTTTTAAAGTTAAACTAATCAATTTTCCTCCTGCCATACTTGAAAATAAGAAAATAATCTTTAACCCTTTAGGCAAAATGTTCAAAAGTCATTATGGATTTTCAGTCAGAATTTCTTTTGTTTCTATCATTCTTAAAATTTAATTTCTGTTCCTGATTATACATGTATTTTTAATTTTCTTCTATTCTTAGAAAACACTCATAAGAATATCGATGGCCTATGTAAATGGAGATCTAAAATTGCACATGTAAGGAAATGAAAAATCATTTTAAATAAATAATGTGTGTTGCCTTAATCAAAAGCAAAACCTATCAGTATTTGCTTTTGCAATTTATTTTTAACGTTGAATAAAAATAAAAAAAACTCTTGTCTATTATTTAGAAAGGAGTAGTTTACCCTCTTACTCATTTAATCTCTTTCGTAACAGGACAATAGGAAGTACCCAAGATAGCAGGTAAGTCAGAGTCAGAGATAAGAATCTAATAAGGGCTTTGGAATGATCTGCTGCCAATAAAATATTAGAAACTAAATAATTTGAAGTTTTGTAATTTAAAATTCTATAACATAGTCATCACTGAGCTAATTTTAGAATAAATGGCATTATATTGTTTGTCTTCCAAGGTAAAACTAACTTTAAGTTCAAATTCAGTGTTAGCACTTCAAAAGGCACAATGTAGTGTAATTATTAGAGTGGACACCCAAGTCCTATACAGAAGAGAAATTACCTCCAAATTTTATGATGATCATTGTCAGACAAAGCTATATTGTAAAATTCCTTTATAGCACCACCTTTATCCTTTTTCCAGACTGTACTGAAATCAATCATAATCATCTTTGTTATTGTTTTTTTTATGCATTAAAACAGTAATCCTTCATCTATTTGAGGAGGATATACTTTTTAATGTGCATTTTTCTTATAATTTTTCTTAATCATAACAAAAACTTTATAGTTCACAGTTATAGTACATGGGGCTAGTTAGTAGAACCTGGACCCTGAAAAGAAATAGGAAGATGCAGCAGTGGCAACCCCTTTAAGATCTAATAGCTAAAATCTAATGTGGAATCCCTATATAAAAGTGAGAAACACCCTTTCTTGAATTTATGGACAAAATTTGGTTGAAGCTTTATATCCAAGTCTCTAAAGAGACTTGTGTTCTCTTTATTTAGCTTGAGCAGTTGCCCTTAGTATCTCATGCTTTGTACACATGCAGATTCATACAAGCTTTTTATATTTGTTGATAAGTGATAATCTTAGATTATGCCTTTTCAGTTACTGGGAGGCAATAAGCCCTTTGTATTATTAGGACCGATACTTGCAGAGATGTGAGTTACAGAAAAATATGTACTTTGACATTTATATCTATATCTAAAAACAGGGATACTAAATGTGAAATTTAGTGAAGGTCATTCAGCCATGAACATCACAATGTGTTTGCTTTTAATATTTTGTTAAATATTATGACCATGTGCCAAGGTTTCTGGGACACAAAAACCATACTAGAAATCAGACAGGTATTTAAAAACATTAAACACCCTGATAAGAATTGTATCCTTTTGGTTTTCTCTGCTGCTCTGAGAATTCTTTAAGGTTCTGTCATTTTCAATCAACAGAGAGTATATGTGATCAGTATATCTGATAAACTTGTCAATGCCTCTTTAACACAGGATTCCCCAACCTATTCAATTCAGACCCCCCCTGCCTCATTTCAAGTATCTTGATAAGACAGAGCTATGTCACAGGCAGCTGTGTATAGCCAGCTCAGTCTACAACTAATTTGTGCAGGAAAAAATTAAATCAGGAGGTAAATTATTTCATGATTGCTCATTCCCAACAGAGTTGGGCATCATTCTGAAGAAAATATCAAATAATTGGTTTCAGGCCGTGTCAGACACATGCAATTCCCTTCTCTAATGGCTGTGTGTGGTAGCACCAGTCCTCAGGGGTCAGCAAGGAACTGGAAATAGCTTAGTGCCAGGCACGGCAATAGAGAGACGGAGCACATAGGAAATGAAGTGGCAATAAGTGCAATCCATAGGGGAAATGTGCTTCACTTGGAGTTTAATATATTGGTTCAGAATCTGGCAGGAAGCCATGCAACAATTGTTTACCTTTTTGTCAGCATCTGCATCTGTTCTGTTTTGTAAACAGCACTTAACTCTCAGTCAGTAAATGCTGGAATCAATAACAACTGTTAAGGGATTTCCTTACCCCCCCTTTTCATATTCTATAACAAATGCACAACTACAAACAATGTTTGCTTAGATTAACAAGGAACAGACATTAACAGGGTCAAAGGGATTTGGTTGGGAACATTTTATAGCTTCTTGGGTCTATAGTAATTATATCTGTGTGATTTGAATGTATTTTGTAACCTATCCAAATTAAACTGTTAAAAAAATGCTAGCACTCAGTAATGAAGATGATTTTTTATAATTATCTTAAGTACTGTGTATAGAAAACTGCTGGCACTGTTTGTAATAATTTAGTTCAGTGCAATATTGTGTATTACAGCTGCTATGCAGAAATATTAAGTTGCCTTTTACAGTTTTAGGAAATTAGTGATTATATCTAGCAGTACTAATTATTTAAAACATATAGTTAGTAAAAAAAAAATTGCACACCACAGTGAGACATAAAAAAGGGTTGATCTGTGACTAGTGCCTGTAAAACTTAGTATGTCATTAGTAAATTCAAGAGAAAGAATTAGCACTACTTTTAAGTTCACTGTCTTCAGGAGAGATCGAGTAGATGAATGCTGTCATAAATGCAGGATTGTTAAAATAGTTACGGGATCACTTAAAAGTGAACATCACCAAGATCAAAGGAACACATTATTGCTAATGGGATTTATGCATGCATTTCCCCATGCTCTACTTTGGAAATTTACTCCTTAAAATTTCCACATTCACACTTGCTAAGTTGCCTAGTTTTTACTTTTGTTAAACTACCTCATATTTTATTAGTTCATCAGGTTACTGAGCCAAGATTTGCATTCTCTCTTTTGTTTAATTTGTGTAAGTGGTGTGAATTTTTTCCATTTTCTTTTTTAAATGTGTATGTGTGTGTGCGTGTGTGTGTGCACACACTGGTGATGCTGGGAATCAGGCCCCGGGCTTCTTTCTTGCCAGGAAAGTGCTATAACACTGAGCTGTAACCCCAGCTCTTTTTCAATACTCAACAATTATTTTGCTATTTCACTTGTCTAAATTATTTAAAAAATTATTTAAAAAACTCTGGTCAAGATTTTTTATAGTTTGCTGTTTTATGAAATAGATTTAATTAGAAATAAGACTTCGAGATTTGGATACTAAAATCTCTTTTTATTCATGTTGAGAGTATAAATAAAGTAGTTGGGTTTCATTTTCTCGACTATTCATAATATCCATGTGTTTGGTTTTCTGGCATTGTGGATTGTATTAACTACCATATGATAATATACATGCAACAGCAAATTTGTACATTGTAAATTCACTGTTACCACCTAGAATGTCTAGATTTTGGGGTTTTTCATCAACATAAGAACCACATTTCATATTATATAAATCTGTACTTCAAATTTTAATTTCTCTTGGTTTATTTGAAGTGCAGCATGTTTTCAAGCTTAGACACCACTCAGGCACTGCCCTTTTAAAATACATTTTATCCAAAGTTAGAGAACCAATTTATTAATACACTCTATTATGACATTTGCATGATTCAGTAAAAATAAAATAACCTTTAATAGTATTCCATGCTTTTCTACAGAGTATGGTGAAAAAAAAAGTATATTTTAATAGAATTTTTTCTCCAGATTAGAATATGCCAACTTAAAACTTAAAAGCCAACTTTCACCTCTTATAATTACTTCTTTTACCAGGAGAAAAATGGCCACTTACTAGCAAATATCTCTCTACAAATTTAAGTAGTATAAAAGCAAAATAATTTAGCTTCTGTTTGTACTTTGCCTTTTTAATATCTATTTGATAAGAATTAGTATCTCACTTATGTCATCTTGTGTTAAATATTTTAAATCAAACCTTAATCATTTTGTATGCAAGTTTAAAAGAAGATTAAAATTTTCATACCCAAACAGCTTAAAATGTTCAAAGTTTTGTCATCTTAAAATAATCAAAGTGGCTATCCTACATTTATGTTAGCATTAAAGTTAACTTATCTTTAATTGTGCTTGAAAAATCGTAGTGGTTAACCAGAGCATATATATTCTGATTGACACCATAAGGCCCTAATGGGGGGACGGGTATTGTCTATGGATCATTAGCTAATTTTAAAAAATTGATTGTTGAAGATAGCCCTTTGTTGTATTAGGTTAAGGCAATAATCATTATTCCCTAAGCAAAGGGAAAATTAAGTGCTAATTAGCAGGTTATAAAATGTGCAATAGTGGTTAGAACATAAAAATATTTTCCCACTGGTAAGCAGACACTACCTGGGGAAAATAGAGTCAAAAAACTGATCGCTGATAGCTAACTATACTTTTCAAACCCCATGAAGTAATATATTGTAAGGCTGAGTTATTCAACATCATAGCAAAGTTTTCCACTTTAAAATTTAAACTTGTAATTCATTTTATTAATTTTTTGATAAATTATTATTTAGAATTCTAGGCATGCTTATTTACATGTAGTGTGTTTATCTTTTTAATTTTTTTTAGTTGTAGATGAACACAATACCTTCATTTTATTTATATTTTTTCATGTGGTGCTGAGGATTGAACCCAGTGCCTCACACGTGCCAGGCAAGCATTCTACCACTGAGCCACAACCCCAGCCACATGTGTTTGTCTTTCAATTTTTTTTTTTTTAAGAACTTGAACCCTCTATTCAGTCTAGTCTTTGCTTGTTTTTCCTCATTTTCCTGTTTTTTACTTAAAATGAGTCTTTGAAAGGACAAATTTAGAGGTTAACTTTTTTAAAATATCATATGGACATAATTCTAAAGTCAACTTTGTAATAAATATAAGAGATTTCTAATAAGGTACCCTCTGTGATTTGTCTGGGAAAGAACATTTGTACTTTTTGAACAGTAGTTAGAATTTACACAGTTACACACAATAGGATAAAATCTAGTTTTCATATTGGGTCACTCACCAAAATAAGAGTGTCCATCTAAAATTACTTTGGGATTACTTATGCCACTTCAGGACAAAACAAAGGGGCACATGCTACTCCCCCAATTTACCATTAGCCCTTTGGAGTCTTCTAGCCTCCATGTGAATTCTAAGCATGTAAGTTCCCTTTTGCAAAGCTGGAAATCTTGCTTACCAAACAGAAATAAAAGTCTCCTTTCTGACCCTCTGAGTTGGTATGAGTGAGAAGACTCAGCTAATGTAAAAGAGGGGCTTTTACAAGGCAAGCTGTAGTGTGCTGTCCATTGTCCCTCCTCCCATTTGAGACAAGGCCCACAGAACAATCTGTAGCATGATAGGAGAGTCCCATTTATTATTTCCATTATTTACTTCTTTTTTGTTACCTTTGACTAAAAACCTTGGAGAAATATGATCCTAATAATGCCTTATGTGAAGTTTTTGTTCCATTTTATTTGTGTTACTTGCCATCAAACACAGGGCCTCTCACTGGGTATGGTGGTGCACACATGTAATCCCAGCTGCTTGGGAGGCTGAGGCAGGAGGATCACAAGTTCAATACCAGCCTCAGCAACTTAACAAGGCCCTTAGAAACTCAGCAAGACCCTGTCTCTAAATAAAATACAAAAAAGGGATGGGAACTTGGCTCAGTGATTGAGCTCCCCTGGGTTCAATTCCTAGTATCACCTTTTCATATGCACTTGCTCTACCACTGAGCTGTACTCCTAGCCATACTTAAGATATTTAGTGCTTCCAATAATATTCTGTCTGTATGCTTTGTTGCAGGTAGAGCAATTTACAAATTAGTCTGATGAAGCCTTTTCTCCCTTTCCATTTAGGTGTGTGCCTATGATTATTTTCCTTGATAGATAGGCTGGCATAGATGTCTTCCACAGCATGCATTTGCAGTGTCTTGCCACTTTGAACTAAAGGTGAGAGGGCTGGGGAGTAGCTCAGTGGCAGAGTACTTACCTAGTATGCCTGAGGCCCTGGGTTTGGACCTTAGCTATACACACACATACACATACACACTAAGGTGAAGAAGACTTTCTGTGAGCACCCTGCCCAACTCCCTAGAAGAGTCCAAAGATGAGAAAATAGAGTGGGCTCTTCCTTCTTAGGAAGATACTCCATATTTGTTTGTTCCACTTCCAAAATGTACCTCTGGAATCCTGGTTTGTTATTGTTTTGTTGTTGTCTTTGCTTTGTTTTTTTGGCAGGGTTGGGGAGTGGGGGTTCATATCAGGGATTAAACCCAGGGGAGCTCAACCACTGAGCCACATCCCGAGCCCTTTTTTATATTTTATTTAGAGACAGGGTCTCATTGAGTTGCTTAGGACCTCACTAAGTTGCTGAGGCTGGCTTTGAACCTGTGATCCTCCTGCCTTAGCCTCCAGGGCTGTTGGGATTACAGGTGTGTGCCACCACACCTGGCTTTGTTATTGTTTGTTTCACAAGTATTAAAATTGGTGAAAACAAAAGTTTTATGAAAGTCTCAAAGTGTGTTTCTTCAGTGTTAGAAATGACAAAGTCAAGGGCTGGGGTAGCAACTCAGTGGTACAGTGCTTGCCTCGAATGCGTGGGGCACTGGGTTCGATCCTCAGCACCACATAAATAAATAAAATAAATGTATTGTGTCCATCTACAACTAAAATAAAAAAAAAGAAAAAGAAATGACGAAGTCAAGATTGTTTAGCTTGTTCTAGAAAATGTTACAGGCAGCTCATTCATTAACCTTGATTTACATTGTAAAACCAGGGGGGGGAAGATAAAACTGAGATTTTAAAAATATATAAAAATATTCTTACTTTCTATACAGTCATTATAGTTAAACATGTAAAGTTATGCCGTTACAAATTTCATAAACTTCATAAATCTGAAATTTCGACTCAGGCATATTTGTAGATTTCATGATGACATATTTAAGATCTGAAATAAAGTGCAAATGAAGTGATTCCACTGCTAAAATTGCATTTTTCTAGGGCTGTTTTTATTACTCTAAAGAAATTATTAGGGTAATAAATTTGTTATAAAAATTAAGATATTAAATATACATAGAAAGTGCTTATGTTCTCTTCCCTCTAATCCCAATCCCCAGAGTTAGCACTCTTATTCACATTTTGTTGAATATTCTAGAAATTTTCTTTTGCACATTTAAGAATTCATGTATGCATTTATAATTTTTAAATGTGAGATCAAAATAGACATATTATTCTATAATGTGTTTTTTCACTTAATATTTCATGAACTTCCCCCATGTCATTGCAATCAATTCTAATATTCTTTTCAGCAGCACCATAATTATTCCTAATATAGACATAGGCACAATTTATTTGCATATGGCTAAATTTAAATAGATTTTAACTTACTCAGAAAAATATTTTTTTCTTCTCAAAATCAATATATACCCGGTGTTGCCCACTGTTATGTAAATGTATGTGTATGTATTTAAAATGTATAAAATGAAAAGTGTTAGGTCTCTTCCATACCCTTAATCCTAGTACCTTAAAGCAATCTGTTAACAGTTTGGTATGTGCCCTTCCACACTTATGCACTTACATTCTACAAATTTCTCTGCAATTTTGTTGTAACTTACTATATCATGGACCTCTTTTTACATTAATACACGCAGAGCAATCTGCATTATTTTCTTTATAGGTTGCAAGTTATGTATTGTATGATTATATAATTATCCAATTACTTAATTAACTCCATGATAAAAATTAGAATTTTCCTGGTTTCTTTGTGCACTTATGTATCTTTATGAGTGATATTCCTGGGACAGAGAGTAAACTAAATTGTGTGTGTGTGTGTGTGTGTGTAATTTTTTCACACTGTCCTCCAAAACAAATATACCTAGTAAGTCTTAACTACAAATATGTAGAAGCACCAATATCCAGATTAATGCATTTAGACGTCATTAATTATGATTTTTAAGATGAGTATTGAATCCCTGTGCTCGCCTGCCTCCTTCTGGATCATCAAGGTTATTGCTGTCTTTTCAGCTATCCTCTCAATGCTGCAAAATAGGCCTGAGCAAAGGATGGCAGTGACAGGAGAATGTAATGCTCACTGTCCTTCAGCTCTTGGCTTGTTTTCCAGCTTTGCCACTTACCAGTTATGAGACCTTGGATAGATTTCCTTTCTTCCATGAGCATCCCTCATTTAATCTAGAAGATGGAGGTGATAATAATAAAACCTTTTTCACAGTCTTAGCATTAATATAGATATTAACTGTAGTTCTGCAACAAACTAAGTGGTGTCATTATCCTTATTTAAAACATACATATATACATACACATTAAAATATACTAACGTGGTGTCACCATATAGCAATACATAAGAGAATGAATATTTGTTACATTTTAAATCCATTTACATATAATGACTACTTCATTTTACCTTTGAAGTGCTTTGAATGTTGTTTTATGGAAGTGTTATATTAATTTTTTTTTCAATTTAAAAATAAACACTAGCTGGGTATGGTGGCGCATGCCTGTAATCCCAGTGGCTTAGGAGGCTGAGACAGGAGGATTGTGAGTTCAAAGCCAGCCCAGCAACTTAGCAAGGCCCTAAGCAACTCAGCAAGATCCTGTCTCTAAATAAAATATAAGAAAGGACTGGAGATGTGTGTGACTCAGTGGTTAAACTCCCCTGGGGTCAATCTCTGGTACCAAAAAATAAAAATAAACACTAACTTTGAAATAAGACTAAATTAAAACTAAGAAATGTATCCAGAAATCTCCTTTGCTTGTTGTGACTCTGTGACTGCCAGATCTAGCTCAGAACTGATTCTTGCCCCAAAACTTCCAGAGTTCTACAGCTAAAATTGATCATTTGCTCCCTTGAATGTTCCACAGGCCCTCCAAACACAACAGGGATACCTGGGAACTTCTCACTATCCCTTGACCCCTGCTTCTTTTCCCAAAACTTTGGCACCAACTTTTACTCTCTGCTGCTTACCCTCCCTACTTTTGAAAGAATCACCACTATTCTTAATTTTACCTTACCCCCTAAATATTTCCAAATCTCTCTGCTCCTCTTCATTCATGCTATCAAGGCCTTATTTAGGTCCTTATTATCCCTCATTTGGGCTGTTAAAATAGTTTTGTTTTAATTATATTTCCTATGCTTACTCTTGTTTTTCTCAAAGACATCTGCCTGCACACTTTCTGCCCCTGTTTAAAGCTCTCCAGTGGCTCCTCATCACTGTCATCGTCATGCCCCACTACTCAATGTTGGAAAGCTGACCTCTGTGACCTAGCACTTTCTTTCTCTTCATCTCATGCCTCCTTCTACCTCACAATTTTTCACTCCTCACTAAAAAATTGAACTGAGAAAAAAATCCCTGCTGATATTGCTATGTTCACCACCTCCCATTCTCTTCCTACCCTTCTTTGCCTAATTCCCATTGATCCTTTATGACATTTCACATCTAGGAAGTTTTCATAAGCCATAGCTCCTATTCCATGCTCCAACAGCATCTCCATATTCCTATCTTAAGGCTCTTTGTGTATTGTATTAAAATATCTAATTATGGGTCTGTCTCCCCTTATGGACTCTAAGCACCTCAAGGGCAAGTATTATTTATTTTTCTCCAGCACCCAATCCACTGTCTATCGCATGCCAGGAATTCAATGAATACTTTTTTAACTGACCCATTTTCTTAAAATCAGAATCTGAAGGTATAATAGTCTATACTGGCAGCCGACTAATCAACTTATTGAGCCCATACTATTTAAAATATAGTGTGCTATGTTTAATGTGGATTAAAAAAAAATAAGACCCTTGCCTTTCATCTAGATCAAGAAATAAAATACAAATATATGAGAAGCTACTGGGAGTTATGC
The DNA here is from genome assembly GCF_902686455.1 of Sciurus vulgaris. Lineage (NCBI taxonomy): Eukaryota > Metazoa > Chordata > Mammalia > Rodentia > Sciuridae > Sciurus > Sciurus vulgaris. The sequence goes on from NC_136466.1 coordinate 92,121,373, forward strand.
ACACAAGCAGCTGGAGAGTTCTGGGGGAAAAGGATTCCATCAGGTAGGGGTCCCTCTGACTTCAGTCCAGGGCAATTAAGATGAAATGAAGCCTTGTGGGTTATAGTGTGGGCAGGATCTGGAGAAGCAAAAAGCAGGAAGAGATGAACAACAGTATTTGCTTTCCTACAACTCAGGGAAAAAGTGGTAGCTCTGAAATGAATTCCAAAGTGAGAGATATACACAGAATGAGGGGTTTACTTGGAAAGAAAACTTGAGCTGTGTTTCTTAGGTTTTCTCTCATCTTCTAGATCAAACCTGTGTTCATTCCACTGGTTGCCTTATTCCATAATTCAGTTCTACTCTTTGCTACCCCTCACCCCACTAACCCTGGAATACCTAAAAATTTGTCATTTGAGAAAACCACTTACCCCAATGCAATTTCTTTCCTGAAGTTTGAAATAAATTTAAAACCTGATTTTGTTTGGTGTCTTTAGGTGCCTTCATATCTAGGAGGTAAAAAAGACTAACCCAAATAACAACATAGAAAAAAAGCATAGAAAATCCTATTAAAAATTACCAAGTAATTCGTGTTAGATTTCAAATGCATTAGGAATTCAAGGAAGGAAGATTTCACAGTAAAGAAGAGCAAACTAGAAAAACTTCTTAAAGATTTGGACTTAAGTTGAGTATATCTTGCATAGGCTAAGGGAAAGAGAAGGTTTCCTTTCACTTCAGAGAGTACCAGCGGTAGAGGTTACTGTTGCTTGGTGAAAACAAGGAGAACTGTGATTGACACCTATGAACTAGTCTATAAATAACTGATAATGGCATTAGCCAGAACTCTAAACTTACAAGTGACATCTTTGTTCTTCCTCATCTCTGTTTCTTATAGAAAAAGGAAAGAACATTTATTAAATGAAGACTACAGTAGTTAACACAATTGGACAAAGAACTGAACAAACCTTTGAAGACCTTAGCAACAGGAACTTAGCTCTCGACCTGTAGTTCATCTTCTCTTGCCTTGGTTTCTCCCTGTGTGATGACTTTGTTCTCAGGCCAGTTTCTTTACTCATGGAGGTGTGTGACTCCTGGCAACTTCCTGCTCACACCCTAACAGCTTCCTGGAACCTCAGTTCAGAAAGTCTCAGGGGAAAGTTCTGATTGACCAGGGATAAGGTTGTTATTAGAAGAGGAAAGGGAATGCTGGGCAGAAGTCCTAAGGTGTTAAATAAACGGACAGCTGAATGACTGATATGTAGCTTAGGAACAGATAACCAAGAATCTTAAAAGCCAGTCTAATGCTTAAATTATATATGGTATTATTATTATTAAAGGTTTTTAGGCAGAAAAGTAGCTTGTTTATTAATAAACAGAATTTATCCATTGATTCATAAGATTTCCTGAACAGGGAAGGATATGAGGAAGCCACCTTGAAAAACATTCCCCCACAGATCCCAGAAATCCAAGTGTGAATTTTGATCAGAGTTTATACTGAGGCAAAGTCATAAAAATTTAGAATAGGATGGCTAGGTAGGGATACCAAGAACTAATAGGGAGGTAATGGAAGTGACTTTCAGAGGGTGGTTTCCAACTCAGCAACCAGAACAAGTTCGAAATCTAAAATCTCAGGCTCCACCCCAGACTCACTGAATCACAAACTCTGGAGGTGGGCCAGTCAGTCTCTGTGTTAAGAGCTGTATAGATAATTCTAATGCGTGTAAATGTTTGATTGACACCAATGTAGTGTGTTTTTTGAAAGTGTGGAGTACGGAGCCAGACTTCCTTGAAATCCTAGCCATTGCTTATGAAGTTTGTGACTTTATACAAATTATTTAAATGTTTTGTACTTTAGAGGCAAATGCTAATATTAGTTCTTGCCTCACAGAGTTTAGAGAATAAGACTAAATGTGTGGGAAAATATTTATAACAGTATTTGAATACATAGTAAGCATTACATAATTATTTTCTCTTATTGGTAGATCTTGGTATTTGAAAGAAAGGTATTCATATAAATGATAATGTACACTGAAGTGCACATTGGCTTCTTTTGTTGTGGGGGGGTGGTACTGGGGAATACTCAAACTGTATGGAGCTCACAGACCTTAACAAAATAAGCAGTGGACCAAGTTTGTCCCAGGAGCTATAATGCACTCACCTCTATTTTAGGGAACCCATTCTTCCCTCATCTCTCACTGCCTTTTTCTTTTCCTCCTTTCCACCTACTCTTCTTTCCTTCTTCATCAAAACCCAGCCACCAAAAATACTCTATCCAAAAGGCACTGAGTTACTTTTAAAGTATTTGTGTTTATTGAATGAGGTTTTACACTTCTATTGTAACATGAGATCAAGTAAGTCTAATATTTGATTATATACTAAAAGTAAAAAAAAAAAGGTTATCTAATTTTTCATGTGTTTTTGGTTTGCTCTTTTTCAATGAAAAAATTTTCCCATGAAAAAAACCATAACAAAACAGAGCCCAGGATTGATCATTTATATCTAAATAAGATGACAGTCAACTCCTAGTATTTTCTTTAGTTTCTTATTCACAGAATACATGTCATTGAGTTTTTCTTATGTTTTAACGTAATGTCTTTCTTCTTGTCTGAACTAAAATAGTTGGAGAGGTTAACTGACAAGACAGACATGGCAACCAGAGTTGTGGTGACTGTTCTGGGTCATGGCCCTGTGAGTCACCCCACTCTGCTTTCAGATGGCCCTCTATATCTCTTATCACCACAAGAGGCACTTGTTACATGGTGTTATTTACTTGCATTGCCTGCACATTTTTACTGAATTAGCAAGTGAAACCCATTTAAAGGCTTAAAGGTGCTTTTTGTAGACCATATGTCTCTTGAGAAAGACATTATAAAAGATAGTTTCTGCCTCCTAGGTGCTCCAAAATTTTGTTTGAAGTTTGAAGGAAATAGGACCTTACTTTTATGACTGCATAACTTTTTCTTAGGTGAGAAGGGCAGCTAAAAAGGTAAGATTTAATATAAAATTTACTAGACAAAGGGCCAAAACACCCTACCTCTAAGGCCTACGCCCTGTTCAGATAGAATAATGAGCCCATGAGGACAACTTTCCACATGGGTACAAAAGATTGCTATTATCACCATGGCTGTCTCTTTTCATTGTAATTTTAACATACATTCATAGGCATTATAATTTTCTACCTGATTTTTTAAAAAGTGTGAAGTGAATCTTATACTTTACTTTTTAGTATAAAAGAAGAAAAATGTTCAATCTCTTTTGAAAGGTTATGATTCAATTAGAAAATATATTAGGAAGAACACTCAGCATGTGTTTTAACTTAAATCTGTCTTTTTGATGATGGCATTATTTTTATTCCTGTGTTAAAATTTTAAAGTTAATTTTTAACATGTTATATTAAGAGCTGATAATGTAATTTCTCTGTCATGGCATATTCTTTTAAAAAATGAATTATTGATTTTCACATACAACCTGAAGCTATAGTAAAAATGAATTGTTAACTTGGTTTAAGTTTTTTCTACAGGCTAATCTTTAGTCATGATAAGAGAAAGTAACACATATGATAAGAAATACAATTAACCAAACTCTAGCAAAGTTTGAGACTGAGAAAGGAATATTAGGAAGATATTTTATTAATAATGTACCATTAGAACGTATTTAAAATTTAGAACCCATTTCATTGCACTTAAGAGACACCTTTTCATTAAGATGTTCCCTAGAACGGCAGCACATCCAAGTGTTTGCAACTGGGATTTAAACCACCATAAAACAAAGGGCAACTGAGAAAATATTCAGAAGTCTACCCTGGGTACCATTTTGGATTTTGGCTGGATTTGAATGTACTCTGTTCTTTGATTAGTATCCTCAACCAACAGTGTCTATGTCAGGAATCAGATATTCTCTCTCCTGTTCTTTCATGGAGGAAGGAGGGAAGGAAAGGGGCGGGGGAGGGGGACAAGAGTATTGTACCCTTGGCAAATGAGCATTAAGTCAGATCTCTTGCTAATGTAATACTGACATCTTTTGCCAGAGGAGATGGAATGGAATGTGAGAGAATTTTATCATTTAACAGTAAGTTTAGGTGACATCCAGTGGAGCCAGTGTTGGTCTGGGAACCATCAAAGGAAATAATAGAAGCAGTTTCTTTTCAGTGTTCTCACTGACACAGAAGAATAGCCTCAGGTTGACTCTATCTCCACCCTTTCTAGCTACTTAAGTTTCTCTTGGTATGTGAAGCAAAGTCATATTTGTTGTATGTACCTTTCTGAAGGGCCTTCAATACTATAATATGAAATAGTATTTAACATAAAATTGGTATATAGTATTAATATGAAATTAATATTGGTGTACAGTAATGATATGAATGAAAAGATATTTTATAGAATTTTATTACTATGTAAATATTAGCTTTAAACTAGATGAAATATTAGATTCTTATTAAAACATTTTTATGGGCTGGAGAAATGAGTTAAGAACAATTGGTTTTGTCCCTTGACAGTCACCAACATGTTTCATTTTTACATCATTCATGTGGGTACTCTGATGGGTAATGGAGAAAAAATATCTCTGCCTATAGGAGCTTAAAGTTTCAGTAGATAACTCCCAAACTAACAATTATAATGTGACATACTAAATGCTAAAATGAAAGTATGTGCAAGGAAGACAGGAAGAAGCATCGAGAATAGGAGCCTAACCCAGCCTGATGTCTGAGGGCAGGCTTCTCAGAGGAGATGGCAATAGTATCTTATATTTGTACAACATTTCTACCTCCAGGAGATACTGTTCTAATGTGTTAACTCAGTTAAACCTCATGCACTATTGAGGCATAAAGAGACTAAATAACTTGTACAGTTATTTAGTTATTTTTAACTAATTATTAAGTTATTTTTAACTTAATTTCATTAAGTTATTTTTATCTCCACATAGGTAGTGTAGAGTAGTATCCAGATTTGAACCCAAGGTCTCTGGCTTATAGATTCCAGGTGTTAGCCCCTCCATATATCTGTCACCTCTTGTACTCTGTAAATAGTGCATCACATGATAAAACTTGGTGGGCGTGGGCAGAAATGGAAAGAGAGAAAGAGGGAGACAGAAGAGTCTAACTTCCAGCTTCTAAGGGATAAGTGATTCCTGAATTCAAATTCAGCTTCATTTATCTTTATGAGGTTAAGTTTCTTCAACACTGTAATTCTTTCTCTACTCTCTGACCATTTAGGAGAGGGGTCCTGATACTTACCTGTGGAATTTCTAAATTTCCACATAGTCAACTTAGATCAGTTTACTTTTCCACTCCACAGATTTTCATTTCATCCTTTTAATCATTTACTCCCTCATTCACTCAAAGTTTTACCCTACTTTGGGTTGTACATATGGAAACCTCCTCAGAAAAGAGAAGTAATAAATTCAGTTCTGAAAACTAAGGTAAAAATATTTCTTTTCTTACTTGTACCCCAATTGTCTTCCAATATAAATTTGCAAAATAGTCAAAGATAAAAAATGCTGGAGAAAAAAGATAAAAACAGTTCCAATTTCTTCTTAGTGCAGGTGGCAAACACAGTACCTGATTTTCCAACTACTTGTTAGGTTTACATGACCAAGAAGCTTCTTTACAAATTCATAGTTAGGGTGTTTGCATTCCACTTCTCCCCTGCTGTGGCTCTGGGGAACCAATCATTCAGGGGGGCCTTAGCTTCTTCAGGTTCTGGAATATACTTAGTGGGCTCACCTGTTCTCTTGGGTGCTAGGAAAACACCTTATTTGCTCCTATTCAGTCCTTGCTGCCTTCTTCATATTATAATACTGTTTAAAAGTTTTCTTTACTGGAACAAATGTATTCCATTTGGATTATGTCATGAATTTCATCTGTACTAATAAGGCCTTCAGTGGCATTTGTGTGTCACCTTTTTTACATCACTTGTCGGTGACTCTGAGAATACCTCCCCACTGAAAATGGATCCATTTGCAGTCAATAGCAGGGTGGCTAATGTTCATTTTTCTTGGGAAAACTGAAATGTGTGCCTTTTATCCTATTATACTGATCCACCAGCTTCAGATTATCTGAGTTTGTAGCTTCTCATTTTCTCTAGTATCTTAATGCTGTTATTAACAAGAATTCTGTTGCTAATGGTTTTTGAAAATAATATGTGTGCTTTCAGCCACTACCTGTATTCATATGGTTTGTCTGATTTAGCTGGAGTTTGAAATTCATTCCAAATGCTGTTTTGTTGCAGATCAAATATGAGAAGCTCTAATATTTCTCTGGATTTATTTTCAGTGTCCTAAATTTTACTAGAAGAGAATGGGGCTAATCATTTTATCTATCAGTCATGAGGTGAAGAATACTTCCCCCCCACCCCGAACTGGGGATTGAACCCAGGGACTCTCTACCACTGAGCTATATCCATGCCCTTTATAATTTTTAATTTGGGTCAGGGTCTTAAATAGTTGCCCAGTCTTACCTGGAATTAGGATTCTCTTGTTTCAGCTTCCTGAGTCACTGGGATTACAGGTGTTGCCACTGTGCCTGGGCACTTTTAAATATATGTTCCGTATTCTTTATGAATGATACATCAATAGATAAAGATGAATATATAGATAGTTATGTATACACACATGTATATACAGATTCTGTAAATACATATTTATAAATATATGCACATATATTTATATAACTGTGGAAAGAGAGCAAGAGAAATGATTTTTGTAAATTTTATTTATTCCATGTATGTATAATATGTCAAAATATATTCTACTGTCATGTATATCTAAAAAGAACAAATATTTAAAAAGAAGAATTCTGAGCATATCCACTCACTTTCTTTTTAGGGTGAACTTTTTCCCCTGAGGTATAATTTTATTTTTTAAGCACACAAAAAATTATATTTTAGAGTGAAGTGCTTTATTATGCTCTGTTTCCTAGTCAATTATTGTTTTTATATTCTTTTGCACACATTTTCTGTTTTAGATGTAATTGTCAAATGTACTTTGTCAAACAGAATACTATACAGACTGCTTATAGAATATTATAAATTTTCTTTATTAACAAACTTGCACTATAAATATTTATTATTTTGAAGATTACATTTTAGGATTAGGGATAAAATCTTTTTTTGGGCCAAAACTATTTGTTTCTAGGGCCCATGAAATTTCCTTCATTTTTTTTTTTAACCAGTTGTTTTTGAGTGCTACTTTGTATAAGAGATTATGCTTGGTTCTGAGATACTGAAAATGAATAAACTGGGCTTAGTCTCTAGCATCATAGAAATCATTTTATGCTTGTGATGAATGAATTTCAACTATTCATTAGTTTTTTTCCTAACAGCAGTTCTTCTTTTACCTAGGGCAAATCTGTATGATATGCTCTTTAAAATTGCCTACAGAATATTCATTTTTCTTTCACAAAGTGGAGGCCCGCCTGGGCAATGTAGGGAAACCCTGTCTCAAAATAAAGTGTATAAAAAAGCCTCGGGGTCTAGTTCATTGCAAAAACACTTGTGTAGCTTATATGAAACCCTTGGCTCAGTCTCCAGGAAGCATCACCCCCCACACCAAAAAAAAAGTCATTAGGTATTTTACACAATAGCACCTTTTGGGTTGACTTTGTACTATCAAAATCCAGGTTTTCTAATGCCTTAAGGGCTATTTTTTAACCACAAGAGTTTTAACTAGAGCTCATGGACCCCTCAGGCAGTGGTCTCAAACTTTAGTGTGCAGAAAACTCACTTAGGAACGAATATTTATGGGACTGATTGCACAGATGCTGATTGATGATATTTGGAGGTGTTCCTGGAGTTTGTATTTTTAGTAATACAAATACAGGAGACCAAACGCCCTTTGAGAGCCATTGATGGATTTCAGATGATTTGGTTTTAGCCCTCAAACTGTACCTACATGGAGATTTTCCAACAAGAACATCTAGGAGAATTTAGGAGACTTTAATTTCTCTAAAGGGTCTACAAAAAAAGGCCATGATGATATTAGGAGCAGCAGTTTACATGTGAAAAGGAGTACTAGTAAGGTCAGCCACACAATCAGCCTCAAGAACCCACATGGAAAAGTCTAACAATGAAAAGAAAAACTGCAAAGCAGGTAAAAATACTCAGGTTTCATAGTAATCCCTGAACAGTTGTTTTTAAGGAAATCTCAGAAGTGAATAGGTGTGTTGGGAAACTGAAACATTGTTTTAAATTATTTTTACTTTACTATAGAAGCAAATAGAAACTTTAGTATGCTAATTTGCATTGTGACTCACCTTAGGAGGATGTAGTCTGTAGGATTTCCCAAACTTATTTGATCATATAACCCTTTTCAAATGGTTATCAGTTTGAAAACACCCTTTAATAGACGGACAAACATTAGTTCCTGGGTTCAACATAGAAGTAACTTGCTTCATAACCCTGTTGTGAATTAAAATTTAAATTGTTCTCTAAATAGTCTGAAAAATAGGAAAACAGAGAATTTTGGATGGTATTTTAGAAAAATTTAAATTAAAATTGTAGAAGAAAAAAACTAGTTATTATTTACATAGACTTTACTCATTGCTAGTTGATGATAAATTAAAGGAAGTCTTGCCCTAAAATGAATTTTTTTTCCTTTATGATATTATATCATAAAGATATTATAGGTGAGATTTATATTTCCTAAGCATCAGAGCTCAGGGGCTGTGGTTGTAGCTCAGAGGTAGAGTGCTTGCCTAGAATATGTGAGGCACTGGGCTCTATGCTCAGCACCACATAAAAATAAATAAATAAAATAAAGGTATTTTGTCCATTTACAACAAAAAAAAAAAGAAAAAGAAAAAGAATCAGAGCTCATCATACAACAATCAACAGTCATCAGTTATTATTTCAGATATTTTATAGAACTTATTGGTGGCAGACCAAAGATTGCATGGGTACAAACATGCATATCCGAGTCTTCCTTTTTTAAATATTTTTTAGTTGTTTATTTATTTATATGTGGTGCTGAGAATTGAACCCAGTACCTCACACATACTAGGCAAGCACTCTACCACTGAGCCACAACCCCAGCCCTGTCCAAGTCTTCTTCAAAGCAGGGCAGTTCTGTGGTTATTTAAATAAATAATTCAATAACTAAATAATTTAATGAATGAATAAATAAAGATTCAATTGACATAGAGGAAGAAAGAAGCCCCCTGGATCAACTGATTGTATCTAGATGAAGTTTTCTGGAGAGGTGATTTGGAGGAGAGGAATAAACAAATAATATTCAAAGAAGAGGGAAAGAGATTATTTTAATAAAAGAAAACAACATAAAGGAAATTTCTGCTGGGAAAAGTCCTTTCCTAATTTGGCTAGCAGTGAAGAGTCTCAGGGACAGAAAAATAGATATGCCCCAGTAGATAGAAATCATGAACTAAGGTGTGATCACTAGGACACTAGTCCTATGAGATACTGTGGGGGAAATAAGTCAAATAAGTTTGGGAAATGCAATTTCATCCTTTGTGTTTAATTTTGCTTTAATTGGCCTTTCACAAAATGAATTTATCACAGAAGTATTTTCCCCATAAATTAAGAACCCTCACAAAACCCCTTAGGAGAACACTGAGCTAATAGTGATAGGAAATAAGGACTACTAATTAATGGGCCTCCACCATAATCATTGTTTCTTTGGGACAAAAATGATTAGATTTAGGTCATACATGTTATTCTGTACTCTTTCATTATTAAGTTATAAAGATTTGTCGAATTAAAATGGATTTGCCTTTCAATATTGTGATTTGTCTGAAATATAAGGTCCTTCTAACTCCAGGGCATGAATATAACATCTCTTCATGTAGAACCCTCAATTCCTACATAATTTAAACAAGTGCCACTCAGGTTATTGTGTTACAGTGTTATAGTGTTTAGTGTTTTGACTGTTACGGTGTTTTGACTGTTAAAGATTTTTCTTGAGATGTTTCTTTGCTTATTCTTATAAATACTTATATTACTTCCAATTTAGAATTGAGCAAAATAAAACCTTCCTAAATATGTTTCATTTTAATTCGAACTATTGAATGCCTTTCCTGATTTAAAAAAAATTAGGAAAGATTTTTAACATCTCTGAAAATTTGTTTCAAAAATATGTTAAATTCAAAAGGAACTTTTTAAGATTTAAAAAGTTAAACTACTTAAACTAGCCTGTTACCTCCATGAGCAAAGATTTAAAAAGAAATAAAATTAGCCAAATGGGAATCAAACAATGACTAACTAGAACATGATTCATGTATTCTTTTTTCTTTTTCTTTCTTGAGGCATGATATTTCTGGCAAAATCTTAGTTATGTATGCTCCTCACATATCTTCTGAACCTGGAATTCTTAAAGAACAATGTTAGGTATAAGTAAGGCTATTTAGAGATTAGTTTTAATGTATATAGGAACTGAGATCAGTGAACATGGGACTGAGGTCATGTATGTGGGACTGAGGTCAGTGTAGAAATGAATGCAGTTTTTGTAGGTATTTGTAGATTTTTTTAAATTTTTTTTTTTTAATTCTATAAGAACACGACTAAATTCCACAGTCGAAGTTGGTAGATATCTTTCTCATGTACTGGCAAAGATATCATGATATTTTTTGTCCTCAGTGAAAGGCCATTATATGGATATAAGTTGGTGCCAACATTGTAAAGATTGACTGAAATGAAATGAATTATCTATATAAAATAATTACATTTCTGGAAACTTCCTTCTAAATCCATGTAAGGAAAGCAATCTTTTTTGATTTGGAATCACCAGATTAAATCCTGCATAATTTCTGAGGAACATTCTTTAATATTTTCTCTCCAAAAGCACTTTATGCTTGCTTTATAGGAGTTTACAGATTTTCCGTTTTATAATTTCTCCTCAAGATAATCCTTAAATGTATGTTTTAAGAAGTGACATTAAGGGGCTGGAGTTGTAGCTCAGTGACAAAGCACTTGCCTAGCATGTGTGAGGCACTGGGTTCAATTCTCAGCGTGGCATATAAATAAATTTATAAAGGAATTTTTATATAAAGTAAATACAACTAAAAATATTTTTTAAAACAGAAGTGGCATTAATAAAGGATTCTTTAAATCCTTGAGAACATAATCAAAAGTGTCACATGGTGATGTCAACCTAAAATGAAAACAACAAATGAAACTTAAAGGTGTGTAATAAGTGAACTATTTCCAAACACTAAGAGTATAAGGTGTTTTCTATAATAATAAAATGGTAGTGAGACTTGACTAGTAACATAATTATAAGAATAAAAATCAATCTTTGTTTATCTTGAGTTATATTGTTCTTATGCAAGCAAGAGATATCACAGTTATTTAGACAGGAGTTATTTTTAAACATGATTTCATGAACTACATAGTCTATATCCTATTGCTGAATTAATTTGCTTCTTTTTAATGATATAGATATAACGTATAAAATCTTGCAGTTATACATCCTTTATCTGGTCTTTTAAAACATTTTTAATTTCAGACTTTCAAAAGAAGCTGCCAGAATAATAAGAATTCCAAAATTTATTTCATATTTGTATTTCTCAAATATTAATATTTTGCCATTCATTATAATTCTACACTTGTTTTTTCTCTTCTCAAAACCTTTTTTTCTGAAATGGGAGTTACAAACATTTATTATATACTTCCACCATAAAAATAAGAGTATTCTCTTTCATAACCACAGTATATACAGTTGGTTAAATCAGAAAATTAAGTCATGCAATAATAGCATTGTATTATAGATTTACTCTGATTTCACCAAATAACCCCAATAATGTCCTTTATAACAAAACTAAGATGTTGATCATGTGTTGACTTTCGTTGTCAGATCTTTTGAGGCTTATTTAGACTAGAACATTTCATAGATTTTTTGTTTCCTGACCCCACACTTAAAGAGAACATATCATCTATCTTGTAGAATATTCCTCAATTTGAGTTTGTCTGATATTTCCTCATGACTATATTCAAGTTATTCTAGATTTTAAAACATAACATTGTATAAGATGTAATTTCATAACAACAAATCACATCCTTGTTTATAACTCTTAAGAATGAACCTAATTGCCGTATTTGCATCAAACAGAATATTTATCTCCAACTTCCCAGAAGAAAGGACTTTCCTAGGAGATTTTATATGTGTTTCTTAATGAACAAATTTGTTTTAATTATGGAGTGTCTTGTTAGTTTGGATGGTTTATGGAACCATATAGATTGTTCTAATATTTACTGAGCTAACAAACAAAATGTTCAACAGTATTGATCTTCTCTTTCCACAGTTACTCCTGAATGCCCACGGACAGGAAGAAACCTTTCCCTTTCCTTAGATGAACTCAAATTCTTATCATACCTTATAAAATCTTTTTTGAAGCTAGAAAATGATGTTCAGGAGCTGTTTGAAGAAATGTTTTTATTGTTTAAGATGTCCAGGAATGCTTCAGGTAATATGCTCTTTTATTTAAATCTTTAACTCTATGATTTCTCTGTTTTTGCTTCCTACCACTTTGAATCTGTACCACTATTTGGAAAAAATACGTGGTAAAATTCTTGAGTTCAACTTCAGTATAGTGCACACCAAGGATTGCATTTTTATCTTTAGTAGATGGCAAACTCCTTAGTTCAGATTAACCAAGTTGTGTCTGGATAACTGTCTACAGTTAAAATCAGATTGATTCCCTCCCTCAAAACACACACCTGGTCTATGGAAAGAATAAGCATACTACTAGGGCCAGATGCACTAGTAGCCAGATGATCTTGAGTAAAACATTTAGTCTCCTTTGACCTCAGTTTTCTCATTTTCAAAATAATCATGGAGAATTACCTTTATTTTCTGTTTGTTTTCTTTTAGAATTAGATGCTTGAGATTCCAAAGTATTATATAGGGTTGTGAGGATTAAATGACTTAGTGAATAAAGTACTTAAAGAAATGTCTAGCATATAAGCTAGCAATATATTTGAGTTGTTGAAAATAGTAATTACAAATACCATGTGGTTTCAGGTTTAGTTAGTCTTAGCAAAATCCCTTCGAAGAATGTTTGTTGAAATAGTGTTTCTAACATTATAGAATTCAAAGACATGATAGTGAAGGTACATTCTCTGTTGTCATATCTATATTTATAGATTTCATTTTTATCAGAATGGAACATATCAATCTAGGGACAATGATTCCATCTGTAAAACAGAATGAAGGAAGCAAGGGATTAACAAAAAATCTGAAAATTTCAACCCCAAAGCCCAGTTTCTTAATTAAAAAAACTTAAAGGTTATAAGCATATTGAGCAAGTTAAATGTATTTATTTATTTACTTTGCCTTAGGTAAAGACATTAGAAAAATTATAGGGTCGAATTTGTTTTATATTAAGTTGTTCCTGGCTTTCTGTGTTTCAGGTTAAGTGTAGGTAGCACTCTTACAATACAAATAATCAAATCACTATTAGTCCTTTTTCTTTTTTCTTTTTTTAATGATTTTTTTAGATGTTGATGGACCTGTATTTTATTCATTTAATTTATATGTGGTGCTGAGAACCAAACCCAGTGCCTCATACACGCTAGGCAAGCGCTCTGCCACTGATCTACAACTCCAGCCCCGAGTCCTTTTTCTAACTGTAATGAAATACCTGATGCTGGATAATTTATAAACAAAAGAGGTTTATTTAGTATCCAGTTTTCTAAGACCAAAAGTCCTAAAGATATGGTGTTGGCTCTGGTAAGAGCTCTCCTAATTGTACCACCTCATAGCAGATAGCATCACATTGGCAAGAGCTCAAGCAAAAGAAAGAGATCATATTGCCGGACAGAAAACCAAAAAGACAAGATGATCCAGTCTTGCTCTTTTTATAACAACCTTCTCACAAAAACTCAAGAGTGCCAAGATAACTACCTTGATCCCTTCCAGGAGCCATGCTTCAATGACCTCCCACTAGTCTGCATCTCTTATAGATTCTACAACCTTTATACTACCACACTGAGGACTAATTTTCCAACACATGAACCCTTGCAGAATAGACTCAAACCATATTCAAATTGTACTAACCACTTTTCCAAATATGGAGCTAATTTTAAGAAAACTGAGGTAGATTATAGATTTGTGAAATTGACAAAAAATAAAACTGAAGACAAAAATATGAATTTCAGTTAAAGAAAGAATGAAAAAGGTAGGTTTAATTGATACATTATTGCCTTGAAAAGTTGACATTTGGTGTTGGTACTCATTGCATCATGCCTGGCTAAGATCAGGCACTTCTTATCCACCTTTCTAGTTGATCTTTTATGAAGTATACATTAAAAAATAGAATGAACTCCAAAACATATAGGTGCCTACCAATTGTGAGTCATCTTGATTTTGTCCTAGATCAGTACCTTGAAAATTTGTGTCATTTCTGAGAACTTTATTATTCTTAAGGGTAGCATAATTCACAATCGAAGTTGTATGTGAGAAGTATTATAAAGCTATAAAATGACATGGTTGAGAACTGAAGCAAAAATTTAAAATGTTGATTTCAGAGAAAAAGAAGAAAAAGAAAGAGCTTGTTTAACTACATTAGATTACAATCAAGCAATGTGTAGACTTGCAAATTCTGAATATCCGAAAGCAATAGTTAATATTTTTGAAAAAAATTATATATTTGCTACGAAGCAAATATATAATTACGCCATAATATACTGTCTTACCCCAAATTTTGTCATGATAAAAGCAGTATGGCAGACAACAGCAACTTCAATATCACATTAATAATAGTGTACTATACAAACACACTTGTGGATTATCAAAAACAGCATGTAGAAGGAATTTTGGATGGCAGGTATAAGAAATGATGGGGGAAAAATAGGAGCACCTTGGATTAGACAAAGGGGAATGAAGGAAGGGAGGGGGGAGTGGGAATAGGAAAGATAGTAGAATGAATCAGACATTACTATCCTATGTGCATATATGATTACACAACCAATGTAATTCTACATCATGTACAACCAGAAGAATGAGAAGTTATACTCCATATATGTATAATATATCAAAATATATTATACTATCATGTATAACTAATAAGAATAAATAAAAAATACTTAAAAAGAAATGACAGGACTAGAACACCCTCTTATGAGATGTATTTTCTTCAATGTTTAAATTTGTAGTTTTTGTAATAAAGCCAAGATTGATTTAATCTGACACAACTTTATGGAAATGCTTCTCTGAGAAGAATGATCTTAAGGGAAATTGTCAAGAAATATCTCAAATATTTTATCCAGTGTATTCAAGTTAATCAGTTCTTATCAAAGGCATTGGTTTCTTAAATCAGGAAGAACATTACTGATGGTTAATGATTTGCTTAAAAATCTTTTGACAGAGAGAGTGAGAAAAAAAGAGAACAAGTCATTTGGTTTTTTTGTATATTTGTTTTGACTGGAGCATATTTTGTTAACTTGGAAAAAGTTTCCTACCATGGCTATGTAACTTAAAAAATTTGATGAAATAAAGATTTTTTCTTCATTTTTCAGATGTTTTACAAACATACTTAACAGGTATATTTAGCATCACATAGAGAAAATACAAGATGATTAACCAAATATTTTACTTTCTAGTTTGATATTTACTATAATATTGTAGGCATAGCCACAATGGCAGCTCTTCTAGTAATTAGAATGTGAACAAGAGTTTTTGTAGATACAAAAGAAATACTTTCAGAGAAAGAAATTTAGTCATTATATGTATTTGCTTTTATTTGGTCATGATTTGATGGCTAATTTCATCATTTTAGAGAACAAAAGGACATTATTTGACTGTTAATGTGCCTTATTGCATTTCGTTTAAGTGATGGTATTTTATGGACTGGCTTGGGGTTTGATTTATGGGGCATTTCTAATGTTCCTTCAGAATAAAGTTGTTCTTTGGGCAGTTCCTCAATTTTTCCAAAGGTGGCATCTGAGATTTATCTAAACCAGGAGGTTTCTTGGTCCTCGTTTTTCTTTAGCCCCAGCAATGACAAAGCGCAATGGCTGCTTCAATTGGATGTAAGAAGAACACTTAGGGTTTGTCTCAGAAGAATCAAAGATTTCAGATCTTCTGAAAGATTGTTTGTACTCTTAGGGGGTCTTAAGAGGGGTCAAATGGCTTCTAAGAGTTCCTTAGCTAGATGGTTAAGGGATTGTATTAGGGAGGCGTATGTAGTTAAGGTAAAGAGGCTCCTAGGGTTTGTAAAGCTCATTACTCTAGGACTTTAGCTGTTTCTTGGGCAGAGAGGTCGAAGGCTTCCACATTGGAAATTTGCAAGGTGGCCACCTGGGCTTCTCTTCATACTTTTTCATGGTATTATCTCTTGGATGTAGTCTCTTCTACAGATTCAGCTTTTGGTGGGAGGTTGCTTGTGAGCCAGAAAAGAACAGTGAAGAAAAGAAAGACTTGTAGTTCCCACTTAGAGCTGCCAACAAGGCAAGTTGCTTTGTAGTGCACACAATGGGAACCTAAGAAGACCAATTTGGGTGTGAAAGTGGATGTCACAGGGAAGTACTGCCAACCTGCACTCTCTATGAAAGAAAGAGGCAGTGTGGAAACTAACCAGCAGTGTAAAATGAACCACAGAGAACTCTGTAGGGGAAGCTGTTGAGCAGCTGGCACTCTTGTGACCCTCTGCTCTCTTCTGAGGTTCATAATCTAGGCATGCTCTTAAAGAAACCATGTTGATCGCATGCAAATAACTGATGAGTCCAAAAATGGACTATCCTCTCTAGACAATAACAAGTGTATAGAATTTTAAATATATTTTAAAATATATACTATAATTCCCCATGTGTTCACAGAGCTCATAAAGTTTTATACTGCCAAAATTTAAAATTGACCATTTTGAATTCCAAAGAAATACAAAAATGCCACAATTTATTAAAATAATGAGAGATCTTATTCTGAGGATTTCAGTGTTATTAGTCTTGCCTAAAAATAATCCCTTTTGCTTTTCTGTAAAAGATTAAGCTTTAAAAATATTTTTAATGTTTTTGGGGGAATATATTTTAAAAGTTATCATAATTACTTGATTATTCATTTTTTTCTCTCACTCTAAAATTGTGCACCGAGAAGAGAAATCTTGGAAAGCTTATCTTTTTTTCTTACTCATCTTGAAAATAGGCAGATGGTTTATATAAACATCTGAGCACATTACATTTAGTGAATAAACATAATGTATTTGGGAGTGAAATGATAAATACAAGATAATTAACTTTTTCCTAAAACTTAAACCATAGCTACACAATGGCAGATAGTTATTTCGAAAAAGAGAACTGCAAAGTGTATACTTGAAACTAGTGTCATTTCACTGGATAAGTACCTTTTAGTAACTAACTATACAAAGGATTCCTGAAAGTATAGTCTTGACAAGTACCTTTTAAATAAACTAGTTTCATGAGCTATCTCTAGAAAAGTAAAGTGACATTAGGAATCTAAGCGTTTTCCCTTCATGTCAATAACAACATGATCTTTATTATTTTTTCTTATTTAAAAATGGTTGTTACATAGAACTAAATGCATATTGTAAAACTTTTGAACAGGACAAAAGGGTAAATGGTGGAGTTTATGTCTTTTCCACTTTGCTTGCCTAGTTTGCCTTTTCAGAGGCAACTACTTAATATCTCCAGGTTTTAATGACAAAATTTTACCATACTGTGCAAATGTGCTTTTAGCAATTCAGAAAACCTAGAGACAACTAATTCTTTCTAACAGCTGTATAGTTTTCCACTGGTCTATGTTTCATAATTTAATGAGCTGTTCATTAATGAATATTTAGAGTTTTTTCTTTATTGACTACCACAAATAATGACAAATAAATTTCCTTGAACTATGTCTTACATGTACAGAAGTATCTGAAGGATAAACTTCTAAAGTGGAAATGTCAAGCAAAAAGTTTTGGTCATAAAGAGGATGAAAAGATAGGCAACAAACTAAAAAAATTGTAAAACATATGAAAAAGAACTTGTTTTCAAAATATGCAAAGAACTCTTAAAATCCACCAAGAAAACATATAACACATTTTAAAAATGCATAAAATATCTTAATAGACAACTCAACAGAAGATATATAGATGGTAAATAGAAGTCGGAAAAGATACTCAGTATCACATGTCATTAGGGAAATGTAAATAAAAACATGACACACCTCTACACCTATTAGAATGACTATTATCCAAAATGCTAACATCACCAAATTCTGACAAGGATGTGGAGTGACAAGAACTCTCACTCATTGCTGTTAGAAATGCAATATCGTACTGCCTCTTTGTAAGACAATTTGGCAGTATCTTACAAAGCTAAACATAGCATTACCATATGATCTAGCAATTGCACTCCTAGGTATTTATCCAAATGATATGAAAACTTAACGTCCACACAAAAACCTGCATACAAATGTTTGTAGCAGTTTTATTCATAATTGCCCAAACTTGGAAGCAACCAAGAAATTCTTCAATAGGTAAATAGATTTAAAAAAAAAAAAACAACTGTGGTATGTCAATACAATGGAATATTATTAATCAATAAAAAGAAATAAGATGTCAAGTCATGAGAAGACATGTATGAAACTTAAACATGTATTGTTAAGTAAAAAAATCCAATCTGAAAAGGCTCTATGCTATTCGATTCCAACTATATGACATGCAAAAAGCAAAACTGTAGAGACGGGGTAGAAAGTCAAAGGGGTAGAAGGTAGTTTGTAGAGGGAAAAATGGGTGTCAGGGGTAGAAGAGAGGAGAGGAGAGATACAGAGGTAATGCAGAGGGTATTCTTAGAGCAGTGAAATTATTCCATGTGATACAGTAATGGTGGCTACCTGACACTGTGTTTGGCAAGACCCATAGAATTGCACAACACAAAGAGTAAATCCTAATGTAAACTGTGAAGTTTAGTTAGTAATAATATTTCAGTATTGGTTTCTTGGCTTAGTTGTAACAAATGTACTACATCATTGCCAGATGTTAACAATAAGAGAAACTGAGCACATGAAAACTTCTTGTATATTCTGCTCAAGTTTTCTATAAATCTGAAATTTATCTAAAAAATAAAGTTGACTTCTAAACGAATATTTTGAGGACAATTACTAAATCAGTTTGTTAAACCTATTTTTACTTATAATGATATTTTGTAGTGCAGAATTATTTTATGGCTTTTGCTGTTTGTGTCCTAAGCCTTCTCTGTATGACTCTTTTTAAAAAATATTCCATATTTTATTTTAATAGGCTTATGTTTTTATTTTTCTTTATTTAAAAATCTGTGAGTAATGTGGATTTTGGTTCAATGTTAGAACTGATCTTATTTATAACACCATCTTCTTGAAATTATCAAACAATAACCATA
Source organism: Sciurus vulgaris (assembly GCF_902686455.1). Classification (NCBI taxonomy): domain Eukaryota; kingdom Metazoa; phylum Chordata; class Mammalia; order Rodentia; family Sciuridae; genus Sciurus; species Sciurus vulgaris. The sequence goes on from NC_136466.1 coordinate 92,140,650, forward strand.
AGAAAAAGCATTTTAGGAAAGGTACTGGAGTCTAAATTAGAACACAGTATATTCCATGCTTGTATAATTATGTCAAAATGGATTCTACTGTCATGTATAATTAGAAAGAACCAATAAAAAGAAAAGGAAGACAAAGCATTTTAGGTTAAATGGTATAACACTGAGTTAAAACCTTCTCTATGCTACGATGTGTCTTGGGAAATGGAACGGCATTCATGAGTAAGCTTTATAGGAGGACCTGAGAGTCCCAAAAGTGTGTGTGTGCACTCATGACACATGTATGCACATATACCTGCCATCACAGTGTATCTTTGTATGGAGTGTTCTGTAACTTTAAGTAAATTCTCAGAAGTGTTTACAAATCCAAAAACAATTAAGAAATATTAGAATTGGGGAAAACTTTTCCTCAGAATAGATAAGCTCTCATGAAATTCCCCAAAAGGGTTATTGTGTTAGTTGGCTTTGTATCACTAAAATGAAATACCTGAGTAATCAAGTTATAAGGACGACAGGTTTATTTTGGCTCACAGAGGTTTCAGTCCATGGTTACATGACCCTGTTGCCTTTGGGCCAGTGGAGCACAGTACATCACCATGGGGAGTGCGTGGTGGAGAAGGCTGCTCACTTCATAGCACCTGGGAAGCAAACAGAGAGGAGAAGGCTGGGATCCTAAAAGCCCCTTCAAGGGTACACTCCAACTCACCTAACTTCCTTCCACTAGGCCCCCTCTTAATGATGTCATCACCTCACAATGGTACCACAGGTTAGGGTCCAAGCCTTAACAGATGGTCCTTGGGGAACATCCGAACCATAGCTGTGCTGTTGTTGCCTACCAAATAGAATATTTACCTTCAGTGCACCTGGTGTGGATGAATACTGAAACTAACTTTAACATCAGAACAAAATGGTTTTATTTCTGTTAACTGGATCCCTTTCCTTTTTACCTCTCCTTCCCTTCCTTCCCGTCCTTCCTTTTTTTCTTTTTTCTTTTCTTCATTGTTTTTTTTTTTCAGTGTGGGGAATTGAACCTCAGTTCTCTCACATCTAGACAAAGGCTCAATCATTGAGCTACATCTGCAGCTGTGAATTGTATTCCTTAGATATCATTCACAAATAAGTTCATTGAAACCACATTTGGGGAAAAACACTCATCTACTAGATGACTTTATTGGTCATAATCCCTACTAACAAAATAAACTAAATTTTGAAATTTGCTTTGCCCAGGGAATATGAAGAAATTGATTCTTAAACTTTCTGGTAAATTAGAAAAAAGAAAAATTATATCATATTATATAATTTATCATTATGTACTCAGTCTAAGCAACAAAAATTAAATTACTCATATTGATTCAAATTATCATTAATGTAACCTTAATGGAAAAAAATGGGAAGATTTCTTTTTGGAGTGTTTATTCATTACATTTTTGTAGGTCTTTTTTCCCCCATGGAAAATATTTCCTTAGTTACAAAAAATAAAAGTTGAGGATATATATCCATTTAAGGATTATTTCTTGTCTTCTCCAGTGTTTGTGCTTTTCAAATTAATCATTAATATAGTTATTAGGGTATGTTTTTTCTGATAAGTTCATGTTCATGTATTTTTTTCTTTGTTTTAATTTAGCATGCCATGGCACACCACCTTTTTTTTTTTCTTTTGTTTCAGTACTGAGAATTGAACCTAGAAACAATTTACACTGAGTTACATCCCCAACCCTTTTTGATTTAATTTAATTTTTTTTTATTTGGAAAGATTTGCTGATTAGTTGGCCTCTAATTTACCATTCTCCTCCCTTAGCCTCTTGAGTAACTGGGATTACAGGTGTGGGCCACCATGCCTGGTATACCTCCCAGTTTTTAAATGTTGTACCTTAGAATTTAACTTTTTATTTTAATTTTTTTTAGAATTTGACTTTTTAAATGAACAGGGAATTATGTTTATTTTCAAGTCTTAATTTATCCTATGTTGTCAACATGAAGGTGAACTAGTGACAAAAGCATCTTTTTTTTTTGCAGACTATATATGCATATGTATCAAATATAAATATAACTAGCATATACATTTCTTCAACTTGTATATGAAAAGGACTCTATATTATCTTGATCCTGTCCTTACTAACATGGTAGTATCTTGTTGACTATATTCCTTGTATATTGATATGTATGTTTGCTTAATATGTATGTATGTATGTATGATGGATAAAGTTTTTTCACGTAATTTTAATTTGACTCTCTTAATTACATCTAGTATTTTTGTTGTTTTGTTTTATCTTGTTTTTTGGTACCAGGGATTGAACCCAGGAGTGCTTTACCATTGAGCTATATCCCTGCCACCCCCTCCTCCTTTTTTTTTTTTTTTTTGAGACAGGGTCTTACTACTTACCTGAAACTGACCTCAAACTTCAGATCCTCTGGCCTCAGCCTTCCTACTCACAAATGCCATCACTTCTGGTGTTCTTTTCAAATGTTTGCTTTTTTGTCTGTTTTCTTTCCTATTGCTTAGGAATTGTGGAGAGATCCAATAGAGAAATTGTAATAGAAAAACCTAAAGTAAATAAAACCAGTATTCCTTCAGAGCAATTGCTACCAGGAAAAGAGGTAAGAAACTTTTTAGTCATACATAATATTATCATCCTATGTCTGTGATTCCATTATGAATCTAAACATCTTTTGAATTTTACTCTTTACCACTACAAAGGAATTTCTGATTGAAAGTTGACTTGTAAGTTTTTGACAGTTTTTGAGTAGGGCTACTGTTCTTTTGCACAATCTGTTCCATGGGTGAAGTAGGGGGATGGAAGTCAAGAGATCTTTGTTCCCATCCTGACTCAAGGTCTGCATTTCGAGAATATGAGCTGTAAATAATTGTTGAAAGTTGAGAAAATGCAGATTTAAAAAGGAAAGGAAATAACAATTCGATCTGGTCACTTATGTTTGTGCACACAACCTATGCTTGTTTATTCTCAATATCCATTACCATTCTTCTGCTCTTGTTTTTGTAGAGAATTACATCTGCCAGATTCCTTTGCTTTCAGAAATTAGGAAAGCAAAGGGAACATCTGGCCAATTAAAGGCATCAATAGAAGATTGGAGTGTGGTATTAGCAGAAAACCAGTGTGCCTCACCCCCTCACTTTCCCTTCCTCTCTCCCAGGACCTCTGGCAGTGGCATTGACTCCTTTAGCTCCTCCCTTGACCCTACTCCTACCAAGCAGCCCTCCCTGTACATGATTCAGGTTACACAAAGCAGTTCTGCCTTGGGTTTAGCTTCCGCTGGCAGTCCAGGATCTAGTTTATTATAGCACCATCCTCTTTCTTTGTTCCTCCAGTCCTAGTGTTGATTGTGGCTTCCTCCTCTATTAATATCTGTTGTGCTTCACAGCCCACATTTGGCTACTCAAATCTTACATCATCTAGATAACCAGTACCCTACATTAAATTCTTTCTTTTGAAATACCTTGAGTGTTTTCTGTTTTCTCAATGAATCCTGATTTATATACAAGGTAAATATTTCAGAAAGCAAAAGAATGGATTTTTTTTAAACAATGTCAACCTAGAAGGCAAGGGAAATAATGACAATTCAAAGTTATACATTATGCCTTAACCAGAAATCAAAATTAGTACTAAGAAATTAATATTAGTAAAAGCTAGGGATTCAGCAGATACCTAATTTGTGCACAGAAAAGGATGCCACATAATTCTCATCCCCCTTGGATCAATTGTTAAATGTTTTTGTTCTAACTGGAATTGGGGTGATGCCAAATATCATGTGAGAAGAGTAGAGATAGCAAATGATCTTCCGTGAAAATAAATAGACTTTTAGAAGGTTTCAGTTTTCTTTTTAATAGTGACTATTAATGTGCTTTTTTCCCCCCTAAATTTTGATGAGAAAATTTAAATGAACTGACATAGTATAGTCACATACAAATAATCATGGGAAAAGATAATCACCACTGCATCCAAAAAATGGGGGAAAATGTCACTATAGTAGCAACAATTAATGGCCATTTTTAGCAGAACATATTTCCTTAAATGAATTAATGAATGATTTCAGTGAATAGATATGCCCTAATGGGGAAACAAAAATTACAGCTTTAATTGTTTCTTTTCATTTTAATGGAGATGGGTTCCTTTTTACATTTTTATCTTAAATGTATCCCAAGGAATTACTGTCATGGCAGAGGGATACACCATTCTACTTCTGAAGTTTTACTTATAAGAAAGGAAATTCTACACACTTAGTAGATTATCTATTAATTAATTTTATGCAAATATAAGAGTAGAGTTACATATTTCAGGCCTATGATGTTAAAGATCCAAATAAACTTTAGACTGACAAGTTCCATTACATAATCAGTATAGTGAGAATAAGACCCCATTTTTCTGATTATAGACAAGGAATTATAGAATTTTAGCTCTAGAAAATGAATCACCTTTATTATTTTGTACTGTATATATAAAATCATTGAATTAATGCTGAATGGGGCATACATACAAGAAAATTAAGCTAATAATCATAATTTCAGTAATTTCAAACTGAAAGAGACCATAGGTATAATCAAATTCCCTCTTTTATGTTTCTAACAAGGAACCTGAGATCAAGAAAGATAAGTAGTTCAGTCAGGGATATACAGCCCAGGGTCTTCTAAAGTTGGAGTAGATAACATGTTGCCATAAACAAGGTTACATTAAAATAAGGAGAGTTAATTCTAAGTGCAAGTTCAGCCTGCTAGTCATAATGCTGTTAGTACTTTAGAGAATGTTAGGGTACTTGGGGGAAATATACATTCATAAATATATTGCCATATGAGACACAGACCAAAAGAAAAAAGACAATACAGTCCCCGCAACCCCTCTGCTCCTCTCCCACACAGAGCAATGCAGATCATTTTAGTTCTTCATTTCCTGAAACAAATATAGCAGTGCCTACCACTAAATAAAATTAAAGAGACTAAATAAAATTTTAAGCCTGTGAAAATTTAGAAAGGTGCAGTAGTAGTTTTTCTCTGAAAAATTTATTTCTTTTTACTATTTTTTTGGCTTGTCTGGATTTCAGAGATTAAAAAAGAAATCAAAGATTGAATATTAAATACTGTTTTATGTTGCAATACTTGTTAACAATAAACTATAAAAAGACTGTAAAAATCTAATTAAACTTTATTAAATATATTGAATTTAAAGGTGGTTTTGTGTGATAAATTGTAAGCGTAGTTTTCAGTTCTCGTAAAGATGGTTTTATTGAACTATATTTAAGAGATTAAATTTTGAAAAAAGATTTTGATTAAATCCACTGATGAATTAAAATGAAATAAGAGTATATTACTATGTGTAAAGAATGTACATGTTTTCTGTATATTGCTATATTCACTAGGTAATATTTTTCAGATTGTAAGAATGGCTTGTGCAGTATATCAAAGAATACCTATATTCAATATGTTGAATAAAATTATTTTATATCTATAACAATAGAAATATTTGTTTCTAAAATTAAGATTAATATGACTTTAAATCAATTTATATTTCAGGTCACTTTACTAGATTTTGGCTGGAGGAATGCATTTAAAGTAGTGTCTCTTCCCATAGCACATTGTATAAAAATTACAGTTGAAGATTTTTCCACAAAAATTCTCCAACAGGAACAGAATGAAAAGTCTTCAGCTGTGAGCTATGCTATGAACCTTGTAAATGCCCAGCAAGTTTGGCAAGATAGCCACATGTTTCCTGAGGAGGAACAACCAAAGAAAATTGCAAAGGCAAGTATCAAATGAATTCCTTTTAAACTGCTGACAGGTATAATGGGATTTCTTTTCTTTCTTTCTTTTTTAATACAAGGCATTGCAACAGGAAACTTTAGATCAAATGGTGGCATTTCTTGTCAAGCTCTTGATACTTGACCCAATACCAGTTGTCTTCTCTGCTGTCTAGGGGACACTGCTACCTAAACCACTTATACCTCTTGATAGCTTTTTTGCTCCCTTGGTCTGAGGCAACCTAAAAGGAGCCTCTGTGACACCAGGGGAAACTGGGAAAACTTCCTGTTTTGGTTATATCCTTGAAGAACTCCAGGAGAAATTTAGGAGGTTAAAGGAGATATTGTCTGTCTATTCTTGGTTTGGGAAATTTTAAACTCTTTCTTTACACCTTATACCATTAGCATCAGACTGACTTCTTTGCCTGTGCTTTGAAAGTCATTGAACATTCTGAGAAAATAGGAAGTAGATAAATACAGTTACTTGGTGTTATTAGGTCCACAATGAGTTCAGCAGCCTATGTTGTGGATATTTTCAAGAATCCCTGATTGTGGTCTCATTCTGCTACTGAACCTTGAGGTTCCAGAACTTTCCCTAGGGAGTTCTATTGTCTGATTTGATGTGGAGGTAAGCTTTGCCTTCCTACCCACCATAGCTCCCTCTTCCATTAGAGTATATACATAATATATATTGAAAAGCCAGATATCACTTCTGAAAGTTGACTCTTTAGCTGTAAGAAGATGCAACATGAGATAGCTTCTGTTTCTTCTAGATTATTTAAATTAAACTGATATTTATATGTGATGTTTAATAAGATCATCTGTAGAAATTTAGAGAAAGAAAATTAGGGTAAGTTCAAAAATATTGTAAACATTAATATTAAGGGTACATATTTTCTAACTTTTATTAACTCCAAATAAAGGTATTGTCATGTAAAGCTAGTTCTTGAGTTTTTTATAATGTCTGGTAAGCATGATGTTTGAAGGTTTTATATATAGAGAGGCATCATTTTGGTATTTCCTTATTTGACATGAAACATTAACTTTCTACAACTGAGAAATTGATTATTATAAAGCTGTGTCATTATACTTATGTTTGATGCCAAATTCATTACTTAGGAATTTGGCTCCACTGTACATAAATTACATGGTGCTGTCAGAATACAAATAACTCAGCGCCACATTTATTTCTCCCTAGTTTTGTTCTGACATCATGGAAAAACTTGACACCATGCTTCCACTGGCTCTGGCATGCAGAGATGATTCTTTTCAGGAAATTAGAGCAAACTTGGTGGAGGCCTGTTGCAAAGTGGCAACAGCTGTCCTGGCAAGACTGCAAGAGCGAGGCAAGGAGGTTCCTTCCAAAGCACCCCTGAAAAACCTGCACATACTCCTCTCCACAGCAGTGTACATCTTCCAGCATTTCATGCACTATGATAATTTGATGAAAGAAACTACTAAGAAGTGAGTGTCAAATTAAGTTAATGACTATGCTTAAAGAAACATGTAAACTTTAGATATCACAGGAGTGAGAAAATTGACAAGGAGAATTATTATTTTCATTTTTCTTGACTAGGAAATGTCAAAAAGGTGAAATGTATTAAACTAGGTACATAGACAGTAAGAAAGTTCATCTCTATACAGACATACTCAAAAGAGCACATTGTTATGACATAATTAAATATACTCCTTCCATTTTGTAAGGCACATTATACCATCCACACTGTTCTTTGTCCACGTTTGTATTTATTTGTAAAATTTCACTTGTCTCTTATCTCTAAGCCTATGAGCTGTAAGGAGCTGCTGTAGAAAATAAATGCATCTTAATCTGTTCTAGTGACCAGTGTAAACATATTGCAGGACATCTATTTAGTAATAAACTATTTGTAATACTTAAAGACAAAACATCTACCAATCTTGATTCTCATGTATTAGGAGTCTAAAATATGATGTTTTTCATAGAGATAAAATTATCACAGGTATTATCACATGGTCTTTCTGGTTACACTTGTACAGAACTTAGCACAACACCTTGTAAAGGAAACATATGAACTTATCAGTTCAGTAGGACCCCAAGAATTTATTTGATATTCTTTATTCAGCCCTCACAGTCTCATAGTTATGAAAGAAAGCAGTGTACTCTAAATAGATAAAGACAAATGATATTTCTTTAATTTTCATAAATAGTCAGATGTTGCAATTCATACTTGAATTTATAAACAAAATGTGCCAGAAACACTTCATTTTTGTAGGATATTTTTAAACAGTTTATGAGATAACTGACATCTACAAAATTACAATTTTTTTAAAATAAAAAGAGTGTTTTTGTGGGATGTGTGATAGCTTTCTAAAAGTTGGTTCTGACAAGTGTATGTTGTTCTCTAGTAGTAACGATAACCTAATGCCTAAATAATACACTGATTTCTAATAATAGGCTTACAAAGAATATTTTTTGTTTTGAATGATGTATTGACAGTGCAGTTTATCTCAAGTTGAAGTGCATATTTGTAGAACAACAGATGTACGTTTTCAAAGGACTTGCAAAACAAAGACAGCTTTTTTTTTTTTTCTTTTTGGAAAGTGAATGTGGATGCAGACTTACTTCAGCATTAGGAGGAAATGAATGATTGATATCTAATAATCAAAACCACTTGTAGTGCTGGAGATTGTTGCCTCCTACTGCACAGGTCTTAAATCTCTGCCTCTTTGATCATTCCTTCTGAACAGACCCATATTCCTGGTGCCTGTCCAACGATATCAGGAATTCATCAACACTCTACAGTTTCAGGTTACGGACTACTGCGTCAGAGTTTGTGCTACAAGCATTTTACAGGATGCTGAGAGCCACCACTGGGATGACTACAAAGCTTTTTATGAGGTGTGAAGTTAAGTTTACTATCCCTTCCTTTTTACACAAATATGTTTTACTGCCTACCTGCTTTCTGGCTAATTAGAAACATGAGTTTGGCATTACTAACACATGAAGGCTGTTAAGATAATATTTTTTAAATATTGAATTTGTACTTAGCAAAAACACTGTTTTTAAAAACCTGAAATAAATTAGACATCAGAACTCTCCTTCTGCTTAAAAGTAAAAATAACTTAATTTGAGCTGCAATGTTGCAGTGCTATATAAGGTGTAATATAATGAGATACAATGAAAACTCAGAAAGATAACAAACAGCAAAAACCTGTAATATATCTTTTCCAAAGCAACCAGTTATGGGTATCCTTGCATTTTTTTCTTGTTATGTATTTCCATCTGTGTTTGATAAATACTTTTTATTAAGGAGCTTTATTCTTTATACTTATTTTTTCCCCTTCTCATTGTTCTTATGAGTGCACTTTAAGACCCATCTGATCATTTATAAATCATCTATTTTCATTTAGCCATATTTTGAAATCTCAAATTTCTCCAAACTGAAGTCTAATGAATCCTAGGGCAACCAGACCAAGGATCAATTAAAATTATTCATCAACTTTTATTAGTATTTTTCCCCTAGGCCCCACAGATTATATACAGATCACAATATTTGAAATTCCTTGAAGTTGATTTTAGGGAAGGGTGAAACATATATATTATCTTAACAAACGGTAATAGGAATTTTTTAAAAAATTTCAATAGCCAAGTTCAACTTTATAAGTTTTTCCATCTCAACTTTTTATCTGAATTAAAGTTTATGATTTTTGTTTTTCCTGATTATTCTAGCCATTATAGGGTATAAGAAAAACAGAGTGGAGTTTTGTTCAACTGTTATTCTTGTCAACTCCCTGGCACTGAAAGTTCTTGTGACTCCATTTATGCCTGAGTTATCATCATAAATGTTGCTACCACACAGAGGAACAGCTAATAAGAAGCTCTATTAAAGGACTTTCTACTTTTTCTAAGGCCATTTTATCTCTTCTTTAGAGGCCCTTCCCAGATAGTTTTTCTTTTTGCAAGAGCATCCATATAGGGTTTTCCAGGCCTGACATACTTCAAACAGTAGTGGTAGCAATGAGCAGAATGAGGGAAAAAAAGTGGTATGGTACAGCTGGTAGCCTGAGATAAGAATAAACGTATTGGTCTTCTCCTCTCCTGGCAGCCCACAGCCTCCTTATTTGCCTTGAGGTAAACAGAGAGGTTGAAAATGAATCCATCTCATGTTTCAAACTATTTCAGCATGTCAGGGTACTAATGACAATTTCACATGATATTTAGTGAAGAGCAGTTATCATCTCAGTATATGTTCAATACAGGGGTATTTTGTTTTATACAAATTGGAAACTAGAATAGTCATATAGTATAAATAATAAGTGGATGCATTGAGAACCCATTATTCAAGTTTCCAAGTATTAAAAAAAAAAAAAAAAGAAACAACCAAATTACCATGTAACATGCTGCTCTTAGGTCTTATGACAAGACTTTAACTTCAAAGACAGAAATAACGAGATAGTTACCCTGTGATTACATGGTACTGTAGCTTCCATATATTTACATGGTCAGTAGTTACAATTTAATTGCAGAGTTAGTGGTTGTTATTTTTTTCTCTGAAAAGTAAGATGATACCACTTTTCTATTTACCAAAAATAAGATTCTTCTAAAAATAGCAAAATTTAAACTGTTTTGACAAGTGGTGTACCTGACGTGGTTTTTATCTTGCTGGCTACACTCCTTTCTCCTCCTCTCCCTGTTACTCCGACTGATTCATGAAAAAGAACTAGCATGTTTTTAGCAGGCTGGTGTTGAAAGAAGATGATGCTGTCTGATTGGAGGCAAAGGATAGGACTGAGATCTCAGGGGAACTTATCACCATGTGCCGGGCATAGTAGAGAGATAGTAAAAGATATGGAACAATATTCACTCACGTTTTGTAATAACAAGTGAGCTCTAGATATGTTATTTCCATTCTCTAAACTGTTAGGTTGTAAAAATCAAAGATCAAAGAGTTAGGTATCTCTCTGATGAGATGCTGGTCAGATGGCACAATGGTTGTTCAGGTTACATGTTCAAAATTAAGCTTTTAGTAGAGTTGACATCTGCTCAATTTCAGAAACTTGTGTTTTCCAATAGTCAAAGAATAAAGAATTGTCTGTTCAAAGATAATATTGAGTGGCTTCTATAATAAAACCCAGCTGCTTGTTTCCTGATATATAATCTAAATAAAAGCTCACATCTGTTTACATTATAGTGGGTCTGCAAAAATAACAGATGTTTACTAGCAAAATACTTTTGAAATGACAACAAATGGGGAAACAGGTCAGAAAAAAGTAAATGAATCACATTTAGTTTAACGAAAACCCATGCACATATTGAAGTTGTATGCATTTTAAAAAGAATTGTTGAAACAAAGACCAGTTTGAATATTTTTTAAGTAAACATAAAGTTTTTGAAAAGTATTAAAAATGAACAAGTACTTCTTCATTTTTACGAGAAGGTATCTGTGTGCCCAAAGTTATCTTTATTTTCTCATTTATTACTAAAAGGAAGCTATTAAGGAGATTGGTTTTACATATTCTGAAAATTATGAGAAATACTATTGATCACATTATAAGCAGTCATTCATTGCCAAGGGGAAAGTTAGTATAAATTGTTCATGCTAGTCACTACATCAGCTGGGCTTAGTTTTGTTTTCATTTACATGCAACACAAAAAGTTTGAGAGAATCTACCTCTGACTCCTTAGTTTAAAAAGAATTCTTCATCATAGGACATATCACAAAGAAAGCATATGAAACCATTAATTTTGCTGCCTCACTATTAATTACATACGTATGTCTTTTTCTTAGGCAGTTTAGAAGTATGTCTAGTTAGGAAGTCAGAAGTCAGTAGTCTAAATCCCCTTTGGTTTGTACTTGACATTTTGGTGCCCAAATTACCTTCTTAGGGGAAAAAAAACCAATTCTACTCATTTATAAAAGCCATTTAAAAGTCAAAAGATAATAATTATAAAAATATTATCATCACAGTGACTGTAAAAGATTTTAATGACCAAAGTAACTACCAAAAGAAGACTATATTAAGAAAATACTTAAAGATGTATCTGCTTAGGAAATACTCAATTTTTGGTATAAGAGAACAGCAGCTATTTTTAAACAACTTTTTTAATATAAATAGTGGGCAAAGCATAAATTTTATGGCAAAGAGAATTACTTAGAGCTAAAATAGGAAAATTTACCAGTTTAAGTTTTTATATATTAACATAATAAGGATAATGTTTGAAGACTGCATCCTATACTTTATTTCAAATAATCTTTCGATATGATTTGAAGAAAATGAGGTCAACAACTAGCAAACCTCCCCAAGAGCATGTTACCTAATTAATACTTGCAAGTCACTTGGGGCTACCTTCTCCTTTCTGCCTGTTCCTCTTGGCCTGGACCACTGTGGGGTCTCCCTCTGCACTCAGGGAAAATTAAGTGCACAGAAGAAATCTGTTGAGGGATAGAAAAGAATGAGCATCTGGTCCCTTGGAAGTATGAAATGCCATAAAAATGCTAAGAAATGGTGAGACTATGTACCTAGGATTTTCAAAATCTTATTAAATTAGACTCTTTGGTATCCACTGCTAGTGTAGTACTGTTATTAAAATGCCATAGGTGAATAGCCTAATGTAATAATCTTTAGTAGTTATACATCCCACTTTGTTTCATGAATATCGATAAGATTATAGTGTTTATTTTATTCCTGTCATTTCTAATAATGTGAAATCTGATTTATAAAATTAACTCAATGATACAAATAGTCTCAGAAAGATACACCTTCATTAACAATTTAAACAGATTTTAGTTTTAGAAGAATCAGTCCATTATCTTAAACTACCTAGAACGACTTATTTAGCAACTACAAAGCTAACTGTTTCAAAGTAAATTTTAAACCATAGATCAGGAGTAGGTAAATCAAGGATATGCTAAGTTAAATGCTTGCAGTTTGGACTTGCACTAGAATATCTGCTCTTGTAATTGAAATAAAACATATGTTCCTTTGTCAATAAGGATGTTTAACATCTAGTCAAAAATCTTTCCTGGTCATCTAGTGTGTCAGACTCTCCAGCTATTTCCTTTCAGCCTGAACTAATTAGGTTCATAGGAAGTGAACTGACATTTTGGAAGATGTAATTCTATTGTTTAATGTGTGCTGATTTTGCCAGGGGAAAAGATGCTCCTTCTCACTCCAGATGTGGCATTATTTCTACTGGGCGCTTCATCATGATCTCTGGACCATTCTGCCCTCTAAGTTAGCCCAGGAGGTTCTGGCAGAAGTGCTGGAGAAATCTTTGGGTCTGCTGGCCTCCAGATATGCTCGGGCCCATCCCAGTTATAAGAGAACTCCACAGATAAGGTAATTGAAGTTCTGAAAACTACTACTTTTCAAGAAAACATATTTTTTAAGTCAGTATGATGCAGAATGTACTTCTGAATCTCATGACACAACTCCTTGTATATTTAACATGTTCCTAACATCTGAAAGGAAATTGTTTTCAATTCTTCTGGGGTATTTAAGTGGAAAGTAAAACTCAAATCAAAATAACTTTGGTCTTATTTCCTCTTAAAATTGCCTAAAGAACCCGTTTGTTTCTAAGAAATGATTCAAGATGTCTCGTAATCTAGGACACACACACACACACACACGTTAAAAAAGAGAGAAAATTAAGATCCTGAAATTGATAAAAAAAAAAGCAGCCATGCTGTGATGGAGCAATTAATTTGACTTTGAGCTTCTAGGCAACCAAGAGATTTTAGTGGTGGTGTTTTTAAACCCTTTAAATATAGAAGTTTGTCTTCATTAAGGAAACTACTTTTGTCTAGTAATTTTTCTTCTTAATATATTCCAATTCCCTGTTTCCTCTTTTCTTTATTTTATCTTTCCTCTTCACTATGTATTATTAAAAGCCAGTTAACAAAATGTGAAATCGCAGAAAATGAGGAGCACCAGTTACTAGGCTATAAGTTGAAGACTGAAATACAGTACAATTCTATGAGTTATCTAGGCAGTGAATTTATACAGATGACCTTACATGACAATAGTGATTTACGTGAACAGAAGTCTTTTGTTTTACAAATACTTTGTCTAATATGATTAAGATCTATCATTTAGGTACACTTTTTTTTTTTCCAGGCATATTTTAGGAGAAACCTATATACATTAGAAGCTCTTATTTATTTATTTTTTTGTCAGAGGAAATCATTTTCTGATCTTGTTTTTCTAAAGTATGTGACAATCTTAAGGGTGTTTAGGTCCTGCTACGGTGTTTCATAAATATAGTATTTTGCACAGGCTGTTTTGAATTATAGGCCAAGTGTTTTAAAAAATTGAACTCTGAATAGCAGGAAAATTCCTTCTGAGAGCAAAGAATTCCTTCATTTTTTTTTCTTTTGTAGTATGAATCACATTTGACTATGAGGTGGCAAGTCATTATGAGATATTTGTAAAATTAGTTTTACTGTTAGCTCATCAAACAGGTAGTATATTTAATTAATTAACTATACCATAGAGAATTTGATTTTCATTTTCTGGATGGTTGCATAAAAATGCCATGCAAAGCTAGATTTATTGCTTCTAGTTTTGATAAACAAAACATATTTTTATTTGAATGATTAATCCTAAATCATCATTATTGTGGAAATCAGATTATGTGTGTGTGTGTATGTGTGTGTATGTATCTTGGATTAGTCACTTAATTTAGTATTTAGGGAAAGTTAATATAAACTTACAATTATACCTTCTTAAAGGTTATTATTGATGCTTTTAGTATGCCATAGCCTACATATATAATATAACCAAAATCATATGTGTGATTTATATGTTACATATACATTTTTATGACATTTAAAAACATTTGTAGTTGTAGATGGACAGAATGCCTTTATTTTATTTTTTTTTATGTGGTGCTAAGGATCAAACCCAGTGCCTCACACAAGCTCGGCAAGTGCTCTGCCACTGAACTACAGCCCCAGCCCTAAGTTTTATATTAATATAGAAAAAATTATTATACATAATACATGATTCCTAAATATAATTTTTAAAAATCTCCAAATTTGTTTTTTAGCATTTAAAATTTCCATCTTGCATTGCTTCAGTTCTTAATTTAAAAGCAAAAAACAGAATATTAACTGAGGTCTGTTCAATACTAAAAAAAAAAAATACCTTTAAATGTATCACTGGGTTTCTACTAAAACTCAAGAAAGGGGAGGCAGGGATGGTGAGAGGAGTTAATAGGCATGGGGTATGGTAGGATAGGAGGAATAACTTCTAATGTTTTATAGCACATTGGGATATCTATGGTTGGCAACAATTAATTGACTATTTCAAAATACCTAGTAAGATTTTGAATGCTCTCAAAACAAAGAAATGATATATGTCTAAGGTGATAAGCCAATTACCCTTATTTAATTATTACATGTCATATTCATGTGTTGAAATGTCACACTGTATACCATAAATATGTATGACTACTCTGTCAATTTAAATGGATACATTAAAAATGTTTAAATTAAAAACTCATGAAAGATGGAAACAAAGAAATAGTTTTACAAATAAATAATACAGCACATTTTCCACAAATTTATTAGCACTAGAAATTTCTGAAAGTATAAGCATTTCCATTTGGCTTTCTTGTCATTTCTTCTTACCTCCCAGTTGCTGGGAGAACATGTTACCCCACATATTGTGACCTTTGACAGCTTAGACATGAATGAAGAGACTTGCTCTGCTATCAAACTTTCACCTGCTATGTATAGATGGCCAATAGCAAATTTTTCAGCTAGCTTCTCTTTTGCTCAGTGTAATTTACAGGACAGTTTCTTGAGTTTCTGGAATAGAATCTTGATAATGCAAAGTAAATGTCTTATAAAAAGCATTCCTAAAATACTATTATAGACCTTAACCATCCCTCACACAATGGTATTATAGAATGTATAATTCCAGAAACTCAAAAGGTATCTTTGATGCTTTCTGTTTTTGATCTCTGAAGCTCTAATATCTAAACAAATCTTTTTATTCTTACATATACTTGGTACAAGAGATATGAAGGAAAAGTATATATACCAAGCTGAAAGATTATTTTAACATGATTTTCCTTTTTTTCCCAATAGACTTGATGTGACAACAATTTTAATATGCACTGAGAACATGTTATGGTCAATTTGTACTTCGGTACAAAAACTTTTGAATCCTCATGAGTCTAAAGATGATAAAATTTTTAAAATTCATACCCATTGTAATAATCTGTTTACAACATTAGTCATTTTGACTTCACCATTAACAGAATTATATAGGTAAGTATCGTTTTTAACTATAATTATATATAAAATGATGTATTCAACAAAGCTATTTTTCATAGCACTTACTGAGTTATGTTAAGTAGCAACTAGAAATTTTCTGAAATACATTTTTAATGTTATGAATTGGGCCATTCTATTAAACTAACACCAACAGATAGGGGTTTCTCAATTCTCAAACTAATTTAGTCTTCCAATATGTATTATGTCTGTCTCTATTTATTGGTCAATCCCATTCAATTGATAAGCTTACAATTTAGTCAGAGTTTTTCAAGTTTTACTTTTTGAGTCATTTTAATGGGTTGATTATCTTAGTCATTGCTTGATATTCTGTGAAAAACAAAATATTTGCTTTTGGTTCACTTTAAAAATATGTTTCAATTTTATATAATTTGCTCTAATAAAAAATAAATTTTAGAAAATTGTTCTAAAATATGCCCAATTCTGAAAGAGACCTAATGGTGGCATACTTTGAATAAGTCTGCTGTAGATGTGCTTTTTTCTTCCCCCCAGTACTGGGGATTGAACCTAGGGACATTCTACCATTGAACCACATCCCCACTCCTGTTTATGCTTTATTTTGAGATAGGGTCTCACTAAGTTACCCAGGTTGGACTGAAGCCTCAGCCTCCTGCCTTAGCTTTCTGTGTAGTTGGATCATAGATGTGTACTACTAGATCTGCTGGATATGCATTTTTAATATTAGGCTTTAGTGTCTAAACTGATAATGGTAAGTGGAAATAAAAATGAGTAATTACATTGAAAAAAATGTTTAAAAATTTTACTTAGCTAAACAAATATGATTAAGAGAAATTAAAACTTTTGAACTACTTTTGATTTCTAGTTCATTTGATATAAGTTGGTAATATTATAGAAGAGGTTGGAATAGGTCTTATAATTAAAACCTTATTAATTTATTTAAATCCCCTAAAATTGTCCTTTTATAATGAAAGATTAGTAATTGTATGTTACTAGTTACTTGGATAATAAAAAATTTATGTAATATTTCTATTTAGTGACTAAACTAGTAAAGTGTTCCTTCCTGTAACACTCTGGTAAGAATGACATACAAATCTTGATTTTCCATGAATTTTAACTTTTGTGTCAGATATTCTAAGAGTAATTAACAATGTTGATTGCAATTTTCCTATAATTTTCACCTCCTCTTTCGCTATCAACAAAGCCATTGTTTACAGGTTGTTTCTTCTAGCAATCCAAGTTGAGAACTAATTTTAGAAATGGATAATTCAGAAAGGGGAAATAACAGATAAATTGCCGTAAGGTTGAGATTATATACATAATGCTTCATAATCATAAAAAGCTTAAGTCTAAAGCCCATAATAAGTCCTGGTAAACTAAACTGATTTACCATAGATGAAAAAAATTGCTATGCTCTTGGTTCAGTGGGTCAGTTCATCTAAGAGGAAGGCCCTGTGAAAATCAGGAACAAAGTTGACAAATTTCATGGATTTGTCATGGTGAGCAATATTGAATTTCATGGTTTGTCACAGATGAATTGAAAAATTTTAACCCCCCAATGCATTTGTAAAACAAATAAATTATTATCAGAGATTGCATACTTAAATAATAATAATAATGTAATATGTACACTCATTATTGTTAACCCATGACCTTTGATACATTGTTTAACAACTATGCAAGTACTCAAATCTCTGTGATTTGTGCATTAGATAGTACACTGTAACCTCATTCAGCAAATTTAAATTGCTAATTTCAATCAGGATTAGATTAATAACATTTTACATCAACCATTGCCTCTGGATTTTCTTAATAAAAACATAGATAGCTATATTGCTTTCAAGCATGAATAAAAATCTAGATATACTTGAATTCCTTTTAAATATTCCTCCATTCCAAAAATAAAAACACAAATTTTATCCTTTCATGTGGATTTAAATTGTTTTTCTAGAATATTCTAATCTTTGAGATATATTTTGCTTTTTGTTGACAGAAGAAATCTATAAGGTAGTGTGTTCTTTACTACTGGGGAAAAATATATGTATTTTGCAAAAGTCCTATTGACTTATTGAGCTTCTTTTCACAGCTGGAAAATAGGTCGTCATATTATTAGCATTGTAGAAAATTTTATCTCTATATTATATTGCAAAATTAAAACATGCTTCGAGGATTGGTAAATAGTAATAATCAGATGTTGATAATATTGAGTTTTTGTAAATTGTTGCTGCCATTTATTTTCCATGTGATATTTCTTTTTAGACGGTGACTATCTTTATTTCAAGATAAAGGGAATGTGCTTTCCTTTCTGAGCTTAGTGTAGGGCCATTAAATTCCCAGGGCAGGATTACATGATTTTAAAATCTTCTCAGGAAAAATGAAATGCGTTTGCAGAAAATGTGTGTTCTTTTTAAACTTGCCTTTGTAGATTTCTGTTAGTATGTTATAAAAGGAATGTTTTAGATTTGTCCTCCAGGGAAAGAGACCTAATGAAATATCCAGTATTTACTGTGTGTTCTCCACAATGCTTATCACTTGTAGTTCTTCTGTGAAGACAGTTAAACTGCATTCGAACTGCATTTGGAAGCTCCCTTTCATGCATATCCACATATCCACAGTTATTTGCCTCCTGTGTTGCACTTTACTTGAGTAGACTGTTAGTTTTAGCTTGTATATAGCGAGTTAAACATTAATTCCTAGAGGGATTTGGGGTGTGACTCAGTGGTATACCCAAGGTTTTGAGTTCAATTTCCAGCACCCATACCCCAAATTAATTCCTAAAGTTCTAGGTAAATGCAATTTGATTTCAATTCAATCTTGTTCCCTCTCTATTCCCTATGATTAAGGACAGGGGATACAATAGTAAGAAAGGTATATTATCTGTCCTCAAATAATTTAGTAAAGTCTGATAAAATTTTTAATGTTAAAATTAAATAAATTTTTATATTTCTAAAATATTCTAATGTGTCATATCAAAACTCCTAACAGTAGAAAGTTTTTGAAGAAGTTGTCTATTCCAACATTAAATAACATAGAAGAGTAGGATTCCAGTAAAAGTACCAACCTACCGTCAGAGGCTAAGCTCATCAGAAGTAAGTTAGAGTGCAGCTCAGAAAGCCAAGGAATAGTAGACTCATCTTGTCTTCTCTGTGGAGACACAAGATTTTAGATCAATGAATTCCAAGGTATTTCAATGCTGAGTTCATAGCTCTGTTTCAAACTAATATTAGGTCTTTTGAGATTATGTTCTTAGGCTATGTTTGTTTGTCTTGTTACATTTTGCTTTGTAACTATTTTACTGTCCCTCAAAAACCAAAATATTTTGGACTAAAACTTTGTTTTTCATATAATTCAGAAAACAGGAGGTTCTGTAAGTGTTAAACATAGAGTACACTTATGTAAAATGTCGAGCATATAGTCTTATTTATGACCCAGCAATGAAAACAAGTTTCTTCACAAAGATTCATACAGGAATGTTCATAGAAACATTTTTCTGATAGCACAAAGTGGAAGCAAACTAAATAGCCATGAACTGGCAAATGGATAAAGAAAATGTGGCATATGCATTCGGTGGAATATTATTTAGCAATAAAAAGAAGGATGTGTTGATATGTGCTGTACTAGGAATTAACCTTAAAAACATTATGCTATTTGAAAAAATCAGACACAAGAGAACCCTTACTGTTTGGATCCGTTTATTAGAAAAATCCAGAATAGGCATATCCATAAAGAAAGAAAACAGATCACTGGTTGCCAGGAGAGGGAACTGGAGCGTGACGGCTAATGGGTACAGAGTTTCTTTTAGGGATAATGAAATGTTTTAAAATTAGATAGTGATGAAGTTATGCAACTGTGATTGTAATAGAAACCATTTAATTGCATACTGTAAATGTGTAAATTTTGTGGCATGTGAATTACATATTTTCATAAAGCAGTTAAAATTTATATAGATTTAATGAAAATTATTTAAAATGTTAAAAATAGTCTGGCAGAATACAAAATGTTCCAGAAAATGATATTTCTTTCCATTTTGTTTAGAAACAGGTATATTCATTTGTATGCCTCCCTCTAAATATTATTTTTAAGAGGAAATAACTTTTTAAAAACACACATAAAATCAAACAGCTTTATATGTGGTCCTAATATGTAAAGGACCAATCATTGATTTTGGAGATGACCTGCACCTGAACCATTTACTGTCTGGTTTCTGCTGTACCCTGGAGTCCAGTCTTATTTTCTTTCCACCATTTGTCCTGTTCTTCACCTGTCCTGTGGCTGTGTGCTCTTCAAATTCATCTTCCATTCTAGTAAGCATGTTCTGGCAATACCTTCCATTTATCCTTTTTTTTTTTTTCCTACCACACATATTTACTATGGATCAACTACAGACGAAGCACTGTACCACTTTCTAATTTAAAAATCATCATTTTCTAACTTCAGAGAGTGATTTTTGTTATGAAAAATTCAAGCTGGGGGCAGGAGAAATGTAGGAAACCATAATTTACTCCAGTATTACCAGATCTCTCTTAATGACATTTAAGCAACAACTTATGGCCCCAGAGATAACACTTTTTTTTTTTTTAAAGCAAAGAAGTGACTTCGAATTCTGTTTAAATCTTGAACTGGATTGAATTTGGTTAATTCTACATATTCATAATGACTTTTTATTTTACAACTATCAAAAAGGCTTACATGTCATCGGTTTTTAGTGCTGTCTCAATAGTTCTGTTTCAAACCAATTCTCCTTCTAAGGTTGTGATCTTCTCATGGTATGTTTACTTATCACCCAGTAACCTTGGTATGTACAGATGAAACAAGAAGTCCACCCCTCTCTACTCTACCCTGCTAGAGTTTACATCCTTGGGCTACCTTAATTCCTTCATGGGGGTTTATTCCATTTGAGAACCAATCCTCCTGGGAGGGATGGCCAAAATCAGAGTGGCATGAGAAAAACATACTCTTTGTAGCTTTCAGTTGTTTTCACTTTTGATGTGCTTTGGATTTATTTTATCCCAGCAGCTGGCTCCATAAAGCCAAAAAACCAATCAGATTTGTTAAGGAAAAAAGGGAAAAGTCACATACATGCAGATCAGAAACCCAAAAGAAAAGGAATCTAAAATAGAGAGTGAGGCAGCACTATGGTGTGGTCAGCCAGAGGCAGTGTTGTGTTAATGAGAGGGAAGGTGCATGGCTCTCTGATGTTGGAGGAGGAACAAAGGCAAAGAATTTCTCAAATTCACTTTTTTCCCCTCAAGCAAAACATATTTTTCAGCCTGGTTTGTGAATGAGAAGAAATGTATTTTGCTTCAACCTATAGACAATTACTTCTTTTTAAAGTATTTAAATTTGCTATATCAAAATTCATTTATGTGCTTGTGGAAAATATAATGCTATGGCCCATATGATTGTTACTTTATTCTTTGCTATGAATTATTCAGAGCATCCTCCCTTTTAACTGTATACCAAAACATCATTAGAGGTTATCTAATAGCTAGCTCATAATTTCATTCCCCCATTGAGGCTTGTGGGCCAATTTTCACCCTGTTATACTCTCCAGAATAATGAAACTAATTTGGGATCTTGCTGTGGAATTAAATGCTCATACAGATCCCACCCCCTCTGAGACCATAAACATCTGCCATAACATCTCTTATAGCCAAATAACCTTACTATTACCAGTATGACTGAGCAACTGTCAGTGGAGTAAAGAGTTTAGGTCCTGGCAGAAATGTCCTTGTAAAAACTGTATTGTCAGTGATTTGAACTCTTAGAAATTTGGCACCAATTAACCATTCCATTATTATTAGATCTTACATTATTTTTTCTAGTCTTAAGTATAAAACTGTAACTAGGCAACCTTTTAGACTATTAGGAATTCCATGTCAGTTTTGAGATAGTCATAAAACCTTCTTAAGAACTACTTACAACTGTTATTATACTGAGCCCTTGTCATATATAAGGCACTTGGCGAAAACCTTCATATGCATTATCACACACTGACCCATTAATCCCTATTTTACAAATAAGAAAGCTGATGCTAAATAAATTGCTAAACATCACATATCTATTAAAAAGCATACCCATGATACAAACTGAAGCTGCCTGACTCCATTGCTCCTATATGTACCCATATGCTGTCTCCAAAAACCCTCAGTGACCCTATCCTTGGGGTATGGAGCAGACAAAAATAATAACAAAACAATAATGATAAACGTAAAAAGATTAGAGGTAAAAGTCCTAAGGAGAAACAGAGCACAGTAGGAGCATAGAGAGATGATGAGAAGGGGTGAGTTTTAGACACAGTGGTCAGGGAAGACTTAGAAAAAGTTCTGAGGTGGAGCAACCTGTCAAGCTTGCTGATCACGACAGAGCATTTTGGGAAGAATGAGCAGTTCCCAGATAACTGGAAAAATGGATATGCCATTTGTTTACAATAAAAAAAAAAATGGATATGCATGCAAAGGGCTCAAAGAAGAAGGCATAGGCTGTGATACTATGTGTCTTTGCCCATCTCCTATTGTCCTTTCTGCTCTGCTCACTCATCAAATCCTTCATCTGTTGTCCCCTCAGTCTTTCACATCTTTTGAGACTGCCTTTCTCTCCAGACCCTTTCTGCATCTCCTCTGCTTCCTCCTAGCAGTGACCACCTCTTCCTAGTATGCCAGTAGTTGCATGTCCCTTCCCTGCACATGTATTTAGTGGCCTCTCTGGACTCTGAAATACTGCTGGAGAACAGCACTCAGCAGTCCTTTTGTGCCTGTTTACAATCCCAACCCCACTCTTCATTCACTCTCTGGACAGATCCTTATTCCATCCTTCTGTCCTTTGGCCAACCCCTAACCTTGCACCATCCCACTGTTTGTTGACTTTGCCCCTATACTTCTCTCAGAGGATCCAGAACATCATGAATACAGTTTAACTCCCTACCTCCATTCTTTTTTTTTTTTTTTTTTTTTTTTTTAATAATTGTGGTACTGGGGAATTGAACATGGAGCCTCATGAATTCTAGGTAAGGGTTGTACCACAGAGCTACATCTCAACCTCACATTCATCCTTTTTTTTTTTTTTTTTTTTTTAACTTTAAGGATTGCTCACTCCCTTATTTTATTTTTACTTACTTCCAGTCAAGGGTGACTACTTTCTGATCAATGTGTCTCTTTTCCCAACTACAGCAAATCTTTTCACCTGAGCTCTTGATAACATTTACCTCCTACTCTATGTCCTTAGTCTTTTAAAATGTTCTTTCTGGCTCCTGTGCCTTAATGTCCCCAATAAAAAATAAATTTAAAAAAATCCCTGCTTTACCATTGTGTTTTACTCCTAAAACAATCCACGTCATCACCCCTTTTGTACCTACCATTCACTCAAAGCACTCAACTGGACTTCCACCATCATCATGCTAAACAAATAGGGGTAATATCATCTACATGTACCCAGTTGCTAACTCCAGCGGATTCTTTCTCTTTTTATCCTCTCTGCAGATTTTGGCAGTTTTATCCATTTTCTCTTTCTTTCTCTTCCTAGCATCATTTTTTCTGACTCTTTGCTTACATCTCTGATTGTTCCTTCTTGGTTTCATTTGACAGGTTCTTTTTCTCATCTCACCCTTTAAATGTTGATGTGTTCCAGATATCTGTGTTTGACCATCTTTTCATATTACATTCTTTCTTTGCTTGAATTCATCCATTCACATGACTTCACCATTATGTGATGACTTCTACATAAATACCTTCAAACTGGATAGCTCTTATATGGGCTACACCAGTAAATCCAATTACAATTAGATGGCTATCTTTCGATGTATTTCCAGTATGTGAAACTCCCTCAACGTATCTAAAATTAGGTAAAATGCCTGTGAGATAATCTAGGCTACTCACTTTCCCTTAACTTTAACCTTCTATCCTCACCCTTCTGTCATTTCCAACCCCAGGTCATTAGGTGACAAATATTGTTCATTCTATTAATTTAACTTTTTTAGTATTTGCCTCCTACTTACTATGCCCTCTGCCACTTACCTTGATTTAGGCTCTTCTTCTCTTCCAACTGGTCTAGTGCAATATTATGTTGATCCCTCCAATCTACTGCCCTAACTACCATGGAAGTGATTTTTATAAGAAGTGAAACCTCTGGCATCACTCCCATGCTGTAAACTCTTCGATGATTCCTCCTTGTGGGTACAATATCCAGACAGTTAGAAAACCATATCCTGACACCTGACCTAGTTTCTGCTTACCTCTCCATCTCACACAGTGGATTGCCTGGAAAATAAACCTTACAGCCTGACTTTGAAGCCTATTAGGGAATTTTTTTCTGATCTGAAATTTAGTGGGGGAGAAATGACTTTCAAGGAGGAGATCATGCATTAAATGTCAAGAAAAACCCAAGTATATTTAATTAGGAGATATTCACTTATCAACACCATAAGGGGAGAGAAGGATCAAATTGGGAATGTGAGGATACAAGAAACAAGATATGGAGTGAAAAGATGTGAATTGGTTTTCAAAATGGAACTCTATTCTATTTTTATCTTTGAGGGCCAAAAGGCACTATTGCTTCTGTATTATAGAGAGAGATGGTACCTTTTCATACAATTCCATTTCTAATTTTTTTCCACTCACTACCCTTACCTTTGTGTGGCAAAATATAGTCTGTTACTATAAAAATTTTTATTAGCCAGGTTGTCTACTAAGAATGTTATGTAACAAATTGTTTCTTATTATGGCAAGATTTGCACTTGAATCTGGGCCAACCTAGAAAAATGTTGCAGTCACTTCCAAAAGATGGTTGTAGATCAGATATAGTGACCAAAATATTGCAATTTTTATATCACAGTAATATATTTATTATATAATTAAGTTCTTACCATCTCTCTCTATATCTTTAGGAATGTATAAAAATTAATCATAAAATCTCAAATATTGTTTAGTACTTATAAAGATTAAAAAGAGGTACCTAATGTTAAGGAGTTTTACATTAATGAAGCAAATATGATTGAATATTAGGATTTATTAGAAATGGGTTGGAAAGGATCCAATGGCATATAAGACTACTACTCAGGAGAGATACTGTACCTTCACTGCACACTTACCTTTAACAAATTTTATAGTGTATTTTTCAAAAATCTTATATGATAATGGTGTTGTTACACCTTTCCCAAATGTAATGGAGGTTCCTAAAGATCCAAATCTCAATTCATACTTTTCCTGGCTCTCTGGTTTGTCTACCTGATCCCTGACTTACCTATTAACAAAATCCCAAGAGGATGGAGTGGGTGCCTTGTTCATTCTAGCACAGTGCTATTTTATATGAAAATTAAGTAAAATCAACAGTTATTTCATTCATTTCATAGTTAATGTTTTCTGACTATTCTGAAATAACTGCTTGTGTTTCCCTAGGACATTTCAGCATGGCATGGATGAGTCTGCTTCAGATTCCTTAAAATCATTTTTCAACCAACCATTGCATTGGGTTTCTTGCATATCACATTTCTACCCTTCTTTGCTCAGGTAAGAACCTCTAAATGGCATATTATCTATAATTCTATGATTCCTTTTAAAAATTAATAGAAACTTTGATTCACAGCTACACATATATCTTAGAAAATGAATTTATAACTTTTCACAATAGGCAGGTAAGTAAAGAGTATGATTTTTTAGCTCAAGAATCCAAGGCACATGCCTCATAATAATTCCACTAACTTACTGCTTTAGTGATATAATGGAAAACAGTGAATTTTTGAAATTTAGTTCTATTTTAGCTAATTGCCTAGCCATTTAAAAATTCATCCTTCTTGATCTATGATGGGGGATTTGACAGTTCTCTAGTTAATTATCACATATAGACAGGAAAAGTGGATAATCCATGTAACTTAACTCAGAGCCCTTAGAAGTTGAAAGAGGAGTAACTTTTATAGTTACAAATAGGATCTTTCACTATTATTATTTAATTAACAGCATTTAAAAATAAGAAAAATCATTTAAAGTTTGAAATGTTCTTCCAGAGTAATCTGATGACATTTTGTGGCATTATAGAGAATGGCAGTTTGATTCTTTGTGTAATATGTCATTGGGAAATGCCTTTGCTTGATATCTAAGAATAAAAATATCATGCATAGCTGAAGGAGATTTTGTTAATTCCCATGCATTCTTCATTCATCTCGGAAATACATTATCAGTGATTTCACCATCTAATTTTACTGGCTGTATCTCTGTCTCTTGGGAAACAAGAGTTCCACCCATAAATAGAAAGTATGAAAACTTCATTCACAAAAATCTCTATAGACACAACAAGTATACACTGCTTGCTTATATGTACCTGTCTTCATATAGGTAATGGAGAATCCAGGATTAGTGAGACATAGACCCTTGTTTCAAAGACTTGAGCATATTACTATTACTTCACTTATACATAAAACTTTGTCAGTATGTCTGATTAATTCCTTGTGATTGATTTCTGGAAATGGAATGCCTTCAATACATCACCATCTCAATACCTTGTCATCTTACATGCAAATATACTTTTGTGTCTTTAGGAATTAAATAGCTATCTCTGTAGTACAAATTAAAAAATAAGATTGTCGGTTATTCACTAAGATTCTTTTTTATGGTTCAACATTGCACAGGGGAGTTGCCAAACTTACTACATGAAAGAATCCTTGTTTTCTGAGGAAGGAATAGTTAGAAGGGCTGGCCTATGCTATACTAGCATGTATAGTGCTATATTACAAAAGTATATAAAAACCAATATTAAAAGAGTTTATAGTGCAGCATTTTTAGCTTTTATCTCTGGGTAGGGGGCTTGCAAGTAATACTAATTTCATTCATATTTTCTAAATTTCTAATAATGAGTACAATATAATTTTATTAGGATAAAAACAGTTTTAAAGAAAGTAAAGGAAAACTCATTTTCTTTGATTGTTCTTTGTTCACATGGCATAAGCTACAACCATTTGTATAGATGATTTTACTTTTGCATTTCTATATCTGAGTTTCTCCAACATTATGATTATGTCCAGCTGCCCATATTTCTTGGATGGTTTGCTTTACTAATGGAAATTCAATGTGATGTCCTCCACTGATCCTTCCTTCCCCTCTTGCCTTGTTCTCCCTGCAGTCTTTTTGTTAAGAGTGTCATTGTTCTTAAATGTTTCTGAGATAAAATCTTCTGAGCTTTTTCTTTGCCTAGTACCAATCTATTATCATGTTCACTTGATGCTTCCTCCAAAGTTCTCTTAGACTCTTTGTCTTCAGTCTATTATGATGTACTTGGTCCATTTTACCATTATGTAACATGTCTAAAATACTGTTCTCATCATATCCCAGTCCTCCTCAGAACCCTAAAGTAGCTTCTTAACACATGCTTTCTCCTGCCTCCTTTCCTGGCACACCCACCAACTTTCTCTGCTCCAGTTAAGTAAGTCTCCTCACAAATTCTTAAGACTGTTATTCCCAACTCTTTAATTTGTTGCTCATTCTCAACATTAGACCTTTATGTATGTAGTTTTCTCTCCTGCAATACCTTTGATTCTCTCCTTTTTTTTTTTTATTGTAAACAAATGGGATACATGTTGTTTCTCTGTACATGGCGTAGAGGCATTCCATTTGTGTAATCATAAATTTACATAGAGTAATGTTGTTTGATTCATTCTGTTATTTTTTCCCTTCCCCCCACCCCTCCCACCCCTCTTTACCCTCTATACAGTACTTCCTTCCTCCATACTTGCCCCCCTCCCTAACCCTAACTCTAACCCTAACACTAACCCTTCCCTCCCCCCCATTATGTGTCATCCTCCACTTATTAGCGATATCATTCGTCCTTTGGCTTTTTGAGATTGGCTTATCTCACTTAGCATGATATTCTCCAATTTCATCCATTTGCCTGCAAATGCCATAATTTTATCATTCTTTATGGCTGAGTAATATTCCATTGTATATATATATACCACAGTTTCTTTATCCACTCATCAATTGAAGGGCATCTAGGTTGGTTCCACAGTCTGGCTATTGTGAATTGAGCAGCTATGAACATTGATGTGGCTGTATCTCTGTAGTATGCTGATTTTAAGTCCTTTGGGTATGGGCCAAGGAGTGGGATAGCTGGGTCAAATGGAGGGTCCATTCCAAGTTTTCTAAGGAATCTCCACACTGCTTTCCAGAGTGGCTGCACTAATTTGCAGCCCCACCAGCAATGTATGAGTGTACCTTTCTCCCCACATCCTCGCCAACACCTGTTGTTGCTCGTATTCTTGATAATCGCCATTCTAATTGGGGTGAGATGGACTCTTAGGGTGGTTTTGATTTGCATTTCTCTTATTACTAGAGATGTTGAGCATTTTTCCATATGTTTGTTGATTGCTTGTAGATCTTCTTCTGTGAAGTGTCCATTCATTTCCTTAGCCCATTTGTCGACTGGATTATTTGAATTCTTGGAGTAGAGTTTTTTGAGTTCTTTATAGATTCTGGAGATTAGTGCTCTATCTGAAGTATGATTGGCAAAGATATTCTCCCACTCTGTAGGCTCTTTCTTCGCATTGCTGATAGTTTCCTTTGCTGAGAGAAAGCTTTTTAGTTTGAATCTATCCCAGTGGTTGATTCTAGCTTTTATTTCTTGTGCTATGGGAGTCCTGTTAAGGAAGTCAGATCCTAGACCAACAAGGTGAAGATTTGGACCTGCTTTTTCTTCTATAAGATGCAGGGTCTCTGGTCTGATTCCGAGGTCCTTAATCCATTTTGAGTTTAGTTTCGTGCATGGTGAGAGAGATGGGTTTAGTTTCATTCTGTTGCATATGGATTTCCAATTCTCCCAGCACCATTTGTTGAAGAGGCTATCTTTTCTCCATTGCATATTTTTGGCCCCTTTGTCTAGTATGAGAAAATTGTATTTATTTGGGTTTGTGTCCGTGTCCTCTATTCTGTACCATTGATCTACCTTTCTATTTTGGTACCAATACCATGCCGTTTTTTCCTTATCCTTTCCAAATTCTTCATGCAAGTCATGATATTAGAGCAGCATTTAGTTTTTATCTCAGGATAGTGGGCTTGATATGTACACCCCCTTCTCTTGTACCCCACTTTGTGTCATATTTTCTGAAAATTATTTTCTACCGTTCCATAAAATCTGCCTGGAAAGACATGATCCACATGATTTATACCCTGACAGAACAGTGATATAATCAGAGGAACCTAGGGCAGCAATGAAAGTAATTTCAAAATAATTCAAGTTATTCATTTGCATTTCTTAGACATGGCATTGGGAATTCCTAGATCACCATTATATGGCTTTAAAAATCTGTACCTTTCCATCCATTTTCTTTACCTATATCCAGCTGTCCTTGTATCTTTTTTACTGCCAAATTATCTTTTAAAACTCCATTCTTCCCCTTAGCAACTAAACGAACTGTTCAGGGACATACATGGGTTGAATGATGACAAACTAAAAATATATTAACTTTATCTCTTTCGAAAAGGGATAACTGAGAGGAGAGGTGATTAGAATAGTTAATATTATGAAGGTCTTAGTAATTTTTGTGTGTATTTATTAGTACTTATTCATTGTTTCAGAAAGGATTTGAGTAAGCTTTCAACAATATTAAATAAGTTGGGATAATTAATTAAAAGTAGTAAAAAGGAAGAAAAAGATCAAGGAAAAGGACATGAAATTAAGGGTTAAAAATGAATAAATAGCTATATGGACCATAATGTTATAAGTTTACTAGTGAAATCATAAAGTATATAAATGGATAAAGACAGAATTTTTCATGTTCCTCATAATCCTGGGAATATAGTATAGAAGACTTTGCTTTAGGGAAAATAAATGTATTTTCAAAGCAGTATAAAATGTTCTACATTCATTTTTCCTAGCTGGGGGTATAGACTGACAATGAGAGTTGATTTAGAAAGAGTAATCAGTTTCATACTAGATTAAACTAAGAAATGTGGAGAATATATCAATCTCAAGGTTAATACTATGATACTATACTGTGCTTTCATAGAAATAGTCAAGCAAGAATACTGTCTTAGTCACTTAGAGTATGTTATAATATGTCTTATTATTTTTCAAACTTTCATCTTCATGTGATTAAAAATCTAATTTTTTATTTCTTTCTTTGCTAAGTAGATGATAACTGCACACTGAATCCAAGTAGCATAATCAGTTTGAGTAAGCAATATTCATTTTACACTGCTCATTTTCTTTTATGAGAACAACATGATGTTTTGATTCATGGCCAGTCCATTCTGAGCCATATATATTTCTTTCAAGTGTGCTTTTGTTTCTATTATGCTTTTACTTAGTGTAATCCTGTTTGGAGTTTATATATCTTTTTCTTTCCTGAATATAGTAAGTACTTTTGGCTCATTGTATGGTATCAGGTTCACCAAAATGTATTCATTTCTTTACTAATTGCATTTTACAAACTTTCTCCATGTAAGGTATCATGATGGGTATTAACAGTGAGGGAAGAGACAGATTTGAAGTTTAGGACAAATACCTATTTCTCAAATTTTACATATTGGTGAAGAATACTACCTTCTCCTTAGTTACATACTAGTCAATAGCACACAATTCCATTTTCTGCTTCTTCCATCTTAAGATACTCTCCTGATTTTCTCCTGAAATATTCTCCTAATTTTCTTCTTCCCTCTCTGTTGCTGCTTCTCTGTTTCCTTGTAGGTTCATCTATTTAATCTTGCCATTAAATATTGACTATCTTTAGTGTTCTATCATGTAACACTTTTAAAAGTGGTGTTATCATTCCTGTGGCTTCCTGTATTTCCTGTGTGCCCCCTTTCATTCATATCTCTAATTTTAACCTCTACTAAGACTACTGACCCACCAGTGCCACTCATACACAAGTACCTTCTGAGGTTTTCACTTGGAGAGCAAATTCACCATGACCCAAACTGAACTTAGGTTATTTCCTCCCCAAACTGATCCTCTTTTTTATTAGTCCCTATCTTAGCTAATGATGTTCATCCAATTGTACAAACCAGAGACTTAGGAAGAAGTCTGGACATCTCTTTTTCTCTCCTACGTATCCAATGAATTACTAAGTCTCATTCATTTTAACTTCCAATAACTACTATCCATAGTATCACTTTAATCTTAGTCCAAACCAGCATCATCTCTCTCCTACTACAATGACTTACTAGCTTTCTTCCCACTTATATGTTGACCTCCTTTTCCAGTATTCTGCAAACTACAGCCAGAAGTTTCTCAAACCCAAATTTAGTTTCATAGCTCCAATTTTATCATGTCATATTTTGACTTAAAACTATCTCATGAATTCCCCTGTATTTATATATATATAAATTGTTTTGTCATAGCCTATAAGATGTGCATAGAAGAAGGTCTTACCTACCTCTCCAAACTCTTCTTTAACCCACTGCCCTATGAGCTCTGTTATCAACACTTTAACATTTTTACATTTCCTTGCCATACTACTCCTTTCTACCACAGGATCATTGCACATCCTTTCCCCCTTCCCTAAAATGTTTTCCTTCTTCACCTAGTTAATCCCAACTTATTTTTGTATCTCAGTTCACATGTGGCTTCTGCAGGGAAGTTTTGCATTGACTCCAAAGACTACCTCGTCTCTTTTTGCTACATCTTCTAAGAACATCTTTTGCTTTTCCTTCTTTGAATTCTCACAATTATAATGTTGTATGAGCATGTGTGCTATATGTTTATCCTCCACTAAGTTTCATAAGAATAAGGACTATTTTTTTAATGTTTTGTCTATGGTTGAGCAACTAGAAGTCAGCCAGTAAATATTAGTTAAAATGAATGAATGAATGAATGAATGAATGAATTCAGAGTATTATCAGATAAATGTCTTATTAACAAGTACAAATGTTTGATTTGAGTGGTAAAGCTCAGGCATGGGAAGTGTAATTTTGATGAGAAAGTGACTGCTAGTATACTAGGGAGAGAACATCTAGAGAGGAGGACAAAGAGTTTGTCTGTCAGTTTCTGCTGACAAGCTGCTACACAGGGCGAAGGAAGAGCTGAGAGAGCCCGTATTCTGATGAAGTGCCAAGTACTAAGAAGAGCCAGCAGCCAGGGAGAAGTAACAAGAGATTTCTAACACCAAAGCTCACAAGGGGCTGTTCTAGAGTGTGGATGGACAGGCAGCTAGATCTTAGAAGACATATTCAAGAGGGAAGTTGGTGTCTGTGGTTCAGTTATTAAAAGAAGTAAAATTGTCAACTAAATAGGTACTTTATATACCTAGGTATCTTAATATTTCTATTTTTCTTTTTCTATTGTGATTTAAAGGTATTATATGAATAATAGAAATGGAGTCAGCAATGTAATAATAAAAAACAACAACAGGTATTTATTCCCTTTGCACAGATGAGGTTTTCATACTTGTTAATTTTGTGAACTTGCAAACTGAGTTAACTTATGTGGGTTTCAGTTTTATTTTAAATTTTGGTGAGGAAGTTGAAAGAACTGCAACACAATCTTTGTTGACCTACTTGCAAGTAGCATGCAATACCATTGTCTTACTTCCTCCATCTTGAAGCATGCTCTCCTAGAGGGTCTTGAGAATTAAATGAGCTCAGGTGCCTCCAAGGTACTTACCACGTAAGTACTTACTAAACAATCCTTCATAACTGCTGACTTAGTAAAGGGTTGTATATTTCACAAAGTGGAAGATTTTATCAATTATCTAAGCATGTTGAAAGGAACTACTACAAGTGTGATAAAGTGGAAAGAATATTGAACTGCTTTCTCCCTGGCTCTCTACACTTATCAAAAGTGTGATGCTTGGGAGACCTTTTATGAATGCCCTGTAACAGGGTATTATCTGGTAGACAGAGATTGATAATAGTGAACAGCTCCAGAAGATAACCTCTGCTTCTCAAGAAGGAAGGCTGTGTGATCCAGTGGTATCTACTGCCTTAGTGACTCAGTGCTAGATCAGGACATTGTAGAGAGCCCAAACTGATAGCTGAAATGTTTTATTATTTTTAAAATTAAAATTAGATGATGTATATATTTTTAGAAATGGAATATGCTAACTAGTGTAACATTGAAATATGACTCTATGAATTTTAAATACTATCTTTGGGGAAGTTTTAGAAAATGGGATCATCCCAAGGAAAAAGATTGGTTTTCTAAAATCAGGAAATCAGCACAAGTCCTCTTGGGTTGAACACCTACCTTCTACATTGTACACCACATAATATAGATATAGCCAACCTTGAAAAAATGAAAATGTTGACTACATTAGTGGACAAAGCTATATTAAGAAGCAAGGCAAATTATATATTATATGTGTGTATGATATATATATATATACACACACCTATATATACAATATATATACACATATATATATACATATATATATATATCCCCTACCTAATTTCTACCTATAATAATTAAAGATTATAGAGATTAAAATATATGCAAATATTTTCAATACTGAAACTACATATCATTTTCACACTTGTGGTTAAAGTGATGAAGAAAATATTTTGAGTTTTTTCCCTCAACTTTTCTATCAGGTACTAAAATTATCTTCTTAGAAAAAGGATGACAAATTACTTATTTCTTTTCTTAGAATGATTTTTGAAGGATAAGTTATGGGAAATCAAGAGAGTGCTGTAATATGAAGAGTTCTCTGCTTTTGTTTTTCTCTGTTAAAGCCTTCACCCTCAGTTTCTCTTTAGTTATGCCTTTACCTTTGTCCTCTGACTCATGCAATTTATAGTCTCTAAAATAAATTTGGCCTAGTAATCCATGCCAGGAATCATCTGGTTGAAATCAGTCCCTAGATACCTTGAATAACATGGGTCCAATTTGGGAATCAGCTCTGGAATCATAAACTTGATTTTGGTCAAAACCACAGTATCTTGAATCAGGAAGTTCAAAAGAGACAAACATCCCCAGAAAATGCAACTTACTCACCAAATAATTCATCAGGTTGAATAGGGAAAAAACTCGAGTAATGGAATGAGCATGGGTTTTGAAGTCAGAGAGATCTGAGTTCAAAGTCCAGCAGCTACATTTATTAGCTAAGTGGCCATGCACTAATATCTTAATATTCATGAAACAAGGATTAAGTGAGATGAACACTAAGTACTTTTGTGCATCTCCCAGTTTGAATTTTCTTGAGATACAGACCCTGAGACAAAGATTCAAGTGAACATAGTTTATTTTCCAAGTGACAACATTTCAAGGGAGATGAGTAAGTGAAGAAAAGAAAGATTTGTGTAATCAAACCAACTATCAAAGGAGTGACTAGAACTTGAAGCTTCTGGGGAATTCCAAGGATCAGTATGAAATATGCAGTTCAGAGTTATCTACCAAAGGAACAAGGATACTGAGGTATTTATGTACCAACTCACATTGGTCATTGATTGAGAACTGCTCCAGGGGTTTTAATTCCTTAACACTAACAGCCTCTCTTGCTGGAAAGTAAATAAATATAAACTCAAAGCATCCTTGCTCCTTTGTTCAGGCCAGTGTGAACTGAGAGGTGAGAGCAGGAGGATGTGGGGTCATGGACATCTGCTGTGTTCCACCCTTGCACTACTGAAATCTACTCCTTCCTCATGTTAAGTTCTCTGAGGCCTATTATTGATTCTTCAAGGTGATGGTTGGTCACAATTTCTTTTCTTTCTTTCTTTCTTTTCTTTTTTTTTTTTTTTAAGAAAAGTTTAATTAGTAAAGAGTTGGTGGGACAAGGTAGAGTACTCCCTGTGGCAGTTGTTTTGGAGTCTGGAATAATACTCATCATTACTCATCATATTCTTCTACAAGTATCCCATCTTCCCTTCACCATTGACCATCACGTCTGCTGACTTATGTTGCTTGCCTAGTGCAATCACTATGATCTTCATTCTCCAGGGGGTGAGCTCCTTAGTTTCTATTCTTTATCAGATGGTAGTTACTGCTTTCTCCTGCAAATGGTCATTAACAGACCTGAGAGCATCAAGAGATGCCCTAAGGAATCCCTTGAGTTACAGATACTTCTCCCTGCTCATCTCATCGTATGCAGCAGCAACCCTAACTCTTAATGATAACTGGGTTTAATCACCCTTGCCAGTGCAGTAACTCCTTTCTTTGCCTGATAAACTTCTGACATGGGGAGCCAAAGATAACCTAATGGCAACTATGATTTTTAGGTTTAGTGAAATTCTAAATGGTCTCCTGTTAGAGGTGCATATACCCCACCCCACCATGGAAACCAGAGCCTCCACTTGCACAGAGCTTCTGGGGATTATGGGAATAAAAAGAACAAACTTAAAGAGGATCATCAGGAGCTTTAGTAAAAGGGGTCCCTACCACTTTTATACCTTGGTTTCTAGACATATGTAGTTTGTCTACTGAAGCCAACAATTTGGCTTTTAGTTACAACTAAATATCAAATCTTGAAGGATAATGCTTCAACACCATTGGACATTATCCCTAAGCTGTGCTTTTAGAAGTCTATTCCAGTGTTCTACTAGTCTTGCAACTTCTTCGTGATACATATATGGTAGGATAAATGAATCCCAAGGTCATATAGCCTAAGCAGTAAGACTGCTCATACAATAGTTCAAACCTATGTCAGAGCCTTCTCTTGGGCTGGGTTTTAAGACTCGAGCTAAAGGTTAGAACAGTATATGCTAATATTGATGAGATTTTTAAAATTTTTTTCTATTTCAGTGTAAACACCAAAAAATTTTTTACAAATTATAAACAAACTACTTGATTAATTCTTATAAATTCACCTGAATAATATTTTTTGATGATTCTCTAAAAATAATTTGTTAGTTTCATAAACTAATGATGGTTGAACTCCATTACTATATGGATTTGAAAAACTTTTAGGCCAATCCATGCCCTAGAGCAATTATTAGAGTATAATCTTAACCCATTAAGCCCAAGTTTTCAATTCTGTGAATATTTTAATGACATCAACACAGGTACATTAAAATAGGTTGGAAATAATGATCTACAGTTTATTATATAATTTACTATCATTAAAGATGGTAGAGTGAAACAGACATTATTACCTCATGTACATATATGACTGCATGACCTATGTCATCCTTCAATATGTACAATCAGAAAAATTAGAAATTATACTTCATTTATGTATGATTTATCAAAATGCATAAATGCATTCTACTGTTATGTGTAACTAATTAGAACAAATAAATTAAAAAATAAAAATAATGTTAATGATACAATTAATAATGTTAATATTATCACAATCATTCATCTATTACTTTCCTCAAAACATAAATATTTATTTCAAAGTTAATATAAGTGGTATATTTATTGCTCAATTTAAGTTTTTTAGGTCTTCCATAAATAGGATGATGGGACATAATGGGTTAATTCAACCCAGAAATCAATTCATTTTGCCTTTCAATATGAGATGTATGAGCTCTGTAGGACTTACACATTTTCGTTCTCTTCTTTGTATCATAGTGGAATTCAACATGTACATATTTGATACATACATATATACATATATATAAAATTTCTCTTTCTGTCATTTTTTAAGGCTAATTTCACTTTCACAGATCCACCATCTCAAAGAATGAGGGAACATATGCTTCTCCATATGCCCAACACAGACTCCTCAATGCATTTTATTACTCAGAGCTTGGTGATTGAGGAATGTTTGTACTATTTTATTTTTCCTCATAGTGAGTCATTCTACTGTACATTTCAAAATTGTGATAAGTTGAAAGATCCAAGAACTGAGGTATGTTTCAACAAACAGCTTTCCATCTGGTAAATGAGAGATTTTATTTATAACCAGGTATGCAGTTAACAGTAGAATGAAATGACATTCAAATTACTTTGTTTTGTTACATGACTGAAGGGCTGAGTGAAAACATTAACCACCTCCAGTCTCTTCTCCACATTGCAACCAGATCAGGAAATTCCTCTGCCTTAAACTCTTCAGTAGATTCAAACTCCCCACCTTGGGGTCATGAGGACCCCCATGATTCAGTTTCTGCCTCTTTCTTCAAACTGTTTCTCTAAGATCCCCCTCTCTATACTCCAGCCAAACTGGGTTTTTCAGTTGTATTCTTAAGTCAGTTCTCAATGTGAGCATAACATATTGATAGGAAATGTTTAAAAACCAAGTTGATTTTAATACATAACTTACTAGATTTTAATACATAACTTACTACTATCTGTTTTTCCTCCACTGTACCTCAAAGGAGCTTCCCTAAGTCAGCATTTGTGGTTTATGATGGAAGTAAGGATGAGTATCATTTCTCTTGGTGCACCACATTTTGGAACTTCTGTGAACACCAGAACTCTCTGGGACAGTTAATCAGGACTGCTGGGATGCACAGAACTGGTGGACTTGATTCCTCCAATCTGAGGGTTAAATAACTCCCCTCTTCTCTACCACCAGCCAGGGCAGGTCTTTCCCTAGCTAACACAGCCCACCAAGTGCCTGAGCAGTTACCCTGCTTCCAGTTATGTTATCAGAGCTTCATATAGGAAGTCTGAGTTGGTCCAAATGTTAAACATTGGCTGAAGAAATTTGTGGTTCATAAGGTTATGAAATGTTCCAAATGCTAAGTCAAGCAAAGGGAGACATACTTTCAAATATCTTCATTTTATATCCTCAAATCCTCTTGATTTTGTTGAATTCAGACTTTTAGCAAAGCATTGTTTTTTTAACTGTACCTATCCATTTAGGAGCAGACAAGTCAATCCACTAACATTTATAGAGAGTTTAAATATGCTGAATTTTTGAGCTTTAGGGTGTATAAAATGAGTATCTTCAGGAGAATTGAATCTGGGTAGTGAGATAAAGCTTTAAAGAAATAATCAATTGCTAAAATGTGTATGCTCATCATTAAGTGCTTTCATTCAGAGTAAAACCACTGTGAAGAG
This sequence comes from Sciurus vulgaris, assembly GCF_902686455.1. Classification (NCBI taxonomy): domain Eukaryota; kingdom Metazoa; phylum Chordata; class Mammalia; order Rodentia; family Sciuridae; genus Sciurus; species Sciurus vulgaris. The sequence goes on from NC_136466.1 coordinate 92,178,494, forward strand.
AAAATTTAGTCATGACTTCTCAGGAAAAAAGTGAGAAGTTTTTGGTTGTTGCAAATTAAAGATTAGGTAAGATTAATATAAAAGTTCAGGGTCATAGAGAATTCATTGGATGAGTGGTGCCTTAGCTCAGGCCATTATAAAAACATACCATATTCCAATGACTTAAGCAAAAGACATTTATTTCTCACTGTTCTGGAGGCTGGAAGTCCAGCATTAGGGTATCAGCATGGTCAGATTCTGGTGAGGACTTTTTTTCAGGTTGTCAGCAGCCAACATTTTGTATCTTCACTATAGAAAAGGGCAAGCTAGCTCTCTGGCCTCTCCTATAAGGGTATTAAACTCATTCATGATGATTCCACCCTCATGACCCAATTATCTCCCAAGGATCCCATCTCCAGATATCATCTCATTGGGGATGGGGTTTTGATCAATGAATTTGGGGCAACATAAACATTCAGTTCATTGCAAGTAGCATCCAAGGCTGACCTGTATGGGCACAAAGACACTGCTAACTGGTTCTATTTCTACTACCTGTGTTCCCAAATGTACTGTCTACTACAGTGGTTCCTAAACCTTAGCATGCATCTACTTCTATTGGAGAGAACTTGTTAAAACAGACTTCTTGGACCTACCTCCCAAATTTCTGATGGAATAAGGCTTGATAATTTACATTTTAAACAAGTTCTCAGGTGATGTTAATGCTTCTGGTCTGGGGCCCAAACTTTGAAAAACAGAAGTCTTTGACTGGGTTGATAACTGGATGACTCACCACTCAGTATACTTCTTCCCCTAATGTTAATACCACATATTTTTCTCTCTCAGTAATACCCTTTCAGTTTGAGGCATCCAGTCCTCTCATTCATGCTTCTGCATTCTTCCAACACATTTTTCCTTCCTAATGCCACACTGTTCCCATAATCCATGTAGTCCAGCTAGAGTGGCTGACTATTGCCTGCTTTTGTGGTGGTGGTTGTTGCAAGTTAATTTCCCATGTTGTGACCTTCAGACAATCTAAATTTTGAGATATTTGAAAAGAAAAAGTGAATAGTATTGTCAGTTTCTAATTCTTACTTTACTTACTGATCTCCTGCCCATACATTGATCACTGAAAGTGGGGAGAAAGGCAATCTGTTTTCAATTTTCTATTTAATGCTGATGATAATTTTGCAAATAGATTATTTACCTTGGAGTTTTTTCTCTTTGATGAAATTATTACCCAAGTAGATAGTAATGTGACTGTTAGTAGCAGTTCTGCTAATTGCATGTTGATTTAAGGTTTTACGTATTAAATAATTAGATTATGGTTGACACTTGATGGAAGTTTTGATTCCTTTAGTTTCATCAGTCATCATATTACATAGTAAATCACAATGTAGCAAAAACCCATTGGAACTTCTTTCCATTTCCATGAATAACAAAAGGAGTTAATAGCACATAGTAGGCATTCATTATGTTTTTGTTGAATGAACAAATTAATACATTCAGAATAAGTGCATAAATTATTTCTCCATGAAACAAAAATAGATGTAGTTCTGTGAAATGTAGGCATGGTTATTTTGTATCAGTTTGAAATTTGGCAGGCTACCAAATGTTAATTTGCTTTTAGCTAGTTGAGATTAAATGTAATTCCTTCCCTGAGCAACCCCAAAGTAAGTAAGCATGAAAGCATTTTCAGACTAATCTGGGAGGAATTGACATTTAAAGGAGTTAGCCTTATATCTGTACTTTAAGGCTATTAATTTCATAGATAAATTAACTTCATTACTCCATCTTTATCTTGCATTTTGAAAGGACCCCATCAGCTGGAGGACTGAAAGCGGAGGGTCAATTGAAACTGCTCTTATCCCAGCCAGGTTGTAACTGGAACCTGCTTCTGGAAACCCTACTGAGTAATGACGGTCTTTTACCAAGAATCTTGTTGCAGAGCTCAAGTGAGTATTTGTGGTTACAAGAATGTCCTCAAAAACCCAATCATTGCTTGAATGAAACGTTTTTTGCCTACTGAAATACTGGCCGAAGAATATAAACCAACTGCATGTATCAGTTGTTTGTGGGATTAGCAGCAGGCGAAATATTGAATTGCTTTACCAACCTATGTAAGAATTATTTTTTTTCAGGGACTTTGATTGAGGGGAAACAATATTTTTATATGACACTGTTCTATCACAACTACCATTATATGGAAGTGTATCAATAATCGGGGATTGAGATGTTTAGGGAAATTAAAAGAACACAGTTACATTTCCAAAGCACATGCCTGAATTAGATAATAATTAAAGACATGAAGAGGGATTGCATTCGAGCAATATTAGAAATTTTAGTGTATCTTCAGGAGTGCTTATACAATTTATGAATAAGCAAGCTAATGACTTGCAGCCATATCCATTGGCACATGGAGAAATATAATTTCTTCAATGGAAATTGACAATAGAAGACTATACTTAACTAGGTTTCTTTTTTCCCTAAAGATGCTATTTTAGAAAATGGCAGGTAATGTTATGGCAATACAATATTATATCCCATTGTGCTCCCCTCCATATATGAAGTCTTCTAACCATGTTCACATACCCCTATGTATTTCTCCTATTCTACACCACATGTCAATCCAGAGTAGTTTTATCAATCATTAGTTTCACTACAGGTTTCCTGAATCAAAACCTTTTTTTCTCTAGTTCCCCATCACCTGAGGGACTGAATCCATTGAAATATGACCCCAGACTAGTTTCATCAGCCTTTCTTCCAGTTTTCCCTCACACATTAACCACCCGCCCAACCCTTTTCTAGTCATTGTTGTTGAAGCCCTATGCATGTGCTTCCTCCACACCTGTGCTCACCTGTTTATCCCACTTAAAATCTGCTCCTCAGACAACTTGGCCTCCACCAGTCTTCAAGGGCCAGTTTGTGCTCCACGTCTCTGAATATTCTACCTCATGCTGATTTCTTGCTCCCCTGAACTTCAGTTTCCCCAACCTTGTCTACTTTATCTGTCCTTAGCATTCTCTGCCTTCTATTGCTGTGTTTGAAAGAGGCAAACATCCCCAGGCCCTACCATCCTATTGGTATGAAAATGAGCTTCACAGCAATCCCCTGTCCAAATTGCTACATTCATTTCTGGTAATTTTTGGTTTCTCATATCAGCTTAGGACCAGTTCCCCATATTCTTCTCTCTCATCCACCCTCACATTTAGTTTCTCAAAAGTCAGTTGGGAGACACACTTCTTGTGAGAATACTGCTTCTTCCCTAGTGCTCTCAAAACCGTAAAACCACCTCCCAAACTCATTCTATGAAACCAATATTACCCTGATACCCAAGCCAGACAGAGATAAATCGAGGAAAGAAAATTTCAGACCGATATCATTAATGAACATTGACGCAAAAATTCTCAATAAAATTTTAGCAAATCGCATACAAAAATATATTAAAAAGATAGTGCACCACGATCAAGTGGGTTTTATCCCAGGGATGCAAGGTTGGTTCAACATCCGGAAATCAATAAATGTAATTCACCATATCAATAGACTTAAAGTCAAGAACCACATGATTATTTCAATAGATGCAGAAAAAGCATTTGATAAAATACAACACCCCTTCATGCTCAAAACACTAGAAAAAATAGGGATAGTGGGAACATTCCTTAACATTGTAAAGGCCATCTATGCTAAGCCCATGGCTAATATCATTCTAAACGGTGAAAAACTGAAAGCATTCCCCCTTAAAACTGGAACAAGACAGGGATGCCCTCTTTCACCACTCCTATTCAATATCGTTCTTGAGACTCTAGCCAGAGCAATTAGACAGACCAAGGAAATTAAAGGAATACGAATAGGAAAAGAAGAACTCAAACTATCCCTATTTGCAGATGATATGATTATATACTTAGAGGAACCAGGAAATTCCACCAGAAAACTGTTAGAACTCATAAGTGAATTCAGTAAAGTGGCAGGTTACAAGATCAATGCTCATAAATCCAATGCATTTTTATACATAAGTGAGGAATCCTCAGAAAGAGAAATTATGAAAACTACCCCATTCACCATAGCATCGAAAAAAATAAAATACTTGGGAATCAATCTCACAAAAGAGGTAAAAGACCTCTACAATGAGAACTACAGAACACTAAAGAAAGAAATCGAAGAAAACCTTAGAAGATGGAAAGATCTCCCATGTTCTTGGATAGGCCGAATTAATATTGTCAAAATGGCCATACTACCAAAAGTGCTATACAGATTCAATGCAATCCCAATTAAAATCCCAATGACGTACCTTACAGAAATAGAGCAAGCAATCATGAAATTCATCTGGAAGAATAAGAAACCCAGAATAGCTAAAGCAATCCTTCGCAGGAAAAATGAAGCAGGGGGTATCACAATACCCGAACTTCAACTTTATTACAAAGCAATAGTAACAAAGACGGCATGGTACTGGTACCAAAATAGACAGGTAGATCAATGGTACAGAATAGAGGACACGGACACAAACCCAAATAAATACAACTTTCTAATACTAGACAAAGGCGCCAAAAATATGCAATGGAGAAAAGATAGCCTCTTCAACAAATGGTGCTGGGAGAATTGGAAATCCATATGCAACAGAATGAAACTAAACCCATATCTCTCACCCTGCACAAAACTAAACTCAAAATGGATTAAGGACCTTGGAATCAGACCAGAGACTCTGCAGATTATAGAAGAAAAAGTAGGTCCCGATCAGACTTCCTCAACAGGACTCCCATAGCACAAGAAATAAAAGCAAGAATCAATAACTGGGATAGATTCAAACTAAAAAGCTTTCTCTCAGCAAAGGAAACTATCAGTAATGTGAAGAAAGAGCCTACAGAGTGGGAGAATATCTTTGCCAATCATACTTCAGATAGAGCACTAATCTCCAGAATCTATAAAGAACTCAAAAAACTCTACACCAAGAATACAAATAATCCAATCGACAAATGGGCTAAGGAAATGAACAGACACTTCACAGAAGAAGATGTACAAGCAATCAATAAACATATGAAAAAATGTTCAACATCTCTAGTAATAAGAGAAATGCAAATCAAAACCACCCTAAGATTCCATCTCACCCCAATTAGAATGGCAATTATCAAAAATACAAGCAACAGGTGTTGGCGAGGATGTGGGGAGAAAGGTACACTCATACATTGCTGGTGGGGCTGCAAATTAGTGCAACCACTCTGGAAAGCAGTGTGGAGATTCCTTAGAAAACTTGGAATGGACCCTCCATTTGACCCAGCTATCCCACTCCTTGGCCTATACCCAAAGGACTTAAAATCAGCATACTACAGAGATACAGCCACATCAATGTTCATAGCTGCTCAATTCACAATAGCCAGACTATGGAACCAACCTAGATGCCCTTCAATTGACGAGTGGATAAAGAAACTGTGGTATATATACACAATGGAATATTACTCAGCCATAAAGAATGACAAAATTATGGCATTTGCAGGCAAATGGATGAAATTGGAGAATATCATGCTAAGTGAGATAAGCCAATCTCAAAAAGACAAGGGACAAATGATATCGCTAATAAGTGGAAGATGACACATAATGGGGGGGAGGGAAGGGTTAGTGTTAGGGTTAGAGTTAGGGTTAGGGAGGGGGGCAAGTATGGAGGAAGAAAGTACTGTATAGAGGGTAAAGAGGGGTGGGAGGGGTGGGGGGAAGAGGAAAAAAAATAACAATGAATCAAACAACATTACTGTATGTGGATTTATGATTACACAAATGGTATGCCTTTGTGCCATGTACAAACAGAGAGGCAACATGTATCCCATTTGTTTACAATAAAAAAAAAAAAAAAAAAAAAACCGTAAAACCATATGGTACCATATTTCACCAGAACTCCCCAGGCCTCACTGTGCTGAAGCAGAGGTGCAGAGGTTACTTCTCTCCCAAACCCTGAATTTGACTTTTTCTTTTAGCCCTCAAGCAATATTGTTTGGGCTTTAAATCTTAAAAATATTAAAATATTTTAAAAAATTAAAAAGTGAAAGTTTCACCTGAAAGTACTTTCCTTAGCTTCAAGCTGCAACTCTAATCTCCTAAGGGGAAACTGGCACTCGGAAAACTTCTTCCTCAAATAACCAGCATTTTATGTCCATATTAGGTGTTAGGCAGTGTGCTGGGCACTTTACATTTGTGATCTCATTTGTTCTTAAAAGTTTATAAAGTTTATACTCTTTTTATCTTCATGTTAAAAATAATGTTGAGGTTTCAGCTGAGTGCAGAGGCTTAATCCCAGTGACTCTGGATGCTGAGGTAGGAGGCTTGCAAGTTCAAAGCCAGCCTCAGCAAACTTAGCCAGGCACTAAGCAACTTAGTAAGACCCTATATCAAAATAAAATATAAAGGGGGCTGGGGATGTGGCTCAGTGGTTAAGTGCTTCTGATTTCAATTCCTAGTACAAAAAAATAAGAAGAAGAAGAAGAAAGAACATTGGAGATTAGGTTAAATAAAATTGGTCCTGTGTATCTGCAGATTCCACATCCATGGATTCAATCAACCACAAAGTACTCAGAAAAACCCAAAAACTTATGTGTACTGAACATGTAAAGACTTTTTTTTTTTCTTGTTCCTTAAACAATATAGACTAACAAATATTTATATAGCATTTACATTGTATTAGGCATTATAAGCAATCTAGAGATGATTTAAAGTATATGGGAGGATGTGCATTAGTTATATGCAAATACTGCACTGTTTTACATAAGGAACTGGAGCATCTGCAGATTTTATCCTCTGAACTTTCAGGCTGCATGACATGGATAGTATCTGACATGACTGAGACAGTTACTCTGATAAAATCATTGAAATTCACAGGCATAGTCCCATAAGAGAAAGGGTCTCCTCTTGATAGAGTTATATAGAACAGACTGGAAAATCAATTGAGATCAAACCTTTTCACTGTATCAATACAACCACTCAGTATATGATGAAAAATTATCTTATAAATATTTAACTATGTTTTCTTACAAATGAATTCCATATTTACTCATCAAATATATGACATCTGCCTCCTGGTGTGTATAACATAATGTAGTTTTGAACAGACTTGTAGTTATTGAAGGTACCATATTGTACACCTTCAGTGTGCTTCTTATGGACTACAATTTACTTAATCTGCTCCAATACCCATCACTGTTTACAAAGGTTATTAGGTTTCATGGCTACTCCTGACATTGTCCTCTATTGAATTTCACTAGCTACTTCAAATACCATGAAGATGAAGTGACAAAATTTACTAATCAATTGATTGACCAACATATTAAGTTCCAGTAGAATTCCTGTCACTTTAAGTTAGAAACAAAATACTCATGGAATCTTATTAACTATAATAAGATAGAGATTATTATGTACACAAAAATTAATTTCTAGTATTTTTGCAGAAATTTTCATTTGATGAAAAGTCTCAGTATTTCAGAACTATGGTAATTTAGAAGTTTAATCATTTTAAGGGAAGCAAAATTTTGTAGTAAAATACTCCAAATTAAGTATTTTAAGCAACATAATCATCAGTTTTTTATGAGGGAGTTTTCCTTACAAATAATGCCTTTTTGGTCTAACTGACAAAATTTAGCTTTGCATTAAATTGCCTCAGGAATTAAGAGTACAGAGATAGTAAGTACATGTTTTCATTATGTATATTTTAAAGCAATTCCCTTTGTTCAATAGGCAATTATTGAATCCCATTAGCTATAGATTTTTCTTCATAAATAACCATATAATGTAAAAATTAAAACTATTTTTTGCATAGTGAGAGTTATGTTGTTGGCTTTTGGTTTTGTTCTGTGAAGATGATTTATCAGAATTTCTATTTGTTTTATTAAAAATCACCAGAATACATAGGGAAATGACCACCCTCCCTGAGGATCAGAAAATAGCAAAATTAAATATATAAATGGTATAATTTCAATTTATAATATATTCATCATAGACTACAAGTTTCAAAGAAGTAGAATCATGTTTTTGATGTGGGTACTAATTCCTTTTGTACAAAAGTAGGTAGCATTTTGAGGGAATGATTACATTGTTAAAACTTGATAAAAATGAACCAATTTCAATGGAGTTGTTTATAATAACATTCTTTTGTTTCAGTTCAGATAGCATGAGACAGTGATGTTTGTTGGTTTTATATTAGTCCATCTTGAATCCAAGTGGGGAAAACTCTCAAATACAAATGTTTATAGAGGATTTTTAAATTGTAAGGCATTGTTTTGGATTAATGACTAAAAACTCTGGGTTGCCAGTTGTGATGGCAAATGCTCAGGAAGATAAAGCAGGAGGATCACAAATTTGAGACCAGCCTTAGCAACTTAGTGAGAGCCCGTCTCAAAATAAAAACTGCTGGGATGTTCAGTGGGGATGTAGTTCAGTGATCCTGGGTACTAGAGGTGTGCGGGGAACTCAGGGCAACAATTTTGTTAATTACCTTGCTGAGGCCAAATGACCTTATAGGTTTCTTACATGTGGCATTAAAGGAATTACTATATGCAATTTCCCAATTTTCATCAGGTGACCTTTTCTGATAGTGATATTTGATGAAGTGTGAATAACATGCTTTCTTTTGCCTATGGCCCCAAGAATGATTCACAAGAAAACTTCTTGGCTTCAGTTGATATTCAGGTGTAATACAGCAACGATAAACTAGCAGACACATAGTATTTAACATTGCAGAGATTGTTTTTAAAAGCTTTAAATGTGTTCACTCACTGAATCTTCTTAATAGCTCTGGGTGGTAAGTACATTTATCTCCATCTAACAGGTGATGAAACTGAGACATGGAGAAATCCAACTCTCAAACCTAGTAAATGGCAAAGCAGGATTGACTCCAACCAGAAGACTTCCCAAATCTGTTTCCACTCTATACCACATGGTATCCAAACAGAATATTTTTTTTAATTATTTTTTTATTTTTACAGATTGCATTTTTTAAAAAAATTTATTTATTTATTTTTATTAAAAATCATAAATTTACATAGGGCAATGTTGTTTGATTCATTCTGTTATTTTTTCCCTCCCTCCCATCCCTCCCACCCCTCTTTTCCCTCTATACAGTCCCTCCTTCCTCCATTCTTACCACCCTTCTTATCCCTAACCCTAAACCTAACCCTAACCCTAACGCTAACCCCTCCTACCCCCCATTATATGTCCTCATCCGCTTATCAGTGAGATCATTCGTCCTTTAGTTTTTTGAGATTGGCTTATCTCACTTAGCATGATATTCTCCAATTTCATCCATTTGCCTGCAAATGCAGTAATTTTATCATTCTTCATGGCAGAGTAATATTCCATTGTATATATATATGCCACAGTTTCTTTATCCATTCATCAACTGAAGGGCATCGAGGTTGGTTCCACAATCTGGCTATGGTGAATTGAGCAGCTATGAATATTGATGTGGCTGTATCTCCGTAGTATGCTGATTTTAAGTCCTTTGGGTATAGGCCAAGGAGTGGGATAGCTGGGTCAAAAGGTGGATCCATTCCAAGCTTTCTGAGGAATCTCCATACTGCTTTCCAGAGTGGCTGCACTAATTTGCAACCTCACCAGCAATGTATGAGTGTACCTTTTTCCCCACATCCTCACCAATACCTATTGTTACTTGTGTTCTTGATAATCGCCATTCTGATTGGGGTGAGATGAAATCTTAGGGTAGTTTTGATTTGCATTTCTCTTATTACTAGAGATGTTGAACATTTTTTCATATATCTGTTGATTGCTTGTACATCTTCTTCTGTGAAGTGTCTGTTCATTTCCTTAGCCCATTTGTTGATTGGATTATTTGTATTCTTGGTGTAGAGTTTTTTGAGTTCTTTATAGATTCTGGAGATTAGTGCTCTATCTGAAGTATGAGTGGCAAAGATATTCTCCCACTCTGTAGGCTCTCTCTTCACATTACTGATAGTTTCCTTTGCTGAGAGAAAGCTTTTTAGTTTGAATCTATCCCAGTGGTTGATTCTAGCTTTTATTTCTTGTGCTATGGGAGTCCTGTTAAGGAAGTCTGATCCTAAGCCAACAGTTTGAAGAGTTGGACCTATTTTTTGTTCTATAACATGCAGGGTCTGTGGTCTGATTCTGAGGTCCTTGATCCATTTTGAGTTGAGTTTTGTGCAGGGTGAGAGATAGGGGTTTAATTTCATTCTGTTGTATATGGTTTTCCAGTTTTCCCAGCACCATTTGTTGAAGAGGCTATCTTTTTTCCGTTGCATATTTTTGGCACCTTTGTCTAGTATGAGAAAATTGTATTTATTTGGGTTTGTGTCCATATCCTCTATTCTGTACCATTGATCTACCTGTCTATTTTGGTACCAATACCATGCCGTTTTTGTTACTATTGTATTCCATAAAATAGAAGAGGAGGGAACCCTCCCACACTCATTCTATGAAGCCGAAATCACCCTGATACCTAAACCAGACAGAGACACATTGAGGAAAGAAAATTTCAGACCAATATCCTTAATGAACATTGATGCAAAAATTCTCAACAAAATTTTAGCAAATCGCATACAAAAATATATTAAAAAGATAGTGCACCACGATCAAGTGGGTTTTATCCCATGGATGCAAGGTTGGTTCAACATCTGAAAATCAATAAATGTCATTCACCGTGTCAACAGACTAAAAGTTAAGAATCACATGATTATTTTGATAGATGCAGAAAAAGCATTTGATAAAATACAGCATCCCTTCATGCTCAAAACACTAGAAAAAATCGGGGTAGTGGGAACATTCCTTAACATTGTAAAGGCCATCTATGCTAAGCCCATGGCCAATATCATTCTAAATGGTGAAAAACTGAAAGCATTCCCCCTAAAAACTGATACAGATTGCATTTTGATTCATTGTACACAAATGGGGCACATCTTTTAATTTCTATGGTTGTGCACAATATACATTCATACCATTGTGTAATCATACCTGTACATAGGGTAATGATGCCTGTCTCATTCCACCATTTTTCAAAACCCCATCCCTCTCTTTTCAGAATATTTACCAAATATCAGTATTGCACAATCCATGGGAGCAATCAGGAACTTCAACAATGGATAATTTTTTTTAACAATGGATAATTTTGATAGTGCATTTTGCATTTCTCAACCTGTCACAAAGTGCCTAAAGAGAATCAAGAAACAGATACAAAGAAATAGCTAAAGGGCTATTACCGTTACCAAGCAACAGTGGACTTAAAATGACTGAACCAATCAAATTCTCTTATAGTCATTTTTCCTGATCTATTAGTCAATTTGAGACATATTATGGGAGAAGCTTGGTGTTTTGTTGTAATGGTGGTTGTGGTGTATGTATGTGTATACCATTTTGTAGGCATGACCAAAGTGTCATTTTATGACTGCCTTGAAGGTGGTGAACTGAAGTGAGAATAACTCCTATGTGGTATTCTTAGCTTACCTAACACTGATACTATGTCATGGCTACTTTAACCAGTAACAGCATCTGTACTACAGGACTCTGCTTTGTTCACTATTTTCTTCTTCATTAGATTGTGTTGGGGGCTGTGCCATGTGGGCTGTGCTGGGATGGAGCCTGGCGGCCAGCCGGAGATTGCTTTGATCACATGGGCAGTGAGGAGGTTAATTAACATAAGCACACTCAGGTGATTTATCATTGGCCGTATTCAATTAAGTCCATGCACACAACGTGCACAGGTCCCGAGTGCTCCTGCTCCTGCCTGCTCGTTTTGACCTTTGTGGTGATAGGGCAGCTGGCTCCTCGCCTGATCTCAACTGGTGTGGCCCCGCCCTCCGCCTCCTGGAGGGAATATAAGCGGGCAGTAGGTAGAAGGAAAAAAGCAGCAGTAAGCAGAAGCAGCAGTAAGAAGAAGCAGCTAGGAGAAGCAGCTAGCAGAGAGAAGCAGGCAGCGGCAGAAGGCAGATCGTAGAGCGGAGAACTGAGAACACACCTCTAGGTCGTAGATCTCAGATAGATAGCACCTAGTTCATAGGATGCGGGAAGCAACTCTAAGAAGAAATCGATCTCTGATAAGCGTAGAAGCCTCTCTTTCTCTAAAAACTTCCTGATAAGCAAAGTCTCTCTTTCTATAAGCAAAGCCTATCTTTCTCTTAAAGTTTCTCTTCCTATAAGCAAAGCCGATCTTTCTCTCAAAGTCTCTCTTCCTCTATAAATTAGTGAATATAGGAAAAGTAGTTTATTCCCAGTCCGCCTCCGATAAATACCCGTGTAATTGTTGCTGGGGGCGGAGACAAGATTGTTTCCTTGTTTTTACTAGAAATAATAAAATCATATTTGTGTGTTTTTACATATACCTTTTCAACCAAAGATTCTGCTCAAGAATGATGATGAACTAGTCCAGAAACATCAGTGGGCTCCATAGAATTATTGCAGACCCAGAAACAACTAGTGGTGGTGCTGCTGGGGGTGGTAGTGGGACAGGATTATATTAAACAAGACTTCTTATAAAGTGCAGTCCCACATTACCTGGGGATCTGGTTAAAACTGCAGATTCTGATTTAGTAGGTTGTGAGTATGTCTTGTGGTTATGCATTTTCAACAAGCTCCCAGGTGATGCTGTTCCTGTTGCTGCTGATCCTTGGACTTTTGAGTAGCAAGGATGTCAGACAAGGTATCTGTTGCTCTAGAAGCAAAGAGTGTGATTGTGATTTGTTCTTGTAAATAATAAGGCATGGTTTGCTTAAGAATATTTATAAACTATTTTATTCAAAAGTTTACAGCAGCAGACAGTAAGCATGGTCTTATTCAAATACAGATCTGATTATATTACTCCCCTGCTAAAAATCATTAGTGGCTACCCATTACTTATAGAATAAGTAGCCTTATCCTTGAGGCACCTACAAAGCCCTGCAAGCTCCAGTTGTGGCCAACATATCCAGCTCATCTCATTCATTCTCCCCAGTTTAACATACTCCAACACAGGGCCATGCTTATTCTGGTCTAGGTTTGTGCAAGATAGATTTGCCTACTTGTAATAGCAATCTTCCTACAGAAGTGTCCCGAAGAAAGAGAAAATTGCTGCAATTTTTCCTTTGTTCCATTTTCCAAGTTCTCTTCTTGCTGCAGAGTCTTTGAAAACCTTTTTTCTATTTAGAACCTTCCTCCTCTCCATTTGCCTGACAACTCTAAATCACCTTATCCTCTTTCCATCCTCCTATCCTTCCCTTCCTTCTGCCTCTCAGCTCATACTTCCTTGGAAGTCATCCCTGATTGTCTTGACTGATGAAGACTCATTGTACTTCTTATTGTCACAATTTTAAGTGAAAGGTTAATTGACATATTGTGTGTTTAATTTCTGTCTCAGCCACAGTGAATTCCAGAAAAGTGGGGACAGCTTACCATTGAATCCTGTATGCCTGGCTTGGTTCATAGTACTTTGGACTGATATCTAGCACATAGAACTTACCTTAAAAGTATTTGTTGAATGAGTGAAGGCCAATTAAATCTCCATAACAATTCTGTTTCATTCATTAGCTTTGTGATCTCTCTAAACTTCAGTTTCCTCATTTATAAATGGGTCATTAATATTGATGTTATCTATTTGTTTTGTGATTTAAAAGGGAAACTAAACATAAAGCACCTAGAACATTGCTTGGCACTTGATACTTAATTTGTGTTAGATTCTTTCCACTCATTAATGCTGAATGCCTGAGGAAATATGCCTGATTCTGCTCCTCTGCCGCCTCCTCCTTTTTCTCTTTTTCTGATTATCCTGTCCTATCTATGCAATGAATTGTCTCTTCTGCCTCTCAGTAACTCTCCCCTTCCACCCAAGCATGAATTTATGTTCCTAGGAAATGAAGTTTCCCCTTTCGGACATCTTCGTACCTGGAAAGGTGTTGCCCTAACATCTGCCATGCATGTAAAGATGAGAACTGGGTCAGATAAATATTCTCAAGTTCTATACATTTAGTAGTCTTGAGAACCTTCGCATATAGCTTGAGAGAGCAGTATGAATTTTGCTGTGATGTTTTGCCTACACAGAATCACTTCTCATCTGGCTTGGCAGTGGCTGAAATACTTTGTCTCTTTATAGTACTTAGAAAATGTCCAACTTAACCATAAGAACATGTGTCTTCGTTAGTAGTTAATGTACATCTAGTATTAGTAGTAAAATGATTGGACATTATATTATAAGTGATACTATTATCATGAATTGTTGCATTTTTCCCCAAGCAACTCAAAGTGATTTAACACATTATTTCATTTATGACCCTTGGATTATTAGGATCATTTTACAAATGAGAAAACTAAGATACAGAGAATTTGAGTAAATTGCTACTTGATGTTTTAAGTGGTTCTTGTTAGAAGAGTCATTATTTTCTGAAAGTATTGTTTTTAAATGAATTCAAAAATGAAAACATGAGACTTTGTGGAGGCGATTCTTTTAGAAATAAGAAATAATATTCTTCCGAGTCAATTTCTGAAAATGGTTTCTCGATTTTATAACTAAGTTCTCCATTTAACTAATATTTAGTGGGCATCAAATAAAAAACCAAGAGGGTTTAAAGTTAACTTAAGACTCCATTTGCAAACATTAGAGCCATGATTTCTACATTTGATTTTATAGAATATTAGTCCCATGAGATACAATGCTAGAAAAGAGTTTCAGGGTCAAAAACCTTCAGAAACACTATATATTAAGCTCCTTTTTTTGGAGAGTTACAGGACTCATGAATAATTAAATATTACAAAATATGTAGATAATACAAACTAGTTTTAAACATGTGGAATTACCTGTATGTCTTGTACAGATTACCAGTTTTAAGGAAACTGGATAAATGTAGATGTTCTGAGACGGATTTGCTGAGGGTGAGGACGGATGATGCCTACCCTTACCCAGCGCACTTACCCAGGCATCGGAGATCGAACTCTGAAGGCACGGATCTAATTTTATTTAGGGTTGCACAGGACATATACAGACACATCATCCAATCAGGTTAACATGCTTGTTAAAGTATAACAGAGTCAGCCTATAGGTGAACTATACGTCGAGGGTCCAGGTAGTGTAAACAAACCATGTATGCCTAAGCAATTCTGCCCAGCAACAGGTCTGAGACAAAGGACTGGGGGAATGGCAAGCTCCAGCACTTGGCATGAGGCAAGGCAGCGCAGGCGAGCTCACATCACAGCTTTCTGTGATGCATGTCAGAACGAGGCCTCCCCTCAGCTCAAACTCAGACTCAACAACTGCAAAGACCTTCATTCCATGGCAAGTCTTTACCATTACCTCAGTTTCTCTGTTCAGACTGGCTTACTTAGATCATGGTGTCAGTGACTGCTGTCAGGTAAGCTTGAGGAATGTTCCCCAGATAAATTGCCCAGTTAAAAATATCTTATCAATCTGTGGCTATTTCCTTAATAAATACTTTTTGACCTTATAAATTGTTAGCCTGTTTGTTTCATTTTCTTCGTTTGTTAAAAAATAAAGGGAGATAACACATATCTCATGTAGGATCACAATAAATGAGAATATATATACTTAGCACAATACTTAGTATAATATTTGCACCATTGTGAATATTCAGTAGGGACTGTGGGTATTCAAAAGGAGTAGAAATCTGATATTTAGTGTTCAGAGAAGAAGGAACAGGAGGAGGAAAAGGGGAGGAGGAGGAGGAAGAAGAGGATGAAAGGAAGAAGTTTTAAGCAAATTCGTATTTAAGCATTTGGGGCAAGAAAATGATCTGAGTGAAGAACTTGGGAGATAAGAATGAATGAAAAGAATGACTCTTTCTTCTTCATATGTTTGAGACCCATTTCATGAAACCTTCTTTTTTCTTTATTTTTATATTTATTGTTGTTATTTGTATATGTGTGGTGCTGGGGATTGGACCCAAGATCACCCACCTGACAAGTAAGCACTCTACCACTGAGTTATATCCCCTGCCCCAGAGACCTCCTTTTTAAATTTTCAAATTTTGTCAATACAAGACTAGTCTGAAAGGGAAAATATCTAGTAATCATTACATTAACAATTGAAAGTTTTACATGTCAGGTCTTTATTCTCATTGTTAACCTTTTATACCACAACTAATTTTGAGATTAGATTTCAATTTTATTTTTGTTAATTTTCATTTCAAATTAGGTTATGATATACAAATTTAATGTTTTCCTTGAAAATATTTTTATGTGATACTCTACCTCCTTTACCTAAAGTTAATTTATTGGCCTGGTGTTTTTGGTTTCGAGTTCTTGTTTTATATGCTACATTTTCTATTCTTGCACTTCCTAATGCCTTTGTTGAATGTAAGTCTTTAAGCCTCTTTAGTTTAGGGATGCTGTTAATGTCTGGTTAATTCAGCATGCCAAGCTCATGGCATACTCTGTCACACTATTGCTGCAAAACTCATCTTAGTGACTCAGCAGGAGCTTGTCATTAGCAACATTCTTATAGAAAGTAGAATTTAAAGTCTTGGAAAGCAAAGCATTACTGTGCCATGTAGGTGTAACTCTTTGTTAGCAATAAATACAGTCTCCAGGTTAAGTTCCTTGTTTGATACCACCTTCTTTTGAAGTACTAACAAATTCAAATTGCAAAAGGAGTTTAAAGGTCAGTGAAAGCAGCCCTTCAGTGTTATTGAAGAGATGATCTATTTTTAAATCACATGTTTGTTTTTATAATGTGTAAACCATTGATAAAGGAGCAGGCATATGAAATTAGCAGCTATTATGACTGGTAAAACCTGGGCCAGGGAATATGGCTTTGAATATGTGGCTTGTTGATAATACTCTCCAGAATTAAGTTGATACCCATCCCTCTGATCTCCATAGTTCCCAACTTACCATTCCCCCAACCACCAGGTCTTCATGGTGAAAACCCCAGGACTTCCTGGTCTTGGCAAACCCTGACTCAGCAGAGGGGAAATGAGACCAGAATGCAAACCCCTGCAGTCAAGACCCCAAAAAGAGGAAAGATAGCTAGACTTAGCCAACCATGCCCAGAACTTTTCCCCAAACTCACCACTCGGACAAGTCACTCCTCCTTCTTCAGTGCAAGGTGGGGTGGGGGGTGGGTGAGGAGTGGGCGGGGCCAGCAGTGTGACTGTAGTACTCAGTGAGTACAGCCCAAGTCAGAAGTGGATCAATGGGACAATAGGTCTTGGGCAAAATTATTGATTGAAAGAGGCAAAGTGGATGACATTTGTTGGAATGATGAGTACTTTAGGTAGATTTAGAGCTAAATATCTCTTTCACTACTGAAGAGCTCATCAGGAAGATTTTGTATCAGAAAAAAAACAATGTCCGGCCCAGAAGGCAGAGGGAAAGAAAAAAGAAAAAGCTAGACCTACATTTGAAGCAGGAAGAAAGGGACTAATGGAAAGAAAAGGTAACATCTTTCCTCATCCATCCTAAAGTTCATGACTCTGGCACCTAAAATAACTGGCATATTGACAAAGCTAAATAATTTATTTAATGTTAATTTTATAATACATGTGAATCTTCAGAAGTAAAGACCCAAAGAGTTAGGAAAAGCTATATATTTTTGTGCTTAGTTTCGATGAAGAGTCAACTGTTGTGCATAAGTATGATTAGACAAAGGAGGTATGAGCTAATGGCAGTAGGCTAGCAGGAACTTAGCAAGGCCTGTGTGTTCAGTTTATTCTCTGTGTCTCCCTGTCTTCACAGATAAGGACATTCCTCCTGGTGTATGGAGGGTAGCTCTGGAATGAGGGTCTTATTACATACTTTGGAGGAAAAAGAGAATTCTTATACAGCCTATTTCTGCCAAGGTGCAGTCCTTTGGGTTGATATGTCCTGAATCTTGAGGACCACCATAAAAAGCAGGATAAAATAAGACTGTGACTAAGTCTCCTTGAATATAATAGGATATATCAAAATGAAAGAGCACAAAAATATTCCAACAGTGTAAGACATTCAAAGGTAAGGAAAAATCATGTTTATGGATGAGCACCTGGCAAAAGTCTTGGTTTTCACCAGTTTTCAGTGACATAGACTTGAAGAAAGCATGTTGAACCTACTGAGGGTCACTTCCCCCACCCTGGCCTTATTAGATGATGAGTGGGGCTCAAAGTAGAATTCCTTTGGGATAGTGGGGCTAAGAGTAGACAGTAGGCCAGGATGTGAAAGTCATACCGTTATGGTGAACTTTAAGAGGTTACCAGAGGACGTGTACTTTGGGTTGTGTCTTCATTAAAACAAAAAGTTAGAAAACCTAAACTATATTAGTAGCATTAGAAACAGAAAAAGGACACTATGGGAGGAAAAGTGAACATATGTTTCATTATGAAGAAACGGATGAGACCAGGGACATATTTATTTTATTTTATCTAACCATCCAGAGAAGAATTAATTCCTGCTAAGGTATTAAACTCGGAGATGAGTAGGAGATGGCCATGTCCTAGGCAGAATTAGGGAACACAGCAAGAATAAGAGAGCAAGATCAGAACCAGAGATGGATGATTTGCATAAAAAGGATCTTTGAGGTCAAAGGATAATAGGAACCCAGGTATAAAGCAATAAGGCTGAAGAAGGCATGGCCAACGTTGCTGGGGGGCCCTAGGGGCAGGCACTCCTGCCCCACCCCTCTTCAATTTTTTTTACTTGATTCTTTTTAGTTATACATGACAGTGTATAATTATACATGACAGTTGATATAATTATACAAGCATGGACTATATCTTATTTTAATTAGGACCCCATTCTTATGGATGTGCATAATGGTAGAATTCACTATGGTATATTTATATAAATACATAGGAAAATTATTTTGGATTCATACCACTGTCTTTCCTTTTCCAATTCTCCCTCCTTTCCCTTCATTCCCTTTTGTGTAATCTACTGAATATCTATTCTTACCCTTTCCTCCTTATCTTGGGTTAGTTTCCACATATCAGCAAAAATATTTGACCTTTGTTTTTTGGAACTGACTCATTTCACTTAGCATTATAGGCTCCATGTCCTTTCATTTACTTGCAAATGTCATGAAGTCATTATTCTTTACTGCTGAGTAATATTCCATTGTACATATATACATTTCTTTATCCATCCATCTGTTGAAGGACACCTAGGTTCGTTCATAGCTTAGCTATTGTGAATTGTGCTGCTTTAAACATGATGTGGCTGTGTCACTGTAGTATGCTGATTTAAAATTCTTTGGATATATACTGAGGAGTGGGATAGCTGGGTCAAATGGTGGTTCCATTCTTAGTTTTTTGAGGAATCTCCATACTGCTTTCCCGAGTGGTTGCACCAATTTGCAGTCCCACTAGCAATTTATGAGTGTACCTTTTCCCCACATCCTCACTAACATTTATTATTACTTGTACTCTTGATAATTACCATTCTGATTGGAGCAAGATGAAATCTCAGTGTAGTTTTAATTTGCATTTCTCTAATTGCTTAAGAGTTGAACATTTTTAATATATTTGTTGACCATTCACATTTCTTCTGTTAAGTATCTGTTCAGTTCCTTTGTCCGTTTATTGATTGGATTATTTGGGGATTTTTGGTGCTAAGTTTTTTAGTCTTTATATAATTTATATATAAATTAACGCTCTATCTGAGGTGCAGGTGTCAAAGATTTTCTCCACTCAGTAGGCTCTCTCTTCACACCCTTGATTGTTTCCTTTGTTATAAAGAAGCTTTTAGTTTGATGCCATCTCATTTATTGATTTTTTATTTTATTTCTTGTGCTTTCGGAGTCTTACTAAGAAAGTCAGATTCTAAGCTGATATGTTGGAGTGTTGGGCCTACATTTTCTTCTCCTATATGCAGGGTTCCTGGTCTGATTTCTAGGTCTTTGATCCATTTCAAGTTGAATTTTGCTTCACCCCTTTTCATAAATACTGTTTTCTTAAGCATGATCTTGGCCCTCTGCCTACACATTGTGCGTGGCTGATTTTGTGCTGCTAGGACAGAAAGCAAAAGACACCCAAAATGTAGTCTTTACTATCTGACCCTTTATAGCAAAAATTCGCCAAGCTTCATTCTAGATGATAAGAGAGCAAGAGCTTACCAGTAAAGATATGCCAGAAATGTACCCTGTGACCAATAGAACATGGCCACAAGGAAGTCAAGAAAGAAGATTTTAAAGGAGCAGTGAAAAGCGATCCAGTGAATATTCACAGGGTGACACTCCATGAAAAAGAACTCTCTGAAAGTTATGATTAGGAGGCAATTAAGAGTCGTTCTTGGCAGACCAAAATCCAACAAAAAATGTTGTTTCTTTCTCCCTTCTTTTTTTCCCCCTTCTTTATTATTGAAATTTTAGTTAAACATGTACTGTTATGCCAGGAGCTATTGGAAGATACCTAAAGATAATCACACATGAAAATATAGATTATAAAAAGTCATAAATCATGTTAGAGATATAATGAAAAATGAGAAAATGTAAAAGACTACATGAAATTATTTTGTCATAAGGCAATATGTTACCACATACCAAATACCTGGCTTGGGGTAAGTACAGTGCATTCAAAGATCACTGTCAATAAAATGTCCATGCATGCCTTGAGAAATTTGGGATCATAGTATAATACAAACAGTACAGGCAAACTCCTACTATCTTTGTGACCTTGGGACAATTTACTTAATTTGTTTCAATTTTACTTTGTTCATCTACCAAACTAGGATAATTGGCACCCATTCCATAGAGTATTCTGAAGATGAAAGGAGATGTAAAGCAGTTTATGTGATGTTTGGCATATATTAAGTACTTTGAATAGCAATTTCATCTTCATGGAGCTGGTATAAATCTGAATTCATAAGTTCAGATGCACAAGAATCACTTATTGTCTTTAAGGCGACTTTTTGAGGATTCTCAGCCCATCCCACTTGGCATTTCACCCTAGATGTTGGGGCTCAATCCTTCTTACACCTAGGGTAACACAGAGGGCCCTGGGAGGCTCTGTCGATCATCAGTTGCCTGGACACCCTAGTTACTCAGAGAGACCTTTATCCCTTTCCAATTGGTTCGTCCGAGTGCAGCAATGTGTTTGAAATCTTTGAGGCCAAGAGCCCGTGTCAGGGAGCTGGCTTCCCTTGTGCCTCACCCAGGCAAGGCTCCCTAAGCACCACCAGCAAGAGCATGCAGGTGCTCTTCCTTGCAGACCCAGAGGTTTCTCTCCCTGGTCGCAGGACTCTTCTCACTGAGCCATCCAACCTTACCTCTGCCCTCCTGCCAGGACATGTATGATTACTTGGAATCACATAGTAGTGACAACATTTTTCCTTTTTTGGCCTACAAGAATGGCTATTTCATTTAGTTCAAGCTATACATTCTTCAATAGATTTAGCTTTTCTCCTTTTTTTCTTTTTTAAGTGCAAGTAGGTAACTGACTTCAGTCTACGTGTGCTTTTCAAATAACAGAAATCCCTGGGAAAAGTAAATAGACTACTTTAGGGCAAAGGAAAATAGAAGGAGAAAAATTCAGGAATAAAACTTCCTTGAAGTATGTCAACACATTTGTACAACAGTAAAAGGACTAAAAATATTTATTATTTGTAATGTAACCATCACTACTATCCACTCCTTTCCTGTGCATCGTCATTGGGTGATTTTCAGTACCTGTTGGTGCTCAGTTGATTGTGTAGCTTCAACTCCCTCTCCCTCCCAGCAGTCTCACTTCCACTCTACTAGCAGCTGCTACACCCCCTCTCCTGTCTTCCTGGAAAGTCCGCCCCACCTTAGCTTTGTCATGCTGATAAACTCTGCTGCTCCTTAAAGACTTGGTGTTCTGCCCCCAAAATGTAAAACATTATTCTCTGTGTTCCCCCAGTGTTTTATATTTCAGGCACTTAGAATTAGGTAATGGGGCTAGGTTTGCAGCTCAGTGGTAGAGCACTGATGATGACTGGGTTGGATTCTCAGCATTGCATATAAATAACTAAATAAATAAATCTATTGACAACTCAAAAGTGTTTATAAATAATTAGGTGATAATAAATTGATTTGTCTTTCAAATATATGGTTTTTAAGAGTGAAGGAGGATGCTAGTTACTACATATGCCAGGACAAGACTTAAGACATTGCCCCAGGCAAACCAGGATGCATGATCACTATACTTACCCTTATATGACTGTAATTATGGTTTATTTGTCTATCATCCCATCCCCAAACAAACAATACATATGTACAGTCAGTGAATTCCAGGAAAGTGAAGTTCTCAGCATCTGATCCAATAACTGATATATAGTAAACTGTCAATCAGTTCATTAATTGATTGAATCATGGTGATTTTATTGGAGGAAAACACTCTGGACTGATGAGATAGCATAGGCCAAAGGAAATGATACGGGGTACACATTTGGAAGAAATAGAAAATAACCCTGTAGTGGGACAAATATTTGGGACTTGGAACATAATGTGGGAAGATGTTGTAGAAATTGTGAATTATCACACCAAGGAATTTTTAGCAAGTGGAATAATAAGGGAAGGTTTAAATGCAGGAATAACATGAAGGATAACTGATTATTGTACATAACATGAATTGGAGAGAGGGGAAGGTAGAGAGAACTGCAGAGCATATTTGAATAAAAAGCATGAAATTATGGATGCCTGTGTTAGAAATATTTTTCATTTAATATTTTTGCTTGATTTAAAAAAAAAAAAAAGTCAAGACCCTCCAGAATTCAAGTGACAGAAATCCAAATTAGCCTATCTAAAAAGGGAAATTATCTCAGCTAACATGAATCTATAAGCAGTGTTAGATCTAGGTTACCAGTGTCATCTCCCCAGGAATCTTCATATCTTGATTCTGCTTCTTACTGTATCAGTCATTCTTAGTCACGTTCTTCCTAAAATAGCAATCATCAATTTCCAACCAGCTTAGCAAACCCGTTAGAAAGAGAATATTATTCCACGAATTATTCCAGCAAAAACCCTGAAGAAGATTGTCATTGGTTACCTGCCCATCCCTGAATTGATCACTGTTAATGGGAGATGTCAGGCTTTGATTGGTCAGGTCTTGGTCCTGTGCCCACCTTAGGTAATAGCAGCTTCATCCAAACCAAGTAAACTGTGTGTTGGGTTGAGGGTGTGGGGCAAGAGAGGTGGGTAGAGGCTGGAATAACTAGATAAAGAAAAACTAACTTTCTTTCTGTTTGAGATGAATATTAGGAAGAAAAATCCATAAGTGTTCTCTAATAAAGCCTATGGTGCTAGTTTTTACTTTGCAAATGATAGTGAGCTCCTCTAGATTATTAAAATCAAATCCCAGAAATAAAATTATTGAGAGGAAACATAGAAGTGATTAGCTTCCAAATGAGCAAAAATAAAGAAATGTACTCACTCCAAAAGACTTTAGATTACATTTATATAAGATGTGAATTGATATTATCTTTAATTCAATGAATTTTTTTTGCTGAATATTATGATGCTGTTTATCCAAACAAAATAGAAATTATTATTTCAACTTTTCATCCATCCCATAGATGCAGTAGTACAGGAATTTCTGATTACTGATCTTTGAGGAAGCCATAATGAAGCCAGAAGGGAGTTGGAAAAAAGCAATTAAAATGGCCCCATTTTCATGGAGTT
The DNA here is from genome assembly GCF_902686455.1 of Sciurus vulgaris. Classification (NCBI taxonomy): domain Eukaryota; kingdom Metazoa; phylum Chordata; class Mammalia; order Rodentia; family Sciuridae; genus Sciurus; species Sciurus vulgaris. The sequence goes on from NC_136466.1 coordinate 92,202,000, forward strand.
CTTTATATGGTTTTATTGAGGAGACAACTGAAAAACCCCTCATTTTGAAACGACGGGGTCATTGGATTTGGGAAACATTCATTGGGTTAGCTGGACCATTAATTTGAAAGAATGTGGTATTTTTCTTATGCAAATATTAATCAAATACATTCCACAACATTATGCTAGGGTGATAAGAATTTAATCACATTCACTGATGCCTACCTTACTAAATTGTTTTTATTCTTTTCAAGAACACACCTTTAAACACCAAGTTTCTGATACAGAAAATAATCTGAACCAAGGATCCAGCTTGATGGAAGCCATCTTTAAAGTGCTGTACCACTGTAATTGTTCTCCACAAACTTTTGGAAGTGTTTTTGTGAGTTACATGGAAGAAGAACACTTATGGGACTTTTTGTATTACATTCCAGGTATGAGAAACTTATTGTTTATAAAGAAGTGCTTTATGGATACTTAAAATGCCTTTAAAGATGTTTTAAAAGTTTTATTGATATTGGTTTTGCAGAATTTAGGTTTGTAAAAGTTTACCTTACATTTTTTCAGTATAAAGGCCTCTATTGGAAAACCATTAAACCATTAGTTCCTGTCAAATTTAATATATTTGAAGATAAAGAGAGGTTGGTTGAGGGTAAAAAATATGTATTGCAGATTTTTTTTGAGGAAGTGCTTTAGCATAAAAAGTTAATTTAGTATTTACCAGAGATTATGTTTTGCTGGGGATCATATAAGACATAGTAAGATATAAAAATATTGTGATTCTTTGGGTACATTTATTCAACAAACTGATGAATGAAACTATTGGTTATTTTTTTTTTTCCAGATATATAGGGGATTTATTATTGTGGCCATAGTGCCTTTCTCTTCAATGCAAGCATGTTTTATGATTCCTCTGGGGCAATATGTTTTCCCCATTGTTGTTCTGCCTTCAGCTAGAGAAGATGTTAAAGTCAGGGCAGGTTGTATATCTGAACAGAAGGTGTTCATCGTTTCATCCTTAATATCCTATCTTTAAATTTCCATATTTAATATCTTGGGAAAACAAAAGATGAAAACTTAGGTAGTGATTGTTATGATTATGTTATTCCATTTATATCAGTTATGTTTGGCTTTCAACCCATTAGCTTTCTTTTACACTGCTTTGGAACAAGCATTTTCATAAAATAATTCCTAGGCTCTATTAAAAAAAAAATGATTGAACTGACTCAAAATCATTCTTTCTGGACTTTCTGACTGTCCTCCAAATATTCCTTGAATATCACTTTAGCTATTTAAAAGTCATTATGTTTTATCTTCTTTTGGGCATTAGCCCTGCAAACCAGCAACAGACAACTTCATGTAATGGTTTCAAAAATCTGAATCTATCGCTTAAAGATTCTGTAACAATTATCTTCTTTCAAAGTTTTATCTTCTAGTTTCCATGCATTGCCTCGCTGCATCTTCTTTACCCAAAGGCTGTGCTAACTTAAAGGTAGAAAGATTGAATTAGTAGGTTGTACTTCTGATATGGTAATTATTGTAATGAAAGAAAAACCACCTTGAAAGCCCCACCGCCCTCTGCCGTTTTTAATTGTTTGTGAGAAAGTAGAATCTAACAAAATTATGAAGTGACCCTCATGCTCCAACCACTATTTATCCTTCAACTGTTACGTTCTTGAACCACTTTTGACACTCAGCACAATACTGTCTGAAAATGACCTAGATGGCATCAGTGGACTTGAGGTGTTGGCAAGGGAAAACTAAAAATGTTCCTAGCTCCTAATATGTATTCTCTTCATTTGCACATTGAGGAAACTACTACAGGAATTCAGACAAGTCTCTGGAAACAGGTATTACCAGATTGATAGAGCCCGAATTGTATGGGGACACTCAATTGTGTGGGTAGAACCTAAAACTGGTCACATGCCCTTGGCCTTCAGACAAGTCATTTCTCCTTAAACATTAACAAATATTCTCTGGCTCTTGAATATTCTCTGGAATCTGAGAACTGCAATGGTCATAAGGGCCTGTCTGTACTTTTATCTTTTTTTCTACCAATATTTTATAACAAATTCCCTTTCTTCTGTTGTTGATCAAGGTCATTTAAAAAATGCTAATAAAATAATATAATGTACTAATCCATAACAAAATTGAGCCTTACACTATGACTTGTGTTTAACTTGAAAATATAGTATGTTAAAAGGAAGTACAGCAGAAACACAATCATCATCCCACAATGTCTGTCTATTACCAGTAATAGATCCAAGATTCAGTAAATATAATTTACCTACCCAGATTAACTGGAGCCCATTATTAAAACCTTGATTGGTATATTTTCTTCTTGCTGAAACACTGTCAAAGATTTCAATATAGCTTTCCCACAAAATGTCAGTCTTACCATTTTAAGGTGGAAAAGCAAAGATGAAGTAACTACTATCCTTATTATTGAGTAAACCAAGATCAGAGGTGTTAAGAGACTTATCTAAAATTGTCTACTATTAAGTTAGACAGACTCAAAGCAAGAAACCAGATCTCCTGACTGGCCATGTAATTTCTCTTTATTTTTTTTTCTAGGAATTAAATTTTTGAGACATTTGCTTAATGAACATATGAGTTCACTAATGAAATATACAACCTGATTTTATAATTAGAAATCCCACACATAACTCATTAGAATGGATGTGAACTAATTTGAGAATATCATGCTAAGTGAAATAAACCAATCCCCAAAAATCAAAAATCAGGGAATATTTTCCCTGATAAGTGAATGATGATGCTTAATGGGGGTGGAGGGGGGTACGAGGAATGGAGTAACTTTAAATTATACAGAGGGAAATGAGAGGGGGGAGGGGGCAGGGGTATGAAAGTGGAATGAGACAGACATTATTACCCTATGTGCACGTATGATTACATGAATGGTGTGAGTCTACATCATGTACAACCATAAACGAAAAGTTGTACCCCATTTGTGTACTGTTAAAAAAAAAAGAATGGATGTGAGCTAAAGGGGACAGCGAGAATGATGTTACCCACTGAAAAAGATTATAAAAGACAGAAATACAAAAAATAATTAAATTAGAGGCCTAATGTGGTCATTCAGAAGTTCAGTGCACTCTAAAAGAAATAATTTTGGTCACAATTACAAGCTATGTCTTTAAAGTAGATAAAGAAATTTTCAGTTGGGCAGATGAAATTACTAATGCATAAATTTCCTCAGCTGGTTTTTAAGACAATGCCAAAAAAGACTTAAAAACAAAGAAAATATTTTAAAATGCTGTATATTAAATTATAGTAATATACCCAACAGGTATTGTTTCCTTAATTCCTTAGTATGACATTGGCCCTGCTTTCATTTCTGAATCAATTGACTTATCTCTCTCCTAGACTCTGGAAAGAAAGTTTTCAACAACTTAGCAAAATTTCCCAATTACATTTTGAGATATAAAATTTCCACCTTGATTCTCTTCTCACCTTTCTCAACCTCACAAAGGCAACCACTCTGGAAAGCAGTGTGGAGATTCCTCAGAAAACTTAGAGTGGAGTCATCATTTGACCCAGCTATCCCACTCCTTGGTCTATACCCAAAGGACTTAAAAGCAGCATATTATACTGACACTGCCACATCAATATTTATAGCAGCTCAATTCACAATAACTAAACTATGGAACCAACCTAGGTGCACTTCAAAGATGAATGGATAAAGAAAATTGTGTATGTATACACAATAGAATAATACTCAGCCATAAAGAAGAATGACTTTTTATGACATTTGCAAGTAAATGGATGGATCTGGAGACTATCATGCTAAATGAAATAAGCCAGTCCAAAAAACCAGAGACTGAATATTGTCTTTGGTATGCAGATACTAATTCGCAATGGGGACCAAGTAGGGAAGAATAGAAGTACTTTAGATTAGACAAAGGAGAAGGGAAGGGAGGGGGAATGGGAATAGCAAAGATAGTAGAATGAATCAGACATTACTTTCCTATATGCATATATGAATACATGACCAATATAATTCCACATTATGTACAACCAGAAGAATGGGAAGTTATACTCCATATGTGTATATTACATCAAAATACATTCTACTGTCATGTATAACTAATAAGAGCAAATTTAAAAATATTAACCAAAGAAGGGCTTTTTAGATTGAATGTACATGACAAATGGTTTTCTTGTTGTTGAAAGTAGTTTACATTGGTTTGCCTTCATATCAGGCACAGTGATTTTTCTCTTTGACCTACAAAGTACCTGTATCATAGTGTAGGTAGATGTATATAAGCTTTCAAAAGCTGGAAGACTGTCTTTGGTCTACATTGTAGCTATTTGTCCTTAGTCTTTTATTTGGATATCCTTCTAAGGGCCTCTATTTTTAATCCACTGTTTTAAAACTTTAAAAAATTATTTATTGTGGCATAATTTATATACAATAAAATTCACTCATTTCAAGGACTTCAATAAACATGACCAATATATAAACCTGTGTGATAGTAAAGAGTATTTCCATCATATCCAGGAGTCCTTTCATTGTTCTTTGTAGTTAATTCTTCCTTCAACTGCCGACCCCAGGAAGATACTGATGCACTTCATATCATAGTAGTTTACTTTAGATCATTCTAGAATCTCATATAAACAGAAATCTTTTGCATCTGGCTTATTTTGCTTATATTATGCTTTATTAACAGTTTATTCTTATTATGGTTAAGTATTCACTGAGTAGTATTTTACTAAATAGTGTTTTCTATTTTATCTATTTGCCTGTTGGATGGACATGTAGATTGTTTCTAGCTACAGTGAACACTAGTATACAAGTCCTTGTATTAATATGTTTTCATTTCTCTTTGGAAATACTGGATCGTATAGTAAAGTATATGTTTAACTTCATGAGAAACAACTACCTGCTTTACAAAGTAATCTTTTTCACATTACTACCAATAATGTACAAGAATCTTGTTCATTCCGTATCCTGGTTGACCCTTGAATTGTCTTTTTGATTTTGGTCATTCTAAAGGGAATGTAGCATTATCTCCAGAGCCTTAATTTACATGTTCCTTGTGATTTATGAATATAATACCTCTTTGTATTCTTAATGGTCATTTGAAAATATTATTTTGTAAAACATCTATTCAAAACTTTTGTCCATTTATTTGAGTTGTTTGTCTTATTGAATTGCAAAGAGTACTTTATATATTCTGAATTCAAGTCCTGTGTCAGCTACATGTATTTGTACATTTCCCACCAGGCTGTGGCTCACTTTTTCATTTTCTTAACAAGGTCTCTTGCTGGGGAGAAGCTTACTAAATACTTGCCTTGCCACTTACCAGATGGTTCATCTGGTTACTATCTGGTTCCCAGTATTCTTATCTAAAAAATGAGAGCCTAATTCTGTTCAGATTTAAATTTTTTATTTCAATCATCTAAAGTTTTGAAGTATCAAAGAAAACTTTAATTTTCTATGTCAAGAAAGTCTGCTAATATATTTTCAAAGCATTTTTAATCATGTTTTGTTTATCAGAAAACCTTATTTCCAGTGATGCCTGATTATCAATATATTAATAAAATACTTTTTTATACCAGAGCTTTTTACTTAGAAATACATTCAGATTAATTTCCATTGCTTTTATAAAAGCAAATTAGGTTATTCTTTATTGCATGTAACATCTTTCTTGAAAGTAGTCTGAAAAACTCCACTAAATAACATAGTTCTGATTGTTCAAAGTTATAGAAATTTTAAAATAAGTGGAATTTATCTGTCATTAACAGATTTTAGAAGATTGTACTGGTAAAAATTGATAAACAATTAGTATTTTATCAAAAGGTTAACTTACATATACTGGTTTATGTCAGAATTGCTGCTGTTGATCTTCGCTTGTTTTTGTTAGGACCATCATTCGTCCTCTTTCTAAGGAACTCCTGATTACTGTGAAAGAAGATGGTAGAATCACAGCCCTTACTGATTTGTATGTACTTGGCTGTGAAATATTTGTTATTTTCTTTTTAACAGTCTTGAATAGAATCATAGAAAGTGAAAACCAAGAAAGACCATAAACATCATCTTGTCCACCCTTCTATCCTGTCCTCTCATCATTCTGTAGATGAGGACACTGGGGCCCTTCTAGATTAAATAAACTTTCCTTTTTTTTTTTTTTTTTCTTTTTTTTTGATACTGGGGATTGAACCCAGGGCACTTAACCATTGAACCACATCTCTGGCCCTCTTTGGAATTTTATTTAGAGACATGGTCTCACTGAGTTGCTTAGGGCCTCGGTAAATTGCTGAGGCTGACTTTTTTTTTTTTTTTTTTTTTTTTTTTTAGTTCTTAATGGACCTTTATTTTACTCATTCTGTGTGGTGCTGAGAATCAAACCCAGTGCCTCACACATGCTAGGCAAATGCTCTCCCACTAAGCCACAATCCCAGCCCCAACTTTTCATATTTTTAATTTTGATTTGAAATATTAGAAAATCAGATGATGATGCATGGATTCTTCAAATTATATGAATTAACTGGAATTTTCTGTTTCTTCGTTTTTATTTCAGTTAATTTTATATGCAAAACTGAAATTTATGTATGGCAGAAAAAAATCAGTAAAAAATTATTATTTTGGATGATTCGTCCTCCTACTTTTCTCCTTTATGCTGATAATCAATAATTACTATTTTGGGCTTACAGCAACTAGACTGTGGGGCAATCATTGCATTCTTTCTAAACTCTGTGTCTTTGAAATCTAGGCACCCTCTTCAACATTCAACTGGTAAAGAAACTCTTAGAAAGACTATGACACTGTGTAACTTGACCATATGTACCCCCTGTTCCCTTGCTATTTCTTTTTTTTCTTCCTTTTATATCTGTATCTTATCCTTACCATAGGCCCTGATGGATATTGCTTAATTCTCCGTATAGTACCTAATTCTCAAGATGTCTAAGGACCTTCCTCATATTAAATATCACCAGCCATACACTCTAACATTGCAATTAGAAAAAAACAACTTTTATCTTAGGTATTAATAATATTAGCTAATGCTTACATAGTACAAACTATGTGCCAATTACTCTTCCAAACACTTTGCATAAATTAATTCATTTAATTTTTAAGTAACTATTGGAGGTAAGTCTATTATATTCTCTACTATTTTCAATACCTTGATTTTATTTAAATTTTTTTTCATTGTAGGTGAATACACTACCTTTATTTTATTTATTTATTTTGATGTGGTGCTACATGTACTAGGTGAGCACTCTACCACTGAGGCACAACCCCAGCCCACCTTGATTTTATTTTAAAAGGAATAAATATACCTTTTTAACAGAAGGAAATAGAGATTGTCTAGCTTCTTTGAATTTTCAGATAATCAAAACATATTTTATATGTTCATAGCTCCAAAGAGTTTAACCATAATGCATATTAATTATTGATACAGGAAGAAAGCTTCTTTATGCCTTTCAAAAACTTCAAGTTTTGGAACATCATCAAAAAGACAGTGAACTATATCCTCCACTATTTCCATAAAGAGCACAGCTTGCCAACTGATGGAGGCATTATGTTTAAAAATTAACCTCTCAGTATTTGATATTACCAAGATCATCTTCACCATGGTATTTTTGTTAAAAAGTTACTGTTAAATGAACAAGTCATTTGAGAAAAATCATTGGGGAACTTGAGGTCGGACAAAGCATGTAATAGTTTTTCAGTATTGGTTCAAGTATTGGTCTCAGGACTTTTCAGTCATCTTGAAACCCAAACAAACAAAACTTTTTATGGAATATATCACATAAGCCCTGTATATACATCATGGGTGGTACATATAAAGATGGTGCAAAAAAAGAAGAGCAGGGAGAAGTAAGAAAGAAAAAAACAAAGAAGGAAGAAAGAATAAAGAGGAAAGAAAAAAATTGTGTAAAATCCCATCAGTTGTTGCAAATCATCATTGACACAAAGAGTACATCTTTTGATTATTGTGTGTAGTTTAAAATAAAAATAGCATGTCATTTTCTAACGTACTTTTTAAAATATACAATGCATGTCCTTATAGTACAGATGAATATAACAGACCTAATTGAACAAATTAAATATTATTGTACATTAGATAGTTTTTAGTTTTCTTTGTATACTTTGTATATTCTTAGTCAATTTCTTAGAATTAAATCCTACAAGAAAGGAAAGATGAGTCAGTAGGTAAGTTAAATGTTAAGGCTTTTGACATTATTGCCAAATTGTAATCTAAGAAAGTCATGCCATTTATGTTCTACCAGCAGAATTCAAAACTACCAGAATATTGTTATTTACTATTAATTTCATTTTTGTTTATTACCAGGAAGAAGTTTCAAATGTTTTATGAGATGTTTATCAATTATATGATTTCTTGGGTAAAATTGACTCTTTCCCTTTATCTTTAAACTAGAATATCATGAAACAGTATTCCCAGTTGAATGAAACACAATCAATTGCCAGTTTCTGCTAACCATAACGTGCCTTCTGATTTTAAAGCCTCAATGTGCATGGAGTCTGAGCTAGAGGTCATTCGATGCTTGAGATTGGCACTGACTGATGCCATCAAGGACACTGTACAACAGGTGATATCAGTGATGAGCTATGGGAGAAATTGTGAGAAAAACCTAAACAAGCACAGTGTTCCTGATCATTTGCTTAAGAGCATTCCAAAAGAATGGAGTTATATTCCAAAGGAAACCCAAAGAAAAGATTCAAGCAAATGTAAGTATACTTGTTTTCCTGAGAAAACACCCCCTAAAAAAGTAATTTTCCAGGATATTTAATTAAGTAAAATTCTAAGACCTATAAGACTAATAAACTATATTAATCTTCCTTCCTCCAAGTATATTTGGGAAAACTAGAACAAGGAAACGAGAAATGCAAATGACTTAATTGGCCATCTTTATTTAACTAACATTTCAAAATTTTCTGTGATGTTTTGTTTCAGCGTCCACAGATTAGTCACATGTTGTGGACTAATTTCCTTTTATGTCTATTAAGTAATCTAGGATTTGTACTCTCAGGAAAATTACTCTGATATTCAGTTTAATTATTCTTCCTTTTATTTTTTTCCTTGAAACTACCAATTATTACTTTTTTTTCTTGTTAACACACCTATATACATATTTTTTAGGTAAATAATAGCAATGAGTTTGGTAACTACATGTATTTTTCTGACAGTATTTTCCCCTCAGTCACTGGAGTTCTGAATTGAGATCTTGTTCCTGTTTAGAGCAATGCATCCACCAAGTACATTTAAGATCCATCAATTAATTTACATTATTCATATATTTTATTAGCCAAGTTCTCTCCTAAATGTTTTCTTCCTACCTACCAATAGGAAAATTCCCAGATTTTTCACAAAATTCCTTTGAATGTATATCATATATCAGTATTTGTGAATCTTCTTTTGGTTTCTAAAATAAAACTATTTCCTTTCATTTTCATCTTTAAGAGAAGAATATTTTTCACTAGCTCTAAGGAAACTTTCATCAATACTCCAGCTGAACCCACAAAAGTCAATTGAAGGGATTGGTCTTTCTTTGATTCTCCTCCATGGAGATCCTAAATAATGTGACTCTTATCCAGCGACCTTATATTACAAACTCAAATCAATTATCTATCTGTGACCTTTCATTGTAATGCTTTAATTCTGTCCAAGCCCTATTAAACTGCCTTTGAATCCAGTAAAGCCATTTAATTGAAACTGGAAAATGTCACCTTTTCATTACTTAAGTTCTTCCTTGTCTAAGAGTTGTTGCCATCTCTCTTTCATTTTAGCTTTGGCTATTTCTTACCTTTTGAACAAAGCAGAGACATAATCTATAGTTAACATGCCATATGAGTGGAACTATTTTGTTTGTGGCTTTCTATTTGTGACATATTTTGGTTTCTAAGAAGCGTTTTAGAATATCTATGTACTGTTTCAATGAGTTTCTTGTTCTAATAGTGCTTATTTTATACAGATACCAGTTATCAGGGTCTTCCTTAATAACATTTTTCATAAAATGATCAATAGAAGTACAATATATAACCAGTCACAAAGAGGTGCTGGATCTCATGAATATGTAAAAGAAAGTGACTTCATGAACCATATTTTGCATTCTAAGTGGATTTGGCACGAGGGGAGCACCATTGATTTTCATTTCTGTCCTCTAAGTACAGGAACTTTTAGATTAGCACTTCTCAACCTTTATATTCATTCCTTATCCACACTTTTTGCTTGTTTCCTCTATTTTCCTTATTTACACTTTTGTGGTTGACTGTAAGCTCCAAACTTTAGCATTTGTTTTGACTTTCAAGAGAGAGAATTCACTTTCACATAATTTTTATTATAGTATCTTGTTATAATTGTTCTATTTTATTACTAGTCATTATTAATTTCTTACTGTGCCTAATTTATAAATTAAATTTATTATAGTATATGTGTATGGGAAAAACATAGTATATATATTTTAGTCATCCACTGGAGGTCTTGGAATTTATCTTCCTTGGATAAGGGTGGGGAACAACTGTAAAAGACAGATAGTATTTACATGCTGGAAATTAAGTCATCTATTCGTTCAATAGGCATTTACTAAGTGAGTAACTACTACATACAAGGCACTGTACTTATAGTAAGAGATAAACTATAAATATAATATCTCCTCTTGGTCCTTGCAGACTTGTATAACTATTTTGGAATGGATGCAAACACCTCAGGGGTTGTATGATTCTTTTGTGTGTGGGAAGAAAAGAATTAAAGTTTGTTCAAATCTCATTTAGGTATTGTCACTGAACATTTTTTCAGTCTGAGCTAGCAGCTTGTGTGCTAGGGACAATATATGAGGAAGTTCAAGCAGGCAGGAGCACCACAATATTAGGGAGAAGTGATGGGCAGGGAAACCTTATACACCTTGACTTTATAAAATCTGGTTTTAACAAAATTAATCCTTGAAATACAAGAGATCTTAAGATATTCCTGTAAATCAACAAATCAATTGTAGTTTATTACTGGGAAGGGAGTGAAGAGCACACAGTGATAAAGAGAAAAAGCTCACATTTATTTTGATTGCTAATATGAGCTCTCAGTCATATCGTAAAGTAAAACAATGAGGATCAGATCAAATTTGGCCAAAAATAAAAAAGTAAAAATGAAGAAAGGAAAGAAAGAAAGAAAGACTGTCAGAAGACCATTTGAGATATGGCTTCCCATCCATTATTGTGAAATGTGAATCCTTTTTAAGTGAGTATTGTGCCTTGAGATATTAGCTAGTCTGAAGTTGTCTTGATTAGCAAATGATTTCAAAACTAAGCATCTGAAACCTGAAGATAAACCTCTGTAATTTCTTCAACAATGTTTTAAGTCAAGTTATAATCATGTTCTTTATAAAATTTGTGTAAACAGTGATAAATGTTTAAAGACCTTCCGTCTGAGAATTCAAATCTATTAAAAGACAAATAGCCACTACCTTAAGGGAACATTTGTCCTTGACATAGTGAAAATGACAGAACATGGTAAACACTATGGTGACAAACTAAAAGACATTCCTTTATTTCTTTGTCAGCAAATATCATTACATAGCAACACTGAAGATTTAAAGACACAAATATTGCAGTAAATCATACATGGGAGAATTATCATATAGTTAGATGAAGATTCAGATTGTCCTGAGATAGCTCAGCTTTTAAGTCTTTAGTTCCTTGTATTTCAAAAGAGTGAATACACAAAGAACTAGTTTTATTTTTGTTTTTCTTCTTTGACAATAATTAAATGAAAGATGTACCTGAGAAGATATTTTCTTAACAGTAAATTACTTTGTTTAAAATGAAAAAATAATACCTTATGGTAAAATCAATGGAGCAATTGCTTCAATGGCAACAGTGGATTCTGGAGAGAGAAAGCAGAGACAGTGTCATAAGGGACATGCACCCATGTCATTGATCACATGCAGTTTTAGAAGACCGTCTGTGGCTGAAATATACAAAATACTAGAGAAAGTCATCAATACAGTTTATTTTGTAAAATCTAGAGATTATATTAGTTTTATGAAAACCAGTATCACTTATAAAAATATCATATCTGCATACTTAAGAACTTAGACATAGAATTTTCTAATGTGTTTTAAAATATTTCAAATGAAATTTCAGTAATCCTTGAATCATTTTCTTAAAAATATACAAATAGGCCAGGCACAGTGGTGCACACCTATAATGCTAGTGTCTAGGGAGGCTGAGGCAGGAGAATCATAAGTTCAAGGTTAGGGAGACCCTGTCTCAAAAAGAAAATTAAAAAATCGGGGTTGTAGCTCAGTGGTAGAGAACCCCTGGGTTCATCCCCACTACCCGCCCCCCCACACACACCTCACACACACAAATGAAATACATTTTTAATTTGTAAGAATAAATAATTCAAATAATTGATATCATAGACAATGTATACTTATTCAGATTTCAACAATATGTTTGCTTGTTTGCTTTTTAAGACTGAAAAACAAATTTCATGATTTTGTAAGCACAGCTAATAATGTATCTGCTCCATGCTCCACGTGGAGATACATATGTATATGTTGATGGTAGTGGTTTTTCACCTATGGCAGCCATTAAAACATGGTATTGAAATAAACCAAACTGAGGTCCTGACCTTTTTACTAATCCCAGATTTTAAACATAAAAAGCATATTAAATCACATTATCATTATCAACAAATTGTTATTTTGTATAATTAATAGATGAGATTTTAATAATCAATTTTAAGATCTTATTTTGTTTTTCCTTCATTTGTTGTGAATGCCCTCCTCACATGTTTAATAATCCACAAATATGGCATCACAGTGTGTAGGAAGGAAGAAATGTACCAAACATATTGTGTTCATCATAAGATACACATTTTTTTCATACTTGATCAGCTCTGAAATTGATGATTTATAATATTTTACATATAAATGTATTAGGTAGAAGTCAACTTACTTAAATAAAGACATAAAAATGAGTGTTAGCAGTGTTAAAAGATCCCTCCCTGGTATATTGTTAACCTCATCATAGATTCAGAGACCTTGGATTAGTAGAATGGATTTATTCATACATCATCAGCCTAAAGGTCCTGATCGGAATTTGCCTTAAGCTTTAATGATGTAGTTGAGCATTTGAGTACCTGGAGCCCTCAGAGTTTATAAAACAGCAGAAGTCCAGGTGTAAACAGTTGGTAATCTTACCTAGTATGTACTTAGATATTCAAATGTTTCCTCAGTGTCTGTGCTTACACCCTCTTTAGAATAGAGGGATATAAGATGCTATGTTTGAAGTCAAATAACTAACAGTGGAATAGGAAGTATGAGACACAAACACATAAAAAACAATAATAAGACATTAAAAATAATTTAACAACACAAAGAAGAAAGGTCACAGAAAGTTTTTGAATTTGCTTCATCTGTATTTTAAGACCCATTGAAACATTCATTTGCATAAAAAGAAAACATTTATTGAGGAACTCTTTTCTATATGCACTGAAGGAGGTGCTTTCACACTCATGGAAAGTGCACTGGACAGCTCTGTGGGGGCCTTAGGGAAATATCTCTTGTGCTCTAGAGGAGCTTTTAGTACAGCTGTAAAGAAAACTCACAGAGACCTAAATAACAACATGACATAAATAATAGAGATAATAATACAAAAGATGATGCAGCATGGTGTATTATTGGACCTGACTACCAACATGGTCATATGTTGATATTATATTCAAATAAATTTATGAAAGGGCATAGGACTTCAGAGTGCTGCAGTATATAGATGAACCATGAAGTTAGAGGGCATTCCATTGAGAATGATAAGATATTTAGAACCCTGAAAGCAGAGGGTAAGTGCATTGAAGGTCTCATAGAGAAAGTTGATACAAACACTCTGACACCGAGCTGTGAAGTGTTTTGAAAATCAAGCTCTGAAGGCTTATCTTGCTCACTAGTGGAATACAGATAAAGCAATTATAGCAGAGAAATTGGTTCATAAAAATCCAATTGTATATGAATCCACTACTGTATATGAATTTGGTTTTACAGTGCAGAGGAGGGGGTTAGATGTAGCTTGGAATATGGAGATAAGTCAGAAAAGTGCTTCCATTATCCAGGTGCCATTTGTGAGGAAGAGCTTGAACTAGGGTTAGGTTGGTCTCTGCAAAGAGAAAGAGGATTTCTGAGATAATAGGATAGGAAGATTTACTAATGCTGGTCACTGGTTTTTATGAATGATCAACAGGACATCTGGAAGGAAAGAAGGCAGGAAGGGAGGGAGGGAGAGAGGAAGAGGGCCAAGCTAATTTGGTAGGAAGACAATCAATTTTATTATATTGAATTAATGGTGCCTAGGGAAGAGAAGTGAAATGCCCATCAGGGAGCTGGCGCTATAGTATTGCAATCCTGGGGAAAGGGTAGGACTTAAGGTTCTGGAATCATTTAGATCCAGGGTGATTTTACTCCCAGAAGACATTTGATAGTGCCTGGAGACATTTTTGGTTGTCACAATTGAGGGGGATGCTACTGGCCTTTAGTGGGTGAAAGCCAGTCAGAAATGCTGGTATACATGTCTCACAGGACACCTCATCCCAACAAAGACTTATCCAACCCTGAATGGCAATAGTGCAGACAGAGAAACATCAATCTAGAGAAATCCTGATACATCCTTCAGAGAAGTAGCACCAAGCAAAGAAGAACACAGAATCACCAGCCAGAGAGCAAGGACTGCTTAGAAAATATCCACATTTAAGAGGTGTTGGTAGAAAGCATAACTGGCATGGGACACAAAGAAGCAAAGAAAAATAGTAGAGGTAAACATGAACCAGTTTATTGGCTCCTTTATTCAGCCAATATTTATTGAATAACTTTTAAAAAATGAGGTACTATATGTGCTGGGGATAGAGTAATGACCTCCTGGAACTTATATTCTAGTGGAGGATGACAGAATGAATAGGTAAAGGAGCTAATTTTAGCAGGCTAGTGCTGTGATAAAGGCAACACAACAGGGTCTCATGATAGTGAGGTACTTGGGGGTGGGATGGGAAGAGTGCGAAGGGACTGATTTGAATATGTGAAGCAAGGCCATCTGAGAAGGTGACATTTAGACTAAGAATGAAAAGAAGAGGAGCCAGTCCTGAAAAGAACTGTGATGATTCAAATTTCCCAAGGGAGGAAGAGAAAGGCTAAGGGGGGACTCAAGCATCAAAGGCTACTGAGGTCCAACAGGAATGCATTTGCATTTGTTAATTAAGGAGGGGGACATCTGGGGTCCTCAAAGCTGCAGTCTTAAAAGATAAAAATAGAAGTTATAATTCTGAAATTTCTAATCTTCATGTACGGAAGGAAACAAAAAAGGCAAGTTTGGGATCTGGGGGACTTTAGGTGATGCTGCAGGAGATCCCAGTAGAGTTCTGTCAGAATATGTCAAGCACTTGCTCTTCTCAACAATTTTCTCCACGAAAATTAGACATCCCCACAACAACATGAAACACGCAGTGATGGAACGCAAATGCTAATATTAATCATACCTTTTCTGCCTTTTCTTCCCCAGGCTTCACAAGGCTTGCTGCTCAGGCAGTATCTATTGTAATCAGCAAGTTACCTACAGTGATTGCATGTTTGCCTCCCCCAATTAAATACTTCTTTTTTCTGTCTGAGAAGAAAATGTCAAGAAACTTTGTTGAATTGAAGAAAGTTGGCCTGCTTGTCTGGAACTTGATTGTACTTACATGTCACATATTTAAGGATGGAAACAAGGTAGAACTTTTAACAGGTGCCTCCCTTGATAGATGGAGTAAAGAGAAACTGGGTTTAATTTGTGTGTGTTTGGAAAGCATCATGGGAGAGCAAAGTAGCCCTAATCCAATGACCCAGAAAGTCATACAAAGCATTGAGCAGCAAAAGCCCAAATGGATTGAACACCAGCTGTTGAAAGCAAGAAAACTGAGCACTGAATGGTAAGGCAATGTTTTTCTCTTGCTGAATTCATCACATACTTTCACAATAACAAATTACGAGTACACAACCACAACAAACTCCTGTCAGATGGGCAGCATTGGTCATTTGGCTAAGTTCATGGGAACTTTGATGAAGATAGAAAAAGATAAGTATCCCACTAAACACTACTGTTAAAGGTTCCTTGTCTTCTTAAAATTTGAATCCTATTGATAGACAAGAACACTATACTTGCTGGGTTACCATCTAAAGGTTTCTGATTAAAAGGGTGGTAGTTAAACTCAGGAGAATTTAGTTTCATTCCTTTTCAGTGTGTAAACAGGTATCTAATGGATAACCTGGAGTGTTTTGTAAGTGGAGTGGGCACAAAGATTAAATTAAGAAGGAATTAATGGATATGAAAGGCTTTTTATTGCTTTCTGTGTACCTGATTGTCAAAAAGGTACACATTTTTCATCTGGTAATATAAGAATCCCAGAGGGCAGCTGGGGCATATCACACTCAAGCTATAAACACACCCAGCTGTTCCAGTATGAAAATGTCAGCCTTCTCATAGGTTTGTCACCAAGAGCTAAGTGATTTGTGGTATTACAAAGAGTTTTAAGGGCCCCTGATGAATTTAAATATGTACATAGAGCTCTCCTGTCTTAAAATTAGTCTTTGGGTATAGAGTTGCAAGATATTGATAAGGGAGTTACAGCTCAGATGGTCTACAGATCACCAAGTCAGTCCCTTTTTTGAACATCCACATCCACTGTCTCCATTCTCTTAAAGAATATTCATGTTACTTACAGATACTAGTATAACTTTCTACCTGAAAAGACTAAAAACTACTTGAAATATTACAATTACTAGTAGATGGTAGTGGTAAAGAGCTCAGAAATTAGAATTAGAGGAACAAATACAAATCCCTTGTAAATGGGTCAGCCTGTGCAAGTTATTAATTTCTCAAAGCCTCAATTTTAAAGATGAAACCAAGATGACAGAATTGTTTTGAAAAATTAAATGACATAAAGTTCTTAGCATCAAGTTTAGAGCTAGTAAGCATTTATTATTTATAAACTATTAAAATACATTGCACTCACTGGTTAGTACTATAACTAATGCTATTTGCTGGTCTATGTTAATCTATAAGACTTTATATTATTAATCCATATGGTGAGAAGTAGGTAATCATGATTTTCCTGGTCTTGTCATACTGACTTCTAGAAATTTACTTCGGGGTATCCCCTGGGCAGAAGTAACAATAGCAGTCAGGCAAATGCTTAATAACATTGACAATGACCTTCTTAATCTTTATATTTGCATTCAATACCAATTCATAGGCTTTAATCCATTGACTAAAAGATTAAGGCCAGATGTCATTATCCAATGATTATAAAAAAGAGAAGAGTAAAAATTATAGATTGGATTTCAGTTTAAAAGTTAAATTTATGATACTACTGATTTAGAAACCACTATCAAGTAAGATCTAAAAGCAATGTGTAAGTAATATAACTGGACTACATATCAATTAAAGTTTTATAAACACCAACGCATCTGGTATCCCCTATAGTGTGAGGCTGTCTAGCTAATATTTAGCTGATTAGTTATGAATCAAAAGATTACTTAGCAATCTTTTAGAACATGCATCACAAATGAAGAATTGCTGATTTAAAATATTTGAATCAACCAAAGATTCTGTTTTTGTTTTTTGTTTTTTTGGTGCTGGGGATTTGAACCCAGGGCCTTATGCTTGCGAGGTAAGCACTCTACCAACTGAGCTATATCCCCAGCCAAGATTCTGAATAATTAGATAATTAGCACATTACTATGTCTCAATTTCTCAATTATCAATATATAAAAATGCAGACTTGAAGTTACTTATTACATGTATTTGAAAAAGAGTTAAATTTGATTTAACTCATAATAAGCTCTTACAGATTTGAGGCACTATAAGAATGCTTCTTCTTGACTTCAATTTCAAATTGATTATCTGATATACATGAGGACTTCTACCTCTAAGTATTTCTCTATACTGTTAAGAAAAATATATTTAAAATCATGATATCTATATAAGGTACAGGGTTGCCATATTTTTAAAAATATGGGTATATAGACATTTACACTGAAATAGTTCTTCTGTTAAGATAAATCTTAATTCCTTGTGAAGATTATCTTGGAACATACACAATATCATTTAGCTAGATTTCTTGCACTTGCATCCAGATTTTGATTTTTTTTATGGAAATGGTGAGAATAACTGCAATCAAAAAGGTGGCAGCTGTAAGTGTTGCCTGACAAGCATACTGCCTAAAAGCATTACTATTCATTAAAATAACCTTCACTTTGTAGTAACTTTCAAGCTGTAAACAGTCAACTTAGATTCTGGAGAACACACAGCCCAAAAAGTAAAGAAATGTCTGTCTTTGCAAAGTAATTTGTCGAGTTGAAGATTATTGTTTTTCATCATGGTGACCCTGACTTGGCTGGCTGGGTGCATATACAGATTAAGATTAATGCAGTTATTCCTTGGCTAAGGTCTGCCTCTTTCAGGGCACATTCTCCCTAATGACATGATTGATAGGCAGCCCCAAATCCAGAGAGGAACTCATTAATCATAGCATTGACTGAATCCAATCATTTGCTTCACCTGCACAGTGATGGACAGGAAAGGATACAATTCAGGGGCTGACACTGAGATACTCCTTTGTCAGAGGGCCTCAACTTTTTCAATGTCATCCTGTACAAAACCTGACGAATTTTGCTTGCAACCTGTATGCAGCTTCAAAAAGATATGTGCAAACTTCTCTTATTGTAACAAGACCCATTTTTTAAAAAGATTTACACTAGCTGATGAATATCTCTAAGTCAGAGTGGGATTTGCTTTTTTGGGATAAGGCTTATAGGATTTTGAAGTTCCTTTTTCTTTCTTTTCTTTTTTTTCTTTTTTTCTTTTTTTTGAGAAGGATGTTTTGAAGCTACATGTGGAAGCAATATCAGAGTTAATGTCCAGCAGCTGGGTATCATTTGGTTCAGTCTTCAGGTCAACGGCACTGACTCTTAGCAGAACTAATTTTATAATCATGGCAAAATCTCAGTAATGAACTGCAGTACACAGATGATTACACCACAATAAATTTCATTCAGCCTGGGAAACAGTAGAAAACCATGAGTTTTCCTAAGAACACTTAGACTGAAAAGCCTAACATGATCCAAAAGAAATTGTGATAAAATTAGTATGAAATATATAAAGCATGTGTGATGACTATCATAATTTTTTATATTCATATACTTCGAGGTGTTTAAAATATTTTGTTACCATTATTATGTAAATAGTGTTCAAAATGAAGAATAAGTATATACATTCTCCAAAAAGAAATGTTTCAGGACTATGTCTTCAACATTCTTAGTTTGATAACTGTAAACCGTTTTACTGGAAGAATAATCAAAGTAGTGACCTTTGCTATGTGTCTGTTACAGAAAAGGAGAAGGAGAGAGGGCATATATTTTTTAAAGGCAACGAAGTGTCAAAGGCCAATTTAAAATACCCAGTGGTAAGCACACTGCCACCAAGCATCCAGCCTATATTTAGCATAATAGGTTCCCCCTTTTGACACATTAATTAGTCTTTAATGTGTTCTAAGACAGGTGTAAGAGGAATCTACAAAAGACAGAATACCAAAGCTATTCCTGTTATCAAAGATACTTTTTATCCTCAAAGAGAAAATACAAATTATTTCTTACACGTTCTTAAAAAGAAATGTTTTGTTTTCATCCTGTGATTATAGCAATTTCAACAATTGCGGTAATGGGAAAATGTTTTATAGATAGGAGTATAAATGCAATAAAGAAATGTTTTAAAAGAAACGATTCCATTTTTAAAAATGCTTTCAGGTGCTTAATTCTGAGGCAGCATTATTTCTATGAGCCGCAGCAGTTTGGGAAGGCTTACTATTTGAGCGAAGTCTTTATGGGTGCTTTGAGTATGAGATTTACATCGACTCTCCACACTCAATCTCTCTGATTATTTTCCTTCTTTACGATTCTTTGCCGCTGATATGTATGTGCTTCCTTTGTGTTTTAGTGCCTTTATGACAATGGAGAAAAGCACAGTCTTAGAAGAAGGAGACACTGCTCTTGAACTGACTGAGCAGAAAATAAACATGATGGTCCTGGATGTCTGCCACAAACCAGGTGGCAGCGAGTACCTGAGGCAAATTTATCACATCATGCGGCTCAATGAGGTAGGGAAACGGCCTTTTTACCGAGCAATTAGGTGTGTACTGGCCTGAGGCAGCGTCTGCTGGCAGCTAAGGGTTAGTCAAGGAGGTGATAATACTTCTTAAAGTCAATACCAAACTCAATATTGCATTATTAATAGAATCTATTCAGCCCCGGCTGTTCTGCATTTGTACAGAAAAAGCTTCACCGAAACAATGTAGGTTTTATTTGTATGATTTAAACAATAACATGGCTCATAAACTCAGTTCAGTTCTGAATTGTAGAGACTAGAGGTGTAGTTTGGGAATTGCGTGTTTGTGACCGTTAAGCTGATGCTAAAATCTGGTATTTGTGGAAATGAATTTTCTAAAGAGAGACATTGCTATTTTCCTGAAGACTTCATACTTGAGCTGGTGAAGTTAGAGATTCCTTATGTAGTTGAAAACTTCAGAAGAATGCTGAACTTTATTTGAGAGCAAATTTATTAACCCAAGAAAATTCATTAATACACAGAGACTGGCTGGAACCAATGTTATGCCTATCTCTTTGCTGAGGTAAATCTCTGACCTTGGATGTTTGAGGTGTTATAACAAAAATGTAATTCATAGTTAATATTGGCTATTTGCTTGAAACAATATGTTTGCTAACCTTATCAAGGTTTTATTTTGATCATATGTATCTGAATTAGAATGTGGCATAATGTTTATGTTTGCAAACACAATTGTATTTTCTGGCATAGTAAAAATTATATAATATGAATAATGTGAATATACAGAATTTTATCTTAATGATGTGGGCCTTAAAAACCATAGATTTCCAAGAAGTGAATTAAATTCTACAACAGCATTTTACAACTCAGTTATATAAATGTTCTCCCCATTTTCTGAGAGTTGTTGAAGTAAATCTTGTTTCCTGGATTTCATAGAGCTAATCAACCAATCAATAAACAAGTGGCATTACAATGTCTTCAATGATAACCTGATGTGAGAAATTCGTAGCTATGAGAAATGACCCTGTCCTTAAGGCACCGAGCTCAATATGTAATTGCTATAATGTAACAGACTATTCACTCTTGTTAATGATCCCTGATAGCCTGTGTAGGATTTCTATTTGGGGAGCCCCAGAACTCCGGTCCGTGACTAAATGAAAACTCTTCTTTGCAAAGTCATGTTCCTCAATGGCATTTCCACTTGATCACCTGGATTGACCAAATTAATTGTGGTGACTAATAAAAGACATGTTGAAATATGATTACCATTAGAGCCTTTGTGTAAATTAGTGTCACAGTAGCTCTAGAGATAGTTATGACTGGTGTAGATTGCTAAACTGATAGAAATGATCAGTAATTACCAATGAACAAAATCATGTTACATATTTATTAGCTGTCAGTCATCTGATACTTTCCTCCATCACAGAGTTCATGTAACTGAGGCAGTGGTTCTGAACAGGTATGCTATGAAATCTTTACTGGGAGGTCACCAATTTTTGATCAATTGGGTTCAAATTTGTGATTTTCCTTTTGTTATACCTGAATCTATTTACTATTATGGCAATGTCCATCAGATTGTGTGTTGAGCTATCTTTAATTTACTCTTTTGAGTGAGGCATGCACAAAAAGAGGCATGTTAGATAAGACTAAAAGCAAAGCAATTATGAGACTTTTGCCTTGTGACTAATATGAAAACACAGGCAATAAACTCAAACAATACCAGAGTGACTGAGTGACTAATGTACTCATGGCTGCTTTTACATGGGAGGCATTACTATGCTGTACATACAAATGCACTGATTATTTGATGGGTAGTGCTAAGTCTTTAGCATCTTCAGATGTGCTACTAAACATCACTCAAAATGTAGTATGGGTTCAGAAGCAGTTATGGGTATAGGCCCAGTCAAAGGGGAGAATGTGTTTGTAATTGATAGAGACAGAGAAGTTGTGAAGAACAGTGGGTTTAAAGGTTTGTCTTTGAGATGAAGTTAAGATGTCTGAGCAAAAAAGTAGAGTTATGGTTAAAATCATGACCATGAACAAAGATGAGAAACCCAGATTTGGTGGTGTTCAATGAGTGTGCTAGTTGGGATCATGAGTTAGGTGGGGATACTTCAGTGGAGAGAAGTAGAGAGAAAAATAATGGATAAAAAAATAAACTTTGGTTTAACTGCACAGAGAAGGTATTCAAGAAAAAATGGACATATTCTGAACAAATAGGTCTGATTAGATCTATTTAAAGCAATATCATAGTAAAAGAATCTGTTTTTTTAAGAAAGGGTACTGATGACTGTCAATATAGTAGATTAACAAGGGAGAAAATGCCATTTTATTCCCAACTTGTAACAGAGTTTTTTGAATAATGAAAACAAAAAAAGATAAAAATATGGTGATATAAGGAGCAAAAATTATTAGCCAAAATAATTATTAGCCAAAACAAAGCATTTTTTTCCAATGAAGGAAGTATTTTGTTCCTTTTTAAAATTTTGCTTCATAAATCATGATGGAGAAAAACTTTATTTCTGTTCAGTAATCTATATCTAGGCATAAAATTTCTTTGTGATGGCTATATCATTATCTAAACATATTTAGTAAGTTTATATGTGTGCCACTCTATCAGATACTATAGAATTAGTCTTTCTGAAGAAGAATGTGCTACAATGAACAAGTTTAAGAAATGACTGTTATAGTTAACTTTTGTAGAGGTTTCTTTAGATGCCACTTAAGCTGTAAAATATGAAATTTTTCCCTCCACCAGGGACACAATGCATGTTCATAAAGTTGTAGGGACTCAGGAAAAAGCACAGTGAACTGAAACCAGATAGGTGATTTCTTTCCCCAACTCCAATACTTCCTCTGTGTGAACAGACACTTGTCCCCTGACCTTTCAGAGGCAACAGTTTACTGTGGTGTTGGACTAGACTTTTTTAAACTTTTATATGCCTCCCGATCTCCTGGAAATTCCTGTTGCCAGGCAGATTTTGATTCAGTGGGGGCTGAAATTCTGCTTTGCTAACAGGCTCCTACTTGAGACTGAGTCTGCTTGTCTACGTACCAGACTTTCAGCAGTAAGGATTTTTAGATGACTTCTGAAGTCCTTTTCATCTCTAAAACTCTGAACTTTGTCCTAACCTTAACCTAGAAGAAAAAGATTATGTCGTGACATTAAAAATCAGAAGAACATTTATTTTCTTTATTTATTGTGACTTTTATTAATAGTGAGCATTTGTTCATGGTAGATTTTTAATCATTTAAACTTGTCTTCTGAAAAGTTCCATAAACTAGGATTGTTTGTCCACCTTATTTATTTATGGGTGGAAAATGAGTATAATGCAGTAGATTGTCTCTTTTTTTGCCAGGACTGCACTGGTACTTGGAGGACTAGAATTACATATTCTTGCCTCTATTGCCTTGATATTTTTTTAGTCCACAGAATAGAAATAGATAGGAACTTGCATTATAAATAATTCTGCTTAGAATGTGACTACTTGCAGGGAAATATCAGAATACTTAGCAATCTGCTGAGCCTGGAATAGGGAGCAACTATACTTAATGAAGGAAAGAACAGTCTTGTACTGGGCATAATCACACCTGAGTTACATTTTGGTAACCAGACATGGTAACACATGAACCAGTGACTAGACAATGCTGTGAAAGATTCTGACATATAAAGCATTAATTCATTATGTCAGAGTTTGTTAAATGGGCTTTAAATCTATACTGTACAATGGGTGAACCTATTTTTGATGGGTTTATTGCAATGCCGATTGGTATGCATCTATGTATCTTCTGAAAATATATTCTTCCTGAGGCAAGTAATACACTGTAATCTTGTAAATGTGCTGAAAGGGTAAATTTGGATATTGATCAGTTTATTTTTAAAGAGCATGTGCTTCTCACTATCGTGACTTGTAATTTTTTTTCTTAAAGGAATATTTAAAAGAACAGCTGTTTTCTATGAATGGTTCAGAGGAAAAGCCATTACCCATCCGACCTTTAAAGATGACCTTGAGCACTGTGGAAACTCAGCCTTCTGCCTTTAACCCTTTCCATGTGCACAAAGTGTTTAGTGAAGACATGCTAGATCAGGTATGCAGAAATTAAATCGTAACTCTAATTTAAATGTGTGGGTTCTCTATGCAAGTAAGAAAATGCTTTGGTTTGTATATGTACTCCTAAGTTTTTTTCTTTTCTTTTTTTGGCTAGGAAGCAAAAATTCTCTATTTCAATTTATATGGTCTATACAAATTGTCTTTTAAAAGTTGTATTACCTTCTATTTGTCAATCTGATTCATCTGTTTTTAACTTTTGACCAGGTCAGTTTGCCATGGGCAGAGGGAACATCTGTTAGGCTGTGTCTACAGAAGGCACAAAGAATCAGGCATTTTGTAATATTCTTCCTCTCCCTTGTCACCTCATATCCCCTGAGAGATTCACAAAACACCTTACAATCTTTAGGAGTGTATTAGATTAGTTAGAAAATAATTTTAAATGAATTACAAATAGAACATTGAGCTTCTATTTTAACATTGAGCTTCTATTTATAACCCTAAACACATCCCCAAACATCAAATGAATTTTGCTAATGACCTTAAAGCAAGAACATTTGGAATAAAGTCAATGTGATAAACCCCATACATTTTTAAGTGTCAGATTATCCATTGTTTAAGCTGCATGTTTCAGTAGTTACATTAAAAAGATCATCTTTCCACCAAAGTTTTTGAACCTGAAGTTGCTTTGCTTTGTTCATTCTTCTGGTGGCTTTTCCCAGAAACCTCTTGACAGACAATTTGAACTAATAGGGCAGAAGAGAAGGATTGCTTGACCTAGAGCTCTGAGGAAAATAAGAATTAAAACAATGGCCTAATTCAGCATGCAGATAATATTTTTACTATGCCCGTTACAATGCTCGTCTACATTCATCAATACTGTAGTAGAATAAGACCTTCAAATGCTGACAACCCAGGGCAGAATTCTCCTGCTCTATGACAGGATTGTAGTGCTTGATTAATCAGCAGGTGACAGGGGATAGCTCTTGTTGGATTTTAAACATCAGCCTGGACTCTTGTTATCCAAACTATTTAGTTTTAAGGAGCATAAGCATCTATAATACTTTAAAACAAAATATATTATGTATGTTTGAGTTTATTGGCTCTTTTTCTGTATTGTACATTAGATTGCTTCAAGCCATAAATAATTATTGTTGCTGTTAAATTATCCTTACTTCATTTAAATAAATAGCATGTTCTATTGAGTTCTGAATTATGAGGTCATTTTTCACAGGATTTTTTTTCTTCTTACTTTGTTGTGAATTATCTATTAATGAGAAAAGAGAATTATTTATGCTATTTATACCTGCAGGTCCTGATAGTCTCCTTTTAAGGCATTTTCTTGACCAAAAAGATAACATTAATATCATACTCTAATTATGGTGGGTCTTATAAGTTGAGTCTTAGAACTACTAAGCCTTTTTTTAATCAAACTTTTGGGAGCTAAAAAAATATAAAGTGATTTATGCAAAAGTTGCCTGTAGAGTGATCTATGCAAAAGTTGCCAATTATTTTGCTTTGTTTTTCAAAGAGTCACCCTCCCAGAGAAACTTGTTGGGCAAATGCCATTAACACTTGGAAGAATAACGACTCAAGAAATTGATTTATATTTTTATAAGTAATGACTACATCCCCAAATGGATTTATAAATTAATTGCTGTCTTTTTGGAATAAAAACCTTCTTCTGTGGACATGATTGATGTTATCTGTCTAAGTCCTTGTTCTGGACCCCCCTCCTTCTTAGTTAGTCTATCACAGCTGGAGCTTTAATTTACTGATCATATTAACTCTGATTAATAACTAACAATAGTTTCTTCTCATTTATCAACAGTCAGCCATCACAAAGTGGAACTGGAATTGGTCAAACTTGCTGCCAAATTATCTGGGACTGGATAAGATGACCTTCAGTGTGCTGCTCAAAAATAGGTAAAAAGATTGGGGATCTTGGGGGGTCTGGGGGTGGGAAGATCATCTGTGCATGTGTGTACACAAGTGCAAGGTGTATCATTTTGGGAAAAGGCAAAAATATTTTGTCAGTAGAGAAATATCTTATTTTTCTCCTTCTCCAGCCTCTCATCTTGAAAGAATCTGGCTAAAATTTTATAAGCCTACTTCCTAAAGTCTGTTTTCTGTACTGAACATTTGCAAAATTTGTTTCTAAAATGAAATTAGTTGATTTCAGTCTCAATTTTAAATATTTTTAACTTTGTATACTTAATAGTTCACTATTGTAGACACCAAAAATTATTGACTCAAATGACATTATCATACTATACCTTTGTTTACAACAATTAAATGAATGCATTCAAAATGCCAGACCAAATCAACTAGTCTAATCAGGGGAAACATATAAGTAAAACTGTCATGATTGAATTTTTTACTTTTCAGCCAGTTATTTTGGCACTGCCTTGTTATAGCCTCATTTGCATATTATTTTATACACATGCACCCACATACATATACATACCATTATAATACAATAAAATAATAATATGATTTCAGCCTAGTAACTTACACTTGTAATTTATTTTGCATACTATATACACATTTTCTATTTTTTATTAATTTACATAGATTTTATAAATATATCTTTCCAGTTTTCAGTGAATTCCTGTAAACTTTCAAAATTAAATTTCTCTATCAATTTTCACATTTCAAATTGCATATATATGTATGAGACTCCTATATTACTCATATATGCTCATAATATGCTTATAATATTTTTATATGATCTTTGGGATATATTCCCAATTTTATTTTTTGCAAAAATGTTTTTTTCCCTGAAAGGAAATAATGATAGTGACATAGTAGATTTGCTATATTATCCCTGAGAAATCTGGGTGCATATTTAAAAATGCCCTATAGGAGAAAGATTGTAGTATTTCCTAGATGAAGGGTTAAAAAAACAAAGTCAGCTTTATTGCTAATAAAAACTATTGGTTAAAGGTATGGTCATAATGGTATTCGTAATATTTCATCCTGAATTAAATCACACACCCAACATGAACAAAGCGAGCAATTGTGAAGCTTTCCCATCAAGGACAGAGCCTTCCCGTAGCAAGCTTACCACCTGGCAGGCAGTGATCCAAAGTGCATCCTGTTTGTGCACAATGCACTCCAGAGGTGCTCCTATCCTTCCCAAAGTTGTCTGAAAAGGTGAGAGGAAGTATCGATGGTTACATGATGTGTAACCTATAGTTACATGATGTGTGCACAATATTAAATGTCTGTCTGGAAATTTGGAAGGATAAGTAATTTTGTCCTGCTCTTTGTAAAGTTTTGAGTTTATGCAGACTAAGTGTATAATATTTTACTAATTTTTCTTCATTTGGGAGTTACTGCTTCTAATTCACTAGTTGGTACTCTAGGGATGACATGTCCTTCAAAACTTACTGCATTTGTGTTGCATAATAGTCACTTCTGAGGGAATTTGTGCTTTAACCATAATTACATATGGTTATTTTTGTTTAATAACTTTAGATATACTTCAATTAGGTCACTAGCTATTATTAAAGTCTATTTCCCTAAGATATGTGCATGAATGAGTGAGAGAAAGGAACTTTTGCAAATTTAGCTAGAAATAACAGGTCAAAACAGTTCTCTTGGAAAAAAGGTCATGAATTTTTAATAGAAACAACTAGAATCTGGTCTTAATAAGAACCTTAGATTTTTAAAGAATGGAACAAAAAACATTCTACTGCAAAATACCACACACCACAAGCTACCATGAATTTTACTGATTTACTTTAAAAGATGAAAGATAGCTAAGAGTTTTTAATCTCTTATCACTTTCCCATTTATTTTAAAGAATGTTATTTTTGAGTTTTGATTAATGTTGAATGAGCAATGAAATTGTTTTTGCTATTTTCTGTAAGATACTCCCTTGTTAGGATTTATCTGAGAATGCTGACTTTTTAAAAAATAGTGCCTTGAATTTTCTGACAACATGGTTATCTATAAGATACATATTTGATAATGAGACCTCAAAACACTGAGCTTTTAGAATGAGGATTATATATGCTATCCAACATCTACAGAGTTATACTTTTGCCTGCAACCATGGTCTTTGATTAGGCAAAACTGAGGAAGAGAACCAAGAGCAGCTCTGCTGAATATGCTTGGTTCTTTCTTCCAAATTCAATTAAACATACCACATGTTCCCTTTTGCTCCCTTTGTGGGTAATATATTTGTGCTAATGTGCCTCTGCATCATGACCTACATGTATGAATGAGGCTGTGAATGTTGTCTGAGGGCATGTTACAAAGAAAAGTGAACTCAAATACACAAGTATGAAAAAAAAGTCCAGGAGAAGGGAATCCTTTCTATTTACCTCTTAAATTTCTTGTGCCTACTCTTCAACTTCCATATGTGAAGCAAAACATCTATAGACTTAACTTCTGCAGTGAACAGACTTCCCTCACCCCCCCAAAACAAGATTCAGATGGGAAAGCAGGATCCCTGGTTTTCTGGGGCTTAGCTCCAACTTTGATTTTCTTATCTTTAAAAAGAAATAATAATAATTACATAGCTACCTCATGGATATCATTATCACAATCATAAGTTAAAGTCTATGGAAATATTTTTGAAAGTTGAAAATGTGATACATATTCAGAAAAATAGTAACATAGCAGCAGTTTAGTTCTGTCATGTAAGGAAATAATAAATTCCATTTTGGATTAGTTGCAAGATCAAGCCTCCAGACCAAGTTTATACAGACTATAGGCCTAAACCAATAGGGAAGATCAGGACACTTATCAGATCAGACCAGGCAGTGGGCCCCTAGATCTGGAAGATCAACAGTGAGAAAATGAGCAAGGAAGAGAGTCAAAAGGCCAAGTAAACCACTGAGGAGATCAGAGACATAAGAGATGAATACTTGAGGGACAGTTCAGACACATGAAAGAGAATCTGCTGAGTGCCAGTCGTATCTGTTACCTGAGACCATACTGGCATTGGTTCCACACACTGGATCTGTGCTGACTCCCAAGGCAGAACAAATCTTGAAGTGACTGCCTGAGTCCTTGGCAGGGATGTTCCCTCTGCTCACTATCAGACCTCATCTTAAAACACCTCCCTCTAATTCATGATGCTTCTGTTGCCTTCTTCATGTTCTTTGGATTCTCTAAGTTTTTTCCCACTGCAGGGTCATAGTACTTGCATTTCCCTTCGCTCTTCACATGGCCAGCACCATCTTGCCCATCTGGAGCAAATATTACCTCCTGAGAGTGATTGTTCCCTATCACCCATCTAAAGCAACCCTCCTGGTTACCCTAGCTTTCTCCTAAACTGTGTCTCCTTAACTGAGTTATCACTATCTGAAATCTTTGTTTCTGTTTGTTTAAACTTTACCCCCAGCAGTAAAATACAATCTTTTTGAGATTAGCACCTTGCCTACATATTTCAACTGTGATCCAATACCTAGAACAGCCCTGGGCACATAGTAGGCTCTAAGCAATATTTGTTGAATTAACTAATGAATAAATGTGGAAAATGCTGAGAAAAAAGCTGGCACCTGACATACAAGTATAAAGTAGGTATACTAAAAAAACATGATATTTGATTAATAGTCATTTAAGTATAAGAAGTGTACTGTGGTAAATCACAAGTAAAAAATTATCTAACTGCATATTTATTGTCTGCATTTTCAAAATTTGGATGAAAATCAGGTTAAACTCATGTTTCAAATGCCTATTATTGTTGTTGTTGTTATATGAAATTTGGCTCAGACTAAAACAGGAAGATATTCTTTTTTTTTTTAATTAATTGATTCAGTTCAAACCTTATCAGCAATAAAGTTTGTTTTTTACTCCATGATTCCTAAGTCTTTTGACATTTGGGAAATGGAGTTTGGATTTCTTAAATGATACTAAAAATGAAGGTGAAAAATATGATGTGCAGTTAAATGACAATAGCTTCCAATCAAGCCTTCATAAATTACTTGAATGATTTTTGGGGTATTTGAAGAAACACAGTAGCTGATACCTCAGAAAGGAGATCCTGAATATGTATTAATGACATATACGTTTCAACTTAGAAAGTTTGCCACCATAGAAAATAAAGACTCCTTCGAGGGTCAGAAAATCCAACATATATATCAGTTCTATACTTTTACCTTTAATGCTGTAAAGAATAAGTACAGTGATTGTACATTGATCTTTTGAAATAATAAAGGTACTTTTCACAGTTCCTTACTATTCGTTTCTTGCTTTCATTCTTACCCACTTTAAAATAAATCCAGACTAGCAAATGAGATGGTGATTGCATTTCAGGAGAGTGCACCAAAAGGAACACTCTATTCCTTCACTCGTGGCGGATCTCCAGATTGCCATTTTGATATTGTTTTCTTTGTCACTGGAACAAATTTATGTTGCTCCTTTTCTCTTTACCTTATTTATTCCAGACTAATTCCCAAGAATTGTGTTGTTGAAAATAATCTGTGAATACAGTGGAGTGCTCTGCTATTTTAACCATCTAAATATACTGCATATGAGTTTGGCTTCGAGTTGAGCAAACACAATTAAATATGATGGCAGGAACAGCAGAAGGGGTGGTGGTGGCAGATTTCTGGCTATCACTTTGGGGCCTTTCCAGGTGGACAATAACCATGCATCTGAGAGGAAACAGAGATTAGAAAACATGTTGGAAAAGAGCTGTTGATCCTACAGTTGATTGTCTGCTTTTAATAATAATAATTATTAAAGTATTATTAGAGTACCTTTTCCCTGTATCAGATTATAGTGTGTGCCCTGCTGTGTGTGGAGAGTAGGAAATATCATCTCTGGCTTCAAACTGCACACATTGCACTCTCAAGTGACCATTCTCAGGCAGTGCTACCATTAGCACAATGTTTATAGTTGCTCACAGCAGTAAATTCCTGGTGCAGCAGCAGGCTGCCTGGTTATGGAGAGTTAGGTTTAAGAAAAAGGAATGCTGATTTTATGAGTACACACCTCTGAGTCATTACATACATTACATATGCCATGACATTCAAATTTGGGGATTTTTTTCATGCTGCAGTTCCTTAGAGTACCCATTTCTTTCCACCTCCACCAAAAGGTCTCAGCCTCGATGACTTTCCATCCACCAGCATTCTATGTTCTAAAACAGAAGGCTTCTCCCACCCAGCCATCCTGAAATCCTACAGCAGAATGGCTTTTCTGCACAGAGGTTGCCTAATATGTATTTTAGGATGTATAAATGCAACACTCTGATACTCAGAATTTCTCAAGCTAAGGTATTTGGTACGTGAACCAAATAAATTCATATACATGCTTTCCTTTATGCTGGGAAACTTGTATATGTCTGTCATCCTTTATGTTATATAAAGCATTTTCACACAGATCTTCTCCTTTGACCCTCACTACAACCATGTAATGAGAGACAGGTTTGAGCAAGGTTGCAAATTATTAAATAATGTGTCCAAGGTCACTGATATTAAATGGCAGGTGGTACTCTTGCTGAAGGCTTCTCACTCTGTATCTGGCAGTTTTATCTACTGTACCCTATTCAGTTTCTTTCTTTGCTTTTTCTTTTAACTGTATAGCTGTATACTCCTTCTAATAATACTGATGATAATAGAGCACGTGCCACATGGCAGCACAATTTAAGTGATTCACATACACATATTTAACTATAATCCTATAGTAACCTTATGAAGTTGGTACATGTTATCATCATTTGCATAGAGCTCTAGGTGATAGTGCTTAGATTCTGGCTCATGTCCATGTTCTTTCCCCTACCCCCCACTCTCCAGTATTGGGGATTAAACCCAGGGGCACTCTACTACTGAGCTGCATCCCCAACCCTTCGCTAAAATTATTTCATTTTGAGACAGAGTCTCACTAAGTTGCTTAGGCTGGCCCAAACTTGAGATCCTCTTTCCTCAGCCTCTTGAGTAACCAGGATTGCAGGTGTGTGCCACTGAACCTGGCTAAGTCCATGCCCTTAACTGCTTCTCTCTAGGGTTTCTGCATAGCTTTGCTTACTTTACTCATTCAACAAATATTTTTAAGCATCTTCTACATTAGGGCTATTATTTGGAATAAAGTAACAATTTAATGTGAAATGTTATATATTGTCATGCATGGCATAATATTTTGATCAACCAGGGACTGCATATACAAAGATCCCATTAGATTATATCTCCTACTGATGTTGTGGCCATCTTAGTTTGTGTTAGAGTCTATGATGTTTGCCAAATGACTACATAGCCTAAAGACATGTTTCGCCTAACCTGTCTTTATCATTGAACTGTTAACACATGACTTCAAAGGGTCCTTCAGTGCTACTCCATACAATTTCCAATCCATTTTGAATTTTCATTTTGGCTTTTCCCCTCTTGCAATGTAAATACTACTCTCAGCAACTAACTTGCCATCGCATACTTTACCAGGGAGATGAAAGCCATCTAATGTGAATCTCCAAAACTTTCTTCTTAATCTTCAATTTTGTTTCGGTCATCTCCAAACTTTTGGAGAAAGAGAATCTTCTTCCATTTAAAACTTAAGAGTTAAGTTGATTAATTAGATTGTGCAGGGCCTGAGGACTAAGAAGTTTGGAATCTCAACAGTAGACTTGAAAGAATCATCAAAGCTTTGAAGTAATGGAGTGACAGGAACAGGGAGCTACTTTAGGACATTAGTAACATCTGAGGCAGAGGGCAGGATAACTAAAAGGAGGGAAGGCCATGTTAGAGAAAATGGCTAGGGACAGATATAAAAGACATTCCTAAGCAAGTTAAGGGCTCAAAAAATCTATTAATTTGCATAAAAGTAGTCATATTAGGGCTGGGGTTGTAGCTCAGTAGTAGAGCACTTGCCTAGCATGTGTGAGGCACTGAGTTCAATTCTCAGCACCGCATATAAATAACTAAAATAAAGATTCATCAACAACTTCAAAAAAAAAGTAGAGGCATATTTCTGCCTCTTTGAAGAGAGTGTGACTAACATTCTTAAGGTAGAGAAGCATTGTGCTCACCTTTTCTTCAGAGAGTGAGTATATCAGTTCAGACCCTCCGTGAAGCAGATGCCAAGATGGAATTAAAGGTTCAAGAAAGTTTTTTCTTTGTTTGATTTTGGTTTTGGTTTTGGGGAGCAATACACATGTAGGTTAGAAAAGAAAAAGAGGAATAGGTAGGGAAGACCTTTAGACCAAGTTGCTGATCTGATACCTAAGAAAGGAAAAGGTGATGTTGAATTACATAGGAAAAGTCAGTGTCAGACAGCAAGGTAGTTCTAAGAGTTTTCACAAGGTCATGGGGAACTTCTTGAGCTATAGCACCCACTAAAATAATCCTGTGTCTTACCAGGAGTGGGCTGGTTGTAGTCCTTCCACCATTCTCAGACACTGGCTAAGAACAGCATAGGAGAAGCATGGACTCAGCACAAATACCATGGTAGATGCGAAGGAATGACAGCTGGGGCCATGATGTCAGCTGTGCTAACTGTAGATTTCAGTGGTGATTTTCTATGGCTACCAGAGTGGGGATGGAAAGAGTGACTCTCTTATATATAGAAAGATTATATAAGTATATGTTATATAAGCTAACAGGAATACAATTTAAATAAAGGTCTCCATTACTTCAGTGAGAAAAGAGACAGCCTAAATAAATATGTTAAATGCTATTGACAGAAATGCAGAATTGGCAACATTTTGATGAAAAGAAGGTATAATAATTTCCTCAAAAGCAGCCATGGGAAAATTTTTTGCTTGTCAAATTGAACCAAAATTCACTTTGTAATGAATTTTCTTCTACGTAATTATGCATTCACATGCTGGCACTTTTGGGTTCTTGCAATGGATCAAAAGTTATTTAAAAACTTGCTTGTATAGAACACATTCTTTTTTCAATGACAATTCTTTAATTCTTCAAACACTGTTCAGACCCCAAAGCCACTGTGATGTTTTTCTGCAAAAAGTTTTAGCACAAGCTCCACCAGGAGTAGCTGTCATAGGCCCATTGATTCAGCTTGACTGAAGATGAAAAGAGTATTCACTGTTTTAAGACTTATTGGTCATCATTAAATATCTCAAGCTTGTTTATGTTGCCATATTAACATAAGGAAATAAGCTCTTTGAAGATATTTTTACTCTGACATGTTTATAAGAAAAATGTAAATGTCTACTAAATGCAATTAAGTATTATACTAACAAATCTGAACAACACTATTTTTCCTTTATTTGTATATAACATAACATTATTAATATTATGATATTCAGATGCACTGTACTGTTTTCTAACATGCTGTATATTTTTATATAAATTGGTTAGAATACCTGCAGTGCTTTCTTTTCTTTTCTGGGCATTGAATCCAGGGGTGATTTACCATTGAATCACATCTCCAACCCTTTTTATTTTTTATTTTGAGACAGGGTCTTGCTGTGTTGCTAAGGGTCTCACTAAATTGCTGAGGCTGGTCTCAAATTTATGATCCTCCTGGCTCAACCTCCCGAGTTGCTGTGATTACAGGCATGTGCCACCACATCTGGCATATATTTTAGTATTTTATTTTATTTTCCTGCAGTCCTTTCTTATATTATAGATTAAACTCTCACCCCAGTGTACCTTGGTAATACAGCTCTAAACCTGATCTCTTTTTTCCATAATATGAGACCTTTAGAAATTTTTAAAAATCAAGATATTTCAGCATACAAAGTCTATACATTGATTTTGAAATTTATTTTATAATAAAATATAAGTGGCATACATACATTGTGGTACAAGAAGATAAGATATGACATGTAAGAGCCCACTCCACCTCCTCAATCACACAAGTCTCACTCCAGTTGTAACCATTTGAAACATTTCTGTTTCTTTTTGTTTTAATCTAAGGGATATGCTGCTCCACAACTTTTTAAAATTTTGTCAACTTAAAATTACATTATTGATTCCTTTCAATGAAAAATACAGAATTTAACTCATACTACCCACTTCTTTCCCCTCCTCTTTAAGCTCTGCTAATAAAAATGTTAATTTCTCTTATTGGTTACCTTTACATAATGTTGTAAACATGGCAATGTAACTTGCCGCCCTCAAGGACAAGACCACTCAGTCCTGACTAGGATGAAATTTCCCTGAACCTAAGAGAAAGAGTGGAGGTCACTTATGAGAAGACTGACCAGCTCAAGTAGAACAACTGACTCTTTGGAAGTTAAGCACTTCTGATATTTACAAATGTGAAACCCATGTGAACAGCTCCTATGCCTTTGTCAACCTTATCCTCTCTACTTCTCTTACTGGCATCCCTCAACTCTGTCCTTGCAAGACCATTTCTGAGCCACCACTAAGATCTTCCCTGGTCCTGTAACTCTTAAAAATATCCTGTTTTCCAAAATCTCAGGGCATTAATAACCCAAATGATCCATGTTAACATTTGGCATGTGTCCCCCTGTGTCCTTTGCTAATGCTTTTGGTGACTGGTCACCTGGAGAACAAGAATATCAAGCTCTTCTCACTTGTGAGTTATACTGTAAACCACAAAAGTGAAAGAATGGGACGCAGTTCATGCTTGTTTTAGTCAACTATTTTGGTGCTGTGATCAAAAGACCTGACAAGAACAATTAGAGAAGGAAAAGTTTATTTGGGGCCTCACGGTTTCAGAGGTCTTAGTTTATAGATGGCAGACTTCATTCTTTGGGGCCTGAGGTGAGGCAAAACATCATGGAAGAAGAGTGTAGCATAGAGAAGTGGCTCAGGACATGGCACCAGGACACAGAGAGAGAGAGAGAGAGAGAGAGAGAGAGAGAGAGAGAGAGAGAGAGAGAGAGAGAGAGAGAGAGAGAGAGACACTAGACTCAGATCACAAAATACTGACTCCAAAGGCATGCTCCCAATGATCCATCTTCTCCAGCCACAACCTACCTGCCCACAGTTACCACCCAGTTATTCCCCATCAGAGGATTAATGCACTGATTAGGTTTTCATAACCCAATCATTTTATCTCTAAACTTGCATTGTTTCATACATGAGCTTCTGCGGGGCACCTAATATCAAAACCATAACAATGCTTTTTTGGGTTCAGCCTAAATTTATTGTTTTTGAATAATTTTGTTATAGAACTTTCTTAGTTAAGGAAGTCTCAACAAGAACAAAATCTTATGAATTCACTTATTAAAAACTATATTAAACTACTTTAAATCAAATACATGTTAGAAATAATACATGTTGTATACAGTAAAAGTAAAGTACAGTAAAAGTAATCTTTTGCTCTGCCTCATCACCTATTTTATAATTTCCATCCCCCAGAGGTAGCAAATCTGACCTTTTTAATTTTCACATAAACCTTAACATATCCTTTGAGCATTGTCATTATTCTGAATAGGGTTTTAAATGAAAAAAAAAAATAGGAAAATGCTGTAATTTAGTAAAAGAGATAAAAATAGACTCATTTAGATTTCTATACAATGGGAATTTTCTAAAACCACAAAAAAATAGGGGATTTCGCAATTGACATGGAAGATTATAGATTTTTTTTTTGTTGTCAAATAATTGATTGTTCTAGGTTAATAAATTAAACCTAGTAACAAATCCTAGGGTACAAAAATTTTGTCTGGTCTGACTGGATTTATAAAGAAGTCGGTAGCCTGATTAAGGCCTTGTTGTTTACCTGTCTCTTCTCCAGAAAGCTCTTTATGCATATGCATCTGGTTCAACCCAAAGCCAGTGCTGAACATCCATTTCAGCAAGTCAGAGTTGTAAAGTGTTTGAACATAGGACTCCCTGGAAATTGACAACTTAGTGTAAAGGACATTCCAGATTCTTGTTCTTTTATTATACAGAGAATACATTTGCTAGTAGACAAAAGTATTACATAACCCACAAAATATGCTGTGTTGATTATAACAACATATCTATCCCATTATTTAGTCCAGGAAAACTTTGAATAGATAGGTAGATCTTAGACTTTAATTCATCCACCCATCAAACATTCACTAGACACAGCAGATAGAGGTAAGCCAAACACAGCACCTGCTGTCAAGAAATTAAAAATCTAGTAGAGAAGATTTAAAAAAAAAAAAAAAACTGTGGGTGTAGCTGTAATAAAGATTCATACCAGTTACCATAGAACTATAATAGAAGATCACAAAGGAGAGAAAGCCAATTCAAGCTGAATTTAGGGGAGTCAGAAAACACATATGAGTGGGGGCAGTAATAGTTCAACTCTGTCAGCCAGATAGTCAAGGTGAGAGGTAGTATAGACAGAGTTCAACATAGGTAGAAACAACATGAAAGAGACAGTGTTGTAGTTTGGATCTAAAATGTGCCCCAGAGACCCATCTGTTGAAGACTTCATCCCCAGCCCTGTGGTGCTGTTCAGAGGTGGGGGAAGCTATAAGAGGTGGAGTATAGTACAAAGAAGTTAGGTCACTGAGGGCATGCCCTGGGAAGGGAGCTTGGGACCCCAGCCCCTTCCTCTCTGTCTCCTGGCCACCATGAATTGAGCAACTTTGCTCCACCATATACTCTCCACCATGATGTATTTACTGCCTTGCCAAAGGCTAAAAACAAAAGAAACAACTGACCATGGACTGCAACCTCTGTAATCATGAGCCAAAATAAAGTTTTTTCCCTTATTAAGTTGATTATCTCAGGTATTTTGTCAAAGTGATAGAAAGCTTACTAATACAGATAATATCTCGTATCCAGGCTGTTTTGGCTAGAGTAATGGTTTCTTCACAGCATTTTTCACTTTTACATCAGTACTATTGGCAACATACATGAACAGTGAGTAAATGTTAGGCTTCTCAGGACAAAGTCAGATACTAGGTTGAGTGAGGGGTGCAGGAGGGGAAAAGGGAGCAACTGTTCAATTTGAACCTACAGGTGAGGAATACTAAAAGAGTTACAGATTCTTTCTTTCAATTCCTTGTCCTCATCTGACCTGGAAGTTTCTCAGGCACGTGTAAGTAACTGATGGGCCTGTGTAATCATAGATCAAATAGCCTTGTAGTCTGTCACTAAAATTCTGTTTGCCTTATTTTTATATGGCTTCAATGGGATGCATCTTCTTGAAGACACACTTGGTTGTGCTAGTTTAATAGTGACCTTGGTCAAGTATGAGAGGTGTACCTGATTTGTCTTGCGGTATTCTTGCAGTCTGTTCTGCAGTTGCAGAGTCTGTTCTTTTGTACTTGTTTCCCTCTGGATGATAAGGGTTACCTGACAGCAGTGGGAATGCCTAGAGAGGTAGCGATGCTTCCAAGTCAGTGTGTTTATGTTTGCTGCTCCAAACTGGCTGGTCTAAGATGGCCTCAAACTGAATTTCTAGATCCCAAAGGGCTTCTGACAAAGAAACTAAGTGAAATGGTTTCTTAACAAATTGTTCATTTTTTTATCTCTTAACCCATAATCTAACAAGGATTTTAGGACTGAAATTTGATTTCAGCAGAAGTATGTACATATAGATGCTTCTTCATAACAACTCTGAAAATGTGGATTATATGTGTGATTTTAATGCATTTGTTGGAAATAATGTTATTTTTCACAAAGTAAAAGCATCCATAATTTTGCTACAAGGAAGAATATTTGCTTCCTCTCACACATTTTATTTAATAATTTTACTTCTTTAAAAGCAAAACAGCACACAATTTGAAAATGAAATTTCCCCAAAGTGTTCA
The DNA here is from genome assembly GCF_902686455.1 of Sciurus vulgaris. Lineage (NCBI taxonomy): Eukaryota > Metazoa > Chordata > Mammalia > Rodentia > Sciuridae > Sciurus > Sciurus vulgaris. The sequence goes on from NC_136466.1 coordinate 92,240,770, forward strand.
GTTTGCTAATATGTTTTTCATTTTCTTCATTATGCTATAGTGGAATGTTGCCATACTTTGAAATGTGCAATTTATCTCCCAGGAGGCAACAGATGGTAGGACTAATCTGTCTTTTGGTACAGGATTTATCGTGAGAGATGGTATCTAGGACTGCATGATATGGGAGCCCTGCCCTCAAAAAGCATTAACTCTTGTGTCCATTGCATCATTACAATCTTTATACAAATTGTATTATTTCTGAACATGAAAAATCCTGCAAAATGGAAGGTTTTTTTTTTAACTTTTTAAAAAGCTTCTTTTCTCTTAGTTTATATAAGAAATACTTTGTCTAGAAAGTGTTTGAGTTATGAGTTGCTCAGCCTTCTATCACTCTAACAAAATACCTGAGATAACCAATTCTAAAAGAGGGAAGGTTTAATTCAGCTCTCAGTTTTAGAGGTTTCAGCCCATAGTTGGTTGGCTCTGTTGATTTGGGATCTTTGGCAAGGTATTATATCATGGCAGGAGCATGTGGTGGAAGAAGTCTGTTGACCTCCTGACTGGGAACAAAAGAGAAAGATGAAGATACCAGGGTCTCACAATTCCCTGTGAGAGTTTGCCTCCAATGACTTCCTACCAGGCCCTACCTCCTAAAGGCTCCACCATCTCCCATTAGCACTAGGATCAAGTGCCTTAATACATGGGCTTTTGGGGGACATTCCAGATCCAAGCTATAGTGAGTTACTTCAGTTATGTTGCAGTCGTTTTCTTTATCAAATGCCTCATTGCTGGAAGACCAGGTGACCTCTTTGGCAGGAGATAGTTTTGTTGATATTTCACCCAAGTCTTGACCTTACCACTACCTTTGAAAGTCTGGGCAGTTTGGTTTCATGTAGGAATATTGATTGGCTCATACTAACCAAACCCACAAGAGAACATTTAAAAAACCAGGGTTCTATTTTACCAATTTACAATGAAAATGTAGCATCAGACAGATCTGGTTATTCTCTCCCTTGAGTCAAATTGATTTCAGAATTGATTTGGCTTATGATTGAAAGTTCGTGGGTTATTAGGAGTAAGATTATCCACTATGTCTTCCATTAGGACAGGATTCACATGTTGTCCTTGTACTGAACTATACTAACAATGTTTTACTTTCTGGACATTTTTAGTCTTCTGCTGACTCCTCTGCTATATTATCCCTTTAAATAGAAGCTCATGAATGCTTAACTCACAAATAGAAAATATTTTTATCTTGAGTGCAAATTCCAGGAGAATAGTTATTTTTCTGTAGTGCTGTGATCTATTAGTGATATCTGCCACAGACAGGAAAGAATGGTGGCTTAGCTGACACATATGTGCTCATGCTAGTTTAAATCTCACCTTTAGAAAAATGGAATCAAATAAATACTGTGATTATTTATATTTAAGAACCATGTTCTGTAGTCTTGGAAATTCTTTGGGAACATGCTTTCAAGGCAGGAAAAACATCTTTATTTTCTCATTTTATGGTTTAGAAAACATTTGTCTTCAGGAACATATTGAAGGTAGAATTAGTGTGGAGAGCTGAGCAGTTCCCCAAACCCAGAGTTTCTGACTTATGGTCCAACTGATGAACCATAGTAATAGATCTAAGAATCACCAAGACTGATCACTTTATTTTCCAACTTAATTTGAGATATCACTTTTCATTTATAGGATTAAGTATGTTATTCTTTTAGGTCAGCAAAATAAACACAAGGACTGTTATATAGATCAATGGTACTTAAACATTGGTACATTAGAATAATTTGGGAAGAGTGTTAAAAAAAAAAAAAAAAAAAAAAAAAACAATGCCCAGGTCTCCCACTGACCAAATAAATCAGAATTTCTAAGGTCATATGACAATCATTATTATTTTAAATTTTTTTCCTGTGATTTGTATTTGCAGCCAGAATTAAAATCATTGATAAATAATTTTACAATTTGTTGAAATGATCATTTTGTAACTGCTTAAATAACCATTGTTGATATTTTCAGTTAAGCTCTTGAATAATCAATGTTTTTGATCAGTCAAAATTAATCCTTCCAAATAAATTATAAATTAAGATTGGATTAGTACATATTTTTATTCCATAATTTTTAGGATAGGCAACAAATGGGAAATTGGAAAAAAGGCAATGATTATGATGATAATGAATAATAATCCTGATAGTATGCCATGATAAAATCAGGTATACCATGTTGGTAAAATAAATGTACAGAAATAGTATTCACTCTTATTCCATCAGTTCCAGTTTCTGATGAACAGAAACATGGTAGTAGAGATCTGAATAAGTGCATCAGAATATCATGCAGGTACTTGTCCAGTTCAGGGCACTGTTTACTGATAATGTGTACAGTGATACAAATGACTTGTTAATATCATGGGCGAGAAAATGAATAGTAACTTTGCTAGAATAGTAACTTTGGGTTATTTGGTGCTCATAGAGTATTATAATTCCCTTTGCCATTTAAATGTGGCTAAACTTTATCCTATGTCTGTAGCTAGTTGAATAACAGGTATTTACCTTTAAGTGATTTTAATAGTTACTTAAATATTATTGATGTTTTGAAAATTCGTTGTACTACAGAAATAAAGCTACAATATGGAGCCCTGGAGGGAGGGAGATTCCCATCTCTGCTCTTTCCTTGATTTCCCACCACTTTACCCTCTGCTAGGCTGCATTTCAGCTTAACAGCTCTGATCATCATTTCCATTTTCTGTCTCACTGTTCCCTCTCATTTTCTTCTCTAGTTCACACTTTGAGAGGATAGGGAGGGAATAGTGTGTTCATGTTTTTAAAGGCTTTCTGTCCCCAGAGTAAAATATTGTGCTCAGGAGAAAGTTCTGAGAGTCCCAGCCACACTTCAAGTGGACCCCTTGAAGGCAAGCAGCTTGAAACAAAATGTAAACATTCCCCAATTGGATTAATCATTTGCAGATAATTAAAACTAAGAGACTATCTCTTCATGAACTAGAATCTACCTACTTTTGCTGAAAATAGATATTGTGTATAGCAAAAGAGCTGGCATTGTAGAAGTCCTCCTAGAGCACAGAGAATTCAGAATTGCCACTCTAAAAGTTGACATTATGAAGTATGTCATTGAGGAAAGCTTTTTTTTATGTTACTCTTGGATTGGCAGATTATGACAAAACTACATTCATGTTACTTGAATACATCTTTTGTCTAGTTTTACATGCTTTTTGACTTGTCTAGAAAATGACATATTGAGGTTTTCATTAGCTTTAACCAGGTGTGATTTTCTTCTGGAAGATACCCTGGCAGGACTGCTGTTTAAGGCGAATAAACCAGTGAAGCTCATAAAGGCCACAGCCCTTCTTCAGATGGTAGCAATGAGCTGAAAGACTCATTAATCAACCACAGAGTCACAGGTGTGATGTCTTGCCTACAAACTGCCAACAGACTGTGAAAGTCACATCCGACAGGCTAAATTGTCAAAGTAGAGCCCATCCATAACATTTTAACACACCAATATTCCAACTCTTTTGTCTTTAATATTGTGATTTAGAAATGTTAAATTTCACCAAAATAGTCTGTGAAATGTTTATTTCACAAAATTTGAGTCTTGGAAAATAATCAGATGGTATTATTCTCTCCCATAATAACATTTACTAGTGTCTTTATACCTCTCAACATATTTCCTAAAGATTATTTTTTCTCCCTTTATTTTAAAAATTTCCTGTACTATGTGAAAGTTTGGAGGATGGAATTTTCCTGTATCAAAGCTTTCTCCTTAGGGAAAACCCACTTTCAACATGAGTGTTAGCTTGACTTATACCACTCAGAAGGATTACATTAATTAGAAAACATTTGTAGATATGTTTTTTAAAAAGGACCATATTGTAAACTACTTTTTTAACAGAAATTCCCTAATTTAACTACATGACCTCTTGTGTTTCTCTTTCTTTTGAACTCTTTAAGAATGTTTTGTTTTAGTTCAGTTTATAAAAAATTGGTGCACAACTAAAAAAGTCAAATTAAACCTTAAGTTTGACATGTGGTTTTGTCTAGAGTCTCACAACAAAATTAGAGTTGGTAAAATTTCAAATGAATATGTAGTTTGTGCTTTAGGGAGGTTTTCAATGAAATCAAGTAAAATATGTGTGAGAGCCTTAAACAAATCTGACATTTCCAGATCTCATACTATAACTCCTGCTGTATTTTTACTTTTTCACAAACGGAAGCTAACATATAGCATTGGATGGTTTTTATATAATATTCTCATTGTAGTTTCTCATTGTTCACATTAAAACATTAACTAGTACATTGGTGTTCATCAAGCAAAAGACATAAAATTAAGCATGGTACAATCATAATTGGGTGGATTTGCTAGGACCTGGCCCCTCAAAACTTTTTTACATTAGAAATGCAGAATATCAGGACTCACCCAAGACCTGCTTGATGAATATCTGCATTCTCTCAAGATACTCAAGTGCTTATTATGCAATTAACTTTGAGTAGCATTGGGTGAAAGTGAATTGGAGCATTCTTTTCTCTTACTAGTTTTTACCTGCCTTTTAAATCTCATCAGAGCAAATACCTTTATGTGAATTGTCACATAAAAAGAAATTCAAACTGTTTAATTTTCTAGATATTTCAAGCATTATCCAATACAATGAACACCAACTTGTTTGAGGTGAGGTTTGATCTAGCTAAGTGAACATTGATACACAAAGACTAATAATATTTTACCCAAACATCTGTTTATTAAGTCTTAATATATGAACTAGGGTAGGAGAAGACAAAGTATTTGGAAAAACTGTAAGGCAAGTGGATGAAATTGGAGAACATCATGCTAAGTGAGATAAGCCAATCTCAAAAAGCCAAAGGACGAATGATATCGCTAATAAGTGGAGGATGACACATAATGGGGGGGAGGGAAGGGTTAGTGTTAGGGTTAGAGTTAGGGTTAGGGAGGGGGGCAAGTATGGAGGAAGGAAGTACTGTATAGAGGGAAAAGAGGGGTGGGAGGGGTGGGGGGAAGGGAAAAAAATAACAGAATGAATCAAACAACATTACTCTATGTAAATTTATGATTACACAAATGGTATGCCTTTACGCCATGTACAAACAGAGAAACAACATGTATCCCATTTGTTTACAATAAAAAAATAAATAAATAAATAAAAAAGAAAAAAATTATAAAACATCTTCATACACTATAAGGCAGTTCAACTGTGAAGTTCTAAAGTTCTCCCAAGGCCTCATTTTAGTTTTTAATGTTTCGTATTGAAAAGAACAGGAACGTTCTTCAAAATGATAGAACTTTTCAATGTTCATTTTAAGTTTATTACTTGAATTAAATGTTCTCCTTCATAGCTGATTCTGACTAAGCTAATTCATATCTAATTCTGACTAAGGTGTGTCATTTTTTCTTTTTTTTTTTCAGTTGCTTCTATATCCATTGGGAATAAAAACATGAATAAAAACTTAGACTAAATAGACTTTTTTTTTTTTTTGGTACCAGAGATTGAACCCAGGGATACTCAACCACTGAGTCTCATCCCTAGTCCCCAGCCTTTTAAAAAAATATTATTTAGAGACAGGTTCTCCCTAAGTTGCTTAGGACCTCAATAAGTTGCTGAGGCTGGCTTTGAACTCGAGATCTTCCTGCCTTAGCTTCCTGAGCCACCACCGTGCCCAGGGCTTAGACTAAATAGTCTCTTGAACATCAAAAAGGAGACAGAAATTGTAATTTATACCCTTAAAGGTATGATCATACTCTAATTCACATTCCTTTTCTGTCTTGACAAACTGCTTTTAGATTATATATTATATATAATAAATTCCATAAAATACTGCTATTACTATTCTATATTGACCTGACATCAATATTGGAAAACTGCTTTAAAGAAATTGGAAGGGAGAAGCTAGAAATTAATAAGTTAACTTGTAGCCCTACTCCAGGTTAAGTAAATAAAATTGAACATATTGGTACTTCCATGATAGTGTGTATACCCAATATTCTCCTGGGGATTCATGGAAGGGAGGCACCAGGATGATGTACTCTGGATGGAGACGTGCACAGAAAAAACCCTCAATAACTACTTGTGTTGGTTTAGAAATAGTTGGAGGATCAATAATAATATAGGAATACAACAAAAAGGAAATGAAAAGAATGAAACTTTGCTTAAGTCCTGAAAATTCTATGTCATCTCTAATCCTTATTTAACCAAATAAGTTGGATAGACAAAGTAAAGAATACTATGTGAAAAAACTAGAAATAATTAATAAATGATAAAAGTAAAAATTCTAATTAAAAGACATGTTTGAGAATTTAATTTACATATAGTGTTTGATACTCTAGTCTCAAAACATTTAGTTTAAGAATCCTTGAAGATGCCCCACCACCACTTTATTACTGTCTTCAGGTCAACATGTAATTTTAGCAGTTATTCTTTAGAGATGTGACAAAGATTAAAGAAAGAGCTGCCACAGGATAATCTCATTTTCAGGTGAAATAGATAATAGAATTACCTTTATTTGAATGGAAATATGTATAAAAAGGTGCTCTCATTGGAATCATTTAAAGTATACCTTGTGAGGCAGGAGGATTGCAAGTTTGAAGCCAGCCTCAGCAACTTAGTGAGGCCCTAGGCACCTTAGTGAGATCCTGGCTCAAAATAAAAACTAAAAAGGACTAGGGATATAGTTCTGTGGTAAAGTGCCCCTGAGTTAAACCCCCAGTACAAAAAAAAAAAAAAAAAAAGAAAAGAAAAGAAAAAAGAAAAAGAAAAAAAGAAGAAAAAAAAGTATACCTTGAAGTAAGTCTAATGGCAATTTATTTTTTGTCTGTATTGATAGTGGCTAGTAATTTTCTGTTAGGCTTTACCTTGGTGATTTTTATACCTGAAATAATATGAAAATGTTTTCTTTAACTGTCTAATAAGAAGTCTGATAAGTACATTTAGATACATCCAGACTCCTATCAGTGAACTTTTAATGAAACTAACAATGAAAAGGTACAACGATTTCTACTGGGATAATTACATGGGTAATTTTAGAGTAGATTTGGATAAAACTAGAAGCATTGACATGTTATACAATTAAACCTCTGTAAATGGTATGTAGAACATCAAAGGCTTGTTGCATTGTCTTTAGGACACAAAGGGAATCTGTAAAATGTTAAATGGAAGCAATTTTAAAAAATTTCTCTTTAATTATTCTAATAAACAACTCTTTGAAAATATTTGACTAATTGTTTCTTATGAATTTATTGTCTTTTTGCATTTTAAAATATAGCATTTGACATTACTTTAGACCCTTACTGTGAAGTTCTAAATTCAGTCTGCTTGTTGTCTGATTTAATCAATTAAAATGAAAGAATGAACTACAACATATCTCAGATAACTTAATTTGGGACAGTTTTACCTTGATTTGTACTCTGTGTTGGGGTCTTAAGCCCCCTTGCTCTTCTCGACCAGCGGCAAGGGAAGGGGACACTCCCCAACAAGGTCAGACTGGGATAGGTAAGGCCGACTGACCGCCCGCTCACAGCCCTCCGTGTGGAGGACAATCAGACGTGTCAGGGAGACCGTCAGAGCAGGAACTTGTTTATTGAGGAAATCACACAGCTTTTATGTAGGGTGGGGGCTGGGCGGGAACCAATCAGCTTAAAGGTCAGCAAGGCATGAGGTGTTCACGCAGGCAAGAATCCCATAAGACTATATGGCAAGCACGAGCTGATCACGTTCGTGGAACTATTGTTAACCAATCCCTGATGGTGGTCCAATTCATCGTCATTAACTATTGAAACCGCCTTTGAGGCCTTGATCTTGCTCACTCGCCAGGAAGTAAGGAATCAGCTTGAGTTAGTTAACGTGTCATTAGTCCCAACACTCTGGAGATGGTTTCCACACAAGATAGTCTCAACTATTCAATAACATTTTAAAATGTGAAGAAATTGCTTTCTACAAGGAAGAATTAAATCCTAATATATTTAGACTACTTCATATTTACCTGGTAGTATGTTGTAGATTCTTTACATAAACTTTTAATTATTAAAACTTTTGTATAAAAAGCATTCATCATATTTTCTGTTATAAACATGGGAAAATTGATTCAAAGAAAGCAAGAATTTTCAATGTCACATATCTTGTACCTGGCCAAGCTGGAATTCAAGTTTAAGGGCAGGTTGACCCCAAAACCCATGTCCTTTTAACTAGAGACTGCTAGCAAAATACAAGTTGTAATGACGAATGACATGAATATTTTTTTGTGTGTATGTAATACATTTACCATATTTTTAGAAGTCTTGTTGTGAATGATAACAGATAATGACACAGAATATAAATATGACACCTTATAAAGCACCATAAACCAAACAGTCATTTAACCACCACTGATAGCATATGCCCAGGAATGGCATATTGCCAGCATCAAGAAGCTCCTCCCCACTCTTCCAATCACTGAACACCAGGCACCACTCTCTCCCTTCTCCTTTAAGATTACGAGTGTCTTGAGCTGAGGTTGTGGCTCAGTGGTAGAGCACTTACCTAGCACGTGTGAGGCACTGGGTTTGATTCTTAGCACCACATATAAAATAAAATGAAAAGGTCCATGGACAGCTAAAAAAAAAAAAAAAATTACCACTATCTATTTCCAACACTGTAGTCTAGATTTTCTTTATTATGGTAAAATATTTATGGCATAAACTTTACCAATTAACCATTTTTAAATGTACAATTCAGTGACATTAAGTACAACCTCATGTTTATAAAAGCATTACCACCATCTATCTCCAGGATGGAACCCTATACACATTAAACAATAAGTTCCCATTTTTCTCTTCTCCCAGCCCTGGACAACCACCCTTTATGTTCTAAAGGTATGAGTTTGACTACTCTAGGTACCTCATATAAGTGGAATCCTACAGTATTTATCCTTCTGTGACTGGCTCTTTACACTTATATTAATGTCTTAAAGGTGTGTCCATATTGTAGCATGTGTCAGAAGTCCCTTTTTAAAGTCAAACAATTTTCCATAGAACCTGTGTACCACATTTTGTTTAGTCATGTCTCTGTCAATGTACAACTTGGGTTTCTTCTGTCTTTTGGCTGTTTTGAATAATACAATATACAAATGCCTAGTCCAGTCCCTGTTTCAAGCCCTTTGGGATATATATATACCCAGGAGTGGAATTGCTAGATCATATGCTTAATTCTTTGAGGAATTGTCATATTGTTTTCCACAGCACCCATTCATTCCCATAAGTAAGGTAAAAAGATTTCAATTTCACCATATCCTTGCCAACAATTGTTATTTCCTTTGGGCTTTGTGTATGTTGGTGGGGGGGGGGGTTGCTTTTTAGAAAAATATATAAATAATCATACTTTGTTTTTTTTCATTACAACTTCTTTTGATCATCCATATAGTTGAATGTATAGATAGTGTACATTTTTATTGCTTTATAGTATTCCCTTGTGTGACTATCCATCTCACTGTTGATGAACATTTGGATTATTTCTAGTTCTTGGTTATCATGAATAATACTGCTGGGAACATTCATATATGCATATTCTCAACTCTGCAATAATCACAGTTTTTAAGATGTGAAGAAATTGTGTGGAATATGTGTTTCATATATGCCTTGAAGTAAAATTACCGTTCATAGGTTATGCATATGTTCAGCTTTAGATTGTGCCAAACTATTTTCCAAAGTTTACATTTCTGCCAGAAGTATAGAGTAGATCTCATTGCATCACATCCCTACTCATACAAATGTGGTTTAGACAAATCTGTCACTTATGACATTTACTGATGATTTTGAACATTTTTTTCATACATTTATTAAGCATTTGGATAGCCTCTTTGATGAAGTGCCTGTTAGACCTCCTGTGTAATTTTCTATTGATTTCTTAGTCTTCATTGATTGCATGAAAAAATATAGACAAAAATGAATGGATAAATGGATGGGTGGATGATACAAACCCTGTGTTGCAAATGTCTTCTCCTACTCCTTGGCTTGCCTTTTCACTTTCTAAATGATGTCCTTTAAGAATTAGATGTTTTTAATGTGAATGAATACAGAAAGGAAAATTGCTTTTTAAATCTGTAACCTCACCAGAGAAAAAGTTATGTTTGATTCATTCTACTGACTTGATGTTCTCAACGTTCTAATGTTAGCCTTTCCACTGACTTTTCTGAAAATGAAAAAAAAATTAATTTAAACCTCTGAAGTTCATCTACCTCACCTGATATTTTGATGCTGATACCCAAATTCATATATATGACATTATTCCTTTATAACAACTGGCTTAAAATGTGGGTGATATGCATTCTATAAATAACTTCACAAATGCTTGTTATTAACTAATTTAACAGAATGGTCATTGAAGGAAAAGGCAGACAAACTTTTCACTCCATTTAATTGCCTAATAGTTATATTTCTATTACTAAAAATGGTTAATCCATTTTGATGGAAATCCCTCAGGTTGTTCTTGATCTGAGATGAGGGGAATCATTTTTTGTAGTACAGTACAGTACAGTCTGTTGGTATAATATCTGTGTGAGTATAGTATATATTTGCCAATTACTCAAATGTCCCATTATTCCAGATGCTAGCACATTTTCAGTTTCCACTCTTCCATCAATGACCATACTCTTCCTTTAGCAAATATCTACAGATCAACCTTTTGTCCTACTCTGTATCCTCTTAGTTGTGGCAAATGATCACTGCTGTGATTCAGATTGGCTGAGATCAGATAGTATGATCCATGATGAGAAGAGGAAAAGTGATGATGATTAACAGTGGAGTTACCCAATACTGATTTTGCAAACTTAAACTTTTGCTATATTTTACATTTTCTCTCATTATAACCTGACTCCATTGAGGGGTTTAACATGTCTACACTTGATAATCCAAGTTAGGCAAGTATAGCTCCATTTGTCTATTAGAGCAGCTAAAGGTTAATAATATGTGTATGTATCATGAGGCTTCTCACATAGTATCAGAGTAATTAATATATTTCATTGCAACAGTGTACTGCATTCGTCTTAGAACTTAATCATTCAGTTTGTTTTGTTGTCTTCCACCATGAACTTAAAATGAAACAAGAGAAGTATACTTTGAATTGTGAAAAATATAAAATATCTATAGATGTTTATATGAACATTTTTACAGGTGGTCTAAAATTTGTCTTTAATTATTTTGTATAAATAACAGCTAAAGAAACCTTAGGCTTAGAATACACTAAATGTTAATATCATGTTAATTCCAAACATTTTATTCATGATGTTCAGGAAAATCTGGATAGTATTTTGAGTACATTTAGACAAACTCCCAGGCATTCTTTTTTAAAAATATTTTTTAGTTGTAGGTAGACATAACTTTGTTTTTTTAATGTGGTGCTGAGGTTCAAACCCAGTGCCTCACATGTGCTAGGCAAGCACTCTGCCACACAGCCACAACCTCAGCCCCTAGGCATTCTTTAAAAATGTATTCTTTAAAGAGTTGCTTTCTTTAAAAAATAACTGAAGTAACATTTGTACTTTCATAGTTCATTGATAAAAAGGGTTTTTTAAGAGTTACATTTCAAATTTTGTTAAGATTGGTTTAGTGATTCCACTTTCTCTATGAAACCATGTTATTTAAAGTTCCAAAAAAAAAAAAAAAAAAAGATTGGTTTAGTAATTCTAGATAAATAGATGACCTGCTTTTTAAAGAATAGGACAAGTTTTGTTCTGCTACCAGATTGTACTGCCATACTAAATGATATTTAATACATTTCCTTAATATTTTTAAAGTTTATGCTTATACACAAAAAATCTTGGGCCAAACCTTTTAAGCTGATGTATAATTTTAACTCCATAGGAAAAATGCAATTACCAGTTCCATGGAACTCTCACATTCTTACCTCAAGACCATAGTAGGACATCAAGCTTGGTGGTGATAGAGAGGAAATACATGTTGAAAGAATGTGAGAGGAAACATTTAGGATAAAAAAGTATTATTGCTTTATGAAATAAGACCTAAGATATTCAGTACCATTCACAATTGTGTCCTTAAAAATAACTAATACTCCAAGTCTGTTAGAAAAAGCTGCTTTTTTTCTATTTAATTTTTAACTGAGCAATAATAATTGTGTATATTTGGGAGTAAAATGTAATATCATTTATCCATGAAGACATTATAGAATGATTCAATTGGTTAATTTACATATTACTCACTTTACCAATTTATCATTTTTTGTGTGTTTGGTGAGAATGTTAAAAATCTATCTTGGTGATTTTGAAATATATTATTATTAACTATGGTCAACATAAAATACAAATAGATCACTAAAACTTATTCCTCTAATCTAACAGGAACTTTGTACTCTTTGTCCAACATCTTCCTTACCCCATTTCCTCCCCCAACCTCCCCCATTCTCTGGTAACTGCCCCATTCTACTCTCAACTTCTATGAGATCAACTTTTAGAGTTCACATATGAGTGTGATCATGCTGTATTTTATTTCTGTGCTTGGCTTATTTCACTTAGCATAATGTCCTCTATTTCCATCCATCATATTGTCACAAATTATAGAATTGCCTCCTTTTAAAAGGTTACATAGTATTCCATTGTGTGTGTATTTTTTCAATCCATTCATCTACTGATTGACCTTCAGCTTCCACATCTTAGCTATTGTGAATATTGTTGAAACAAACATAATTTTGCAAACAATATTTTTAACATACCAATTTCAATTTCTTTGGTATATATACCCAGAAGTGGGATTGCTAGATCACATGGTAGTTCTATTTTTATTTTTCCAAGGAACCTCCATACTGTTTCCATAATGGCTGCACTAATTTCCATTCTCATAAACAATATAGAGGAATTCCCTTTTCTCTACATCCTCACCAACTTGTTACCTTTCCTTATTTTGATAATAGCTGTTCTGTCATGCCTTAGGTGATATCTCATTATGGCTTTGATTTACATTTTCCTGATAGAGATGTTGAGTGTTTTTTCATGTACCTATTCACATTCTGTTCTCTAGAGAAATGTCTGTTCAAATCATTTGCCCATTAAGCCAAACACAAAAAACCAAAGGCCAAATGTTTTCTCTGATAAGTGGATGCTAATCCATAATGGGAGTGGGGTGGCAAAAAATGAAGGAACTTCAGATTGTGCAGAGGGGAGTGAGGGAAGGGGAGCAGATGTGGGGTGGAAAGGGCAGTGGAATGATACAGACTATCTACATGTATTATTTCACTACTGGACTCAGCACCATATTCAGTCAGAGGATGGAGAACTTGTGCTCCATTTGTGTACAGTGAGTCGAAATGCATTCTACTGTCATGTATAACTACTTAGAACAAATAAAAAATAAATTTAAAAAAATTGGTAAATGACTGAACCTGGAGGCTATCATGTTAAGTGAAATAAGCCAGTCCCTATAAGTCAAAGGTCAAATGTTTTCTCTGTTATGCAGAAGCCAATCCAGAATAATGTTGGGGGATTAAAAAAGACTTAGAAGAACAATCCGTGGAGTAGACAAAGGACAATGAAGGGAAGGAGGCAAGTGGGATAGGGAAAGACCTAACTTCCTTATGTATTTGAGCATATTATGTATTTTGGATATTAGCCCCTTATTAGATGTATGGCTTAGAAATATGATAAAGCTGATTTCAATCAGTCACTAAAATATTATTAAATTATAACTTAAAGATATAAAAATCTACCTTCATTTTTGGCAGCCCACTGTACTAAATCTCATATAGGGAAAAATATTTGTAGGAATTAAAGTGCTTTAGCTATAAGAGACAGAGTTAAGATGCTCAGTCATTTTTAGTGATCAGTATATTATTCTCCAGTTAATAGAGTTTTTTAGCTTTCCCCAGCAAATGGTGGTAAACCGCTGAGTTTAGAAAGAAGTATTACATATCTACATTCATAACCAATTTATTTTACAAGGTGGTGTAAGAAAGTTCAGTTTTAATAATTCTTTTGTTAAAAAAAAGAGCATCTTTCTTTAAGAAAAAGAAATTATATGAAAAATATAACAAATATTTGTTAAATTATATGGTTTTACATCTTTATATACCCATGCGGCAATTAAATGGCATTTATTTATTTAATCATCTGTAAAAATAAATAGGCCATTACAGTCTTATTTCTTATTATAATAAAGGGATGATATTTTCTAATTTATATTTTTTCAGTATTTAATAAAACTATTTGATTTTTATATTTATATAGATGGATACACACATATGTACTTAACATTTGCCAAGTAAATCAAGAGGAGACGTGAGAACCTACATTTTACCTTATAATTTAAGCATCCAAAATTAAATTAAATCAATTAAATTTGATACAAAATAGGATTTTTCACACAATATTTGTATAACTATCTTCACTTAAGGGGATACATTTATGAAAGACCCAAAATGCTGTCACATACTAGCTCATGGTTCTCCTTCATTGACCCCCAACTTTTTGAAGAGAATCATTATCCATCTGGTTGAATAAACCAGGAACCTGATATTAGTTAGACTGAGCCCTTCTTTTATCCATGTTCCTGATTTCCAATCCATCATATATCCATTTAGTTTTACTCTCAAACCATTCTACTTCTGTTTTCATTTTTTACCATCTTTGTCTAATGAACTATCATCTTCTATGGGGTTTGTTTCAGTAACTCCTAATTGGCCTCTGTTCAACCACTTACTCCTCTCCCATCCAGCCTCTGCATGAACATATCTGATTGTGTTACCCTCATGCTTTAAAATTCTGTGAAAACACTTAGAATAAAATCTGCATCTTAAACCTAGACTATAGGCTCCTGCATAGCTGCCCTGCCTGTAGCTCATCTCATCTCTCTCCTTTCACACTCCATTTGTGCCATTTATGCCCCAGTCTAGCATGACCTTCTTTATGTATCATGAAATTGAGTCCCTTAAGTGTACAATCTCATGAGTTTTTCTAAACTTAAGAGTTTTCATTACCTCAACATGTTCCCATGTTCCAATTGGCAATTAATCCTTTCTATTACCCTCTGTCTTAAGAAACAACTGATACGCTTTCTTTCTTTAGAAATTTGCTTTTTCTGGACATTTCATATCAATGGAATTGTACAGTATCTGTTCAGTGCTTTGTCATAATGTTTTTGAGGCAATCTATCAGTATAAATAGTGTGTTGTTCTTGTTGAATAGTATTCAATCTTTAAAATTTATTGATAGATACTTATGCGTAGACCAGGCATATCATATGTCTTGGAGAGAAGTTCTATGTGTGCTTGAAAAGAATGTGTATTTCATTGTATTTGGGTGCTTTGTTCTATAAACAAAAATTAGGTCAAGTTAATAGTGTTGTTCAGGCATTCTGTGTATATATGTTGATTTTCTATCTAGCTCTAGCAATTATCGAGAATCAGTTATCCAATTTCCTAACAATTATTCTTTTTCTTCTTACTTTTGATGGGTTTTGCTTCAGGTATTCTAGAGCCCTAAGTTTTTTGTTTGTTTTGTTTCATTTTTTTTGTTTTTGTTTCTAGTACTGGGGATTGAACCCAGGGATGCTTTACCACAGAGCCACATCCCTAGCTCTTTTTATTCTTTATTTTGAGATAGTCTCACTAAATTGCTTAGGGTCTTGCTAAGTTGCTGAGATTGACCTCAACTTGCAATCCTCCTGCCTCCTGAGTCACTATGATTACAGGTGTGTACCACCTAGCCCAGCTAGATCCCTGTTTTTAAGTGCATATACATTTATAATTGTTATTTCATTATGAGGAATTGACTGTTTCATCGTCATAAAATGTTAGTCTTTGTCTCTAGCAGTGTCTCTTTCCTTAAAAATCCATTTTGTTTCACAATTATATAGCCATTGTAGCTCTCCTCTAGTTTCTGTGCATGGAATATCTTTTTCCATCTTTTGACTCTCAATCCATGTGTGTCTCTGAATAGTTGGCAGTACTGTTGTTTGGCCAATCTGATACTATGCTCCTTTCATCTGGAGTGTTTATTCAGTTTACATTTATTATTATTATTTTTAGGTTGGGTTTACATCTGCTGTTTTGATAGTGTTTATATATCTTGTGTCTTTTTTGTTCCTTTGTTACTCTATTATTATCTTCTGTTATATTAAATTTCTTAGTGTATCATTAAACATAGCCCAACTGATTTTTACTATTTTTATTTTCTTAGTGCTTACTCCACATAGTAAAATATACATTTTATCAAATTTCAGATTAATACTTGCCTAATTTTGATAAAATACAGAACTTTGAGTATGACTCCATTCCCCTTCACCTCTTTTGTGCTGCTGTTGTTACATGTATGAAATCTTTGTGTACAACCACAAGAATAGGATCCTAATTAGAAGAAGCTATACTTCATGTATGTATAATATGCCAAAATCCATTCTACTTTCATGTATGTCTAAAAAGAACAGATTTTAAAAATCTTTAAGGACTGAGGTTGTGGCTCAGTGGTAGAGCACTTGCCTAGCATATGTGAGACACTGGGTTTGATTCTCAGCACTGCATATTAATAAATAAAACAAAGGTTCATCAACAGCTAATAAAAATACAAAACAAGCAAAAACCCCAAATAAAACCTGAAGTATAAATACATGAAACATTAAAAAAAAACTTTATGTGTTTTAAACCCAATGATATAGTTTTAGTTATTATATCATATGATCTTGGATCTTTTAAGCAAATTGAGAAAAATAAGTTAAAATATATTTATTCAGTCTTTTATATATCTCTTTTTGTTTTGCTCTTTATTTTTTCTCTTGACTAGTTACTCTCTGGTATCATTTCCTTTCAATCTGAAGGACTTTTAAAAATATTTCTCATATAGCAAGTGCTGGCAACCAGTGCTCTTTGTTGATATGGATATGTTTTTACTTTGCATTAATTTTGAAGAATACTTTTGCTGCACATGGAATTTTTGGTTGATAGTTTTCTTCTTTTGGCACTTTGAAAATGTCATATAACCTCCTTCTGGCCTCTGTTATTTCTTTTTTTTTATTGTAAACAAATGGGATACATGTTGTTTCTGTTTGTACATGGAGTAAAGGCATACCATTTGTGTAATCATACATTTACATAGGGTAATGGTGTTTGATTCATTCTGTTATTTTTTCCCTTTCCCCACCCCTCTTTTCCCTCTATACAGTCCCTCCTTCCTCCATTCTTGCCCCCCTCCCACCCCCCATTATGTGTCATCATCCGCTTATCAGCCAGATCATTCGTTCTTTGGTTTTTTGAGATTGGCTTATCTCACTTAGCATGATATTCTCCAATTCCATCCATTTGCCTGCAAATGCCATAATTTTATTATTCTTTATAGCTAAGTAATATTCCATTGTATATATATATACCACAGTTTCTTTATCCATTCATCAATTGAAGGACATCTAGGTTGGTTCCACAATCTGGCTATTGTGAATTGAACAGCTATGAACATTGATGTGGCTGCATCTCTGTAGTATGCTGATTTTAAGTCCTTTGTGTAGAGGTTGAGGAGTGGGATAGCTGGGTCAAATGGTGGTTTCATTCCAAGCTTTCTGAGGAATCTCCATACTGCTTTCCAGAGTTGGCCTCTGTTATTTCTGAGGTAAAGTCAAACATAATCATATTATTGTTTCCCTGAATATGAAAAGTCACTTTTTTTCTTGAAAGATTTCATCTTTTACTTTCAACAGTTTGTGATGTGTCTTGGTATGGATATCACAGTGAAACAATGTTTGTTTGTTTCAACAAATATGGGAACTGTTTGGATTTTATAGCTCCTGACAGTTTTGTGTGCCTTCCCCTGCCCCTCTCTTTCTTCCTCTCTCTATCTTTTCTCCTCCCAAGACTCCCAAAACATGTTCACTGGTGTCCCAGACATCTGCGGCTTCATCCAGTTTTGCTCAACACTTTTTTTCCCTTGGCTTTCAGACTAGTTAATTTTATTGAATTATCTTTGAATTCATGAATTCATTTCTTCTGCTGTCACAAATCCACTCTTTAACCACTTTTACGAATTTTTCATTTCAGTTATATTTTTTAACTCTAGAATTTCTGTTTTTGTTGTTTTGTTTTTGTTTGTTTTTTTGTTTTGTTTTTGTTTTTTTTTACAGTTCTATCTTCTTCTTAATTCTCTATTTGTTAAATCATTTTACACACACACACACACACCCCACATATATTGGTACTGGGGATTGAACTCAGGGATGCTTAACCACTGAACCACATCCCCAGCCCTTTTAATTTTTTATTTTGTGATAGGGTCTTGCTAAGTTGCTTAGGGTCTTGCTAAGTTGCTGAAGCTGGCCTTGAACTTCTGATCTTCCTGCCTCAGCCTCCTGAGTCTCTGGGATTACAGGTGTGCACCACTGTGCCCAGTTTATCAACATACTTTCTTTTAATTATTTAAATATAATTACCCTTAGTTCTTTGAACTAGTTATTTTAATTGTTTGAAGTCTTTGTCTGCTGGGTTCACATCTGGTTCCATTCAAAAACAATTTCTATTGACTACTTTTCTAACCATGGGTCATATTTTTTCTGTTTTTATATTTGCATTTTTAATGGAAAACACAGTACTTTAGAAAATATGTTGTAGCAACTCTCAATTTCCCTCTCTGAGGACTGTTTTTGTTGCTGTTTTAAATTTTTTGTTTGTTTTTTTCATTTAATAATTTTCTTGGACAAGATCTGTGAAAAGTCTCCTCCAGTGTATGAGTACTGATGCTTTTTGTTTTTATTCTTGTTTTCATTTTTAACCCTGCTTATTAAGGATCACCCCTGGCAAAAATGTTTATTTTATGTATTAAAGAAAAACATCCTCACACAAAAATATGGGACTACAAAGTCACACAGGCACACACTTAAACACCAAAAAAGTCTAGACTTCGACTTCTGCGAAACACTCAGTATTGTAATATAATTGCTCAGTGTTTTTAGATAGCCATGTCTTCAGAGTTTTGAAGGGAAATGCAATTTTCTAGACATTCTATATTCTTTGTTCTACAACAGCTTATATCTATAAACATAATACAGAGACTATCTCTATTGTTAGGGAATTAGTAGATATGCAACTGGTATAATTTTCCTGAGAAATTGGTTAGATATATATGCTAGTGAATTACAAATGAACTAAAAATTAAACAATGGAAATGTCATAGTATTAAAGGCTGGTAGCAAGCATGAAAGCTCACAAATATACAAACTAAATAACCTCAGAAATCATGGTACTGGAATGAAATATAAAAGTGACAAACTGTTCTTGGAAAAGAATTATGTAGTTAAAAGTTGCATTGAAAAGTCCAGATTAAAATAATCCTGGCAAGTGGTGTCAGGAATAATGAAAGTATATTAAATTTCCCATCCTATAGAAGATTACAAACTATTATTTTTTATTTTATGTGAATAATTAGAAAATAAAGGTTTAAGTATATATTTGATATTTTTAAGGGCAATCATTAGTAAAATTTAAAATTTATTTTGACTGCTTACTGCAGAAGATACATAAAATGTCTTTATAAAGGGTCTCAAAATTTGATATAATTGTGATTCCCCAAGGAGAAAATAGGGAATGGCTTTTGGGGGCCTGAAAAGTATGTACTACATCTGAAGCCATTTTAATATACACAGGTTAAAGAACTATATTAGACAAAGCAAGCACATTTATGGGGCACAAGGCATCTCATCGTCTGTTTTAAAAGCCAAGAAATAGGGAAGGAAGGAAAGGATACAAAGGAAAATAAAGAAAAGAGAGAGGCGCAAGCCTGCCTGTATCAGAACTAACCTTTAAAATTCATCAATGTGATATTTACAAGATATACCTCTAAATGAAGTAACCAAGAGAAGTTTTTTTTGAAAAAGAAATTGGTGAAAATATTAGCAAGCTAATAAAAGGGAAGGATGAGAACCAAGTTGAGGAACTTGACAAATGATTCTAAATTCATATGGAAGAATAAATAATAATAGCTATTTTTTTATTTTAGAAAGATGAGTAATGAGGAGATAATTGAACAACCAGATAGTAAAAATATATACATAACATATATGTATACATATGCATATATATGTATATAAATATATATTTACATATATATAAATATTTTTTTTTTGGTACCAGGGATTGAACCCAGGGGCTCTTAACCATTGCCACATCTCCAGCTCCCCCACTTTTTTTTCATTGTTTTATTTTGACATAGTGTTTTGCCAAGTTGCTTAGGACCTCAATAAATTACTGAGGCTGACTTCGAACTTGCCATCCTCCTGTCTCAGCCTCCTGAGCTGTTTTGATTACAAGCATGTGTCACCACATCTGGGTAAAATATATTTAAAACTCTAATAGTTATAAATATAGAACATATATGAGAATTACATAAATGGAATAGAACAAATTGTTTTATTTGGCTCAGTAACTGTATAAATCCCTGAGATTTTTAGGTTTTCATTACAGTTTAATAATTTGGAGTATCTTGGTATGTCATCTATTTTCCTTGAGGTAGGATTCCGATTTCAAATAAGTACATGCCAAAATGTAAGCAGGTTTACTCTTCAGAGCTTCACCAAAATAGATATTGAGATTTCACCAAATAGATAGTTTCTATTTGCATGGCTCCAAAAACTGGACTTTAAAAAGTAAGTTGTGAACTTTTTATTTTTCACTTTACTTTTTTGTTTCTGGGAACATTAGGAAATATGTTTGCTGGAAGGCGACTAGTTTTTACCATAATTATTTTGGACTTTTCCTGGTGAGTGGTGGGATATATTTTACATAGGCAGATGTGTCATATCTTTTATTTCTCTACCTCCTACTGGCTGGGACTTCCAGTAATTTGTTGAATGCAAGCAATGACGCAGAGATCTTTTATTATTCCTAATGTTAGAGAGGCATTCAGTCTTTCACCATCACTTATATAATAATACTCTTTTTTGGTGAGGGGAGGTTAATGCCCTTTACTAGGTAAAGAAAATTCACTCTGTTTCTGTTTTTCTGCAGCCTTTTTTTCTTTCAACTTAACATATGTTTGAATTTATCTAGTCTTTTCTCTGTATCTGCTAAAAGGATCTTGTGGCTTTTCTTTTTTAGACTGCTAATATAATGAGTTATATTGAGTTTCAAATGCTGACCCACATTTGTATCCCTGGGATAAGCTCTAGTTGTTATCATTTATTATCCTTGTTAAGTATCACTTTATTCATTTGTTAATATGTTGGGGAGGGTTTTTCTGTTGATATTCATGAAGGATACCTGTCTCTAGTTTTCTTGGAATGTCTTTGTCTGGTTTAGGTATTCAGGTAAAGCAGATTCCACAGAATGAGTTAAGAAGTGTTTCCTTGTCTTCAGATTTCTAGAAGAGATTGTATAGAATTGGTTTATTTCCAATGTTTGGTACAATTCACCAGTAAAACTCTCTGGGCATAAAGTTTTCTGTCTGACAGATTTCTAGCTATTAATCAATTTTTTATAGGAATTACATGTCTGATTGTGGAACCAACCTAGATGTCCTTCAATTGATGAATGGATAAAGAAACTGTGGTATATATATATGATGGAATATTACTCAGCTATAAAGAATAATAAAATTATGGCATTTGCAGGCAAATGGATGAAATTGGAGAATATCATGCTAAGTGAGATAAGCCAATCTCAAAAACCAAAGGATGAATGATCTCGCTGATAAGCGGATGATGACACATAATGGCAGATGAGAGGGGGGCAAGAATGGAGGAAGGAAGGACTGTGTAGAGGGAAAAGAGGGGTGGGAGGGGTGGGGGGAAGGGAAAAAATAACAGAATGAATCAAACACCATTACCCTATGTAAATGTATGATTACATAAATGGTATGCCTTTACTTCATGTACAAACAGAAACATGTATCCCATTTGTTTACATAAAAATAAATTTAAAAAAAAGAATTACATGTCTATTCCTGTTATTTATTTCATCTTGAATGAGTCATTTCAAGGAATTTGTTTAAATTTTATTTAAATGGTTGAATTGATGTACATAGAGTTCTTCACAGTAATCTCTTATTATCCCTTTGACAATTGCAGGGTCTATCATGATATCCATTTTCATTTCCAACAGTAGTAAATTGTATCTTTGTCTGTCTCTCTCTCTCTCTCTTTCTCTCTCTCTCTCTCCCTCCCTTCCTCCCTTCATTCCTTCCTCCTGAGGGGAAGGAGTCCCTAGAGGCTTATCAATTTTATAGACCTTTTCAAAGAACGGACTTTTAATTTCATTGACTTTCTCTGTTCTTTCCTGTTTTCAACTTTATTTTGCTCTTATTTTGATTATTTCCTTCATTTTTCTGTGCTTTTTACTAATTGCTGATGATGGAGTCTTAGATGACTGGTTTGAGGCCTTTTGTGTTTTTAGCTTCAAACATTTAATGCTATAAATATTTCTTTAAACTCTAGTTTAGCTGCATCTTGAAATTTTTGATATGTTCCATTTTCATTGAACTAAAAACATTTTAATTATCCTCTTTGAGCCATGGGTTATTTATTTTTTTAATTTTTGAATATCTAGCAATTTTCTGTTACTAATTTCTACTTCATTCTGTTTTGGTAATGTGAACATATCCATTATTTCATTTTTTTTAAATATTGTGTTTTGGATTGAAGTCCAAAATATGGTCTGTCTTGGTGAACATTACATGTACATTGGAAATGAATGTTTTCTGCCTTTTTTTTTTTTTTTTTTTGGTACAAGGAATTGAACCCAGGGTGCTTTACCACTGAGCCACATCCAACCCTTCTTTATATTTCATCTAGAGACAGGATCGCACTGAGTTGCTTAGGGCCTTGCTAAGTTGCTGAGGCTGGCTCTGACCTTGTCATCCTCCTGCCTCAGCCTCCTGAGCCACTGGGATTACAACCATGTGCCATCACACCCAGCCCTGTTTTCTGCTTTTGTTAGGTGGCTTGGTCTGTTGGTTGATGTTCTTCAGCTCTTCTATATACTTGCTAATTTGGTGACTACTTATTCTATGTCTTTTCTCCCTTTAGGTCTACCATATTTTGCTTTGTGTTTTCAGACCTCATTTCTATTTTGGTTGGGATTGTGTTTATTCTTGGTGAATTGACCCTGTTATCATTACATAATATCCTGTTTTAGCCACTTCCTCCATCTTCAAAGCTTATCACTTCAGTCTCTGCTTCATTACTGCACTACTTTCTCTCCCATCTCCTGTATCCCCATCTTAAAAATCTTTATGCTTAAAACGGGCCCACCCAGATAATCCAGGATTATCCCTCTTCTGGGAATCTTTAGCTTAATTTTATCTATAACGTCATTTCTTCCATGCAAAGTGACATCAACAGGTTCTAAGAGGTAGGACATGGCCACTACAATTTCAAGGTTATTAACTCTGGTCTGTGATTTTGTTTTTTCTGTAGAGCTATTTCTATGTATTTTTTATTTTAAAAAACGTATTTGAATTGGGAATTTCATTCTTCCCAATTATTTTTAAAAAATGCTTTTTACTTCATGCGCTTTTATTTTTTGGAGCATTGTGATAACTGATTCTCTACTCAGAGTGTGAACATCTCCTTGTATTTTTGTTTTTTCTTTCACCCAGCCCTGCCCTGTGGTCAGTTATAATCTCCCTTTTGCATTGTTAAGGTAACAGCAGAATGATAGAATGAGCACCCACCACTTGGGGAAGAAATCTGTCCTTGACAATAGAGAACCCAGGAAAAGGAATCCCTGTTGCACAAGGAGGTTGAGTGAATTTCTGCTTTCTCCCTTGTTTCTTACTTTTCATCCAAG
Source organism: Sciurus vulgaris (assembly GCF_902686455.1). NCBI lineage: Eukaryota > Metazoa > Chordata > Mammalia > Rodentia > Sciuridae > Sciurus > Sciurus vulgaris. The sequence continues at coordinate 92,264,507 of NC_136466.1, forward strand.
GGCAGGGTTTTGAATGCAGAGCAGCTTGATAATCAGTGAAAGTGGCTTAAACTCTGAGCGAACTCAACTTTTCTAGTCAGAGGACCAGGAAGAGGCTCCCCTGGAAGCCAGAGGATATGAAGGAAATCCCAGAGACAAGAGAACTGGAGGGGATCCCTAATTCTGTGTACAAATCAACAGATTTTCTACTCGGTCTAGGTGCTCATACTGCCTGTGGCAAAGCAGATGGAAGAACTGGCCATGGAGCAGGACTGGCAAGGAAGAAGAAAAACAGGAAGACATTCATTCTCAGTGGCTCACAGGGACTCCCACATCCACACACCCCTACTCCTGATCCTCTGGCCAGAAAAATGGGCTGTCTATGATTTTTTGCTGACTGTACCCACTTCAAGTGTTCCTGATTTAACATAACTATAGGATCAAAAAGAAGGAAGGGAAAAATAACCCTAAGATCTAAGAAACTCACAGCCACTAGATTGATCTTCGTTTAAGCTTTTACTTCTCTCCCTAATCTGCTGTTTTACTTTTCTTAACCCCTACATTTTTGCTGTTGTTGTTGTTTTTGTCTAGTGTTCTTACTTGTATCAGTGTAAGAAATCAGTCATAGTGAACTTAAACAAACCTCTACCTTTAAACACATAGCATATTTTAAAATAATGTGGCACTGTCAAAATCTTTATCAGTTGCTCGAATAAGTATGAGATTGATTTGTCTTCATTTAGTTAATTCTAACTTTTAAAATACACTGATCATGTGTCCATTTCTTCATTGCTGTTCAAAGTTCATTAACCCAATAAATACTTATTGCATGCCTAATATATGTCAGAAATTTGAGACCTCAGATCTATAATGTTGGAATTTGCTGTATTTTTTACTATGTAGTTCATAGTATAGAAAGTTATTATTTAAATTTATACTCAAAATCATTATTATGTTAACAGAATGAAACCCAGCTTTCTTATGTTGCATATTCTCCTTGTAATCTACTGAATTTGATTTAATCATATTTTGCTCAGTTCCTCAAAATTCTTTGCTTTCTCTTGCTGCTGGCCTTCTCCCATTAAACCACCTTTTCCTTGGTGCTTTCTTGTTCTACACAAATCCTCACCAGCTCCTTTGAATAGCTAATTTTCATTCATCCTCTTGGTCCTGGCCTAAGCATCACTGTCAATGGGAAACATTCACTTTCTAGATTAATTAACTCTGCAATGCTCCCCATTTACCTATACTGAACTGCAAGTCAGGATTTGCTGGATTATCTGCATAACGAGGTAAGGCCTGGTAACTGAGAAAGTAAAGAACTTTTGAAGAATTGAGGAGGGGCCAGAGTGGCAGAAATAAAATGTGAATAGTGGAGAGCAGCCCTCTGTGTGGTCATGGAGGAATGGAGTTCCAAGTTCCAAACTGCTTTAAGGTTTTGGAAACCTAAATGAATGATGCTTTAGTAGATGAACATCAATGGTGTAACCAACATAATCAGATTAGTATTTCATTACTGATAATCATATTGAAGATGTATAGGATACTTTCAACTTTTAAGAAGCATCTTAAGTGAAGTCATACGTGTAGTGTAAAAATCAGAAGTCACAAATAAAGGAAAAATGAAAGATAAGACCCCCTATCATGACTGCTAGTCATTCAGCTTCCCACATAAGCAGTTTTATCTGCTGTTAGTTCTTGTAATGACTACCCTGTTACTATATAGCTTTGTAGAACATATTTATTTATATTTCTTTGATCTTATCTATTGACTTCCCCAATAAACAATGATAAAATTAGCATCTTTGGCTTCTTCCCACTTTAATTACTAACCTCCCTCTTCATGACCTCCTAATTTTGATTAAATGTAATATTTATCTTGGTTCTTTTATTATATACATTTATAACTTTAAATGTACTTCCACTTAATTAAGTAGTTTTTGATTTTTCATATGGAAGATAAGGAAATTAATGAAATCAATCAGAAGGTCAACATTTTTTCCTCATTTAATGTATACTTTTTAAAAATTGTAAATTGTGTTGACTTTTAACATAACATTCTGCTTCTTAACCATAATTTTCAGTTACTTTAATCTTAGTTCTATAATTAATAAATGGCTTCAATTATTATTATTATTATTATTATTATTACTATTATTCTTTTACCTTGGTTTCTCCATTTATGTCACAGCCAATTTTCATTTTTCAGTAGGTTATTCAAAATGAGATCATGATAGTTGTCATCCTGAGTATTGTATATTAAATACTTTAATCTGTTCCCTTTATAATTCAATGATTACTTGAGTGTATATATAGGTGTTGGGTAGTGCTTTGTAATCATAGCTCTCTTGTTTCTGTAGATATCTCTACAACCAGTTTATTCTTTCTTCTCTTAGTAATCTGATATTTTTACCTGAAAGGTCAAAAAATTACTTTGTCATCTTTGAAGATCAGTTATCTCACCTGCATTATAATGTCTTAGCTTTTATCATTGTTTCAGTTTTGCCAAGGAAATGCTATACCCTTTCAATCTACATATTCAAGTCTTACATTATTTCTGGAAAGTTTTCTTAGATTATATCTTGGGGTATTTCCTCCATTACATTTGTTTGGTTCTTTTCTTCAGGAACACCAATTATGCTTATGTTGGATCTCCTTCAATGTCTTTCATACCTAGCATCTTTTATCTTTAGTAATTTGTTCACTCCTATTTTATTTTCTCAATTTTCTTAATCCTTCCATGTCTGTTCTCCTTTTATGCTGCTTCCACCTTGACCTTCAGGAAACAAAATAACTTTAGAGACTACTTAGATAATGTACCAACTTTTGCACTACTTTGTGTTGGGTCTTGAGGGAAAGATACATTTTAATAATATTTGGTGTGGACACTGAAAGTTGCATATTTCTCATAACACCCGAAAAATCTTTTTCTGAAGGACAGACCCAAGGAAATCATGAAATTTGCTTTTGAATTATAACTGTATTTCTTTATGTCTACATGTGTAGTCATACTTAAAACACATTTTTAGTTTAATACCTATACCCATTGCCATATTTTTCTAGTTTTTAATGTAACATTTATTTTATTATGCAAGCACATTTGGGGTAAATAAACGGTAATTTACTAAATGTCTTTACTTTGTTTTCTATATCTTATAATGCATACTTTATTATTTATCAAGCCATCTATTGTATTCTAAAATGCTATCACATATAGTGATAATGGATCATTTTACTTAATTCCTTTTATTATTTTTTTTCAAATAATGCATACTGAAATTTTTATATCATACTAATTTCTCAATTATTAAGATTCTATTAAACAATGACAAGAGGGTACAGTAGCAATCTCTATTCACTTTATTATTCTGTATGATTTTATATTATTTAAGTGGATAAAATAGAATATTTTTTTAAAAAGTATATATTAATTTCAATTTTTAGTCTCTACTATCACAGGAATTTATTATTACATTAAGAGCAATATATAGCTAATATATAGGAAGACACCTGAGAACTTGATTATATACACTAACTTTTTGCAATTGCAAATAAATTGGAACTCATCAATACATGGTTTAGTTTTATGTTATTGATATGTGAGAATAAATTGATTCAATTGTGATACATAAAGTATCTTTGAATGCAACTTGGTTATGTATGCTTAATAAATCCAGCAAATTTTGGTACTGTGTCAGGAGAGGTGAATCTACTATTTCAGTGACTGCCTATAAAATATTGATTGCTTGGAAAAAAAAATCAGATATGAGATATATATTAAACATTATTACAAAAGTCAAATCTAGAAAACATGAGTTTTTTCCTCTAGAAAACCTCTTGAAAGTATTTGCTTATATCCAAAATAACAGATTTTTAGGCAAATATTTGAAAATAGGAAATCACTGTACATTTGTATTTGATCTTATTGCTGTCAATGTGCTACTTCACCAAGACTCAGAATTAATGTACAAACAACTGTGTAGCACATGTAATTCTCTTCCTACTGAGCAAAGAATTAGCGAAGTCATGATTTTTCAATGTGTGCAACAAATATGCCTGTAGAGAGGGTCATGAAAAAATGGAAAATGAGTTTTTATTCCCCTTTGCTCAAAGTGAATTGCCTATAGAACAAGAATAAAACTCCAAAGAACAGTTTTTTTTCCTTCTGTGCAAAGTAATATTCAAGTCCTTCATGTTCCTAGAAATATAAATAAAGGCAGGGGCATGTAGAACAAATTTCAGTATGGCTGGATTAATAATTTAAGAAACAACTGAAGAGTGCATAGAGACATGCTCCCTGTGATTCAGCCACTTCTTGCCCCTTATTAACATTTACTGAACATCAACTTATAAAAAACCAGAGCTCTTAGATCATTAAAGCAATCTTAAGGAATGTAATATTCCTTATATGTGAGAACTATAGGTACCCTCAAACACCAGTGTTCAGCTTCTGCATGGAGCACTTAGCATATTTCTTTTTTCTCTATGGTTTTAAATGTGTGGGAACATGTGATCAGGGTCCTTTTTATATTCAAAATGGGTCAGCTTCTGTCTAGAAAGTGTCTTATTGTCATGATGTCACCACATCTCAAGATTTGTGACCTTTTGCACCATATGGATTCATGGTAGTCCACATCTTAGTTTGCAGGCCAGAATGCTTTTGTACCCCCGCTAGGGGGTATCAAAGGCTTTTGGACTGGAATTTCAAGTACTGATAGATTTTGAAAAACAAAAAAGTAATTTTTATATATCCTAAGGACCGCCAGATGTCGCAAAGGCATCATTGATGAAGCAAGTTTTATCCAAAATGTGGCACTTATATAAGGAATACTAGTATTGTTTTTGAGAGTTGCAGAGGCCATAACAGGTCAGTGAAATGTCCTTCAAACATCTGATTTTTACATTCAAGAATGGGCCAAGATGAAAAGATAACCACATATCTGACATTGACGTTGCTACCATTTAGACAACCGATTCAATTGCCTTAGTCAGTGGGATCAATCAGGCCTTTATTATTCTGAAAAACCACAGAAGCAACATAGGTTTTCTTTTTCTTTAAAAATGATGATTTTGAGCTACATCCTTCTACTATACTTTAACTATAATGTTAAATGCTTCACAGAAGCACATGAAAACTTTTGTAACTCTCCCTACCCCGTAAGTGTAAAGCATTTTATGAGATGTACAAAATTATAATAATGAAAGAAATGGTGCTGAGTGAATTTCTGCTGAGCCAAACTGTATGCATAAATTGGCAGTTTAACAAGTAAAACTTGGAAGCAAGCATTTGATGATTGATTTTATATTGAGACAGAACAAGCATGATAGTGAGTAAAGTGATTTTCCTTATTGAGAGAAAATATAGTGTTTTTCAACATGTCTCTAGTATGAATGGAAGCCTTGTCAAAAAAATGGAGCAACACATAATATCTTTAAAAAGGTGAATTAACATAAGTATATCACTTATTTTATGGATCAAATTTTATACTTGTCAGTTTTATTCATAATGCCATAAAGTTTATATCATAAATGCAGTATTATTACCTTTGTTATGTTCTGAAAAAACTCTGATATTAACTGCTGTGTAAGTAGATTATAAAATATATTCATATATTCAATGCAGTAATAAAAATTAAGGCCAAAATATGTATTCATGTGTGTAGATCTTAGGCAACTCCTCAGTAATTTTAAGTACTTGAAATACATTATTCAACAAGTAACCTGCCGTATATTTGTGTATAATGGGCTCTGCTTGAGAATACAAGAACTGTCAAGATAAAAATAAGATACATGTATCATTCTAATTTAATTATAATTCATTGAAAAATCCCTCTATTGTATATATTCCAGGGGGATATATAAACTTCTTATAAAAATTATTGTATACTGAAGTTGTTTGAAATTTGCTGTTAGAATTATTGTATGTAGATTCCTATTGTTTAAAGAATACGTGCATACGTACATATATCAACATATATGTACACAAGCTGAATATTTGATTTACATCTATTAAATGATGTATATGAATTTGCTTATAAAGAATTCCTTTCAAGTTTGTCAATGTACATTTATTTCCAATTGTGTTTTCTAGCTATAATTTGTAATTCTACTTAGCTGTGGATATATTATTCCCATTTGGAATTAAATGTATAACGACATAAGGCGGATATACTCAGGCCGTTTTTCTGGATTTAATTAGCAGGCAACCTATGAATCCGTGGTTCCTATTACATTTGAGTATGTGTATCATGGGTCCATGTTCTATGTGAAAGATTATCTGTATTTTATTCTAAGACTTTATGTATATTTAACCTTTAATTTGACTAGCAGGTTGTATGATTTACATAAAAAATAGATCAGCTTTGAATTCACTGAATGTTATTGGTATAACATAATCAATCATCTCTAAATGTTAATGGTGTTAAAGAGCAATGAGAGCATATGTCTTATATTTGCAATCCTGTGGATTTATGAAATTATTTGGGATTTCTATGTACATTAGATCATGGCATTTCTCTATAGTTAAGGATTGGAATGTTTTGAATGGTAGATAGCATTCTAATAAATTTGGAGAATCAAACATAAGTACTTTTACTTTTTAACCATGAATTACCTAATAGGTACCTTCATGACTAGAACATTCTTATGAAGAAGAAGGGGTAGGTAGACTGTACCATATCAGCACTTAAAATGCTGTGACTCAGTCTCATTCTTTTTTTCACTATCTTTTAATAAAATATGACTTTCATTGGTGTTATCCTAATTACATCATGCTTACAATTCCTCAATGAAATAAAAAGTCAATATATGAATGACAGTAGTAAGGGAAAAAAATAGGATTTCAAATGGTAAAAAGCCTGCTCTAGTAACAAAGACCAAATCAATCCCTGTGTTGTGTAGCAGCTTGATCATATCTTTAAAACTGATAGTAACAAAGAATATTTATTTGTTGCCATGCTATTGTAGGATTTATTTTTAAACTCAAATCCCAATTATCAAGAAAATTGCATCCTCTTTATCTCACAGAAGGGCATACTGAATCATAGCATATTTGGTTATTGGAACTATAATATTGTTACCTTGCTTGAAACACATGGTCTCTCTTGATATACAAGAAAAAACTGAATCCATTTCAATAAATTAATAGGGATGAGAATCCCAATCCATCCTTCTTTTCAGAGGTTCGCATACATTGTAATGAAATGCATTAGGAGTTTTCTTCACTTGAAATCCAAATGAGACCCATTTTGGCTCACACCCTTGACAGTCTCTTTTATAAGCGTTGCTGTCTCCTGTTCTTGTGTGGGCCTAGTAAAATGCTTCCTTTGTAAGATGCACAGAGACAATATAATGCCACGAAAGACGAAGGTGTCAAAACACAAAGTTAGAGGCAATCTAATCAATGCCTCCTGATTTAGCCTTTGAAGGCTCTCTTCATTAAAACTCTTTAATGGTGAAGCTTATCTTGAGGTAGAGCTGTTACTTAATATTTTTCAGTGTCATTCTTTGGACAGTCATTTGTACCTTTTAAATGTATTTTCAGTATTCTTTGTTTAGTAAATTGGATGTCTTGTTAGTCTGGTGGTGGTATGAATGACTTGCATCAAAATGATTGAAGGTAATAGTCTATAAATTCTTGGTAGATTTTTTTCCTATCTCCTAATCCCCATCTTTCCCTCCAACAAAATATCTGAATTTATTTCCTTTCTAAATACCAGGTGTAGGATGTCATTAGATGCTTTCCAAAAACAGACATTTAGATGTCCAAGAATCTAATTGAAAATCTTCAAATAATTCAAAGTAATTAAAATTTGTTTAAAAGGAAGGTTTTCCTTTTTGCTACTGCCATATTTTTCCTAAATATATTTTTCAAATTAACTTACTTTTTCTCTGAAGCTTTTGGGAAAGGCAATGTGAATCTCACTAAAGAGATGAGTAAAATCCTAAACGCCTCCTCTCTCCTGAGTTTTTGTTCCTCAGTGAATAGATTAGAAATGCTGAGAGACTGAAGACAGAACACCTAACCAATTCCAGATAGGCTTCTGAACTTAGAAATTGTGCCCCTAAAACATACCTTTAAAAGGATTTTATTTTCTTAGGTGTGAATGGAAATATAGAAAATGTTTTTTAATCCAGTTCACTAGTCCTGGCCCCCAGTAATTTGTTCATATTTAATAAATGAAAAACACTTAAATAATTTTCATATTTTTCTTTTGTAAATGGACCAGATGGCATCATGATTTGAAAAAAATTTATAGTAGAATATTTTTATTTTATTGCTAATGATGTATATATGTGTATCTATATTTAGGCTCATATTTTACACACACAATGCATGTTGGAAAGCCATATACATGCAACAGTAAATAGGTTTCAGTTTAGTTTATTTGTTTATTCATGGAATATGTAATCCTTCCTGCAAACAGATTTAACAAATACATATGCTTGTGAATCCATACAATCATACAAGCCATTTTAGAAACCTGCAAGATCAGGAGTTTAATTTCTTTTAATATGCTCAACTTAAAAAGAAAAATATTCACAAGTTGCCCTTGCTATCCTTTCCACCTTGATCTATGATTATCAGTAAAAATAAATAATTTACAAAACAAGGAAATTCGAAAAGAATAAACATCACAGAATTTATGCACAGGGTATCTTGAAATGGAAAAGAATTCAAGCAACTTTGACCTGGTTTTAAAATGACTACCATGGTGACTACAGCTGCTCTAGCTTAGTAATTATTTGTGATAGGTTGTTTTTGAGTCCCATATGTATAGGAGCTCCAGGCCCAGCTACCTCATTTGCTGGCACACAAGCAGATTCTTCCAGGTGCTGAAAATTAAATTTTAATATATTATTTAAATATTAAGAGAATTACAGTTTCAGTAATTTTACTGCTACAGCTGGAGTGTAAAGCATGCCTGTAGAATGCAGGGCATTGAACAATCTAGCCTATAGAAATTTATAGTGATTTTTAAAAATTATTAGCCTATATGTTTAATGGATGATATCTATATTTGGCAATTGCATTACATATAGGTAACCAAGATTCAGTTTCTAGTTGTTTGGGCATCCTCCACATTATCACAAACTATTATCCATTGGACTTTTTAGGTTATCTACCTAAAAGCAAGAACATATCAATGACACAGAAATTTAAGATATTGAAAAGTCTATGAATGACAAATAAGTGCCTAATGTGGTTTAGTACATGTGTAATGTTTTGTGCTGAAAAGGATTTTAAAGTCTAAAAGTGTTCTGGTTTCTTTGGTTTCTACTGCCCAGTGAGAAGGCTATCAGGGAAAATGTTAACAAAATTTTAGTCCTGAAGACACTGAGGCAGGATTCATCACTGACGTGCTTCTTGAAATTTTTGTATCACTTCGACTCTTTCAAATTATGAAAGCCATTTAAATAATATCTGTGTGGTAGTAGGAAATAAGTTTAATAATGAAATTATAATAATTTATAACAATTTTTCATGATGAAAATCTTCCTTTTCTAGGAATCTAGGACTCTTGCTTGTGGTATAACTCCATGGAAGTTGAGTTTACATGTTCTGGAGCCAAATTGCTGAGGGCCAAATATTAGCTTTACCACCTTCTAACTGTGTGAACTTGGACAGCCAACCTTTTAATGTCTCAGTTTTCTGATCTGTAAAATGGAACTGCATAGTGAGGATGTTTCAAGGATTAGTTGGATATATCAAATAAAAGACTTCAAACAGTATCTGGCACAAAGCAAGCACTCTATAGATATCAGTTATTTTATTCACTGTATTCACATATTATTAAAAAATATTTGTTAATAGCAATTACCTTTTAGTATGTGGTAAAGTAAAGAAAATATTCACTTTTGCAACTCTTCAGAGACTTTAGAATTTATTCAGAAATACTTGTGATAGATAGCCAGTTGTCTTAGGCATTTAAACCATCAATATGAATAAACTCCTTACCCTTGGAATTTCTTCTTTTGATCATAGTACTAGGCCATTTATAGTTTAGTTCATAACTCCAAATAGAGTGTGAAAAACTATGACACGAACTGTCAAATAGTAAAATATTTAACAAAATCTCACTAGGAAGAGTTACATAATTACTTCTTAAATCACAGAATACATTTTTCAAATATAAGAGTAAAGAATTTGTCAGTCTTCATTTTTTACCTCTTCCACAATATAATTATAGAATGTACTTACTTTGAAGTATTAAATGCTTTTGAAAAATCCAATTGGTTTTGAGAAATCACTGTAAGAAAAATAATAATGTAAATTACACTCTGAAATCATGTTTTCCTTGTAAAACATGATTTTTATGTGTCAGTGCAAGTAACTGATACTTTTCCATAGTAAAACATGAAAGGTGTAAAAGTGGGTAATTAAAATATCCATACTGAGTATCTTCTATTTCAGCCTTGGTGTGTAAAGAGTAAGTTGGATGAACTTTTAGGAGAGCAGACAATAAACATGACATCCGGTAGCATAAGCCCATACAGTAAAGCAAAGCACAGGAGGGTATGAGGTAGGTAGCTTTTTAAGTAGAGTCCCAGGGAAGGCATCCATAAGAAAGGGTTGTTTGTGTGACAGGAGGGAGCAAAATATGAGAATTTCTGGAATCAGCACATCAGGCAGAGAGAATGGCATATGCTATTTTGTTCAAAAACAGAAACAAGCTTCACCTAGTCCAGAAAGAAAAGACCATTGTGACTGTAGCTAAATAAGTGAGGTGAGAGAGGAAGAAGAGGAAAGTAACAGAGGCCAGATCCCAGAGCAAGACTTATTTTTTGGATAGCAAGTCTTTGGAGTATATTGAACGTGAAGGGATGCCGTTGGACATATATACCTTTCACACAGTATTCTGACATCTGTGAGAATAGATTCTAGGGGTGGAAAAGAATAGAAATAGGAAGTTAGGAGCGTGCAATAGTCCTTTCTGGAATTAGGTTGATGATAAATTGTTGGATTTTGGAACTCCTTTGAAGACACCAAGATGAATAATATGAAAAATTGAACCTGAAGGATTGCTGATGGATTGAGTGTGAAGTATGAGACAAAAAATCAGGGGAGTTACCCAGGCTATTGTCAGGAGCAACTTTGTGAATGAGGGTGTGATTTATTGATGTAAGGAAACCTAGAAGAAAATTGAGTTTTGGGAGTAGGGGAGGGAAATCAGAAATTCTCTTTTGGAGTTATTGATGTTTGATGTGGCTTTAAAGCACCTCGAGGAGGAGGAGATGGACATAGTAATATGGGACTCAGAGAAGTCATTAGGGTTGGAATTAGTATGGCAGTAATCAGTGTACAGATGGTATTTATGAGTCATGATGGAACTGGTTAGCATCATCTTGGGTTAAGACTTGAGGCCTAGGAACCCTAACATCCAGTTGAGGAGGAGAGTTCCATTGGGAGACTGAGAAAGAGGGTCCAAGGGAGTAGGAGAAAACCAGGAGGCTGTGCCACAAAGTGAAGCTCTCAGGGAGGAAGAGAGCAATCATGCACAGCTATCCATCTCCCTGAGGCTTTCTCACTTTCCTCTTAGATCAGAAACAGTCACAGCCAGCCATAACTCCAGCTATCCACAACTTGGAGTTATTTACTTTCCTTTTCCTCTCATTAGCATCAATTCTGGTAACTACTATTTACAAAAATGTACCTACCTTGTCCCTGGTTTAACATGGTTCTTCCCCTTTGCCCTGGGGTTAATTTAGGACTGACCCAGGACAAACTTTGTAGGAATATGAAGGGAAAGCCTTAGGAAGAAAGCATCCTTCTTACTCCTCTCCTTTTTCCACTCACCATGCTGCCGTGGCACCAACACTCCAGTTCCTCAACCTCTTCACACTTTCCATAAGTCACACTATGATTACTTCCTATATTTAATGCTATTTTGGCTAATAATCATTGACCCTCTCTTATGTACCATATCTCTACCTTCATTCTTTATTTCTGTTCCTGATCTTTTGAGTCTGTTTTTTTCCTCTAACAGAGGAGAAATTTGCACCTGCTGTCAGCTCTTTCAGAGCTCAGACCATTGTAGCACCCTTTCCAATTCTCCAGTCATTGGTGGAAGGGCATGAGGTCACTAATCTGTCTTTAGCTGGGAAAGATGTGCATTTTCTATAGAACATTCTTTTCCATGCATAGTTACTAATCTCTGTGGTAAACTAAGGGTCAAATGGATTCTTTCCCCCTGAGGTAGCCCAAGCCTACCACATCATATTGCTGTTGTTTTTGTGATAAAAATTTATCCCAAGTTCTTAATAAGTGATTTCTAATAAACTTTCAAAAATATAATCTATTTAAAATTGGGAAACTGCCTTATTTATAGCCATCCTTCCTAACTTTCTATCATAGATAGATGATAGGTAGATAGATAAAGCTATAAATGTTTATGTGTAATCTAGAATAGACGTAATTACTAGAAAAGTCTACATTTAAATTATCTGAAAAGGTAAACTAGAAATTTTATATCAAAATAAATCCTTCCATATTTTTCTGAGTTTTCATTGTAATTTACTGAGTCATAGAATATTTGATATTTGCCTTTGACTAATTCTCTGTCATTTCTTTTACTTTCATAATCAATGATTCAAAAACATTTTCCATTGCATTGGCATGTAGGAATTAGGCATTTGGGTTTTTTTTTTAAGTTAAATATTTTACAAAAACAACTTTTCATGAAGAAGCAATGCCTTTTTAAATCTATTGTTTCATATTTTAGCATGATACATTATAAAACTTGTTAGCCATGATTGATAAGTGTAAATGTGAATCTTATGGAGATTAGCAAAATCAATATGCTGGATTATGATTTTTAAAATATAGAGAATAGAGAATATGAGTTCAAGTGCACTATACATATGTTTTAAAGAACATTCATATTATCTCATTTCTATTGCTAAATAACCCCAGAAGGAGGCTGATATTTTGATCCCTATTTTGTAGATTAAGACATTATGGCTCAGGGAAGTTGCTTAAGGTCTGGGTGCTAGTGAGAAATGGCTGACCCTGTCATTGACTCCAGATCTAGGTCTTTTCCTACTGCCTCGTGTTTTCTTATATTTCCTGTGGCAATTGTCTTTAAGTTGTGAAATGGAGTTGTGAAATGCTGCATGGGCTTCAGTAACAATGTGTGTCTAGCTTTCATTTTGGCTTGCTGGACTCTATGGAGCTGATTTAAGCCTTAAGCGCCAAAGTCAATGAGCCACTCTGTATTTGGAGTAGATCTGTGCAGTGCTGAGCAAGAAAAGAAACTGGCATCACTGATCTTTGTGTTTCCAAAATATTTTAAATACTTAAAATCAGGGCTTTCTTTTTCCAACTCAACATGGCAACGTGGTACTCCCATGAGCAGAGGGTACCATCACTTCTGGATGGTTAGTCACATCAGTAAAGTGGCTCAGACCTTGGAAGATGGGCAAAATTTGGGGGTTGACTTGAGATACACAGAGTTTTGATAGTATAGTAAGGAACCACATGAATTCACTTCCTCCCCACTGCAGGGGAAGTGGGGAGGAAGTGTTGGTGACTGAGAAATGAAACAATGTTCTTTCTTATGTCTTAGTAATATAGGCATAGGAAAAAAAACAAACCCCATTCCTGCTCTTTTCCTTGTTTGTCTGCCTTTTATATCATCAAGAGTCATGAGGTGGAGGGTAAATGAATGAGGTACTTTAAAAAATGGTTTAGAATAGAAAGGTATGAAGGAATATTTAACCAACTATTGACTTTAAGATGGTTTTTCTAAACATGTATCTAAAACATATAGCTTCACAACCATATCTAATATTTTCATCATGTTTTGCTTTTGTGCCACACATATCTTAAAAAACAAGTAAAGAAATCTTTAAAATTGCTCTTAGTAACTCTGAGAGAATGCAAAGAGAACACTGCTTCAACTCAGAGGAACAACTAAAGCCTCACGAGGAAGGTGCAGTTTGTCTTCAATCAGAGTGACCATCTCTGTAACTCTCAGGATACTAGATGGATGAGGTGTGTGCCCATGTGCTTCAGAGGGAGACCACTGCCACAGAACTCCAAAGAGGATTTGGATTTACTATTTTCACTATGGTTTTTTTGTTTTGTTTTGTTTTTAATGAAATAGGTTGGAAATAAAGGGGAGAAATGTTCCCTTACCAATAGAAGATGAGATGTTCTTGGATGATCCCCTGCAGTGTTTCAAATAAGTTTGTAGGATTTTGTTGATTTTTGTTTTGTTTTTTGTATTTTAGAAAATATTACACTTCGATTTTTGAGGAAAAGGAGTAATATTTGATGCGGTTTAATAGAATAACCTAGAATAAAGCTTGTAATACTTATATCTTACTTAGATCATCCTAGCCAAACTATTATACTAGCAAAACTATTATAAATTCTATAAAAGTATTAATAAAACTGCAGAAATTCATAATTGTTAATGTCTAAGCTTTAACTTTTTACTATCTTTTGCCTTCAGCACAGACTTTTTTATATATGCAATATAAAACCATGTTTAACATGGGAAGACTTGTATTATAGATACTTGCAGCCATTTGGATTTAATTTAACCACTCTTTTCATTAATTTGTATACTGATATTCTAAAAATTAAAATCAATTTCCTTTAGACAAACCCAAAATACACATAGATTTGCTTGATTTTATATTGACTATCACTCAAATTAAAGAAACTAGCACCATTATTAGTTAATATCAAAAACTTAAGTGCTAAATTTTGACATATAACACAGCCAATAACAGACACAAAAGAACTAAACAATACTACAAATAAAATTTAAGGAATAGAAAAACTGGTTTGTTTGTAATAACCTTCGTTATGTGATTACACTTTATGTCAGATCCTTGAATCTATCCAACTGTACAGTGATTTTCATTGTTCTCTAAGCCTCACATAGTGTGATTGGGGGAAATAATAATTAATACAACTGGAATTGTGTAGTCATGAATAAATTGTTTTAAAATTGTTTAAAATATAATTTATATCATAGATTGAAGTATTTATTTCTATTTTTTCTTTGTAGTTCAAGTGACATAGTAATAACCTAAAACCCCCACCATTATAATATGATAGTGGTCTATAAAACTTATGTTCACCATCCATTTCTTTTTCTCATTCTCAGTAATTAAATATGGCTATAGGCATTTTTTATCCACTGAGATTTACCAACTGCTATGCATTCAACATTTATAGAAGGATTTATACACCTGCTTTTTTAAAATGAAAAAAAACAAATATCACAGCAGCTTAAAGTGTTTTCTTTTAAAAAAAAAAATAAGTTTACCTCTAGGCCTTTCTGGTTTTCAGCAGATAGAAAGCACTATCATTAGCCTACCATCCGTTTTAATTTGAAATCCTAAGAACAAAAGTCATTAATAAGTCCTTTGTCATGGATTTTAGAAAAGAAGACGCCTTTTTAGTATTTGTATGTCATCATGCCAGGCCTAGAAAATTAGGCTAATTTATTATTTAAAACACTAGTGGGATTCCTAATTGCATTCATCATTAGATATGACACGTTTAGAACTGAGAACCATATCCAGTGAGAATTTTCCAGTTTGAATTTTGAAATAAAAATATTTTTCAAGAGATCCCTAGCTATTGCCTGTTACCATGGCAACAGTCCTATTTGTCTGAGAGCTCTGTCCGCTGCCAATGAGAGAGAGAGCAACGTCAACTAAACATACGAATACATCAAAGACAAATTCATATGCTCAATCTGATCAGCTCAATTAATGTAAGAACAGAAGCTGAAGGGGGTTAAAAGAGGGCACCCATTCAGGAGAGATGAAGCCCCTTTTAGCAGAATATACATGCCGGCCTTTTGGGGGAGGAATTTAGCACACTGTCAAAAACATTATCAGAAAAAGAAAGTAGTAGGCCTCCTACACCTAACAGATATGAAGCTGTCAGACAAAGAATAGCACTATTCATTAAATGACACTTATTTTCTCCCACTTTACAAGAATACAGCGAACAAAACAAGCAGGGGAGCAGCTGAGAAAGACACTTTTTTCTTTTGCTAGTGATGACAGACATGCAGCAATTATGGTGATAACTAAGGAATACTAAACAAGAAGCCAGCCTCCATTCTGTTTATCACCTTAAATTTTATGTTACTAAATTTGCATGCAACTCCTGTTTTGTTTTATTATTTATGTCTGAGAGAAATTAGATGCCTTTGTTTTTAATATAGTGCCTTGAGTTTGGTATAGCATACCTCTAAACTCTATGAATTCTCGCACTTTTCTTGTTAAATGGCCATATCAAGTTGAAATGCTTTTGAAGTAAGACATTGCCAAAGCACAACAAAACTGCTGTTATCCATGTGAGGTGTATGTGGGACTCAGGAGGCTGGTTCATTAGTATAAAGGGAGATATTATATATTGCTTCTGCACATTTTTTTGAAGAGAGAGCCAAAAGTTGTATTAATTGCCGCCTTTGTTTCATGCTTTGTTTTACACAGTGAAATGTGTTACAGTGTATGTCTATCTGTATTTAACGGATCCATTTTTTTTTTCCTTCACAAAAGTTGTAGGTGATATGTAGTAGAAAAACCAGCATGTAGAGTTTTTAACAGGTGCAAGCAAGTAAGAGTTCCCCCGAGATTGCTGCCTTTTAAGAATCTTATGCTTAAACCGTGATGATCTGATTTAAGGCCCATTATCAATAGTCTGCTACTTATATCTGCATGATCGTGGACTGATTGATACTGACTTTGTAGCCATGTGCTCCATAATGCGCTGTCAGGAAATGCTGACAGATGCAATGAAAGAACAATAAACGTGGGGCAGCCGTAATGTAAAGGTCCAGCCAGGCTGTATGAAAACTGATAGCTAGGATATTGGCTCCTATGTTACCATATACACCAGTCCCTTTGAGAGTTTAGCTGGTGAGTGAATTAAAATGGTCTCTTGATACCTAGAAGGGGGAGAAAAAAATCTTCATTTAAGGAACTTGCCGACTTTGCCAAAACATTGCTTTATAAGAACAGAGCCAAGATTAAGGGAGGGGGACCTCTCATCTCAAAAATCTAGGCATGTCTGACACATCTGAGAAAATATTTCTAAAAAACCAATACACAAAAAGCACTGTATCCACTTTTTATGATACTTAATCCACTTGTATAAAATTACAAAAGGAGACATTTCATTAGAATTTGTTTTTTAAATATATGGCATTTGATACTATTTTTTTAAAATTCTTGATCTTCAACTTGGTGTATGAATATAGCTGGCGTTTTGCCAGCATAGGTTTTAAACAAATGACTAGAATGAGAAGTCAATGCATTCATATTAAACTATACAAGTCACTCCCTTCTCCCTAGTCTTAAGATGTAGTTCTAAAAGAGTTAGCTTGGGCTATAATTTAATACTATATCATGACTTTTCTTGCATACATATTATTTTATAGAAACATTCTGTGTTATCAAGCACTACTGGATAATTGTTAGTATTTAAAGATACAACCATCATTCCAAGATTGATGTCTCAAATAAAGTAGGATCCTAGTACATTTTAACAAATCATTTGTTCCAAAAGTAAAAATCATCATTAATTGTAATGCCTTTAAAAATAAACACAAAATCTAATATTTGACCTTGATTTTAAAATTCTTCTGTTAGAAAATACAGAACAAAATGGGTACTTACATATTTTCAGTGTTGAGCCCTTGTGGTTTCTACGTGTACAGGTGTGAATTAAGGTCAGAGTTGCCTCAATTTTGATTTGTGTCCTTCAAGAAAGAAAGTAAAGGGTATCTTCTTTATTTACAAAGTCATCTAAAATGTTTTGGGGGGTCCTGGAGAATCTAATTTGACTGAAAGAGAAATTTGTGAAAATAATTTGATCCATTGAATTTAATTTTTCCTCCAAACCTTTTTATGGTATTAAAAACAAAATTTTGCCACGTTTAAAACTGCATTCAAAAACAGATTTTTTGTAATGAAAAAAATTATAGTGAGATTCGAATGATGTTATCTTCTGAGAATACTCAGAGTATTCTAAGCAGATCATTGACAAAATATGCCTACAAATGTAATTGTGTAAATTCAAGAGGATGACTTTTATACCATATTATTGACATAATAGATTGAGTCATCATTACTGTCTGATATGCAAAGGCCTGGTTTAGAAGTCTTCTGTGGATCCTCTTTAGCACACAAAATATTGACACAATAGACAATAATGGCTCCTTTGGAGCCATTAGGGTCCATCATGTCAGGGCCTGTTCAGGCATTTCTTAGCAGGTAGCTCACAGACTCTTGACATGATAGATCATAACAAGTCCGAACGAATAATTATCATTTCTTAGATTATACCATACTTGGGAATTTCATAATCTACAATTTATTAAAATTAGAACATATTATCACCAAAGTGAATTTTAAACAATTCATTAATTATATTGTTAGCAACAAACATTTTACGCACACATACACACACACCATGTATATTATAAACTGCACGAATAAGCCACATCACTTGCAGTTATTTACTTTTTCCTTAACTTAAGGGAACTTAAAAAGCTCACACTGATTGTTATGAATATTCATAAAAAGCAATTCATTTTCAGCCTTATACCTTTTATGCCAAGAGTCAGCCTGGAGCAAATTTTTAACGTCCACGGCATAGACCTTTGAAAGTAGATGTGCCAAACAGGGAGAGTGACACTGACTCTGACAGGCAGGAGCTCTGGTGGGCACCCATCTAATTAGATCTTTTGTGTGGTCTGGTTAGCTAAGGCAGCACTGGAGGTTTTTACTAACGAAATCTTTTGAAAAGAAACCTCATTCCCCTCAAAGTTTCAGTTGTTTACCAAGTGAAGAAATAAAAATAAAATCTGCAAAGAAAAATTTCCTGGTAGTTTGAGATGATTTGTATTATCTGGAGTCTAAGAGATGAGGTGAGTGATGTTGGATTGGCTTGTAAGGAAAGCATCATGCTATTTCTTTTTGTGTGAATAGTTTTTATTGTGTTGAGATTAGAGACAAATAGAAATTATATTATACAATGTGGCAAGCCATTAGCTTTTCATAAAATGAAATTTTATCTACCGGGAACAGCTTTTGAAGTTGGAGACTTTCGAAAAAGCTTTTTAGGTTCAATTTTGGGTGGTATTAGCTTGTTATTTGGTGTAAGTGTCAGTATCTGTGTATAGAAATTATGTCAGGTAGTTTTACTATTTGCGTGGCAGCATGAGATATTCAAAGAGTGTCCTTTTTTAATTTCATTTCAAAAACTGTAAATTTAACTTATTCTTCAAAGTTTTAATATGCATAAATGCTAACCAGATCACATATAAAAAATGATTTTCTAATATTTATTAGTCACAGGTTCATTTCCCGTACTCTTTTGTGTTTTTAGGTTCCAAGCAATGCCATAAGCTTCAACAACAACAACAAAACTAAAAACAAAGCAAAGTAATTTCTTTGAACTTACAAACTCATTTTGACATAGAAAATTCCCTTTCCACTTGTCATTAGCATCTTTGAGAATTGGAGTAGGCCAACTCGGTTTCTGTGACTGCAAAATTGCAATGGCATAAACCTCTTGCACACTGGAGGTCACCCTTGCTATTTACAAATTCTCTACAATTTTACAAAACAAAAGTAGACCCTGCATATTTTCAATATGCACTAGAGTTTTCATGATATTTTGGTATAAATACATGGAACTTATATGTCTTCCATGTATAGTTAATCATATTAAGTGCAATTAAGGAACCCATTATGAAAATCTTATGGTTGTCTGATTTTTCTGATGAAATAAGCAAATGACAAGAAGCTTTTCCAAACGAACCTTTCATTATGTATTACATATAATGGATTTTGAAAATCCTTCCAAATTGTTATAACAGAATTCTAGAGTAGACTTCATATGTATTGCTCATTCAACAATTTGACAGATATAATTTTGCCACATCATTACTGGGAATAACTTTACCCCAGTTAATCCTTATGATTTTTGTAGATAAAATTACTTCCATAGTAATTTTATTTTCACATAATTTGTTGTAGCATGCTAAACAGTTGGCCATGTTCTACCATTTTTTTCTACCACATTACTTTCATGTTTTTATATTCATTCAAAATAAAACATAATGATATGTTGTTAATAAGGATAAAACTTTATTATTTTTAAAATCCACTTATTAACAAGGTCATATATAAACAAATTATTAACTCATTAATAAGAACCCTGGTTTTTATAAGTATCTCAATGACAAAACATAAAATTGAACACTTAACCTACATCTTGAAACCATTCAAATAGGAGCCAAAATAGACTGAGAAGTATCTGATTCCATTTCAGCAAGAACATACTGGAAATGTAAGGGTTCATCATCAGGGAGCTGTAACAAGTATTGCCAAGTTTCAGGTGTGCCGCATCACCATAGGGAAGGAGAGTAAAAAGAAATACAGAGTGAAAATGTGTTTTACCTATTTCTGAAAGATAAAATAGGATTACCATGACTTTTTCCTGATGTATATTAACTTAATATGCACAGCCAATTTTCTTTTTCACAATTATTTTATAGTACTTTCAGGCTCTCCTTGAAAAATCCTTATGTCCAGTTTTATAAATATTTAGCATAATATGTCAGTTATTTGGTATAAGGGTTAGAGGGCAGAAGTGAGTTAAAATGTGGGGAAAAGGCTTTAATAGACAAGTATAAAGTATCGATCAAGGAGCAGAGGGCACACCATCATGTTCCCTAAGCAGAAACCTAAAGGTGTACAGGGATATTTGCCCACTAACAGCAACTCAACCCCTCTCTGCTGTTCATACTATGTGAGGTTCAACACTAAGTGTTTCTATGAAGCCTTTCCCAAACCCTCTCATACCCATGGACTTCTCTTTCCCAGACAGTATAGCATTGAGTGTACCATTCAGTTTTTTGGATTTAATACATGCATCACTGAGTTTTTAACCAGAAACTGTGTGTTTTGTGTTTTCATCAGCTGGTGAGTTTGTGTATCTAATTGCAGCATACACTCTATTTTATCCTGTAATTCTCACTTCCCTGAGCTGAGCACTGGACACTGAACAGCTGGAAGTAATCTCTTCCCTCCTCTGAACTCCTTTGTACCATATTTGTGACTCTTATCACTTTATACTTTGCATTATAGTTATTTGAGAATGTGTTTTATCTCCTTTGCTAAGATGAAAATTCCTTGTGAGCAGAACTATGTCTTACACATCTTTTTATTCCACTCTATCAACACACAAACAGCCATACCTTTAGCACCATGTTTTCGGTTAACTTTTTCAGCAGCTTAACTATATCTGTTGAATACCTTGGTACATAGCACTGGGCTCATTACCAAGGATGATACAATGCAAAGTATCCTTTTGTATACCATCAAGGAGGCTCCAGTACAGGGGGTGAGAGAAGTGAATAGGAATAATACACAGAACATGACCAGAACAAATTTGGATTGAGGGAGCACTAAATTGTGACTGAGAATGAAAGTAGCCAGTTTCAAACTTCCAACTGTAAATTTGGCAATGTAGTATATGTTGTCTTTAAATTCAATTTTAATGGCATAGTCTGTAGCAAACAAACAGTTCTCCTTCTGGGGACAGGAATAGAGCCTGAATGGAAAGGGCTTTCATTCATTCTCATCCCACCAAAAGGAACAATGGTTCAAAGACCTCTTAAGTTTCACCACCAGATAGATCTCAGGCCAAATGGAAGGAGACACTGCACAAAGCCATCTTTCTTATTTGTCAGATGAATGAATGATTGAATGAGTAAATAAACTTCAGTGCTCATTCTGGCATTTATTGACCAAATAAATCAAATAATAATCCATTCTTAAAACACAAGTATTCTTTATATTCACCAGTGAACTTGGTATTTCTTATGAAGAAAACCTTGTTTCTAGAAACTCTTTATACTTCTCTGTATGAATACAGACACTATTATGTTTTAAATATGATAATAATAAGTGCCATTTTGTTCCGAAATTTTACCGTTTTACCTTTACTTTTTGTGCAGTAACTGACTGCTTGATCTCTTAAATTGATACTAGATTCAAAGCACCTTGAGAGAAGAGGCTGTATCTAATAATTCTCTCTCCCACAAGTGTTTAAATTCTAATTTAAATTTGTTTTAGATTAGAAAAGAATTTTCAAGTGTGATAGATATAAAGCATTATGCTGGGTTCTGAGAGGTCATGGAGTGATCGCCCCCACATGACCAGAGGTCACAGTATCTTGCCTTTAGCAAAGGCCCTTGATAAATGTTGTTGAATTTAACTCCATTTTCCCATAAATAACACCTGAATATATGTCCATGTTGGAGTGATGTTGAACCATTTAGTATAGAAAAATTCTTTTAAATTTCCACTTACTTTATCCCCATTGATTAAAATCTTGCTGATCTGCAGTGAAAAAGACTCCTGCCCTTTGATTCTATAGATGTTTGGGTCTATCCACAGTAATTTTATTTTTAGAACATTATTAACGAAGGGACTCCTTAATACCAAGAGATAAATATTTCCTTAAAGTGTAATTTCCAAAAAGCATTATAGGAACTAAAAAGGATGGGGAGGGGGAATGGATCTGCTTTCTGTATTCCTGTCCACTGTGGTTTGGTTACAATTTGAGTTTGTCCTCTAAGGGCTCATGTGTTGGAAGCTCAGGACTCAGTATGGCAATGAGGGAAGTGGAAGAACTTTTCAGAGGTGGAGCTTAGGTAATTAGGTCATTGGGGATGCTACCCTTGGAAGGAATTAACCTAGTTCTTGTGGAACCCCAGTTAGTTCTCACAAGAGATTTTTGTTATAAGAGAGGAAGATTGGCTCTTTCCCACTCTCCAGCTTCATGCCTCTCCATTTGATCATCCTCACATATACTCCTGCCATGTTGCCAACTCTTATGATGTGATATAATTAAGAGTCTTCACCAGAGCTGAGCATATGTTGTTACCATGCTCTTTTACCTCCCAAACTATAAGCTAAATAAACCTTTTACATGACCCAGTATTAGGTATCTTGTTATAGCAACAGAAAACAGACTAGTATACAATCTGGCAGAAAATAATTTTTAAGATAATGAAAATGCAGCCTAACCTGTAGCAAGTGCCAAATGGCAGAAGATTCTTTGCAGTCCCAGAACAAGGTGATCTCTTTTTTTGGCGTGAGTAGTTACAGTTTAATCTGGGAAGAAATGGAACATGACCTGAAACTGGGAGGATGAGACACCATCCATATGGGTGAAGATTTATAGGGATGGTTGTTAGCATAGAGCAAATGATGTGAACAAAGATTAAAAAGTTGAAGAAGACCAGGTGCAGTGGCATACACCTGTAATCCTACCAGCTCGGGAGACTGAGGCAGGAGGATCTCAATTTCAAAACCAGCCTCAATAAAAGCAAGATGTTAAACAACTCAGTGAGACCCTGTCTCTAAATAAAATACATAATAGGGCTGGGGATGTGATTAAGTGATTGAGTACCCCCTGAGTTTAATCCCTGGTAAAGATGACGAAGTATGGCACTTTAAAAGACCATGAATACACTGTTTGACTGAAATAGAAGAAAATATGCTAAAGAGAGAGATTGGTATCAGGACACTGTGGGCCTTATAATCCACAGGAAGGATGATTCAGTGGACTTTGGGCATAGTGGTAGGGTAAACAACTTCATTGAAATAAAAACCATGGCAGCTGAAAGAACATCATGTAATAGAGAGTAAGGAGGCTTACTTAGTTGGTGTGTATGATAGGGAGCCAAGACTAAAGTGAGGGGATGAGTAAGGACATGCTAAAGTTCATGGGGCTTAGGGAAGAGATAGTATGGTTAGAAATATACAGTAGTTTTAGTTGAGTATTTTTTTATAATTCTCTTCACTTTGAAAATTTACATCCCCTACACGTAACTTATATTTTTATGAAAAGAAGGAAGGGTTGGCTTTTGATTATAAGTGGGAAATAGGGGAATGTAGACAGTCTGGAAGTTTGAAGAAAATCTAGCTGATTTTCTGTAACAAGATTTATTAAATTCTTTTTCAATATCATGAGAGAAGGAGTAGCAAGTGCAGAGGTAAATACAGACACATAAACCTAAGCCCCGCCTTTTTGTACCTAATTCAGAATGCCTGGGAAAAGACCCAGGCATGTCTGTTTGTAATCAGCTCTATACATAATTTGGATGCATACTAAAGTTTGAAAACTCTGCCATTCAGCTTTCTATCGTACTTTCTTCACTTATTAAGTCAATTAATCACAAGAACAAATTATGGAAATGACTGATGGCTACAATAGCCACACTTATTGATTGATATTAGTATTATTAATGACATCTTCAATAGTTTCCCTTTAATGCCTCTCTATTTTCTCAAAATGATCCATTAAAAAAATTGTGAAGGAAATTGTTTATATAAGTAACTTTACCAAGTTTAACTGAGGGTTTAGTAAGTACAATGATAGAATTTAATAGTGTATCTGCCTATGTCTAGACAGGATTTCTAGCATCTGCTAGAAATATTTTATATTCAAAGTCCTAATGAAACATTTCACTATGTGCAAAAATTATGAAAGTTACTTGCATAACTTTTTCATATGATACTTGAAGTACTTAGTTCTTTGTACTAAATCATTTTGTCAATTTTTAAATGATGAAGGCATATAAAAACTAAACAAATTATTTCCCAATGTGTTTATCATCTTCTGAGTTCAATATTTTTTATAATGGTTATACATTTTTGTTACACTTAATGGTATTAGTCTGGACAACTCTAAAAAGCAATAAAATGCACATGCATTTTAATCTTGGAAAATTAGTGATGCCATTAGTTTTCTAGAAAGTAAGCTCTCAAATTGGATCTCACATTCCCTCTTTTCATCTCTAAATATAAGTCAGCATATATAAAACCCAGTCATGTGGCCATATAGTACATACATATATTATTCAAATTGTTATCACTATATTACTTTATTATTTTAAGTTGTTCCCTTTAGAAATGCTTTAAAACTTGATTTCACTGGAGAGGTGGAAGATAGTTCACAGAGAGGTGATAATGTACATATTCTCCCAATAGTCAGGAGGTAGCTAAAAAGGTTTAAATATAATTTCCATTATGACAAGTTCTCTATCACTTATTAAAAACTAAGAATGATTATGGAGTTAGGCATTAGCTATTTCAGGCACCATCTGCATCTCTCGATACCTTCAGATCCTTCTATCTGGTACTTGCATAATCACCTTTTACATTCACAAATACGTTTCTGAGTCTTGCCGATGATAGTCATGAAAACAAATTTTAATTGAGTTTGGCATGTCAAAACCCTTTCTTGGGTTTTATGTTTGATGTACCATGCCACATTTTCAATGAATAAAAACCTGCCTCCTTGCATATTTATTACACATTCTCAGTTAGTGAGATTTTGTTACACAAGCAGTTGCCTTATTATTTTTTACACCTGCACTTTGATATCACAGTGGTTCATTGTCAATCGACGTAATGTATCAGAAGTGGCACAGCTAATGAGCACACAGTTGCCTTTAGTTCATTTTACATCCTGAAAGCCTACTGGGGAATAGGCTGTAAAAATTGGGGGAAGGGTTCTGACATTTTATAAATGTCATATGTCAATCCTATATTGTGGTAGCTGTGAAACTGCATTCTGATGGTATCATAGTCACATGATAGGCCATTTCACTAGCAGGCAATGAGGTTTTTTTCCCCCCTTATTATAGCACTAAAGAAAGTGGTTATATATGCATGAGAGAGACAGATTTGTTTTACAAGTTAATTCTAAGCCTTTTGACCTATGTATACAAATCAGGAAAGACTGGTCACTATTTTATTAAAATAAATGAGTAAATACAAAATTTTGGTGACAAAGTAAAAAAAAGGTGATGTGAAAACTTAAATTTTACTCTTATATTATTAAGAATAAATAACAACATTTGGATCGTAGAACAATAGTAATTGGGATAGTTTCTGTTTCCATAAACGTAAGTCAGAATTTGTATTGGAGGAATAAAAAACTAGGGTATATTATTTAAAAGTTAGCCTTATTGTAAAGTATGTTTACAAAACTTGTTTATAGTTTGGGGTATGAATAGACAATGTAGTCACTTTTCCTTAGTGCATGAGGGTTTGGATTTTGTGAATTACACTGCATTGCAGAATAGCAAATATATTTCATTTTTCCTGCCAGTAAGAATTCATAGCCTATCCTTTTTTTTTTATTGTAAACAAATGGGATACGAGTTGTTTCTCTGTTTGTACATGGCGCAAAGGCATACCATTTGTGTAATCATAAATCCACATTGGGTATTGTTGTTTGATTCATTCTGTTATTTTTTCCCTTCCCCCCACCCCTCCCACCCCTCTCTTCCCTCTATACAGACCTTCCTTACTCCATTCTTGCCCCGTTCCCTAACCCTAACTCTAACCCTAACACTAACCCCTCCCTCCCCCATTATGTGTCCTCATCCACTTATTAGCAATATCATTAGACCTTTGGTTTTTTGAGATTGGCTTATCTCACTTAGCATGATATTCTCCAATTTCATCCGTTTGCCTGCAAATGCCATCATTTTATCATTCTTTATGGCTGAGTAATATTCCATTGTATATATATACCACAGTTTCTTTATCCATTCATCAATTGAAGGACATCTAGGTTGGTTCCACAATCTGGCTATTGTGAATTGAGCAGCTATGAACATTGATGTGGCTGTATCTCTGTAGTATACTGATTTTAAGTCCTTTGGGTATAGGCCAAGGAGTGGGAGCTTTGTCTGTGGTAATTATAGAATTATAAATTCAGAATGTGATGGCAAAACATGGGTGGGGTATTTTCAGTTTGAAAACTTTTAATTAATTAATTTAATACTCAAACATTTTCAAATTGAAAATTTCTTTCCTTCAAGACCAATTGTCTATGTGTTTACTGTTATCAGAGAGGTCCTGGGATGTCTCATTTTGGCTGATTCTAACCAACCAGAAAGTAGAAAGAGGGCACAAAGGGAGAGCATTTAAAGATTAAGGCTCTAAAACAGTGGTGAAAGGGAAACAATAGCTTCATGGTTAGATGAGATTCAGCAAGTCTTCAGATCTACGAACACTTTTATTAGAAATCTTTGTTGACCAGGTCAGCATCTTCCTGTGGCCTCTTCTGTAGTTGACAAGGACCACATATCCCCATATTATTGTCTCTCTTACCAGGCTAAAAGGAACAACTCCACCCTGCATTTATAGAATGTCTTATCACCATCAGAACACCTGACTTACAACAATTCCCACTACACATTCAAGCTTCAGGGAGGCAGGCATTATTTTTTGTATTTCAGAAAAGTGACTTGTTTTTGCTTCATAGCATCTTCTGGGCCCTGTTTTCTGGGCACAATCTAATTTTGAGTGCTGTATTTAGTGATTATCATTCATAGAATATGGTGAGATATCAATTGCTTTCTAAAATCATGATAATATTAGGCTACAACCTATATAATGAATCTCTTTGTGGCCGGGTCTCACAGTGGTGGCTGGGTAACTTAGTATACCTTGGGAATTCTTGTCAAATTTTATTAGGGACAAGTTGGGTAGGGGTGCCAGGGAGCCTCAGCATGGACAAGTTGCCATAGCTTTCCTCCTTTGAAGACCTGTGTAATGCTTTGATTAACATTAGAATTGTAGAACTCAGTGGAAAGGACAATTGTTTGACTCCTTTAGCTTGCCAACTTGAATATGAACATCCTCTTTGAAGGATCTCAACTCTTCTTTATAATGAAAAGAAATACATACTCCAGTTTTTAAAATTCCTCCTTCAAAATGTAAACTTGATCTTTTTGTGCAACTTTTACTGAAATGGTTATTTTGGAGGGAATTCAAGAGCCCTGTTTGCTAATAAATACAGATTTAGAGTTAGAAACATTTTGATCTATTCATCTATTTTTTTAAGAGAGTGGTTGGCTTGTTTCCTTTTCCTTACAAACGAAAAACATTTCTAATATACAGACTTATTTTATTGATTAAATATAATAATATAACTTGGCTTTCTCTTTTCATTTTTAGTGAAAACTGGATTTAGAGTTCTTAATTTCATGTTTAAATTTAGGATCTTATGTTAGTTTGAGACATTGTTGAAAAAATGTTAAGATATAATTTAAGAAAAATTTTAAATTCTTATTTTAAGCCAAAAATGATACTTTCGTTAAAACTTAGTAGAAACTGTAAGCACATATAGATTTCGTGTGGTAAAAGGTCTTTATTGTTTTTCTTCTTTTTTGTTATCTAATGCCTCCCTAACAAGTTATATGTATATTCAATTATGAGTTAGTTGAACTTGTAATTTTAACTGTGTCCAGCACTGAAATGCTTCATGTTAATGTCTTCTTTTAAAATAAAACTAAAAATAATATTAGTCTTACTTTTTAAATGTATTTGTTACCTGACAAAGCTTGTTGCTGTTCCATCATCTGTAAATAATTGTAAGTTATAACTCTCATTTTCTTTAAATGAAGGAGGCAACAATTTGAAAATATCTTTTTCACATGAAAGCTGAAAATAAGGACTTTGTTTTTTTGGCAGTATTGTTATAAATAATATGCCTAAACTATTAACTGCAAATACATTGTTAGAGACATGCCAAGAGTAGACAACCCATTAAATTTTCTTTGTTTAAAACTATCCAGTTCTGTTGTTGGGTAAGACAATTTATTCATACAATCATATAAAAATCATATTTAATAAAGAACAATCCAAGGCAAAGAGAAAAAAATGTCTTTATCCATAAGCAACCAGATGAGAAATGGATTTTTATTCAGTCAGATCCTTTTAGTCAATGAAACAGCATTTTCATGCATATTGCACTCAAGCGATAATTAATATAGTCTAATTCAGGACATGATGCCTGAATTGATGTACTGTCATCGATACCCCATGTTAAAATCAAACCTTGACAGGGGTTTAACACCCTGGAACAGGTCATCATATGATAATACTCTTTGCCTCTCAGTATTTGTCTTCAACCAAGCAAAGTATTACAAGATGGGGTAAGAGAAAAAAAGGGAAATAATTACAAATGAAGAGTGACGCGGGCTGTGAATAGAACATATGTTAGGCTAGGCAGAGGCATCAGTGAATTATATCATTTCATGATGAAGCGGCACTGGGGCTGAACGGGCCTATTTTAAACCTTGATGTATTTTATCTCTACTGTATTTGGACTGTCATCTTTGGAGAAAGACTTGGTATAATTGAGAGTCAACTCCAATCTGCATGACTCCAGTGTGAAGTGGGGGCCAGATGAGCTCTGCTGTGGAGGCCAGGGAAGCTTCTAATAAGATAAAATGAGCAATCACCCTTTATGCCTTACAGTTACAATTGCATTCTGTGAGTACAGTTTTCAGAATTATGGCTTCCAAATGTCATTCATATTACAAAGTTTGGAAAGTGTTTTAATAATTATGATATAAAAGGAGGCCGACTCATTTTAGTGCTCATTTTAGGGGGATAGAATCAAAGCCTCTGTTTTATATTTGTCTTTCCCTGTGAAAACAGATGTAATCAGCATAATTTGTTCATAATGTATTTTCATTGTGTTTGATTTTATTTGGCTATTTCACTAAAATCCTTGTCGTTTTTGCATATATTTAGTTAAATACCAACATCCTTTCACATGCTCCCTTCTTTCTTGAAATTCATTGTTATAATTTCTGCAGGAAGAAATCACATCCTTTTCTGATGCTTTATGCAATCAGTCCCACAAGTGTGTTCTGTATTTCATAATGCCCTCCGTTTAGAGCATACATGTACATGTTTTATCTCCTGAAATAAAAGCCCCTCAAGAGCAAAATCACAGTTCACGTAGTTTATCTAACATAGTACTAGGAATGCCATCTTGGGTTAATGGGTTTGAGAAAAGTTTGCTGGATAAGTAAATAGTCGGGTCTATGGATATACATGATGTATGCATAATATCTCTTACGTCTGGGTATAGTTTGGATATTTCATATTGCTTCTTTTCCTATTAGTTAGTCAACATTGTTTAGGGGAGGAATCAAATGTCTGTCTGAGACTAAGTTGAGGTTATGAGGCTAGAGATAAAACACTATTAACAGTTACCACTAATGTCTACATAGAATTTGCATTCTTTTTTTTTTCTACCCTAAATTCTTTTCCTCACTTACTGAAAATTCAGTACATAGTAGCATTAACATAATCTCAAATTCCTAAGGGAGTGGCTCAAAAGTGAAATAGGCTTGTGCAAAATTGTTAGTGATAAAGATATCAAGAAAAACACTGCAATTCAGTATTAAATCTCTCAAAGGCATGTTTCCTATGCACCTCCCATCATTCAGCTATTACTACTCTAGGAAGAGTAAAACCTGTCCTTGTAGATGATCTGAAAACTTGCACTCACTCCATGGCAGCAAGTTGCACTGACTTAGCCCATCAGAGCAGAGTATTGATTGATGCCCTCCCTTTTTAGTCCTCTGCACTCCTCTTCTTTCCTTATCCTGTCCCTTGAAGACCAGTTTCCTGCCAATTTTTCTCTTGCCCACCTGTAATTGAAAATTTGCTCCTTTAGCTAAAGTCTTAGAGAATACTTAGCAAATTCAAAAGTTCGTGTGAAATACATAGTCCTAACTTTCTTACCCAGGGCCTTTGAGCTTCATCCCTTATACTGGCAAATGCAAGCAGATGTTGCTATTCTTTTCAGATTGAAAGATTTTATATAAAATTTAATATGATTAATAAACTATTACTGTTTCCTATTGCAAACAGTATGTTTAAGCAAGAATATAGGTTTGTGTTCATTGCCTTCAAAATATAACTGAAATGTCTGAGTTACCATTTTATTTTGACAACTTTCCAAAGGTCTAATATTTTTAATATTTTTGACATTCAGTACATTTAATTCAAATAAATTAATGTATATCAGTAAAATCAAAGTATAGTTTTAAAATATATATAATTTTGGAGCTGTTTGTCATTTTTTTGGAAATACCTTATAGTATAAAAATGAATACTGTATTTTTTATCACTCTAACATGATTTAAACCAAAGTTGGTTATATGTACATTACAAAGAAATTAAATTTTAACCTTTGCAAAGGAAGAAAGAGATTATACAACCTTAGGTATTTTTTTAATCTTAACACGTAAAGTAACTCTTAACACTTAAATATACATATTAAATTTTCTCAAGACCTCCTACTATGTGTAAACTGGTTGAAATATTTTATTAGGTGAGATATGTATCATTATACTAATTTGTCACTTAAATTTTAAATAATATGTTTATTCATTTGTAAAGTTTTATAAGGAGGCTCATGAGAATTATATATATGTGTGTGTGTGATTATATTAATATATATATTCACAACAGAATTTGTCCATAGTTGTATGTTTTAAAATAAATTTGTCTTAATCAGTCATTCACAAAACAAAATCAAAGAAAGCCTTTATTTTTAGGCATGTACCTTTATTTTCTTGGTAAGAAACAGATACAAATATTTAGTAATTTTTGTCAAGACAAGCTGAAATAATTCATGGTGCTAGCAAAGAAACTCATGAATGTTGACACCCTGCTCCTTGTTCTAATACATTACAAATATGAATTATTTCCTTTTACTTAAGCCCTCAAAAGTCATTTAAACTTTTATAATTATTACCACCATATCTCTGCTTTCATTATTAAAGATTTAAATGTTAAAATAAAATTCATATTAAGAATTCCAAATCAAGAAGAAGAGAATTCACCTTAACAATTTTAATAGTTTTGAATTTGAGTAATGCTATATATATAAGCCTGAAACAAGGAAAGATTTACATGTATCAATATTACAATGTAAGATCAAATCTATGTCCAATCCTTAGGAAATTTATAGTTTACTTTGCATGAAATTTGACATGTTATCTAGGGAAATAAATGGAAGTGCACTTAAAATGAATGGATGCAAGTGTGGTACCTGTCAAAGGGCCTCCAGTCTCCTTTAGGTATCTCAGGAAAGGAGCCACCCCTCCAAGATGTATGTACAATGAATCAAAATGCAGTCTGTAAAAATTTTTTAAAAAAATTTAAAAACTGAATGAAAAAAAAAAAAACATAAAGCTTTTTGTAAGTGTTGTGCAATGTGTTAAAGAGAAGTCATGAATTCATGCAACTAAGTGACCTACATGCTGCTTACCCACAGAGTGTGGTTTGGGGGTTACCATACCCTGTCAACTAGCCTCACAGTTGATAAAAGAGAAAAGCTTACATACTAAATATTTCTCAATGGTTAGACATTTTTATGTCTTCACAGCTAACTATCTTGCCAGCTGATTCTCCAGCTGCTCAAATACAAAATGAACATAGAAGAATTCCATTGCTGATACTTTTTGGAAAGAGGCAGCTCAAAAACTAAAATACTCAGAGTAATCTGATTTTAGCATCTCTGTAATTCAGATCTAACTTTCTGCTAATGTATAATGGACAGGAATCTACATGAATGAGGTGTGAGAAAGGAGAAAAGAAAGAAAGAAAGAAAGAAAGAAAGAAAGAAAGAAAGAAAGAAAGAAAGAAAGAAAGAAAGAAAGAAAGAAAGAAAGAAAGAAAGAAA
Source organism: Sciurus vulgaris (assembly GCF_902686455.1). Lineage (NCBI taxonomy): Eukaryota > Metazoa > Chordata > Mammalia > Rodentia > Sciuridae > Sciurus > Sciurus vulgaris. The sequence continues at coordinate 92,297,049 of NC_136466.1, forward strand.
GAAAGAAAAAGTAGCAAAGCAAATCAAACAAGTAACTGGAATATCAAAAATAAAATACAAATATTCCTTATGGTGGTTCAAATTAGTTTTTTTCTGCTTCAAAATGAGCAGTGTTTAAATCCCACATAAATAAGCATCACCCTCAATTGTAGGCATTCTTAATCTTGGTTATTTCTGAGCTGATGACAACTTGAAGAGATCAGCAATTCTACTAGTCATCTGAATTGTACATTTTTACACTATGTAAAAAGTAGAAACTAATGACATCGTTAAAATGCATATAAAGCTGCTATGTAATTCAGTGGCATACCAAGCACATTTAACATCTTGAGCAGATCATTTTAACACCTGCCATTCTGTACAACAAAATTATTTTCATCAATAATCATAGAGTAAAACTAATAATGATAGTTAATGATGTTGTCTGAGGAGGATATTTATATTGGATTTTTTATTGAGTTTAGCTTATATTACCATGTCAATAAAAACTATAGGTAACAAAATAAATATTTAAATACCTGATAAGGAAAAATGCAATTAATAATAATTAGTTAAAAGATGTATTTTTTGGAAAAAGAAAAGAACTTTAAATTTTAAGTATTCAAGCACCAATAAAAACTCCAAGTACATCTAGAAGAAGAGATTGAAGTATAACTCAAGTTCTGTTTCTTTCTGTTTATCTTGCTGTGCTATCATTGGTTATTTTAAATTTACTATTTAAACATAGAACCATGTCACAGGTCAGGATTTGGAGATATCAAGTGCTCTTGAAGCCAGCTGGAACAATTTGAAGGTGGTTGAACCTAGTGATGAATGATCACATGCAGCTAAGTTTCCATTTGCCTGGCCTGGCACATAATATTAAGCTCTCTGAATTGACTTCCATATAATGTAACATGTTTATTAAATGATAATTTTAAAAATATGCTAATTTGAAGCTTGCATTTATATTATTAAAATTCAGTTGTTACCACAACAGCTTTATTTGGAATTTAGACCAAATAAGAAATTTTTAGGGAGCAATATTTTATTTCCTATATTATTTAGAATTGTGAATGTATAGTGTTTGTAAAATACAGGCCAACTTTTTGTGGGTGCTATTACTGTATTAAAATTCTCTACCAACAATGTGTCTACTTACTGCCTGATCCTGAGGCAGGAAGCTCCCATCTTCCTACCCAATCAACCATTGATTTGAGTCTTCCGTTTGTTTTTGCTGATGTTGTTTATTTTGTTTTCAATAAATAAACAACAAATCCAAATAAAACAGTCACTTTTGTCTCACTGTATAGTATTGAGTTCCAAGACTCTGTAAACCACTAATAAATATAACACAACTATTCTTTTGAATATTTTTCAACAAATAATTATTTTGCTTTATTTCATTCTTCATTTATGTGAAGACTCCCACCAAATTTCAAAAGGAATCATTTTTCCTGTCTTCAGAACAGTGGTCATTCTTAGCTCTTCCTAAAAGTGTGTTTACATTTTTAGAATTATCTAAGAAATAAGTAAACCTTTTTCAGTTTTCTTTTTTTGTTTTGTTTTGTTTTTGTTTTTGGCAAACAACTGAATGCATCTGATATAGAAAATGGTACTTTTACCAGTATACTATTACACAGAAGAGTACAGAAAAAAGTAGAGGAACAAGGGTGTGGGCTTTAAATTCACAAAAGCAGGAGTATCCCAGTATCAAAAGGTCAAGAATGGGGGTTGTGGATCAGCACACAACACCCATAGTCAGGGGCTGTCACATGAGAGTGATCTGAGATCCAAAACTGTTCACATTTGGGATAAGGTTCTAGTGCACAGGCCTAAAAGTAATTTTAAGAAATGGCTGATAGAATTATAATTATATTTTAAAAATCTCTGGTGACTGTCAGAACAGTCCAGGTTCCACAAGTCTTGACGAGCACAGAACCTGCAGCTGCTTTCACAGAATTGGCACATCATTTGACTTGGCAAACAGGGTGTTTAAAACTGTGTTTACAAAAGTTTCCATTATTTTTACAAAAGCTGCTACAGAATTTAAGCCTTTTTTTTTTTTCACATTTCAAACGTATGTGTGTTTGTTTATGGACAGATAAAACCAAAAGGAAAATAGGAAAGCATCCCAGGTTTTATGCTAAATTTCTACCCAAATAGGTGCTAAATCTCTACCCAACGAGACTTTCAATTAGAGCTGTAGATAAATATGTCTTTTCAAATTAGGCAAATTGACCTCTGATTTCTCTGCCTCAAAATTTTCTTCCAGTGTCTGTTTTATTCAATGTCTGTTCCCCTCTTTGCAGTCATCTTGTAAGTCAATTGAATCTTTACTCAAAATTTAACCTAAGTTTATTTATATGTTATGTTTTTCCCTTGAAATAGTCCCAATGACTTTTAAGTGCTTTTACCTTTAATTGGGAAGTTAATGCAAATCAGAGATGGATAAAAACATTGGGTTTGATATTTCAGATCCCTAAGATGGTGAACATTTAAGGGCTTGGTGGGATATTGTAGGGTTCTACAAAAGAAAGCTGTCCACCTCAAAGCTTGTTTCCTGCTTCCAGCTAGAGTTCCCTCCATTTCTATCTTTACAGGCATTTCCTTTCAAAAATTCTGGGAGAAGGTGGGGTTAGGGTGACCCAATGTCCTTTAATCATGTTCCCCAGAAGATAAGTTGATAAGGGAAGAGAAGGAATAATGCCTTGGGTCCCTGACATCTTCCTCCTTGTGGTCTTCGTTAAGGTTGATGAGACTGTGAACTTTTGAGTCACTAGCAAGGCTCAGGACTGCTCAAGTGCCCCAGGACCAAGAACATATGAAGGAGGTCTGATGGATTCCAAGAGCAGGACCCTAGGATGGCCACGCCTGGAGGAGTAACTGTTTGGCATCATAACACAGCTTGGGACCACCAGTGAAATAATTTTTTTAAATCATCATTTAGTGATGACTACTATATATTTAAATTTAGCACACATTTCTAAAAATGAATGGGAAACTGACATTTCATAATTTTTTATTAAGATGTTCAGAGGAAAATTGTCCTTAATGTAATAATTTTCTTTGGATTCTAAATATATTTTTGAAAGGAAAAAGTCTTATTTTAGTATATTATTCCTTAGGCACTTGGAATTTTAACATGAGCAATAAGAGAACTCAAATATAATACACAGTAATTTTCTTAAAAGTCCTGATTTGACAAATAAGATATCTCAGTTCCTCAGAATAATTACACTTGTTTTCTAAACAGAAGAAAAATATAGCAGCTAAATTAGTTGCCCATTTTTATTCATAAAATGATAATTAGTGAAGCTATAAGATCTGGCAAGTTAAGGATTCAGGAAAGAATGCTTGCTTGCTTTTAAGCATCTAGTAAAGTGCTCATTGTCCTCATTTTTCAAGATAACATTGTAGAGTTTTTAAAAAAGTTTTTAGTTATAGATGGACATAATACCTTTATTTTATTTATTTATTTTTATGTGGTACTGAGGGTCAAACCCAGTATCACACTTGCTAGGCAAGCACTCTATCACTGAGCTACAACCCCAGCCCACATTGTAGACCTTTGTTTGGATTTGTCTATAAGAAGTGGTTTGTGTTGTGTGTCTAGCTATAAGTCCTTAGACTGATCCATATAATAGGTGTAGCTAGTGGTAGTATTGGTAGGCATGATTAAATAACAGCTATCATTTATTCACCCATCACCAGTGGTACAGGCTTTATATATATATGATCTCATTTCATCTTTTTGATGATTGTCAAGGTTTAGGTGTTATTTTTCTCATTTAAGAAATGAGGACACTGAGGCCCAGAAAAAAAATAGGCTATTTTCTAGATCAGGCAGGCTAATAAAAATGGAGGCTGTGCCAACTCCTATTCTAAATAACGAAAGCCTGGATCTGGATATGACATGAGCACAGGGATGCATGGGAGTGGCTCATGGGATATAGCAGTCAGATCATAGGATAACCCATAAGAAGTAGCAGATGACAGAGTGGCGAATTTCCCAAATACCCAACATAGCATCAAGCCACAGCCTGTACACATGGAGCCAGGATTTCAACTCAGTGTTGTCTGGCTCAAAAACTTCTTTTATTCCCTCTATAACTTATGAATCATCCACTAGATGCTAATACTAAGGTATCCAGAGATGAGTAGGACATTCTCTTGCCCTCAGAGGTCCTACAGTCCAATATAAACAGACTTAATCACTCATTGATTTGGGGTATTGTGTTCATGGATGTGATTGCCAAGGAAACAGGTAGGGGTGGCAATCAGTGAATATTACTGAAGGATTTATCTGAGTTGAATTTTAAATGACAAATAGTTAAATGTATACACACACATGCACTGCTCATGAACCTTGTTATGCTACTTTGCACAAGTCTGCTAATCAGAAAGACATAGAAGAATGTTGTTAGAACTCAATGTTTTGCTTGGTTTGACTTTGCAGCCATGTTGACATTACATTTGATCTACCCTTGTCCTAAACAACATGCTGACTTCTTGATTAGGGGGTTCTGTTTTGTTATCAGTGCATTAGGCAATGTGCCACTCAGGTAGCAGAATTTGATTATAGTTTTCATCTTTGCTTCTGAATTGCTGTGGGTTTTCTCTGGTGTTGGCTGATATGTGACCTTTGTAGTTTTTTATTTTAAAAAGTTTCCTTGAGAATTGCAGCATGGACTAACCCCCACCTCAACCCCAGCTTCTGGTTTATTCTTTCTGGTCATGGCTGTATGTACTGTGTTTAAGGCTAAGCCTATGATTACAGGGCTATTTTATCTAAGAGCTGTGAGGAGTGAATCAAAAGTGATACCATCATGGTTGGCATTACCAGTCATTACTTAATGGACTCTTCAGTCTTCATAACTTTCTCAGCCCCTGTTGAACCTGGGAAGTAGCCAAAGAAGTCTAAATCAGCAGATGAACTTTACTTAAATCCTTTTGCAAGGTCAACATATATATAGACAATAGCTCTCTTCATCACTGACAACCTAAAACCATGTAATCTTTTCAAGAAAGTCCAATTCCTATCTTTGTAACAAGATATTTCCATATTCAAAGCTTGTGTTCAGTATGGGTAGTTTCATATTTTTCTTAGTATCTGCTCAGAGACAATATCAGGTCTATCTAATAAAATAAATTGAACTAGATTTCTCAAATGGGAAGAAATCCAGATAAAAAAAATTGAGGGTCACATAAAAATCTAAAGAACATATAAAAAGCCAAAGCATGGATTTTAAGATTTATTTCATTTTTCATTTGTTTATTCAACAAACAATGATCAACTGCTTAATCCATGCCTGGCATTATTTTAGGCACTTGAATTATTTCGGCACATCAGTGAATAAAATAGACAAATATTCTGTCTTTAATATATTTATATTCTAGAATATAAATAACACTAATAACAAAACAGAACACCCTAATCAAGAAGTCAGCATGTTGTTTAGAACAAGGGTAGATCAAAAGTAGTATCTCAGACACAAGCCCATATTGATATGGTCATCTGACCCTTGACAAAGTTGCCAAAAACATACATTGGAGAAAAGACAACCTTTTTAATAAATGGTGCTGGGATAACTTGTTATCCATATGTAGAAGAATGAAACCAGATTCTTATCTCTCATCCTGAACAAAAATCAACTTGAAATGGATCAAAGACCTAGGAATTACACTCGAAAATTATGCAACTCCTGGAAGAAAGCGTAGAATCAACACTTCAACTTTTATGTTACAGGCAACAACTTTCTCAATAGGACCCCTAAAGCTCAGGAAATAATGCCAAGAGTTAATAAATGGGACAGCATCAAACTAATAATCTTTTGCATAGCAAAGGAAACAAAAAGGAATGCAAAGAGAGAACCCACAGAATGGGAGAAAAACTTTACTAGCTACTCTTCTGACAAAGGATTAATATCTAGAATACATAAAGACCTCAAAAATCTTTACACCAAAAAAATCAAGTAACTCAATTAATAAATGGGCAAATGAACTAAACAGATACTCCTCAAGAGAAGAAATGCAAATGACCAACAAATACATGAGGAAATGTTTACACAATTAATAGTTAGGGGAATGCAAATCAAAACTACACTGAGATTTCATCTCATACCAGTCAAAATGACAGTCATCAAGGATAAAAATAATAATAAATACTGGAGAAAATGTGGAGAAAAAGGAACACTTTTATATTCTTGGTGTGACTGTAAATTAGTACAACTGCTATGGAAATGTACGGAGACTCCTCAAAAGACTAAGCGTGGAACCACCATATGACCTAGCTATACAACTTCTCCATATTTATTCTGAAGAATGAAAGTCATTTTACTACATTGATACACGCATACCCATGTTTATTACAGCACAATTCATAATAGCCTACTTATGGAACCAGCCTAGGTGTCCACCAGTGGATGAATGGATAAAGAAAATATGGTATTATGCACAATAGAGTTCTATTCAGCCATAAGAAAAGTAAAATTATGTCATTTGTAGAAATATGGATGGAACTCAAGATCATAATGTTATATGAAATAAGCCAAACTCAGAAGGTCAAGGGTCTTATGTTTTCTCTCATATGCAGAAGCTAGAGAAGAAAAAAGAAAACAAAGGTTGGAGTAGATCTCCTAAAAATCAAAGGAAGATCAGTAAAGGAAAGTGATCCAGGGATGGAAAGCACAGAGGGAAAGGGAAATGCTGGGGAGTAACACTGGCCAAATTGTTACATTGTGTGCATGTATAAAGATGTAACAACAGGGAGGTTGGACGCCATCGCTGAGCCTGCCTGCCTGACCCCTACTGCTGAGGGACACTGTGCTTGCCTCTGCTGACTCAGTGCACCCTCGCTGGGGCTTCCCAGCTTCTTTGGAGGCTGGTGCAGGCATTTTGAATTATTCCTGAGGGCGTGGCCACAATCATTGGAAGGGCGGCTCCCTTTCTGAGACACCTACAGGAGACTGGAGGCCCTTTGACAGGACTCAGGATTCAAGAAGAGGAGGTATTGAGAGACTCGGGACCAACTAAGAGCCGCCGGGTGAGTCTCTCCTTGGGTGAGGCTCCCTGGATGGGTCAGTAGTCCTGGAATGCAGGGAAATTCGTGGAGTACAGTGGCCCAGTGAGACTCCCCCACTGGAGCCATGAATCCAGACAACCGGGAGCATTGTAGAGGAGGATTTCCCAGCAAGAGGCTTTTGTGCAGAACAAGGGTCCCAGGTCTGAGCAGTAGGTCCAGTCCCCAGGGAACGTCATAGAGGAGGGCCGCTCAGAGAGAGAGTCCCTCGCAGGGCCAGGCCCCCCAGCCCAGGCGGTAGTTCTGGGCCCCAGGGAATGTCGTAGAGGAGGGCTGCCCAGCAAGAGTCTCAATCTCAGGGCAAGGCTCCCTGGCTCAGGAGGTAGGTCCAAACCCCTGGGAACTTCTCAGAGGACAGCTGCCTAGTGAGATGTCCCCACTGGGTGAGTCTTCCCTGTCAGGCACCACCAGGGCAGTAGAACCAGAGACACAGGCCCAGACCAGTCATGCCCCAGCCTGCAGTCTAGTATACCTTTTGACTGACCATTGGTCAACAAGTGGAGGCGCCTCTGCCCACCAGCAGGAAATATACCCCACCAGGAGGCCACCACCCCTAGAGGAGCAGCTTCCTTATTGAGCACTGCATTATCAAGTTCCTCCAAGACTTCAGGCTACTGAAGGCTAGGATGTGAGTTATTGGAAATCTACAGGGACACTATAAGTCAATAGAGGAAATCTGCAATATCTCAGAATTCCAGTACTAGAGGGGTAGATACCTGATCAATATGAGAAAACAAGGGAAGAAAATGTCCCAAACAAACCTAGGTGCTACATTGATAAAATACAATGACAACATGGCAGAAGAAATGTCAGAAAGGGAGTTCAGAATGTACATAATTAAAATGATCAGAGAAGCAAACGATGAGATGAAAGAGCAAATGCAGGCTTTGAATGATTGCACCAATTAACATTTAAAAGAGCAAACACAGGAAGCAAAAGATCTTTTCAATAAAAAGTTAGAGATACTGAAATCCTTGAAATGAAGGAAACAATAAACCAAATTTAAAACTCCATAGAAAGCATAACCAATAGGATAGGACACGTGGAAGACAGAACCTCAGACATTGAAGACAAAATATTTAATCTTTTTTTTTTTTTGTAGGATATCCCCTACTGTTTATTTTTCTGATATTTTTACAAGGAGATTGAGATTATGTATCTTTGACAAGGATACTACAGAAACCCTGGCCTAGAAACGCACACATATGACCTCTTTGCTTGTTACAAAGGTGACACTGTAAAGCTGTGGAGAAAGAGAAGCTTTTAAATAAATTTCATTGAGTCAACTCGATAAATATATGGAAGAAAATGAACATAGCCATTTCTTTATATCATACACATTGATCAATTTCAGGTGGATGATGTTTTTAAATACAAAAGGCAAAGTGACATTTTAGAAAGAAAACATAGGAAGACTTTGGGATCTATTTTTAAAAATAGGACACAAAAGAAATATGTATGCAGAAAAATAACCTGGACATTTACAATTAAGAACCTTATTCTTAATGAACTTAATGGCATCAAAAGATATGCCTTAAGGGAGCAAAAAGGCAAAGCACATTGTGGAAAAATATGTTACTTTTTTGTTGTATCTAGAACGTATGTATCATATCCAGAATGTGTAAAAATTACTAAAAACTGATGTCGAAGAATTCAGTGGGTAAATTTTCTGAACAGACTTTTATAAAAGAATCTATGATGAATCTATTTAAATTCAAACACAAATGAACACATGAAAAGTGTTCAACCGCATTAGTTTTTAGCCAAATGGAAATTTATTTATTTATTTTTATTATTTTTATTTACCTTTTAATTTTTTACAGATTGCATTTTAATTCAGTGCACACAAATGTGGTATGTAATTTCATTTCTGTGAAAACAAAGTTGACCAAACAGAGAAGATGGTAAGAAATCATGAACAGAATCTACAAGACTTATGGGATTTCTTGAAAAGGCCATATTTAAGAATTATTGGGACTGAAGAAGGCTTAGAGAAACAAACCAAAGGAATGAACAATCTATTCAATGAAATAATATCAGAAAATTTCCCAAATCTGAAGAGTGAAATGGAAAATCAAGTACAAAAGGCTTATAGGACTCCAACTATACAAAATTACAACAGACCCACATCAAGGCACATTATAATGAAAATACCTAATATACAAAATAAAGACAGAATTTTGAAGGCTGAGAGAGAAAAGAATCAAATTATATTCAGGGGGAAATAAATACGGATATTGGCAGACTTTTCAACCCAGTCCCTAAAAGCTAGAAGGGCTTGGAATAACATTTTTCAAGCTCTGAAAGAAAACAGATGCCAACCATGAATCTTATACCCAGCAAAACTTATCTTCAGATTTGACGATGAAATAAAATCCTTCCATGATAAACAAAAGCTAAAAGAATTTGCAAAAAGAAAGCCGGCACTACAGAACATTCTCAGCAAAATATTCCATGAGGAAGAGATGAAATACAACGATGTAAATCAGCAAAGGGAGGAACTACCCTAAAGGAATAGCCAAATAAAAGAGAAACCAAGTCGTGTCAAAAAACAAAAATGAACCAAATGACCATGAATACAAATCATATCTCAATAATAACCCTGAATGTTAATGGCCTGAACTCATCAATCAAAAGACATAGACTGGCAGATTGGATTAAAAAGAAAGATCCAACAATATGCTGCCTGCAAGAGACTCATCTCATAGAAAGAGATACCTATAGACTAAAGGTGAAAGGATGGGAAAAAACATACCATGCACATGTACTCAGCAAAAAAGCCGGATTATCCATCCTCATATCATATAATGTGGACTTCAAGCCAAAACTAGTAAGAAGGGATAAAGAAGGACATTTCAACTGCTTAAGGGAAGCATAAATCAGCAAGACATAATAATCATAAATATCGATGTCCCAAACAGTGGCTCATCCCTGTACGTCAAACAAATCCTTCTCAATTCCAGAAATCAAATAGACCACAAGACAATAATACTAGGTGATTTTAACACACTCTCTCAACACTGGACAGATCTTCCAAACAGAGAAACCATAGATCTCAATAACACAATCAATAATTTAGACTTAATGGACATATATAAAATATACTATCCAACAAAGAGTGAATACACTTTGTTCTTAGCAGCACGTGGGTCCTTCTCTAAAATAGACCATATGTTATGCCACAAAGCTACTGTTAGCAAATACAAGAAGATAGAGATACTACCTTGTATTCTATCAGATCATAATGGATTGAAATTAGAAATAAATGAAAGAATAAAAAACAGAAACTACTCCAACACCTGGAGATTAAATAATACGCTATTGTATGATGAATGGATAACAGAAGACATCAGGAGGAAAATTTAAAAAAAAATTCTTAGAAGTAAACGAGAACAAAGACACATCATATCAAAATCTCTGGGACACTATGAAAGCAGTACTTAGAGGAAAATTTATTTCATGGAGTGCATTCAATAAAAGAAGAAAAAATCAACAATTAAACGACCTAACACTACAGCTCAAAGCCCTAGAAAATGAAGAACAGAGCAACACCAAAAGTAATAGAAGACAGGAAATAGTTAAAATCAGAGCTGAAATCAATGAAACTGAAACAGAAGAAACACTTGAAAAAATTGACAAATTAATAGTTGGTTCTTTGAAAAAATAAACAAAATTGATAAACCCTTTGCCACACTAACAAAGAGGAGAGAGAGAATTCAAATTACTAAAATTCACAATGAACAAGGAAATATCACAACAGACACGAGTGAAATACAAAACATAATTAGAAGCTATTTTGAAAATCTATACTCCAACAAAATAGAAAATTTCGAAGACATCAACCAGTTTCTAGAGACATATGAATTACCTAAACTGAACCAAGAGGACATACACAATAAATCAATTTCAAATAATGAAATGGAAGAACTCATCAAAAGTCTACCAACAAAGAAAAGACCAGAACCAGATGGGTTCTCAGCCAATTTCTACAAAACCTTTAAAGAAGAGCTCATTCCAATACTTCTCAAAGTATTCCATGAAATAGAAGAGGAGGGAACCCTCCCAAACTCATTCTATGAAGCCAGCATCACCCTGATACCTAAACCAGACAGAGACACATTGAGGAAAGAAAATCTCAGACCAATATCCTTAATGAACATTGATGCAAAAATTCTCAACAAAATCTTAGCAAATCGCATACAAAAATATATGAAAAAGATAGTGCACCACGGTCAAGTGGGTTTTATCCCAGGAATGCAAGGTTGGTTCAACATCTGGAAATCAATAAATGTCATTCACCATATCCACAGACTTAAAGTCAAGAATCACATGATTATTTTGATAGATGCAGAAAAAGCATTTGATAAAATGCAGCATCCCTTCCATGCTCAAAACACTAGAAAAAATAGGGATAGTGGGAACATTCCTTAACACTGTAAAGGCCATCTATGCTAAGCCCATGGCCAATATCTTTCTAAATGGTGAAAAACTGAAAGCATTCCCCCTCAAAACTGGAACAAGGCAGGGATGCCCTCTTTCACCACTTCTATTCACCATTGTCCTCAAAATTCTAGCCAGAACTATTAGACCAAAGAAAATAAAGGGATACAAATAGGAAAAGAAGAACTCAAACTATCCCTATTTGCTAATGACATGATTATATATTTAGAGGATCTGGGAAATTCCACCAGAAAACTTTTAGAACTCATAAGTGAATTCAGTAATGTAGCAGGATATAAGATCAATGCTCATAAATCTAATGCATTTTTATACATAATTGATGAATCTTCAGAAAGAGAAGTTAGGAAAACTACCCCATTCACAATAGCCTCGAAAAAAATAAAATACTTGGGAATCAATCTAACAAAAGAGGTGAAAGACCTCTACAATGAGAACTACTGAACACTAAAGAAAGAAATTAAAGAAAACCTTAGAAGATGGAAAGATCTTCCATGTTCTTGGATGGGCAGAATTAATATTTTCAAAATGGCCATTCTACCTAAAGTGCTATACAGATTCAATGCAATTCCAATTAAAATCCAAATGATGTACATTACAGAAATAGACCAAGCAATCATGAAATTCATCTGGCAGAATAAGAAAACCAGAATAGCTAAAGCAAATCATTAGCAGGAAGAGTGAAGCAGGGGGTATCAGAATACCAGAATTTCAACTATACTACAAAGCAATAGTAACAAAAACGGCACGGTAAACAGGTAGACCAATGGTACATAATAGAGGACACGAACACAAACCCAAATAAATACAATATTCTCATACTAGACAAAGGTGCCAAAAATATGCAATGGAGAAAAGATAGCTTCTTCAACAAATGGTGCTGGGAAAACTGGAAATTCATGTGCAGCAGAACGAAACTAAACGCCTATCTCTCACCCTGCACAAAACTCAACTTGAAATGGATCAAGGACCTTGGAATCAGACCAGAGACCCTGCATCTTATAGAACAAAAAGTAGGTCCAAACCTTCAACTTGTTGGCTTAGGATCAGACTTCCTTAATAGGACTCCCATAGCCCATGAAATAAAAGCAAGAATCAACAACTGGGATAGATTCAAACTAAAAAGCTTTCTCTCAGCAAAGGAAACTATCAGTAATGTGAAGAGAGAGCCTACAGAGTGGGAGAATATCTTTGCCACTCATACTTCAGATAGAGCGCTAATTTCCAGAATCTATAAAGAACTCAAAAAACTCTACACCAAGAATACAAATAAATCCAATCAACAAATGGGCTAAGGAAATGAACAGACACTTCACAGAAGATGTACAAGCAATCAACAGATATATGGAAAAGTGTTCAACATCTCTAATAATAAGAGAAATGCAAATCAAAACTACCCTAAGAGTTCATCTCACCCCAATGAGAATGGTGATTATCAAGAACACAAGCAATAATAGGTGTTGGCGAGGATGTAGGGAAAAAGGTACACTCATACATTGCTGGTGGGGTTGCATATTAGTGCAGCCACTCTGGAAAGCAGTGTGGAGATTCCTTAGAAAACTTGGAATGCAACCACCATTTGACCCAGCTATCCCACTTCTTGGCCTATATCCAAAGAACTTAAAATCAGCATACTACAGAGATACAGCCACATCAATGTTCATAGCTGCTCAATTCATAATAGCCAGATTGTGGAACCAACCTAGATGTCCTTTAATTGATAAATGGATAAACAAACTGTGGTATATATATACAATGGAATATTACTCTGCCATGAAGAATGATAAAATTATGGCATTTGCAGGCAAATGGGGGAAATTGGAGAATATCATGCTAAATGAGATAAGCCAATCTCAAAAATCCAAAGGATGAATGATCTGGCTGATAAGTGAATGACGACACATAATGGGGGGTGGGAGGGGGGCAAGAATGGAGGACGGAGGGACTGTATAGAGGGAAAAGTGGGGTGGGAGGGGTGGGGGAAAGGAAAAAAATAACAGAATGAGTCAAAAACTATTACCCTAGGTAAATGTATGATTACAAAAACGGTATGCCTCTACTTCATGTACAAACAGAGAAACAAGATGTATCCCATTTGTTCACAATAAAAATAAATTTTTAAAAAGATATAACAATAAATTTCATCAATATGTAGAACTATAATGCATCAATAAAAGTGAGGAAATTTTTAAAACGTAGTGTCAACATGGCTACAATGTCAAACCAAGAAAATAATGAGTTCTAACAAAATTCTTCTGTTTCTTTTGTTTCTTTCTGACTAGCCAACTTAGACAAAGTTTCATAGAAATGGTCACAAATAGTGTGTGTGTGTGTGTGTGTGTGTGTGTGTGTACATGCATGTACAAGAACTCTTAACTATTTGTCATTCAAAATTCAGTTTGAGTAAATCCTCCAATAAGCCTTTTTCTTCTATTTGGAAATGTCAATAATTATTTCAATACTTAGTCTGAGATATAAGTTCATGGAAATTACTTGTACAGCTTTTAATGTTATTTATTTCACTAATTTCACAATCTTATATAATACCTGTAATTGTTTTTCTTCTGTACTTATCCATTCATTTAATAATTATGTATTAAGCACTCACTGAAGCACCAGTTTTTGTACAACATAGAGACCTTCCCTCAGGAAGCTCAGTCCAGGATGAGAACTGAGTATCACACACAAATGGCCACAGAGAGAGTAGCACATGATATGTTAAGTAAAAGTGGTGCAACATTTGTACGTAACTGAGGAAGAAAGAGAGCTGGGGCAGAGGACATGGGAAAGGTGGGGAAACGAATGGGATGATTCAGGGATTATACAAAGGGTAACATTTAAAGAACTAGGAGCCATTATTAGCCGACAGCCTTGAAAGCAAAGGGGACAAGGACAAGATGTATTTAAGAAACAGCAAAATAGTACAATGTGACTGGCACATATAAATACTGGAAAGTCATATCAAATTCAGACCTTGGAGAATTTTTAATGATATGCTCCAAGTTTGTACTTATTCAGAAGAAAGGAGGGGAAGGAGGACCCTGATGAATTTTTGCTATAGAAATGGTAATAAATATACCATATCTAAAACAATAAGCTATTATCACCTTGCCGGCAGGATGACTGGTGCAGCCCAGGATGGCATGCTGGGGCAGTTAGGACAGAAAGACTGCTGTTGGGGGCAGCCTTTTTGCACAGTATCATAAGGTATAATTAAGTGTTATTTGGACTAATTCACAGTGGGATGATATAGGCAAGGACTTCTATGGGTTTTGTTTCTTCCTATACTTTTAGAACATAATCCTATCCAAGTGAAACTTTTAATAAAGAAAAGGTGGTTATAATTAGATATTGGGAAACTACAGGTAATTTGAGAACATGAAAGGCCTGAGAAGCAAAAGATACCAAATGGGAAAGAGACTGGCTATTCATGCCACTTTAATTTGTTTTGGTTAGGTAATTCAGCACAAATATATAATTTTTATATAAATTTGCATATGTCCAATTTAGTTGGAAGGGCAGTTTTATTTCTTTTTTTCTTATTTTACATTATTATTCTTATTTTAATTGTTACCACATATTAATTATACAAATTAATGCTACATTTACATATATGTATATAGCATGATCATGACCACCTTCCCCTCTGCCCTCTCTTGCCTTCCCTTCTCTCCCCACTTCCCTGGTCCCCTTCAGGAAAGCAGTTTTAAATGTCACTATTTACTGCTTATGTCAGATTCAGATGAGTAACTATGCATTAGTAGTCTTTGTAATCAATAAATGATCACCTATTTGTATTCAGCATGTGATTGAAAAACTGGTTGGATGCCTGACTTTAAAATATATGAACATTAGATTCCATCAACACTTGGAAAATCTGTAGATTATTCCCATGGTGTCAGTTTAAGCATGTGTTTAAACACAAGCATGCTTGTGTTTACTGGTAGCTACTCTCTTTTTATAAGTGCTTAGACATCAAATAAGATGTGTTGAAATTAAAAATGGATAAGATATACATGAGGTTATTTTTTGGTTTGGAAGTCATTGCTTTTAAACGCTAATTGAAATCACTAATAAGTCAGTAATAAGGGAAGAATCAATAAATTTAAAATGTTAAGGTTAAACCTTATCTCCTAATTTGCTGATTGCTGTTGAAATTTTGCTGTATCTATACTGGCCTTATTTAAATAAGTTTTTTTCTGGTATTTTTTAATGATCTTGTTAGTGATATAAGATGACCATGAATCTTAAGCAATGTATGTTTTCCCTGATTATTTCTTAAGAATCTATTTTATTCCTGTGGTAAGTGAATTATGGTTCACTTATCATGAGACAGAAGACAATCCCTACACTGGACAGCAAAGGACTTTGAATTTCACGTCCAGCATTACCACCATGTAAGCTCTACGTACCTCAATTTCTCCATCTGTTAAAAGGAAATAATATGTGTAACAAGATATTTTCAGAGCACTTTGGATTTACTGGCACAAGGAAATTCAATAAATCAAGAGTAGCATTATTATTAGTCATCTAAAATGTAATGAGATTTTTAAAAATGTTATAAACTTTCAGCTCAGATTTAAAGACAAGTCACTGAATTTAGAATTCCTTCCACCTCCTGTCTTTTTGTCTTGAATGTTTACAATATTTCCTTCAAGCTTCAATTCTCTAAAGGTAATTATTGCATTCTTCTGCTTTACTGAGAATCATTTTATTTTATGGCTTCCCTTAGCTTCTATTTTAGGTGATTTCTTCTTCATTTTACACGCCTTCTCTCCACCCACAGAATTTTTACACCTTGTGTCTCTTTTCTACTTGTGCTTTTTATATTTTCATTTGAAAATATTCCCTGTAATTTTCTTTTCCTTTAAATAGACAATTGCCTACCTTGAAATTGACTTTCTATACATTTGAAAATTAAAGTCAAGTTATTTGCCTATCATTGATCATTCTTACAAACATTTCTTACAGTAGAGAGGTGGGTTGAATTTTGTTAAGTGACTGCTAAAAAGCAAATTGATCTTGAGAATAATATCCCCCCAAAATTGCAATTATTTAAGAAAATCAAACAATAACTGTGAATGTTGATATTTCAAATCTAGATTAGTGGTACAAAATTTCCTAGGTGATCATTCTTTTTCCTCTAACAAAATTGTGATGCTATATTACTCATTTTAAAAATTTCCGATTCCTTTATTTCTTTTCAGATAAAATTCACATATAATGCCATGTGCAAATCTTAAATATATCATTTAGGAATTGCTATAAATACATATACCTGTGCTATTCATATTCCTATCAAGATATAGAATACAGCCATCACGTTTAAAAGTTTCCTTGTATTCTTTCCAAACATTAAATTTACAGGTCTGTCTTTGAGTTCTCCATTCTGTTCCTTTCATCAGTTTGTTTTTGTGCCAATCCAATACGATTTTTAATATTATGGGTTTATTTATGTCTTAATGTGCAGCAAGGCATGTGCTTCTTTTTAAATGTGTGCTTAGTTGTATGTGGTTATACCTCCATATACATTTTAAAGTAACTTTAATCCTTAAAAAAAGTCAAATGAAATTTTGTTTGGAAAACTGATTGTTATTAAGTTGTAGCTTACTCTCATATATTGCCTGGTAAAGTGAAGAATTATGTCTTAAATCATTTAACATGGAAAAAAATCTTTCATTTTAAAAATTCTATGATTCTAAAATAAGCAAGACCTTAGAAGATGGAAAGACCTCCCATGTTCCTGGATAGGCAGAATTAATATTGTCAAAATGACCATACTACCAAAAGTGCTATACTGATTTAATGCAATTCCTATTAAAATTCCAATGACATTCTTAATATAAATAGAAAAAGCAGTCATGAAATTCACTTGGAAAAATAAGAGGCCCAGAATAACCAAAACAATTATTAGTGAGAAAAGCTAAGCAGGAGGCATTATACTATGAGATTTTAATTTATACTACAGAGCTATAGGCACAAAAACATCATGGTATTGGCACCAAAACAGAGATGAAGATCAGTGGCACAGAATAGAGGACAGTTTCTCCATTCTGTCAGTGGGTTTACAGTCTGTTATAGTTTGAATATAAAATGTTCACCAAAGACTCAAGTGTTCAATACTTGGTCCCCCAATACAGCAATGTTCAGAGGTGGGGCTTTTGTGAAGTGATTGGATCATGAGGACTTAGATCTGATCAGTGGATTAATCCATTGAAAACTGAATGGACTACTGGGAGGGAGTGGAAAACATAGGAGGTAGGACCTGACTGGGGGGAGTAGGTCATTGGGAATGTGCTCTGGAAGGGTTTATCTTGTTCCTTCCTACACACCTGGTTGCCATTAGTTGAACAGCCTTCCTCCATAATGCTGTTCTGCCATGATGTTTCTGCCTTGGAACCAGCTGACCATGCACTGAAACCTCTGAAACCATGAACCAAAATAAATCTTTCCTCTAAGTTGTTTTTCTCAGGTATTTTTTACAGCAATAAATATTGACTATCACACAGTCTAAACAAGAACATATTCCAAAAGGGACGAGAATATAAAGCAGCTTGCTAACTTTTTGGTAGTAGGCATGCTGAGATGACTTAAGGAAGAGGAAATCAAAGAGATGAGATGGGATGACTGGAAAAGATTTTTTGGTAGAACACTTAATCAAATCTGGAGGTTTGTTAGTCAATTTTTCATTACTATTGCCAAAATACCTGACAAGAAAAACTTAGAAGAAGGAATATTTTATTTTATTTGTCAGATTCAGAGGTTCATTCCATGGTTGGCCAACTCCACAACTCTGGGCTCAAGGTGGGGCAAAACATAAAGGCAGAAAGTCATGAAGAGGAAAGCTGCTCAGTTTATGACAGCCAGAAAGCAGAGAGAGCTTAAGTCCAAAAAGCTGGAGAAAATATAATCTCCAAATACACACCCCTAGTGACCTACTTCTTCCAGTCATGCCATACCTGCCTATAGTCATCACCCATTAATCCATTCACATTATTAACTCATCAAATGGATTAATCCTCTGATTAGCTTACAGTTGTCATAAACTAATCATTTCACCTCTGAAAATTCCTGCATTGTTTCGCATATGAGCTTTTGGGGGATAGGAAGAAAATGGAACAAGGCCAGGCATAGTGGCACGTACTTGTAATCCAGAAACTCTGGAGGCAGAGGCAAGAGAATCCACAAGTTTGAGACCCACCTCAGCAAATTAGTGAGGCCCTGAGCAACTTAGTGAGACCCTGTCCCAAAATAAAAAATAAAATAAAATAAAAAAGTGTTTGGATGTAGCTCAGTGGTGAATCACCCTCTGGGTTCAGTCCCTGATACCTAATGCACTACACTCAAGTGGAACAAGATAAGGGATGGGCAGTTTAGAAGAAAGCAAAATAGCAGACCACAGAGACCACAGACAGGCTTCCATACAGTAGCTACTGAAAGTCAGTATAGAGGGTAACCGGGGGTTTATTCCCCTAGAACAGTGGTTCTCAATCAGAGCCTGATATTTCCCCCAATCTATGAGGGGACAATTCTTAATGTTTGGGGACACTTTTGGTTGTCACAGCTGGAGGAGGAGACGTTGCCACTGGTGTGTAATGGATAAAGCCAGGGATGCTGCCAAACATCCTACAGTACACAAGGCAGTTCCACTTCAAAGACTTATCTAGCTCAAAATGTGAGTAATGTTGAGTTTGAGAAATCCTGCCCTAAAATTAGCTTTCAACCCCGCCTGTACTTCAGAATCATCTAGGAAAACTGAAAAGTCACCAATACCTATGCTTTACCTCAAGCAGGTCTCACTTCATTGGTTCAGGATCTTGGGCATCAGTTGTTTTAAAAGCTTCCCAGGTACACTTGGTGGATCCTTGTAGTAGAGAGGAGAACACAATTAGATCTGAGGAATTTCTTATTTTATACTTTTCATTCATGCTACTTTCTTATTTATATGTCTGTTCTTTAAATGAAAAAAAATGCAAGAAAATGCTTTTGGGCATTGTGTGTGTGTGTGTGTGTGTAAAATTACTTGACTTTATTTTTTATATTTCAATTCAGGAAGTTTGTGTGTGGTTAAAATACAACATTCTCCCATGTCTCTACCAAAAAGACTGTTAAAATAAACTGCTATCTTACATATAAATTCCACACATACCTACTTCTAAGTCTACTAAAGCAAGCAAAGTATTTTGTTATTTATGATTAATTTCTCTCTATATGAAGATATTTAGAAATATAGTGTGGACACAAACTGAATTGCCAAAACTTTTGTCACATCATCCAGCTACTTAATATGATTTGGAAATTATCATCTTGCTCAAAACCCTGACTCAGTTTGGTGTCTCATGTTCTGGAGTTATGTTGTTGATTTTGAACAGGGCTTCTTTTTCCATACTCCAAATCTATGTAGCAGCTGGTGGTGTTTAGTGACCGTCTGCACCAGCAGTCTCATCTTTTTAGCATTTAAAATTAATTTTTCTCATCTTGGCACATAAAGAACTCAAGTGTGCCCCTTACCTCATTACCTAAAATGTTACAGAGGCACCAGCAGTGGGGGGTGTGACAGAGCAGCTATTTGAGAGCATCAGCAGTAGTAGCACTGAGATGTAACACAGGAAGAGATTATACCAGGAGAGGTATGATCACACTACATTGTGGATTCCCAATGTCTTATAGCAATGACTGTAACATCAAGGAGACTGGTTGAGGAACCCCTCCCCCCCCTCAAATTGGCACATCTTTATATGTAAAAATTGGTTGTGTCCTGCCAAATAGTCATGATAAATGAATATTGAATTATTGAATTGATCTACATACAATAATTGGAGCAGGGTTCCCAGAGCTCAGTAACTCATTCTTCCCAAAAGATTTATCCTTCTGGCTATTTGTAGTTAAAAGAGGTCACAACGAAAGTGTTTCCTTTTACTATAGGACAATATATTGTATTTCTGGTGCAGTGGAGAGAGTTCTGGACTTAAGAGTAGAGAAACCTGGGGTTTTATTCTGGATTTACCAGGTGATTGTTTAATGTTCTCTATTTTATAATCACCAGGCATTAATCATACCTCACCTGGAATCCAGTGGAAAAATGCCCCCAACTGGTTTCCTGAACTCTAGCTTCATTCTTCCTAAATACATCTATCACTCTGCTGCCAGCATGAACCTTCTCAAATATAAAACTAATCCTGTCACTACCCTGGCCACCAAGTGTGGATGTGCAAACTGAGTTTCTTGTACAGATATCTTTTGATGAGTTCTATCCCCTGGGTCTTGGTTCATGTCCTTTCTACCTGAAAGTTTTCTCCATACCTTTTTCCCTAGTTAATCCTACTCATACTTTAAGATGTATTCAGGAACCCTGTATCCAGTGAACCAACTGATTTTTGGTGCTCTTACTTAGGTATCCTGTCACTTTCACTATAATTATCACATGCAGTGAAAATGACTTGGCTCTTTATAAAGATGGTGATATGCTCTTTGAGGATAGATATCTAATACTAATTATCTTCCCTTGATATAATACCTAGAGTGATGCCTGGCAAAGAATGCATCTTCAGTAGGGAACAGTATGGAAAGGAAGGAGGAAAGAAACTAAGGGAAGAAAGGGTATAAAGAAAGGAGGGGAAGATATAAGATGGAGCTAGGAAAAATGAATGAACACGTGGGATACGTGGAGATTTGGAAGGAAGGAGGAATAATGGATAATATAGTTGGTCCACCTTAATTTCTGAGATCTAACCCATTTAAAATGGACTGTGATTCTGTACAATTGTGGTAGCCCATGGAAATGCTACTCTTTCCATGGCTTTCTACATATTGTGCCATTATCCATACATTATCCTTTGGGTTTGAATGGATTTTCTAGGAGTGGACTTCCAGTAGTGGGGCAGAATCAAGACCATGAACTAAACTTCAAAACCTCTCTGAATTTGCTTCTTCTTACAAAACTTTTGTTATGGGGCGCAACTTAAGGACAGACTGATCACCACTGAGAAGACCAAATTTGAGAGTCTTTATTAAGCTGGCTGGCTGACTGTCTCACACAATGTCCCAAAAATGGCTATTGGGAGAATAGCACTGACCATAGGGTTGTAGGGGCTCTTATACCAAAAATTACATAAATCATAAGTGTCTGTTGCTATGATTCAAAATTACAGACTAACATCATTAGATCATCAACAGAGGGGGAAGTAGGTCAAAACGACCCTTACCTAGGTACTAACTAAAGAATGGTTACTAACATCCACACAGTCATTGTTCACATGGTACATTGCTTGGGAGAAATAGGGGAATCAAAAGAGAACAATTTTTCATCACATAAGAATTGTCATTTTGTACTGCTAAACATGTCACACTAAGTAACTTATGATGGGGCGTTTGCTTGGGAGAAGCTTATTTCCTACATAACATGGAGTCTCAGAGAAAAATGGAGTCTGTTTAGTCATCTCCCTTATAGTCTGGCCTATAACATTCTCATGGAGCCAGATCTGTCAGCCCATCACACTTTCTTGATCTTATTTTGTTTGGTTTGTTTATTGTACTATATATTAGCTTCTCAGTGATTCCTAAGCAGCTTACTTAGGTATTATATACCAAGTAATATGTAAATAAGACTTATTTAACAATTTGTATGTCTAAAGAATTTGGCTTATTTTTCTTAGAACTTGTTACCAATTCATGCTTTATGATCTTTCAGTACTTAAATATAGGTGCTTTACTAAACCTGCCCTTTAAGTGGCATAGACTCACATGTAAAATTCTGACAGGGCAGGATTTTATATTTTATTTGAATAAAAATAAAGCAATTATATTGAAATGGATTCACATTATGTCACCATTTAGTTCCTATCTTAAAGAATATCCAAGGTAAGGGATGAGAAAATCTATAATTTGTCCAGTGACTTTCAATGTAGAGGCCCACATATGTGGGAACAAAATTGAAAACTGAAGAAAGTGTGCAGATAATTGAAGACACAATGGAATTGTCATTTAGTTATGGATATATAACTTTCACATCTAAAAAAAGTACATTTCAACTTCATTTACTATCAAAATCTGACTTGAGAAGTAGTGATTGTTCAGGATAGAATTTATTTCTAGTAATAACAAATCATCATAAAAACAAGGTGCCTAATTTCCTAGATCCATAGGGCTACAAGAAATGTCACTGGAGCTCTAAATTCAGGATCCTTGACTTCAAGATAAATCTTAACTAAATGATACAAATTAATGTCAATCTATTTTATTTTTAAAACTCCTTGATAGTACAACACAATGTCATAGTATTATGTCTTCTGGGTCCTTGAAAAATATAGTAAATATTCAGTAATATAGTTGGTGTTTCTAAATTCCAAGTTTTTATACCTCATTTCTTTATGGAATACTTATAATAATACAAAGAAATTATGAAATGTTGCAACCAGAAATACTTCAACATTTATTCTCATTATACATTAAGATTGTTAGAAGCATTTTAACTCATCAACTCAAAGTGTTTTTTGTAACTTCAGTTCTTCACTTTTGCATATTTGTACTATTATAACATCATTGATTCTGGCAGGAAATTTTAACTCTGATTAAATTAGTAATACATTATTGATTCCTGTTTCAAATTCATTAATATGTTAAGAACTACATGTCAATCCAGTATCTCAGAAGGTAGGATCATGAGATAGTTTGAAGTTAATTGTTACTCCCTATACATTTTTATTAGATGCAACTTCAGTACCACATCTTCATACACTCATTATAAATCTCAACATGGTACCATAAAAGGACTAGAAAATTTTTCTTGGATTTGCAAGAACCAAATTGTCTAATTGTTACCTGTAAGTTTTTAATAATTAATGCATTGAAATTTAGTATCCAATCTACCTATAATTTTGTTTCCTAAAAGCATTATATTAATTGGAGTAAGCATAAAATGTAAATCAAAACCTCATTAAAAGTTAAAATTTTAGATTGGCATATGAAAAAGATATAGAACAATAAAGACAAAATTATGAGATATAATATAGAAAGGAAAATCTGAGAAAAATATGAAGTAAGGCAAAATACTTTGAGCATGAGAGGAGCTGGTCATGGCCTGCTTAGTTACCAATGGGTTTATGCCCCCACACAAAACAAATACCTACAGATGACAAAATAAGAAAAAGGAAAAAAAAGAAGAAAAAAAATTTGTGTAGATTGTAGGATTACTAATCTTAAAACATTCAATTAACATTTTAAATAAGAATGTGCACTCTATTTTTAGCACCTTCTTTCCTCTCAAATTGATAACTATTTTTGCTTCATCTTCTTCATCATTCCAGTGAGTCCCCAACTTAAAAACAAGTTAAGAAATTATTTTTTTTCAGGTTGACTGTTTAGAGATTTGTTTTAATAAAAAGGAAGCAAAATATATTAGTATAATAATGGTACAGTAAATTAGAGATTCTCAAACCAACCCATAAAACCCATCATGACCCATTATGACATTCTGGATTTCAAAATCAGCAGGGAATGAATGACAGGCATCATGATGATGAAGAAAGCTTTGCTTTTTTATTTTTTCAGTACCAGGGATTGAACATAGGAGCACTCAACCACTGAGCCACATCCCCAGCCCTATTTTGTATTTAGAGACAGGGTTTCACTGAATTGCTTAGTACCTCATGGTCACTGAAGTTGGCTTTGTACTCTCGATCCTCCTGCCTCAGCCTCCTGAGCTGCTGGGATTACAGGCATGCACCACCATACCCAGCAGAAAGCTTTGTTTTTATTGATGTTTTCTCTCTCTCTCTCCCTCTTTTTTTTTTTTTTTTTTTTGTACCAAGGATTAAACCCAGGGGTGCTTAACCCTGAGCCACATTCCTAGCCTTTTTACATTTTTTAAATTTTGAGACAGGGTCTCACTCAGGTGCTTAGGGCCTCACTAAGTTGCCGAGCCTGGCTTTGAACTTGTGATTCTCCTACCTCACCCTCCCAAGTTACTGGGATTACAGGCATGCACCACCATGCCCAGCTTATGTTTTCTTTCTTGAACAAACAAAAACCTCTAAAGTTTGCTCTTTTTGTTTGCTGTCCCAGCTGTCTTTCTTATTGAGTGTTTTACAACAATATTCTTCTTGGATCTAGGATGGGCCCAAATACCAGAAGGAGATCCAAAACATACACCTCCTGCTTGCTGGGTTCTCTGAGGGGCCACAGGCAACAAAACCTTTCCTCCCCACTTGAGCTGTGAATAATTAGGGAAATCGAATATTAAATAAAGCTGAAAATTTCACTTTTGCTCTATAGGAAACCAGGATGGAGGTTGGAGGTTTTCAAACTCCACAATTAGACAATTATTCACATAGTCAGGTATATCACAGGAGGAAGAAAAGTGGAGCTGGGAGTGGCCTACTTAGTTACCAATGGGTTAAATCATTTCTCCTACCCCTGAACAGTCTGAGTAAAGGGGAAGAGAGAGGCCAAGATAATGCTTAGGCCATCTGTGTCACTGCTGTGACTAACTGATCTGACCAGCACAATTATAGAGAAGGAAAGGTTTATTTTAGGGTTCACAGTTTCTGAGGTCTTAGTCCGTAGAAGGTCAGCTCCATTCCTCACAGCTTGAGGTGAGGCAAAACATCATGGTGGAAGAGTGTGGCAGAGAGAAGCAGCTCACATCATCAGAAAGGAGAGAGAAAGAGAGAGTCTCCGCTCTCCAAATACAAAATATATAGCCCAAAGCCACAACCCAATTCCAATCTCCTCCAGTCACACCCTACCACTTCATTTACCACTCAGTTAATCTCTATCAGGAGATTAAATCACTGATTGGGTTAAGACTTTCACAACCCAATCATTTCTCCTCTGAACCTTCTTGCATTGTTTCACACGTGAGCTTTTGGGGGACACCTCACATCCAAACCATAACACTTAGGAAAAAAATTCCCTTTCATGGAAAGCTGGAGTAAGGAAAACCCTGGATTTTCTAATTTCACAGAGAATAACCAATACCCAACTATCAAGGCCCTTTGAGAGCAGACTCTTTCTATCCTTCTCTTTCCATTTTTCCTGACAGTAACAATCCACCCACCTGAAATGCTAATAATCTATAAGATCTTTCTCATATCTGTATGAGCCAACACCAATCTTTATCCCTCTCTATTTGGGCCATTTCTCACACAGTCAGTAATAACTAAATTCCCACTCTCCTTTGCGTGATCCTCTGCACGCGTGTGGATTTTATTGAGGCCAAGAATGCCTGCTCATTTGTCTCTGTGCTTAGAGAAGCTTGCCCTCCACTCCATATTCCACACACTACTTCCAAACACATCTGATAACATGTTCCTTGCCCAGAGCCTTCAGAGACTCCACATTACATACAGGACCAAATCCTGAGTTTTTTTGTTGTGGTTTGTTGCTGTTGTTGTTATTATTTGTACTGCGGATTGAACTCAGGGGCGCTAAACCTCTGAGTAACATTTCCAGCCCTTTTTGTATTTTATTTAAAAACATGGTCTCACTGAGTTGCTGAGCCCTTGCTAAGTTGCTAAGGCTTTGAACTCCCAATCCTCCTGCCTCAGCATTCTGATCTGATGGTATTACAGGCATGTGCCACCACACCCAGTCTGAGTTCTTTAGAGATGCTCAACATTAGCCAGTCAGATTCCAGGCAAATGTTTTTTTCCCTCCATCTTATCTGCTTTGTAGACTTTGGACTTTTCTCAGACTGTAAAATGAAATTTATGGCTTTTGCTAGTTTTTTATTTTTATTTTATTTTTAAAAAATTATTTTAGTTGTAGATGGACACAATATTTTTATTGATTTGTTTTAATGTGGTGCTGAGGATCGAACCCAGTGCCTCACACATGCTAGGCAAGTGCTCTACCACTGAATTATAGCTACAATCCCTAGTTTTTTGTTTTTGTGACCCCTTCTACTTATCTGCTCAATCCCATTCATGGTTCAGGACCACTTCACCAGAGACAAGCACCTAGGCTTTTAGCATTTCTCCAGAACTCGACTAATTGTTTGGATGTCCCTCCCCCACAATCCTCCATTCTCTCTTTTAATAGAAATTTGTTGTATTCATTGGGTTATTTTTCACTCGTTCTTTTCTCCAGGGAAGAGAACATACCTTATTTAATATTGTGTTTCCAGATCTAGCACAGTATCTGGCACATAATGCTAAACAAATCTATTTTAACAAGATTCATCTATTTCTAATCATCTAACAATAATGATCACATTGACATTTTCTAAAAACACTACGCAGAAATTTCCCACTCATTGTCAAGTGGGTAGTCTCACCAATAATGCCTAGCTTAAAAAAACAACAAAAACTCAAACTGATATCATTATAAGTGGCAGAACAAAAATCTTCATTTAGCTGTCAATTTTCACGTCTGTGCTACACCGCTGATTTCTTGTAACAAATGACTTTGTATGGCCAATGCAGTCTTTTCCCTATTCCTTGTGGAATGATTACCCTGATTTTACCAATTTTCCTTTCTTAGAAAAGAAGTCTGCGCTAGTTTTTTTAAAAAAGAATATCAACCTGGGCAACTGGGAAGTCCACCAGGTAAATATTAAAGGAAACAGCTGTAAAGTCAAATGCAACTTTAAAACAATAAATAACACAAGGCAGGATATTGAGCAATATTTGCTATGCCCATAACCACTCACATTCTTAGTCCAATTTTCTTTCCTAGTTTATGTTCTTTCATTATACTCTGAGTTAGACTTCTATACATTACTACACACTTAATAAAGATATTTCATTTTTCCTGGTGTGCTTCCAGAGACCTAGCATGCAGTGAAGGTTTTATAGTCCTGTGCAGTGCAGCAGATGTCATTCCATTTGCCTAAGTCCTGCTGACATTTGGAGATGTGGATTAATTGAGCTACAGAATGAAATTTAATTAAAATTAAATACAGACTTGGCCATTGTATCTGTTCATTTCCTGCACTCTAGTGTGTGTATTTGCAGGCAGCGCCATAGTTAATTTGTTTAATCAGGATGCTCTGTGGGGGAAGCTGCACTTTGTTTTACACTGAAAGACTGAGGGTGTGGTGGATGCCAGGTTGGATTTCATTACGCACAATGTGAGCTGTGTAAATGATGCTACTGATGAGCCTCGGAGGGCTACCTGAGGGAAGCAAGGTGGCTCCATATGAACCCGTGGAGAAACAACTTGTCATAGGCAACATTTAGTGATGTCTTTTAAATTGACATTACATGACCACAGGAATCTCATCTATTACCCATTAACATGTTGCCATAGTATTTGTTCATTCAGATATCCTTCCATCCATTCATTCAACCAAGATGTTTTGAGTACCCTGTGTGCTAGGCCCTGAGTTTAAAGAAAATGCTGTTATTAATCGTAATCACATTCTTTCTGCCACTAACCCCAACTAGCGTTTAAAAAAAGTTCATCTCCAGAATGAGAAGATACTATATTACTTTATGTTACGATGAGACTGTATCATGGCAAGCAAGATAGGTTTCACCCTTCCTTTGAGATCCATTTGAAAGGTCACCTCGTCCTGGGGGGTCTTCCTGACTCTTCCAGTGGAAAATAAACTCTATTTCAGTAACTCCCAAAGTACACCAGAGTATCTTTTTGTTATATCTCTATGTCTTCCTACCTCTCTTTCTAGATTATAACTTTGTGTCAGTGTTTTATTTTAAATCTTAAAAAAATGCCAGTGCATCTTCTCCAGAATATTTTCAAAGACCATCATTGAATTGAATATATTATCAAACTGGGTTGTAGATATTTGCTATTTTGGCAGACTAGGATCCCATGTCACCAACTCTGCTTTAGGGAATCATTCCTCCAACATCTCTGTGCCTCAGGTAAAGGTGAGCCAATCTGTGTTCCATTCCACTTGCCTCTGCAATTGATTCATAAATGGGTACAGGGGCAATGATACTACATTCTGAGACTTTGTTTTCTCTTCTGTTTTACATGAAATGATTCAGTTCATAAGTTCCTTTATTCTGTAAGGAAGGAATTATCTAAAAATGTAGCCAACCCAAAAGACACTGTATGGAAATAAAGAGACTCTCCCTGTTTCTCATAGCTGTTCTGTTATGTCTGCCATTGAGTTTTTGCTTAGCTTGACTTGAGTTGGATTTTCCAGCTCCAGCTTACAAACCATACCTGATCAGCCTCATTGATGGTCATATACTGTTATAGTCATTTATATTACACTCCCTTTTCTGCACAGTCCTTAAGGATAGGGACTTTGCCTTCAACAACATGCTCTCAATAACTGTTTTGTTGAAAGAATAAATGTAAATTCAGGTGGTTGTATGACAATATCAATGAAAACTCCTTTGTCTTTGTGGTAAACCTGGTTAAATTGACATATTGCTCACAAATCATGTTACTACTTTCCTTTCACTGGTATTCATATGACTGAAAGGATCCTGCAAGTTCACTCAGCAATTTCTAAGTGTGGAAGTGTTTAATCATCTCATATTGACAATCAGCCTCTGATCAAAAAGCCCCTGAAAAGGAAATGCCACAACTCCATTCTGTTATATATATACCAATGTTAACTATTTCACCTACCTGGAAATTGTTTGTTATGTTCCCTACATTGTATGTGAAGATTGTGAGTTCTTGTAAATTTCAGTTGAGAAAAAAATCCATAGCTGATGGCTTCCAGCTATGGATACAAATTAGTTCGGTACATGGGTACACCATGTTTTTTCTGGCACGCATTTTCTATTCCATTTCAATTACACCTGTTTTATATGGACAATATCTTAATCCTTGAAATTATGGCAAAAAAAATAAGCCTGACATTTTTCTCCCTGCATATATCTTTTGTGAATTTAATGTTGCTCTCTTGAACTCTCTTCATTTTTCCATAGATATTGATGATAAGGATGACAACTAAAATTATAATAAATGTTTGATGAGTGTTTTTTACCTTCTTACACTGATCTTTCCAATAATAATAGACTATAAATATTCCCATCCCTATTTTCAACAAAAGAAAGATGAGGGGTCAATCATTAAACTCCAGTCACCTTTAGGAAATTTGCTGAGTTGTAGAACGTGCAGAAGTTCAAAAGGAAGTTATTTAATGTTTATTTAAATCATTTTATTTGCAGGGTATTACTGGTATTACTTAGAAATCATCCCAGAATTACATTTCACTTGATTAATATGAGTTGACAGTCTTAAAGGCCCTCCAATCAAACAGAAACAGACATATAAAAACAACTAACATTTTTTGAGTTCTTATGAGGTATAAGGCACTGTAAGAGTTTCTATGTGTATTTATTTATTTAATACTTGCAATCAATTTATGAGATAAATACTATTATTATCTTCACTTTAAAAAATGCAAAATCTGACAGAGAGGTTAATTAACTTGCTTAGCCAAAGTCATATAGCTAGAAAATGGTGGAGCCAGGATTTGAGCCAAACAGCAAAGTTCTAAGGTCATCCTGCATCTCCACATAAGAGAATATTTATTAAAACAAATAAATTATATCTTAAACTTATTTTTGGTGACTTTTTTCAGTGCATGAATATTTATAGGGTATATAGCCATTGTGCTAGGTTCTAGGATACTGCAGTGAATAAGGTAGAAAAGGGCCTTTCTTATAGATTGTATTCCATATAAACACTGAGACAATCAATGTATTTCATCCATCTGGCCTCTGTGATTGGTTCAGACATGGGCATATATCCCAAGCCATGTGTAAATTATATAAATATTTCATTGAAATAAGCAACATGGCATTTCTTGAATCCAAGTTCTAAATTATAACAGTTTGTTAAATTGTTCATAAGTTAAGGATATTTTTTAATTGATTGATGTATTTGGAAACAGATAAGTAATGATTAGGTTAGTGAAAGAACATTGATTTTCATACTTTCCTGTTTGTTGATCAATTCTGAACATTGGTTGCATGGCAGATGTGGTCAAAAAGAAAAAAAAAAAACCCTATTATATCTTTCTGTAGCACTCAGTAAAAAGACTAATTTAGATTACTGGACCATGGAGTCTTTAGGGAAAGTAGCCACATCAAGTTCTTCTTAACTTGACCGAAGTCACCTAGCTTATTACCTTTGCCTCTGGCAGGGGCTGGACAAATATTTGTTGGATAAACAAACAGATTAACAAAGATAGGACAGCAGGGTTTTGATGGTTTTCCTAATTTTATACTGCATTTGTTGAAAAATATTTATTGAGCACCTACTATGCACATAACATTGTGTTGCAAACTTTAGGGGCAAACGAGTGACCTTCAATAAGGTTATATTGGAGATGAAAGAATCAAGTTTATACAAGAACACCTAGAATGTAAGGCACTGAAGAAAAGAAACTTATTCCATAAATAAAATAAACAAATAAAATAAAACATGAGTGGGATTGTTGAAAAGAAACCCTGGGTTCAATCCCAGTACAGAAGAAGAAGGAAAAGGAGAAAGGAAGGAAGGGAGAGATAAAGGAAAGAATGCTTACTGAGAAGCTGAGTGCCACTTACTTACCAACCAGAACACTTAATTTTTCAAGATTGGACTGCTAATGTCTACCCTTTCAGGTGTGAAAGACTAGATAGGCAGAGCATGTCCAACAATTCTTTACCCCAGACCACGTTAGAAAATTTCCCATTGATTTGGTACTGCAGCTGCCAGTTGCCTCTTAGTTTCATTTGGCCCAATGCCTTTGGCCAAATGAAACTAAGGTTTCATTAAACTAAGGTTTCACCCTTTTTGAGGGTGGCCTCAAAAAGAGCCACCCTATTCCTATTTGTAGAATAGCAGACCAGTCTGTCAGCTGTTGTGGTTGCTCCGCAGTCACAATTTTGCCATTTTTTAACAAATTGTAATTCAGTGTTCCTTTGAAGTGTTGCTGCCTGCCCTCCCTTCCTGGTTGCCTCACTTTGCTTTCCTATTCTGCACTATTGAGGGTTCTGCTGCCATTCCCCTCACCTGTCCCACCCAGAGAATCTGTGTTCTGTCAGTGCAGCTTCTATGCTAGTAAACTGGCTACTTTCCAGTGTTGTGTCCTTGGTGATCCAGACTCCCAGAAAACATACCTTGATAGCTGCACTAATATACAATATTCTTAAAAGCCAATTAAAGGGATGTCCAAGAGTTGTTCTTAAAAATCTTGCCAGATATTGAGGAACCAGAGCAAGGTGAGGAAGGCAGCACTCCATGAGTCATGTTTTATTTGCAACTTTAAAAGAATAATTACTCTTTTCATTCAAAACTGAGTTTGCTTTGTCTCTGCTGGAACACTTCTTTGGTTTCTGGGTAGTATTAAACACTACTCACTTCTCAGGGTAATGATAGATATGGTAGCAACCAAGTATTTGAGGCAAAGTGAACACAAAGGTGAATTCCACCCCACAAAATTAGGTTCCTACACTTACATAATCATAACCTTCCTTGGTTCCTTCATGTTACTTTGTTATTCACTAGCTCACAGGTATTTATTGAGTACCTACTATTGTAATAGTTCTCAAATCTTTGGTTTTAGGACTTATAGTCTTAAAAATTATTGAGCATCTGGAGAACTTTAATTTATTTGGATTGTTTCTATCAATATTTGCCACACTTGAAATTAGAACCAAGAAGGTATAAAGTATTTAATTCACTTGAAAACAACAATATACAAATTACATGTTAACATAAGTATTTCAAGTAAAAATTACTACGTTTAAAAATTAGTGATGACATTCTTGGTGAGCATGGTGGCAGAGGGCAGGGTGGGGTAGGCAAGGTCACCCCATTTACTCAGTATCTTTTCTGAGATTTCTTGTAATTTCTTCCAAGTTGCATCACCTCCTATCTATTTGATGTAGTTACATGAGATAAAAAATGATACTAAATAGTTAGGAATATACAATTTTCAACAGTGCTCTTCTTTCCTCCAGGAAATTCTATAAGAAATAGGCATTATGTTTAATCATTAAAAAAAATTAATGATGAGAGTGGCATTGCTTTATATTTTTGCAAATACCTTTAATGTCTGGCTTAATTCCAGCTGGGTACTTTTATCTGTTTTTGCTATTGAATCGGATTTGATACATTGCTTTAGTTTAATTATATTAAGAAAATCTGACTTCACCAGATATGTAATTGGAAACGAGACAGTTGGATAATTGTAATTGGATATTTTCATTACCACTTCAGGGAATTGCCGATATCCTTTTTAATACTATGCCAAAACTCAACAAGTTGTAGTTTCTTAAAAGTTAGTTGCAATGTAAAAATCTGAAACTGTATCTTGTACTTTGAATGGATCTTTTTATCATGTAAGATTTAGTAACATTATGTAGTGTTCATTTGGAAACTGTTGGCCCACTGAGTTATACAGATTTTCAAATATTTATACACTTCATTGTATGTAATATCAAAAATTATAACTTTTAATATCAGCACTGATCTCTTCAGAAAAAAATTTAAATATTAAGAAACTGTCAAATTTATGGTAGCAAATACAATTTTCTGAAATTCTGATTTTGCTTGGATACTTTAACTTTATCATTGGCAACAAATACTGTCAGTTGTTTTCCTATAAATGACAGTCACACTGTTCTGTTTTAAGAAAATGTCTGCCAAATACCTGTCAGTCGTTCTTACATGTAAAACTGAAATCCCATGACAAGAGTGGCTAGTTCAGCCTGCACCTCAACACAAATGCTTTTCCCTGAGCTACCTTGTTGTACTTGAATGTGTATTATACTTGATACTTCCCATTTCACCACACTAATATCAAGATATATACACACGCATCAAGATACAGTAAAAGTGATTCCTTTTTTTTTTTTTTTTAATATTTCAAGGGCCTTCTTAAGTGAGACTGTTTCAAGTGAGATTTTTTTTTTTTAAATAAAAGTGCATGGTGCCAGGTGGGGTGGCATGTGCCTGTAATCCCAGCACCTCAGGAGGATGAGGCAGGAGGATGGCAGGTTCAAAGCCAGCCTCAGCAACAGAGAGGTGCAAAGGACCTCAGTGAGACCCTGTCTCTAAAGAAAATACAAAATAGGACTGAGGATGTGGCTTAGTGGTTGAGAGCCCCTAAGTTCCATCCCCAGTAGCAAAAAAAAGTCCACGACAATGAAGAATACCATGAGTGCTAATAGTTTGGTGTCACTGAATTGATTTGTATAAAGCACCAGAGGTTACATTTGCCATTGCTTTTGAACCATCGGAACAAATTTCAACACGATGAAAAAGGTAAATAACATTTATAACGTTTTAGTATTATTATTAAAAGTATTCATTTCATGAATACCTGAAAAGGTCTTGGGGTACCATGAACTTCACTTATGTGCTGTCTGCATACAATTGTGCCAGTGATAACCTTAGGCTAAACAAACAAACAATACAAACAAACTTTGTGACATAGTAACCTGTATTCAAAAAGCTTATAGCTGGTTTATCTATAGGAAATTGTAGGCAAGTTTGAATATTGGAAATTTTACATGACCTATAAAATAAAGTTTTTATGTAATTATGTTATCCAAGTGGTATAGATCTAAGGGAATGCACAATTAGTATGTGAGCATGAAATGTAGAGTTCTAAAGGGTTTCTAAGTTGAGGGAGACATGCATTTATATGTTTTGTAAAGTAAAGAGACAGAATCCTTTCCAAAAGGGATAAAAGGGTAAGCAAAAGTTTAAAAATTGATGTAAATGTCAATAAAGACTACTTATGTCATACATGAGACACAAATCCCTGTTCTGAAGAAACACAAATGACCAACAATTACATGAAAATATATTCAACATTTTTAACCATCAGAGAAATGCAAATCAAAACTACATTGAGATTCCATTTCACTCTGATTAGAATGACAGTTGTCAAGAATAAGTGTGATAAATGCTGGTGAGAATGCAGGAGAGAAAAGGGAACTCTTATATACTGTTGGTGGGAAAGTAAATTGGCACAGCCACTGTGGAAATCAATATGATGGAGGTTCCTCGTAAAGCCAAAGCTAGGCCTCCCATATTATACAGCTATACCACTCCTTGGTATTTACCCAAAAGAATTAAAGGCAGCATACTTTATTGATAACGTACATACATGTTTGTCACAGCACAATTCACAACTGCCAAGTTATGAAACCAACCTAGGTGTCTATCAACAGATTAATGGATACAGAAAATGTGGTATGATTAGCATACAGAACAAAATTTTGTCATTTTCAAGAAAGCAGATGGAATGGGAGACCATAATTTCAAGTGAAATAAGTCAGACTCAAAGAGGATAGTATTATATGTCTTCTCTCATATATAGAAGCCAGAAGCAAAAATGACGGGAGGAATGCCATAAAAATAGAAGGGAGATCATTAGGGTAGATGAAGGGAATCAGGGGGACAGGCATTGAGAAGGGAGAAACTGATTAGTATGTTTTTATGTATATGCAAATATACCACAATGAAAACCACCATTCTGTAAAAATAAACTTAGCCATTAAAAAATAAGAATTTCAATTTCACATAACAGTACAAATTAAATCTTTAAAAAAAGAAATAATAAAAAAAAGAAATAACGATATTGGGAAAGGAACTAACAATTTGAAAAAGTTCTTTCATTGCCCATCTAAGTTAACTTTGATGTGGAAAAGCAAGCCAAAAAAGATTGTCTGTTCATTCAATCACACGTGTATTAAGTATTTACTATGTGTCAAACTCTGCTGGCCACTGGAGGAATCAAAGAATTCATAGTCTAACCAATGAACTCAATGTTTAGCCATTGAACCAGCTGTGTACTTTGATGATATAGTAGTAACTATCCTATAAAGCTGGTCATAACACATTGTAGTATGTGTGTTTAATGTGTTATCACAATGCAGATGAGCGATTGATTAATTCAGCTTGGAGGCAGAGAGAAAAGATTGCATGTAAGAGATGACTGGTGAGATTGAATGAAAGGAGCAATAGTAGTTGGCCAGATGGAATGGGGGGAAGGCATATGCTGGGCTGAGGAAATTGCATTGGCAGAGGCACAGAGATGTGGAAAAAACTTGGCACTGTTTGAAAATAGAAAGTGGTTCATTGTGGTGAGAAGGTAGGAAACAGAATATGTGGTTGAAGACAAGATTGTAATCATCATTTGCATTTAGGTAGCAATGATCCTTATGGCCTATACCTTGGCAATTCATTAGAGGATTCTTATTAAGAGACTGTCTTATGATAAAAGGTCAGTCTGGAAGTAGAGATACCACAGTCCTAGAAACTAAGAATTACAAGACTGGAGTTATCCAAACCAAAGATGCTACAGTCTAGAATCTGTGCGGTGCAGCAGGCCTGGAAAGAAAATAAACCATTTGGAGACCTGTGGCAGAGCTGGTAAAATGTGTTAAATTATTGTGGAAACACACACACAAGAGATCACTGAGAGCAAGGAGATGGCTTTGACTAAATGAGATATATTGGAGAAAAAACTCTAAGCAAAAGAGAACAAGTCTGTTTTGGGACATTTCCTGTTGGAAACTCAGGACAAAAATCAGGACTAAAACATAAATTAGGGAGTCATTAATGTGCAGATGATTGTTGAACAATGGGAGAAATTTATCACCAATGGAGAAAGCATATGGAGCGGAAAGAGAAGAAACCCCATTTAGGCAGAAGCGAAGAGAAAATGGGTCTTAAGAGGGAAAGAATGAAGAAATCAAGTACTTCTCCAGAAAGGACATGGCGGGCTTAGATTGAAGAGAAGGTGGTGGAGGTGGCCTGGACGGGGCAGATATGACAGAGTATTCAGTAGAAAGAATGAGGACTCAAGTTATTTGAATTGAAAAGAAAAAAATGAGCCAGAGGTTATTAATACCACTCTCTTAGATGAGAAAGACAAGCAGGTCTTTCCTATGCTATTTTCTCTGATTTGGTGACCTGGTTTTAATCTTTCTTTTCAAGATTTCTGAAGAACCTACTGGTCTGGAACCTCAAAAAATTCCTCTGTAATTCAGACAGTTTGAGGCACCAGGGACAGGTCAGCAATAAGGCTTATGTCCCAAGGTTCATAAAGGTCAATAAGAGCCTCCTCCACTTTGGCAGCAGCCAAATGTTGGTAGATGTGGAACAGAGCAACACTAGACATGGACCAGGGCAAAGATGGAGTCATCAGGAAGTTGCAGGATCTAAGAAGGCTGTCTCCTTTCAGGCAAAAGCAGAACAACTCTTTGGGGAAACAATATCCCCTTCACTTAGAATTTCACCTCCATAAGGATCAAGTTAAAACCTCACATTCACCAAGAAACCTATCCTTATTCATCCTTTCCCTTCTTTGATTCCTATATACTACACCTTTTCTTTACCCTTGGATCTGATTTTAAATGTACATTTGCCATTATATGTATCTAGTCATTTTGAGTAGTTATATGAGTTTTTTTTTTAATTCCTAAATACCTACTTTTTCTTTGCCTTCTCTTTTACTTTCAAAGTATTTACTATAATTTATCCATATTGTAGCTATTTAAAACAATCCTTGAATTAATAGGGAATCATATATGACCTCTTTGAATTCTTTCTGTTCATATGCATCCACTTTTTCAAAGACTGTTAAGTGAATACTTACTGCATGCCTGGCATTATGTTACTCACTGGGTTTAGAACTCTTATCAAGGGGGTATGGTACCTGTCTTTATGGATCTTATAGTTTAGTGGAAGGAAAGGCATACAATTAAACACTAAGTGTGGTAAGTGCTATTAAAAGGGATATGCAGATCACAGAAGCCTTTCTGGTGGAAGAGACTATCAAGCTGAGACCTGAAGCATTTAGAGCTAGCCAGGTAAAGGGGAAGAGAACAGTAGGAATTGTTCCAAGCACATTTGAGAAAAACTGAACAAGTTCACTGGTAGAATTTGAGAGAAAGGAATGATGAGAGAAAGTTTTCCCCATAAGGCTGAGGCAGAGTCTTAAATGTCACATAACTTTTGTTAGGGAACATGAATATTATCTTAATGATAATTAGAAGTCACTGAAGTTTTTAAAGGAGGGACTGGTAAGGAAGTATTTGTAATTTTATAACTAGCTGTTTTTTGAAAAAGTAGCACTCAACAGCAAAAAAAAAAAAAAAAAAAAAAAAAAAAGGGCTCCCCAAAGGCCACTGTGAACATTTCATGTTTCTTCTATGCATATACCTGCATATAT
Source organism: Sciurus vulgaris (assembly GCF_902686455.1). NCBI lineage: Eukaryota > Metazoa > Chordata > Mammalia > Rodentia > Sciuridae > Sciurus > Sciurus vulgaris. The sequence continues at coordinate 92,334,674 of NC_136466.1, forward strand.
TTTCATACATACTTGTTCTCTTTTTTTACACAAATAAAATAATAGTTTATAACCTGTTCTGTTTAACTTTTTCTGCTTGACCATAAAACATGGAGATTTTTCCTTTCTCCTTATTCTTTTTAACCTCTTCTTAATCCTCCAGAATATGGATTCCCATAAATTATTTAACCAAAAAAATTGATGAATATTTACGTGGTTTTTTCATCTTTTACTTATTGTAAAATTTGCTGCAATAAGCATACCCATTTATCTTTGTATAGATATGCTAATATTTCTGAAAGATATATAAGTATGAAAGTCTTGTTAAAGGAAACTATTATTGGAATTGTTAAATAGATATAATTGCTTAAATCTTAACAGATATTTCAAATTTTCCTCCAAAGTGGTTATGCTAATTTACATACTCATCAGTAGTACCATAGGGCTTACTTTCCCCCACATGCTCAAGTTTTTCAGTCTTTCCCAATCTGATAGGTGAAAAATATCCAATTTTAATTTAAGTTTCCTTTATAAGTAAAGTTAAGCATTTTTTAATATTCTCCATCATCTATTTTTAAAATGAAAATTGGCTGCTTAAGCCTTCATCCATATTTCTTTTGGGTACTGATTGTAAGAGTTCTTTACTGATTAGCAACATTAACTCTTTGCTATCGTAAATATTTTTCCCGCTTTGTGATTTGTATTTTGTTTTTATTTGGGTATTTTTCCCCAAGCTGGTTTTTAAAAGAAACATATATGATCATGTTTAAAATTTTTTCTATCCTTTTTAGAAAAAAAATTGGAAGAATCTTTCCTATTATAAGATGGAAAATTGATTGGATCATGGTTAGAAAAAAACCAACTGGAGATTGTAAAATAATTGTATAGAGAACTGGTAGTGGCCTGAGTTAGAATAATAGTAATAGGAATACATGGAATGAACAAGTTTTGTGAAATAAGAGATTCAAGCTTCTGAACTTGGAGATTGGTTGAAAATGAGAGAGGAAAAACTTATCCTTCACGGCTGGTATGCAGGTTTCTGACTTGGGTAACTGAGTAGATGGTTTACCAAGATGGAAGACACCTTAATAGGAATATTTTTGGCTTAGGGGAGCAAGTAGACACCAAATTCTGTTTGGAGCACATTGATTTCGAGATGTCCATGAAATATCTGAAGATACTAGTAGGAAGATGATGATATGGATTGGAGTGATTGGCACATAGATGATATAGCTAAGATGCTCTCTGATGCCGTGGGAATGGAGGAAACCACCCAGTATGTAGAATGTGAGACAAGCCACAGTGAATTGTGTATTATTTCAGGGTATATTTCTGCACACTGCAGACAGAAATGTGAGGAAAACCTGCAGGGGGTCATGTCTTTGAAGTGAAGGAAAGGGACTACACAGTGTATTTTAGATTAATTGAATGCTGGCAGAGCTGAGCTTATGTCTAACCTGTGTACAGACTACTGCCTTAAGTCTGGCAGGATAAAGGTGTACTCAAACTTTAAGCAAAGGTGCTACCAATGACTACAGAAGAAAAACAATATCATAGGACAGTAATATTTAGTGTTAACATGGGCAGCCAATTTGAATAATTTATATGAAAAAGCTTTTTAAAGTAATTCCTTTGGACTATTTATTTGTAACTACTCTATTTGGGCTGCATAAAACTTTATTTTAAAGGTGACAATTATCTATCTGGCCTTGCTTTCTTATCTCTCAATCTATCAACATTCAATTTTTACATAAAGTTAATCTTTTCCAATTCAACTGGATATTTTCATTATTTTTCACAGATAAACAATTACATGAAACATCTCAGATAAAAATTACATTTAATACCGCTCAAAGATTGCAGCTGTATATATCCCATTCAATAACCTTATGGAAATATTACATGTTATTTTAAAACTAAATAATGCTATTACCAAATATTCTGCTGGATATTGTTTTAACATGAGATAGGAAAAATGAATTATAATTAAAACAAAAGATATAACATTTTAGCTAACTTGAAAATGGAAGCTTGAATTTGAGATGTTTTAATTTTGATTTCTTGCTGTAGATTTCTTTTGCAAAATCACCAGTTGCAACTCTTTTTACTTTAGATGACTGCCACATCACACTGGCTTAACACTGCTGAGTTCTTTTCCCTGTCATTGATGCATTACCAAAGAGAACTACAAATACCTCCTTATTCAAGGAGAGAGATCAGAGTAAGCAGCAGAGACCAAATTAACTCCATCTTTCTTGTTCTACCCTGTATTTCTGTAAACAAGAAATGCACTGATGTTGAATGTATCCTGACTTCAGAAACTTATAATTTAAAAATAGAGACCTCTAGAACTATATTTGGAAAGACTTAAACCTGGACAACTCCCTGCTGTTGTGAAGACTGACGGTGCTTCTCAACTATAACAAGGAGATTTTATATAAGACTGTTCTTACTAGAACCTGTTTTATACATACTTAAAAGCTAATTTCTTTTCTCCTTTTTGCACTGCAATCCACAAAGTGTGACTAATAATAGATTTAAATTTGCTAAGTGCATTCACTCCTTTGTGCCATCATAAAGAGAATCTATTACTGTAAAATTGAGGCTTAGTTCCAAATTGCGCCATTATGAAGTTTTCTTCCAGCAATGTTTTGTCTCTAATACACTTCCCTCATTGTAATTCTATTGCAAACCTGATGTCTAGCATCAAGTCTCACAATAATTATTTTAAATTGCTACTAGGAACAGTAGTCCTGGTGGGATATATTACTACCATTCTAACAAGATGAATTTCAATGCACTTGTAACCATATTATAGTATATTATGAAAGAAAGAAAATCTTGGAGTTTTATATTTGTGGACATGCATGTAACACAAGAAAACAGTTCTTAGAAACTTCAAAATACTTTATATTGAACTTCTACTTAATTATCCACCACAAGGACAAATTAGGATATCTAACCACATTAATAGTATTAATAGCATGCTGAGTAACTTTAAATGAATACATAATTATAAAGTAATAGTAATGCTACTGCTTAGAATAATTATGCATGGTAATATATTTATATGATAGTTTTTAAAGATAATATAAGTCAGATTACCATAGGAGAATGGCACCAGAAAACTATTAAAATGAATTTATAACCTCCTCATTTGTGCTGCATAGAACTTTATGTGAAAGGTGACCATTGTCTATCTGTCCTTGCTTTCTTATCCCTCAATCTACCAACATCAATTTTTACATAAGATTACCCTTTTTTGAAAGAATTTTATACAATTGGTTTAACAAATTTTTATGAAGACTAAACTTAATCTTTCCCAAAGACTTGGAGTCGTTTAATAAATGAACTATTCAAAGGAAAAAAAACTGTACTCAAAAGTAAAGTATTATATAATATAAATTTTTTAAAAGCCATCTTCAGGAATCTAAAACATTGAGTCACCTATTTGGTAATATAGTATAGACAGGAATACTACTAAGGATCAACATGACAAGGACTAAAGAACATACAAAGTCGTCTTGAAACTATATAACTCAGTGTTGTGAGTTACTTTACATTCTTACTGAGGGCATTCTAAAATTGACCATACTAAGTTGCTTACAGGCTTATAAGTAAATTGAGAAAATGATCACTTTATGTTCACTAAAAATATGAATCTTGAATTTGGAACATAATAATATTATTATAAAGAAATCATAGAGCCAAGCATCTCTGTTATAGATGAAATGATTATACAATGGTGGCCAAAGATCAAAAGTTATTTTAATTTTTATAATTTAAATAAATTGACCTGTAGAATGTAGAAAAAATTCCAACTATGAGTTCTGTATCTGTAGGAATTTTCTTTAAAAAATGTTCACATACACCCCAAATGGAGACCACTTAGCTACCTAAGGAAATTCAAAGTTACTCCCTGGAGTTGATCAAATGAGAAAAGTTAATCTGCATATTTTGCAAAAAGGGGCAGTTGAAGTTACATTAACAATTTAGTATCCTACCTTTAATAATAATAGAATGGACCAGACACAGTGGTGCATACCTGTAATCCCAATGACTCAAGAGACTCGAAAGGATCTCAAGATGGAGACCAGCCTAAGTAATTGAGCAAGGTCCTAAGCAACTTAGCAAGACCCTGTCTCAAATGAAGATAAAAATTTTAAAGCGGGGCGGCGGGGGGAGGGCGCATGCTGGGGTTGTGGTTCAGTGGTACAGTGCTTGCCTGGAACGTGTGAAGCACTGGGTTTGATTCCCAGCACCACATATAAATAAAAATAAATAAAATATAGGTCCATTGACAACAACAAAAAAAACTTAAAAAAAATTTTTTTAAATGAGCTGAAGATGTGACTCAGTGGTAAAATGTCCCTGGGTTCAATCCCCAGTACCAAAAATAAATAAATAAATAGCCAAATGAACTATATAATTGAATGAACCATCCCAAGCATTTGTAGCATACAGAAACTTCTAGACTTACATTATTGTATCTGGTTCTTACCTTTTAGAAACCTTCTTACCATAATTCATCTCTAAAATTTTTGATACTGTTTTGTAGTTTAGTTGCAATTCCTTGTCAGTGATCTAGATGTTAAATCACATACTGTTGTTTCTGAAACATTTGTCAGTAGGAAAAAAACCAGCATTTATTCTATGTGTCATTTTCTTTGTATTTACTCCTATAATTTTGTATACTCCTTTATATATAAGCTTATATAATTTTGAATATGCTATTAATATTGCTGGGGGTGGGGAACAGTACCCAAGGCAAAAATATGCATTATTAACAATGTTTTTGGTCATAGATCTATTTTACAAGGGGCCAAATATAATTGCATTATTACATTGGCAAATGCCTCCTTAGAACTAAGTATAAGATTTCACCTCCCACTTTCACGCTAGGGGGAAAAAGTCCAAGTTAATAAAAAATGATTAGAAACAGAAGGTGACTTGGCTTTCAATTTTGTTAATCAAAAGAAAAAAAAAAGCTTCATAAACCTTTCATAATTTTCCACCAATACCTTTCCCTTCTCCTTTTGAATTAAAATGCTTTTTTCCCCAAAGAGAACCAATTGTCCAGAAAAGCATATTAAATTAATGTTATACAAGAAGAAGACTACCTCTGTGCTTATCGATATCTTTTGAAATCAGTACTAACTTTTAAAGGACAATAAAGAAAGCTGTTATTTTTAATATCAGATGTTTCCACTACTTACATTTCTTGACAATAAAATTTTGAATTAACTTCTTGAAGGCTGTGTTGCAAATTCACCAACAATTCATTTCTTTATTGGAAATGGTCCCATCCCTCTGATAAAATCCATTGGAGGAAGTTATATAGTGTATTGAAGATCTCCAGAAAACATGGGCCATTTATCAACTAGCCAAAAACCAAAACTCTTAAAGGGACTAAAGACATTACATCCTTTCAGAGTTCCCAAACTTAATGATTGTGAGTCACCTGTTACCCTCTATTTCCAGAGTCCCACCTTAGAAATTGTGCTTGCAGAACCTGGGATATGTAAGAATCAGTAATTTTTTAATCACTTTAGATATGTTGAGAAACATTTGACTTACCCCAAATCCTTTTGGCATTTAAGCAGTTTATGACTATTGGGAGTGAAGAAACACATTTCAAGTATTTGGGGCAAGATTAACTTGGCTTTGAAAATTCACTGAGTTGATGGCACAAATCCAAACATAACTCAGTTCCCCAACATCTCATTCTCTGTGTATGCATTTGTGTTTGTGTGCAGTGTGTTTTGCTTCAAATAGGTTTTCTTTTTAAAAAGACAGTTTAGCTAAGCATAGCCTGTGTGTCTTAAATGATATGTTTGATTGACAATCAATGAAAGTAATTAGATATCTCCCAGAAGCCTATCACAAAGAGATCATAAACCTAGAAAGAATCTCAAGAGTTCTAGACTAACACACTATTTCCTAGGAAGCACTATATCTAATGTCTCTAAGAGAGAGGATTTATTTTTATCTTAAAACTCAAGGAAAGGCAAATCTTCAACTGTCCTTATTATTCTCTCCCAGTGCACATATGGAATATTACAATTAGCATAAAATTTTTAGTTGTCATTTGTGTTCCTCCTTTTTAGAAAGAAAATACAGCACTTTTCATTTATTTGAATATCCCACAAATTCATAAAGAAATTAAATTGAGCTAGATAGGTAGACAGATCCTTACTGCAGAGAAATGAGTGTTAAATTCTTATAAGCAAACACAGCTGAAGATCTGGAGTAATGATTTTTACCCTTTCTCTGAGATAGGAACTCCTTTGAATTTCTAAACATCTCTGATTAGAAACATATAATATATGTGTATGCCTCCAAAATTTGCTTCTACTTCCATGGGTCCTAGAAGCCTCCTAAGTTGATAAGCAGTCATCTAGTGGAAAAGCCATCAGTGAAATACGGTGCTCACTGTTTTTTTGCATGATGAAGACAAATTTTCACCTCAGCTCAAATAATGTAATGCATTTATTCATTAATACTATTTTAAAAATCAGAAGATGGAATTAAACTAAATTTATGTAACATGAAACTGAGTGCTATATTTTACCTGAGAATAAACACTGAGTTGATTCTGATTTTTCTAGCTTTTAATAAGTGGAGTGATGATGAATTTGCTTGTAATATTAATATAGAAGGAAAAGTTAGGATTATCCATAACTGCTACAGGTATTAGTGATAAAACCAGCCCATAAACTTTGGAAGGTTATTCTTTGAGTGATCCCAATACCCAGAGATTTAATGGTAGGAGGAATGTGAATTGGAAGATGACAATATTGAAACGAAGACTTCATGATGGTCCATCCCTGGGGAACATGTGCATTAGACCTTGAATTTGCTGCAAGGCTGCTATTTCCTTTTCAAATCAAATTGGTATTAAAATCTGTTTCCAAAACAGCTTCTCATTTTACAAAGCAGCCCCAATAGTTCTTGACTTCATCCCCTACTAAGAGAATAAAATTTCAGGCAATTACTTAAAGGGGAAAATTTTTCACACACACCCACTCTAACTCACAAAACTGTCAGGTTTCTCAAAAGTTTTAGGTAAATCAATTTTATTCTAAATAAGATCACTTCACACATGAGAAAAGCAAACAACTTTAAAATATTTTATGAATAATAATTTCAAAAAATAAAAAAATATAGTTCTCTTTTCCTCTCACCCAATATCATGAGTTTTTCTCTTCTATAATATTGAGCAACTAATTTCCATATAACACTGTGTCCCCATGACAGGGTGGTGCTGGGTTGCACATTGCAGTTTCCAACTTCCATACTGTGACTAGCTGTCTCTCCTACTCTGCTGTTTAAGCATTCTCCTCTTTGCAAGAATTTTTCTTAAGTGCATCATCTCTGTAGGTCCTCTTCATGCTTGGAATCCAGGGTATGTTTTAGTTGCTCTCATAAATCTTTTTCATATAATATATCACACTACATTTGCTTAGTAGGAAAAAATCCCCTCCTATCCCACATCCTGAAGCTTATCGCATCCTCTCTATTGCCATTTCCATAGGGTATGAGGTCTTATATTCCCCTATCCCCTTCCAATCAAATGCCATTGTCATGAATAAATGTTTATTAATGCCTACTATGGATTCAAAGAGATATAAGAAGACATGGTCCCTGTGCTTACTGTCTAGTTGGGAAGTTAGGGCATGCAAAAAAGTGATTAATAACAATATGTGATAGCATAGACTAAGTGATACATGACACCCTCTAATTTATCTGTTCAGCAAATCCAAATTTCCATACATTTATGTTGCTTAAAGGGAGATACATCTGTAATCCTTGACTCACCATGCCGTTTCACTACACTGTGTCTTCTAGCATAATGAAAAATAATGTGATAATATAGTGACATATTACTGTGACTTCAGGCTGTTTCCATAGAGGCAGAGCAGTCTCATGGGTACCACGGTGGTATGAGATACGAAGACAGGGATTCTAATCTGAGAAATGCCCCTGACATTTTATGTGACCTCGGACAAGTGACTTAACCTCTCTCTTTTGAGCTTTGTCATCTGTAAAGTAAGCTTAATTAAATTTGCCAACACTGTAGAGATATTATGAAGTCTAGCCAATTAAAGCCCATTAAATGTTCTAAAGCTATACAGTATTTGCTTTGCAGTAACAAATGATAAGCAACAAAAAGGTATGTGTGTGGCGGGTCTCATTAAAAAAATACTAATCTTTGTATAATGCTCACACCAGATGATACTGATGCCCTGTACAGCCTGGTTGTAGACATGGATTTGTGATTATCCATCCATACATTTGGTTTTTTTGGTGATTAATCACATGTAAGACAGCCTGGGAGGATGCGGTATCTGTCTATGACCATAGAAGAAAATAAAACTAACTGCATCCTCCCCCCAAAATTGAACCAATGACCTAGATCTCATTAGCATTATCTGCTAACCAACTGAACAAATTGGATACCAGATTGATAATAATGTATCAGAGCATGGTTTGGTTTATTTTTTTCCTAGTCTTTCCCTAGATTTAATTCCAATAACCATCAAAAATTTATTTAAATAATTAGAGTCAAAGACAATAATCTAGACATTATTAGATGACACTAACCTCTTAGGGAGTAGTTATCTTGCTCTCTCTGACAGGCCTGTAGTCCTCAGCATGCTTTTGATCACGCTAAGAAAGTAAAGTTTCAGAGTGGCAAGGCCCTCCTGATGAGACGAGGAAGGGCTTCCACGCATCTTTTACTCACCAAAAACCTATTGGCAAGAGTTAGAAATTGTTCTGATCTGTGAGTCCTTTGGAGGCTAATAAAGTGATGATGAAGATGCATTGTGCTACAGAAAACAGTCCTAAGTACTAAATAAAAAATGCCTTAACACTGAGCTCATAACCTCACCTCTTGGGATTGATTATATCTTTCAGCTGAGAACATGAAGCAAACCTTAATGAGGAACTGATATTAGGTGGGACCATTTCAGTAATTCTTAGTTCTTTGAACTTTCAGGCAAGGTTAATGTGTATGTTATCCCATGGAATAAAACAAAAATCTATGATGTTGAAATATTCCCTTTCTAGAAATATGGGAGTAATAGAACCCTACAGTGCTAACAAAGTAGCATGTAAATCTTAGGGCATATACTTCAGATTTCAAGTGGAATGAATGGCCTATTTGGCCCAAACTAGGTAAACTTGAATTCTGCAGAGCTAAAATACTGAAAATTAGCTCCATGATGTATTAACCCAAATAATCACGTCCCTAACGTTAAAAAAAGATGGAAATTAAACATCTAGTTATGAATACTGCGTCTGCACAATGTGCTGCATGCACCGCATGTGTTAGAATTTCTTCTCAGTTCTTTTTTTAATCTTTTATTCATAGCATTGCAGGTGATGAAAAATTTATGCCTTGAGTCTGGCATTGAAATTAAATGCAAAATGAAAACAGAAGCAGTTTATACTGACAGCTTAAATATCTTTATCTAGCATACGGTTGCACTATAAAAATCACTGGGTGACTTTTTAAATCTCCCACATGTAAAAAACCAAGAGTTGTACAATAATGAATAAAGTTATATATCTAAGATATCAACAAAAAAGTTGTATTTTATTAGCACTCTTTGTTAATTTCATTTTGCTCTATTTTGCTGTTTTTGTTTAATGGGTACAGACAGATGAATATAAGCTTTTAAAAACTGTACAACTTAATCACTGATATTAATTCCTCAGAGTGGCAGAAAATAATTGATTTTTGCAGTATGTTTAATGAGTGTGATTTCCCTGGTAGGTTTGTGTCTTAAGCTGAATAGAAAACATTAATCTGTTCCTAAGGTAGTTATGCTATAGTAGAGGTTAATTATTCAGGTGAGTCAATTTGTTTATTGCTATATTAATATGAGTGATACTTTGGACAAATGGCAATAATCACAGCCCTATCTACAGTTACCAGGAATGTGAGTTTTCAAGGATTTTTCCTTCCTTAGAATCATTGAAAGTAATTCTGTACACATTGTATTATTAGTCACAACTCTATTCAACAAATGAGGTTCCCTCCAAATGGTTCCTATTTTCTGAAGATGTTGAGTCTTTTGTCCTAGGCATATCTGTATATGCTGTGCCACATTAAAATGTTAACTGTGGCTTTTGTTGATGAACTAGTGCTGAATCTCAAATAGTTAGCTTGTACAGTAAATTAATTGAAGAAAATAATTGCCTCTTAGTTTTGTGAATAATGCACATGGTTTAAAAATATGTTCTATGTGTTTTATATGTATGAGAATTTAAAAAATAAGTATAGAGTTATTTAGCATTTAAATAAGTAAAGCATGAAATTTAGAACAGTCTGCAGTTACGTAAAGCACCAATACTAAAACAACCACTTAGATTTCCATATTTAGAAGACTTCAGCACACAGCTTAAAATATTTTACACTCAGCCTCTGATTTGTAGCTCTTTCCTGACTGTTTTATGTAAACATACTGTGTATAATTATGCAGATAATTTTATACAATATTAATTGTGCTAAAAGTACAGCAAGTGTTTAATTCAGTAATCCATTTACATTTTAATTATTTTAATAGCATGAGATTACCAAATCAAACTGAAATATCTCTGACCATCATACTTTGTTGTGTGAAGTTATATTGTCTCATATCATCCAGAATATATTTATTACATTTTATTGATGACAACTAAAAATCATCTTAAAATAGCCATAATGAAATTTTTAAAACATTTTAATGCATTTTTAGACTCAGCATTAAATAAACTTTAAAAAAAGTCCAAGCCATGACATATCAGATATTAGATTTTAAGGTATATTTAATATGTTTTCAATACATGAATAATTGAGTTGGCCTGCATCTTTGAATCACAGTTGATACATAGCATTACAGATTTTTGAAGGCAACCTGTACAAAAAAATATGCATTTAATTTATTCCTCCTTAATGTATAAAGAATAATGCAAGGTGTTTATTATGGGAAGCAAGTGAATTACTAACTTTTACATGTAAAGATAGAATCTGAATCTACTCTTCAAATCAACAAATTTCAGGTTAGCATTTCTTTCTTATTCCTTTCATCATGTACAGATTTAATATCATCAGGAATAAATCTAAATTGTTTGCTTCTTTCCTCCTAATTCCTGAAGCAATGTAAAAGTCTAGAGAGGTTTGAAGTGACAGGATTACAAGCAGTCTTTTGCATACATGGCCTTTAGGGATAAGCGGCTACCTTGCATCTAATAAACAAGAAAGTGAATTCGTTGAATAATGAATTAAGTGGCATAAGTTGTGATAACAAGGAGCAAATGTAACTTCAGACGAATAGTATTTGCTTTGTGTGGGGTTATCTGAGAGGGCTGATGCTCCGCCAAGGGAGACTGAAAAAAGGCTCATTATATTAAGATGTTCTTTTACAGAACACAGACTAAAATGATCTTGCAGTTTTTCCCCGTTTGCTGAACTCCTTTGTGTGCTTCTATCAAATCAACCACCTCCACCAGGGGGATAACTAGGATTCTTTCAGACTGTTGAGTGTTGTTTAAAATGAAAATTCCTAGTGAGTTGTAGATGGGTCACCCAACAATTAAATAGAGATGTCTAATTGGTTCATCCATATTAGGGTCAGCAGCTGGTTACAGAATAAAAGGTTGTGGTGCCCTATTGCACAGTTCTGAACTAAATTAAATTATTAATCTACTCTTTGCTTCAATGTAGCTTCACGGGGATTCCTAACCTGACATGCCGAATAACACAGAACGACAGATTTACATTTTCATTATGGAGAATTATATTTTAAATTGCAAATGCTCTTCTATTTAGCTTGCATTGCATATCTCATTGGATACGTAGAAGTGTCTTCAACAGTCAGTGCTTATAACTTGTTTTGTTAATTTCTAATTGTAGCTGGAAACTAAGAAACCATGAAAAAAGATGATTTGCATGCAGTACTGATTCTCCATCCAGAACCAGTTGAGCCACGAAAAGCAAAGTCTTAGGGGGCCATTATCTTTGACTCTTAAATTCCTGAAGATATAATTAAATAAGTATGTTCCAGTAGGCTTTGTAAGTTTCAGGTTAATTCAACCAGGGTTATTTTCATGATAGCAGTTCCTGCTAGGGGTCAAAGTCCTAGTTTTGTGACCTTGTATAATATTCTGACTTTTTTGTTATTTAACTTCTGTAAAGTGAATATTAACTTTGTGGAAAATTACATTGCATTCAGTTTCTTTATACTGTTTAATAATATCTTAATAATTATATTCTCTTCCCAACAGTTGGCATAGTTACAATAAAAACGTTTTCTATATTTCTTTATTAAGTATTTAATCAACATTTTAATATATGTTTACTTTACACTTTTGCTTTTAAATTTTAAATTAGAGGCCCATGACAGGATTAACTTAAAAAGTGTTTGATCTTGAGACTCTAGTATGATTTCAAAAGATAAATCACTGGGTAAATCACAATTGAATGAGGATTCCATTTATATATATTGTATTAGCCAAAGTTTCAATTTCATTCATTGGTTTACTCTTGTGTTTATGTGCATTTGTGTTTTATCAGTGAAGTCTGTTAGAACATAAAAAGTTGAAGAATGGTGAAGATTTTTAATAGATTACAAATAATTTACAAGTAATCTAATTTGCTTATTCATTAAAAACATACTGTTTTAGATGCCATTTGAACAAGACGAAGTAAACAAAATAAAGTCCCTTCTGTTGTGGAGCTTACATTCCCATGGAGAGGAACTGGACAATAAATATTTTCTATAAATAAATTAGCAAAGAAAATATTGGTGGCAGGGGGCAATATAGTATGTCACAGAGTGTGATAAAAAAAGGACTTTCTTCAACAGGGTTGTCCAAGATGGCTCTTTGAGGAAGGAGCAATTACACTGAGACCTTAGCCATGGGAAGATCATTCTCAGTAGAGAACAGCCCATGCCAAAGCCCTGGACTGGATGTGAACTCATCATATATGAGAAACAGAAAGAAGCAGAACTGACTTTGTGGGCATGCAACCTGAGTGATTTCTCAGTCTCATGCTTAGATAGACCTCAGTTTTAACAAGAGGCCTCATATTGTCCCTGCAAATTACATAGCCAGTCCTGGAAGAAAGCTAATATAGCTAGAGTATAGCAAAGGAAAAAGGGAGAGGAGATGAAGGAGGCACAAAAAATAAGGCCAGTAAGTGGGACTTCTGTGTACCTTTGTCTGTGGCATCAACATGCTTTATAGAAGACTAATTGTACTTTATAGCACAGTGATTTTTATCTGCTGGATAAAAAAAAAATGGAATTACTATTTTTTTCTATACCTAGCTATATCCTCACATATAAGTGACAGATTACTCAAGGGTAATATTGTGTCTTTTGTTGTGCACTCTTCATGGCACCCTGTAACTAGACTTTCTACAAATGCTAATTGTAGCTGAAAGAAATTTATTTGCCTTCTCTTTGAATCCCATAGGGATTCCTCGAGGGTGCAGGGGCTGATAAAATGTTTAGTATTCACATTTTAATTCTTGCTCTTTCTTTTTTCCAGTTATATTGTGGTACCAAATCTGCATGAATAATTGACAGTTCAGTTCAATGATATGAAGTTGCCTATATTCAACCTTTTTTATTATTTAGAAAATGGCAATTTCAAAGGTTATAGCAAGCTGAAATTACATGTTTATTTAAGGAAGTAAAATTGAAATCTTATAAACATCTTTGCAAGCCTGCCAGAATTTACTCAACATAGGGGACAAAATGTAGTGTAGGATGGTTCGTTAAAACACCACAGAGCACAGCACTGTTACGTTTGTGCTGATGCCTCTCCATAAAGACAGATAACTGCAACATGGATCTTTCTGCCAGTCAGCAACTATTTCTCCAGCTGGCCCCTCAGTCAGTCTAGGGAGTGACACCCACTTTGTACTACATTTGGTGTTGCAGCAAGGGTTGAGGTGCCGGAAGTACCATGTGACTGGTCTAAGTCCATGCCACAGTTGAGTGTTTCACCAGGTTACCAGGCTTTGGTCTAGAAGCTTTTATTCATTGGTGACTTTTCCTCTCAGCAAAGCTATTTCCACTTGTTGATGACCATCATGATTTGCCTAATCATACTTTGTACAATGAATTATGGGATTATGTGGCAGTATCTGGCCAACAGAAGTTTAATCATGTCAAATCAGAACACAGTTTCTCAAATTAGGACAAAGAGGTGTTTTGATAACTCAAAATAGATATTGAGCAGACAAATTCTCAAAAATAAATCTTCTATATGTGGAGGCTTTGTATGTTAATTTCTTTTGAGAAGGTTGTTCGAAATAATCATTGTCATGTCATTTCTTACCTGGTTTTAGCAATACTCTGAAATCCTCTAGTTTATGATTCTTGCACTTCATGTTGTATTTCTTGTACTTTTCCACTTTCTTTGCTTCCCCAGAACTTCCCATACTTTGATCCACACACATTTCTATACATGCTTTTTCTTTTTTTGGTGGGGGGCAGGTACCAGGGATTGAACTCAGGGACACTCAACCACTGAACCACATCCCCAGCCCTATTTTGTATTTTGTATTTTATTTAAAGACAGGGTCTCACTGAGTTGCTTAGTGCCTCACTGTTGCTGAGGCTGGCTTTGAACTCTCCATTCCCCTGCCCCAGTCTCCTGAGCCACTGGGAATATAGGTGTGCATCACTGCACCCAGCTCTCAATACCTTTTCTGAGTCAGTAGTGGGATTACATTACATTAATTCATAAAAGCAAAAATTGAAAACTAGGAAGTTTGAGTCTTCCCTCAAAAACATTTAAAAATATATTCAGTATCCCTGTCTGTATTTTTCTTGGTACATTTCCTGAGCCTTCCACTAAAAGGTGACTACATAATGTCTACTCAACTCTAGTTAGCAGAAAACATGTGTTTGATTATTTTTCCATGCTCAAATTACAAAGGATCTTCAAATTAAAAGTGGGGGGGGCAATCATTTTGGATATTTTATTCTGTATATTTTCCCCCTGGACTTTATAATAGTACTTGAAATACTCCTCAGATGGGTAAGTGAATGAATGAATGAATGAATGAATGAATGAATGTTCCCAAGGAACATACAGTGTAGTGATGGGGTTGGACAGAGAAATTTCAGCAGAATAAGATGTTCTATGACAAGGGGAAGTGTTAGGATATATATGTGCTCAGAGTGAGGACTCACTACCTAATCTTGCAGGGCACAGAAAGGTTTCCTACCATCTAAGTTGAAGTTAAACCTGTTATAAAGTTTCTGCATGCCTCATTTCCCCTAAGTCCATGTAAACCTAAATCAAAGGCTGAACCTCAGGATGACTTTCCTCAGAGCATCATGCCAAGGGTGCTCCTTCCAGGCTTCTAGCCTCTTTCAGATTTCCTTTCCCAAAGAACTTCCTCTGTTCTCTGGCTACAAAGGGTTTCTTTAAATCTCTTATGTTTCTTTATTACCAACCCACTGCAGTATATTCTGTGATTAATCACATAGGGCACATAAATCTTAGGAAAATTTGTCAATAACATCATAAACTGTCACACCCAAAGACAACTTTTAAAGACAAAGTACACTTCACCCAAAGGAGTGACTCTAATAGAGGGAATTTCAGTTGTTATGGCAGATGGATATGAACATTGTTTTGAGTCAGGGGTCGCTAAAGAGCTTCCTCCATATACCACTAAGTAGGCAGCTGCACAACTTTGCCACTGTTTTCTACCTCAGAAATTAATTTTCACCAGGAGGGTGGCACATGCCTGTAATCCCTCCAACTCAAGAGGCTGAGGAAGGAGGATGTCAAGTTCAAGACCAGCCTCGGCAACTTAGCAAGACCCTGTCTCAAAATAAAAATAAAAAGAGATCTGGGACTGTAGCTCAATAGTAAAGCACCCCTGGATTCAATCCCAGTACCAGTACTGCACACATGTGTGCACACACAACTTATTTTCTTATTTATCATAATTTAAAAAGTGGTAAAAATAAAAGTGAGGAGAAGGGGAATGCTAAGGACAGTACTGAAATATGAGAGAAAAGTGGAAATATGAGCAAGAGGAAATTACCAAATTTCCTCTACTTTTATTCCAAACTGAATTTCTGTAATTTCTTTGAATAAATAACACCTGTATTTTACTAACAGCTTTATTGAATCAAGGCAGCATGACATTGCATGGAAAGAGCAAGAACTTTGCATCTGTAGAGTTTGGAGTCTGGATGTTGGTTTTGTTATTACTAATTGTATAATGTTGGGCAAATAACTTAACCTCTCTGAGCCTCAGTTTGGTTCAGATATAAGAATATCAATACTTAGGTCATAGAGTAGGTATGAGGATTACATAGATAATCAGTGTCTTGTCATATGTGTGTATTATAGCTATGGAGTAATCATCATAATGGAAAGATTCTACCAGAACAGTCTTAATAATGAAGACAGTCACTGTAAAACTAAAGAAGATAAGTATGGAAACATTTTCATCTTTGAGAGAATTCCTATGGAATTTTTTTGCTTATTTAGTGTATGCAATCCCACCTGACCTACCCTCTCCCCAAGCAGACCTACACTCTATATAATTTAGCTGTGGTAAATTAAAGAGACTGCAGAGAACGAGTGGAGGGCTTGGTTTGTTTATAGTAAGCTTATCCAAAAAGATTTTTCATTGACAATAGATTTATCACTAATATCCTTCACAACTCACAGTAGAAGTTCTTGCTCTGGGAATCCCACCTCTAAGACTAGACACTTTGTACACAGGACACAGAAGCTTTTGTCTACTTTATTGGTTTGAAAAATATTTTTCTTTGCCTTTTCCTGTCTGAAGAACAGAAAGGAGCTCACTGCTGTTGTGATAACCTGACACTTTATTATTTCATCAAAACAATAAAATGCTCCTGAAAATTGTTCCTGGGATCTATTTTTTGATAGATGGGAGACAAATCTCATTGTTGAACTGAAATACCATTATTGTGATATTATTCACTCAGTTTCTCTAAAGAGTGGGTTTTCCAAACTGAAGGCTGATTATGAATTTGTGTTGTGCAGACTCAAGGTCACATTTAAACCTTTTAAAGGACTGGGTCACTTGGAAAGATGCTGAGTCAGAACCTCTCAGTAGCCTTCTATTAAGAGTTTAGAGAGGAATCAAATGCCTTCCACCTCCACACCTCCCAGAAATCATTGGTGAGAATCATGCTTTCTCAATTTATATTCAAATGTGATTCTGAGGGTAGAAAAACTGTCCCCACCACTCTGTGCAACAGTCATTTCAGTCTTTTGTGATCCTTTTAAGCTTTGAATTTCTTCTGTCTTTTTATTTTGCTCACAGGGTGATTTAACATCTATATCCTAACTGTGACTCAAGAGGTTAGATTGTTCTCTGAGAAGATGACAGACTTGTCAGTGAACAACCTAGAACTTGGTCAATTAAGAAAAAGAAGGAGAAATAGGGGATTCAAAATGGCTTTCCCTCTGAACCTAGAAATTATTTCACTGTGATTTCTCTACTCAGAAATTCTGCTTAAACACCAGGCTTTAGTTTTAAGCCACTAACATTTGTTGATGTGGATATACCCAACCAGAACAGGCATTTTCTGAGGGATTTATTAAAAATTTGGAGGTAATTTCTCTTAAGAGACTCTTTTTGGCACAGTAATTGTGTCTGTTCTAGAGGAAAGTTTCATTAGACATGAATCCCTGCTTTACTATCTTGTAATGTGTTTCTAGAATTAAAAAATTTTAAGGTAAGCCATGAGAGTGACAGTTCTTCTCTACATTTTATCCTTAACCAAGGAAAATTTTTAAAAAGAGCCTTTGGCCTTCAATTTCCTCAAATGTGAGTGAGAAGAGACACGAGTGTTTCATTTGAAAGACAATTTCAAATATTAATCAGCTCTGAACACGTACTAAGTTTTGACTTTATAGATTTCATGGCAAAGCAACTGGTTGAGTTTGCAGATACTAAGACTAATATATATACTACTTTTAAATATTTTTTGATGAGGGATATTGAATTTTGGAAACTTAAGTACCATCTGAAGTATAAACCTATAGAGTAATCATGATTGCATTGGTGTGTATATACTATAAGGATAAACTACAGTTATTATTTATATAGTTTCATATTCATCAGAGGGGTTAGGTATCTAAAGTTCTCTCCCTATTATGTGTCAAGCACTTTTTGTTATTGATGCCGGGTAATCCTCCTATCTATTCTATGATCTGGGTATTGGTATTTTTATATCTGAACAAAACTGAGGCTCAGAGAAATGCCAGGTCCAAAGTCATACAGTTAATAATTGACAAAACCAAGACTCTAATCCAAAACTCAAAATCCATTCTTTTTCCACACAACATGGTGCCACCCCTATCAGGTAGGGCATGAAAATGTCACTTATTCTAAAAAGTAGAGTTTAGTTTTGAAGGAAGGAATCCTTCCTGGTGCATAAAAGTAGCCTTGACCAATAGCAAGGGGCTCATTTCATATAAGACCCTCTGTGTATGACTGGGTTAAAGGCAAATGAAGGCCAGAAGTCTATAGGAAGGAGAACCTTGTGCTGGAAGATGGAGGTCAAGTGACAGAATCACAAAGGCCAGGAAGATTATCCAGAGCTCTTTGTGAGTTAGTGAAAAGAGAGAGCTAGGAAGCAGAAAAGGTAGTAAAATATATATGGAGAGGCAAACAAGCACAGCAAGTACTGCCAATTTATAATTAAGAGCTGAATTATGTGGCAGTATCTGCAAATGCTTCAGGCAATTAGAAGATAGATCTTTGAGGGCTGGGTTAGTTAGAAAGTCTGCAGTAGTGGTGAGCTTCTTAAACTTAGAAAGAAGGATACAAACAGGGAGGATGTTTCTAAATGCTTGATGCAGGAAAGGGAGTGATCAGAATGAGGGAAGATAGAAGACTAGAAAGAGAGTATGACATCTTTGAAAAAGATGGACTTAGGAGGAAAGTCACTGAAGTGTCAAAGAATAGATGATGCATTTTAAGGAGAAAATGAAGTCAAACCTTTTTTTTTTGGGGGGGGGGGCTGGGGGAAACAATTAGAAAGCACTCTAAAAGTTGGGACAGGGAGTCAGTGATGTCCCAGGGACAGAGAATGTGGAATCTCTGTTTGGGGAGTGATGTAATAGAAAACATTAGTTGGTGGTTTTCATCAGCCTGAGAGATCCAAGAGAGACTGGGGTTGGGAGAAATGTTATTCAGGAAATCCCGGATATTATGATAATTTGGGGAATTATGCATTAATTTTTATGGTCCCTTTTCACCACATACAGTTAGATCAAGGAGCATTTTGGAACCCATCTAGTTAATGACAAGCTATACTTAGGGTCTTGCTATGGGCCAGACACTCTGCCAAGAATTTTTCTTTCAGCCAATCTTAATGACTACCTATGAGGTATAAAAACTTTTAACTGCTGACTTCCACTTATAAAACCAAACTGAACAAAACACAACAAAATACTAAGCAAGCCAATGGTAAGGGCCAGGATATGAAGCCAGGAAGTGCAGCTCCAGATGTTCAGCCCAGGATTCCATTCACTGACCCACCATCTGGGACAATGGGTATTATAGTTTAAAGCCCCCCTGAAACACCGAAGGCACTTAAAATTATTATTTTTAACATACAAAAATTTAAACAGATATTTCTAAGTCCCTATCATGTATAATAATATAACGATCAAAAATCTGATAAATGTTCATTGTGTCAGGTGTTGTTCTAAATATTTAACATTTGTTAGCTCATTTAATGTTCACATCCTATGACGTGCTAATAGCCCCCATTTTAGAGGAGAAATGAGTCTTCAGTTGGTATATAACTTGTCTATAATCATACAGATAGTAAGTGGGAGAGATAGGATCTCTCTCAAGTTGTGATAAGGAAAATAGAAAATTGTTCAAGAAGCTTGAAGAAGTCAGAAATCACAAGAGGGTGAAAGAATAAGAAAAGTATATGAGGAGATGTCATTTGAACTGAGATTTAAAGGACAGGTAGGATGGTTAAGTTTATTTCAAAATGAGGACTGAGGGCCTGGAGCAGGAATGGTGTCGGAAAGACTAAACGCAGAGAGACCACTCATGTTAGGCAGTCCAAGAATTGTTCAGAAAACAAGTGGCACATACATGAATGTCTGAATGAATCAGTAGCAAATGCAAATGCATGGTGACAATGGTAATTGAAAGGACAATACCAGAAGAGACTTTGTACAGGCAGACTCTACAGGACTTAGCAACTGATTGGCATTTTGGAAAAAGGGAACCAGTGGGAGAGAAAGTTTAGGGTTGGGTAACTTAAATCTGAAATGGTAACCATATATTTTGAAATGTTCTGTAAGAATGGGAAATAGCATCTGGAATTTAGAAGCAAGACCATACACACACTGGTCAGTTGGCTTAGTTTCTAGGGTTGAAATTTCCAAGTGTTGCAGAGAACTTTTTTTAAATTTAAGACTTTGCCAACACTTTTAGATCATGCAAAAGTTTTATACAGTGCTACACTTTCATACAAGTGAGTTATTTGTTTTAAAAGGGAAGAAGAAGTAAGAGCGGGAAAGACAGATAAAGTAATCCATTACCTGGTAACTAAAACACTACCTTATTTCAAGAAAAAGTTCAATGTTTGCATGTTTTAAATTGCTATCTTTCATGAGGCGGCCTTGGGGTTATATACACTAAGTAAATGAGATTTAACAAAGGTGAGTTGTGACCAGGCCAATTAGTACATTTCTTTTCAATGTCAAAATTCTGGGAAACTGATTTGCATTGAGGGGAAATTTGAGGTAATGTTCTGGGAATGTGTGATGGAAATTTCCAGTCTAAGTTCTTAAGAGAATAGTGGAAATTGTACCTGAAATTTAATTGTTGATATGACCCCTTTAGAACTCCCCAAATGTAGAAGGGCTTTTGGTTTTTGTTTTTTACATGCTTAAAATTCTTTACATAATCTACTGAAAAAGGAGAAAAGGTGATTCATTGAAAGGAATCTGTTCATTCATCATCCAGTGAATGTAGCTATTTTCCATCAGGTGGCTCACCTTAAATTACTCACAGCCCCATTGTCTAAATAAGAAAAGTGCCTGAAGTAGTTAGGACACAAGATGTCTCAGAAAATAAGAACAAGAGGGAACTTTTGGCAAAGTTAAGCTACCCAGTGATACAGATTGAGGAGCTTTGATCCTGTCATGATGAAGCCTTCAGATGTTAATGATGACTATGTAAAACAGTCCAGTATGGAAGCATCTAAGATAAAATTCTTGTAAATTTTTGGCGAGGAACCTAAAACTTGCTTCAGTCTGTGGCTACAATTTTTGTGCCAAATTTGAAGGCACTTTGCTGGCTCCTTTTTTATAGAAGGGCCAAATGAGATAGATTGGAAATATGTACTTTGAACAGCCAGGCAGAGTCTCAGGAAGTTTGCCAAACAAGATTTCCAAATAAAATGTTTGGGAAAGAAAACAGGGATGGACTTTGCAGATGCTGGATGGGTTCCACCAGCCATCTGTGAAAAGAGTTACTTTGTATCACATCAGCTTAGAGCTATGGAGTGGCACAAAACTATCAGCAATAACTTTATTGTTAAATGGGTCCATTTATTTACCAGGAAAATTTCTATTTACAAAGACGAAGTATCTGAATGTGTCTGCTTTTCCTGTGACAAATTATAATGATGACCAAAATTATTTAAACATAAAGGAATTTTGGCAATAAAACTATTACCTCAGTGCTAATGCATTACCAGTTGAAGAAGGCAGATTAATTTACTTACGGTGAGCTAAGTGCATTCTTGGCTCACAAAAGGGAATCATTTGCTCACTTAAGCCAGAGATCCCATTTTTGACGGCAAATGTCACTGCCTGGATTTCCCTTTGACAGTCTGGCAACCCCACACCCCTGTTATAGTATCCATTTATTTGTCTTATTTTCAGCCAGATTAATCCATTCTGTTTTGACAAGAAGACTGATGGGTAATTGATAACTGTGATAGACACAAACAGAAGAGTTGGATGCTGAATAATTCAGCACTTTTCAGTATCAATAAGAGAACAGGTTGAAGAATTTGTGTCTCTATTTACACTTAAACTAAACTAAGTCAGCCCAGACATTTATGCTGCCAGTCTATCAGAAAACCAAACAGTGTACATTCGGTTTCCACCCGACAAAATGTTTTATAAGCTTGTAACAATATGTGTGAAGCTGCCAGAATAATAAATAGGTACAGCAGCCCATGCATGCTAATGTTATGTTGTAAGCAGTTTTGTTGACAAGTGCTAATACTTCTTTCATACTATCATCAAAAGCAGCTAATACAACAGCCATTATTTGCTGGCTTTCCAAGCAAGACATGATGGATTGTGACCTTAATATGGGTTAGCCGAGTTTTGAAAGTTAAACAACTTGCAATAAATCATAGAATTATTACAATGCAGTTTAATTGGTTAAGGACTGTTTATTTCCTAAACAGGGTGAAAAATTTCTGTTTCGGCACTTTTAATTTGCAAAGTGCATTTTCATTATGAATGGCAGTTTAATATTCTGCTCTTTTGTCATGCAAAATATGCAACACACAGGCAATCTATTAATTGGACAAAAATGCATTGCAAGCGTAAATTATCCTTTATATCATCACTTGTGAGCTTTTACATCTATTAAATATGTTAAATGGAACATAGTTAAAGACTGTGCAACTTGCAGGCTACTTCTGAAATGTAAGTCCAGCTTCAAGATGATTTTAATGACCTTTATTTTTGGCAAAATAAAGTAATTAAGTAATTGTAAATAGAAAGGGCAATTTAAAGAGTTACCACTTCCTTAAGGCAGAGGTGCACATGTTTTATTGATTCAGCATTCTCAGGAAACAGACAATAGCACTGTTTCATATAGATATGTCTTGAGAAATGGAATCCGGCCTGCTGTATTTACTTCTCTTTGCTACAGTATAATTTCTAGAGCAAAAATTTCCATTGGAAAATGTGTAGAAATAGGTGAGTAAGGCAGAAGCAAAATGATATCACAGCATAACTCAGCATAACTGAATAGCCACCTCCATATGCTTAGTTTGATGATGTGCCTTTGCATAGGGCTATTTTGAGCTCAGAAACAGTAACAAAATACTTTGTACTAGAAATGTTGATATGACATATGTTTGATTTTAAGAATGCCAGATCTCTCACTGTGTTCTATAAAACTGCCTTGAAATGCATGCAACCTATTTCTTTACACACAACTGAGTCCACTTCTTGTATTTATTGACACCTGCATAGACCTTTTAAAACTTCCAGCTTCCATGGACTTCAAACATTTTCCATAGATTGGCCCAGATGAAGAGGGATACTCTCGTGCTGCCACTCCAAGTTGCCTTTAAAGATATCATTTGTCAGCAATACAAACCAAAAGTTAAAATTATGTTTTGGATAGGCATTCCATTCATTTTTCCTAGAACAAAAAGCACTGTTAATGTAAGAGTGTGCATTTTTGTTTTAGAAGAAAAATGAAAGAACAATTTATCATTCACCAAAGGATTATATTATAAAATAAACTGTCTAGAACTTAAATGATAAAGAATGTAAAAAAGTTTTATACAAATTGAGAAAATTTGTTCATCTTTATTTAACTGTAGCACAATTGTGTGTAGATATATCATTCTAAAAAAAGACAAATAGAGTTATAAAATTTTAATTTTGCACTGATGTTATTTTCCCTCCCACTTAAATGCCATGTTTAAACAATGCAATTCTCTACATTAGAAAGAAGAGCAAGGAAGAGAGAGAGAGAAAGAGAGAGGTAAGGGAAGAGAGGAATGAGAATGTGGGGGAGAGAATAACAGACTGTAGCTATAGTGTGTTGAGTATACTTTTGGTATCATTCATGACAAAATTCTAAGGAAAGGAAGTACTGTCCAAAAAGAAATATGTAATTTTAAAACCAATTACCATAAAGTATCTCAAAGGGCTATGATAATGATAAAATGTTTTAACTATATTTTCTAAGTTTTACAGAAAAGAAACTTTTATCAGAGACAAGCTTTATTTGGAAAATATAAATGAATGTAGCCAAAACGTTTAACTTATGAAAGCAATAGAAAATTGGGTTGATTACACTAATTCCTGGAGCACTTTTCAAAGTCACAAATTAACATGCTAAATCTGGGTCCTATATGAGGATTAACTTTCCTAAAAACTCAAATATACAAAACTGAAAGTACAATGGCTATGAACTAAATCATTTTGTTAATTTGATTTTTCAGTTATCACTTTCAACTAACTTCCCCTATATTATGAAAAATTTCAAACATATGGAAAAGCTGATGTAATTTTACAATTAGTTTTTGAATCCTCATCACCTTGACTCTATTTTTTTGCTATACTTGTCTTTTCACATATCTATTTATTTATCCACCTTTCCCCTCATTAATCTATCTTGTATTTTGATGAATTTCAAAGTCAGTTGTAGCCTTCAGTATACTTTTTTCACAGTTAGTTTACAGTCTTTTCCCTTTTTATTATTTAATCATTCATATTCACTTGATTGTTTCATTCATAATGATAGACAGTATTTGAATACCTGCTGCACCAGTTTCTCTACTGGTATTTTTAAAATATGCATACATACACACAGGTACACACACAAATAGAAAAAAAAATCAGAACTCTATTTTAAGTTTCTGCCAAGGAAGCCCTTGAGCAAACATGCTAGATAGCATTTGTCTATTTGGTTTTGGCACTGGAGATTGTACCCAGGGCTTTGCACATGCTAGGCAAGCACTCTACCACAGAGCTACATCCCCAGCCCTACATAGCAGCTTATACATTCAGAGTAGGATCTAAGGAAATGCTTTATAAGAGACAAAGATGAAGAGAAAGGAAAAGGTTTGACAGGGAAACTTATATCCAAATCTTTGACCCTTTCTTTTTTTATTTGTTCCTTTTAGATATATGTGACAATAGAATGTATTTTGACATATTATACACACATGGAGTATAACTTATTCTAATTAGGATTCCATACTTGTGGTTGTACATGATGTGTTTTTAACTGTACCTTTTGATGTATTTCCACAAACTTTCAGTGAGTTCCAGTCACGGTAATGAATCTATTAGGTATCTACATAGAAGCCCTATTTTTAAACTATTCACCACTGCAGGAATGAGCTACAGGGTTACCTTCCACTTGGGACATTTACCTATACAGGTCTCTTTTGCTAGTAAGAGTAATGTACATAGCTGGGCTACATTAATGATTACTATGCTACCTGTAGCATACCTTTAATGTGCACAGCACTAAGTTAAGTGCTGTAAAGAGCACAAAGGTATCTTAAGATATGCAGAACAAGATACCGAGTCCATCACAAATCATTTGGTAAAAATATGTGCTATACACCCAAAGTGGAATTAATACAAGCCTGAATACTAAAAATATGAATGAGTAAGGGAGAAAGTGCCAAGGGAGGACAGAGAAAAGTGACAAGAATATTCTGGAATATTCAGGGAAGGCTCCTTCAAATCCATCCTCCATGTCCACCTTGCTGACTTTCCTTCTTTCCTCAAACACTGAAGCTTGCAACCTCACCACAGCCTATGTGCATGTTCTCCCTTTTACTTGGTTTGCAACTGATGGAACCCCCCAAGAATTGTAGATGATGTAGAGGTCATTTACTCTGGGCAGTATTTCTTTACTCAATTTTAATGATACATTTCCTCTTCATTGTGTCTATCACATCAGGAAAATATCAACAAGTTAACTCTTGCAAGATTTTTCAGTATACCTCAGTTTATTAAGTACATCTATTTTTAAGATTTGAATACTTTTGTATAGTTTAACTTAGAGTGACTTTTGTATGCATATGTGATTTTATCCTCTCACAATAATCTGTGAGAAAGGTATTGCATATATATATATATATATACATGGAAAGAGAACTTGTGTGTGTGTGTGTAGAGAGAGAGAGAGAGTGAGAGAGAGAGAAAGAGAGAGAGAGACGGGGAGAGAAATAGAGAACAGAGAAATAAAACCCCTGTGCTTCCATTGAGGCCCTGTGATTTTTATTTATACAAGTTCTTAGCACAGCTTAGTAGATAATAGCTATTGCTTTTGTTTCTGGAGGGTTGAGACAAAGCATTAATCACTGCAGTAAATTATTGAAATCCTCATATTCTTCTACTTCCTCTTAACCAAACTACTCTTGTTATAACCACTCCTCCCACAACCCATTCAGCATTTCATCAACCTAATAACCATCATGGAAAATTATATTTAGTCTTAAAGTACAGATTTTTTTTAAAAAAATAAGTCTTTCAAAAATGTTTCAAGCAGGCTGACATCTTCATAAAAATTAAGAATCCTTGAGGTGTCAGCTTGACTAATGCACAAACACTTGAAGATGCCCAATACCAAGGAATGAGATGCATATTTAACTACCTGGTTTATATTTTCATAGGTGTGACCTACTCTTTTGAAAAGGCCAATTCAATCTCAAATTTCTATTTGTTGCTGTTTATCATTCAAAAATATTGCTCAGTAATACCTCATAGATATTCTAAAGTTGTTCCAATATTCCTCTTAGGAAACCACATCAATTTGAGTTATAAACATACTTAGATACGTTATAAATAAGTTTAAACAGCTGAGGACATTGGGTTTCTTTCAAAGTTGCTCTTAAATGCTATGCAGAAGAATAATCATAACATGCTAATTTGTAGATTCCCTTTTCTTATATTCCTTATTCTTACCTGTTCTATGGCCTTAGGCAGAATTATGTCATTTATCAAAATCACTTCTGTGTCCAAAATCCCATTCTTCAGTATTAAAAATATATAAGTTTGAAAGTCAAAATAATATAATTTCCTATGAAGGATTTGAGTCTGACAAACCTTAACTATCACTTATAATATACTTTAAAAATATTCTGTACCTCCTTGATCCATAACTACTTTATGCAAAAAGGCAAATGAGTTTATTAAGATAAGGGAAAAATCTTCTACTTTTGTGAGTTATGCAGGGATCACATGTCTAGAGAGCAAGAAATATATATATCTGTATGAATTTTTTTCATTGTAACTATGGAATCTCTCACAACTTTTTTAGTTAATTGCAATCCCATTATTTTTTATTTCTCAAGGATGGAAAGAATGCACTTTCTTTTTTGACAAAACAAATACCCTGAGTTGGTAAAAATATCAATTACAAGAGTGTCTACCCTAAAAGTCACATTCATTTTATTTGTTATTGCAAGTTATTAAAAGGCTTCCAGGCATGCATATAAAACCTGAAAAACAACAGTTGAATCTATCATATTAAATTAAAATCCCTCCATAAAAAAGTAAGCTGAAGTAGTTTATCAGTTAGGGAATGCCAAGCTGCCCCAGAAGTCAATACAAATAAGACTTTATTAAAACATAACTAAAATGGAGTTCCACAAGAACCCTCAATGGGAATTGTTCTGCCTCAGATTCAGATGCAGAGAGTGAAACTACATCAGTTGACCATTAATTCCCTTGAAGTAAAATAGGACAAAAGAAAAACAAGTTCCATGGCCAACAACTAGAATTACATTTGAGGAAGAAATTATGGCTTCAGAAAGGTATATGTGAAATAACTGTACCTTAGGTTATTCAGGTCTTGGTTTTCAAAGCAGACAATTCATACTCAGATTCATCCTAGAGCTAAATTTATTTAACCATTTGTCTAACTCAGTGTACCCTGTTGGGTGAATGCCTGCAATTCTATGTAGTTGCCATAAGCAGGCAGCCCAGCTCATTTTCTTCTATTTAGTATTCTGTATTCCTTGTCATTTCATTAAATATCATTTTCATGATGGTTCTCTATTTATTCCCCTAAGCAACTCACAAGTTCACTTGCAAAAAAATCAAAGGATGTGTTAAGATTGTGACAATCAGTCTAAAGTATACATAAGGCAGACTTCCATTCACACAGTTTCCAGCATTCTAACTGTAACTCTAAAAAGAAAAATGATCTGAAAGTGGGGTATGTTGAATGACTGCAAAATATTGCATGGAATATATGTCCCAAAAATATATTGTGTAAATAAACTGTAATTGGACATTTACCCAATCTCTAATAATCTCTAATATTTTTTAAAATATACTTTTAGTTGTGGGTGGACCTTTATTTAACTAATTTATATTTTTACATGCAGTACTGAGAATCAAACTCAGTGCCTCACACATGCTAGGCAAGCATTCTACCACTGAGCTACAACCCCAGCCCCAATCTCTAATATTTTATCTGAATAATGTCATGATAAAAATTCTTAAGCTATTTGTACATCCATCTAGATAAATGATGGTTAAAATAGTAATATTTAAAATATACAGACCAAAAATCCAAACCAAACATCAGCAACGCTTTTTAAAGAATTCCATAATAAATCCATTTTCTAAATATTTAGATAAAAAAGAATTCCATGATTACCTTCAACCTTTCTGCTTACTTCCTTGTGTATCCAGTGAACCTCAGAAAGCAAAGTAATGTAAGTGGTTTTCTTAATTGTTTGATTAGTTTTTAAAAGAAATCCCCCTCCTAATAAACAATATGAAGTGTTTCATACTATCTCCCAAATTTGGAAGATATGGAAGTACTTCTGCAAACTGAAAATGAGGTCTGTATTCATGGTGATGGGTACCTGCAGACACACCACTATGTTGCCCATGTCAACTTAATCTAGCATTCACCTGAGAAACTGGCCTGTACAGGACAACTTCATTCAGCACCAAGATGTACCTTGAGGCCCTACTGAGGCACATAAGCCACAAATTAATGCTACGTAATTTTTATATTAAGGAATGATTCTTCCTCTTTTGATTTTCCCTTTTAAATAAATCAAGATTATCTGGCCTTTCCTCATTACAACACACTGCATGGAAAAATTAGAGAAATTTTCATGGAAAAACTTCCCATGGAGCAAAGGGAAGAAACATGTTCTTTCCTGGTTTTATTTCTATAGGGAGACCATCACACAATTTTTCATTAGGGCATTATTTTCTATCTTATTATCCCTTTCTCCTGAGCACCTGTGGCTTTGGGACTTCAATATCTCTTTGGAGGCTGCAACAATCTAAATTAATTCAGAAATGAATAAAACACTAATGTTTAAGTTGCACGTAACAATGAAAATGTGAGGAATGGTTGATATAGATGAGCAGCACAGTGCTTAGCTCCTTGTTCATGCTTCCTAAATGTTTTCACTGACCTCAGTAGGTTTACTCAGGTTTAAAAGAAACTCTAAGGAGCACATACATATTTTGCCTTTATTTAAATAATCTTTAAGATCTCATTAAAACTGTTCATTATGTGGCAAATTTTAGGCATGGCAGATTCTCCTAAAACTATACAAAAATGACAGTAAAGTTATTTTTAATAAGTAGACCCATGAAGACAAAAGAAATTAGAGAAAAGAAAACCATGTTGAGAGATATCAACTATTTGGAAAACATAAACCTGGAGAAAGAATGGAGGCTACACATTAAAGTATCTGCAAAAGAAAA
This sequence comes from Sciurus vulgaris, assembly GCF_902686455.1. Lineage (NCBI taxonomy): Eukaryota > Metazoa > Chordata > Mammalia > Rodentia > Sciuridae > Sciurus > Sciurus vulgaris. Next base: position 92,364,152 of record NC_136466.1, read on the forward strand.
TCACGTGAAGGTATAGGCTCACCCAACAGAACCCAAGAAAGACTCCAGATTCAGGAGTGAAAAGTTGGAAGTTGCTGAGTCCACAGTTCCCTCCTTCACAAGAGATAAAAGATTTATTTTCTAAAATAATTCAATCAGGCCAGGTATGGTGGCATGCCCTTGTAATCCCAGTGATCAGGGAGGCTAAGACAGGAGGATAGCAAGTTTGAGGACAGCCTTGCAATTTAGTGAGAACCTTTCTCAAAATAAAAATAAAAAGGGTTGGGGATGTAGCTCAGTGGTAGAGCTCCTCTGGTTTCAATCTTCAGTTCTACAAAAAAAAAAAAAATTAATTGAACATTCCAGATTGTGATGATCTATGAAACTGAAAATCAGTGCCTGTTCCTCTTGTCCCTCTCATTCATGCTCCTAGTGGGAGATCTTTCTGGAGAAACTAAACAAACCTAGAGATAAGAGCCTTATATAAAAGTACTCCAATAAAAATTCTAGCTCAAATGAACCCCCCTGTTGGAAGCCTTCACTCGTACACATAAACACATACCCTCCAAAGAACTTTTTAGTGCCTTTAAATTAAATATGGATAGTTAGCCTATAATCACCTGGGTAGCCTAGATGCTTGAGGCAAATCTTTACCATAAATGAGAGAAATTGAAAGAGAAGGGAAATAACCCACGGGAATTAGAGATATATTATCTCAAATGATCTAGAGATGAATCTGCACAAATGTCAGAAGAAAACTTTGGAGAAAATTTGTAATAGTCTCAGAGAATTAAGAATATATATTGATTCATATAATAAGAATAGGGCACTATATAAATGAACAATCAGAAGATAAGAAATTTAAAAATTCTTCAGAATTCAGAAAAAATGTGCTGTACAATGAGGTGAAAAGAAAAATATTGAAAAATATAGAAAATTAGAGCAATTTAGGATGTCTTTCCAACAATTTGATAAGTAGGCATCCCCCCAAAAGAAGAGGACACAAAAAACATTAGAGAGAAAATTGCCTAAGAATACCAAAATCATCATTATCATTCTTAAATTGAATGACCAGGATTTATCAAGCTCTCAGAAAGATACATGATAAACATGATAGACAATATTATATTACCATTTTATGCAAATATACAGTATTAAAAGCATTATTATGCAAATATACAATATCATACAAAACAAATATACAATATGAACTGAATTTTTCAATATCATACATGAAAATATACAATATTAAAAAGCATTCTAATATATTTTGATGTATCAAAATATTCATAAAATATGATAGGCTCTTTACAGATCTACTAGGAGGATATGAGAAAGTCATGAGAGATTGCTGTGGCAGAACCTGGGCTCATACCTAAAAGTCCTTCCCAAACTCCTTTCCCTTTAATTTCTTTAATGCAGATGCTGGGAAACTAAAATGCTCATGTTTCCAAACCCCATGGTATCTAGATATGGTCAGTGACTTAGTTCTGGCCAATGAGATATAGATAGAGCTGCTGAGTGGAGCTTCTGGAAAAGCAACTACTCATAGTCTTGAGGACAAGGACTAAGAATGAGGAGCAGCAGGTGCAGGAAACCTGAATCTTTGGTACTAAGGTGTCTTGTCCTCATGGTTATATAGGTAGCTGCATCATAACAAGGAGTCAATCAATAATATGTAAAATTGATGAGTTAAGAAATCACAATCACAAAAGACTACTTAGAAATATGGAAGTAAATACTATAAGAAACAGATGGCTTAGTGATTGTCTCTGAGGTATGGTAGGGGGCAAGAAAATTATCTGTTTCCTGTTCTGTATTATTTAGGCAGCTTAAGCTATGTGAATGTATGCTTGGATAAAATTTATTGTGAATTCAAATGCCCAAAGTTACAAAGTGAGAAGATAGGATTAAAATTATATCCTCATGTCAATGACTTATAATAGCCGATGGAATTTGTATTTGGCTTAGGCTAGGAAGTACTATATCATAGTAGCCTAATAAAATAAAGGTTTACTGCTCAGACAGACAAATACACTTAATTGATTCTTTTTTACTTTCTAGTTTCTGGCACAGCTGTTGTGAAAATCTGGATGCTTAAGAAAATCATTTTTTAATTAATTTTTTAAATAAAAATTGAGCTGTACTCCCACTGGGAGTGTGCCTTAGTTCTGGCTGCTATAACAAATTATTATAGACAGAGTGGCTTAATCAGCGGATATCTATTTCTCACAATTCTGGACACTGGGAATCCAAGACCAAGGTGTCTGCAGATCCATTACCTGGTGAGGGCCAGCTTCTTAGTTTGCAGATGGCTGTCTTCTCATTACCATCACATGGCAGAGAGCAGAGAGAAAGAAAGCAAGCTCTGTGTCTCTTTTTGTAAAGGCACCAATTCTGTTCATGAGGATTTCATCCTTATAAATGATTACATTCCAAAGGCCACACCTAACCACTAACCTTTACATAAGGGGTTAAGACTTCTACATACGAATTTGAGGAAGAACCGAAAAATTCAGTTCATACAGGAGGAAGAAAGCAAAGTTGAAAAGTTTGAATTAAAGATGAAAAACAAGATGATGGTCAGTCCTGGTTAAAGTGGAAGCAGTTTACTTTCCTTCAGAAATAATTTCAGCATTTTCCAAATTTACCATTTTCTTGACTTCTGAATGCCAGACATAGCTGCCATTTCTCTTTTTTTTATGAAAAGCAAATTTTTTATTGTTTGTTCTAAATAGAACACATAGAGTACGTGACAGCAGAATGCATTTTGATTCATCGTACACAGATGAAGTACAACTTTTCATTTCTCTGGTTGTACATGATGTAGATTCACACCATTCATGCAATCATACATGTATATAGAGTAATGATGTCAGTCTCACCATCTTTCCCATCCCCTACCTCCTCCCCTCCCCTCACTTCCCTCTGCACAATCCAAAGTTTCTCTATTCTTCCCTTGCCCCAATAGCACCGCCCCTCTTGTTATATCAGCATCCACTTATCAGAAAAAATATTTGACCTTTGGTTTTTGAGTATTGGCTTATCTTGCTTACATAGCTGCCATTTCTGATGATCCTTTTCTTCTTACATTGAAGTATTGATAATTTAATCTTCTCTATTCATTTGAACATAATAGAACTTTTTATGTCACACACAGTTGTATGTCAACTTACTTCATTTAGAAGATTATAAAAAGTGCTCAATAAGAGTATGTGAAAAAAACTGGTGATAAAGAGCAAATATATAGAATAAGGCTGTGACCTAAGATAAGTTTAAGTGGAGAAACACCTCACCCTTTGAGGAGAGACAGTGTGTCTCATGTAATAATCAGAGCATAACAAAGTGGAGAAGTAAGACAGGCAGACAAAATCCTGGCTTAGAAAGAAAAGGCAGCCCATGGAATCCTTAAGCAATTAAAGGGGAAAGGAGCTGCCTCTTGAAGAGAGTGCCACCAGGACAGTGCCTGGAAAGGGAGTTTTAGTCATCAGCAGGACCCAAGTGAGAGCCTATAGAGAGGCATAGTCCACTCAAAGTACATCCTCTGACACTCATGGTCCCAAGCTAACGAGACCAAGCTAATGGGTTTACTATTAGCCTTTAGCTACTATTAGGCCTTATTGTTGTATAACTCATCTTTAAGGATATAGCAAATCACTTTCTCCAATAGCCAATAAAACTAATTCTTAGTAATTATCAAAAACTGTGTAGTCATCTCAGGGGTGAGCACTTCTCTAGTCCAAATTAATTGAAGTAAGTAATCATGGGACCTTTACAGGTGGAGAAAGAGTTTAAAACTATTTAAAGAAAATTCTAAATGTATTCTCTTCTGACAGAAATTTGCATCCCGATAATATTTTATTTGTATCTTTTTTTAATGTCATGACAAGAAATGGATTTGATTTTGAAAGGGAATCATTTCAAATAATTAACCATGAATTACTCTAATTAGCAGAAAATAATTATAGGTTGGACATAAGCTCTCTCAAATGCAAAGGATAGAGTAAAAGACTATGGAAAAATAATGCCACCTGATAGATGTTGAATGAATCTAAAAGAGGCCTTTTCTTTGAATTAGTCTTCAACTGAAGCATTCTAAATGCCTCCCATTACAAAATATTCATATTTCTGCAAGACAAAAATTATTAGTAAGCATATGTTGTTTCTTAGAGAATCTTCAACATGATGATTAAAGAAGACATCTTTAATACTTCTGAAAAGAGAAAATATAGTTTCCCTTGTTCTTTCATAACACTTTCTGGATCAGAAGAACAACCTGGGTAGATTCCACACATTTGTGTGTCATAGGAATGTTTAGGAAACTGTATGTGTAGTTTGACAGACTTGTTTTATTTGGATAATTTGAGGACTGGTGATACAGTTCAGAGGCAGAGTACTTGCCTAGCATGTGTGAGATCCTTGGCTCCATCCACAGTACATGCACATGCCCAAGCACACACACACAATTGTCAAGTGATTAACATGACAGAGTTGCTTTTACAGTTCTAGTTTCCTGTAGGAATGGATATAAGGCAAACTGAGAAGAGATAACAGACAGATGCCATTTGCAATCAGTTTCAGTTGTATAAAGACCCTTAAAAATTAAGACTGTTAATTAAAATTCACAGGATTTGTTTTTTCATTGTCTCTTATGTTGATTTCTTGTGTTTAAATTTTGTGAACAGAAGATACATTTTTATAATCTATTTGTATGACTCATGTTTTGTTAAAAATTGTTTTCTTTATAGTTCTCTAGAATTAGTCAGCATAAATTTATAATCTATTTCAGATACACCATTACCAAGTTAAAATTTGTTTTGTCTTAGGTTAATTGCATTCAGTTAAAGAACTCTTCATGGAGTATTTGATATGTATAAGTTTAGTGATTTGACAGCCAATGTGAGAACACAAAGATGGGTAGAGGATAAATATATAAATATCAAGACTCAACAAACAAGGTAAAGGTTATAAGGACAAAAGAAAAACTATGGGTTAAGGGCATAGGAATAATATCTGGTTGGAAAATAAGAAATAAATTCATGAAGAACAAGTAATTTGATGGATAATCTTAAAGCACAGGTAAGATTTTAGTTGGTGATGTTAGGAAGAAGTATGCTGTAGGGAGGAAGGAGCATAAATTAGGGCTCTGAGGCAGGAAAAATGGAGTAAATTCATGGAGGAACCCTCCAGTTTAATTGTAACAGGAGATCAAGTCTCTTTCAAGGATCATTCTGACCTCTCCTGAAATGTTTGCTTCTGCACATTGGTTCAGTTCAACAGTCACTCCTTGAATGCCCACTGAGTGACAAACACTTGCCAAAACAGGGGACAGAAAAAGGGAAAGCTACATTCTTTTGCCTTCAGAGTAGTTACAGTGGGGAAAATTCTTTCAAGGCCCATGGTTATGGAGATGTACTTGGAATGCTGTTGGAAGGAGAGGAATCCTTAATTCTGCCTGTGCACTCAATCGAGACCTTACCAGAGCAGACTGAGAAGAACACAGTCTAGATGGACAAGTTGAAGGCAAAGGTGCTTAATGAGAAGGTGTTCAAGGTACAGGGAGAGAAGCAGGAATGAAATCCAAAGGTGTGAAACAACATTTTGAGTTTGGGAAGCAAAAAACAGTGTGGGATTCCAGAAACATGGAGTAAATTCATGGAGGAACACTCCAGTTATCTTCATGTAGCTTCTAAGGAGTGTTGTTACTGCGCTAATACTTTTGGCTTTTGTATGTTTCTTTGATTTTTATATAATACTGAGGTAGGACAGAAGACATAAAGATGGGTAAATGGAGAAATGCAGACTATGTAAGAGTGGCCATGATTTCAAAGACCAGATTTAAACTCCACTTTCACTTGGATTAAAAGTTCAGATTTAAAGGCAATGAACAGTGCTATTAAATCAATGATTATATTTTATCCACAGGACACCAAGGTAGTACTATGTTCACAAAGCAGAACATTTAAAAACAAAGATGAAAATTCATGTCCCTGTACCCCCTGCCCACAATCGCCAACCTGGCCATGGCCAACATGCATGTAAATGACCTCATCACAGTAATGGTCATCATGCCCAGTTACCAACATAAAGGAGAACTAAAAACACCTTCTTAGAGCACGTCACTATACTATTGATCTTACATGTATAAATATGTCTACCTAAGATATAGCTAGCACATTCCTCTCCAGCACTGGCACTCTCCCCTGTCTCTCAGTGTGTGTGCTTCTTTCTTTCTCTCAATAATTTCAATTTGTACCTCACTTTGACCCATACTCAAATTCATTTCTGTGACGACATCAAGTACCTTCATGGCTTGAGGTCCAGCTCCCTTTTGGGGGACCTCATCAGGACCCTGACCTGGTAACAATACTGAAATGGGAACATAGTTATGTGATTTCCATTGTAGGTCCATGACCTTTACTCTAACTTTGTAGTTACTAATAGTGTCCTATTTTCAGAGAAATCTATATGTTTATGTGAAGTGTTGCATTGTTTTTCCATGATGGGATGATTTTATAACCAAATATGGCACTTATTCAGTGTTCTCTGAATTTTGTTACCTTGACTCAATGATCCTCATGATTGTGTTTTATTTGAAAATTTATCCAAGAGTTATAAGAACACCCAACAATGAGCTGTTTGCACCATTCCTATTTTCATGTTTAGATAAGAAAATCTATTGCCTTATAAGCGAATTTGAGTGTAATTCAGACAACTCACTTAGTATCATGTACTTCCCAGTGCTTCCCAGTCTAATGTCCTCACTACTAGCACCTTAAATCTCCATAATAGATTTGTTTGTCCCATTTTTAAAAAGACCACTCATATCTAAATGTACATAAAGCAAAAGTGTTCTTCCTGGACTATACCGCCTTCTCTGCCCTGGGGTAATAATTTGCTGTCTTTGAAATAAGTTTTCAGAAAGTAAAATTTAAACCCAGATTATTACTTTAAAATACAGATCTATCTACAGAGTGGATCTGTATGACTAAACATGTTGTTCAATGGGCCACTAGTGCAGCCCATGAGGATTCCATGTATGAAAACAGCACACACAGTAACACACTTTCACTCACTGCTCCAATTTGTGGCAACTCTGGATCACTGCTGAGCCTCGGTCTTCATGGTTCCTCATTTGTGGAGCTCTGCTCAGCTATAATGGAAGCAAAACATGTGAAATCAGACTTCATTTGTAAAAGAGAAGGCTTTTATTCTTTTACTAAGTTTCTAATGCTATTTATATCAAATTTAAGGCCATAAAAACTAACATATAAGTCAGTTGAAACTATCTGCACTCACCAAATAAAGTATGAAATTAAAAATTATGAATAATTGAAGTTTCAAATGTTTCCTTCAATTATGGAGATATTTGAGCTCTGAAATGTTTGAATAATTGCCTCATACTCAACTCCTATGCATATGTATAGTAAAAAAGAAAAAAATCCTTTGAAATGTTCGTATTTTCCTCTTATGTCAACATGGATATGTCATAATATTTTTTGTTTTATGGGACTCATTTCCAGTTGATGTAGAATTTTAAAGTGAAGATAATCACAATAATTAAGGAGTAAATGTGTAAATGAGAGCTGATTCGAGTTATTTAATTAACATAGATTCATGGAAATTTGGCAACTGGAGGATTAAAATATGGATCTTAATTTAATCTATTTCTGTACTTTTCAGTCCTCTTAAACTATCACCAAATAAAGGGAAATGGTAGAGAATTATAAAAGTGTAAAAAAAAATCAGCAAGCTATTTTCTGTTCCTTAGTGACCTATCTAGCTTAATACCCCCACACAGGCAAGGTCTTAAAGATAATTCTTGTGAAGCTTTTCTATGTGGAGAGAGTGAGGATATGGAGAAAAACCGTTCTCTTCCTCAAATGCAGTCCCAATGCTATTGATGTAAATCTGCTCAGACAGACCAGGTGCTCCAGTGTAAAGGAGAACCTGGCTGGCCTGACATAGGGTCCCCTAAAACCAGGCAGTCACTATCTTCTTTCCCCAATTATGACATATTAATCACTTTATTCTTCCTGACCAACAATAAAAAACAAGTAAAAAAAAAATGGCAGCAAGAAAACATAAATTCCACTTGAGATGTGCAGAATAGGTTCCCACCATTTCTTTCAGCATGTCTTAGACAAGTGTTCTTCTCTACCCACCTACCACCACCACCACCTTGTCACCTCCTAGAGTCTCAGACTGTATTTCCAAGTGCAGGCCTAAATTCCTTCAATTTAGTTTCACAGTGATCTTACTTAAACATTGATTTTACTGTATTCTTACCCTGTTCTTTGTTCCTTACAACTGGAGAGAATCAATACCTGTGTACGGTCAAATGAAGAAGCTGATCTGTAGTTCCAAGTTGACAAAATAATGCTAAGCTGATGTTGTGAGAGCCTCTATGAGATGACACAAGCAAACTTCTCTTCCCTAAACACACTGAAATCATGGTAGAGGAGCCCTGTGCAGGTCAAGAGGAAGAAATGAGATCTTGAGATAGTGTGGACATTGAATTCAAAGTGCCAAGAGTTCATTTCATTGAAAGTGTCAAGAGGTGTAAATATGGATAAATTCTAGCTTATCGGGTAGGCCATGGGCATGAGGGTCCTCAGGAATACTGAGGGTTTGCATGATAGAGGTGGTAAGATGGCCAAGGAACGGTATGTAGACAAGAGAAGAGGGGTAGAGGGGTATAAATGCATGGAAGAGATACTAAGGGGATTTTTCAAGCAGGAAGGAAGACAATAAGGAAAGAAGAGTACAAGGAAGCCAGGGAGGAGAGAGTTTCAATAAAGAAGGGTCATTCATCAGTGCCAAGCCAAGAGACATCAAGTTGTTTAGGACTAAAGGTGTTCATTGAATTTGGTCACATACAGATCATGATGACTTCATGAAAATGCAATCTGCAGTGAAGTCCACCCTTTTCAAGAATCTTGTTGAAAAGAAGGAGTCAAAATAGTAACAGGGACCAATAAAAGTTATAACTATGAAAGCAGCAACTAGGATGACAAAACCAAATGACTTTTAGAGACCAATCAGAGAAAATGGGAAGAGAGATACAAAAAACAAATACCTACTTAGGCAAATAAGCAATAATCAAAACAGAAGGGATTTTAATTCCTAACTCTTTCCATCTTCTTCTCATGTTTAGTTCCAAACAAAAACATATTTCTACATTCTTTGTCAATATTTCAATTTAGAAAACATATTTGACTCTTCACATCCCCCATATTGAGTCGAAAGCCAAATCTTTGGGAAATCTTTAGGAGCCACTGGCCTTTCCTTTACCCTGATAGGCTGCTTACATCCATCTCTCCTTGGGCTTATGTAAAATGTATCTGCCAGATGGACATTTTTGCTTCATGCACACTTGAACCATTTTTCCTTCTGGTTTAATTAGTTTCTGTTATTTGATAATAAATGCAGATTTCTTTCCCACTCTAACCTTATCTCTTCTTAATGCCCATTTTTGATCCTTCTTTCCTATTTCTTTCACTGTGATTCCATCTTGCTTTTTGATTTCCTGAACACTTGTAACCTAGTGCTTTTGGCAATTTGAAAAGTCACCCTTGAAAGCTCTTTCTTCAGAAGAGAGATCAGTAGAATATAGCAAGTAGATCCAGGGAGGGAGGAGGAGAGGGAAAGGAAAGGAACTGGGGTTTAAATTTTAAAACAATAGAAAAAAGTTTTTCTATACTGTTGGTCTTTAACATTATATGACCACTGCATTTAATTAATGAGTTAATGTCACTTTAAATTTATTATTTAGATTATGTTCCTCTTGAACAAATGTTGCATTTCATACATATAACACAAAAAGTTTCAGTGATTTTTCTTTGTCAAAACTCAGAGGAGGCCCTCACATAAATATAGGAAAGAGTTTGCATATATTTATTGGGGGTGGGGATTTGTAGGGTGCCCTAAAGCTCAGTAGTTGGTCACAATTATTTAAGTACTTACTATTATCTTTCAATGGAACTGAGGCACTTTAACTCCTAGAATGCTAAGAGAATAATGTAAGCCACCAGGAGTCATTAAGACATCAGCCTGTATTGACTGGATTACAAATATGTACAAATAAATCCCACCATTATATACAACTATAACGTACCAATAAAAATGTCAAAACAATAAAATAAAATAAATTAACATTCAGAAAAAAAAAAGACATTGGCCAAGGTTCTGTTTGTAAAAAGAGTAGGAAGAAATAAAATTTGATTAAGGCCAGAGTAAAGATGACCAGGACCAGTAAAGATATCTTCTTAGCTTGCTCAGAGAGAGCAGGGCCTGGGGCCACTACAGCTGAGGGCTTGGAGTACCTAAACTCAGCCCATAACTCTCCAGGCATCTAATTAGGAGAAGGGAAAGGTGATACTCATGTCAGAAAAGGATTTCAAAATGAGACAAGGCCAAAATGAAAAGGAACTTCTCTTCTATCATCTATTGGCCTCAATGAATAAGAAACTATTTGGAAGGGTTTTCTTTTTTGATTATCTTTTTATTTTCTGAGAGCTTTATTTTTATTTCCTTTCAAATAAGTATTTTCCCAATTACTTGATAAGAGAGGGGAATGGTAGAACCCTTATAGAAACCCTCTTTTCCCATGCAACATGATGATAGCAGGGGAATACTCTAGGAGACATTGTTTTACTCCTTTACTCATTTATGCACATACCTATTTATTCATTTAAAAATGTATTGAGAGTGCATTACACTATATACTTTGACACTTTGGTAATCAATACACAGCTCCCACCATCCTGGAGCTCAGCGTGCAGAGACAAATGGAAAGGCAGCTGCATTTAACATGTGAAGTGCCCTGATCAGAGAAGTCCAGGTGCTGCCAAAAACACAGAGCAAGGGAATTTAACCAAGATCAGGAGCAGCAAAGGCCTTACAGTGGGAATGACCTTTTAGAATTGGAAGGACAGGAGTCAGACAGGCAAAACTCAAGGAAAAAGGCATGGAAATAAGACAAAAAAAGGAAATAAATATTCCAAACTAAGAAACACCTGTATTATTCAAGGTGAGATACAGCATTGTACTCTCACCAAAGTAAACAATGTTGTCTAAGGCTGGAAGAGGCAGAGTTCCAGGGTTACGAAGAGAGAAGATGAGTCCAGATTCTGTCCTGAATGCCTTCTGTGGGCATTTATATTTACCATGAGGACCATGGCAAATTGCTGGGAGGTTTTAGATCAGGAAATGGCTTGGCCATATTTGCTTTTAGAATTGGTTTTAGATGAAAAGTGAAGATGGAATTAAAGGGGTGGGTAAAACAAGAAACTGAAATACCTGTTTGGAAGTCACTATGGTAGCATTTCTAAAGATAGTGGTAGCCTAATTACATTAGCAGCCCAGGGGATTCATTCAAGAGATATTTACTAGATAAAACCAATAGGACTTGGTAGTTAGTTTAGCAGACTAAAAGAGAAAGGAAAATCACAATGCCCAAATTTCTAATTTGGACACTAAATGAAGAGTGCTGTCACTGAGCTAGAGAACATCAAGGAAAAAACATTTTGTGGTGAGAGTGCCTGTGAAACAAGAGTCAACAAGGGTGGGTTAAAATCTCACCTCTTTGATCAAATTCCTTTATCTTTGGTCTCAGTTTCCTGAGGGATAGTTGTATGTTTCATTGGTTGTAGTTCTTCTTGGTGTTTTTGCCTGTTTTGTGATAACTTTGGGCCCCGATTATCCTTTCAAGGATATTTGCATAACAAATAGTCTTGTTAAGACAGAGTTAGTGACTCCCTCAGGGTAGAAAGCAAATTCATTTCTCAACTAGGATAATAGAGATAATGGCTTCCTTTAGGGCAAAGGTTGAGCTGCTTTGCTGGAAAGAACAATGTTCTTTCTCACCTTGAGTGATATAGCTATAGTTTTATAGTTTCCATCTTTGCCTTCATTTCCATATTTTTTTCCCTCCAGCTTTACCTGACCAACTCCTAACTTTTCCACTTCTGCAGCCAGTGAGACTGGATTGCCTAAATTTGAGCTTCCTGGGCTGTAACACAAACCCACTGTGTATGCAGTATCTAACTGGTCCGCTCTGCCTTGACCCAAGGGACTTGGGTTGGAGGGGAGGGGAGCAAATGTGAACATGAAACTCATGTCTCCCTGCCACGAACAACTAATGGCTTTGCTTATCTCTTATGAGCATTGTGTCTTCTGCCAGCTTCTATGGAACTGTGGCAGACTTATCTCATTACCTTGCAGAAAATCTCAGACCCTTTGCTTTTTTTGAAAATGTTGTATCTTAAATGTAGACATGTAAATTGTAAAGCCTTGATGTTGTTTTTTAAGACACCTGTTTCCCAGCCTTGACATTGGACACTTTTCATAATTCTAATTATAAACAGTATATAAATAGGAGTACTGACCCAAGGGTTCTCATTTTCAATTTGAAGAATTCAAATTGTTTTGCTTATTTGATCAGGAAACATTTGAGAAACACAAGGCTACTTTGTGTTTAAAAAATTTCTTCTTTCAGGCACAAATCCAGGGGACAAATGTATGTTATGTGTATTCTTATAATCTAATAATTGTTAAGCATACATAAATATTTTAACATTAGCAACAATCATTGAATAAAGAAATAGATTGAGACAGCCATTGATGAACAAATTCTACCTATGTGTTAATGTGAAGTAACATTGTGCATTTATTTATGTGTCAGGTAATCTCTCACCTAACTCCTCAATGGTTACTCCAGTATGGGTACACAATTTTAAAAGGCACAAATTTTTATTTAAGTGTGTGTAAGATACTTAGTCACATCTTAGAACATAGTTCAGTTATATTTTGTAAGGAACTATGATCTAGCAGTTAAAGAAGCTGAGGATTTGGTTTACTTGAATCAAATATGAGCAGATGTCATATGAGCAGATGTAGGGAACAGTGTTTGCCAACTAAAAATAAAAGGTAAAATGTAACGATAAGAAGAGAAAAATGAGTTGCAGGTAGAATTCAGCACGCAAAATATATAGGAGACAAATCTTTCTTTATTAGTCAAGAGAAGAATGAGATAGAATGGGAAATAAAAGATCTACTGGAAATGCAGTATAGGATGGAAAGAAATAGGCCTTGAGCAGGCAAGACTTCTAGAGCAAGGACCACTGACCATATGAAAGGGTCAGTTGGCTGTGATGACAAGAGAAGCTTAATCCAGGAGCCAAAGGGGTGTCTTGGGGACCTGGTGAACTTGTTTCCAAACACCAGGAGACATTTACTCCCACTAGTAAAAAGGAATGAAAGAGAAAGAACTTTGAAGGGTTTAGAAAACCAAAATGTCTATGTCTCCCCATATCTGGGGAGAAACATCCACATATTTGAGTTACTGGGCCAAGCAGTGTTTTTAAACCACAGGTGTCACCGTCTGTGGAAGAGGTGAAACCTGAGCTAAATTAAATGAAGATGAAACTGCACTAATAGTATTTCTAAACTGTACTTTAAAGATTTAGTTGCATTCTTGAGGCATCTCTGGGCAGACAATGAGAGAGAAACTGATCCACTGAGAAGGCCAGAGAGAATGGCAGCCAGGAACTTGGATTTTGATCTTTGTTGCCAGTATTCTTCCTTCTCTTATTCCTGGGTGGTGATAGACAAGATGGAGCAATAATAATGGCTTAGTTTTAGAGACATAGCCAAAATCTAAAACACTATCATGTTTAAAATAACTGAAGTGTCAGGCATTCTTTAACTTGTACACTTCATCTTTATTTTTCTGTTAGATAAAGCCTCTTGCCATTATACTTGAGGCAAAGCTGTTAACAGGGAAACTCAAATCCACATTCCTGCCTTAATTTTTTAATAGTTTCCTCTGTGATTTTTTGCATCTCTGAATTTAATTATGAGGTCTGACTTGATGCCCTGCCATTGTATCCATTGCCCTTCTTGCTCTTTCTGTGATTTGGGGTGGGGGTAGGGGAGAGAGTTTTCTGTTTCTTTTCAAGTAAGCTCATTTTTAGTGAGTTCATTGAAAGGTGTCACCTTCTACTTCTTGTTGCTCCTTGGGTTCTTTTATTCTTTGTCTCATGAGCAGACACAATTGCCACCTCTACAGTCTGCAAATATAGCTTGCAGAGCGGGTTTCCTAGGCATATAATTTTCAGAAGTGCCAGACATAAGAATGACTCTAAAGCCATTTGATGAGTTCTCTTTTACATCTCCTCATTTGCTTCCTTCCCAAAGAGATTTTTGATTTTTGCCTGGAACATGCTTATCAGCTTAAACCTATGCTGCATCATTATGTTATGAAGATTTTCTTCTGCAGCAGCAAGTGCAGTAACCTTGAATGAAGCAGTTGCTAATCAAGTTGCACTAAGCAAATAAAAGTCAGAACCAACCTAATCTTGCTTGCCTTAATATCAGTTTCTGCAGACTTCAAGTGTAATGTTCTAATCACTGGCGCAAAACAGCCAATTAATTTGCTTTCCCTACGTGTTTTTACTGGCCAAGATGCATAGGGGAGCAGTGCGTTCGGTCATAATCATGCTCCACAAAGATGGGAAATGTTCCCTTTGAGCTTCCAATCATTAGGCCAGCTGAAGTGAAGACAAGCCCATTGACAAGTGAGAATGGCAATAATTTATTTTCTATTGATGGGTTGTGACAAATCATGTCGAAGCAGTGGCTGCATACTGTGGGGCTCCGCTAAGGAAGACTGTGATGGGCAAAGATGAAACCCTTCACAGCTCATTTAGTCCAAATGTAGCCACCTGGGTGGTGAATCGGTTCAACATACCAACCCAGGCATTCCAGCACAAAATTAGATCGCTAACAGGCAGGCCATATAGGGGTTCCTAGAAGGCATTAATCAACAGGGTTGAGCTGTCAAAATGCAGAATCTGAAATTAAGAAACACCAAAAGGATGAAAATGTGGCAGCGCTGTCAAAAAAAATCAAGAACGTGATTCCTACTACAGGATTCTAGCCACCATTAAAAAGCTTAGAAGAAAAATGAATTATAAAGAGGTAAAGAGAGGCATTACTTCTGAAAATTTTCTGAAGATTTTTACACATGATAATTAGTAAAATAGCATGAAGATTTATGTAAGCATGAACACACCTTTTTCAACTCAACACTGACAAGTCAGATCACATGTAAGTCTTCCTTGCAGGCCCATAACATAGTTCATCTCTTATTTAAATTTCCTGTCTACTCAGTCCTATTGATGTGCTTAGCATTTGATGTCTCAGCTGCCCCTGAATAATACCAACACTTCAAATTCTGCAGAATTCTTGGGCTCATACAGCTTATTTCCCAAATACTGTTTTTGGTAGAATAGAGAGTTCTAGAGTCTGGCTAAATGAAGTGTGTGTTTGTGTGTGTGTGTGTGTGTGTGTGTGTGTAATTAAATTTTATCAACATTGTTGTTTTTAAGGGCTTACTTTCTGTTTTTATGTTACAGAAAGTATTTAATGCCACTGGAAGAAAAAAAAAAAAATCCAAACAGCCAGTTTCTGAAACTGACAAAATTTTCACTAAGCAAAAACATGTAACAATTCAATTACCTAAAAATTAAAATCTAAGCCCTGCTGAATTGTTTCTCAAGCCCCATCTGGATGTTTCTCAAAAAACGGTGTATGGGCCACACAGGAGAATGATCTAGAATACCACTGAAAATACAGATACATAGATGCACTTCAACAGATCTACTAAAGAAAAATCTCACATGGGCCTGGGAACTAGAATTTTAACAGGATTCCCAGAGTGACTCTGAATGTATGGTGAAACTTGAAGACTATTTTTTTTAATAGGAGCAAGTCCCAGTCCATTTTCAAGTTCAAATGCTTGCTTCCTTCCACCACTATCTGACACATGCCCCTCTACAAGCTGTGCTCCATTCATTCACAAATACTCTTATACATTCACAATTCCATGCCTTTGATTATGCTGAGTCCTTCACCTAAATGTCCCCAGCCCCTTGGCCCAGACTCCATCTTTCCCATCCTCTGAGATTCAACTGAAATACTCACTCCTACATGAAGTCTTCTCATGACTCAAGCTGCATATGAATATTCTGGCCTCTGTGCAATCTGATGTTTTTGTTTGTACCTTTCATGGCATTGCCACCTTGTCTTTCCTTGAAGTTACCTGCGAACATCCTTTATTTCCTGGTTACTGGTGCTTCATGCCTTGAGGCTCATGCCTTGTATGTCTGTTAATACCCTTTTGCACCTGACTCATTGCCTTGCTCTACATGCTCAGTGTTTGTAGAATTGAATTGCTAAATAATAGATGTTAGAATGTTAATTCCTTCAAACTTAAGCTTTATACTTTTAAGTCATTCATAGAGGTAAGTGTTCTCCCTTCCTGTGTTCTCAGAATTCTCATTAGAGTCTTAGAATGTCACTCCCCATGAGCTAAAATATATGTGGCTTGTTATTTTGATTATATGTTTATTTTATTTATCTGTATTTTGCCTGTGAAATATTGTTTCGCTTTATAGTCTCTAAATTACCCTTAATTATATTTTCTCGAAAGAATATTTATTAATATTTTAATTCCTTGACTGAAACAGACATGTGAAGTGAATTAATAATGCTGAAAAAACATATTACAGCATACTACCACAAACCATTTTTATGTAAGTATTTGAGATATTCCAGATAAAAGAAAAAACTAAGAACCATATGCTTTAAACTATTAGATAGCCTTATATAATAATTAGCTAATAGTAATTGACTATAATTGTGTCTAAATAAGACTAATAGAATAGATCGTAATGTAGCATAAATCATGGAGCTATAGTTTGACTTCATGTAACCTAAGAAATGAGCCTGACCTGACTATAAGGCAAGTATTTTACCTTTAGTTCCTCTATATTCTGGAAATGGAAGAAAGATTAGAAAAAAACATGGACAAATGTTATCTGTTTTAAAAGTATGCCACCTTGATCCATATCGTAATTGTCTTTAAATTCCCTTTTTACTTGTAACATTGCTTTGTGTTTAGACATCACAGAAACACATGGAAACAATGTTTGTGTAGTACTTGAAAAAAATAAAATGATTCAAGCAAATTCAAATCCAGTCTGTCATAGTTAGAAAAATAGCTTTTTACCTGCTTCAGTCTTCAATCACATTCACTCTTGAGAAGCAGAAGCTGAGGTGCTCTCCCACTTTATTTGAGTGTCAATGATAGTTTGGGCAGACTAGATCCAGGGCTGAGTTGTGTGGAAAAGTTCTGAAGATTTGGGAAAGTATCCTTTTAAAAATAAGGTGATACATAACCTTACCTCTTTCTTATACCTTGGGTTGTTTAGGACAAGTGTGAGGAGTGCTTTCTGGGGACCAGATATTTCACAAATGTTTCTAAAACAGTTTATCAGGCATCTCAGTGGGTTTTGCTTTGATTCTGTTGATAATTATGCAAGAACAGAGTATGGTATTGCATTTTTATTTATATTAGAGTTCCTGGTCATGGGCACCTAGGGAGCCTCTAGGTATAAGCCTAATTAGGAGAAAAGAACACTGCTGGCTCAATTTTTGAATTGGAGAGTAAAGAAAAACAATAATCTTTTATATAACAACATATGATCATTTCAAAATAAAGACTAAAAGTGATACTGTTTTTGAAATATACTCTCCACTTCTCCAACCAAAAAAAGAAAATGCCAATGTGGTATTTTCTGCAGAACTGATTTGATCCTCTCCTAATTCCTCCATTACAGAAGTGTATAATTCCTAAAACCGTTCTCACAAATATTGTGTGTCATGGGAGGACACAAGCGGGGAAAGGTGAGTCCACAAATAGTTGATGTAGAGTAACATGTTTGTAGGGGAGAATAAAGGAGTGTGGTAGATAAGTATTGAGAAAGGGAAAGAGAAGAAAAGACACCATTGTGTGAGTTTCAGAAAAGTTTTGATGTGTGAGAAATATTTTTGTGGTGGGACTAAAGGTTCTCAACATTGATCTCATGATATTCATAACCTGAAAATTGGAAGAACTCTTGAAGTAGATAACAAGATCAAGCATTTCAGAAAGGCTTCTTTGATAGAGTCACAGAGTACAAATAAACAAACAAAAACCAACCTGTTCTTAGAAAGGAATCCTGCCTGCCCCATCAGCAGAAAAAAATTAAACTCAACTCTGACCTATGCATAAAAGCTGAAAGAAAAAAGGAGTATCATCAAAAGTCAGAGAAACCATAAATATATAGAGGAATGGCACATAGAAATGCAAGAAGTGTTCAAGAAAATAGTTCTCCAAAGTTGCAAAGGAATTGTAGAGCAAACATGACCTGTAGAAAAACAATCAAAAGAGTGCAAAAAAGTGGCACAATGAAATAATAAAGGATGAAAATTGAGCTGGAAAACTCTGGGAAGAAATGGTGGAGAAACTGAAAATCATTACAGATTTGAAAGCCTCATTAAAGGCATTAAGAATTAGAATATATATTCCTGAAAACAAAATCATGGAAACTACAAATGAGAAATAAAGACATGGAGGATAAATCTCTAAAACCAAGTTAACAACAACAACAACAAATATAAAAAATATCATAGAGAAAATGATAGCTATGACTGACAGACAAGAGATCCAATAATCACATAGTTACTGTTCCTGAAGAAAATAGCTGGACAAAATGGAACAAAAACACCTAATATATAAAAAATATTTCCTGAAGAAAGATTTGAGCTGGATATTACAGGGACCCTTTGTATCTGAGAGAAAGAATATCAAGTAACCAAAATATATGCTAATACAATTTCTGGTCTCTAAGAATGAGATTGAATGGGCATCCAGGCTGAGAAATCAAGATATGTAAAGGTGGTTAAATCAGGTTTGTTATAAACTTTTTTGATGTAACAGTGCCACTCAACAGGTCCCTGGTCATTGGGTTTCAAGGACAGGAAATGTGATCTAAAATATAAAGATATCATTATCAAACAGATGAAAGTTTAGGGATTATTGCATCTGTAATCATTTATACTTTTTTTTTAAGGTACTGGGTTTTGAACGCAGGACTTCGTGCATGCCAGGCAAATGCTCTACTACTGAGCTATACTCCCAGTCCCATTATAATTATTATTAGCAAGAGATGAATCAAAACAAAATAGTATGCAAACATTTCTAAGATTAAACAATCATGGAAATCATGGTTAAACATGATAAATCTTCAGACTATAAGGAATTCTAACAACACATGGTGAAGTCCAATAATTTTTTCTTTCGTTTTATTTTTTCTATGATTTGTTATTTTATAATAAAGCCAACATTTATGAAATTATCCTATTTTAAAAATATTTTCATCTTTGTGTAAATATAGATGCCTAGAAAGACATTCAATAAGCATTGAAGTTATTTCTGGAAGGTGGGATTTTGAGTGAAGATTAACTACCCTCTGTAAACAAGGGCCTATGAATAGTTTTATGACTGAATAGTTTTAAATACTCAGAAAAATGGGGCATCTTTCTGATATTGTCTTTTGTATATTCTTCCTTTTCATTTCTTCTTGAAGAAAAGAATGAAAGGTAAACCACTCAATCAGCGTATGCCACAGTATTAATCTTTGGAGAGATTACAAAGGGAGCTAAAGAAAGTTATTTTTCCCTAAAGAGCTTACAATTTGACTTGATGGTCTTTGAGTTTTGCATTAGTTTGAATGTGAAGCTAACTTTCTGTAACAGTAAAAGGATTTGCAAAGAATCAAATTGGTATTTTTAGGTAGTTCTCATATTCCTCATTCAAACATAATCCACAGCTCTCTTATCCAAGTAGCTGGTAATTTTATCTTTGGGAAGTATTCCAGGTATAATTCAATGTCTTTCAAAGTTGCTTTAACGTGCACTTAATTGTGAAGGGGCAAAATGTCAATCCAAGCTATAATGTCTTAAGGACAGATATTTTGGTATATGTCTCAAGTCACTGTTTAAAGGAAATCCTTGACTGAATTGGCAGTTACCAAAGAAATATAAATTGGTCATATTTGCATAAATCACACTGCTCCAGTAATAGAAGTGAATGATTTGACTCATTTACTGTGACCTAGATTTTATAAAATAATTTGTTAGTGCTCTAAGGATTCCTTTAAAGTGCATCAGTTGTTCACAGATTTAGTTGTTTATCCAAATGTTTGTTTATAGTTACCCAATTTGATTGATTTTTTTCCCTAAATATGCTGTCATGTTTGTAGGCTTCTGTTTGCATAGTTGTAATGGGGTTAACTTTACTTTTTATTATCATTTTTCAGAATAGAAGCTAAAATTTTGAAGATTATGATATGATTTCAAGATTACCAAAGCTTGACATATTATTTCTCAAAGTTTATCTGAAAAGATAGAATGATGGAAGGAATCAACAGTAATCCAGGTTTATTAGCATCAAATATATGGGAAGGAAATGAGAAATGGTATTTAATATGATGAGAATTTACAATATCTGTGCAAATCAGAGACTCAAGTATTTGCTATATGGGTAGTCTTTCATTTGTTTGTGAATACTTGCTTTGATCTAATTTACTTCCTTTTGTTTTTTCTTTTAGAGTGAATTTATATATCTGATTATCCACCTATAGATGTCTTCATCTAGTTTTTATTTTCACTTGAATTGCAAATTGGAAATGCTTTATGAAATCATACATTTTTAATTTCTTAAAATTAATCAGGATATAATCACAGAGGTTTTCACCCACAGTGAGGACTATTAACACTTTTTAAGTGGCTAATAACAAATTGCTCACTTTAGTTGCTTCTGCAACTTTTAGTTTTGTATATTATTTTGTCCTCCAAGGTAAAATGACAGAGTGAGCAT
Source organism: Sciurus vulgaris (assembly GCF_902686455.1). Classification (NCBI taxonomy): domain Eukaryota; kingdom Metazoa; phylum Chordata; class Mammalia; order Rodentia; family Sciuridae; genus Sciurus; species Sciurus vulgaris. Next base: position 92,384,898 of record NC_136466.1, read on the forward strand.
ATTGCATAAAAATCAGGATCATCACTCTTTCTCTGCCTATCACCCAGTTTATGCTTAACCAAGCATTTATTTATTAGTTCTTAATGGTAAGGGCTACAAGGTTACTACACCTGAGAGAAAAATCTGTAAGACAGGCTTTCTAATTAATCACTGGGAGGGTTCAGGAAGGTCTAGCTATTTCTGTAAACTGAAGCATTTATGCACTCTGTTGCAAGTGTTGATCATGAAAATGGCAAGTAATGCTTTATTTCTCTAAGTTTCTGTAGTTCCATTAGGAATAATGAGACTTTTAAATGTCTCTCTGTGTGTACACACAGATGCCATCATTAAACCTAGGGCCTTTGTTCACCTGAGGACACATAAGGGGACAGTTCTAAGAAAACTAAGCAGTGGGGCCAGTATCTTAGGAATGATAGTAAAAATTCCACCCTGGTACTCCAAATTGAAACCCACCCTCTCAGAATAAAAAGGTTTGAGACAGAAAACCCAATAACAATAGAGCCTGGTGGTCAAGGGTCACTGTATCGAGGACGATTTTATGGCGCATGTGCCACAGTGGTTAATTTTACTGTGCTAACAAACAGGAACTCCAGGGTCATTTGCAGCAGAGCCTCAGGTGAAATCATAACTTACTTGATAGTGTTGAGGCTCTTCCCTCAATTGGCCCCTGGTCACTGGGTTAGAGGTATACAAATGGCACCAAATCCAGTAATACCTACAAGTCCTTAACACTAGCAGAGGTCATCACCTAAGCTACACTGCTCATATAGTTAATCTTTTAAACGTGTAGTGTTGACTTCTTAAGTCCAACAATGTAAACAGTATACCCTGTTGCATCCTCCCTCTTCTGGTATTCATACTCCTTACACAGAGCAGGTCAGACCATCAGATCCTCCACACCCTGCCTTGATGATTTCCCTTTTCTTCTTCCTATCCTTCCTCTTTTCTTTAGTCCTAACATTCATATTTCAGTTACAGGAAATGCATAAAACAATGCCTTATAAGTACTATACAGCTATGCAGATGCTAGCCCATTCCTGGCAAGGATGAGCACAAGGCTATAAGCACTGAAGGACCTACTTCACATCATTCCCAGAGGGCTGCTGCTCCCTGTCCTTGTGTCCATCAGCCAAGGATTTCTATGTCAACCTCAGAGCCTCAAACACCTGCTCCCTCCACTCTAGTCAAAACGGCTTCATTTTTTATGTTTTATATTATTATTCCACAAAATATTTTTGTGCAGTTGATATAGTTTAATTGAAAGAAATTTCTCTAAAAGTTCAAATAAATTAATTGCTTAATACCCTGATACATATATGTTCAAATTCTGTATTTCTAGAGAATTTGCAGCTTTAAGGACCAATGTATATATTCATTTAAAGTAAGAAATATGGAAAGGGAGAACAAGTCACATTTATATAATAAGGAGCAGAAAGCAAATAAAATAAATAAAACATGGTAGCTGTACTGCTTGTAGGAATTTTGTTATTTTCTGTGTGTTGGTTAGGCTTGTTTTATTTCCTTTCTTTTTGCAAAAATAAAGGTAAATGGTAGAATAAGAGATGTGATGTCATCTAGTTTGTTGATCCATGATCATAATTTCCAGTTTTGTTTCAGTTTTATTTGAACTACTGACTCCTCCTCCTCAAATAGTTTCTATTTCCTTTGACTTAGTTCCATAAGCATGGAATGATAAAGACATCGGAAGTTTCAATAGTACAAGAGAAAGCAGAAATAAAGGGAAATGTATTGCCAGAAATACAGTGTTAGGCAAAAGAAGACTGTACTGACTTTAATATGTTGATATTGGGTGGTGTTAGGGTTGTTGACTTAGTTGGCTTCCCTCAGAGCAGATCCCAAGAAGAGGATTAAGTGCATATGGTTACATGGGAAGTGCATGTATGTTATCAGGAGAGTTGATACAGGCAAAAGGAGGTAGCCAGAAAGTTGTATAATTAACCAGCTACCCACAGGACAGTGAAGCTTTGTCTTTGGAGGAAGGTCCAGGAAACAGTGTAAAGCGCACCTCACAATTAACCCAGTGAAAGCATAAGGGAGCTGAGGTATATTCAAATCCCACAACCTTCATTCTTAGTTAAAGTCTATTTCAAGGGACATTAAATCCCATTCATGCTGGCAAAGTAGATTCCAGCAGCTGGAAAGCAGACTTTCTACAGAGATGAACATAGTGACAACTGATAGGCCACGAGGATCTCCAAAGAGACATGGTCAGATTTCCAATAGCATCAAGAGCATCTGCCACTTATCTATCTGTTATTTATCCATGTGTAACACTAGGGAGTAATACAGTCATATTCATTAAAGAAGAAAAAATTTGAAGAAGAGCTATGATTATGATCATGACTGGTAACAAAATTTGTCTTGGATATATAAATAACAGACTTTTAAATATTGACTTTATACAACTTGTAAAAAGGTACATATGTATGTTTATATAGGTTATATATGTTATCATTGTTGGTGATTCTCAAATATTTCTAATTAGAAAAATTAATATTTTAAATTTTGTGGTACTCTTTTATGTTCAATGTGGATGATATGAAATCATCATTTCAAAATCTATCGGCTTGGTTGACAGAAATCATAAGGGCTACATTTATGTAGTCATTTATTCAGGCCTTACTTTCTTTGGAATAGGATTTCAGGTGATAGGTTTACACATGCTTCATATTATAACCCAGATTTCTTCTCTAAGAAAAGAAATCAAATGCAGGAATTTGAAGAATTGGCTTAAAGGAATTGGACTCAATCAGCATGGAAAGTAGAAGGATTATTGATTTGTAATCAGACTAGATTAAGCATGAATTTTACCTTGCCATTTTACCCATGACCTTGAGTAAATTTCATCATCTCTTAATCTCAGCATCTTTATCTCTAATCTGGAAAATATAATGAAACTTTACAGAGTTATCATGAGGGTTTGGTGAAATGATGTATGGACAGTAAGTATTCCAGTGCCTGACATTGTAGTACATCCTCAGCTAAGGTTAGCTTAGGATCCAGATGAGTGCAGGAGTGATTAAATGCTATGATTTGTGGTATAGGAATTAAATGTGAAGGAGTTGAGAAGACACCAGAACTGAAGTAATCAGAGATGATTTTGTGGAAATTTAATAAGGGAAGACTTAGATTAGGGGAGTGAGAAAATGAAATTTTAATTGGTGAAAAAACAGAAACTGAGTCATGATGAGTAATAATGAAGCAGGAGGTTTCTGCTCCTGCCTCTGCAGCCTGATGGGAAAGTATGGCCCTGGGTTAGTATGGAGACCAATAGTTCACTCCGTTCTGGATTTTTAGAATATGAGGTAACAAGAGTATACCTCACATAACTGGGGATAGGGTCAAGCATTCTGAAAAGGTTTGAGGGTCATTGGCCTCATGGTGATAGGTAAACACTTTGAATTCTCAACGAGAGAAAAGAGAGAAAGCATACCAAGGAGTGAATTTATAGGGGATGGTATAACATACTGTGAGAAGCAGGGGAGACCCAATCAAAATTAAAGGAATAATAGGAGAAAAGTCAAGACAGTGTCAAGGAAGCTAATGGAAGAAAGGCCTTCAGCAGGGGTATGAGGAGCATGGAAAGAAAAAAGAAAAGGACTAAGCAGCTGCTTCCTCCCTTAGGAAAATGAAGCTAAGATATCCATACTGAGTCCTAGAAAGAAACCTCTGCCTAAAGGAGCTGGTTTTACCTTTCCTTAGAGTTGGCTTGTACAGGTGATCACCATTCTTTTCCTATCTCCTGCTCCACATACCTGCACGCCCTCCCTCCATTCTCAAATACATTTTTTAGTGTTTGGGTCCCAAAAGAGTAAACAATCTCCTTTTACTGACCCACAGAACAATTAGGGCAATCTACATCTTTAAGAAGATGCTTGACAAAATATTACAAGACAACAGAAGAGATGAGACAGAACTTCAGAACCAGACCACTTTGTTTGGAATATAGCATCTCACATTTACTATCCTCAGAACCTTTGCAAGTTTCTCAATCTCTCTGTATCTTAGTTTTCTAATCTAAAAAATGGAAATAGTGTATATCTCATAGGTTGTTCTGAGAACCCAGTGATATTAATATACGCAAAGTTCTTCGATGAGTACCTGGCACATTTTAAGCACAATGTAAGCTTTTGTTAATAAATAAGCAGGGAATACAAAGAATTGAAAGAGAAGCATACAGAATGGTTAAGAGAATAGATATTAGAGCCTGAATGCCTGAGTTCAAATCCCAGTTCTGCCATTTGCTGTATCATTTTTGAGGGGTGGAGGGGTGTGGGGGGTACCAGGGATTGAACTCAGGGGCACTCAACCACTGAGCCACATTCCCAGCCCTATTTTGTATTTTATTTAGAGACAGGGTCTCACTGCGTTGCTTTGCACCTCGCTTTTGCTGAGCCTGGCTTTGAACTTGCGATCCTCCTGTCTCAGCCTCCTGAGCTGCTGGGATTACAGGCATGTGCCACTGTGCCTGGCTTGCTGTGTATCTTTGAACAAATTATTTAACCTCTTTGGGCTTCAGTTTCTTCAACTATAAAAATGTGAAAAATAATAGCAACTACTTCATAAGTATAAGGATTAAGAGAGCCAATAAAAATTTTTTAATACTTAATCAACAGCTACTATTTTTGTGTGGCTTATCAAGGCAGCATTGCAGTTACCAAGGATCACATGTCTGTCCCATTGTGCCTATGATGGGGAGAAACACCTCCCCTGGGATGCCACATAGTACATACAGCTTTGTTCATACCCTCACCTCTTTAGTCAGGCACTGGATGAGTGGACCATCCTTTCACCTATCTAAGGCTGCTCACATTTCCTTTTTGAGACCTATCCTTTTCTGTTGTGATTGTGTTTGCTAGCCTCAACCTTGAGGTGAACCCCTTAAATCACCCCGGAGGAACTTTCTTTTAGAGTAGATGCTATTTTAATATAACCAACTGGACTTAGCATTCACATACCATAAACCACAATAAATATAGATAATGTGGAAATGGATGGAGGGGGAATGAGAAGGAAAGTTTGCTCTAGGAATTTAAGGGTGACATCTCTAAAAATCCCTTCTTTAAAAGCAGAGAAGTTTGATTTCACTCTTAAAAATTCTGGGAAAGGTTTGCGTTCAAGGTTTTCAAGTCAGAGAGAGTGTACCTGAGACGATTATACCTATAGTAATTGGACTCTATACTCAGTCCCTCTGCCCTGCCCAGGAAAACCATTTCTTCACTGATGCTGTGGGGTAGATGGCAGGTAGTACCAGCTTGATTTAGATAAACATCCCATCGCCAGCACAGATGAGGGTAGTTCTGAAAAAGTTCTTGTTATCTGGATGAAGAAATGATCTTACATCCCAATCATTTGGATGCTTCAGCTTCCAGATGCCCTGCAATCAGCAAGTATCCATATGAAAAGATACTTTAGTCATTTCCTCAAAATAACAATCTATAAAACATAAATAGTAAATTTCTTTTTACCATAAAAGAAAATTCGATTATTATAAATAGAGGCTATAAATCATATGAGATATGTCTGAACTTTTTATGTACCATAATAACTAATCACTTGGCTATCAGGGTATTGGGGAAATTACAATAAATTATATTTCGTGGGATATGCACCACATGAATGAAGCCAAGAGTATTATAGAAGTGACCTTCACCTTGGGTGATGTCATAGAAAAAATGATGCCGCCCTAATAACTTCATAGGGTTAATTAGTTTCAGAGAACACACAAGAGGAAGCAATGTCACAGAGCTTTTTTATTTTCTTTCCCGTGGGAAGTTGGGCTAATAAAAATGAAAAACATTTCAAGTAGCTAAGTAAGAAAGAAGAGTTGCATAGAGTTAGAAGGAAATGTATTAGCAATGTCGCCTCAGAAGGCCCAGTTCTCTTTCTCTGTAAACTGCGAATCTTATTCTTGTGCATCTTTTCCCATGGATATGGGAATCTTTGAAATGATCATTGTTCCCAAAATCTGCTCTGACCTGGATTTTTTAATTTGCTGATGAACGTGAATCCATTTAATCAGATAGGGAACTCTGCAGATAGGGAGACATTTCTTTCTGCATAAAATATGCGGCTTTGTTTGGTCCTGCCACTTGGATCCCCAGTGGGGGTGGAGGTAAAGTCTCCACAGTCATGCTGATTTCAGATGAATAGGTTTGCTGGTGTCAAAGGCAGGCTGCAGCACTCCACCGGCATCTGGGGTACAGAAGGCTAATTCTTCTGAATAGAGCCATTGATGATTACATTTTGGGGAAACTTAATCATAGAGTAATTAGGCTTTAATTCTTACAAAAACTTACAATTAATTGGATCTTTTATACAACTTTTTTTGTTTGATTTGAAGTACCATGTAGGTTAGCTATAGAAACTTAATTTAAATATGGATTTAATTAGAATTGTTTTATGATTTTAATGAGTCTTAAAAGTCTTTTGATGAGCAGACTGTATAATTATAGTATTTAAAATGATTGGGTAAATGCATACTTTTATAATTTACCTTTCAGGAAACTGTATTTTTATGGAGGCTATTTTTTGCATGATGAATTGTTTCATTTTGTGTTCTGATTTTGTAGGGGTGGGTCCTTAGTCTGCCCTTAATCACCCAAATGTCTTCTTTCTAGAGTGAAATTAAACTTTCATGGAATCAAAAGCATCAGGCAGTAGCCCAATAATACAGTTAAATTTAATAACAAATATTTTTGTTTTATTATAAGGATTCTAAATCACTCTTAAAGGATTTTTAGCTGGGAATTCAACTTTCCTACATAACCAAGTTCAAACATGTTTTCCAAACATAATTTCCTTTTCTGTAGGGAAAAAAAAAATGTGACTTCGGTAAATGATTTCAAATTTTTAAAAATAAAATTTAATAATGAGTTGCTCACTGTCAGAACCACTTGAAATAAGTCCTTTAAATAAGCATGAAACATCTAAAAATTAGAAAAAAGGGAAAACATTGAATATTTTCTCCCCTTTAAAGACATACTATTCCTTATCTATATTACTATATTAGCTCAGATAAGTAGCATCTGATGTTTTTTTGATACTTTAAAGAGTGTATAGGTTTTTTTTTTTGTTTTGTTTTTGTTTTTTGGTTTTTTTTTTTTTTTTTTACTTTTAATGATACTATTATGTTCTATTCTCTTTTGTTTTAGTCTCACTTTTCAAATTAGGTCAAATTATTTACACATGCCTGAGAAATCAATCAATGCAATTCATCATAGTAAGAGTATAGGAGAAAAACCATATGGTCATTGCAATAGATGTAGAAAAACACTTCACAAAACCATGCCAAGATAAAAACATGCAGGAAATTAGGAGAAAAAAAGAACATACTTGATTTAAGGGCACTTGTGCACAACCTGTAGTTAACATCAAAATCAAAGATCAAGAAAAACGCAAGGATGTCTTCTTTGACCACTTTTATTTAACCCAGTTAAATAAAACATTAAATAAAACATTGTACCCAGTGTCCCAGGCTGCACAATAAGACAAGAGCTAAAAGGTGTGCAAATGGGGGAAGGGAAAAGTAAAGATGTCCTTATTTGCAGATGCCATGATTGTGTAGGTAGAAAACCCCAAAGAATCCACAAAATAACTATTAAATTTAATGAATAAATATAGCATGACTACAAGATACATGGTCAATATAAAAACTTATTTCTACATGCTAGCAAAAAGCAACTTGTAATGAAAATTATTTAAAATTCCCTTTAGAACAGTATAAAGATGCTTAAGAATAAATATAACAAAAGATACACAAGACTTGAACACTTGAAACTAAAAATCATTGCAGAAAGATATTAAAATATTGCGAAGGGAAAGTGAAGAGAATAAGAGGAGGATTCACCATGATCAGAATTGGAGATTCAATATTTTAAAAAATGTATTTTTAGTCATAGATAGACACAATAACTTTTATTTCATAGTTTCATGTGGTGCAAAGGATAGAACCCAGTGCCACACACATGCTAGGAAAATGTTCTACCACTGAGCTACATCCCCATTCCTGAAGATTCAATATTTTTAAGATGACAGTCCTCCTCAAATTGAACTTTATATTCCAGTCAATCCTATTCAAAATCCAAACAAGATTCTTTGAAGAAAATTGACCAATGATTTAAAAATATATATCAGAATATCAGTTCTTGGAGGCTTAAGAGTATGGCACCAGCATCAGCTTGGCTCTGATGAGTACCTTTCATGGCAGATGACACCACCTTGACAGGAACTTGTAAAAGAAGCCGCGATCACCTGGGCAGAGAGTGATTCAGGGATCAAGTCAGGTTTTTATAACAATTTACTCTTGTGAGGGTTATTAATATTTTGCTACATTTTATAGCTGTGTAGTGTTTCATAGTGGGGATATACTACAACTTATTTATTCATTGAACAATTGATGGGACATTTAAATGAGTTGCTTCCCATCTTTAACTATTAGAATAATGCCACTGTTAACATATGCAGCCAACCACAGCTTCTGTAGACATTTGACTTGACTTTACTTGGATAACTTACATAGAAGTAGTCCTGTCAAACTTTTTTTCCAAAATCACTGTACCATTTTTCATTCCCACCAGCATCATGTGGAAGTTCAGTTATTCCACATCTCTGTCAGTACTTATTATTGTCAGTCCTTTTAATTTTAGCCAGTCTTATAGGTCTGTAGCAATAATTAACTATGACTTTAATTTATATTTCCCTGGCAACTAATAATGTTAAATATTTTTACTTGTGGTTTCTGGTCAAATGGGAGAACCTTAACTCATGGAGAGTGCTGCCCTTGGAAGGGATTAAGGTAGTGCCCATGGGACCCTTTCTACAATCCAAAAAAGTCTAAATTCTAAAAATGACTCAATGGTTTCAGAGAAGGGATTGTGTGACACATTTGTATGGTGATGCTCAGCCCTTCATTTAATCATATCATTTAATCCTCCAAATAATGTTACATGGTAGCTATAATTAATATTATTTCCACAAACTGTCCTTACTTTCCTGTGCTCAGGTATACAAGAACACTTGAGGTGGCAGAGCAGTGTGGGAGGTGACCTGCAGGAAAGGCTTCATTACTGAGAGAGCCTGTTCTGTACCTTCCCAAGAATATTGCTTTGCCAACTGCCTACTTATTCATTCATTCCACAAATAGTTGCTGAGCAGTATTACCAAATACTTCACTAGCTTCTAAAGTTATATATTTGGTCCTACCCACAAAAAGAGAGAAAAAACAAAAGTTTCTTTTTTTTTTTTTTAAACAAATGGGATACATGTTGTTTCCTATTTGGACATGGAGTCAAGGCATACAATTTGTGTAATCATAAATTTACATAGGACAATGTTGTTTGATTCATTCTGTTATTTTTTTTCCCGTCCCCCCACCCCTCTTTTCCCTTGATACAGTCCTTCCTTCCTCCATTCTTACCACCCTCCTTATCCCTAACCCTAAACCTAACCCTAACCCTAACGCTAACCCCTCCTACCCCCCATTATATGTCCTCATCCGCTTATCAGCAAGATCATTCGTCCTTTGGTTTTTTGAGATTGGCTCATCTCACTTAGCATGATATCCTCCAATTTCATCCATTTGCCTGCAAATGCCATAATTTTATCATTCTTCATGGCAGAGTAATATTCCATTGTATATGTATGCCACAGTTTCTTATCCATTCATCAACTGAAGGGCATCGAGGTTGGTTCCACAATCTGGCTATGGTGAATTGAGCAGCTATGAACATTGATGTGGCTGTATCTCTGTAGTAAGCTGGATTTAGTCCTTTGGGTATAGGCCAAGGAGTGGGATAGCTGGGTCAAATGGTGGTTCCATCCAAAGTTTTCTGAGGAATCTCCATACTGCTTTCCAGAGTGGCTGCACTAATTTGCAACCCCCACAGCAATGTATGAGTGTACCTTTTCCCCCACATCCTCGCCAAACCCTATTGTTGCTTGTGTTCTTGATAATCGCCATTCTCATTGGGGTGAGATGAAATCTTAGGGTAGTTTGATTTGCATTTCTCTTATTACTAGAGATGTTGAACATTTTTTCATATATCTGTGATGCTTGTACATCTTCTTCTGTGAAGTGTCTGGTTCATTTCCTTAGACCAATTTGTCGATTGGATTATTTGTATTCTTGGTGTAGAGTTTTTTGAGTTCTTTATAGATTCTGGAAATTAGCGCTCTATCTGAAGTATGATGGCAAAGATATCTTCCACTCTGTAGGCTCTCTCTTCACATTACTGATGGTTTCCTTTGCTGAGAGAAAGCTTTAGTTTGAATCTATCCCACTTGTTGATTCTTGCTTTTATTTCTTGTGCTATGGGAGTCTTGTTAAGGAAGTCTGATCCTAAGCCAACAAGTTGAAAGTTTGGACCTACTTTTTGTTCTATAAGATGCAGGGTCTCTGGTCTGATTCCGAGGTCCACGATCCATTTTGAGTTGAGTTTGTGCAGGGTGAGAGATAGGGGTTTAATTTCATTCTGCTGCATATGATTCCAGTTTTCCCAGCACCATTGTTGAAGAGGTATCTTTTCCTCCATTGCATATTTTTGGCACCTTTGTCTAGTATGAGAAAATTGTATTTATTTGGGTTTGTGTCCATGTCCTCTATTCTGTACCATTGATCTACCTGTCTATTTTGGTACCAATACCATGCCGTTTTGTTACTATTGCTTTGTAATAGAGTTGAAGATCTGGTATTGCGATACCCCCTGCTTCGCTCCTTTCTACTGAGGATCGCTTTAGCTATTCGGGTTTCTTATTTTCCAGATGAATTTCATAATTGCTTGCCTCTATTCTGTAAGGTACATCATTGGGATTTTAATTGGAATTGCATTGAATCTGTATAGCACTTTAGGTAGTATGGCCATTTTGACAATATTAATTCTGCCTATCCAAGAACATGGGAGATCTTTCCATCATCTAAGGTTTTCTTTAATTTCTTTCTGTAGTGTTCTGTAGTTCTCATTGTAGAGGTCTTTCACCTCTTTTGTGAGATTGATTCCCAAGTATTTTATTTTTTTCGAGGCTATTGTGAATGGGGTAGTTTTCCTAATTTCTCTTTCTGAAGATTCATCACTTATGTATAAAAATGCATTGGATTTATGAGCATTGATCTTGTAACCTGCTACTTTACCGAATTCACTTATGAGTTCTAAGAGTTTTCTAGTGGAATTTCCAGGTTCCTCTAAATATATAATCATGTCATCAGCGAACAGGGATAGTTTGAGTTCTTCTTTTCCAATTCGTATCCCTTTAATTTCTTTGGTTTGTCTAATTGCTCTGGCTAGAGTTTCAAGGATGATGTTGAATAGAAGTGGTGAAAGAGGGCATCCCTGCCTTGTTTCAGTTTTTAGGGGGAATGCTTTCAGTTTTTCACCATTTAGAATGATATTGGCCATGGGCTTCGTGTAGATGAACTTTACAATGTTAAGGAATGTTCCCACTATGTTAAGAATGTTGTTCTAGTGTTTTGAGCATGAAGGGATGCTGTATTTTATCGAATGCTTTTTGTGCATCTATTGAAATAATCATGTGATTCTTAACTGTTAGTCTGTTGATATGGTGAATGACATTTATTGATTTCCGGATGTTGAACCAACCTTGCATCCCTGGGATAAAACCCACTTGATCGTGGTGCACTATCTTTTTAATATATTTTTGTATGCGATTTGCTAAAATTTTGTTGAGAATTTTTGCGTCAATGTTCATTAAGGATATTGGTCTGAAATTTTCTTTTTTTGTTGTTGTTGTGGATGGACACAATACCTTTATTTTTATTTATTTATTTTTGTGTGGGTCTGAGGATCAAACCAATTGTCTCACATGTGTTAGGCAAGTGTTGTACCACTGAGCTACAACTCTAGTCCTGACAACAGAAGTTTAAAAAACAATTCCAAATAATCTCTCAAGGTACACAATCTTAGAAGTAAATAATCACATATTATAATAAAGGAAAAAAATGGGATGATTTGCCTTGAGGGAAGCAGAGGAGGAGACAAGAAACAGAATGAACCCAGAAAACTCAGCAAAAGGAAGGACATACAACTTAGGTCTTGAAAGATGAATAATTCACAGTAAATATCCCACTCTGCCCTGGCATGAATAGCTGAAGAATGAGCCAGCAGAGGCTGCAGGGAGAAGTGAAGCTCTTAATGAAGAGTAGGATAGGAGAAGTGTGGTGGAAGACAAAGCTGGATATGTGAGCAGGGATCAAGTTGTATGAAGGTTTGTATATCTTGATAAGGAGTTTAAGCCTCCTGTGCCCAGTACTAAGTGACTAATGAAGAGTCATCAGAGAGATCCAACTAGTTTCAACTACATAAAAGGCAATTCCCTGCAGCTGGTATCCAGAAGGCAGAAGGATGACAGAAGCCAAGTTAAACATAACCTGGAGACATAATTTGTCCCACCCTAAGTATCCTTTGAATCAAATTAAAACCTTTAAAATCTCTTAGGATTTTTCCATCTTCAACCATTGTTAAACTTTGAAGTATGAAATTGATGCATTGAAATTTCAATAAATGTTTTACTCTTCTCTGTGGATCTTACAATATGCTGGTCTGCATTCTCTTTACCTTAATGTAGTTCAATTCTCTTCCAGCTATCCTCCTGGCTGGATGTGCCATGACATGCCTTGCAGCAGTAAAACATTAGGTTAATAAAGCAATTATTTAATTGACTCTAATTTCATTGGCATTCCTGTTAGCTAAAGGAAAGTGGTTCAATCACTGTTTACATTTGTAAAGCCAATATTATGGTTTAAATTATGGCCTTTGGATGAATTTGAAAATTGAAGCCTGATAATCCTTAAAGCAATATTTACAGAGGACTCTTTGTAAAGAATAAAGGGAATGGAAACAAGAGTGCATTAAATCAGAGGGGGTTTTTAAATATTCATTTTGCAGTCAGCTTCACTGTTTACCAGGCCACTACCTAACTTCATAATTCTTGTTGGAGAGAAAACCAAATCTCTTTCTGTAATTTTTCTGTGAAATATAAACTATCACTTCATAGTCTCTTTTCTGATTCTAGAGCAGGAGTTCCAGATATATACTCACAATGCAAATATAATTCCTCAGTAGAAATCCTGCAAAAATTTAGAAATTCAAAATGCAAGACCAAACTTTTTGAAAAGGTAGGTTTTGATTTTAAAATCTCTTTGTCTTGCAATCCTTAGTAAGAAAGCTGTCAACTACAGTAAAATAACAATAAAAGCACTACAACTGATTGTTTTCTTTTTTCTTTCCTTTTTGGTTTTTACTTTTTTACAGTGCTGGGATTGAACCCAGAGCCTTACACATGCTAGGCAAGCATTCAACCTCTGAGCTACAACCCAATCTATAAAATTGATTTAGAAACCTCAGAGCTAAAAAAAAAAAAAAAAGGAAATCTTAGTCAATGATTTTTTTTTTCCATGAACCACAAGATGATGGAAGTGGAAGTGGTCTAGAGAGTGTTCTCCTACTTTGAAGATGGATAATTCAAAGAACCCAAGTGATGCTTATGAAAATATGCTGCAACTTAAAGGAAAGTAAAACACTGGGGGTTAAAAAAAAAAAAAAAAAACACTGAAACAAGCTCACATGGGAATCAGACAAATATATGAAACAAATATTTTAATACTCTGTGACACTGAAGAAAATCAAATTAACAATGTGTAAGATCTCTTTAGTTTCAAGAAAGGGGGAAACAGATTTAAAGATTATAGGCAAGTGGAAAATAAAACAGGTTATCTAAAAAGACAGAGTAGCTAAACTTCTCTGAAGCATTAAAGGCTAGAAGATGATGGTACAACACTGTCAGCATTATTTCCACCATCTTTTCTGATTTGACTGACAGAAAAGTGGCAAAAATAGCACATGGATTCCCATATACCCTTCAATGAGGTTCCCTTATGTTAACGTCTTACAACATAACCAGTAACATTAGTCAAAACTAAGAAATTAACCTTGGTTGTCGACAACGCTATTACACCAACTACAGACTTTTTTTTGAAATGACCATTTTTCCATTAATGTCCTTTTATTATTTAGGATCCCACATTACATTTAGTTGTCATGTCTCCTTAGTCATCTCCAATTTGTGACAGTTCCTAAGTCTTTCCTAACACTTTTGAAGGGTACAGATTATTTTGTAGGATGTGCCTCAATTTGGCTTAACTGATGCTTTCTCGTAGCTAAATTGCTGTACATTAATTGGAAGGAAACCATAGAGGTAATAATGCCCTTCTCAGTATATAATATTAGGGATTATACAATACCAGTATATTTTATTACTGGGGATGTTCCCCTTTGTCACTTGTTAAGTTGGTATTTGTTAGGATTCTCCACTGTAAAGTCACTATTTTCCATTGTAATTACCAAATAGTTGGAGGAAGATACTTTGATGCTATGCAAATATGTTATATTTGCAAAAACTTTCACCCGCTAATTTTAACATCTTTTGTTTAGCAATTGTTCCTGTGGTATTTCAATGATGCTTTCTATCCTCATTCTTTCATATTTATTAATTGGAATTATCATGTAAGAAAGTATTATTGTTTCTCTCCCCATTTACTCAGTTATATTAGTATGGATGCATGAATATTGATTTTATTATTTGATTAAAATACAATGCCGTCATCATTTCATTGCTCAAATTGTTCCAAATCTGGCAATTAGTCACTTTCCCAGGGTAACCCTTATACCCTTTTGATATGCTGCCATCTTTTTTTTTTTCTTTTTCTTCAACTCTTACTTTCAGATGCTGCAGGCTTTTTTTTTTTTTTTCCCTACCCTAACTCGTAGAATAAACTCTTTCTCCAAAAAACTTTACTGCTTTTATTGCAGAAAGGAATTTAGAAAACAAGATCTAGGAGCTGGCTGTGCTCATTGCTACTGGGGTAACTTTTAGTACCTTTCAATGAGTAGAGGAGAAAACGTGTGGTTTCTGACTAATGCATACATCACAACTGAACAGTGGTTGCACACAGCTTTTGTGGGCGTTAGACTTAAAAGTGTTCAGTCAAAATGTATCTTTCCAGAGTTTCTTAGGTCATCTCCTTTCTTCCCTATTCCCTTCAGTGTAATTATGTGATTTACTTCTAATGCAGTTAGATCCCTTGTTACAGTTTGCATTCCCCGGCAGCTTGCATTATTTTGTTGTTATTCTTTACAAACAACAAAATTTATTTTTTGAGTATACAGCTGTGTGTTTTGACAAATGTAGAGTCACACGTCTACCACTATATTCGCCTACAGAGTAATTTATCATCTCCCCAAAACATGAGTTAGTCTTTTATGGAAAGTCTCTCCTTCTATCCTGACACCCCTAGCAACTGATTATCAGCTTTCTTACCTATACTTTTGAATTTTTTTTTAAGAGCATCATGTAAAATGAAATTACACAACATGGAGCCATTCGACTCTGTCTTTTACTTAGGAAAACACATAAAATTCACTCATGTTGTGTGAATCAATAGTTTGTTCATTTTTCAAGCCTAAGTGACATTCCATTGTATGGAATGATTTAAGGATGTCGGTTGTTTACAATTTTTGGTTATTGTGTATTATTTTTGTTCACTATTTACAGGGTTCCACGTGAATACAAATTTCCATTTTTCTTAGGTAGATAGCTAGGAGTAGGATAACTGAGTTATATGGTCGGTGTTAGCTTTTTAATAAACTGCCAAAACACATCCAAAAGTGGCTATGCTATTGCACATTTCCATCTGTGCATAACATCTTAAGGAGAAAACTGTAACCTAAGAATGTTTTTACCCTTAGATGTTGATTATATGTGATAAACAAAGAATTCTGCGATTCAAAAATAATAGCACCAAATGCCTTTTTTGGGAAAAAAGTTACTTAAATTTACACTCTAAAAGAGAAATAAAAATTAAGAACAAAAAAAAAGCATTCCTAACAAAATCTTAAGGGAAAAATGAGAGAATACCTCCTTCTCAAAAAAAAAAAAAAAAAAGTATCTGTGAAGAGAAATCTTATATTATGTAATATTAATAGTAAAACCCAAACTCCCATTAAAATCACGGGAAAGGTAGAATTCCCAATCTCCTTAATTTAACATTGTTCTAGGTTTTTTTTTGCTAGTACAATAAGACACAAATTCGGGATAATGGATTAGAAAGGAAAAGTAGGGAACGGTTACTAATTGCAGAGGATATTCCTTAGAAAACCTCAAAATGCCAAGTAAAATATGAAACAGAAATCAGGAAGGCTATGAAATATGAGAAGTTATTGAAAAAATCTATATCCCAATGAGAAACAGAAGAAATATTAGGAAAATGTTTTATGAATAGTAGCAATATATATATACAATGAGATTTCTAAGAATAACTCTCACTAAAATATGTAGGAATTCATTTATAGAAAACTATAGCACTTGTTTAAATGTAGAATACCTGAATATTGACTTCTATAATATCACTATTTATTAATTCATTCATTTGATTACTCATCCAAATTTGTTAATAATCTAATTTTCATAAGTAAAGGGCAATAATAATCACATCTGCTGTCTTATCCTCTGGGCTTAAAATGTCACATGACTCATCATAGTAGGCACTCAAAAATATATTATTTCTATTGTTCAGTTATCTTTTCTATGAAGTTTTATATGGTTTACAAAATTCATACACTACGTAGCTTTAGCAGCTTTTAAAAGAAGTCTAAACCAGTTAATTACCATTGCTCAGCAAATTGTAATACCACTGCCATTTGATCACAAGCAGAATCACAGCTCATAATTTGAAGCATAGATACTATAATGCTGTATCATGATCTTCCTTCATTTTTCAACTCCAGAATTAATAGACTATACAACACACTGGGAATTCAGAGCTTAGCAGAATTTAGAGGATTTTAGAAATGGCTCTTCTCCATGAAAAGGTTAGTTGTACTTCATCATTTCACCTTTTAAATCCCACAAGCAATGCTACGTTCATAGCAAATGAATGGAAATAGATTACTTATTAAAGTTATTATAAAAAAGAAAAACCTAGAAAAGAAACCCACAGAATCAAGGAGCAGTTTTAAGTAAACTATTTGCCAGGATTCTCTTTGAGTCTTTTTACTAGAATCTTTCCCATTTCATGTACTACAGAATTTAGGTATCCCATTACTTGATAGCCTAGGTTCATTTCAAAATTAGGTTAACTTTTTCCTTATGAAATTGGATTGATAATATTTTCCTAGACTTACAACAATGCAATGATATCATAACATTGCTTAAAGTTGGCTAAATACTAAAACAGGCCTGAAGATAACACATTTTCTTGATTAGTCTTAGCATTTTCCAATGTTTTATTATCTGTGTACATGTGTGTATTTATGTTTTTGTGTGCTGCTGAAGTTTATTATATAGTAATTTCCCCATTGTGCTGTGAAATAGGAACTCTTTCTCAACACCAATAATTGTAAAGTCATAGTTAACTTACCAAGAGAACTAATCTGAATTTTATGGAGGTATATTGAAACTTTGTGAAAGTGAAATTAGGGATGCAGCATATCTCAGCAGTAATGAATCTGTTTATGTTGTATAAAGTTTTGTGAGGTTAAGAAAAAGCAATTTTCAAACAGTATTTTTAATGGTCAGGTGTTTATTCCATTGGGTTGTTAATGTGCTATATTCCCAAAGTACTTTGGGCATAGTTCATTTTCTAACTAGTTTGTTTTTAAAAATTGTTTTTAGTTGTAGATGGAAAAATACCTTTTTTTTTTTTTTTTTTAATGTGGACCTGAGGGTCGAACCCAGTGCCTCACAGGTGCTAGGCAAGTGCTCTACCACTGAGTTACAATCCCAGTTCATTTTCTACTGAGTTTTAAAGAAGAACTGGTCTGTAAGAGGGTTTTTTAAAAATTTTGATAGTTCTGAAATGTTAGGTAAGATCTTCTTGAGTATATCCTATTACTTATAAAAGGACTGGCAAAAACTTGTTGTTAATGACTGAATTTTCAAGGAATGCTATTAAATATCAACAGATATTATCAGTTCTATTGCATATTGCTGGGCCGAGAAGTGGTTTTCAACAACAAAGAAATTTGATATGGAAATCAGAGTTGTAATACAGTAGCAGGAACTCCTTTAGATATTAGTAAGGATAAGCTTTGAATGTCAACTGACTATAATTGAATTACACTTGCTGCATTTGGACCAAATTTATAAGTTATAACAAATAGAAGAAACCAAAACAATTTTCTTGCTAAATATCTCAATATCGTTTATTTTAAAGTGCTTCCTAGATATCCCTCCAAATCATAGTTATTGAAACTTAAATTCATAGCTAAATACAGAAGGAAGGGCTGGACTTGTAGCTCAGTGGTGAAGAACATACTCAGCATGCAAGAGGTCCTGGGTTAAATCTCTGCCTCATTACAGGTACATAAATATATCAGCTGATGAATTTGAAGTTAGAATGTAAATTAGGGAGAAAAACTCAGAAGAGAGGAATAAATTGAAATGCTATGGGGCTGTGGTGGTAAAGAAAGCTCTCCAAGTATTAGGGACTTTAAATATACTAAGCAGTTGCAGTAGGTTATTCTCTTGGAAGTCATAGAAGGAGGGAACATGGTACTTGACTTTCTGGTGCCAAAAAGCCTGGAATTATCAGAATCTTGTGTTTATGGTGATAACTGGTACATCCACTGCCCAAACCAAAAAATTATTATACACAATCACACCTTAAACTGTGATAAAAGATGTTAAAATGACTACAAGAAGTTGAAATGTTGAAAGGGAGATAGGGACACAGATATTTGGAAGCAATGGGACAAGAATGTTTGGGAAAATAATCTATTTTCTGGCCAATGATAAGCTTTTAGGGTATGGAAGCCAATCAGTGAGATAATTGGGAAAATTATGGCAGAGTCAATTGATAGCACATGTAGGATTTTATTCATGGAAAATACCAGTTATCTGAGATGGACACCATTTAGTTCTTGCAACTCTGCAATGAGAGTGCTACTAGAAAGTGCCTCATAAACAAGGGCTAGAAATGTGACACAGCTTTTTGGAGCAAGTCTATTTTTTCTTTATCAAGATGAATGCCATACCAATAATGTTTATCCACAATATGATAGTGAAGTAGAAAGTGTGCATTTCGGGTGTTAGCTTTGGGAGTCAGTCAGTACATAGATCATGTTTATGAAGGTATATGTTTAAGTTTTTAAAAAATCCATAAGTATTAAAGTATAATCATGCTGCCTTTCTATTATGACACTCATTCAGCTAAAAGATAAACCAAAGGGAATGAACTCATAGGATTGACAATTAGGTATAGTAGGAAAGAAGTTGAATAAATGAGCAAAGGACAGAATTTATTTCAAAAGAATATAGTTTTCAGATGTTGTTCAACCTCTTAAGGCAGGATGGGGTTGATGGTTTTCCTAGCAATACTCATATCTGAAATAGTATCACGTACATTTTTAGCTAGTACTCAGACAAGTTCCATATTCTATACAAATGGGGAAAATGCAATTCATAATTGACAAGGTATGAATTTTTTATACTTTAAGCCACAAGGCTGCCACATCAACAAATGTAATTCCTTAGCAAATATGTCTTACGTTTGTATTTATGAAATGTACACAATTGACACAAAACCCAAAAGGGAATAAGTAAGCATTTTAAATATATATATGTATTTACTTTGATTTGCAGGCTCCATTCCAGGAAGCATTTATTAAATTAGAAACAGGAAGGGATGCAAGCAAAATGTTTTTAGAATTTCAATTTATCTTGAACTTTATGTTCAAGATATTATGGATTTTGCCAAAGCTTAGACTTCTGTTGGCTGAAGCTTTGGCCTTGCTTTTGCTTTGTTTATTATTATTTTAAAAATGTATCCTTAGCTACTCTCAAAAGTGAAAGCAATGAGTTATTAAAATTTAAAGACTGCAGAATGAAAACCAGCAGGTTGTGATGGGTCACAGAGGTGTATGTGTAAGCATGCCCATGAAGCCTCTATTCTGCTTACTCTGCTCTAAGGCTTGCCCCACCCATCCAAAGGTCTCTCCTTCCTATCTCTAAGTGTGATGGGTTGTATTTT
Source organism: Sciurus vulgaris (assembly GCF_902686455.1). Lineage (NCBI taxonomy): Eukaryota > Metazoa > Chordata > Mammalia > Rodentia > Sciuridae > Sciurus > Sciurus vulgaris. Next base: position 92,404,957 of record NC_136466.1, read on the forward strand.
CCAAAGATAATTGCAACAGTATCATGTGTCCCCCATTCCAACTAGAAGCTAGAGCCTAATTTTACTCACCTTGAATTTTGGAGCTTGTGACTCCTTTGTAACCTGTAGAATACTGGTTAGAAATATGAATTTCATAAAAAGCAATGCAGTTTCTGAACCAAGACACTGTTGTTAAAACCCTAAGCTGTTACTTAAGAAGCCCTACTAACCAAATGCTATGGAGGCTGTGAGGAAGCCCATATCACATTGAAAGAACAAATATTGATGCTCCTGATTTCCATGTTAGCTGAAGATCTTCAAGACAGCCAACATCGCCCACTACACATGTGGATAGAGATGTCTCAGATGAGTGTCCCCCAGTCTTTGAGGATTTCAGCTAAGGCTCCTGGCATCATGGAATGCACTCAAGCTCTCCCAACTGGGTTTTTTCCAGTGGCTTTATTGTACCTAGAACACTAACAGAAGTATTAAGATCCTGAAAAGCTATCCAGGCATTTTCATCCTTCACTAGTTTCTGATGGTATTTGCCTAGGTAACTGTAAGAGTATGATAGAGAAGTGTTTTCACATGTTCATTTAATGTGTTTTTAAAACTAAATAGTTTTTCTATAAATTATTTTTGTATTTAATTCTATTATTAAAAATTATAACTTTATATCTTGAAAGCAAGGTATTTTGAGAAACAATAATAATACTACCAACTACAGAGTATCGCTTCTGGGCAATGCACAGAGCCTAGAACTTTTCCTAACTTAGCTTAATGTATACAATGATCTTGCCAGTTTGGTATTACCATCCTTATTGCAGAGAAAAAGACTGAGACTCAGACAAGTTTGTTACTCAATGTCAACAAAGTGACTCATATGGAATTCTAAAACTTTGTACACCTTTTAGCAAATACCATTGCATTTGGACAATGAACCAGAGATTATAAATAGTGGGTCTATTGAGGTAGGCAGTTCAAACTCCACCAAAATTTAATAAAATGAGATTTTTATAATTTAGTCGCTCTCTAGTCAATTAATAGTACTGTATTCTAAAATGCCACTGTCTTATCTGTTTTGCAGACAGTTTGCAAAAATGATAGTGCTGGCCCTAAGTCTTAGGAGAACCAATCAGTTACAGTGGCTAGTATAGCTTAGTAATAATGAATTTCAGAAAAATGATTAGGGTCTCAAGTTCAAGTCACAAACTGACCTGTGACCTTGTACAGTTTCTTTAAAATTAAGGACTACATGAAAAGATCTCCAAGAGTTTTTTTCCGCCACATTAATATACTTTGACCCTATATTTGTCCTTTTTCTCTATGTTATTTCCATCTATTTTCATTAAGTACTTCTTTTCTCTTAACTCCATAGCAAAACATCTTACCAATGTCTGAGACTCTCATGACCATCTTGAGTATGCAGTGTTGGCATGACACTTGATGTTGAAATATATTGGGTTGCATTTCATTGTGTCTTTTTTATCTTCTTGTAAATAGACTGGGATATCTGAAGGAGCCTCCTGCTTTATCTGTACTTTCTTTTCACACTCTCTACAAAAGAAAAAACAAGAAACGTAAACTTATACTTCCATTAATATCCATTGGTGAATGACATTTATTGATTTCCGGATGTTGAACCAACCTTGCATCCCTGGGATAAAACCCACTTGATCGTGGTGCACTATATTTTTAATATATTTTTGTATGTGATTTGCTAAAATTTTATTGAGAATTTTTGCATCAATGTTCATTAAGGATATTGGTCTGAAATTTTCTTTCCTCGATATGTCTCTGTCTGGTTTAGGTATCAGGGTGATATTGGCTTCATAGAATGAGTTTGGAGGGCTGGGGAGATAGCTCAGTTGGTAGAGTGCTTGCCTTGCAAGCACAAGGCCCTGGGTTCAATCCCCAGCACCAAAAAAAAAAAAAAAAGAATGAGTTTGGGAGGGTTCGCTCCTCTTCTATTTCATGGAATACTTTGAGGAGTATTGGAATGAGCTCTTCTTTAAAGGTTTTGTAGAACTCGGCTGAGAACCCATATGGTCCCGGACTTTTCTTTGTTGGTAGGCTTTTGATGACCTCTTCTATTTCATTGCTTGAAATTGATTTATTTAAGTTGTGTATGTCCTCCTCATTCAGTTTAGGTAATTCATATGTCTCTAGAAACTTGTTGATGTCTTCAAGGTTTTCTGTTTTGTTGGAGTATAGATTTTCAAAATAGCTTCTAATTATGTTTTGTATTCCACTCGTGTCTGTTGTGATATTTCCTTGTTCATTCCGAATTTTAGTAATTTGAGTTTTCTCCCTCTTTCTATTTGTTAGTGTGGCTAAGGGTTTATCAATTTTGTATATTTTTCAAAGAACCAACTATTTATTTTGTTAATTTTTCTGATTGTTTCTTTTGTTTCAATTTTGTTGATTTTGGCTCTGATTTTAACTATTTCCTGTCTTCTACTACTTTTGGTGTTGTCTGCTCTTCTTTTTCTAGGGCTTTGAGCTATAGTGTTAAGTCGTTTATTTGTTGATTTCTACTTCTTTTATCAATAGATGCAGAAAAAGCATTTGATAAAATACAGCATCCCTTCATGCTCAAAACACTAGAAAAAAATGGGATAGTGGGAACATTCCTTAATATTGTGAAGGCCATCTATGCTAAGCCCATGGCCAATATCATTCTAAATGGTGAAAAACTGAAAGCATTCCTCCTAAAAACTGGAACAAGGCAGGGATGCCCTCTTTCACCACTTCTATTCAACATCATCCTTGAAACTCTAGCCAGAGCAATTAGACAAACCAACGAAATTAAAGGGATACGAATTGGAAAAGAAGAACTCAAACTATCCCTGTTCACTGATGACATGATTATATATTTAGAGGAACCTGGAAATTCCACCAGAAAACTCTTAGAACTCATAAGTGAATTCAGTAAAGTAGCAGGTTACAAGATCAATGCTCATAAATCCAATGCATTTTTATACATAAGTGATGAATCTTCAGAAAGAGAAATTAGGAAAACTACCCCATTCACAATAGCCTCGAAAAAAATAAAATACTTGGGAATCAATCTCACAAAAGAGGTGAAAGACCTCTACAATGAGAACTACAGAACACTAAAGAAAGAAATTAAAGAAAACCTTAGATGATGGAAAGATCTCCCATGTTCTTGGATAAGCAGAATTAATATTGTCAAAATGGCCATACTACCTAAAGTGCTGTACAGATTCAATGTAATTCCAATTAAAATCCCAATGATGTACCTTACAGAAATAGAGCAAGCAATTATGAAATTCATCTGGAAGAATAAGAAACCCAAAATAGCTAAAGCGATCCTCAATAGAAAGAGCGAAGCAGGGGGTATCGCAATACCAGATCTTCAACTCTATTACAAAGCAATAGTAACAAAAACGGCATGGTATTGGTACCAAAATAGACAGGTAGATCAAAGGTACAGAATAGAGGACATGGACACAAACCCAAATAAATACAATTTTCTCATACTAGACAAAGGGGCCAAAAATATGCAATGGAGAAAAGATAACCTCTTCAACAAATGGTGCTGGGAAAACTGGAAAACCATATGCAACAGAATGAAATTAAACCCCTATCTCACACCCTGCACAAAACTCAACTCAAAATGGATCATGGACCTCGGAATCAGACCAGAAACCCTGCATCTTATAGAACAAAAAGTAGTTCCAAACCTTCAACTTGTTGGCTTAGGATCAGACTTCCTTAACAAGACTCCCATAGCACAAGAAATAAAAGCAAGAATCAACAAGTGGGATAGATTCAAACTAAAAAGCTTTCTCTCAGCAAAGGAAACCATCAGTAATGTGAAGAGAGAGCCTACATAGTGGAAGAATATCTTTGCCACTCATACTTCAGATAGAGCGCTAATTTCCAGAATCTATAAAGAACTCAAAAAACTCTACACCAAGAATACAAATAAATCCAATCGACAAATGGGCTAAGGAAATGAACAGACACTTCACAGAAGAAGATGTACAAGCAATCAACAGATATATGAAAAAATGTTCAACATCTCTAGTAATAAGAGAAATGCAAATCAAAACTACCCTAAGATTTCATCTCACCCCAATTGAATGGTGATTATCAAGAACACAAGCAACAATAGGTATTGGCGAGGATGTGGGGAAAAAGGTACACTCCTACATTGCTGGTGGGGTTGCAAATTAGTGCAGCCACTCTGGGAAGCAGTATGGAGATTCCTCAGAAAGCTTTAGATGGAACCACCATTTGACTCAGCTATCCCACTCCTTGGCCTATACCCAAAGGACTTAAAATCAGCTTACTACAGAGATACAGCCACATCAATGTTCATAGCTGCTCAATTCACCATAGCCAGATTGTGGAACCAACCTCGATGCCCTTCAGTTGATGAATGGATAAAGAAACTGTGGCATACATATACAATGGAATATTACTCTGCCATGAAGAATGATAAAATTATGGCATTTGCAGGCAAATGGATGAAATTGGAGGATATCATGCTAAGTGAGATGAGCCAATCTCAAAAAACCAAAGGACGAATGATCTCGCTGATAAGCGGATGAGGACATATAATGGGGGGTAGGAGGGGTTAGCGTTAGGGTTAGGGTTAGGTTTAGGGTTAGGGATAAGGAGGGTGGTAAGAATGGAAGAAGGAAGGACTGTATAGAGGGAAAAGAGGGGTGAGATGGGTGAGGGGAAGGGGAAAAAAAGTAACAGAATGAATCAAACAACATTGCCCTATGTAAATTTATGGTTTTTAATAAAAAAAATGGAAAATAATATCCATTGGCTAGTATAAGTTGCCACATAGTCATCCTCATCTTAAGGGAATAGGAAAGGGTTCAGAAAGAAGATAAACCAAATAATCTTAATTGAGGAAGTCCATAATTTATAAAGTGCACGCAAATGTTCAGGAAAGTTTGTAAATGCAGATTTTGTTTTGAGGAAAGTTAACCCTGCTAACATTTTTCTGAATATGGGTCATTAATTCAATAAATATTCACTGAGTACCTAATAATTGCCAAACAAAGTCCGAGGATACTGTGGTGAACATAATAAAGCATATTTGCCCTCATAGAACTTACGTTTGAGAATATACCAAAGTTATTTCAAAGGCAATTACATTTCTTTCAGTATTTCAAACTCTATTGACATGAGTGCTGGTTTTGGATGATTTAAAAGTATTTTTTAGTTTCTTTAGGCTACTCTTTCTATGTAAAGAAAGCTCCTGTTCACCAAATTATCTCTCCCTTCAGCCCATCAAAACACAGTGAAATGAACACAGGGCATGTACCACTGGTGATGTAATTGAGAAAACATTCCATGTAAAATTCAGGACTTCTAAGGGTGCTTTTCTATCAATTCCTTAAAGCCTGTATGGTAGGTAAAAAGATCACTTTACAATTCCCAGTCCTGTTGCATGGTATTAAAAAGTTGCTTTCTGTAAGCCTCAGTTCCTCATAACCACCCATCCCGTCCTGATAGGGTTTTTGCAAGCAGTGAATGAAATCATGGTTACAGCCCTCTTCATTTGGGCCTTTCTTGTAAACACTCAGTCTGTATATGCAGCAGATTGTCAGCCTTCTGGCCACAGCACCTGCCCACTTGAAGCCATGGAGCCAGGCCTGCCTTCCAAACTTCTTGATGCCAGCATGAAGTTAAAGGAAGCATTACTTCTTATTAGCTCCCCAGGAGTGAGGAAAGGAATCCAGGAAGGGGTTCCACCATCCCCAGACAACTGAAATGATGACAATTATGTTGAAAGGTCCCTAATCTGCTACCCTCTAGTGGGTCTGTAATATACTCTAGTCAGTTCTTCCAATTCTAATTTGATTTCAGGTACAAAGAGAATTTTTTTTAATCAGTTAATTTTTGACATATGCAGGATGGATATAAATTATTCTTAGACCATGAACCCCATAAGAACAGCTCATGTTTCATTTATTGTTCTGGGAAACATAGACTTAGAAAGACATAGTCTGCAGTAGGAGACATACTGTTCTAGGTAAGACAACTAACTCTGGAGCCAGCTGCTTGGGTTAGATTCCTGGATCTACCAATTACCAGTTGTGTGACATTGGGTAATTCCTGGTCTGTAGCAATAATAATAAATAACCCAATTCAAAGATTTGTTGTAAGAGCTAAATTAATTAATGTATGCAAATTATTTAGAACAGGGACAGGCATACCAAAATTGCCAAGTGTACAGTAGTTGTTAGTATTATATAGTACTGTTTATAATTTACATGCTAATTTAATACCTAGTAATTCAATGTGCTCAAAACATAGTAACTATTTAGTAAATAATTTTATTATGGAATAAAGGGAAAGTACTTTGGAATCTGTATACACATAAACATAGTGTTAGTGAGTCAATGAATTGTAATGGCACCATCAACCACACATAAAGGCTTCATTTTCTTCTGTATTCTAGACCATTCTTAGCCAATTTTACACAAGATATGAGCACATCTTTATTTCAAATCCTTGTCTAAACACAATTTTACTATTAATTTGATAACAAAGTTTGCAAACAAACTCTTCAGCTACTAGACCAAGGGTTTCTAAATGAGTACTTTTATTCAGATTCTTATCCCCATAAGTGGTTAGTGCATGGTTGGACAGGTCAGTGATATTGGCAAAACAACTAGTATTGGCTTAAGACTGATTATTAAAATATCTTCATTAAAAAAAATAATTTTAGAAGGATAAATATGTAACCCTTTCATACTTTATGAAAGATGTTGTTGTTTTTATCATTTTTAGAGCAAGAATAGTATTGCCTGACATATTTAAAGTGTGTTTTTCAATTTTTATTTTTACAGGCTGCATTTTGAGTCATTGTACACAAATGAGTACAACTTTTCTTTTCTATGGTTGTATACCATGTAGATTCACACCATTAATGTAATCATACATGTACATAGGGTAATGATGTCTGTCTCATTCCACTATCTTTCCTTCCCCTGCCCCCTCCCCACCTCATGGCCCTTTACACAATCCAAAGTTCCTCCTTTCTTCTCTTACCCCCCATCCCCATTATGTATCATCATCCACTTATCAGTGAAAACATTTGACCTCGGGTTTTGGGGGATTGTCTTATTTCAGTTAGCATGATATTCTCCAATGCTATCCATTTACCCACAAATGTCACAACTTTATTCTTCTTTATGGCTAAATAATATTTCATTGGATATATATGCCACAGTTTCTTTATCCATTCATCTATTGAAGGGTATCTAGGTTGGTTCCACAATCTAGCTATTGTGAATTGAGCTGCTATAAACATTGATGTGGCTTTGTTACTGTAGTATTCTGATTTTAAGTCTTTTGGGTATAAGCTGAGGAGTGGGATAACTAGGTCAAATGGTGGGCCCATTCCAAGTTTTCTGAGGAATCTCCATACTGCTTTTCAGAGTTTCTGTACCAATGTGCAACTCCACCAGCAATGTATGAGTGTGCCTTTTTCCCCACATCCACACCAACATTTATTATTGCTTGTGTTCTTGATAATAGCCATTTTAATTGGAGTTAGTAGAAATCTTAGGGTGGTTTTGATTTGCATTACTCTAATTACTAGAGATGCTGGGCACTTTTTCACATATTTATTGATCACCTGTATATCTCCTGTGAAGTGTCTACCCAGTTCCTTAGCCCATTTATTGATTGGATTCTTTGTATTTTTGGTGTAAAGTTTTTTGAATTCCTTATAAATTTTGGAGATAAGTGCTCTATCTGAAGTGCATGTGGAAAAGATTTTCTCCCACTCTGTAGACTCTTTTAACATTATTGATTGTTTTCTTTGCTGAGAAAAAGATTTTTAGTTTGAATCCATCCCATTTATTGATCCTCGCTTTCATTTCTCATGTTCTGGTAGTCTTGTTAAGGGAGTTTGGTCCTAAGCCAACATGATGAAGATTCAGGTCTACTTTTTCTTCTATTTGGTGTAGGGTCTCTGGTCTAATTCCTAGGTCCTTGATCCATTTTGAGTTGAGTTTTGCACAGGGTGAAAGATAGGGGTTTAATTTCATTTAACTGCATATAAATTTCCAGTTTTCCCAGCATCATTTGTTGAAGAGTCTGCCTTTTCTCCATTGTATGTTTTTGGCACCTTTGTCTAACTGTATTTATGTGGGTTTGTCTCTGCGTCTTCTATCCTGTACCACTGGTCTACCTGTCTATTTTGGTGCCAAACCATGCCGTTTTTGTTACTATTGCTCTGTAGCATAGTTTAAGGTCTGGTATTGCGATACCACCTGCATCACTCTTCCTGCTAAGGATTGCTTTGGCTATTCTGGGTCTCTTATTCTCCCAAATGAGTTTCATGATTGCTTTCTCTATTTCCATGAGATACATTATTGGGATTTTAATTGGAATTGTGTTGAATTTGTATAGTGCTTTTGGGAGTGTGGCCATTTTAAAGCATCTTTTAACATAACCCAATATATTTTAACATAACCTAATACATGGAGTATACACCAATGTGCAACCCCGTTGCAGTACTGGGAATGAACCCAAAGGTGCTGTACCACTGAGCTACATCCCCAGATATTTTTACTTTTTTATTTTGAGACAAGGTCTCACTATTTGCCCTGGCTGGACTTGAACTTGTGATCCTCCTGCCTTAGCATCCTTCATAGCTAGGATTATAGCTGTGAAGGTGTACATCACCTGGCAGCACCAAGTGCTTACAGAGCACAGGCATGAAAATTTCCAGAGATATCAAGTTTAAAAAAATAAGAACTTTTTCCTTTTGATTAATTAAATATACAATACTCTAAGGAATATCAATAACATGGTTCTGGTAACATATAGTAGTCCTGACACTCTCTTTAGTAAAGGGGCAATTTTTTACCTCAGCACTAAATGCTGGTCAAATAAATGACCTTGGTCTTCTATCTAAACTCTTAGACTTTTAAAAAAATCTACTGGTGGAAATGAAGTCTCTGTGGAGATATGGATGATTTACTAATAACAGGGAAGTTCAGATTCCATTACTACTGATGGCTATGCTTCCGTTTATGTTTTTCTTAAGCCATTACTATTTAAAATGTTACTGTTAGCATTCTTAGTTGTCCCATTTGTTGGTATATAACCCTCCCACTAAACATATAGAACAAATCATATTAATTAAAATAAATTGCTTGGACGGTTGAGTTGTGCTGCAGTTTGTCTCTAAAGGCTATAAATTCAAATTAAGGGTTTTGTTGCTTGTTCCTGAGCTTCAAAAGATTCCTTTTTGTATATTAGTAGTAGCTAAAGAAATCATCCACTTTTGTAAACAACATTCGTTTGAATTCTTGCAGAAATGGCTAGATAAACTGCACATATAGCTACTTATCATAATCATATAACAACATCTTGGCTGAAGCAAGCAAACAAATTGCTAATTCATGATGGCAAATATTGATATTTTATAGTATTGAACACAGATTTTCATAGATATAACTTCCTACATATTTTAAATTTTAACTTATACATATTTATATTTATTAGGTTTATTTCTATGTATTTCTATATATTTTACATATACATACATATTTCCAGAGGTTCTGAATAGTATCCCACATTAACAAACTTATACATTTTTATAAACCTGAACAGATAAACATTATTTTTCTGAATATTAAAGCAATCAGTTAAGTCAAAATGACTTGTGGAAAGCTGGAATAATTCATCTGACTATTTTAAGAAATGCCTTTTTTATAACTTCCAAAGGCAAAGGTGTGACTATCATTTGTAGTATTCTATAAAAATTTAAAGTCCTTTGTGTTTCATGGAAACCTTCATAATATTAAAAAAGAAAATCCCAATCTATAAACTTGAAAAGAAACAGCACAAAATAAGTTATACTTTTATCTTTTATTGAACTTAATTTGGTGGGTATGATTCCTTAACATTTTCCTTTTTCCAATTGGAATTAATCCCCTAAACTAATACACTTTAATTAACTTAACTTGAGGAAATAACTAAATTGAGTTAGAAATAGTTTTGTGAAAAATATCTGATTTTTTTTATTAAAATGAGACTTTTGCCATCCACTCATTCGTAAAAGTCCCTACTGAAAAATGTGTAAAGCCTTGTGATGCTTTGTAAGACCCATGTTATTTAACTACTTTAGAGTTGCAATACAAAGTCCAGAGGAAAATAAAACTTTTCAAGTGTTAAACATTGAAACCTATAAGGGAACTTTTTAAATTATTTTGTTTTAGCAAGGATAAGGCTAAATAATAAATCAACTGTTTCAAGCTACATAAAAAGAATAATATTGATTTCTTCATTTGAAAGTAAATGTGTGTTTAAGGGAATGGACTGAAAATAAATAGATTTCTTAAAACATTAGCAGAAAGTGGTTGTAGATTTTCATCCAGAGAGCATAATAGAAACAGGATAATCTTATGTGTTAAGTAGGCATAGTTACGAACCCTCTGTAAGAGAAGAGAGCAACTCTAATCTTGTGGCTTTATGTGGGGGAAAAAATAAAGATACTAAAAAATGGTGCCATTTAAATGGAGGCTCATTATTATGGTTTATAATACATTTCTCACAATCATTCATGAATTATAATATTCATCAGGTTGTTCTCAAATATATGACAGGCTTACCTCTGTTCTCCTCCCTTAGTTTATCCTTTGGGACTAAGTACTATTTAGAGTCACCTTCCCAAAGAAATGTCTTTTGAGAGCAATATCAAATTCTATAGTTTTTAATCTCACTGCAATTTAATGATGACTTTACTGCTCAAAGGAAAAAAATCAGGGTGCTTTCTGTAGTTAATGTTGCACCATTTCCAGTGAGTGATGAAAACATGAATTATTCCCTAAAGCTATCTCAGATTGCTTCATGCATCAAGAAAGAAAGACCTGAATTATGCCTTTCTCACATACAGTAACTATAATGAAGCCTAAGGAAATGGCACCAGCGCCTTTGATTACCACTGACATTTCACACATAAACTGAGATATTATACAAAATCTTTATGGAATTTTGAAGATGGAATTAGAATAATTATTCAGCCCAGTGCATATGAAGAACTCTGTCTAAAGCTTCTTGAGGACAAGACCATACTCAGCTCCTCTAATTCTATTACCTACCACAGCGTTTTGAATTAATGAGATGCTCAATAAATGTTTGCTGGATGAGTGGACACATTAATTATATAGTAAAACTCTATTCTAAAATGTGGATCATTAGTGATACATATTAAATAGGCCACAAACCAAGACCCAACATAACAAATAACTTATAAAATCTTTTCATTTCAGGCTTACAACATGGATCCACTCTAATTTTTTACTATTACAATCCACTGAGACAGAGTTTCCCAAAGTTTGTGTTCATTTGGGTTAGTCTTTTATTTCTTCTAAATCTGCAGCATGTCCTAAGAACTGTGATTATGAAAGTACTGTGTCATAAAAAAGAGATTTAATTTATTTAGTTAGTATTATGTATTTTGAGCCTTTATATATCCAGAACCTAAATATCTATTTATTTCTCAGTTAATTACATTAAAAAGAATCAAAAAGAGAACAATCATGATTTACTGATGACTTTGATCATCAGTATAATTTCTAAGAATTAACTCTTATGACCGCCCCTTCACATCCAAGCTGGTCATGAGAACTAAAATGACAAAGGTCTTTCATTATAGTCCTGTTGCATACTTTTAAGGAACTTCTGAAATGAAAAGAAAAGAAAAGAAAGGTAATCAATAACTGGAGATCCAAATGAGAGAATGGTATAAAGTTCCATACTATAGAAAACAAGTGGTATAGAAAGTATATCTAAAAAATATAAAATTTCTAAAAAGAAAGTCAGAGTAAGGAAAAGGTTATTGGGATCAATTATGGCAGTACATCACCTGAAATTAAATATTTAAATATTTGGAGTCCTATGAAAATATTTACTCCAGCATAATATGTGACTTGAATCAAGCACTTTGGTAGCCAGAGTTTGTTTTAAAACTTTTTACATTGGCCAAAAATACCAGTCAAGTCCCAAATAACATGAAATTACTGAATGTTTTGTTTTCTTTATACCACTACCTCATTCTTAAAAAGGGTTTGGATGTGGTTAGTAAGTTAATGAGCTAGCTGGTAGGAAATTGTGTTTTGGTATGTTAATTGAATTTTGAACCTCAAAAAATAAGTAGTGAAGTAGAAACCAGAGGAGACTAATTTTAATGCTCTGAGAGCTGTCATTTTATCACTCATAAAATTAATAATTTAAAAATACCTATTTAGATACGAGCTATTACCAATTGTGATACAGGTGGCTAACGGTTATTTTTTCAGTCCAACTAAGAATATCATAATAACCCCTAAACTTCTGACATATGTCAGTGGACAGATATTTTGTGTATGCCTGAGCATGCAGAGTACAGTGTACAAAACCATGTTGTTATCCTGAATGTTATTCAAGTCAGTCTGAGATATTTAGATGTGTTTAATAAGTGAAGACACATAATTCAGGGAAATTTCCCATGAATTAATTTTCATAAAAAAGAAGCCAAATTGTATTTTTCTTCTCCACAATGAGCAAGCAAGTAAACAAACAAAACACAAACCTGTGCTATCTTCTACTCCAGAATGAGCAGCCATTGGTTTGGTGTTGCAGTGACACAAGGCTGAAGATATGAATAACTTATGAATATCTCACTGTTCAGGCCCTAAAACCATGAGCACCTGAACTGGGCACTGATGGCAGTGGGTTATGCACGAGGGTGAGAATTTCTCTTAAATGATGGCTGATTGTGTACACAGATTGGAACTGGAGTGAAAATATTAATCAAGAAGCTGAATTTAGAGAGCTTAGGACAGAAACCAAATTTAAAGATATTGCATTTCATCTTGGGACACAGATGAATTACAGATGTGGAGACAACAGCTGAATATGTAGGAGTAGAGGTGGGGCTTTCCAAGGGAGAAGAGAAGATGCTCTAAGATTGGTCCTGAGGAAAAGTTCCCTCACACAGAAGAACAGCAGAAATAAGAGAACAGAGATGTCATTTTCTCCACTGATTTGAACCTCCAGAGCTGTAAAACCAGCCTGAACTATGCTGTGTAGGAAGAGAGAAGGAAAAGAAGGGTTTTTTTCTCAAATAAAATTCAGTATGACCTCACTTTTCACTTCTTAGACAAGAAAGTTTTTTCTAGAATAAAATTCAATATGACTTCAGTGGTAGGACAATTGAATTCATTAATTTTGCCAGATGGTTAATATTATTTAACAGTACATTAACTAATAAATAATTGTAAAGCACTTTGTAAATATAGAGTGCTACATAAATGTTTAGTAATCACATTAAATTTGGAGGCTTATTTCAAGTAACACTTTATAAAGTATTTTATTGATGTTTCAGGATAAATGCCAATAATATGATCAGATGCCATCGTTATAGTCTATATTTTACAAATACAGCAAAGGGATTATAGGAAAACAAAAATAACTTCAGCCATGTTAGGCTGAATGGAATGGATTAGCATAAAACATCTCCTTCATGAACACTAGAGGGAATGACCACACAATCATAGATAAGTAAAATTGAACTGTGAGGCAGTGAGTGAACCCATAAGAAAACTTAGCAACTCCATTTTATACTTCTAAGAGAATTTCTCAGATAAAACTATGTGAAGGACACTGAACTGGAGAAAGAACATCAATATAGGGGCTCTAAGGAAACTACTGATACAAGAAGAGTCTAATAAAATAATTGTAACATTTATGAAGCATTTGGCATTCATAACAATGGGTTGAGATGTATATTGCCAGTATCCACTATTTTGCACATGAGAATACTGTTGCACAGAGAGATTAAGAAACTTTTAAAATACCATGCAGATAGTAAGATGCAGTCAGGATTCAAACCAAACAGTATAGCTCCAGTATCTGCTGGGAGGAATCTAGGAAAGGTATTATTACCTTGATAAAAAGTGATAGATGCATCCTTCCCCCTTGTTCCTGCTTCAGAATAAGGATGTGATGGCTGAAGTTGCAATAACCATCTTGATGACAACCATGACATAAAAGACAAAAGAGTTATCAGCCCTGCTGTTATCAAGCTCTTTACACAATTCCAGCAGTCATTCACCTCCAGATTGTTTATGATGCAAGAAAGATAATCTCCTGTCTTTTGTAGTCCACTACAGCCAGGTTTTCTCTTAACTTTGACTAATATAGATGATAGATAGATAGATAGATAGATAGAGTATATATTAACACATTTAATATATATCTTAATATGTATCTTAATTTTATCTAATTTATATAAGAATGATAATAATAGTTTTCATTCATTGAGTGATTACTATGAAAGACATTATTTTATGTCTTATATATGCTTAGTTATTTTATCCTCATTACAACTCTATGAAGCAGAAATTATTATCAGTCTTATTTTATAAGAAAACTGAGGCAGTTTTATCTGACTTTCCCAAGACCACACAGCTGATAAGAGTTTCAAATCCAACTGCACCCTGACTCCTAAACTTCTCTCTCCAGCAAACAATATTCTATGCAGCGAACACTAAAACCATTTAAATTGAAATAAAGAAGTTGATAGGGATTCTTACTATTTTATTGTTCTCATTACTACTCTATATTATTTGGATTTCCTAGAGCAAATGTTTCTCAGAGGTGGGATACTCCTGACATTTTGGGAAGACAAGTCTTCATTGTGTGGGATTTAACTTCACGTTAAAGAAGTTGGCAGTCCCTGTTCCCTGGGTCATAGTAGAATTCTCTAGACACAGTATGAGCAGAAAATGCCCTCCACATTTTCTTACACCATTAAGAACCCTAGTTAAGGCAGTCTTGCCAAAGTTAAGAACTGCCAGGAAAACTTACCCCAGCCTTAGCCTAGTAAGCAGGTGTGGAGTACTGCAAGATACAGGTACCAAAGTCAGGGGGAAAAAAAGATATAATCATTTTATAATGCTTTCTAGGAGAAATAGAATATTCTGGTTCTGACATTTCCTGGTTTCTGTAGGGACTGCTTCCACCATAGATATTAAATATATTGGTGAAAATGGGGTATACAGATTTTGAACACATTGCCAATTCAGTTGTGTTTAACAAATTAATGGATTATTTTCTCTTCCATTAGTTTTTTTTTCAAAATCAAACATTTTTACACTATGTTAACAATTAGAGATAAACTTAACAACTTAGGAGCATGAAACTTAACAATGCTTGCAGTAAACATACATTCTAAATTTCTAATGCTTTCTTTTATTCAATAAGAGTAAAATTACCAGGGAAAACATAGTTCTAATATTATGTTTTCACCTATCTTTGTCAGTATTTTTTACCCTCTTATGTGACAAGTTCTTAATAAACAGAAAACAAATATAAGAAGGTTGTGGTAGGTAAATAACTTTGCCTAATATTAATTACTAACAGCTCAATTATCTGGGAAGTGCCCATAATTGTCATGAAGCTTTAAAAATCCTTATCATGGATTCCATTATGTATACAATTCATTTAAATTGCATTAATTATACAGATTTTTAATGAAGCAGAGAGACTGCTTTCAATTTTCACAGGTAGGAGAGACAATGATCAAAATATTTATGTGCATAGTACATATTTCATTCTGTTGACATTCATAAAATAATTCATTTACTCAGACAATATTGGCACCATTGCATGAGAGGAAAAGAAAGACAAATCTATTTCCTCCTGTTCCAATTTCTTATAAGAACATATGATCCATAGATAGTTTTTTTTACTTATTATCTAACATAACACAGGAGACATTTTTCAGAAAATGAAATATTTAAACTATTTTTAACAGTAATGAATATTACCTGTAAAATTATTGTAATCCATGATATTGCATTTCCAAGCACAGATTCCAGAGTTCATACCAAAAGACATTTGGGCAAATGACTTAACGTTCTGTACCTCGGTTGAATCATTGATGGAGCTGGAATAGTAATATTTTGTAGTGAGAATTTAGAGTGCTACATCAAATGTTTACTGAGAAATGAAATGGAGAAAACTATATTATATGCATTTATGAATGTGTCAAAATGAACCCCACTATTATGTATAACTACAATTCACTAAAAATTTTTAGTAGTGCCTGCCCATAATCCCAGCAACTTGGGGGGCTGAGGCAGGAGGATTACAAATTCAAGACCAGCCTCATCAATTTAGTGAGATCCTAAGAAACTTGGCAAGAAAAAATAAAAAGGTTTGGGGATGTAAGCTCAGTTGTAAAACACTCCTGGGTTAAATCTCCAGTACCAAAAAAAAAAAAAAAAAAAAAAAAAAAGTAAAAATACAAAACAGTGCCTAAACCATAATTAGTACTCTATAAAGTATTTTCCATTACTTATTTTCTTGCTTGGCAGTTCAATTTAACATGCGTAATAATGATGCCCAAGTTCACCTATATGCAATGGGTAGTGAGAGGTTTTTTATCATTAAAATTCCACAAATGCAGTACATTTGTACAAGGTAAGTACAAGGTAATCTTGTAGACTAAATTGTAAATTCCAAAATACTAATTTTAAGAATATTTTCCCATGTGATGTGACTTTGAACAGTGTGATACTGAAAAATTCTCTATCTTTCAAGTTGCCATTAAAACCTGAATGACCAAATGACCCAACTTCAACGTTATGGAAATAGAATAGATAAACTATGGAGACCAGAAATAGCACTTTTTAGATCTATACATTCTGAAGCTAGGAGATGAGGAGAATCCCAGTCAGAGGGGGAAGGAGAAATGTAAATTAAAACCAGATGTAACATCTCAATTAATCCTCCACACTTCCACTTCTCTCTTACGTATAACATTGCCTGAAATTGGCCAGAGAATACTGAATCTAGCACTCCAACAAGGACATCTGTGTAAGAGTAGGCATCCTTTTAAGATGTTTCCGTGGGGAATGCAGTGACCAAGCTATCTTTTTGATGTTCTGACAAAACCAAAAGAGCCCACCCTAAACTCAGTATGCTTTTCTCACACATATATGACTGTCCATTTTTTATCCAGGGACTCTGAATATAAGACAGCAAGGGGCTTCTGGAGGTATTGAGTATGTTTGTATGTTATTAGAAGTCCTATCCCACTGAAGTCTAGAGCAGAGGGTCTTTTTGGATGTATAAGCATTGACTTTTAATTTTTCATGATAGCATATCATAGTAGATGGCTTAGGGATGAGAGATATAGGAGTGAGGAAAGGATAAAGGAAATGCATGCAAATGATTCCCTGTTGCAATGCTGTGTTCCTTCCGTCTGCCCTGACAAGTTCTGGAGAAGTGGCATAAGAGAAAGGAAGGAGGGAAAGAAAGGATTAAGTGTGCTTGGATTATTGCAATGATATTTACATTGCAAAATTATATACATATATAGTTCTAGATTCTAACATTTTGTTCTATATTTCATAATCATTCAGAATTAGAAAATCTTTAAATCTCTTTGGTAAATGTTATATGGAGTCTATCTGACAATTTGCTGCTTTTCTTGGGTGATTTAACCTGATTACACTAAATCTATCTTATTTCTATGAATAGACTGACCTGCCCTTAATGTATATTCAGTTTATCTTGGTGTTTTTGCTGCCAACGTCTTCCTGGCAAACCTCCCTGCAAATTAAAACCACTGAAATGCTCTTCACTGATGGAAAAATACTAGATACATTTTTAAAATCTAGGAAATACAGAAACCTTGTTTGAAACAATACTTTGAAACTTAATCTTAGAGGAATTCTAGAGATTGACTGTTTTCCTCTTCCATTCTCCTGACCCACTCTGCAGAAGCAGTGCCAATGAACTGTGTTGCCCAAGAGGCAGTCAGTAAAGAGTAAACAGGAAGAAACCAAGGCCTCATTAGCCAGTGACTACATATTAAAACCTTGAATAGCTGCCTATAGCCTGGAAATTATGAAAGTACTAAGATGTGGTTTTTCTTTTAGGTGGGAAATGAGGACAGATGAAACACTAGAAGAGGAAGAGAAGGCAATGCTGGAACATTTAAAACGAATTTGCACCAGAGAGGACTCTTCTGCCTCAGATAACACGATGAACAGTAATCCACAGGAAAAGGGAACAGCTCTGTTTTAGGAAACAATCACATGTAATGGAGTACAGTTTTTACTATAGTCAGAATGAACCTCAGATACGCTCTGAAGCATGAAACCAATGACTGAGTGGTCTCTCTACTGAAAAGGAATACAATACATAAAGAATAAAGTGCTCCATATTTTTATTTAAAAAATAATTTCAAATGCTTTTTCCCCCTAATCTTTCTCTTTATATGATAAAACTGCTGCCATCTCGTGTTCCCTTTGAATCATTTTCCTCCTTTCAGTCTTGAAGTATCTATGACAACAGGCAAAAATGTTTGGAAATTTTTCCCTAAAGATTTTTCTAATACAACATTGGGATGCTAAGATGAATGGAGTCATGTCGCCTCCTGGGACTCATCTGAAAATACCAATTTAATTTTGTAGCTGTATCCCAAATCCAGGTCTTAATTGCCTTTAATATCTAGCATTAGGCCAGCCTCCCTACGCATATAACTTCTTCTTTATCCAATTTATCTTTACCATGCCACAAAAAGCATTTTCCTGAACTGTTAACTTTAGTTATGTTTCTTCCTGTGGTGGTTTTCAGTCCTGCTGCTGAATCTAATTCCAGGTCCGGCACTAGTGCTTTCAGGTCCTGTACAAAGGCTCCAGTCAGGTAACTGCTGCCATCCTTTTGGCTCAAACCACCTTTCTCCCAAAATTATGCTCAAAGGTCATTCCAACAGCCTCTGCCCCATGATTCATAATCTGTAATGTCTTTTCTTTTATTTTCATATTTTCATCCGTACTTTTATTTTCATTACATTGATTCTCTCTCACACACATACATACACACACCACACTAAAGTAGAATTTATTCTACTGTCCTCTCTGCCAAGTTATAGAATTTGTTATATCCTTCTTATCAGAGCCTGATATTAGATTACAAAGATGTTGAGGGTCATAAATACAGTATGAAGTCCCCTTTATAATTCCCCATATTCCTGCTGCAATGTTATTCATTGAGTGGGTTAGTCTACAGCTGATTAAATGATTGCTATTGAAAGAAGAGAACAAAAACAATTAGATGGTTGAGTATTCTTCAGCATGCCTGAGCGAAGCCTTAGATCATGAACTACTTTAGACCATATGACATCAAACATCATGGTTTCTGATGTTCTCAGATACATAATAAACTGTCCATGCTCCCACATTCTGTGATTTTTATAAAATATGTGTAGGCTACATGTTTTCCAAAGGAAAGTACTCATACATTTTTAAAAGACTAAAAGTTTTGAGTGCAGAGGAGGCCACCTTAGAGAATGTCTTGCATTTTTACTTTAAATAAAAACACATAAATGGCCATGTTGCCAGCTGCCTGCTAAATAACACATTTTATTTTTAAAGATTATCCTGGAGTTGGACAGTATAATCATGAACCAAATGTTTTAAGATATGACTCAAATAATTTCTAAAAGTTCCATGGAGACCATTTAAAAATTGTAAGACAATTTTATGAAAATTGGACATTACATCTAATCTTATCTCTAAATAGCATAACAATCAATGTAAGATAACTGTAGCCTAGTCCTTCAGCTAATTGGTAGTCCATCTAAATTTGCATAACCATACTTTGTCAGACTAGAAACTAAAATAGAAAATCAAAATAAAGATAAATTGATCCCATAAACAATATAAAGGCAATCACATAAAATTACAGGATTTCACAGTTGGGTGATCTAATGTATCTAAAGTTCATCTTTTAAAATTAATTTTTTATTGAATCTGTATATTTCTATACTAATCCAAGAAACTGATTTAGTTCAGAAAAAAATTTTTTCTATGCTTCCATTTGAAAAGAAAGAAGTTGTTTTTAGAGGAAATTTTTCAGATTTTTTTGTTGCTCTGACCAAAGACCTGACAAGAACAATTAGAGAAGAATAAGTTTATTTTGGGGCTCATGATTTCAGAGGTCTCAGTCCATAGAAGGCTGTCTTCATTCTTCAGAGCTCAAGGTGAAGCAGAACATCATGACTGAAAAGTGTGGTGGAGGAAAATGGCCCAGGACATTGCACCAAGAAGCAGAGAGCTCTGCTTAACAAAGATAAAATATAAAACCTACAAGCATGCCTCCTCCAGCCACACCCTATCTGACTATAGTTATCATCAAGTCAGTCCCTATAATGGGATTAATTAACTGATTGGCTTAAAGGCTCTCATAACCCAATTAACTTACCTCTAAAACCTCATTGCAACATCTCACATGTGAGCTTTTGGGGGACACCTTATATCTAAAATATAACAGAAGTATAGTAAGGGAAAACGAGATGGCTTTCAATTTGCTCAATTAGATGACTATAGCTTTAGGTACAATAAGTTTTATAATTTGAAATGTTAAATGACAAGTCCTTGCTTTGTCAGATCATTTTGTCTTTATACTCATTATATTTGTACTATATAATAAGTAGTTTGAATATATAATAAGTAGTTGTTTCTCATGTTCATTTTGCATTTATATGTTAGGAATGAAGCCTAAAGTTTATAACTTCCCATATGCTTATTACAAAAATATTTATTGTCCTATAAAATATTATCTCTTTTCTGTTTTCTATGCAACTGTATTTTTATATAATTATAAAGAGATGTATTTTATTAATAGTTTAGCAGTTACTATATGGAAATAGTATAAATTAATTCTTCAATAAATTATCAATGATAACATCTATTTTGGATATTTTATATTTTTTATCTCTACAAATATTCTTATAGAACTTCCAAAGAATTTAAAAAAGAAATCACTTAATTTTTCTACTAATATGTGTCTCATAATGTCCTTTTATCTCAGTTTATATATTCCTGAGTCAAAAGGAGGTTCAGGTACTTTATAATTAGCTTTTGTGGGGGTGCTGGATATCGAACCCCCAAGGCCTCATGTATGCTAGGTCAGTGCTCTACCACTGAGATACATCCCCAGTTCTTTATATTTCATTTTGAGACAGGGTTTCCCCTAAATCACTCAGGCTGGCTTTAAGTTTGCTGATGCTACTGCCTCAGGCTTCTGAGTAGCTGGGAGCTGAGCTTATAATTAGCTTTTCTAACTAATTATAAAATATTTCAAGTATTTATTTATAGTTGAAATATTTCATAGTGAAAAACAACCTTAAAAAAGAAGGAAATACTGTCACATGTAACAATGTGGATAAATTTTTAGGACATTAACTGAAATAAACCCATCACAGTAAAACAAATACTCCACATGGCATAGTGGTACACACCTGTAATCCCAGCTACTTGGGAGTCTGAGGGAGGAGAATCAAAAGATCCAAGCAATTTAGGGAGACCCTCTCCCAAAATAAATTTTAAAAAAGTAAAAGGAGCTGGGTGTATAGCTCAGTAGTAGACCAGCCTGGGTTCAAATCCCAGTGTCACAAACAACAACAAAATCCCTGTGTGATTCCACTTATATGAGTTATCTAAAGTAGTGAATTCATAGAAACAGAAAGTAGAATGGTGGTTACCAGGGAGTAGAAGGAGGAAAAGAGTCTTTGTTTAATGGGTACAGAGTTTCAAATTCAGATGGTTGTACCACTTAATATGGTTAAAATAGTATATTTAATATCACATATTTTTATACCACAATTAAAACAAAACCTGTAGACAGAATCTCCACTGACAATGATTCCCAACATGGTGTATAATAACTCTTGAATTTTAATAGGAAGCTATGAAAATAGTATATTCAGCACCATTTATTATTTTACAGAATGATGAAAATTATGTGCTTTGCCTTTGAAAAACAGCACCATTAGTAAATTGTTATTTCTCCAGAACTTAAAGATTGCAAAACCTTTTATAACCCTGTTCTTCTTAGAATATTATAATTATTATGTACAGGAATAAAGATCCATATTAGTTACTTATTGCTGCAAAACAACATTGCCAGAACTTAGCTGCTTCCAATAATACACATCTATTATCTCAAAGTCCCTGCATGTCAAGTGTCTGGGCACAATTTAGCTGAGTTCTCTGCCTGGGGTCTCACAAGGCTGCAATGAAGGTGTCAGCCAGGGTTGTGATCATATCCAAGGTTTAAATGGGGAAGGACCCACTTCCAAGTTCACGTGGTTGTTGGCAATATTCATTACTTTGCAGGCTACTAGACAGATGGCCTCTGTTTCTTGCCAGCTGTTGGTCAGAGACTGCCATCAGTTCTTGCCATGTGAGTCTTCCCAAAATGGCCTCTTGTTTCCTTAAAGTCTGAAAGGGAGAAAGTCTCCCTGCAAGATCAGTATTACAATCATATGTAAGATAATCAGATGCATTTAATCATATATAGTCCATCACATTTACCAAATTCTACTTTTTAAAAGCAAGTCACTGATCCCACCCATACTCCAGGGGAAAGCATCATACAAGAACATGAATGCGAAGAATGTGAAGGAAAGGATGATGGGAGTCACCCAGAGTCTGTCCACCATGTGTTCAAATTTAGGCACTGAAATATCCTATTAGGAGGAACCATGTAGGGAAATAGAAGAAAACCTGGCTTGCAAACAAGAAGAGCTGAGAATTAGTATTTGTTGCAATTTATCAAGCAGCTACTATAAGCCAGGATCTGTGGCAGACTTTCTATAACTAGACTCTCTATAAGTATCCCATTCAATCCTTTCCAAGTTCCTATTGAGGTAGTTATTGAGAATCCCATTTGAGATATGGCTTGTGGAGACATGAAAAACAGATCTGAATTTTAAATAAGGATGCATAGCAAAGACCAGGCTTAAACACAACACCTTTATTCCAACCCCATAATACTAATATATAAAATACAATAAATAAAAAAAATAAGACCAGAGTTGGGTTCAAATGCAAAATAGACAACAAATGAAAAGAAACTCAACATTTCCAAAACTGTAACCCTGGTACCACCTTCCAGCATGACAGGGTGAAGAGCTCCACTCACTCATCTCCTAAAGGAACTGGTAGAATTAAAAAATATATATATATAATCATTTAAATGCTCTGAAAATGGCCCTAAGAGCAAACAGCAACTGAGTAAACAACTATTCAAGAAAATCTATGAAAGTTTGGCCAGACGATGGGAGCCTGTGGAATTTGAGTCAAGACCACTTCTTCCTTCCCCACTCCCAGCTCAGCAAGACTCCACAGCACACCACTGTGCTCACTAGCACAGGTCCCAGCCCCAGTTAGAGGACTTTATTCTTGGGAGCAGCAGGATTTCAGTATTGCTCATCTATCCCCCAACTACCCTCTGCTGAAACTAAGTCCCCAAAAAGTATAGTTAAGAGGAAGGAGTTCCCATCTTTGATCCAGCCCCAATTCAAGGAATAGAGCCAATGGAGTGTAATATGCTTCAAATACTAGTATTGACTAGTAAAATGTAAACAGAAATGGTATTTGCAACTTCTTGGGAAATCCTTAAAGGGTATTTTTCCTTTTCCTTTTGACTGGCTGTAGCTGTAGCAGCCACGTTGGATCAGGATATGGGGCACATATTGGTTTTTATAGAACAAAAAGAAGAAAACTGGGTTATTGATGATTGTGGAGTCATACAACTAGCTCTAAAACACAGGGTTCCTACATTTATGAGAAATTAACTATCTTGTTCAAACCACTATTATTTGGACAGTTATATTACAAACAGCATCTTAAAAAAATACATGATGTAAAGGAAAAATATTGTGGAGCAAAGTCTTCAGACCAAAGCTGTCTTGGAAATAAAGATAAAATAGGGAGGTAGGTGAGGGGAAAACCAGGATGAAAATTGTTCTTCAAAAGAATAAACTCTTAGTTTGACAACCTATGAGGAACAGCAGCTTGCCTGTCTCTTCTACCTCTATATCCTAAAGGTAGAAAAGCACAATCCACAGAGTCAGACCCTTATGCCATGGTGGGGGCCACCTTGGCCACATCATGTCATAGAGGGTGGCAATGGTAATAGCATGTGTGGGAGGAGTGATCACACTGTCAGGCTGGAAGCCCAGAAGCCAGGGTCTGCATGTATTCCTGCCATCTGCTATGGGAGTCTCACCAGAGTAAGTGTTACACTGTTTGGACTTTTGGCCTCCAAAACTGTGAGCTAAATAAATACCTTTTCTTTATAAACTTAACCTGTCTCAGGTGTTTCATCACAGTGATAAAAATGAATTAATATGCAGCGTACTTCCAGTTCCTTCCTCCCATCTCTCATAACACTATTGTCATTCATTTTTACTTATCTATGGAGTTATAATCACAGAATATATCATTGCTATTTAGGATTTTGAACAGACAATTATCTGTTATTTCAATTAATAATAATAAAAAGAGATATAGCTCTTTACTACTGTGAGGAAGGGAATGTTTTTTACTTCCACTCTCTCTCCTTGGACCTAGAAACTTCATTAAGGAAGAGTGCAAAGAGGCAGGATCTTCACTTCTATGAATCAAGATTGGTAGATTCATGTGGCTTTTATAATGATTGAGTAATGATGGAAATGGATCCAAAATAAAAAGTGACTTCTCTAGCAAAGCAGTAGAAGATTCTTCATGTCACCTTCCAGTAGCTGAATTCAGTTTGGGGGAAGAAGTAAAACAAGTGAAATACAGAAAACTGAAGAGAAGAATACCTCATTTTGGAACTTTCTCCTTAACTATTCCTCACCCCCTATATTTCTACTTGTTTTAATTTTGTTCTGAATTTATAAATATTGAAGGCCAAAGAAATAAAATACACATTCAGGAGATTTTTACCAAGGAATTTGCTTTGAAAGCTGCTATTCTGTGGAGAGAAAAGTATATCAAGTTCCCGTCTGATTCTTTTTTTTTAAACAAGATTTCATATATGTATAGATTTTAAAGTTTAAGACAAATATAAATACATATCTGTACATTCTTTTTAGCAGTTGTATAAGAATAATGATAATTTATGTTTTAAGGGTTTTGCCATGTGTTTGTTGGCCACTGTAATTGACTACTCAGAAGAACTTTTATAGTGCTTTAATATTATATTTTTGCTCTATCACCCTGAAGACATTGCTTGCCCACATGTGAGGCCACCTGTGTATCTATGACCTTATTATGAACAGTTCACACTCACTGCACAAATGTCCGTGTATTACCTATTTAAGCAACATCATAGTGCCCTTACTCAAGAAAGTTGAATGAGGTGAACATAGACTATTTCCCCTAACCCCCCTTTTTAAATGCAACAAATACTTTTTTATGTTTCCTTTCCCCCTTCCCCTTCTCCCTTCTCCCTTTTGGAAGTGAGTCAGGAACTAGGCAGTTTAGGATGATCAATTAAAGGGGACTCAGAATGTGAGCCATACAGAGTCAGGCTTCTTTGTGCTTCATCACAAGGAGTGCGGCTCGTCAGATTGCTTAAGCACATTTTTAACAAGAAGACCTCATGAGAGAGCCAACTGGTAGCCTCAAGGAGTTTGGAAAACAGAAGCACAGAGGTTACACTGTGGGATCCTGGTCATGAGACTGGATGCCTCACCTTGCTGAAAAGAGACACTGTACTTAAATGGCACAGCATGACTTTGTTCCTGCTCGACTAACTTTCTCAACACTACAGTCAACTAAGTCACCTACATCTACCTTTGAAACACCCGGAGAGCACCCGCCCCGAGGAGCAGGTGGATTTGGAGAGAACCGTTATCGACATGATTCCCCTGATGACTTTTTTAATGGGCCCCTAGGAACTACAGGAGGTTCCTGGCCCCAGCCCTCCCTGTTCCATCATGGTTCTGTGCACTCTGGTGTCTCTGTGGCAGCATATGCTGGAATCACAGGGAATCTGTCTGGTTGGCACAGCTTTTCCTGAGGTCATGATGGCACGAGCCAGCATAGTGGAGAGGTGGCACAGGGAACCATGGACACTGGAATGGAAGCTTTCACTCCTGGAAAAGCCTTTCAGGAAAAGTCACCTACTGAGATGAGGGAAGAAAAGAAAGAAGACAAGGTGGAAAAGTTGCAGTTTAAAGAGGAAGAATTTCCTTCTTTGAATCCAGAAGCTGGCAAACAGAATCAGTCATACAGTCCTCTTTGGACCCTTTCTAGAGTGTGGGAAAATCCACCTTGTGCCAAGCAACCCTCCAAGATGCTAGTTATCAAAAAAGTTTCCAAAGAGGGTCCTACTGCTTCCTTCTCTGCTGCATTTACCTCACCAGGATCTTGACATGCAAATGGGAAAAAATTGTCAATTATGGTTCCGAGTGTCTATGAGAACTTGGTTTCTAAGCCTGCACCACCTCCTTCCAAGCCCAATGCATGAAAATCTAGCAGAATGGAACACAAATCAGGATCCCTTTCCTCAAGCAGTGAGTCTGCATTTACCAATTCAATCTGTTACCAAACAACTGGTGGCACAGTTCTCAGCTCTCCCAAAGAGAGTTCCTCCAGCATTATCCCCCGAATTGAGATCAGGTCCTCTCATCTGACAGGTTGATGTGCTAAACCACTGACAGGAAGAGTGAGTTTCTGAAGACTCTGAGGAATGACCGGAATGGAGACTCTGCAGAGAATAGAGACCGTGACAAGCTGGAGAATTTGGAGGACAATGGCACACCTAAACGAAAGGAAAATGGGGAGCAATGCAGTCTTCAGGATGGTCTTTCTCTCCCTGTGGTAGAAAAAGGGGGCTCTTGTCACACCCTCTGGAAGCAGAGCACAGGTTATTGAAATCAATGGGGTGGCAGGAATATCCTGAAAATGATGAAAATTGCCTTCCTGTCACAGAGGATGAGCTAAAAGTGTTCCACACAAAGACAGAGCAACTGAGAAGAAATGGCTTTGGAAAGAATGACATCTTACAGAGCTGCTATTCCAGTCTGTTCCTCACTTGGAGAAGCACTTGTAAAGCAGAGTTTGAGGACTCAGACACAGACACGAGCAACAGTGAAACATCAGATGAAGATGCCTAGAAGTAGGCATATAAATTCTCACAATTAATCTGACCCAGGAAACTCAGCTTGAGTGTTTAGGGAATATACAAAATAAGTCATTCTTTTCCTTCCCTTATGTTGTTGAATACTTCATGCACAAGGGAAATAATCATATCCCAAAGAAAGAGCAGTTGGCTTGTTTAGCTTTTGTTGCTGTTATTCCCTGTTATCTGCTTAATAGAAGCTTGTGTGATGGAAAAGATTTTTTAAATACACACACACACACACAGTAAATATGGGGCCAAGCACACGTGGGAGCTGGCAGTGCAGAGATGCAGAGAGGAAGAGACACTGGTCTGCAGTAATAGCTTCTACTACCATCTGAACCCAAAAAGGAAAAAGAAAACAAAACTAAACAAACAAACCAGCTCTTGGGGCACTCACCCCTGTGCTCAAGCAATCATTGTCAATGACAAAGTGACTACTGAACTTATAATTGTATTCAATTAATGCTAATAATTTGGATATTTTATTTTTGGCTGCTCCAGTAGCTTTTGCCCTTAACAAAACAGATGTGTTTTTTGTTCGTTTGGTTGGTTTTGTTTTCTTTTTCCTTTTGGGGTTCCCTTGTAAAATATTTGGATATAGGAAATGTTGTGTTTTTCTTGCAGTCTTAATATTCAGGGTGGATATCAAATGTAAACTTTTGTAAGATTTCAAAGATTAAGATTATTTTGATAACATTATTTACAATTTTAAAAGATGTGGTTATCACAAGTCTGTTGAGGGGAAAAGCAACTGCATAAAATAACTAACTTGGAATAAATATTTTGCATTAGTTTAACAAAAAAAAAAAAGGACAAGATTTTATTTTATCTTAATTTATTCCTAAACATTCTTCCTTCCTTTATGTAGGTCTAAGTTTCTGATCAATAAAATTTCCTGGGGGTTTCAAGATGGCGGACTCAGGATTCAAAAGAGGAGAAATTGAGAGACTTGGGACCAATTCAAAGCAGCCGGGTGAGTCTCTCCCATTGGGGAGGCGTCTCGGATGGGGCGGTCGTCCCGGAATGCAGGGAACTTTGTGAAGTAGAGCTGCCCGGCGAGACACCCCTCCCCCCGCTGGAGCAGTGAACTCGGACAACTGGGAGCATCGTAGAGGAGGCCGCTCAGCACAGCGCTTGGACTCGGAGCAACCACTGGGGCTCTGGGCAGCGGCCCAGAGGAGGGGCTGCGAGGAGAGCTGTTTGGACTCAGAGCGACCACCCCTGAACAGCAGGGCCTGCCTGGAGGAGGAGGAGCAGTGTGGCAAGGCGCTTGGACTTGGAGCGACTGTGCCAGAGCTACAGGCGGTTGCCAGAGGAGGAGCTGCTCTGCGAGCTGTTTGGACTCTGAGCGACCACTCCTGAACGCTGGGGCCTGCCCTGAGGAGGAGGAGGAGGAGGAGCATGGCCGCTTGGATTAGGAGTGACTATACCAGAGCTACGGGCAGTTGCCGGAGGAGGAGCTGCATGGCGAGCTGTTTGGACTTAAAGCGACCGTTCCTGAACACCGGGGCCTGCCCGGAGGAGGAGGGGGAGAAGGAGGAGGAGAGTGGCAGGTCGCTTGGACTTGAGTGACTGCATTAGAGATCCAGGACGCTGCTCAGAGGAGGAGGCAAGTGGTGAGTTGTTTGGACTCAAAGTGACCGCTCCTGAACACCGGGGGGCTGCCTGGAGGAGGAGCGCGGTGGGTCGCTTGGTCTCCAGTGGCCGCACCAGAGCTCCGGGCGGCTGCCCGGAGGAGGCATGCAGCTGGTAACGTGGACTCAGAGCGACTCAGAGCGACTCACAGTGACCACTCCTGAACACCAGGGGGGCTACCTGGACGAGGAGGAGGAACGGGGCGGGTCACTTGGACTTGGAGTGACTGCCCAGGGCTGTGGGCGGTTGTCGGGAGGAGGAGGCACGCAGTAAGTTCCTTGGACTCCTAGTGACCGCACCAGAACACCGGGCGGCTGACTGGAGGAAGAGGTGTGCGGTGGGTCACTGGGACTCGGAGCGATTGTACGGGGCTCCAGGTGGCTGCTCACAGGAGGGGCCGCATAGCCAGGCGATTAGGTGCAGAGCAGGGTCACAGGACCTAGGAGGCTTCTTGGTGGAAGAGCCGCACAGAGACAGGCTTAGGGTGGAGCTAAGGTTCCAGGACTGCGGGCAGATTCTCTGAGGAGAGGCAACCTAAGGAGACTCATCTGCGAAGGGTGAGGCTCCCAGGCCCAGGAGGTAGGTCCGGGCACCTGGGAACATTGCAGAGGAAGGCAGCCCAACCCAGGCAGTAGTTGTAGATTGAGGGGAACCTCTAGGAGGGGAACTGACCAGCCAGACCTCCCCACCGGGGGAGTCTTCCCTGCTGGGTGAGGTTTTCCCACAAGGATGGTAAAACCAGAGACACAGGCCCAACAGGCCTTGCCTCAGCCCGCAGCCTAGTTACCCTTTGGATGACCATTGGTCAACAAGTGGAGACACCTCTGCCCACTAGCAGGGAATATACCCCACCTGAAGGCCACCACCCCTAGAGAGGCAGGTTCCTTGTGGAGCACCGCACTATCAACTTCCTCCAAGACTTCAGCCTACTGAAGGCTAAGAGGGGATGTACTAGAAATCTTCAGGGACATTGTAAGTCAATAGAGGAAATCTGCAATATCCCAGTGGTCCACTGATACCTGAAGAATATGAGAAAACAAGGGAAGAATATGCCCCAAACAAATCTAGATGTTACATCAATAAAACCCAATGACAGCATGGCAGAAGAAATGATAGAAAAGGAGTTCAGAATGTACATAATTAAAATGATCAGGGAAGCAAACAATGAGATGAAAGAGCAAATGCAGGCATTGAATGATCGCACCAATCGACAGTTAAAAGAGCAAATACAGGAAGCAAAAGATCATTTCAATAAAGAGTTAGAGATATTGAAAAAAAACCAAACAGAAATCCTTGACATGAAGGAAACAATAAACCAAATTAAGAACTCCATAGAAAGCATATCCAAAAGGATAGAACACCTGGAAGACAGAACCTCAGACATTGAAGACAAAATGTTTAACCTTGAAAACAAAATTGAACAAACAGAGAAGATGGTAAGAAATCATGAACAGAATCTACAAGAACTATGGGATATCATGAAAAGGCCAAATTTAAGAATTATTGGGATTGAGGAAGGCCTAGAGAAACAAACCAAAGGAATGAACAATCTATTCAATGAAATAATATCAGAAAATTTCCCAAATCTGAAGAATGAAATGGAAAATCAAGTTCAAGAGGCTTATAGGACTCCAAATACACACAACAGACCCACACCAAGGCAGATTATAATGAAAATACCTAACATACAAAATAAAGACAGAATTTTAAAGGCTGTGAGAGAAAAGAACCAAATTAAATTCAGGGGGAAACCAATACAGATATCAGCAGATTTTTCAATCCAGACGCTAAAAGCTAGAAGGGCCTGAAACAACATTTTTCAAGCTCTGAAAAGAAAATGGATGCCAACCAATAATCTTATACCCAGCAAAACTTACCTTCAAATTTGACGATGAAATAAAATCCTTCCATGATAAACACAAGCTAAAAGAATTTACAAAAAGAAAGCCAGCACTACAGAACATTCTCAGCAAAATATTCCATGAGGAAGACATGAAAAACAAAGAAGCAAATTAGCAAAGGGAGGAATTATCCTAAAGGAATTGTCAAATAAATGAGGAACCAAGTCATGTCAAATAAATAAATAAATAAATAAATAAATAAATAAATAAAATTTTAAAAATGAACCAAATGACTGTGAAACCAAATCATATCTCAATAATAACCCTGAATGTTAATGGCCTGAATTCATCAATCAAAAGACACAGACTGGCAGATTGGATTAAAAAGAAAGATCCAACAATATGCTGCCTGCAAGAGACTCACCTCATAGAAAAAGATAACCATAGCCTAAAGGTGAAAGGATGGGGAAAAACATACCATGCACGTGGACTCAGCAAAAAAGCTGGAGTATCCATCCTTATTTCAGATAGTGTGGACGTCAAGCCGAAGTTAGTCAGAAGGGTTAAAAAAGGACATTTCATACTGCTTAAGGGAAGCATAAATCAGCAAGATATAACAATCATAAACATCTATGCCCCAAACAGTGGCTCATCCATGTATGTCAAACAAATCCTTCTCAATTTCAGAAACCAAATAGACCATAACACAATAATACTAGGTGATTTTAACACACCTCTCTCACCACTGGACAGATCTTCCAACAAAAATTGAACAAAGAAACCATAGAACTCAATAACACAATCAATGATTTAGACTTAACAGACATTTATAGAATATACCATCCAACCAAGAGTGAATACACTTTCTTCTCAGCAGCACATGGATCCTTCTCTAAAATAGACCACAAATTATGTCACAAAGCTAATGTTAGCAAATAGAAGAAGACAGAGACACTACCTTGTATTCTATCAGATCATAATGGATTGAAGTTAGAAATAAATAAAACAGCAAAAAACAGAAACTATTCCAACACCTGGAGATTAAACAATATGCTATTATATGATGAATGGATAACAGAAGATATTAGGAAGGAAATTAAAAAATTCTTAGAGGTAAATGAGAACAAAGAAACATCATATCAAAATCTCTGGGACACTATGAAAGCAGTACTTAGAGGGAAATTTATTTCTTGGAGCACATTTAATAAATGAAATAAAACTCAACAAATAAATGACCTAACACTACAGTTCAAAGCCCTAGAAAAAGAAGAACAGACCAGCACCAAAAGTAGTAGAAGACAGGAAATAGTTAAACTCAGAGCTGAAATCAATGAAATTGAAACAAAAGAAACAATACAAAAAATTGACAAAATAAATAGTTGGTTCTTTGAAAAAATAAACAAAATTGATAAACCTTTAGCGACACTAACAAAGAGAAGACGAGAGAAAACCCAAATCACTAAAATTCGGAATGAACAAGGAAATATCATAACAGACACGACTGAAATACAAAACATAATGAGAAGCTATTTTGGAAATCTATACTCCAACAAAATAGAAAATTTTGAAGACATCAACAGGTTTCTAGAGACATATGAATTGCCTAAACTGAACGAGGAGAACATACACAATTTAAATAGACGAATTTCAAGTAATGAATAAAAGAAGTCATCAAAAGCCTACGAACAAAGTCCAGAACCAGATGAGTTCTCAGCCGAGTTCTACAAAACCTTTAAAGAAGAGCTCATTCCAATACTTCTCAACGTATTCCATAAAATAGAAGAGGAGGAAACCCTCCCAAACTCATTCTATGAAGCCAATATCACCCTGATACCTAAACCAGACAGAGACACATCAAGGAAAGAAAATTTCAGACCAATATCCTTAATGAACATCAGCGCAAAAATTCTCAACAAAATTTTAGCAAATCGCATACAAAAACATATTAAAAAGATAGTGCACCATGATCAACTGGGTTTCATCCCAGGGATGCAAGGTTGGTTCAACATCCGGAAATCAATAAATGTCATTCACCATATCAATAGACTTAAAGTCAAGAATCACATGATTATTTCAATAGATGCAGAAAAAGCATTTGATAAAATACAGCATCCCTTCATGCTCAAAACACTAGTAAAAATAGGGATAGTGGGAACATTCCTTAATATTGTGAAGGCCATCTACGCTAAGCCCATGGCCAATATCATTCTAAATGGTGAAAAACTGAAAGCATTCCCCCTAAAAACTGGAACAAGGCAGGGATGCCCTCTTTCACCACTTCTATTCAACATCATCCTTGAAACTCTAGCCAGAGCAATTAGACAAACCAACGAAATTAAAGGGAAATGAATTGGAAAAGAAGAACTCAAACTATCCCTGTTCACTGATGACATGATTATATATTTAGAGGAACCTGGAAATTCCACCAGAAAACTCTTAGAACTCATAAGTGAATTCGGTAAAGTAGCAGGTTACAAGATCAATGCTCATAAATCCAATGCATTTTTATACATAAGTGATGAATCTTCAGAAAGAGAAATTAGGAAAACTACCCCATTCACAATAGCATCGAAAAAAATAAAATACTTGGGAATCAATCTCACAAAAGAGGTGAAAGACCTCTACAATGAGAGCATCGAAAAAAATAAAATACTTGGGAATCAATCTCACAAAAGAGGTGAAAGACCTCTACAATGAGAACTACAGAACACTAAAGAAAGAAATTAAAGAACACCTTAGATGATGGAAAGATCTCCCATGTTCTTGGATAGACAGAATTAATATTGTCAAAATGGCCATACTACCTAAAGTGCTGTACAGATTCAATGCAATTCCAATTAAAATCTCAATGACGTACCTTACAGAAATAGAGCAAGCAATTATGAATTTCATCTGGAAGAATAAGAAACCCAGAATAGCGAAAGCAATCCTCAGTAGAAAAAGCAAAGCAGGGGGTATCGAAATACCAGATCTTCAACTATACTACAAAGCAATAGTAACAAAAACGGCATGGTATTGGTACCAAAATAGACAGGTAGATCAATGGTACAGAATAGAGGACATGGACACAAACCCAAATAAATACAATTTTCTCATACTAGATAAAGGGGCCAAAAATATGCAATGGAGAAAAGATAGCCTCTTCAACAAATGGTGCTGGGAGAATTGGAAATCCATATGCAACAGAATGAAACTAAACCCATATCTCTCACCATGTACGAAACTAATCTCAAAATGGATTAAGGACCTCAGAATCAGACCAGAGACCCTGCAAATTATAGAAGAAAAAGTAGGTCCAGATCTTCAACATGTCGGCTTAGGACCAGACTTCCTCAACAGGACTCCCATAGCACAAGAAATAAAAGCAAGAATCAATAACTGGGATAGATTCAAACTAAAAAGCTTTCTCTCAGCAAAGGAAACTGTCATCAATGGGAAGAAAGAGCCTACATAGTGGGAGAAAATCTTTGCCAATCATACTTCAGATAGAGCACTAATCTCCAGAATCTATAAAGAACTCAAAAAACTCTACAACAAGAATGCAAATAATCCAATCGACAAATGGGCTAAGGAAATGAATAGACACTTCAAAGAAGAAGATCTACAAGCAATCAATAATCATATGGAATAATGTTCAACATCTCTAGTAAGAAGAGAAATGCAAATCAAAACCACCCTAAGATTCCATCTCACCCCAATTAGAATGGCGATTATCAAGAATACAAGCAACAACAGGTGTTGGTGAGGATGTGGGGAAAATGGTACACTCATACATTGCTGGTGGGGCTGCACATTAGTGCAGCCACTCTGGAAAGCAGTGTGGAGATTCCTTAGAAAACTTGGAATGGAACCACCAATTGACCCAGCTATCCCACTCCTTGGTCCATACCCAAAGGACTTAAAAACAGCATACTACTGAGATACAGCCACATCAATATTCATAGCTGCTCAATTCACAATAGCCAGATTGTGGAACCAACCTAGATGTCCTTCAATTGATGAATGGATAAAGAAACAATGGTATATATGTACAATGGAATATTACTCAGCCATAAAGAATGATAAAATTATGTCATTTGCAGGCAAATGGATGAAATTGGAGAATATCATCCTAAGTGAGATAAGCCAATCTCAAAAATCCAAAGGTCGAATGATATCGCTAATAAGTGGATGAGGACACATAATGGGGGGAGGGAAGGATTAGTGTTAGGGTTAGAGTTAGGGTTAGGGAGGGGGGCAAGAATGGAGGAAGGAAGGAATGTATAGAGGGAAAAGAGGGGTGGGAGGGGTGGGGGGAAGGGAAAAAATAACAGAATGAATCAAACAACATTACCCTATGTAAATTTATGATTACACAAATGGTATGCCTTTACGCCATATACAGAGAAACAACATGTATCCCATTTGTTTACAATAAAAAAATAAAATAAAATAAAATTTCCTTTTCTTTGAAGAACTTTTTAACCTTTTTTTCAGGGTGGGTCTGCTAGCAACACATTCCTTCAATTTTTATTTCTCTGAGCACATCTTCATTTCTTCATTTTTGCATAAAAATTTCACTGAATACAGAATTCTAGTTTAATTAGGGGTTCCTTTACACACTTAAATATTTCATTCAGCTTTCTTCTTGAATGGTGTCTGAAAAGAAGTTCAATTAAGCCTTATTCTTATTTCTTCTCCATAGGTAAGATGAGGTTTTAATTTCCCCCATTCTGAATTCTTTCAAAATTCTCGCTGTCTTTGATATTTTGCAGTTTGAGTTTTGCTATTTACCCTGTATGGAGTTCTCTGAGCTTCCTGGACCTGTAGTTTGTGTCTGTCAGTAATTTTGGATTACTTCAAATAATTCTTCTGTTGCTTTTTGTCACTTTTTTCTAATGTTCTAGTGTTCTCATTACATAAAAGTTTCACATTTTGCAATTGATTCATAGTTTTCATTCTGTTCCATTCTTCTCCCTTTTCCTCTTCAGTTTTAGTCCTCCCCCACCCACTCCTTCCAGTGTTAGAGATCAAGCCGAGGGTCTTATAGATGCTAGGCAAGCAGTCTGTCACTAACCACACTCACAGCCTGCACCGGCATTTCTAAGGACATATTCTCAAGCTCAGATATTCTACCTTGTCTGTATCTAGTCTACTCATGTGCTCATCAAAAGCACTCTTCATTTATGCTACAGTATTTTTTATCTCCAGCATTTCTTTTTGACTCTTGGAGTTTCTGTGCCTCTGCTTACATTACCCCTGTGTTCTTGCATGTTGTCCACTTGTCCTTCGACTTTGAAAGTTAGGCAAGGTTGGAATTGGCAATTTCTGTTTATCCAGATTGGTTGGGCTCTGGTAAACCTCCAGTCAATCAGGCTCTGTTAAAATCGCTTTCTTTAAGGACATACTTTGTTATGAAAATAGTTTAGGGCATATTTCAAAATGGTTACTATTTCCTCCCACTGTCAGAGGAAATTTTTCTCTTATCTTTGTTAGGAATAATAGAAGTAAAATTCACACATCTCATAAGACCAGTACCCCTTGAGGTTTTTATTGCCGAAGTTTTTCACAGTAAGCCTTCAGTGGTTTATCAGTTATAGTTCAGATTTTTTTCCATGGTTTGGCGTGTCCCCTTAAAATCCATATATTGGAAGCTTAATTCTCAAATCCATACCTCAGTGATATCTGGAAGTGGGATGCAATCTTTGGGACGTAATTAGGATTAGTTGAGGTTATGGGGGTAGGACCTCCATGATGGAATTAGTGGCTTTAAGAGAAGAGGAAGAACAACTTTAGTTAGTATGCTTGCTTGGTGTGTTGCCATGCAAATGCCTTCCACCATGTTCTGATACAATAAGAAAGCCTTAACCAGATGCTGGAAAAATGCTAGCATCTTACTCTTAGACTTCTCAGCCTTCAGAACTATAAGCCCAAAATACCTCTCTTCCTTATAAATTACCTTGTCTCAGGTGGATTTTTTACAGCAACATAAAACAGACCAAGACAGTGTTCTCACTGATTCCTGGTTTCTGCTCCCAGCAGACTGTGAGTCTCTGTATTTGTTTGTGTGTCTCCCCAGTTTAGGGATACTAGTTTGCCCTGTGACCTCAGTTCTCTAATAAGTTTAAGAAGAGTGTTCATTTTAATTTTGTATAGATTTTTCTTGTTGTGAGGATGAGAATGACATCTCCAAGTTCTAAGCTTCTTACATGTTGGACTGAAAATTTCTATATCCCCTGACTGATGTGATCCCACAATATGTACAATTAGAAAAATGAGAAATTATACTCCATTTATGCATGATCTATCAAAATGTATAAATGCATTCTACTGTTATGTACAACTAATTAGAACAAATTTTAAAAATTAATATAAAAAATGTTCCCTTGGGCCAGACAGACTTGACTCACATATGGGTGGAAACGAGGTGGTACATTCTGTTTTGTCTCCATCCCTCCACCTTTTACTTCCCCTCTCACTTCACAGTCCTTCAAGGTCAGCTCAGGGATGGATAAAAAGGGTATTATAAAGAAGGCTCATTGTCATCTTTGTAGCAAATGCCCTAATTTTGTTACTTCAGTCATTAAATACATTTTAGGAGATTCAGCCCGAACCTAGGAGCTCTAACATTACCTATTCTCTGAATGTTTCAGGCTGCATCTCACAAGTCCCAAGAATTCTCTTTCTGGCGGCTTACTTCACACAACCTTGACCTGCTGGTTGATTTGCTTCTCCCTTCCTCCTTTCTAGTGGAGTTGCTTCTCTTCTTTTTCAAGATAATTCTACTCCAGCGCTAACAGGTGAATTATGCCTCCCTAAAATTACATCAACGTTCTGAGTACCTTGGCCTGTGATCTTATTTAGAAATAAGATTCTTATAGGAATAATCACATTAAAATGAGGTCTTCAGCAGGTACTAATCCAGTATGATTTGTGTTCTTAATAAAAAATTTAAACATAGAGACAAACTACACAGGGAGAATGTCATGTGAAGTTGAAGATAGAAAATGAGTGGTGCATCTAAAAGCCAAAGAATACCAGAGAACTACCGGAAGCTAGGAGGGAGGCATAGAACAGACTCCTCCTCACAGCTCACAGGAAGGAACTATCCCTGCCAAAACCTTGATCTTGGACTTCAAGTCTTCAGAACTAGGGCAATACATACATACATACATATATATATATATATATTTTTTTTTTAATTTAAGCCACTCAGTTTGAGGAACTTTGTTATGACAGTACTAGCAGACTGATATACCCAGTCATATAACAGAATGTTTACCAGATGTTGGGGGAAACTTGACATTTATTAAGTTCTTGCACATCACAGGCACCCTCATTCAGTCTCTGGTCTTTATTTTCAGGCAAGAGAGTTATGTACTCACTTTTGGGACTGCATTTTCCAAACTCTAAGATTACTGGCCAAGTCCTCCCCCATCCTACAAAAAAAAAAACCTTTTATGACTTTTCTCCTCAGTGAAGTGATGGTATGGCAAGGGGCCAGATCACACAAGACCTTACATACCTATGAAAATTATTTTGAATTTATTATGTTTGATTGAGGAAGCTATTAAAGATTTTGAACAGGAAAGTGACAAGTTATGATTTGATTTTTAAAAAGATTTTTACATGGGCCAACTGGAGAGTAGACTGTACAGAGGCAAAAATGGAAACATGGAAAGCAATTAAGAGACAGTTATTGTATCCAGTGTGGACTAGAGTGATAGCAGTAGAGATGGTGAAAAGAGGTTAAATTTAGGATGCCTTCTGGAGAAAGAGTCAATGGATTTTGCTGTGGAATTTTATGTACAATGCAAGAAAAAAATGGAATCAAAGTATGATTTTTGTAGTCCACTTAGGGATTTTTTTCATGAGGGCGGAGTTTAGAACCAAACCTCTGTTAGGTATGCAAAAACAGCTCTCCACAGCTGTTTTCAATCTATATTATTATTCAGGAGATAGGAGAAAGAGCTGGGTCTGAGAGCCTATCCTTCACATATTCTCTTTGTTGTTTTATCTTTACAGAGCTCGCAAGAAAGCTCATGCCATTCATTTTTCCCTTTCCATGAAGGCATATAACAAAAAATTTAAAGGAGATACACTGAGTAGAAAATGAAAAGGCTCTGTGAATCTATGTGGAAGAAAACTGATGTCTTCACTCAAACAAATCACCTATTTTTGATACTTTAATCTGCCAGAGAACTAATAACAATTTTTCTTTTCCCTTACCTACTACCTCCCATCCAAATATAATTTATGCAGGACTCATGCCAAGTATTGTGTAGTGAAGAATTTGGACTTTCCCAAAACCCATTTGACCTTTGCCCTCAGATTGGGGGACAGAATCTCTATCATATCTGATAGGAGTGTCTTTGTTTAGGGTGGAGGCTAAGTGTAATAATCTTAGTATAGGGCTCCATGTGCCTAAAAGACCACCCATGTGATTTAGGGTGGAGGCTTTGTGCCATGTGGTATCATTTGACCTGGAGACTGAGATCAACCACATGGTTAATCAAGCAATCAATCAATCCTGCCTACATAATGGAGCTCCAATAAAAATTCTACATGTTGAACCTCTGGTGAGCATCACTGGCTGGCAATCCTTCGATGCATCTTGTCATGCATTGGTGCTGACAGTGTAACGTGTCCTGACTCCAGTGGGAGAGTACAACAGAAGCTTTGTGTTTGGTAGCCTCCAGGACTCTATTTTATGTACTTCCTTTCAGGTAGATGTAAATTTGTATCC
Source organism: Sciurus vulgaris (assembly GCF_902686455.1). Taxonomy (NCBI): domain Eukaryota; kingdom Metazoa; phylum Chordata; class Mammalia; order Rodentia; family Sciuridae; genus Sciurus; species Sciurus vulgaris. The sequence continues at coordinate 92,444,107 of NC_136466.1, forward strand.
TTTTCTTATAATAAAATAACCACATGTAAAACAATTTTCAGAGAGTTCTGTGAGGCCTTCTAGAAAATTTCAAACCTGAGGGTTTGAGGACCACCCCCCACACAACTTGTAGTTGGTGTCAGAAATGAGATAAGCCTTGTGACTGTGACCTCTAACCTTGCAGTTTGCCTAACTCTAGATGAATGTATGCATCTACAAGTTGTCCCCACGGCAAACTAGAGACTATTTTGATTTTTAGTTGGTTTATTTGAAACTCTAATGAAGCGCTTTTTGAACATCAGAATTTTATCCTTCCTTGTATATAAAAAAATTCAAAATACATAGATAAAAGTAGAAGTTAAAGATTGCTAAATGGTTTTCATGACAAAGTATATCCTTAAAGGAAAAAAAAAAAAAAAGGGATTTTAACAGAGCCTGATTAACTGGAGGTTTACCAGAGCCCAACCAATCTGGATAAACAGAAATTGCCAATTCCAACCTTGCCTAACTTTCAAAGTCGAAGGACAAGTGGACAACATGCAAGAACACAGGGGTAATGTAAGCAGAGGCACAGAAACTCCAAGAGTCAAAAAGAAATGCTGGAGATAAAAAATACTGTAGCATAAATGAAGAGTGCTTTTGATGAGCACATGAGTAGACTAGATACAGACAAGGTAGAATATCTGAGCTTGAGAATATGTCCTTAGAAATGCTGGTGCAGGCTGTGAGTGGTTCAGTGATGGATGCTTACCTAGCATCTGTGAGACCCTCAGCTTGATCACTAACACTGGAAGGAGGAGCCATTTGAATGGTTTGATTCTGTGATCCTTCTTTTTGATCTCTGAATATAAATTGAACCTAGAAAACAATGTTTTGTCATTACTATGCCACACTTTATACATACCTGCTTGGACTTGGGCAAGGGATTTAACTGATTCACCAAATTTAAATCAGAATTCAGAGGCTTTGGAACATGTGATATCATTTGACCTGATACTCCAATAGAATTGGTTAGTGTGGACAGATCCTTGCCTTTAGAATCTAACCAAGTATGTTTTCCCTAATGAATTTGTCAAAGCTGTCAAAATGCTGGAGCTGAGTTCTAGTTGTGGCAGCCGGGTTCTATTTTTAAATTTAAGCGAACAACATGTAATTTGATAGTACATTTGTAGGTGTCTGTCTGCTATGTGTCACTGAGATCATTTGACTTGAAGGGTGCAGATTGATTGACAAGAAAATAGATGGGAGGTGGTCTGGAATAGGAAAAGGAAATGCCAAACATGGTGCTGGGAGATTTATTTAATCATATCAGTGATCAAAGATGGACCAACTGTTAGCCAGGAGGGAACAAATCTCCTTTCCTTTTCTTTCTGTCAGATCTTGGTGCAAAAGAAGAGGGGTGAGGAGAAAAACTGGAGTTTCTGACTTCCCTAGGGATGTATGAATTAAAATCACACAAAAAAACTAGCTTGCATGATTTAGATGGTGGAGAAATTTGCACTACAAGTGTGTAAAAAGGAAAAAAATTATACTACATATTTGTAGTCATTATTATAATAGTTGCTGCTAAGAACATATGGGCTTCTATAATTTTAATAACATATAAATTTAAACCCACACACCAAAATTTTGCTACATTCCCTTCTTTCTCCTTACAGATTTGTAGGAGGCATTTTTGTGGCTTGCTGAGGCAGAAGTCTACTCCACCAATTATGTTAAAGTGAAACACATAACCTCATTCTTTAAAAAAAAATTTTTTTTGTAGTTGTAGATGGACAGATTGCCTTTATTTTTATGTGGTGCTAAGGATTAAACCTAGGGCCTCACACATGTTAGGCAAGTGCTCTGTCACTGAGCTACAGTCCCAGCCCATACCCTCATTCTTGATTTTGATATTTTATACAGGATGGGAGGTGAAAGTATAGGGGTTGTTGTTAAAAAGTGTATTATTTTCTTTTGCTGAATAACAAATCCCTTCAAAATTTATTTGAATATTTACCTCAATATTTACTCGTTGTTGAACTACCATCATTTTCACTATCTCTAGTTGTTCCTGTGAGATAGGAATTCAGAACAAGTCACAAAGGGTTTTGCTGTTTCCACTTTGTAAAATTTGGGAACCCAGCTGAAAGATTTGGAATAATCTGAAGTCTCATTCATTCCTGTGTGGGTCCTGCTGAAACATGCACATGTGTTCAATAGTTAAGAGTTTACTATTGAGCAAAGTACATTCTTCTATCTTTGGGCCTCTAACTTGTATAACATTGACAGATGGCACCCATCTTTTGGTCTATTTCCAAGTTTCACACCAAGACTGACACATTATTAAAATTTGTGCTTTTATTCTCATTTAACTAGTTCCCCCATTTGTTATTTTTGTCTTCTAGGATGTCACATTAGTGGTAGTGTTTATTAGGCTCCTCCAGGCTCTCTCAGATTTCCTCTCTGTGACTTGACAGGAAAAGTACTGGTCAGGTATTTTGCCTGATGTTTTGGTGCCTTATCTTTTCAATGAACTTGATTGCTGTTGGCACAGTCCATCCCCCCCAAAAATATATACGTTGCCTTCACGCCTCTGTTTTACAATCATTTTCCTTGATTGCAGTGTAAAATTTAAATTACAGCAGGGCATATGAAGAGGTTCAGTCTTGCTCTTGTCTTCCTCTTCAGTGGAAAGTGCTACCCTACAAACTATTTGAGGTCTGCACAGAAATTTAGTCCAGTCTTGCAATACTCTGCCTCCATTCAGGCATTAATTCTTGGCTAACTCCAATGAGTTATTTTTATTCTCAAGAACATTCTGTACACTGCACTTCTCCATTAACATCCGCCCTTCCAACTCCCAACCCTTTTGTTACATAACCTGCTAAATTTCTCTAATTTAAGTGTGGTCATTCATTCAATAAATATTTATTGTGTATTTCATGACAGGCATTGTTTATTGTCTAGGATATATTAAAAGGACAATTCTCTGAAGAATATTATAAATTTTGATTCATTTATCAGTTTCCTTTTCTGTAGCTGCCCTCGTCTGTGTCCCCAGCACCTGGTTTATTTAGCTTTATAAAATTAACTGCTGTGGAGTAAGTAAACTCACTGACAATACCATGTAAAATTTAATCAGTTGTCCTCCCACCCCCCAATTGCTTATCCTGGATTTACCCTTAATAGAGTTAACTTTCAAATCTGTTTCTGGAGAAACATAACATCAACACCCTTAGATTCCCATCGTCAAGTATGGTAACAGGAAAACTTTAGTTGTCATTAGAATGTAGTTTTAACTTCCTGTCGCACGTGCTATAATTGAGAGGTAAATTTAACCTTCCAAAATTACACCTCCCATCTTTTCCAGGGTTGAATGAGCAGTGTAAAACCTCTTAAACCGCGAGTGGAGATGTGGGGAATAAGGAAACACCCGTGAAGGTTTTTTAAATTCCAGTTGTAGACCTAGGCTTCAGGGTGGTTCGGTCTTCCAAAGTTACCCACGTACTCTTCAAAAGGAAGGTGCCGGTTAATACTTTGATTCCCACGGGCCTCTCCACCTCCCATCCCACCTCGCGCCACAGGAACCGAGCGGGCGACCACGCCCACCCCATTTCCGGGTTGTCGCGCCGCTGCCGTCGCGTGCGTAATGACGTTTCAGGCTTCTGTGGACCCCGGAAGTGCAACTCGAACTTGGTCGGGGCGCGGATCCCGAGAGGGAAAGTCACAACAACCGCACGAGGGAGTTTGACTAGCGAGCTGGAAGGCCACGCCTCCTCCCGCCTCCCCCCACAGCCCTGTAGCTGGGGGCAGAGCTCAGGTAGGAACATCGTCCCCGAGGATCTGAGCTCCCGGATCAGGCCTGGGTTGAATCTGAGGAGGGGGCCGGCCTGGGTCGGTGTCGGGCGGGGATAGCTGGCCCTGAGGTCCGAGGCTGTCAGAAATCATGCTTCGTTAACAGGGGATACCTCCGATCTGCGTCCGGACCCCGCTAATGGGCCGCTTCCACCTGCCATTTCCACTTCTCATGCAGGAGGAACACGTGTGTTTCCAGGCTGACTTGCTTTAAAGCTGAGCTCATGAGGTTGTGGGAGCTACTAGAAGACTGTAGAATAATGGCCCTCCACCCTTACTCGGCAGGGCAGGTAGTGCAGTTCTCTGATTGAAGATTTTTTTTTCCCCCTTAACAAGAAGTGTTATCAACTGCCAAAGCTTTACCCGGTAGTCATTGATGTCTAAGAGATTAAAGTGCAGTTCTTATGCTCTCAAAACTTCTATTTAACGCATGAACATTGGTGGGACGTCTCCCTGGGATGCAGTATGAATTCTTAGTGGAATACTTTTGACTTTGAAATAAAGTTATGTCTATTTTGGAAGCAGTCTTTTCTCTCCCTCATCCAGGTGTTAACATACTCTTCTAGTGTTTCAGGGTGTGTATATGTTGTCCCAAGTAACAGACAACTTATGTTTTGTTTGTATTTGAGGATAAGCTATGTTATTACATTTGTTCTTTTCTTCCAAGTCCTTAAAAAAGTTTTATAAGGAATATTCTGTGGTTTCCAGCTGCAAGTGCCTGATAATGTTTATCAAAATTGTGTAATGTGATGTTTGTTACACAGTATATGGTTTGATTTTGCTTTAAAGCAGTGTCAGAGGTATATTGTTCTTCCTTATTCTGTATCCCTCCTTGTGAGGAGCAGATATTCTGTATTCGTTTTGCCTATTTAGAAACTTGAGTCAGAGAGTACTTTTTGATGTACTTGATTAAGGTCTTAATGTCAGTGCGCCGGTATCAGACTTCTTTCTGACTTTTTAATGATGTGTTCCTTCCCTCTAATCAGTGAAAGTCTAAGGATACTCTTGATGACATTGAAGTTGTGACTGTTACAACACTTGTGGATGGTGGAATAGTACTTAGGCCAAGAAGGAAATGTGATCTGTGAAATTGTGAGCATCCATGTATTCATTCACTAATCAAATATTTTCTGGCTGCCCTCAGAGTGCCAAGTAGTGGTCCAGGTGCTGAGAAGACAGTAGTGAACAAAATAGAAAGTCCTTGTGCTCCTGGAGCTTACATTCTTAACAAGTAGTGAGAAGAGCTATGAAGAAAAATAAATCAAGTAACTGGGGAGAGAGAATGATGGAGGATGCTGTTTTAAATATGGTCGTCAAACTCAGCCTCTCCCATAAGGGGGCATTGGAGAAAAAGTTCTGAATGAAGTGAGGGAGTGAGCTCTGCTGGTATGTGGGGGACAAGTGTTTTAGGCCACCACAAAGGTCTTCAATAAGCATTTTGGCATAAATTGAAATAGCAAGGATATAGGAGGCATCAGGGTTTAAAAATCTTGGGAAGGAATATTTATCAGTGATTTTTTGTGTGTGTACATGAGAGATTTTATTTATTGACAGTGTGTTTTTCTTAACTTACTCCAGCAAAGCTCTCTGAGGAGAATCTAGTGTAGGTAGGCATGCAGAGATGTTTTTATGCTCCTTATTGAGCTCTTAATAATATTAAACACCATTTACTCAGTTGAATATAATTTGTGCTCTTTGTTTTTGTCAGATAGGGTTTGCATAATAGTCATTAACACTAAATAGCAGGTATTCCTCTGCTATATATCAACTTTACTTTTCAGACACCTTTTTTAAACCATAGTAAAATATACATAACATTTACCACTTTAATCATTTTTCCCCCCCTTTGGTACTAGGGATTGAGCCATAGGGTGCTTAACCACTGAGCCACATCCCCAGTCCTTTTTTGTATTTTATTTAGAGACAGGGTCTCAGTGAGTTGCTAAGTACCTTGCAAAATTGCTGAAGCTGACTTTGAACTCAAGATCCTCCTGCCTCAGCCTCCTGAACCACTGGGATTACAGTCATGCACCATAGTGCCTGATTTTTAATCACTTTAAGTGTACATTTTAGTAACATTATATACATTTACATTGTTGTGTGCAGCCATCATTACTGTTCATTTACAGAATTTAAAGATCTTCCTCAACTGAAACTCTGTACCCATGAAATGCTAACTCTCCATTCTTGACTACACTTGGCCTTGAAAACTACCAGTATACTTTCTGTGTCTATGAATTTGACTCCTCTACTTACCTCATGTAAGTGCAATTATACAATATTTGTCCTTTTGCGACTGGCTTATTTCACTTAGAATAATGTCTTTAAGTTTCATACAAATTATGTGTCAGAATGTTCTTCCTTTTTAAGGCTGAATATAATAACCATTGTATGTACATACCACTTTCTTCCCCCTATCCATTCAGCTATGGACATTTGGGTTGCTTCCACTGTTAGTTGTTGTAAATAATGCTGCTATGTGTTTAAACCTATGTTTGAGCCTTGGCTTTCATTTCAGTTGGTTATCTATTCAGAAGTAATATTGCGAGGTTTTATGATAATTTGCTAAAGTTTGGATCCTAAATATTCTCCAAAGGTCCATGTCTTAAAGGTGGTCCCCAGGGAGGCATTATTGGGAAGTGGTGGAATCTTTAAGAGTTGGGTACCAGTGGGAGATTTTAGGTCTTTGAGGGGGTAGCCTTGAAGGTATAAGAGGTCTCCAGCCCTTCTTCATCTCTTGTTTGCTCCTGGTTTTGAGGTGAGTAGTTTTGTTCTGCCCTGTGCTCCCCATAAGATTTGCTGCCTTGTCATACTTAAAAACAATAGGGCCAACCAATCATGGACTGATTGAAACCTCCGAAACTGTGAGCCAAAATAAATCTTTTTGTAAGTTTTTTATTTCAGTATTTGTTATAGTAATGGAAACTTGACTAACACATAATTCTATGTTTTAATTTTTTGAGGCTTGCCATACTGTTTTCCACAATGGCTATCCCAGTTTACATTTCCAGAACAGGGGTTCTGATTTTTCCAAGTCCTCACCAGCATTTCAACAATTCTTCACATTCTCACCAAACATACTTTCTGAGTTTTTGATAATGGCTATTCTCACGGGTGTAAGCAAGTATCTGTGGTTTCAATTTGCATTCCGTTAATGATTGGTGATGTTAATCATCTTTTCATGTGCCTTTGACCACTGATATATCTTCTTCAAGTGCTGTTAATTCATTTTAAGACCTAATTTTAATAATTTTTTTGATATTTATTTGCTAGTTTTTCAAGGAGTCAATGCATTTTAAGAAGGCAATCACTACGTCTTTGGTGTTTTTGTTTTTAAACTCTAAGATACCAATTTTACAATTAACTATATGTTACAGTTAACCGTACAACTCTCCAATTGTGTGTAGAGCAGGTATCTGCAATAATTCTAAATAGCCTGAGCAGATATGATTTTGATACAGTGAATTGGGGTGCTGCTATAACGTGGATTTAAAAATTTCAAACTATCATTGGAACTGGAAAACGGGTAGAGACTAGAGGAATTTTAAGGTATGTGCTAGAAAAAGCCTGTGTTTCAAGGAATAGACTATTAATAGAATTACTGAAGGCATTTCTAGTGAGGGCGCAGAAAGAAAACAGGAGTTATCTTCTTAGAGAAAACATCAATAATCATGAACAGAATGTTGGTAGAAATGTGGACATTAGAGTTCATGTTGGAGAGGTTCCAGATGAAAGGGAGGAACAGTTATTGAAAACTGGAAGAAATGACATCTCAATTATAAAGTAAAGAACTTAGCTGAACTGCGTTATAGTGTTTTGTGGAAAGTAGAGCTTGTGAGTGATAAAATTGGTCATTTAGCTAAGGAGAATTTTAAGTGAAATGGTGGAGTGACTTGGTTCTCCTTGACTGCTTATAGTAAAATGTGAAAGAAGAGAGATGAATTGAAGAGGGGAGTAGTGAACAAAAAGGAATCAACACTTGAAGCTTTAGAAAGTTCTTAACCTATTCCTATTGTAAAAAAGGAGAGAAAACTTGTTGCTGAAGTGAATTTTTAAAAATGTGGTTGAACATTCATTTGATAAAGAGATCATGGGTGCAACTCATGGACTTCCTTGGCCATTTCAGCAAAAGCCAGGAGTTAGAGATAGGATCAAACCAGCAGAATACTGCTTGGACTAAAGGAATGAGAAAATGCGATGGAATGAAGGAAGGCTGTGAATATTTATTATTTTTCAAGGAAAGGGAAGAGTGACCCAAAGATGATTTAAGAGATTAGCACTGCCACCACAAGCCCAAGGTGGGGGCTGGTTCCTTCTGGGTTTCAAGGGTTGGCCCGCCTTGGTTTTGTGGGTTGTAGGTGCTTCTAATCTACTGCCAAGTGCCTCAGGTGCAAGGACACTGCTCAGCTTTGAGTGACTGGAGCTACTATGCGTAGTTGTTGGAGTGATGCTGTTGCCCATTGGATATAGGGGGAAGAGTATCAAACTAAGGAAACTTATTTGTCAACTCTTAAGATCTAATGGGATTTTTTTCCTCACTTTTGAATTTACTTGGGACTCATCATCCTTTTCTTCTTTCTTTTTTTTTTCTTTTTTTTTTTTTTTTGCAGTGCTGGGGATTGAACCCAGGGCCTTGTGCTTGAAAGGCAAGCACTCTACCAACTGAACTATCTCCCCAGCCCCTTTTCTTCTTTCTGATTCCTCCCTTTCGGAATTGGAATGTCTATTCTATGCTTCTCCCACCATTGTATTTTGGAAGCACATAATTTGTCTGGTTTCAAAGGTTCACAACTGGAAAGGAGTTTTAGTTCAGGGCAAATCATATCTTAAGTCTCATCTGTATCTGATTTAGGTGATACTTTGGTCGTTTAATGGAATTACAGAGTTGATTTTGGAATGAATTAAGACTTTTGGGGGATATTGGAATGGAATGAATGTGGTTGGTATGTGATAAAGACATGATATGGGGGAGGCTAGGGGTAGAATACTATGGATTGAATTGTGTCCCTCCAAAATGTATTGAAGTCTTAATTCTCATTTGTACTAATTTTGGAGTAGGGTTAAATGAAGTCATAAGTACAGGGTTCTGATCCCACAGGGCTAATATCTTTATAGGAACAGACACCAGTGAGCTCTCTCTCCAGTGAGAATGCAGTTGTCTTCAAGCTGAGAGGAGAGCCCTTATCACAAACTTCCAGTTCTGGGACTTCTAGACTCCAGAAATGTAACAGAATAAATTACTGTTGTCTAAGCACTCTATCTATGGCATTTTGTCATTGCAGTCCAGTCATACTAATGTACTAGTTAATAGCTGATCTACTTTTGTTATTGTTAACCAATTCCTTGTGCTTCAGTAGAGCAATTTGAAGAGTTTGATGGGTTGTTTCCCAAAGATCCATTTTAAAGTTGAATTATCCAAAATTTTTCAAATATTTGAAAGAAGAAAGGAATTAGGAAGGCCTGAATCAAGACTTTTAAACTGCTTATCATCTTTATTTTTTTATTCAGATGCGTGAAGATAGAAGAAAAGAAAAAGAGGATGGAAAAATTATATTCCTGTGTCATGCACTAGGAACATCAGTGCAATTCCCTCACTACATCCCCCTTACATTTTGAAAATAGCTTAATTGAGGACATTAACATTATAATATTAAGATTTATCAGGATTTAAGGAGCTATGTCATTGAAAACATATTTCAGTATTTTTGCCTTTAACTAGCCACAGTTGAGGCTATTCCTGAGGCTTCAGAGTTAACAGAGGTTTCAGTTACATGTAACAAGCAGAGGAGCATTTAATAGAACTGAAATAAAATTAATAGATATACATTCATTCATAATTGATTGTGTGTGTCTGTTCTTACTATTTTTTAGGCATGACAAGAGTGTTTTAGTAGATATCTTTCCTTAAAAATAAGGACAAAAATCTAGGACAGAAACAAAAAGACATTCCAAGTATTTTGGAAACTAAGTAATACTTGAACAACTAACATTCTGTTAAGGTTTTTATGTATAGATCTTGATCTAAGGAATAATAACATTTTAGGAATTTACTAGTAAGCTGTGGAGAAAATGTGGAATAGGGAAAAAATGAAGTACACAAAAATAAGACTTGTATTTGCAAGTAACATAAATACAAGTAGTGATATGGAGTTAATCCTAGATAGTACATTATTTCCCTAATTCAAAAATCCAAAATCTCAAATGTTCTGGAATAGCCCTAATACAAAAATCCAAAATCTCAAAGGTTCTGAAACCCAGAACTTCTTGAGGACCTATATAACACTGAAACAGTTTCAAATTTTGAAGAATTTCAGATTTGGGATTGGGATTAGGGGCACTCATTCTGTAAAGTCTACTCAGATGTCCCAAAATTCAAAAAACTCCAAAATGTAAAACTCTTTCGGTCCTAAACATTTTGGATAAGATATATTTAAAGGCCTGTAATGATACATCAGGAACCATGGTATCCAAATATTGATAAGGTATAGGCAGAGTATATCATGAGATCTATGTGTATGTATGTGCTTATATATATATATATATACCCACATATGTGTATGTGTATATATACATCATATATATATATATAACATGTATCATAAAGATTCCAAAGCAGAGGGAAATAATATTACTGTATATAAAAGTTGAATTTTTTTATGCTAAGTAGTTTGAAGAGGTGTTTATTACTTGTGCGGATATAAGTCATTTGTTGAAAAAGTTGAAGTACATATGTAAGCTTAGTTTTGGAAAATATTTTTGACCTTTTTCTCTTTCTAAGGAATTATTAATCTGCTGCATAATTGGAGTTTTTTTTATTATTGATATATCTAGTTTTCTCCTAGATGCTACTGAACTACATAGGAAAATATCAGACAATTATATTCCATAATATGGCATAGGATAGAGTTTGCAAATTGGAGACCCCCCAGACTAAGTACGCCTATATAGTCTTAAATTTTAAAAAATTAGTTTTCAAATAATTAAAGTAAAAAAATCCCTGTTTCTGGTTTCTCCTGAAAAGTATGAATTGTTAATCATACTAGGCCTTTATTCTACATGGCAATAGTGGGATGTGCTTTGTTTTCTAGTTTGTTGCAGTTGCCACTATTCATACCATGTAAGGTTCTGGTTATAGTGTCTCATTGCCTACATTTACTATTAACTTTCTGATGCCTGTAGGTATTCAAATTTTTGATTCCTGCATTATACAAACTTTAGAATGAGTACTGGTTGTCTGTGCCCCTCTGTGACTTTAATGCACCCTTTTTTTTTTTTTTTAATTAATTCTATATCTTAGTGCTTGGTGTATGGCATTCAGTTCAGATGCCTTCTCTTAGTAGTAGCTTATTCTAGAAATTTAAATTCGAGTCTTTTCCTTTTTTGTTCTCCAGTGTATTCCCCTTAGCTGCTGTCAAGGTGTTGTTCTTTTCTGTAGGTTGGACTCTGACCTGAACTTTAAACAGATTGTCTCTAGGATTGGTTCTAGGACCCAACAAAATTGATTTTACTGGAGGCCATTTGGACATCTTCCCCCCAGCATCAAAGAATTTTTGATTTGTGTCCTGTTCTTATAGAGTCTTTGCCTACTTTTTTCTAGGTGGCCAATATATTATCAGTTTATGCTAATGTATTTGACAGGTGGTTGTTATTAGAGTATTATTGTTTATATAATTCATTATTTTGAAACTGTGTGATAGTGATGGTGAAAATTTTATCTGCATTGGGAATACTACAAGTACTGCTAAGAAACCAGAATTTCAGTTTTATCACTGAAAACAAACTATTTAAAACAACCCTATTTATTCTGAATATTTCTGCTCAAGTAGAAACATGTATAATTATTTTTATCAAAACAAGCATATGTGTTTGTGTTTTTAACTGTTTTAATTAAAAATGTAAGGTTTCTCACTCTTACTCTTTTTTCTTTCTCAAAACGAAGAAAGACTTTCAGCCAGGCCAACCATTGCTACTGAAAATATTGAATTATGTAAGCTAATTTTTCATTATTTTTGAAATCAAAAGACTGTTAACTCTTATTTTAGCAAATCCAGAGGAAACTCCTTCCTTACATGGAAAATCAATTATTGCTGAAGTGGGAAGTCACTAGGCAATTCAGTGATTATGAAAACTAATGAAGCTGGGAGCCTAAGTGCCTTCACTAGTTCACTGGGGATTTAAATATGTGTTGTATATTGCTGTGTAATAAATTATCCTCAAATTTAGCAGCTTAAAGCAGAAAAAGCATTTATTATCTCACATAGTTTCTTGGGGTCAGAAATATAGGATCTGCTTAGCTGGGTAATTTTGGTTCAGTATTTCTGATGAAGTTATAGTTAAGGTGTCAGCTAGGGCTGCAGTCATTTGTAATTTGGTTCTATAGGATCTGTTTCCAAGCATAATCATGTGACTTTTGGCAGGAAGCTTCAGTTACTTACCATATAGACCTCTTCATAGGGCTGCTCACAATATGGGCTTTCCAGAACAAGTGATCTGAGAGACAGACAGGAGAAAGTACCAGTGTGAATGCTATGATCTTTTATAACATACATCTTTGGAGTGTCATCTTATCACTTCTTCTGTTTGCTATTGGTTACATAGACCAATTCAGGTATGACATGGGAGGGAACTACATATGAGGGTATGATTACCAGAAGGTAGGGCTCATTGGGAGACATTTTGAAGGCACCACAGTTTGCCCTGCATTCCCCAGTAAATCATGACTTCTCACATGCAGAGTATATCCAATACTTCCCAAGACCTTCATTTGCCTCATCCGATGACTATCATTTCAACATCTAGAGTGCATCATCCAGGTGTGACTAAGGCTACTTGGATATAGTTCCTTAAGTACAGCTCCTTGATTACAGTTCTTTTCCACTTGCCTCCCTGTTTTCCCTGCACCCAACATACAATGGTGTGACAAGTTTAGGATAACTGCCTATTTTGTGCCTAAGTCTTAATTTGTTAAGGTGACTGAGTGACAACACAGAAAGGTCAGTCCACTAAAAGAAAAGTTTAATAGTGCTCACAGTTCCATAGAAATGAGAGGCATGGCTCCCCATGCAGGGTCACAGGAGAAATGCCAAGTTTTGACCAGGAAGCAGAAGCAGGATAGAGCAAAGTGCTTAGGACCACAGCCTTTACTGGGATTTCTTTTGGAAAGTCAAGGCAGGGCAGAGTAAACAGCTTACAACTGTCTAGTTAAAATAATTTGGGTAGGCTTAGGGCTGTAGGATTGCTTTCTAGTTGCCTAATCTTTGGTCCTGGGATGATTTAGGGCAGGAGGAATTTTGACTTGGTGTGTGTGAGTTAGCTCCAAGGAGGTATTTGCATGTTGTTGTTATCATTATGTTATTGTTATATCATATTGTTATTGTTATTGTCATTATGAATTAGCTAGTCCTGGGAGGGTCATCTTCTTTTAGGGTCTGTAAGGTCCTCAAATGTCGGAACATCAGGAATACAGAAAAGAAAATATAGTAAATATAGTTTATATAATTGGCCCTGTGATGAACAGATGCCAAATAAGTAAATAATCTAAAAAAACAGAGTGCTGCTATAAGCAGTTTTGTTTCTAATGAAGGAAAATGGGAGGCACAAAGGTGTCTGTTTCACAGCAATTCTGAAATCCAGTTGGGCAAATAAAGATGCTCCTTGACTTTTGATGGGGCTGTTACACAATATAAACTCTTGTTAGTTAAAAATGTTGTTAGAGAATGTATTTGATACACCTAATTTACTGAAATCATGGCTTAGCAACTCTGTACATTGCAGAATCATGATTGCTTTTCCTTGTGATGGCATGGCTGATTGAAGACTGCAGCTCATGGCTGCTATCCCACACTGTGAGAGTTTGGAACCATGTATTACTAGCATGGGAAAAGATCAAGATTCAAAATTCCAAGTATGTGTCTACTAATGCATATCACTTTTACACTATTGTGAAGTTGAAATATTCTAAATTGAAGCATTGTTATGTTGGGAACCTTATGTACTGAAAATTTCTTGATTAGTTCTCAAGCCTGAGAATAATTTTCTATGGTTCTAAGTCTTAACCTTCTGCACTTTTGATTTTGTCTGTTTCTTTTTTCATGAAAGACAGTAGGCATTTGTATGAGTAGTTTCCTTAGTCTACTTCTTGAGAGTAGAATTTTTCATTCCAAAGGCTTCTCATCATTTAAGTTATGTTAGCTCTTTTAAATATCAAATGAAATCATGTTAATTTTAAGACAAACTTTGTATATGTTCTGTGAATTTGTCAAGATAAATAGTGTGTTGGTTTACTTTGTGTCATTGTGACCAAAATACCTGAAAAGAACAATGTAGAGGGAAAAGTTCATTTTGGGATCATGGTTTCAAAGGTTCAGTACATGGTCAACTGACTCCATCACTCTGGTCCTGAGGTGAGTCAGGACATCTTAGGAAAAGGGTGTGGTGGCGGAAAGCTGCTCAGTTCATGGCATCCAGGAGGTACAGAGAAGGGCAGGAGGTAGAGAGAGAGAAGCTAGGGTCAAAATATAATTTCCAAGGACCCACCCACCATGATCTACTTCCAATAGCATTCCCCACCTGCATGTAGTTACCACTCAGTAATCTATTCATATTATTAATCCATCAAATGAGTTAATTCACTGATTAGGTTAGAGCTCTCATAATCAAATCATTTCATCTCTGAACATTCCTGCCTTAACTAACATGAGACTTTGGGGGATACCTCTAATCCAAACCATAACACGTAACTTTAGACAAAAGCCACACGTACACACTTCTTTGAATATATTTGACTCCTCAGCATTCTGAGAAACAACACCCTTAAGCTTCCTAGAAGGTCTGAGACCAAAATACCTTAGACTGGGTAATTTATAAACAATAGAAATTTACAACTCACAGTTTTGGAGTCTGGGAAGTCCAAATTCAAGGCACCAAAAGATGTGGTGTATGGTGAGAGCCTATTCCTCATAGATAACATCATCTTGCTGTGGCCTCACATGGCAGAAGTGCCCTTAGGCCTCTTTTTAAAAGTGTACTAATTCCATTCGAGGGCTCCATGTTTATAACCTACAATCTTCCAAAGGTTCCACTTCTTAATACCTACACGTTGGGGACTACACATAAATTTTGGAGGGATGTATAACAATCAGTAAGGCACACTTTACTCTCTTTAGAAGCCCTTTTGTCTGACTAGCACCGTGAGGTAACAACTTTCATATTTTTGTTTTAACAATAGATTTTAGAGTTATATTCAGCTTCATTTTTTTTATTAAAAAGCATAAATTTACATAGGGCAGTGTTGCTTGATTCATTCTGTTATTTTTTCCCTTCTCCCCCACCCCTCCCACCCCTCTTTTCCCTCTATACAGTCCTTCCTTCCTCCATTCTTACCACCCTCCTTATCCTTGATCCTAAACCTAACCCTAATCCCCAACGGGATTCATTATGTCATATTTGCACATGCACATAATATAATTTCATCTCATTCCCTAGTATATGCCATCATTCCCCCATTATATGCCATCATTGCTTATCAGCGAGATCATTTGTCCTTTAGTTTTTTGAGATTGGCTTATCTCACTTAGCATGATATTCTCCATCAGCTTCATTTTTGAATCATGCTTTCTTAGTTATGCCCTGGCTTTGATCTTTGCTCAGAAGCCATTTCTTAATTTTAGCATAATTGCTCTTTGAAATTTTAAAAATATTTTTAATTTCTTAAGCACTTCTAGGTTCATAGCAAATTGGAAAATAAAAGAACCAGTTATATATTTCAGGACCTATGCACGTATGACCTCCCACTCTGTCAATATCCTTGAGCCCCACACAAATATAACCTCCCCACAATTAACCTCCTGGACCAGAGTGATAAATTTGTTGATATCAGTGAACCTACATTGACACAGCACTCAAAATCTGTAGTTCACAGTTGGGATGGGTATATATAGACAGATTAAGCTGGGCTTGTTGAATCTTTAAATTATGTGTATCCTCCTTTGTCATTAAAAACAGTCCTTTTTGTTCATCTGAGGTGGTTAGTCTTTGACCTATAGAACCTATAATAACCTCACCTGAGGTAGTTGCCTTATGATACCAAATCATCCTCTTGTCAAATTCCAGCCACAACACATTACTTCTAGACCTGTAATCATACTTGAGTCTAAATGGGCCCCAGAGAATGAGGTAAACAGTATAAACCACAAAGGTATGTTGTACATCAAAGGAAGTAGATGACTTTTACCAATTTATAGCTATGGAAATCTGGGGGACATGTGTGAGAATGGATCCAAGAATGGAATCATATTGAAGGAATTTAAAGTTAGATCAGTCAGTAGTTGTGTTTTGTTAGGGAATCTCCTAAGGATTATACTGTTATGAGGACAGTCCATCAATATATTAAGAGATGATAAATTATGGGGACCTAAATGAAAACAGTTTTGAAGATAGGAAAGAAGGCAGTGATACTTTCTGTTCCTTTTATAAATTAGGTATATTTTTTAGCTATTGCAATTTAATTATTTAATGCCTTCTCATTAAATCAAGTTCTTAGTGCTTAAGACCACTTATTTTTTAGAAGCATGAGAAGGAGCAAACTATGCTGGATACTGCTGTAAGACCATTGCATACATAAATCACTTGATTCGCACAACTGAAATGTGGTGGGGACAGCAGAATCTGGAAGCAACACTTTATTAGTGGCACCACAGCCCTGAGGGATGATTCCCAAAGTCTGAGCCTTGAGTGCAACAGGGCTTTTACTTTTATACATAAAGCAAGTTTGGGGTACATCAAGGCAAGGGAGTTGGTACAATTCTATTGGAGGGTGCATTCTACATTCCTTATATGGGTAGAGCTTGTCAACAACCTAGGGACTCTTAATTCATACAGCTTAGCTACTTTTACTGCACTAAGCCTAATGGGGAATTGTGCTGTCCCAGTTGCCTTGTTTCCTGCTTCTGCTACTTTGGTTATCTTTTACAGGTGCCTTTTAGCCACCACAAGCCTCTAGGGTTAAATGTCAGTAAGCAGAGCTGCTGTCTGTTAGCATGCAAAACTATAGCCTGTTAGCTCTTAAACTGCTGAAGTTCCCATTTTGCTCTACCACAATATTTTAAGTAAATTTTAGTATTAAATGCATTTTTCATGTGTGGAAACGAAGTTACTATATTGAGGTCCTCAAGATTCCCTCATGTTGGATGATTTTTCTGGAAGGACCCACAGAATTCTAAAAGCTGTTATATTCATAGTTATGGTTTATTATGGTGAAAGTGTACAGATTGGAAATCAGAAAAGAGAAGATGTGTAAGAGGACAGAGTTCAGGAGGGACATGGAAATAGATTTCAGTTGTTTTCTCAATGGAGTCCTTGTTGAATTTTCCTAGCAACTATGTGACATTGAGTGCAAATTGTTACCAACCAGGGAAGTTCCCCGGAGCCTTCAGGTCTATATGGGGTTGGTCACTGTGGGCATGGATTATACACAAAACTGTCCTTAAATTCTCAAATCTTTAGCCACTTCAGAGGTCAAATTGATACAGTATGTCATAGGACCTCAAATGAACAAAAACCAGGTGTTTACCATAAACCACTTTTTAAAAATAAATTACATAACATGGTTCAAGGCATTGGTGATACAAAGACATTCTTGTCAGATGTAATAGTACAAGGGTTTATAAGTTAATACCTAGGAAGTAGTCAAGAGGCCAGTCCTTTCTTTGGAATGTGGAGGGTTTGAATAGTCTTCTGAGTTGACCTTTTACTGCACAGTTACAAAGAGATAACTTGCCTTGGAAATACATTGAATAGATACCAGAGTTAAAATTTAAGCACAGATATTTTGGCTTCAGAGTCAGTTGCTTTAACCATATGCTTCACTACTCTTTTGTATCACTCTCTGTCAAACAATCTTTGATATGTTTGGGACAATACATTTTATTAAGTGAATGGATAAGTGAATGGTAGCAAACTGTAGCTGATTGTACTGATTCAATCAAGATCATTAATGTTATGATTTTTTTTATTGTAAACAAATGGTATACATGCTGTTTCTCTGTTTGTACATGGAGTAAAGGCATACCATTTATGTAATCATAAATTTACATAGGGTAATGCTGTTTGATTCATTCTGTTATTTTTCCCTTCCCCCAACCCCTCCCACCCCTCTTTTCCCGCTATACAGTCCCTCCTATTCTTGCCACCCTCTCTAACCCTCACCCTAAACCTAACCCTAACCCTAACACTATCTCCTACCACACCCAATTATGTGTCATCATCCGCTTATCAGTGAGATCATTTGTCCTTTTGTTCTTTGAGATTGGCTTATCTCACTTAGCATGATATACTCCAATTGCATCCATTTGCCTGCAAATGCCATAATTTTATTATTTTTTATGACTGAGTAATATTCCATTGTGTGTGTGTGTATGTGTGTGTATATATATATCACAGTTTCTTTATTCATTCATCAATCGAAGGGCATCTAGGTTGGTTCCACAATCTGGCTATTGTGAATTGAGCAGCTGTGAACATTGATGTGGCTGTATCTCTGTAGTATGCTGATTTTAAGTCCTTTGGGTATAGGCCAAGGAGTGGGATAGCTGGGTCAATTGGTGGTTCCATTCCAAGCTTTCTGAGGAATCTCCATACTGCTTTCCAGAGTGGCTGCACTAATTTGCAGCCCCACCAGCAATGTATGAGTGTACCTTTTTCCCCACATCCTCGCCAACACCTATTGTTGCTTGTGTTCTTGATAATCGCCATTCTAATAGGGGTTAGATGGAATCTTAGGGTAGTTTTGATTTGCATTTCTCTTATTACTAGAGATGTTGAACCTTTTTTCATATATCTGTTGATTGCTTGTAGATCTTCTTCTGTGAAGTGCTGTTCATTTCCTTAGCCCATATGTTGACTGGGTTATTTGTATTCTTGGTGTAGAGTTTTTTGAGTTCTTTATAGATTCTGGAAATTAGTGCTCTATCTGAAGTATGAGTGGCAAAGATATTCTTCCACTCTGTAGGCTCTTTCTTCGCATTGCTGATAGTTTCCTTTGCTGAGAGAAAGCTTTTTAGTTTGAATCTATCCCAGTTGTTGATTCTTGCTTTTATTTCTTGTACTATGGGAGTGCTGTTAAGGAAGTCTGATCGTAAGCCAACAAGTTGAAGGTTTGGACCTACTTTTTGTTCTATAAGATGCAGGGTCTCTGGTCTGATTCCGAGGTCCTTATTCCATTTTGAGTTGAGTTTTGTGCAGGGTGAGAGATAGGCGTTTAATTTCATTCTGTTGCATATGGATTTCCAGTTTTCTGAGCACCATTTGTTGAAGAGGCTATCTTTTCTCCATTGCATATTTTGGCACTTTTGTCTAGTATGAGAAAATTGTATTTATTTGGGTTTGTGTCCATGTCCTCTATTCTGTACCATTGATCTATGTTTCTATTTTGGTACCAATACCATGCCGTTTTTGTTACTATTGCTTTGTAATAGAGTTGAAGATCTGGTATTGCGATACCCCCTGCTTTGCTCTTTCTACTGAGGATTTCTTTAGCTATTCTGGGTTTCTTTTCTTCCAGATGAATTTCATAATTGCTTGCTCTATTTCTATAAGGTACATCATTGGGATTTTAATTGGAATTGCATTGAATCTTTATAGCACTTTAGGTAGTATGGCCATTTTGACAATATTAATTCTTCCTATCCAAGAACATGGGAGATCTTTCCATCATCTAAGGTTTTCTTTAATTTCTTTCTTTAGTGTTCTGTAGTTCTCATTGTAGAGGTCTTTCACCTGTTTTGTGAGATTGATTCCCAAGTATTTTATTTTTTCGAGGCTATTGTGAATGGGGTAGTTTTCCTGATTATTCTTTCCAAAGATTCATCACTTATGTATAAAAATTCATTGGATTTATGTGCATTGATCTTATATCCCGCTACTTTACTGAATTCACTTATGAATTCTAAAAGTTTTCTGGTGGAATTTCCTGGTTCCTCTAAGTATATAATCATATCATCAGCAAATAGGGATAGTTTGAGTTCTTCTTTTCCTATTGGTATCCCTTTAATTTCTTTGGTTTGTCTAATTGCTCTGGCTAGAGTCTCAAGAACAATGTTGAATAGAAGTGGTGAAAGAGGGCATCCCTGCCTTGTTCCAGTTTTTAGGGGGAATGCTTTCAGTTTTTCACCATGTAGAATGATATTAGCCATGGGCTTAGCATAAATGGCCTTTGCAATGGTAAGGAAGGTTCCCACTACCACAGTGTTTCTAGTGTTTAGATTATGAAGTTGTGCTGTATTTTATCAAATGCTTTTTCTGCATCTATTGAAATAATCATGTGATTCTTGACTTTAAGTCTATTGATATGGTGAATGACATTTATTGATTTCCGGATGTTGAACCAACCTTGCATCCCTGGGATAAAACCCACTTGATCGTGGTGCACTATCTTTTTCATATATTTTTGTATGCGATTTGCTAAGATTTTGTTGAGAATTTTTGCATCAATGTTCATTAAGGATATTGGTCTGCAATTTTCTTTCCTCAATGTGTCTCTGTCTGGTAAAGGTATCAGGGTGATATTGGCTTCATAGAATGATTTGGGAGGGTTCCCTCCTCTTCTATTTCATGGACTACTTTGAGGAGTATTGGAATCAGCTCTTTATAGGCTTTGTAGAACTTGGCTGAGAACCCATCTGGTCCCGGGCTTTCCTTTGTTGGTAGGATTTTGATGATCTCTTCATTTCACTGCTTGAAATTGATTTATTTAATTTGTGTATGTCCTCCTCATTAAGTTTAGGTAATTCGTATGTCTCTAGAAACTTGTTGATGTCTCGAGGTTTTCTGTTTTGTTGGAATATATATTTTCAAAATAGCTTCTAATTATGATTTTGTATTTCACTAGTGTCTGTAGTGTTATTTCCTTGTTCATTGTGAATTTTAGTAATTTGAGTTTTCTCTCTCTCTTTGTTAGTGTGGCTAAGGGTTTATCAATTTTGTTTGTTTTTTCAAAGAACCAACTATTTATTTTGTTAATTTTTTCAATTGTTTCTTTTGTTTCAATTTTGTTGATTTCGGCTCTGATTTTTACTTCTTCCTTTCGTCTACTACTTTTGGTGTTGGTCTGCTCTTCTTTTCCTAGGGCTTTGAGCTGTAGTGTTAAGTTGTTTATTTGTTGATTTCTACTTCTTTTGTTGAATGAGCTCCATGAAATAAATCTTCCTCTAAGTACTGCTTTCATAGTGTCCCAGAGATTTTGATATGATGTGTCTTTGTTCTCATTTACTTCTAAGAATTTTTTAATTTCCCTCCTGATGTCTTTTGTTATCCATTCATCATATAATAGTGTATTATTTAATCTCCGGGTATTAGAGAATTTTCTGTTTTTTATTCTGTCATTTATTTCTAATTTCAATCCATTATGATCTGATAGAGTACAAGGTAGTATCTCTATCTTCTTGTATTTGCTAACATTAACTTGTGGCATAAAACATGGTCTATTTTAGAGAAGGATCCATGTGCTGCTGAGAAGAAAGTGTATTTGTTCTTTGTTTGATGGTATATTCTATATATGTCTGTTAAATCTAAATTGTTGATTGTGTTATTGAGATCTATGGTTTCTTTATTCAATTTTTGTTTGGAAGATCTATCCAGTGGTGAGAGAGGTGTGTTAAAATCGCCTAGTATTATTGTGTTGTGGTCTATTTGATTTCTGGAATTGAGAAGGATTTGTTTGACGTGCATGGATGAGCCAATGTTTGGAGCATAGATATTTATGATAGTTATTTTTTGCTGATTTATGCTTCCCTTAAGGAGTATGTAATGTCCGTCTTTATCCCTTCTGACTAGTTTTGGCTTGAAGTCCACATTATCTGAAATAAGGAAGAATACTCCAGCATTTTTGCTGTGTCCATGTGCATGGTATGTTTTTTCCCTCTTTTCAACTTTAGTCTGTGGATATCTCTTTGAATGAGATGAGTCTCTTGCAGACAGCATATTGTTGGATTTTTCTTTTTAATCCAGTCTGCCAGTCTATGTCTTTTGATTGATGAGTTCAGGCCATTAGCATTCAGGGTTATTATTGTGATATGATTTATATTCCCAGTCATTTGACTCATTTTTGTTTTTTGACATGATTTGTTTTGTCC
This sequence comes from Sciurus vulgaris, assembly GCF_902686455.1. Lineage (NCBI taxonomy): Eukaryota > Metazoa > Chordata > Mammalia > Rodentia > Sciuridae > Sciurus > Sciurus vulgaris. The sequence goes on from NC_136466.1 coordinate 92,466,051, forward strand.
TTTATTTGGATATTCCTTTAGGCTAGTTTCTCCTGTTGCTGATTTGCATCGTTGTGTTTTATCTTTTCCTCATGGAATATTTTGCTGAGAATGTTCTGTAATGCTGGCTTTCTTTTTGTAAATTCCTTTAGCTTTTGTTTATCATGGAAGGATTTTATTTCATCGTCAAATCTGAAAGTAAGTTTTGCTCGGTATAAGATTCTTGGTTGGCATCTGTTTTCTTTCAAGGCTTGGTAAATGTTATTCCAGGCTCTTCTAGCTTTTAGGGTCTGGATTGAAAAATCTCCTGATATTCTTATTGGTTTCCCCCCGAATGTTATTTGATTCTTTTCTCTCGCAGCCTCTAGAATTCTGTCTTTATTTTGTCTGTTAGGTATTTTCATAATAATGTGCCTTGGTGTGGGTCTGTTGTAGTTTTGTATATTTGGAGGCCTATAAGCTTCTTGTACCTGGTTTTCCATTTCATTTTTCAGATTTAGGCAATTTTCTGATATTATTTCATTGAATAGATTGTTCATTCCTTTGGTTTTTTCTCTAAGCCTTCTTCAATCCCAGTAATTCTTAAATTTGGGCTTTTCATGATATCCCATAATTCTTTTAGATTCTGTTCATGATTTCTTACCATCTTGTCTGTTTGGTCAACTTTGTAAATATTTTTTCTTCAGTGTCTGATGTTCTGTCTTCCAGGTGGTCTTTTCTATTGGTTATGCTTTCTATGGAGTTTTTAACTTGGTTTATTGTTTCCTTCATTTCAAGGATTTCTGTTTGTTTTTTTTCTTCAATATCTCTAACTCTTTATTGAAATGATCTCTTGCTTCCCGTATTTGCTCTTTTAACTGTTGATTGGTGCGATCATTTAATGCCTGCATTTGCTCTTTCATCTCCTCCTTCAATGCCTGCAATTGCTCTTTCATCTCCTCAATTGCCTCCCTGTTTGTTTCAATTATGTACATTCTGAACTCCCTTTCTGACATTTCTTCTGCTGTGCTGTCATTGGGTTTTATTGATATAGTATGTAGGTTTGTTTGGGACATTTTTTTCCCTTGTTTTCTCATATTGGTCAGATATCAGTGGGAAACTGAGATATTGCAGATTTCCTCTTTGGCTTATAGTGTCCCTGTAGATTTCCAGTATATCACCTCCCAGCCTTCAGTAGCCTGAAATCTTGGAGGAACTTGATAATGCAGTGCTTCCGAAGAAAGCTGCCCCTAGCCCGCTACTGGGTCCAGGTCTGGGGGCAGGTTCTGCATGGAAATCCTCTCACTGGGGGATCCTGCTCCTAGAAACTGGCTATAGACAGGGCCTGCCCCCACCTGAGCAAGCCAGGCTGCTGGGGGAAAGCCTCTCCCTGTCTTGCCTTGGTCCCAGAAGCCGCCTGTGAGCCGGGGCCTGCCGCTGGGTTCAGGGCTTGGGGTTGGCTCTGTGTGGGAAAGCTCTCACTGGGCGGGCCTGCTCCAAGAAGCTGGCTGTGGATCGAGCCTGCCGCTGGAGGGAGCAGGGCTTCTTGGGGAAGTCTCTGGCTGCTCTGCCCTGGCCCCAGAAGCCAACTGCGGTCGGGGGCCTGCTGCTGGGTCTAGGGCTTGGGGTTGGCTTTGTGAGGAAAAGCTCTCACTGGGCGGGCCTGCTCCATGAAGCTGGCTGTGGATTAAGCCTGCTGCTGGAGAAAGCAGGGCTGCTCGGGGAAGACTCTCGCTGCCCTGCCCTGTTCCGAGAAGCTGCCCCTGTTCGGGCCTGCTGCTGGGCCAAGCTTCACCCGGTGGGATAGACTCACCCCCCAGCTCTGTGTTGGTTCGAGTCTCTCAGTATCTCCCCTTCTTGAATCCTGGGTTCTGGAGCGACTGGATATGCAGTCACCCTCTAGTCCACCAACTTGGATCCAATTTTATCACTTTTTAAGTCTTTCAAAATACCATTTTTGTGTCTGTTCTCATCTTCTCCTTTTAAATCTATAGAAGTTATTGGACATTTGCTGCAGCTCTGCTTACGCTTCTTTTTTGTGGTCTTCAAAGTAAAAATTGTTTAATTGGAGTAGTAGCATTAGAAATCTTATTTCTCATGTATTTAGAAACTATATGATTGAAAGTTCAGTATTTTTTCTCATTAACAGTCCTGTAAATTCCTTAATAATAAGTTATAATTACACTCATAACCAACTACTTATGATATTTAACTTATTATTTTTATATTTTCATATATCTTTAAATCTCGACTGAATTGAAATAAATAATCCCTTCTTAGGCAGTAGGCTGTATATTTCTCATATTTTACTGCACATGATATTGTCATCATCTGTTGAATGAGTACTATTATAATATATAAAGATTTAGGAAAAGGAATAAATTATATCAACTACCGTTTTTGATGTTTAAAGAGTTTGCTAACTTTTATCTTTTGTAACTTTATTAAGGTATAATTGAAGTACATTAAATTGCAATATATAAAGTGTACAATTTGGGCTGGGGTTGTAGCTCAGTGGTAGAGTGCTTGCCTAGCACGTGTGAGGCACTGGGTTTGATTCTCAGCACCACATAAAAATAAATAAAGGCAATGTATCCAAATACAACTAAAAAAATTAAAAAAATAAAACCAAAATAGTTACTTAAAATTACTCTATGTATAAAAAAATAAATTGTATAATCTGATCCAAATATCTAGTATTATTAAAATCAAAATTTTTAATATTTCTATCTCACAAATGTTTTCTGATGAAATTTATTATTTTATATGTTCTTTTTAGATATACATGATAATAGAGTATATTTTAACATACATACAAGGAATTAATTTATTTTAATTAGGATCACATTCTTGTCTTTGAACACGATGTGGAGTTCAACACTGCTGGTGTATTCATATATGAACATAGGTGATGAAATTTCTTATTGGTTATTGGTATGTCTTCTTTTTGGAGAAGTAGTTGTTCAGAGTTTTGCCTATTTTTAAATTGGGTTTTCTTATAGTGGTAGTAAATTGTAGCAATAGCTATGTAATCTGGATAGTAGTCTTTGTATTCTGATGTATGAATTTCAAATACTTTATTCTAGTTTGTGATTTCTTTCTTTTTTTATTATATATTTATTTTTAATTCTTTATAGACTACATTTTGATTCATTGTACACAAATGGGGTACATCATTTCATTTCCATGATTGTACACAATGTAGATTCATACCATTTGTGTAATCATACATGTACATAGGGTAATAATGATGTCTGTCTCAATCCACCATTTTTCATACCTCCTCTCTCTCATTTCCTTGTACATAATCCAAAGTTCCTCCATCCTTCTCTCACTCCCCACCCCCCCCACCCCCATTATATATCATTCTGCACTTATCAGGGAAAACATTCAGCCTTTGGTTTTTTGGGATTGGCTTATTTCACTTAGCATGATCTTTTCCAATTCCATCCATTTATTTGCAAATGCCATAATATTATTATTCTTTATGGCTGAATAATATTCCATTGTGTATATATAGCACAGTTTCTTTATTCACTCGTCTGTTGAAGGGCATCTAGGTTGGTTCCACAATCTAGCTATTGTGTACTGAGCTGCTATAAACATTGATGTGGCTCTGTGATTTCTTATTTATTTTCTTAATTTTATTTTTTGAAGGGCATTTTAAAAAATTTAATGAGGTAAACTTATCAAACTTTTTCTTTCATGACTTGTGAGTTTGGGTTTTTCATTATTGTTCTAACTAGTCAATCTTTTTCCACCCCAAGGTTGCAAAGATTTTATCCCATGTTTTCTTCTAAATACTTTATAGTTTTGGGTGTTTTTCAGATCTTTGTTACATTTTGAGTTAATATTTGTATGGTGTGAGAAAGGGATTGACTCTTACCTTTTCTTTACATATATTCATTTGAATCAGCCCTGTTTATTGAAAATAATTTCTTCTTGTTGAACAGCCTTATTCTTGGGCAGAAATGATATATTTTATATGTATTGGTCTATTTTTAGATTCTATTCTTTTTTTTTTTTTTTTTTTTGGTACTGGGGATGGAACCCAGGCCCTTGTGCTTACAAGGCAAGCACTCTACCAACTGAGCTATCTCCCCAGCCCCTAGATTCTAGTCTATTTCATTGGTATTTATTATTTTATTTATACCAAACTTTTGATTACTGTGGCTTTATGTTAAATCTTGAGATTTGGTACATCTTATACTCTGTTGTTATGAAATTATCTTTAGTTATTTTAAGTTTTCTTTATTTGTATAGTAATCTTAGAATTAGCTTGCCAGTCTATACAAAATAGCTTTCTATGACTTTGATTGAAAATTGGGTTGTGTCTGTTGTTCAATTTGGGGAGAATTCCTATCTTAAAAATACTGAATTTTCCAATGCATGAATGGCATTTCTTTACATATATTTAGGACTTTTGCAGTTTCACTCATTGAAGTAGTTTTTAGGGTAGCAGTCTTGAATGTGATTGTTAAATTTACTTCTAAACAGGTTATGGTTTTATTTGACTACTTAAATAGATTTCCCCCATATTTTCTAGTATACACATATACATAAAGTTGATTTTTGTGAATTTACCTTTTAATTTAATTTACCCTACCATCTTTCTAAATTTATTTATTAACATTAATAGTTATGTGATAATTTCTCTGGGATTTTTAAAAATGTAAACAGATCAAATATAAGTAGGGATAATTTTATTTCTTTCTTTCCAGTCTATGCACACTGTCCTAAGCATCAGGTACAGTGCAGGCAGGTTACCAGTCTACAATTTACTTTATAATAAATTTATGTACAAAGCCAATCAAATACTGTATTTTATGTACTTCATCCATATTTAATTCTCTGTTCAGTTATTGGTGAAAGGAAGTATTCATAAATAACTAAACAAAGCCACTAAAATACTACATTTTATGTACCCTAAGCACATTTAATTCTCTTAAATTCATATAGTGACTTTGACACGTTATGATTTGGTAAGTAACTGCTTAGGTGTTATTTATAATTGGCTACAAATTGTTAAAATGCAATGGAGAATTAAGATGTAGATAGAGTATACTCTATCAACTATTTTGTTGGCATCTCATTAATTTATTTCACAATGAACTCTATGTTGGTAACCTGTTTGTCTTGCATATATTGCTTAAGAAATCAGATTGCTGTGAAAAAGAATCGGGGGGGGGGTGTTTAAATTCTAAATTGTTATTTTTCTTAGATCTGTATTCTGGGAGCTGACTTTTCCATATTGCATTTGAATATTTGGGAGAAGCTTAGGGGGAGGCTTTGTTACTGTTTAGTCCATGAGTTTTCTATTCTTATTCTGTTTATCTGGCATTTGAGAATCACGTGACTGGAATGAAAAAACCATAGTTGAAAATGTCAGAATTTTTCTCACTGAAATGCTTCTATATTGTTTAGTGTAGAACCTTGGGGTTCTTCCCATTCCCATTTATAAGCTAATTTGCCAATGTCTACAACATATTTAAAGTCTATGTAAATAAAACAATTGAGATTGTTTACATATTGACCTGAAGGGGAAAATTTCAGTGTTACTGAAAAGAGAATGTTTTCTTTCTTCTGTTTTCCTTTTCAATGAGAAGTTCCTCATTTGATCAGAATCTTTTACTTTGATTGGGTATTAGACGTCAAAAGATCATATATCCACCTGTGGGCCTTCTCTTTATGTTGTCTTTGCAACTATTTATGTCTCCCTACAGTTTACTGGTCCTAAAATTAGATTTAAACCTGGAAAAAATAGAAAGCTCTATCTGTGCCTCAGGTCAAAGCCACTTTTTCAACCTAGTTTTTTTCAAAGTGCTAAGCTATTTCCTTATGCACTGACCTAACTAATAATGAGGTGATATTATGTTTCCTCATGTCTTTTGTTTTTATTGTATATTGCTTCCTTCCGAATGATGGTCTGAGTATAAATGTTCTCTAAACATTGTTTCTACCTCGCTATTGTTCATAGTGTGTATTGCTTCCTTATTTTTTTAAAGAATTCAAAAAAAATTATTTCACAGGTTGGAAACTGGAAATTGTCATCTGCAGAAAACAAGTTTTGCTTCAAAAAGACAGTTATGCATCAGTTCATAGCTAAATTTAGCACAGTTATGGGTAAGAAAATGGCAGTTTGTTGTTCGTATCAGTGAAAACATTTCAACAAGATCTCTTCCCCTCTGTAATACCTGTATATCTTATGCCATTACTCATGAACCAACTAAATACTCTGTACTCTACCTTGTATCTATTACTTAAGACATTAAAAAATGCATCGAATTATTTACCTGTATAAAATTCTTTATTGCTTCTTGCCATAACCATGAAAACATGAAGACTATTATTAGAATTATTTTTCCTGAAAGCTCCATGGAAATTTTTAAGTAACTATAACACTTAGAAATAAATAAAGAAAAACTAATTTGTGAGACCTTTTGTGTAATATTTCGAGCAAGGCTTTGACTACAAATATCTAAACCCTACTGTATATTGTAATTGTTTCATTGTTTAAATAATTAATCTAAATTAGCTAATTGGTCTCACTTCAAAGAATTTCACTTAGTATTTTTTACTAAAATGTATAAACAGTGTTTTTCGTCATTTTTTTGTCTTTGTGACCAGAAGACCTGATAAAGACAGTTTTAGAGAAGGAAAGTTGATTTAGGGCTCATGATTTTAGAGGTCCATAGACAGCTGGCTCCATTGCTGTGGGCCCTAGATGAGGCAGAACCTTAGGACTGAAAAGTGTGGAGGAGGAAGGCAGCTCAGGACAGGGCCATCAGGAAGCAGAGAGAGAAATCTGTTTTCTACCGACAAAGACATACCCCTGTGACCTACCTCTTCAGGTCATATCCCATCTGCCTACAGTTACCACCCACTTAATCCATTTAAGTGGATTAATGCATTGATTAGTTTAAGGCTCTAAACTTTCTTCAGTTGTGTCACACATAAGCTTCTGGGGGACACCTCATGTCTAAACCGTAACAATAACAGTTTAAAAAATTGAGTACTCATTTTTTTATCGAATTATTCTCTCCATTTTGTGAGGATTTTTATCTTATAACTTTGGTTACAAACAATCATGGTTTAAGTCAACATTTATGAGCACATAATATATAGAGGTGTCAAGAAGAATAAGAAACAGTCTGTATCTTCTCAGAGGTGATGTAACCTGTATGCAGCTGACCATGATATATAGAGGTAAATTCAATGAAGTAATTTGGGAAACATATTATTTGAAGAAAATATTTCAGGCAAGGTGATTAGTGAATGAAAATGTTTGAGTATTAGTGTTTCATGTCTTTAAGCTTACCCTTCATTTTTAAACTAAATTTTATTTTGAAAGACCTTGGAAAAACAAAATCTTAGCAATATTAATATATTTGAGGTAAAGTTAAAATAAGAAAAGATTTGTTCTTTAGAGTATTAGACTATAATCATAAAATGTATTGCTACCAGAGCCCAGCTGCCTTTTATTTTCACTGAATATGTTGTCCTGATTGGAGTTGTAGCACATTTCCTAGAGATAGCTGCTTATCCTGTTTTAGTTAGTTTCAGACTTGAAGTATAATACATATATTCACCTATAGAATTCAGGAGCTATTTGAGTGTTTTAATCTGAAATTTAAACCATATTAATTAAGAACCAACATTAAAACTAAAAATTTGATCACAGAAGTCCTAAAATAGTGTTTCCAAGTGCATTTAAATTTTGGATGAACATCTTAAAATTATATCTTTGATACAGTATAATATACTTTTCTTTCTTTCTTTTTTTTTTCTGTAGTAGGGGTTAAACCCAGTGGTGCTTACTACTGAGCTATATCTGCAACTTCCCTTATTTAAGATTTTTTAAAAATTTTGAGACAGGGTCAGGCTAAGTTGCCAAGTCTGTCCTTGAATTTGCCTGCTCCTTTTACAACCTCCTGAGTGACTGGGCTTATAGGTGTGCCATGACGCCTGGCTGATACTAGTTTTTTTTTTTTTTTTTTTTTTTTTTTTTTTTTTTTGATTATTAGTTTATCTGAGTATTCTTAGTAAAAACAAAGAAAATCACATCACTTATATTAAGAGCAGTGCCACAGGTTTGGTGTTGTGTGTGTGTGTTTAAACTCTGCCAATTTGTAGTTGAATTTTAGATTTGCTTAGGGACTCAGTAGTGCCCGAGGTCCTTTAGCAAAATTAGTGGATGATATCTCCAATGAACAAAATTTAGACCACGTCAAGTAAAAACCATTGAATATGTTCTTAGTTTGAAGACTGACGCTAATTCTTTGATAATACAGGCAGCTTTTTAAATTTTCTTACTGCTAGTTTGTATACCAGTGAGGGCAGTTGAATCAACATCTGTTTTTCAGTGAAAAGAAGTTTAACCATCATGCAAAAAAGGAGTATTTTCAGCATTTATCATTTATACAAATAGTAATGAATTTAACAAAATGTTATATTCAGACAAAGCACCAGATAAAATGTTTTATGCTTCTTTTATTCTCATTTTAACGTCAAGTCCTCCCTCCAGTGGCTGCTGTTTCAGCATTTTCCTTTTTCACCCAATTTTGAGAAAACAAGGGAAGTTATTTTTCCTTTCTCAGGATTAAGCCCATTTTTAGTTCATGTTGAAAGACTGGCAAATGATCCTCTGTGGTAAATATTCTACATGAGCCCATACTTTAGTGGCCAGTGTTCAGATTATTCTGAATTCTTAGCCCTCATCCCTCATTTATAAGTTGCTTATAACTGTCCCTTATCCTAGCCTTTAATGATTTCAATCACGTGTATATTTTCAAAGATGTTACTAATTATACTTACTGTGAAAGTATACGAAGCAGGCTGGGACTGTAGCTCAATGGCAGAGTGCATGCCTAGCACCTGTGAGGCCCTGGATTCGATCCTCAGCACCACATAAAATAATAATAATAATAATAAACAAATAAAATAAAGTCATGCTGTCCATGAAGACAAAAAAAGAAAGTATACCAAGCAAAGAAAAAGAGCATAAGTTACAGTTGACATGCTTAGAAGAATCTAGTTGTATTTTCAAATACTTTATTATAAGGTTGTAAGATACTATTCTCTTAAAATTCAAGTTTTCGAAATATTTACAGTTCCTTTTAAATAGCTGATACAAAAGTTTTGGCAGTAATACATTTTAAAAAATTCATTTTTATTGTAAAAAAATGTGATACATCCTGTTTCTCTATTTGTACATGAAGTAGAGGCATACTGTTTTTGTAATCATAAATTTACCTAGGGTATAGTTTTTGATTCATTCTGTTATTTTTCTTCTCCCCTCCCCCTCTTACCCCTCTATACAGTCCCTCCTTCCTCCATTCTTCCCCCCTCCCACGCCCCATTATGTGTCATCATCCGCTTATCAGCGATATCATTCGTCCTTTGGTTTTTTGAGATTGGCTTATCTCACTTAGCATGATATTCTCCAGTTGCATCCATTTGCCTGCAAATGCCATAATGTTATTATTTTTTATAACTGAGTAATATTCCATTGTGTGTGTGTGTGTGTGTGTGTGTGTGTGTGTGTGTGTGTGTGTATCACAGTTTCTTTATTCATTCATCAATCGAAGGGCATCTAGGTTGGTTCCACAATCTGGCTATGGTGAATTGAGCAGCTACGAACATTGATGTGGCTGTATCTCTGTAGTATGCTGATTTTAAGTCCTTTGGGTATGGGCCAAGGAGTGGAATAGCTGGGTCAATTGGTGGTTCCATTCCAAGTTTTCTAAGGAATCTCCACACTGCTTTCCAGAGTGGCTGCACTAATTTGCAGCCCCACCAGCAATGTATGAGTGTACCTTTTTCCCCACATCCTCGCCAACACCTGTTGTTGCTTGTATTCTTGATAATCGCCATTCTCATTGGGGTGAGATGGAATCTTAGGGTAGTTTTGATTTGCATTTCTCTTATTACTAAAGATGTTGAACATTTTTTCGTATGTCTGCTGATTGCTTGTGGATCTTCTGTGAAGTGTCTGTTCATATCCTTAGCCCATTTGTTGATTGGATTATTTGTATTCTTGGTGTAGAGTTTTTTGAGTTCTTTATAGATTCTGGAAATTAGTGCTCTATCTGAAGTATGAGTGGCAAAGATATTCTCCCACTCTGTAGGCTCTCTCTTCACATTACTGATGGTTTCCTTTGCTGAGAGAAAGCTTTTTAGTTTGAATCTATCCCAGTTGTTGATTCTTGCTTTTATTTCTTGTGCTATGGGAGTCCTGTTAAGGAAGTCTGATGGTAAGCCAACAAGTTGAAGGTTTGGACCTACTTTTTGTTCTATAAGATGCAGGGTCTCTGGTCTGATTCCGAGGTCCTTGATCCATTTTGAGTTGAGTTTTGTGCAGGGTGAGAGATAGGGGTTTAGTTTCATTCTGCTGCATATGGATTTCCAGTTTTCTGAGCACCATTTGTTGAAGAGGCTATCTTTTCTCCATTGCATATTTTTGGCACCTTTGTCTAGTATGAGAAAATTGTATTTATTTGGGTTTGTGTCCGTGTCCTCTATTCTGTACCATTGATCTACCTGTCTATTTTGGTGCCAGTACCATGCCTTTTCATGTGTTCATTGCTGTTTGAATTTGAATAGTTTCATCATAGATTCTTCTATAAAATGTCTGTTCAGAAAATTTACCCATGGAATTCTTTGACATTGATTTTTAGTAATTTTTACATATTCTGGATATGATACATACGTTCTAGATATAACAAACAAGTAACATATTTTTCCACAATGTGCTTTGCCTTTTTGCTCCCTTAAGGCATATCTTTTGATGCCATTAAGTTCATTAAGAATGAAGGTTCTTAATTGTAAATGTCCAGGTTATTTTTCTGCATGCATATTTCTTTTGTGTCCTATTTTTAAAAATAGATCCCAAAGTCTTCCTATGTTTTCTTTCTAAAATGTCACTTTGCCTTTTGTATTTAAAAACATCATCCACCTGAAATTGATCAATGTGTATGATATAAAGAAATGGCTATGTTCATTTTCTTCCATATATTTATTGAGTTGACTCAATGAAATTTATTTAAAAGCTTCTCTTTCTCCACAGCTTTACAGTGTCACCTTTGTAACAAGCAAGGAGGTCATATGTGTGCGTTTCTAGGCCAGGGTTTCGTAGTATTCTTGTCAAAGATAAGTAATCTCAATCTCCTTGTGAAAACATCAGACAAATAAACAGTAGGGATATCCTACAGAAAAAAAAAATTAAATATTTTATCTTCAATGTCTGAGGTTGTGTCTTCCAGGTGTCCTATCCTATTGGTTATCCTTTCTATGGAGTTTTAAATTTGGTTTATTGTTTCCTTCATTTGAAGGATTTCTGTCTGTTCTTTTTTCAGTATCTCTAACTCTTCATTGAAATGATCTTTTGCTTCCTGCATTTGCTGTTTTAACTGTTAATTAGTGCAGTCATTCAAAGCCTGCATTTGTTCTTTCATCTCATCGTTTGCTTCTCTGATCATTTTAATTATGTACATTCTGAACTCCCTTTCTGACATTTCTTCTGCCATGTTGTCATTGTATTTTATCAATGTAACATCTAGGTTTGTTTGGGACATTTTCTTCCCTTGTTTTCTCATATTGGTCAGGTATCTACCCCTCTAGTAGTAGAATTCTGAGATATTGCAGATTTCCTCTATTGACTTGTAGGGTTCCTGTAGCTCTCCAATAAATCACCTCCTAGCCTTCAGTAGCCTGAAGTCTTGGAGGAACTTGATAATACAGTGCTCAATAAGGAAGCTGCCCCTCTAGGGATGGTGGCCTTCAGGTGGGGTATATTTCCTGTCAGTGGGCAGAGGCACCTCCACTTGTTGACTGATGGTCAGTCAAAGGGGGACTAGACTGCAGACTGGGTCACGTCTGATCTGGGTCTGTGTCTCTGGCTCTACTGCCCTGGTGGGAAACCCTCGCCTAGCAGGGAAGAGTCACCGGGTAGGCAATTTTCGCTGGGCAGCTCTCCTGGGAGAAGTTCCCTTTGGTCCAGAACTATCCCCTGGACTGGGAAGCCCTCCTCTGTGATGTTCCCAGGTGTCCTGACCTACTACCTGGGCTGGGGAGCCTGGTCCTGTGAAGGATTCCCTCACTGAGCAGCCCTCCTCTGCTATGTTCCCTGGGGACCGGAGCTACCACCTGGACCTCACACCCTCACTCTGTGTTGAAGCCTCTCACTGTGTGGTCCTCCTCTGCAATGCTCCTGGTTGACTAGGTACTTGGCTCCAGCAGGGGAGTCTCACTGGGCCACTCGACTCCATGAAGTTTCCTGCATTTTGGGACTACTGCCCCATCTGGGGCGCTGGACCAGTGGGAGAGACTCTCCCAGTGGCTCTGTGTTGGTCCCGAGTCTCTCAATACCTCCTCTCCTTGACTCTAGGTCTTGTCAGAGGTCCTCTAGTCTCCTGTAGGTGTTTCAGAAAGGTAGCTGCCCTTCCAGTGATGGCCACACCCTCAGGAATAATTCAAACTGCCTGCACCAACCTATAAAGAAGCCTCTGGCTAGCTCTGCAATGCAGGTGGGCTGGCTGGTCTGCCGGCTTGCTCCATGATGGGGGCAGACCTTGGCGTGGTGGATGGGCGGGGTCGCTCAGTGTCTGTCTTCAGCCTGGTGGTTGGGCGGGTTGGCTGCCCGCTGCCTAGCCCCACAAGGCAGGCGGGTTGGGTGCCCGCCTGCTACCTCCACGATGCTGGTGGCCTGACTCACCCGCGAGCGAGGTCCGCGACTCAGTAATACATTTTTACTTAAAATATTAACCTTATTTTAAAAAGCTCAAATATCAGTTGAGTTTTAGTGACAATATTTTATTGATATATAAATGCTGTGAAGTATACCCCAAACCATTTGTCCTTCTCCTTATAACTGCTTCTGTAGGGTTTATGCCCCATGATGACCCATAGATTTCTGACTAAATCGATAGAACTGGACTCTTGGTATTCTCATTAGAGAAAAATGCCCCAAAGAACAAATTATAAAGGTAGTACTACTAAAATTATGGTATTCTTCTGTTAACAATTTTCTATGGTATGTTTTAAAAATGTATTGTTGATAATTAAAAAAGATTTTGTGCAACCAGAATCACGTGTGGTTGGTTATATAAGTATTATGTACTGATGAAAAAATGACCTTCCTACATGTAATGTTTATGTAAGTTTTAAAGCTTGAAAATATAAATAATATCTGTGAATTCACCACCCAGTTCAAGACTAAAACACTGTTGGTAACTTGCACTGACATCTGCTTTTCCCCATCTCATGACCTTCCCTTTTTCTCAGAGGTGACTCTTCTGAATTTTAATATTTAATTTTCTCTTCATTTTTTTTGCAGGTTTATCACAGGTTGTGATAACAGTAAGTTGTTTGATTTAATTTGAAGCTCCATATAAACAATATCAAACTGTATTTAGTCTTCTGAGACTTGGTTATTTACTCACTAATAGTTTTGGAAAATTCATCTTTTTTTCTTTTTTTTTTTTTTTATTTTTATTATTTTTTTATTTTTGTGGTGCTGGGGATTGAACCCAGGGCCTTGTGCATGCAAGGCAGGTACTCTACCAACTGAGCTACATCCCCAGCCCACATCCATGTTTTTTAGTGTAGTTCTGCTTCATTTATTTTCACTGCTATGTAATGCTAATCTCTCCTTTGTTAATATACTTCTGCATATTGGCTCTTCCAAAATTGGAAAATGTCTTTTTCTCCCACTTGTAGTCAGGTTCTAAGATAGCCCCAGTAATTTTGCTTCTTGATTTTGGCGTTTGTGTAAATCCTTCCTACATTGAACTTTGAATAGGGCTGCCCAACTGTGCCAGTAGACCATTGAGGAAGTGAGGAATCTTATCTTTCTGGGGAAAACCAACATCCATGTTGTGGGGATACTCAAGTAAACCTGTGAAAAATCACATGGTGGGGGCCTGTAACAATAATCAGAACCAGTAATTTATCTGCGTGAGTAACTAGACATGAATCCTTCAACTCATCAGCCATTCAGATGATTGCAGAGCTTGCCATATATCTTCACTTCAAACTTAACCTGAGTAAGAACCTCCCAAGTGAGCTATTCCTAAATTTCTGATGCACAGAAACTGGGGAGTGTTATAAATACTTATTATTTGTTTGGCCCACTATGTTTTGAGTTTTTTATCTAGAGATATCTATCTTTCTATATATCTAGATAATCAACTAGACAACTGCACACCTTGATCTTTACTTGGTCTTGTATGTGCATCAGGAGGTAGATACGAAAATGTTCACAAAATATAGTCATATCATCAAAAAAGTCATATGTATATATATATATATATATATATATATATTTGATCAAGGTGAATACTTGCCTTGTTGAAGATTGTGAGAATATTTACCTTGGAACTCTCATGCCAGTCTTTTCTAAAGTGCTTTCATTGATTTATATTTTGATCAGCAATTTGAATAAGAGTTTCCATTATTCCCCATTCTTTTAACTTTTTGTATTGTTAGACATTTTAATTTTTTTCTAGTCTAGTGAGTATAAATTATCTCATTGAGGTTGTATTCCTTGCCCTAACATCAAAGTAATATATTTTTCCCTAAGAAGTTTAAGGTTTGCTTTTTATATTTATTCCCTTAAACAATGTAAAATTGGTTTTTATGTATGGAGTGAAGTATCTAATTTATAATTTTTACTATTTGGTTATCTAGTTATTAAAAATTATTGAAAAGTCCATCCATTCCCCAGGTATGATATGACAGTCATATGTGTCATATGGATCTGTTATGTGACTCTGTTTTGAAGTTCTGTTGTATTCATCAATTTCTTAATTCTGCTCCTTATGTCATACTTTATTAATTAGTATAAAACCTGATGAGGCATCTCCATATCATATTCTTTGTCTTTAGGAGTATCTTATCTATTCTTGGTCATTCTTTTTGAATTATTTTTGTAAGTTCTCTGAAAACATTTTTGAGTTAAAATGGAATTACATTGAATACACATGTCAATTAAAGGAAAATTGATATCTCACAATATTGAGTCTTCCATGAATATATCTTTTTGTATTTCAATTTAATGTCTTTCAGTAATATTTTGTCATTTTTCTGCATGTAGGTTTAATGCATATTTTGTTGGATATATTCTGACCACATAGGTTTTTGCTTTTGCTGTCATAAATGATGTATTCTTAAAAAAATATGCTTTTATCAAATACTTTTTCTGTATATATTGAAGTTATTATAATTTTCCTTTTATTCTTAATTTGGTGATTGGTATTTATAGATATTCTAATGTTTTATAATGAACTTCCCAGGATTTAGTTATTCCAAACAGGAGAATCTCTTGGAGGACTTAGATATAATGTTAGAAGTGGAAATCTAATTGTAAAATTCTTGACGCTCACAATTATGAGAAGGGACTCTATCACTTGGTGCTTGTATGGATAATAGTAATGAGAGCTTGTGGAATACTTTTTTGACTTTATTATTCTTTTTAGATATACATGACAGTAGAGTGTATTTTGACATATTATGTATACATGGAGTATAACTTATTCTAATTAGGATCACATTCTTGCGGTTATTCATAATGTGGCATTTCACTGGTTGTGTTGGTATACGAACATAGGAAAATTATGTCCTGTTCATTCTCCTGTCTTTCCTATTTCTGTCCCCTCTTCATTCCCTTCATTCCCCTTTGTCTAATCCATGAATTTCTATTCTCCTTCCCCTGCTCCTTATTGTGTGCTATAATTTTGGCATACTTTTAAAGTGTAGGTTTGAGGACATCAATGGCTTAACATTCCACAAAGTATCATTGTGTTGGCAGCTTCACTGCTTCAGATTTCATTTCCCATAATTAATGTTGAATGATGGTTGTCTTTGTGGGAAAAATATTGGAGGGGAAGTGTGCTGAAAGCTCTTTGATTGTTTTTAGTGTAAGACAGTTGGCCACTTGAAATCATTTGTTACTTTAGGCAAGGCATCAATTCTGTGTATTGTTTTCTTAATAAAGTAAGTTGTCACTATAATTATTATGGTACTTTAATAGCTTGAAGTTTCAAATTACTAATTTCCTCTTTCTAAGTTCAGATATTTGTGGCATTATGGCAATCTAGAACCTCCTAATATTTCTCTTGAGTTTAACCCCTCTCAGTCCTAAGATGTGGGCCTTGTTTATATATGGTATAAACATCAAATTCTAGAAAGAAGTATCGTTCCATAAGGAACTGGGAGATTCTAGAACCCAAAAGAAAAAAATCTATTTTCAAATGATAACACATTTAGGTAAAGTCAAACTTCATTGAAATTTTCCCTCAAATAATCAATAAGGAGTTCACTGTCTGTAGATTTGTTTCATTGCTAGTGTCATTTGTATAGCTTTCTAGCCTTAAAATTGCTTGATTCTGTGCTCAAGCTTTTCTTTTTCTTTTTCCCAAAGCTAATGGTACATTTATAAATTTGAAGAAGCTGATATAATGTTGCAATCAATTTTATAAGAATACTCAAAATAATAATAGTAATAAAAATTATTACCAAATATTATTATCAGTCCTTTTTTAAAAAAATTGGGTATAATTTGGGTACTATTAGGTGTAAATGTTTAGGGGATTAACTGAATCACAAAAAAATTGAATCAGTACTTCCGGTCAGATTGCCATTAGAAGTAGTTTCCAAGGAATAGCAGAAGGCAAGGAAATCAATCCAATAATGGTTGACAGAGAAGTCTCAATGCAGAGAACAAGTTAAAGCACTGTGATTTATAACTGCTTTTTATAATGCTTATCTTTTATACCTAGACAATAAAGTTTGTTCCTCTATATAACCAGAGCAGGCCTAGACAGTTGCCTTTACATTTCTGGTAGAGAGGATGATGGGGGCATTTAAATTAAGAGAGAAATTCTTCAAGTGAGTCTGCCTAAAGTTCACTTCTCACTCCTGTTTCATGGAAGGAAGAGAGAAGAGGGAGTGAGATTATCAAGTCTCCTTCCTTTTGAGATTGTATTTTGACCTTTGGCTTTATAAATGTTGAGAAAAATAGATGGGGAGTGGGGAGGAACGAATGAACCATTTAATACACAGTAAGGGACACCCTCTACCCTGAAGTGTACAATCATCACCTCAAAAAGAAACCACAAAACTATTGACAGTCATACTCCATTCTTCCCTTCTCCCAATCCTTGAAAGCCATTAATCTACTTTGTGTTTCTGTGGATTTGCTTATTTTGGGCATTTTATATAAAATATCTTTTGTTACTAACTTCATTTCCTTAGCATGTTTTTAAGGTCATTCATGTAGTGTGCATCAATACTTAGTTTTTGTTAATAATATTCAATTATATCTATATGCCATATTTTGTGTCATAGACATTTTGTTATTTCTATTTTTTTTAGCAATTATGAATAATATTTCTGTAAACATTTGTGTATCAGTTTTGGTGTGGACATGTGTTTATTTCTCTTGCACATATATCCAGAAGTAGAATTGCTAGGTCATATGGCAAACCGTATGTGTGATATTTTCAGAAACTACTCAAATGTTTCTGGAGTAGCTGTGCCAGTTTGCATTCCTACCAGTAAAATAGCAGGGATTACATTTCTCCATGTTATAATTTAGATATTAGGTGTTGCCCTAAAATTCATGTGTGAGGCAATGCAAGAAGCTGTAGAGGTAAAATGATTGGGTTATGAGAGTCTTTTTTTTTAACTTTTTTAAAAAAATTATTTAAACAAATGGGATACATGTTTCCTATTTGTACATGGAGTCAAGGCATACCATTTGTGTAATCATAAATTTACATAGGGCCATGTTGTTTGATTCATTGTTATTTTTTTTTCCCGTCCCCCACACCACTCCCACCCTCTTTTCCCTCTATACAGTCCTTCCTTCCTCCATTCATACCACCCTTCTTATCCCTAACCCTAATCCTAACGCTAACCCCTCCAACCCCCCATTATATGTCCTCATCCGCTTATCAGCGAGATCATTCGTCCTTTAGTTTTTGAGATTGACTTATCTCACTTAGCATGATATTCTCCAGTTGCATCCATTTGCCTGCAAATGCCATAATTTTATCATTCTTCATGGTGGAGTAATATTCCATTGTATATATATATGCTACACGTTCTTTATCCATTCATCAACTGAAGGGCATCTAGGTTGGTTCCACAATCTGGCTATGGTGAATTGAGCAGCTATGAATATTGATGTGGCTGTATCTCCGTAGTATGCTGATTTTAAGTCCTTTGGGTATAGGCCAAGGAGTGGGATAGCTGGGTCAAATGGTGGTTCCATTCCAAGCTTTCTGAGGAATCTCCATACTGCTTTCCAGAGTGGCTGCACTAATTTGCAGCCCCACCAGCAATGTATGAGTGTACCTTTTTCCCCACATCCTCGCCAACACCTATTGTTGCTTGTGTTCTTGATAATCGCCATTCAAATTGGGGTGAGATGAAATCTTAGGGTAGTTTTTGATTTGCATTTCTCTTATTACTAGAGATAGTGAACATTTTTCATATATCTGTTGATTGCTTGTACATCTTCTGTGAAGTGTCTGTTCATTTCCTTAGCCCATTTGTTGATTGGATTATTTGTGTGCTTGGTGTAGAGTTTTTTGAGTTCTTTATAGATTCTGGAAATTAGTGCTCTATCTGACGTATGAGTGGCAAAGATTTTCTCCCACTCTGTAGGCTCTTTCTTTGCATTGCTGATAGTTTCCTTTGCTGAGAGAAAGCTTTTTAGTTTGAATCTATCCCAGTGGTTGATTCTTGCTTTTATTTCTTGTGCTATGGGAGTCCTGTTAAGGAAGTCTGATCGTAAGCCAAGAAGTTGAAGGTTTGGACCTACTTTTTGTTCCATAAGATGCAGGGTCTCTGGTCTCATTCCGAGGTCCTTGATCCATTTTGAGTTGAGTTTTGTGCAGGGTGAGAGATAGGGGTTTAATTTCATTCTGTTGTATATGGTTTTCCAGTTTTCCCAGCACCATTTGTTGAAGAGGCTATCTTTTCTCCATTGCATATTTTTGACCCCTACGTCTAGTATGAAAAAATTGTATTTATTTGAATTTGTGTCCATGTCCTCTATTCTGTACCATCGATCTACCTGTCTATTTTGGTACCAATACCATGCCGTTTTTGTTACTATTGCTTTGTAATAGAGTTGAAGTTCTGGTATTGCAATACCCCCTGATTTGCTCTTTCTACTAAGGATTGCTTTAGCTATTCTGGGTTTTTTAATTCTTCCAGATAAATTTCATAATTGCTTGCTCTATTTCTGTAAGGTACATCATTGGGATTTTAATTGGAATTGCATTGAATCTGTATAGCACTTTTGGTAGTATGGCCATTTTGACAATATTAATTCTGTCTATCCAAGAACATGGGAAATTTTTCCATCTTCTAGGGTTTTCTTTAATTTCTTTCTTTAGTGTTCTGTAATTCTCATTGTAGAGGTCTTTCACCTCTTTTGTGAGATTGATTTCCAAGTATTTTATTTTTTTCAATGTTATTATGAATGGGGTAGTTTTCCTAACTTCTCTTTCTGAAGATTCATCACTTATGTATAAAAATGCGTTGGATTTATGAGCATTGATCTTGTAACCTGCTACTTTACCAAATTCACTTATGAGTTCTAAGAGTTTTCTGGTGGAATTTCCAGGTTCCTCTAAATATATACTCATGTTATCAGCGAACAGGGATAGTATGAGTTCCTCTTTTCCAATTCGTATCCCTTTAATTTCTTTGGTTTGTCTAATTGCTCTGACTAGAGTCTCAAGGACGATGTTGAATAGAAGTGGTGAAAGAGGGCATCCCTGCCTTGTTCCAGTTTTTAGGGGGAATGCTTTCAGTTTTTCACCATTTAGAATGATATTGGCCATGGGCTTAGCGTAGATGGCTTTTACAATGGTAAGGAAGGCTCCCACTACCCCAATGTTTCTAGTGTTTTGAGCATGAAGGGATGCTGTATTTTATCGAATGCTTTTTCTGCATCTATTGAAATAATCATGTGATTCTTAACTTTAAGTCTGTTGATATGGTGAATGACATTTATTGATTTCCGGATGTTGAACCAACCTTGCATCCCTGGGATAAAACCCACTTGATCATGGTGCACTATCTTTTTAATATATATTTGTATGCGATTTGCTAAAATTTTTGGAGAATTTTTGCGTCGATATTCATTAAGGATATTGGTCTGCAGTTTTCTTTCCTTGATGTGTCTCTGTCTGGTTTAGGTATCAGGGTGATATTGGCTTCATTGAATGAGTTTGGGAGGGTTCCTTCCTCTTCTATTTTATGTAATACTTTGAGAAGTATTGGAATGAGCTCTTCTTTAAAGGTTTTGTAGAACTCGGCTGAGAACCCATCTGGTCCCGGACTTTTCTTTGTTGGTAGGCTTTTGATGACCTCTTCTATTTCATTGCTGGAAATTTATTTATTTAAGTTGTGCATGTCGTCCTCATTCTGTTTAGGTAATTCATATGCTCTAGAAACTTGTTGATGTCTTTGAGGTTTTCTGTTTTGTTGGAGTATAGGTTTGCAAAATAGCTTCTAATTAGGTTTTGTATTTCACTGTGTCTGTTGTGATATTTCCTTGTTCATTGCGAATTTTAGTAATTTGAGTTTTCTCCCTCTTTCTCTTTGTTAGTGTGGCTAAGGGTTTATCAATTTTGTTTATTTTTTCAAAGAACCAACTATTTATTTTGTTATTTTTCCGATTGTTTCTTTTGTTCCTATTTCGTTGATTTCGGCTCTGATTTTAAGTATTTTCTGTCTTCTACTTCTTTTGGTGTTGGTCTCCTCTTCTTTTTCTAGGGCTTTGAGCTGTATTGTTAAGTTGTTTATTTGTTGATTTCTACTTCTTTTGTTGAATGCGCCCCATGAAATAAATCTTCCTTTAAGTACTGCTTTCATAGTGTCCCAGAGATTTTGATATAATGTGTCTTTATTCTCGTTTACTTCTAAGAATTTTTTAATTTCCCTCCTGATGTCTTCTGTTATCCATTCATCATATAATAGTGTATTATTTAATCTTCGGGTATTGGTGAAGTTTCTGTTTTTTATTCTGTCATTTATTTCTAATTTCAATCTATTATGATCTGATAGAGTACAAGGTAGTATCTCTATCTTCTTGTACTTGCTCACATTAGCTTTGTGGCATAAAACATGGTCTATTTTAGAGAAGGATCCATGTGCTGCTGAGAAGAAAATGTATTCGTTATTTGTTGGATGGGATATTCTATATAAGTCTGTTCAGTCTAAATTGTTGATTGTGTTATTGAGATGTATGGTTTCTTTATTCAATTTTTGTTTTGAAGATCTATCCAGTGGTGAGAGAGGTGTGTTAAAATTGCCTAGCATTATTGTGTTGTGGTCTATTTGATTTCTGGAATTGAGAAGGATTTGTTTGACGTACATGGATGAGCCAAAGATCCGGGCATAGATATTTATGATTGTTATTTTTTGCTGATTTATGCTTTCCTTAAGCAGTATGTAATGTCCTTCTTTATCCCTTCTGACTAGTTTTAGCATGAAGTCCACATTATCTGAAATGAGGATGGATCCTCCAGCTTTTTTGCTGTGTCCGTGTGCATGGTATGTTTTTTCCCATCCTTCCACCTTTAGTCTATGGGTATCTCTTTCTATGAGATGAGTCTCTTGCACGCAGCATATTGTTGTCTCTTTCTTTTTATTCCATTCTGCCAGTCTATGTCTTTTATTGATGAGTTCAGGCCATTAGCATTCTCGGTTATTATTGTGATATTATTTGTATTCCCAGTCATTTGACTCATTTTTGTTTTTTGACATGATTTGGTTCTGCTTTATTTGGCTATTTCTTTATGCTAGTTCCTCCCATTGCTGATTTGCATCGTTGTTTTTCATCTCCTCCTCATGGAATATTTTGCTGAGAATGTTCTGTAATGCTGGCTTTCTTTTTGTAAATTCCTTTAGCTTTTGTTTATCATGGAAGGATCTTATTTCGTTGTCAAATCTGAAAGTAAGTTTTGCTCGGTATAAGATTCTTGGTTGGCATCTATTTTCTTTCAGGGCTTGGTAAATGTTGTTCCAGGCCCTTCTAGTTTTTAGGGTCTGGATTGAAAAATCTGCTGACATTCTTATTGGTTTCCCCCTGAATGTAATTTGATTCTTTTCTCTCATAGCCTTTAAAATTCTGTCTTTATTTTGTCTGTTAGGTATTTTCATAATAATGTGCCTTGGTGTGGGTCGGTTGTAATTTTGTATATTTGAGGTCCTATAAGCCTCTTGTACTTGGTTTTCCATTTCATTCTTCAGAATTGGGAAATTTTCTGATATTATTTCATTGAATAGATTGTTAATTCCTTTGGTTTGTTTCTCTAAGCCTTCCTCAATCCCAATAATTCTTAAATTTGGCCTTTTCATGATATCCCATAGTTCTTGTAGATTCTGTTCATGATTTCTTACCATCTTCTCTGTTTAGTCAACTTTGTTTTCAAGATTAAATATTTTGTCTTCAGTGTCTGAGGTTCTGTATTACAGGTGTTCTATCCTATTGGTTATGCTTTCTATGGAGTTTTTAACTTGGTTTATTGTTTCCTTCATTTCAAGGATTTCTGGTTTTTTTTTTTTTAGTATCTCTAACTCTTTATTGAAATGATCTTTTGCTTCCCATATTTGCTCTTTTAACTGCTGATTGGTGCGATCATTTAATGCCTGCATTTGCTCTTTCATCTCCTCCTTCAATGCTTGCATTTCCTCTTTTTCTATTTTTTATTTTTAATTTTTTATTGTAAACAAATGGGATACATGTTGTTTCTCTGTTTGTTCATGGCATAAAGGCATACCGTTTGTGTAATCATAAATTTACATAGGGTAATGTTGTTTGATTCATTCTGTTATTTTTTCCCTTCCCCCCACCCCTGCCACACCTCTTTTACCTCTATACAATCCTTCCTTCCTCCATTCTTGCCCCGCTCCCTAACCCTAATTCTAACCCTAACACTAACCCTTCCCTCCCCCCACCCCCATTATATGTCATCATCCACTTATTAGCGATATCATTCGTCCTTTGGCCTTTTGAGATTGGCTTATCTCACTTAGCATGATATTCTCCAGTTGCATCCATTTGCCTGCAAATGCCATAATGTTATTATTTTTTATAACTGAGTAATATTCCATTGTGTGTGTGTGTGTGTGTGTGTGTATGTGTGTGTGTATCACAGTTTCTTTATTCATTCATCAATCGAAGGGCATCTTAGTTGGTTCCACAGTCTGGCTATTGTGAATTGAGCAGCTATGAACATTGATGTGGCTGTATCTCTGTAGTATGCTGATTTTAAGTCCTTTGGGTATAGGCCAAGGAGTGGGATAGCTGGGTCAATTGGTGGTTCCATTCCACGTTTTCTAAGGAATCTCCACACTGCTTTCCAGAGTGGCTGCACTAATTTGCAGCCCCACCAGCAATGTAGGAGTGTACCTTTCTCCCCACATCCTCGCCAACACCTGTTGTAGCTTGTATTCCTGATAATCGCCATTCTAATTGGGGTGACATGAAATCTTAGTGTTGTTTTGATTTGCATTTCTCTTATTACTAGAGATGTTGAACGTTTTTCCATATGTTTGTTCATTGCTTGTAGATCTTCTTCTGTGAAGTGTCTGTTCATATTCTTAGCCCATTTGTTGATTGGATTATTTGTATTCTTGGAGTAGAGTTTTTTGAGTTCTTCATAGATTTTGGAAATTAGTGCTCTATCTGACGTATGAGTGGCAAAGATTTTCTCCCACTCTGTAGGCTCTTTCTTCGCATTGCTGATAGTTTCCTTTGCTGAGAGAAAGCTTTTTAGTTTGAATCTATCCCACTTGTTGATTCTTGCTTTTATTTCTTGTGCTATGGGAGTCCTGTTAAGGAAGTCTGGTCCTAAGCCGACATGTTGAAGATGTGGACCTACTTTTTCTTCTTTAATCTGCAGGGTCTCTGGTCTGATTCTGAGGTCCTTAATCCATTTTGAGTGTAGTTTCGTGCATGGTGAGAGATATGGGTTTAGTTTCATTCTGTTGCATATGGATTTCCAATTCTCCCAAAACCATTTGTTGAAGAGGCTATCTTTTCTCCATTGCATATTTTTGGCACTTTTGTCTAGTATGAGAAAATTGTATTTATTTGGGTTAGTGTTCGTGTCCTCTATTCTGTACCATTGATCTATGTTTCTATTTTGGTACCAATACCATGCCGTTTTTGTTACTATTGCTTTGTAGTATAGTTGAAGATCTGGTATTGCAATACCCCCTGTTCACTCTTCCCACTGAGGATTGCTTTAGCTATTCTGGGTTTCTTATTTTTCCAGATGAATTTCATAATTGCTTGCTCTATTTCTGTAAGGTACATCATTGGGATTTTAATTGGAATTGCATTGAATCTGTATAGCACTTTTGGTAGTATGGCCATTTTGACAATATTAATTTTTCTTATCCAAGAACATGGGAGATATTTCCATCTACTAAGGTTTTCTTTAATTTCTTTCTTTAGTGTTCTGTAGTTCTCATTGTAGAGGTATCTCACCTGTTTTATGAGATTGATTCCCAAGTATTTTATTTTTTTCGATGCTATTATGAATGGGGTAGTTTTCTTAATTTCTCTTTCTGAAGATTCATCACTTATGTATAAAAATGCGTTGGATTTATGAGCATTGATCTTGTAACCTGCTACTTTACTGAATTCACTTATGAGTTCTAAGAGTTTTCTGGTGGAATTTCCAGATTCCTCTAAATATATACTCATGTCATCAGCGAACAGGGATAGTTTGAGTTCTTCTTTTCCAATTCGTATCCCTTTAATTTCTTTGGTTTGTCTATTTGCTCTGGCTAGGGTCTCAAGAACAGTGTTGAATAGAAGTGGTGAAAGAGGGCATCCCTGTCTTGTTCCAGTTTTTAGGGGGAATGCTTTCAGTTTTTCACCATGTAGAATGATATTAGCCATGGGCTTAGCATAAATGGCCTTTGCAATGGTAAGGAAGGTTCCCACTACCCCAGTGTTTCTAGTGTTTAGATTATGAAGTTGTGCTGTATTTTATCAAATGCTTTTTCTGCATCTATTGAAATAATCATATGATTCTTGACTTTAAGTCTTTTGATATGGTGAATGACATTTATTGATTTCCGGATGTTGAACCAAACTTGCATCCCTGGGATGATACCCACTTGATCCTGGTGTACTATCTTTTTAATATGTTTTTGTATGCGATTTGCTAATATTTTGTTGAGAATTTTTGCGTCAATGTTCATTAAAGATATTGGTGTGAAATTTTCTTTCCTTGATGAGTCTCTGTCTGGTTTAGGTATCAGTGTGATATTGGCTTCATAGAATGAATTTGGGAGGGTTCCCTCCTCTACTATTTTATGGAATACTTTGAGAAGTATTGGAATGAGCTCTTCTTGAAAGGTTTTGTAGAACTCGGCTGAGAACCCATCTGGTCCCGAACTTTTCTTTATTGGTAGGCTTTTGATGACTTCTTCTATTTCAGCACTTGAAATTGGTCTATTTAAATTGTGTATGTCCTCTTCGTTCAGTTTAGGGAATTCATATGTCTCTAGAAACCTGTTGATGTCTTCAAAATTTTCTATTTTGTTGGAGTATAGATTTTCAAAATAGCTTCTAATTATGTTTTGTATTTCAATCGTGTATTTTGTGATATTCCCTTGTTCATTCCGAATTTTAGTAATTTGGGTTTTCTGTTGTCTTCTCTTTGTTAGTGTGGCTAAGGGTTTATCAATTTTGTTTATTTTTCGAAGAACCAACTATTTATTTTGTCAATTTTTTGTATTGTTTGTTTATTTCAGTTTCATTGATTTCAGCTCTGAATTTAAGTATTTCCTGTCTTCTACTACTTTTGGTGCTGGTCTGTTCTTCTTTTTCTAGGGTTTTGAGCTGTAGTGTTAGGTCGTTTATTTGTTGAGTTTTACTTCTCTTATTAAATGTGCTCCATGAAAAAAAATTCCCTCTAAGTACTGCTTTCATAGTGTCCCAGAGATTTTGATGTGATGTTTCTTTGTTCTCATTTCCCTCTAAGAATTTTTTAATTTCCTTCCTAATATCTTCTGTTATCCATTCATCATATAATAGCATATTGTTTAATCTCAAGATGTTGGAATAGTTTCTGTTTTTTACTCTTTCATTTATTTCTAACTTCAATCCATTATGATCTGATAGAATACAAGGTAGTGTCTCTATCTTCTTGTATTTGCTAACATTAGCTTTGTGACATAATATATGGTCTATTTTAGGATCCATGTGCTGCTGAGAAGAAAGTGTATTCGCTCTTGGTTGGATGGTATATTCTATAAATGTCCGTTAAGTCTAAATCATTGATTGTGTTATTGAGATCTATGGTTTCTTTGTTCAATTTTTGTTTGGAAGATCTGTCCAGTGGTGAGAGAGGCGTGTTAAAATCACCTAGTATTATTGTGTTGTGGTCTATTTGGTTTCTGAAATTGAGAAGGATTTGTTTGACATTCATGGATGAGCCACTGTTTCGGGCATAGATGTTTATGATTGTTTTATCTTGCTGATTTATGCTTCCCTTAAGCAGTATGAAATGTCCTTCTTTATCCCTTCTGACTAACTTTGGCTTGACGTCCACATTATCTGAAATGAGGATGGATACTCCAGCTTTTTTGCTGAGTCCATGTGCATGGTATGTTTTTCCCCATCCTTTCACCTTTAGTCTATGGGTATCTTTTTCTATGAGGTGAGTCTCTTGTAGGCAACATATTGTTGGATCTTTCTTTTTAATCCAATCTCTCAGTCTATGTCTTTTGATTGATGAATTCAGGCCATTAACATTCAGGGTTATTATTGAGATATGATTTGGTTTCACAGTCATTTGGTTCATTTTTTAAATTTCATTTATGTATTTATTTATTTGACACGACTTGATTCCTCTTTTATTTGACAATTCCTTTAGGATAATTCCTCCATTTGCTGATTTGCTTCTTTGTTTTTCATCTCTTCCTCATGGAATATTTTGCTGAGAATGTTCTGTAGTGCTGGCTTTCTTTTTGTAAATTCTTTTACCTTTTGTTTATCATGGAAGGATTTTATTTCATTGTCAAATTTGAAGGTAAGTTTTTTGGGTATAAGATTCTTGCTTGGCATCCATTTTCTTTCAGGGCTTGAATAATGTTGTTCCAGGCCCTTCTAGCTTTTAGGGTCTGGATTGAAAAATCTGCCGATATGCGTATTGGTTTCCCCCTGAATTTAATTTGGTTCTTTTCTCTCACAGCCTTTAAAATTCTGTCATTATTTTGTATGTTAGGTATTTTCATTATAATGTGTCTTGTTGTGGGTCTGTTGTATTTTTGTGTATTTTGTGTATTTTGTTGTATTTTTGTGTATTTTGTATATTTTTGTGTATTTTTTATATAAGCCTCTTGAACTTGATTTTCCATTTCATTCTTTAGATTTGGGAATTTTTCTGATATTATTTCATTGAATAAATTGTTAATTCCTTTGGTTTGTTTCTCTAAGCCTTCCTCAATCCCAATAATTCTTAAATTTGGCCTTTTCATGATATCCCATAGTTCTTGTAGATTCTGTTCATGATTTCTTACCATCTTCTCTGTTTGTTCAACTTTGTTTTCAAGATTAAATATTTTGTCTTCAATGTCTGCGGTTCTGTCTTCCAGGTGTTCTATCCAATTGGATATGCTTTCTATGGGGTTCTTAATTTGGTTTATTGTTTCCTTCATGTCAAGGATTTCTGTTTGGTTTTTTTTCAATATCTCTAACTCTTTATTGAAATGATCTTTTGCTTCCTGCATTTGCTGTTTTAACTGTCAATTAGTGCAGTCATTCAAAGCCTGCATTTGTTCTTTCATCTCATCGTTTGCTTCTCTGATCATTTTAATTATGTACATTCTGAACTCCCTTTCTGACATTTCTTCTGCCATGTTGTCATTGTATTTTATCAATGTAACATCTAGGTTTGTTTGGGACATTTTCTTCCCTTGTTTTCTCATATTGGTCAGGTATCTACCCCTCTAGTAGTAGAATTCTGAGATATTGCAGATTTCCTCTATTGACTTGTAGGGTTCCTGTTTGCTTCCCTGATCATTTTAATTATGTACATTCTGAACTCCTTTTCTGTCATTTCTTCTGCCATTCTGTCATTGGGTTTTATTGATGTAACATCTAGATTCGTTTGGGGCATAGTCTTCCCCTGTTTTCTCATGTTGTTCAGGTATCAGTGGACCGCTGAGATATTGCAGATTTCCTCTATTGACTTGTAATGTCCCTGAAGATTTCTTGTATTTCCCTTCTTAGCCTTCAGTAGACTGAAGTCTTGGAGGAAGTTGGTAGTGCGGTGCTCCACAAGGAAGCTGCCTCTCTAGGGGTGGTGGCCTTCAGGTGGGGTATATTCCCTGCTAGTAGGCAGAGGTGCCTCCACTTGTTGACCAGTGGTCATCCAAAGGGTAACTAGGCTGCGGGCTGAGGCAAGGCCTGTTTGGGCCTGTGTCTCTGGTTTTACTGTCCTTGTTGGGAAACCTCAGCTGGCAGGGAAGGCTCACGCAGTGGGGAGGTCTGGCTGGTCAGTTCTCCTCCTAGAGGTTCCCCTCAATCTACAACTACTGCCTGGGCTGGGCTGCCTTCCTCTGCAATGTTCCCAGGTGCCCGGACCTACCTCCTGGGCCTGGGAGCCTCACCCTTCGCAGATGAATCTCCTTAGGCTGCCCCTCCTCAGAGAATCTGCCCGCAATCCTGGATCCTTTGCTCCGCCCCTAAGCGTGTCTCTGTGGGGCTCTTCCACCAAGAAGCCTCCTAGGTCCTGGGACCCTGCTCTGTACCTAATCGCCTGGCTATGTGGCTCCTCCTGTGAGCCCCGTACAATCGCTCTGAGTCCCAGAGACCCGCCGCACGCCTCTTCCTCCTGACAGTCGCCCGGTGTTCCGGTGCGGTCATTAGGAGTCCAAGCAACTCATTGCGTGCCTTCTCCTCTTGCCAATCACCCGTAGCCCTGGGCAGTCACTCCGAGTCCAAGTGACCTGTCCTGTTCCTCCCCCTCCTCCAGGTAACCCCCCGGGAGTTCAGGAGCGGTCACTCTGAGTCGCTCTGAATCCACGTGACCCGCTGCACGCCTCCTCCGGGCAGCCACCCGGAGCTCTGGTGTGGCCACTCGAGACCAAGCGACCCACCGCGCTTCTCCTCCAGTCAGACCCCCCGGTGTTCAGGAGCGGTCGCTTTGAGTCCAAACAACTCACCAATTGCCTCCTCCATTGAGCAGGCACCTGGAGCTCTAATGCAGTCACTGCGAGACCAGATGACCCGCTGCGCTCCTCCTCGTCCTCCTCCTACTCCTCCGGGCAGGTCCCACTGTTCAGAAGCACTCGCTCTGAGTCCAAACAGCTCACCACGCAGCCCCTCCTCTGGCAACCTCCTGTAGCTCTGGTATAGTCACTCCGAATCCAAGTGGCCACCTGCATTTGCTCTTTCATCTCTTCTTTCAATGCTGCAATTGCTATTTCATCTCCTAGTTTGCTTCAATGATTGTTTTAATTATGTAAATTCTGAACTCCCGTTCTGACATTTCTTCTGCTGTGCTGTCATTGGGTTTTATTGATATAGTATCTAGGTTTGTTTGGGACATTTTCTTCCCTTTTTTTCTCATATTGTTCAGATGTCAGTGGGACTCTGAGATATTGCAGATTTCCTCTCTTGGCTCATAGTGTCCCTGTAGATTTCCAGTGTATCACACCCCAGCCTTCAGTAGCCTGAAGTCTTGGAGTAACTTTATAATGCAGTGCTTCCGAGGAAAGCTACCTCTAATCCGCTACTGGTTCCAGAGCTTGGAGCTGACTCTGTGTGGAAAGGCTCTCACTGGGGGGCCTACTCTGAGAATCTGGCCGTGTGGGAGGAGCCCACCGCTGGAGTGCCCCGAACTGCCTGGAGAAGACTCTAGCTGCCCTGCCCTACTCTGATAAGCTGCCCCTATCCGGGCCTTCTGCCCAGGCTGAGCTTCACCCGGTGGGGGAGACTCACCCTGTGGCTCTATTTTAGTTCGTGTCCTCAATCCCTCCCCTTCTTGAATCCTTGGTTCTGGAGCGACTGGAGATGCAGTCACCCTCTAGTCTGTCATCTTGGATGAGAGTCTTAATTGGTGTGTTAGGAAGATTAACTATGGTAATCGTAGGCAGGTAGGATGTGACTGAAGGAAGTGGGTATCTGGGGCCCTGCCTTTGGTGTTCATATTTTGTCTGTATTGAGCAAAGCTCTCGCTCTCTGCTTCTTGGTGCCATGTTACCAGCTGCTTTCCTCCGTCACACTCTTCTGCCTTGATGTGCTGCCTTACCTCAAATTCTGAGGAATGGAACTGACTATCTGTGGACTGAGACCTCTGAAACCGTGAGCCTTAAATAAATGTTTCCTCTTCTGATTGTTCTTGTCAGGAATTTTGGTCACAATGCCTAAAAAGCTAACTATAATATTCCATGTTCTTATGAACCCTTCTTTTGTTTTTCTTTTTGATTGTAGTCATAGTAGTATGTATGACATTGTATCTTATTGAGATTTTGATGCATTTTTGTAATGGCTAATGATTTTAAGCATGTGTTTGTGTACTTTTTGATTTTTGTGTATTTTTTGAGAAATTTGTATTCATATCCTTTGCTCACTATTTTTTTTTTTTGCAGGGAGAGACAGCAGGGGGCAGAACTGGGGTTTGAACCTGGGGGCACTTGACCACTGAGCCACAGCCCCAGCCCTATTTTGTATTTTATTTAGAGACACAGTCTCACTGAATTGCTTATTGCCTCATCTTTGCTGATGCTGAGTTTGAACTGATGATCCTCCTGTCCCAGCCTCCCGAGCTGCTGAGATTACAGGCATGTGCCTCCATGCCCCACTTTCTTTGCTCACTTTTTAATTATTTGTCTTTTTCATTGTTGAGTTGCTGGAGTTTTTTATATATTTTGAATATATCTTGTCTCGTAATATCAGAAACTTTTTGTGAAATATTCAGAAAAACGCTTGGAAAAGCACATTGTCAAAGCTTGGTCTTTCCAGAAGCAGATGCTGAGACAGAATTTGGGGTGTAAAATGTTTATTCAAAATCAGCATTAGCACTGGAGTATAGCTTGGTAGTATAGTGCATGCCTAGCATGAATAAGGCCCAGGGTTCAATGCCCAAGCACCAAAGGTGGGAAGAAGAAAAGATCAGCTTGTGAAGGACGAGAATAGGATTGATTAGAGAGAGAAGTTGAATTACGTGCAGATCTAAATGAAACCTCTGTCAACTTAGCAACAAATTCTGAAGCTCATATCGCCCATCAGAGTTTTCCTTCACATTTCCACTTGGTTTTGTCACTGGAGGGTCAGTAGGAGAAAGGCATAACCTTGAAGGAAATAGCATACTATACCTGAGGCTATGTGAAGTGTTGGACAGTTGGAAGTTGTTGGTTGACTGCATGCCCTGTAGCTTACAGCAAGTTCCTTGAAAGGGCAGCTGGGTAATTTAGCCAGTGTCTGCTACATGTATGTTATAGTTTAAAATCTTAAGTCACATTTTGAGTTCACTAAGTTTAGCACTGCTAGAGATGCTAGTAAGCACATTTATGAAATGAGAAATTTGGTACTGACTTTGTGAATATGTTTTTACTGTTATTTCATGTATTGTCTGTTTTGAAATTAGTTTCTACCTGTTTACTTTGGCCTAGGATTATGCATATTTGTATTATTTGTGCTTTATTGTTTATATATATATCAAGAGTGACATTTATATTTGATCTGTATGAAAGAGACTACTGTTTGTTTGACATACTCTGGTTTTCTAAAATTTGGGAATTATTTTGTGCTTGGTCATAACCCTGCTTTTTCTGTTACATAGTAAAAACCTCATAACAGACTACATAATTGTTTTATTTGGATAAATTTTATATAATCTAGAATTATCGTAGTTTTTTGTTTAATTTCTTCAGTTTTAGAATTGTCTTGTAGATGCCATATGGTTTTCTACTGTAGTATTTTGAGTTTATGCCTTCTAGTAGCTTAAAAACTATGTCAAATTTGACCAGACGATTACTAATTTTGGAATCTATTAAAAGACAGTAGTGCAATATTTATTTTAAAATCATTTTATTTCTTATTTCTTAACTTTTGGCTTTTTCTTTCAGATGTTTTGTTTCCCAGCGTATTATGAGAAACAATGGGGAATACTTTTTATCAGTCTTAATTCAGAATAGCAAACTAAATACACTGAGAATTTTAGTTGACAGCTTTAGTCTATACATAATTATGTCCAACTTGTCCAAACTCCAACTTGTAATTCCTGATAATGGAAATCAGTACATGAGAATATGAATCTTTTGCAAAGTGAAGAAACTGGAATTATTTTTCTAGTGAAATTAAGTAGTTTGACTCTATCAGAATGGTAGAATAGATGGAACTCATAATTAGGAGTCAAACGACTAGAGTTGGAAACCCACCCCTTCTTAGCATCTAGGATTCCTTAACCAGGTTTATTTAACTTCCAAAGCCTAGGCTGTCTCATATTTGTAAAGTTCAAGTGTGTCAACTGTGCCTATCCCTGACAGTTGTAATGAACAATAAGATTTTGGTTATGAACACAATTGGTGACCTTTTGATCATTGTGTGTATTTAGAAGAATTGGAATAGTGTTCTTCTTTGGGCAAAACTTTAAATGAAGGTAGAACTCACATGCTTGGTTGCTGCTCAGGTACATATTTTAGTGAAGTTTGAAAGAAATGTAAATAAGGAAATAAATGATATAAAAATTTGTTTAAATTCTGTTGTTTTTCAAAATATAGTCTTAGAAACTGAATTTAACTCAAAAAATATTTATTGTGGGGTCTTACTATTGTGTTAAGAATACATCTAGGTAACGCATATCATAAGGTTCTTATTTCTTTGAACTGGATCCATTTCAGTCTCTTAGTTATTTCTTATTTTATATGGATAGTCAGTGTTTGTAAAGGAGTTTATGGTTTATGAAATGGTTTTGTGTACATTCTTTCATATAATATTTATAATAGCCCACAAAGGTAACTGTTCTTATTTTCATTTTATCCCTATTACTTAGCATATAATTGTAAGACTACAGTGATTTTAAAACATATTTTGTGGTGTGTGTATTTGTGTGTATACTGATATGTACGTGCTGGGCGAGAGGCTATAGAATAGGAGCAGACATGGAAGACAAAACCCAGCATAATATGGGACCCTGGTGCATAGAAAATGGTAGCTTCCATACTGAATGCTAGCATTGTGACTTCCTTGAAGTCACTTTACTTTGCAGTGGAACTGAGATTAAAAACCCAGATTTCTCAGTCCAATGCCTATTAGATCATGTTGCTTGGGAAAACTAAGAAGTTATTTTAGATGGCCTTGAATTAGAATCAGGTATTCCTAGACTGAGTTAAACCTTTATCTAAACCTAATTGCATTCTGTGTAGTAGCTACCATCTTCTGTGCACCAGAGGCCAATATGATGTTGTACTTTATCTTCTGTGTCTGCTCCAGTCTGATGTCTTCATTTTATGGCTTCTCCCCCAGTTCTCTTATATCTGCATAATATGCATCCCCCAAAACATATATTTTAAAATCACTATAGTCTTAGAATTACATGCTATCCTGTATAAGTTTGAACTTACCTTTACTGATGAACAAACTGGTCATTTTAACTATAATTTAAGTGGGTCTTTTTACTTCCTTATAAATCTCTGGTAACAATTTTACTTACTGTACTTTCAAGTGCAAATAGACTATTTTGAGCTTGATTTCCAGAGCCTGATTTAGTGAGCATAGTGCTTTGGAGCCATACAAGACCCAGACCAGGGCTGGGGGCCTCGGAGAATTAACCCAGTTTTACTTGTTCTGTGCTATATTTTGTACTTTTGTAAATGCATTCAGAATGTGAGGTAGAGAGGGCTCCTGTTGTAAAATCACCTATATCTAGTTTATATTTAATACCTGACTAAAAACAAACATGGAAAAATGAGGCTTCTGTGTATCTTTCTGAACATTTTATATAGTGCTCATATCATATTTGAACAAACAGGGTAAATAAATATTCTACTGTTTCATGTTTTGAAATGCTGACTAGATAAAGATTACACATGACAAGTTATTTATAGCTTTATTTATACATAGTGGATTCTCTGTTGGAATCATAGAAGGGAAAGATATGATAATTGCTTTGTGTAGTTCACAGAATGAAATTGCAAACTGAGATGTTTTGAATCTAGTTTGTACTGTAACCATTTCTAGGAAACCATATTTAAACAACAATGGTTATCGTGAAGTATACAACATGTCAACTGTGTCCCAATTCACATCAGTAAAAACCTTCCACCACTTTATTCCCTATAACCTAACCTCCATCAGATAATACCAAATAAACTATGTTGAGTGCACATATTAATATATATCAAATGTACCAAATGGCTTGCTGGCTGCATTTTCAATAGTGTTTATCTGTGGTCATGCAAGTTATAACTCTGAATTTTTATTAGGAAAACTAAATTGAGAATTTATAATGTTCCTGGCTTAGCTTTACCAGCTGTGCTACAGCCATGGAAAATAACTCAAGAGAGTAAAAAAATCTAACAGAATATAAGAGAACAACAGACAAATTGCTTTTGCTTCATGCCTACTTGCTTTGCATCTGCCACTATAAGGTTTAGGGTCATATACAATAATTAGTAGTTTCCTAACTTCTAATATGTCATCACTACAGAAAACTGGTATGTGAATTTTTAAGTTGTCTCATATAAAATAAGAATAATGATTCTTTAATACAATTGGTCAACAAGTACATGAAAAATGTTCAACATTTTTTGAACATAGCAATTAGAGAAATGCAAATTAAAACTACACTGAGATTTCATCTCACTCCAGTCAGAATGGCAATTATCAAGAATACAAGCAACAATAAATATTGGCGAGGGTGTGGAGAAAAATACACTCATACATTGCTGGTGGGATTGCAAATTGGTGCAGTCCTCTGGAAGGCATTATGGAAATTCCTCAGAAAATGATGGAACCACCACTTGAACCAGTTATCCGATTTCTCTGTTTATACCCAAAGGACTTAAAATCAGCATACTATAGTGATGCATCCCCAACCTTATAGACTGGGATATAGTTCTTCATGGAATGTAGATACATTTGATTTATCTTGAATTTATGGAATTTTGGGTTACAAATACACAGAAGAAAAATAGCAGCTACTTCCATGTTAAGGGAAATTGCTTTCCCAGTCAAAAGTCATCATGTTAGTCAACTTTCTGCCTTTTTGACAAAATACCTGAGATAATCAACTTAAATAGGAAAGAGAGATTTTGGCTTATGGTTTTGGAGGTTTCAGTGCATGGTCAATTGGCCCCATTGCTTTGGGGCCTGTAGCAACATGGGCAGGGAGCCTGTGCTGGAGCAAAGTTGCTCACTTCATGACAGCAAGTATGCAAAGAGAGATAAGAAGAGTTGGAAGGGTCCCAATATCCCATTTTAAGGTCATGCCCTCTGTGACCTAACTTTATTTCACCAGGCCCTACCTCCTAAAGTTTCCATCACCTCCAAATAGCACCATTGTTGGCAGCCATGTTTTTAACACATAAGCCTTTAGGAACACTTCAGATCTAGATGGTAGCAGATGACTGATTGATAGTTTAGTTTTTCTTTTTAGGAGATATCATGTCATCCGGTAGTAATAATACTGCAACGATTGGCTATACACTTTTAACTACTACTATATAAGTATAAGCCACATTTTATAAGTGAGAGAACTGAAGATTTTGGATATTAAGTGACTTTCCAGAGGTCACAGAGTTGGTATTAAGTGGTGAAGCTCAGATTCATTTACAACAATTTAAAAAAATACAAGCCAACGTATGTTGAGCACTTAATTATAAATCAGACACTATACTAAATGTTTTATATTTAGCTTCACTATGAGGGAGGCATGATTATCATTTCCATTTTACATATATGGAAAATGAATCATAGAGTAGTTAAATAGTATACCATGGGTTCATGGCTAGTTCATGGGAGAGCCAGAAGACCCTTTCTCTTATATCATCTACAATTAGACTTGAAATATGGGCGGCATTGGTAATGTCTTTTTCCAAATATACATTCATGGCTTAAGATATTTGTTTTCTGTAGTACATTTAAAATTTTTTTTACCCATTTGCAGAATAAGTAAATTTTAGATTATTTCTCCAACATTCTAATTTTGGATATATGCTTGTTTTTAAAGATAATCATAAAATGTACCTTTAAGTGGGAACTACAGTTTGCTTTGTGCATAGCAAATCCATTGGGTACCCAAATCAGGGGAATATTCTATTGTGTTTCATTGTCATCAGTGAAATTGTCTTATAATTTCCCTAATAATTATGTGTAATTGACTAACTTTAGTTTACATTTTTCCATTGTATGTGTTGCATGTTTTTTCTTTTAAACTTTAAGCATAGCAATAGTGCTTTAGTTTTTTGATCATGGGTATCCTGGGAAGTCATTTATTTATAGTTTTAAAGTCTTCCCTTTGGCCAATGTAGAGCAGAACTAGATTGTAATAAATAACAATTTTATATTATGATTACTTACTGGAGCACCATTTATAAAGTATGGCTTCCAGATAGAGAATTTAACATAATTTAATTTTTAAAAGGGCTATTTTTTTCCTTCAACTTATATTTTTAGTTACAGTATAGGTAACATATAGATGCTTTATGTATTTATTTTTCTCCTTCTAACTGTTTCCATGTTTTAGAAGGAAGATGTTGTGGCCTTGTAAATGGCACATGCTTATTGTTTAAATGAAATTAAAAGTTTTGAAATCATCTGAAGGTTTTTTTTTTTTTTTTTTTGAAAATGTTAGGTGATATAGAATCAAAACTAAAGAGTAAATTTGGCTAAATTCAGTTCAGTACATTCAGGTATTGCATATGGTGACATGAGAGTTATAATGTTGACAAAAACTTGATACCTATATTCCTGGAACTTGTAAACCGTTAAATGAGCCCAATAAGTACATAAATAACTATAATGCAAAGCAGGCTATAGGAACTATGGTATAGTTATCAACAAAGTGTAGTGGCAAATCAGGATACAAGATTATTCTATTCCAGTGGAAAGAGCTGGGAAATCCTCATGGAGTAGGTAGGATTTGAGTAAAGCTTAATTTATTGCTTTCATTCATTCTAGACTGTCTGAAGATTGATGTCTATTTCCTTGAGCTCTTTAATTTTGTTACCAATTTGGATAAGCATGGCACAAATCCAGCAGGGAGGTCCAGATGAAAATGAAAAGACTACAGCTCTGAAAGGTACATAATTAATTTGCTTTCTTAGGAAATTTTTATTATGCCTAGAGAAGGTGTAGGAATGTTTAGGTGACCTTTCATTCATTTCAATTTTAAAACAAAATTATCAGTACCTAAGCTGTTTGTAGTTATTTGCGTCACTCACAAGAACTCTCATAGTATCTGAGATGTAGTAATACACAGTGATTTTTGCAGCTATAAGAAATCTTAATGTTCTTCTTGCTCAAGGTCATGCATGTAGTGTTAGAACTAACACTGTAAGTCTTATGAATCAAGACTGATTCCCTTACCATATTTTTTGCTGATTAGAACATCATATTGGGTTAGGATAATGATCTGACTATTCCAGTATTTTGTGTTTGTGACATTGGCACTAGGGATATTTTATGGGAGACCCTCCATGTTAATACTTCAGAAGGAATCTGCCTTAGACACAGATCTACAAGCAGTCCACAGATATATGAAAAAATGTTCAACATCTCTAGTAATAAGAGAAATGCAAATCAAAACTACCCTAAGATTTTATCTCACCCCAATTAGAATGGCGATTATCAAGAATACAAGCAACAATAGGTGTTGGGCAAGGATGTGGGGGAAAAGGTATACTCATACATTGCTGGTGGGGCTGCAAATTAGTGCAGCCACTCTGGAAAGCAGTGTGGAGATTCCTTAGAAAACTTGGAATTTAACCCAGCTATCCCACTCCTTGGACTCTACCCAAAGGGTTTAAAATCAGCATACTACATACAGTATGCTGATGCAGCCACATCAATGTTCATCGCTGTTCAATTCACAGTAGCTAGATTGTGGAACCAGCCTAGATGCCCTTCAATAGATGAATGGATAAAGAAACTGTGGTATATATACATAATGGAATATTATTCAGCCATAAGGAAGAATAAAATTATGGCATTTGCCGGTAAATGGATGGAACTGAAGAATATTATGCAAAGTGAAATAAGCCAATCCCATAAAACCAAAGACCAAATGATTTCTCTGATAAGTGGATGATGATACATAATGGGGGAAGTGTGTAAGGCAAGAATGGAGGAAGGCTGAATTATGCAGAGGAAAATGAGCGGTGGGGAGGGGACGGGATGAAGGAAAGATAATAGAATGAGATAAACATCATTACCTTATGTACATGTATGATTACACAAACGGTGTGACTCTACTTCGTGTACAATCAGAAATGAAAGTTGTGCTCCATTTGTATACAACGAATCAAAAAAAAAAAAAGAGGTCTGAAGATTAAGCTGCGGGCACCTTGACCTTTAGTCAGGAAGATGAGGAGGAACCAACAGCAGAGGCTGAAAAGGAATTTCTAGTGAAGTGACGAATCAAGAGCAAGAGAAATCCTGAATGCCAAAGTATAAAAAAGGAGTAATTAATTAAGTTACATTCTGATGATGGATCAGATTAAATGAGAACTGAGAATTTACTTTTGGATTTGACAATGTAAGGGTCATTTATGACCTTTATAAAGAGCTGTTTCAGTGAATTGATGGAATTACAGCCTGACTAGAGAATTTTAATAAGAATAAAAGGAAATTGAAGGCAGCTATAGACAACTCTATAGAGGGTTTCATTTCATACCCGTATGCTGTTGTTCAATCCAGCATATGTGGAATAAGGGATAATTTAGGAGCAGTGACAAGGAATGTTAGTGAAAGTTTTCACCTAAATAGATATGTTAAGTTTTCTACCTAGATAGATTTTGTGCATATTCAGCCTTATAATCATAATCAATAAGAAAATTTGATTTCTCAAGTTGTGGTTCTGATTGGTACTCCCACAAACATTGTTTGAGGTCAGAATGATTTGGGGAATTTTAGAGGTAATACACTGATGTTAAAAGAGTATAAATAGACTCTAAAGATATAACTATCTGTATTTAAGTGCAGATCTTTCCTCTTACAATAGGGCAAGTTGCTTAATTTCTTTGAATATTTATCTTCTTTTGTGCAATAGGAATAATAATCCTTAGTACACATGGTATTATAAGAATGAATGGAGTCAAATTGAAAATACAATTGGTTCTTGAACAACATGGGTTAGAATTGCATGGGTATACTTAACATGGATTTGTTTTTGAGATATAAGGGTATTTGAAAAATTTTTCAAATGAACTGTGTATCTACAAATACCAAAACAATTAAGAAAAAACTATGTATGTCATGATCACTTAGACTACATGTAGATAATAGTCTGTTTTATCATTTACTAGTGTAACATATGCATACACACTTGATCACTTAGACTACATGTAGATAATAGTCTGTTTTATCAATTACTAGTGTAACATATGCATACACACACTATACATGGCATCAGTTATAGGGAAGAAAAATGTAAACAAATATAGAGTATTAAAACATAGCTACATAAAATTAACTGTAGTCCATAGTGTACTACTGTATTAATTTTGTAGCCATATTTTGTTTCTTGAAGTAAGCTCAAGTGTTGTATCTACATAAAACTCCTTGTGGCTTTAATGATCTCTGTGTGAGTAGTTAGTCTCTTGTAAATTGCAAGAGGTAATAAATAGTAAAAAGATCTCTTTCTCAGTTCTTGAGCATTTTTCACCATGTAATATACATGGTATATGTTAATACATATAGCACACACAAAATGCCTGCCAGCAGTGCCTGCCAAGCCCAGCACCATGGACAGCAGCACAGGGAGTGGTGGCCCTGGTAGCCTTCCCTTAGCAGCGCCTACATTTGGGAATATGAAGGTCATTGCAAAGTTTGAGGGATAGTAAAATGATTCAGTGCAAGAAAGAGATATGGTTTAATCAAATAAGAATGGCACCAAGGAAGATGTATTTGTATACCAGTCTGCCATGAAGAATAACTCTAGGAAATACCTTTACTATGTAGTTGACAAAGAAATGGGGAGTTTAATGTTGTTGAAGAAACAAGGGTGCTGAGACAGCAAAGGTTGCATGCTCTGGTGGAGTTCCAGTTCAAGGCAGTAAAGAAGCAGCAGATTGTAACCATTACAGATACATCACAGGAGTCCTCCACATAACTTCCAGTGGTTCTACCTGGCAAGAACAACTTAGAGGAGGGAAATTTTATTTTGGGCTCACAATTTAAAGTCTCAGTTCATGGTTGACTGACTCCATTATTCTGGGCCAAGGCAAGGCAGAACAGTATAGTGTAAGGGCATGGCAGAGGAAAACTGTCAGCTCATGGCAACCAGAAAGCAAACAGAGAGTGTGGGGACAGGGGAGGGACCGTGGACAGATATAGTCTAGACCATGCCCCCAGTTACTTACTTCCTCCAGCCACACTCCGCCTAACTACAGTTACCACCCAGCAGTCCATTCAGATTATTAATCCATCAAGTAGATTAATTCAGTGATGATGTCACAGCTCTCTAATCATTTAACCTATGAACATTCCTGTATTGCTTCACACATAACCTTTTCATGGAACAGTAAAGACACAAGCCATAACAATCACTGTGACAAAATACCCAAGAAAATCAATTTAGAGGAAGAAAGATTTATTTGTTTTTTAGCTTCAGAGGTTTCCAGTCCATGGTCACCTGGCTCCATTGATTTTGGGTCTGTGGTGAGGTAGTGCATCATGATGGGGAGCACATAGTACAGCATGGTTACTCAACTCATGATGGACAGGAAGGATAGACTGAGAGGAAGGATTTGACTAGGTGTAATCACTAAGGGCTTTCCCCCAGGACTCTACTCCCTTTAACTTCTATTATTTCCACCACTTCCCAGTAGTCCATTCATCTTTGAATCGGTCAATGAATTAGTCTGTTGTTGAGCTTAGGGTGTTCATGATCCTTTTCCAAAGGCCTAGCTCTGAACATTACTACATTTGGGGACCAAGCCATATGAGTCTTTGGGGTACATTCCAGATCCAGACTGTAGCAATCAGTGAGACATACTGTGTAGGTAATTAATTCTGCAGGGGCCTTCCTCACCAAAGACAGCCTATAGAGGACAGTAATAAAGAGGATAAGGAAAACCAAGGAGGTGACACCCAAGGTCAATAGCCACCTTGCTATTTGTACTGCCACAGATTCAGTTACCAATGCAGACAACCCTAAACCACAAAAAAAATTTTTTTCTTAGGTAGAAAACCCTAAACCACCAAATAGTAAAAAGAAAAAAGCAGTCAATCTACCAGCTGAAAATTTGTCCACTCCTCAGGCTAAACATGGCAGGACTGAATACCATCTTTACTATCATCTGCTCATAAGAAGAACGTGATTACAGAAAAAAAAAAAATGGACAAAAGATTGGAGCTGAAGACTGCAAGTACTTTCTTTTTGCTCATTGACCAGATAACTTAGACTATCTGCAGTATCTATTCAGCATAGAATTTTTATTATTTTGACTTAAAGGTGGTTCCTTTTTGGAATTACAAATGCATATTTAAAGCCTGTTTTTTCCTCAGTATAGTGTTGAAGGTTTTATTTATTTATTTATTTTTATTAGAGCATTATAATTATACATAGTAACTGGTTAATTTTGACAAAATCATATATGTAAGGAATTTGGTTTCATTCCCTACCTCTTTTCCTCCCCTCCTCCCCCTGTTCCCACTCTTCTGATCTTCCTTTTGCTCCTTTATGTATTTATTTATTTACTTATTTTTGATTGTTTTTTTTCTACATATGAAGGTGAAATTTCCTTCAGTACATTTATATATGCATATAAAATGATATTGTTAAATTCATTTCATATTTCCTTCCTGTTTTATTTAGTTAATTTGTCACTGTGACCAAAAAACCTGACAAAAGCAATTAGAGAAGGAAAAATTTATTTGGACCCCATAGTTTCTGAGGTCTCAGTCAATAGACTGCCAATTCTGTTGCTCTGGTACTGAGGTGAGGCAGAATATCGTGATGGAGAGGTGTGGAGGAGGCAAGCAGCTCAGGATATGACAATCAGGAAGCAGAGAGAGACTAAGCTCAGCTCTCTAGGGACAAAATATGTACCCCAAAGGCATGTCCACAGCAACTCATCTCCTCTAGCCACACCCTACCTGCCTACATTAACACCCTTTTAATCCACTCAAGTGGATCAATGCACTGATTCATTTAAGACTCTCATAGCCCAGTGCCTTCACTTCTAAACTATCTTGCATTGTCTCACACATTAGCTTTTGGGGGACACCTCACATCTGAACCATAACACCCCTCCCTTTCACTTTGTTTTGTAGCTGGTCAAAATGAGATATTTAAGAACATCATTTTTAATTTGTAATAAAGGTATAGTTTGATTTTTAAAAGTGAACAAACTGCAAACTCCTATTAGTAGAAGTGTTAAATAATAATAATGGTAATAATGAAAGGTATGCTTGGAGTTTTGACTGTGTTTACAGGTCAGTGCCCCTAATCCCTGTGTTGTTCAATCATCAGCTATATTAGAAAATAAAAATGGTAATTGCATAGTAAAGTCTTCTTCAGAAAAAAATTGGAACACGGAATAAAACTCTATTCCTAGAATAGGAAGGAAATTTTTTTCTTGAGTTTCTTCAGAAGTGGGCTATGATACATAAAACAATGAGCTGATGATAATCACTGACTATAGTTCTTTGAGGTGTTTTAAGTTGACATGGCAAGAATGCATACTTGAAGGTTACATTTTTTTCTTGAATGGAAGGTGCTTCAAATAATGGCATAAGTGGTAGAAAAATCTCATCAGATAATTTCAGTGGACAGAAAAAAGGCAGGTAGTACTCAGGATAAGCAGAGTTAAGGCAGTGCATTCTGGAAGAAAGTAGTTTAAACTAGTTTACTTTGATAATGGAGATAATGAAAATGGTGAAGATGATTATAGTTATCTTTAAATGAATGCATACATCAGGTAATTCTGGCATCTCTTTTGGACATGGCAGTGAGACTTATGGACATAGCTTTATAAGGAATTCTACTTCTTAAACATATTTTTTCCTTTGCAAGTTTTATAGGGTTTTAGTTCGTCTACTTACTGATTTGTTAAATCTTTCCTGGATTTTTGGAAAGATGTTCTATAACTAGTTCTCCTTGTTCATGTGGATTTGTTTTATTTACTTTTTATCTTCACACTTACCTCCAGAATGCCTGCACTTTGCCACAGTGCTTTTGTTAAAATTTCTGGATTTTAGCTGGGCTGGTAGTGCACACCTATAATCCCAGTGGTTTGGAGGCTAAGGCAGGAGGATTGCAAGTCAGCCTCAAAGCCAGCCTCAGCAACTTGATGAGGC
The DNA here is from genome assembly GCF_902686455.1 of Sciurus vulgaris. Classification (NCBI taxonomy): domain Eukaryota; kingdom Metazoa; phylum Chordata; class Mammalia; order Rodentia; family Sciuridae; genus Sciurus; species Sciurus vulgaris. The sequence goes on from NC_136466.1 coordinate 92,509,519, forward strand.
CCTAAACAACTTGAGACCCTGTCTCTCAATAAGATCTAAAAAAGGACTGGGAATGTGTCTCAGTGGTAAAACACCCCTGGGTTCAATCCCTGGTACCAAAAAAAAAAAAAAAAAAAAAAAAAAAAAAAAAAAAAAAAAAATCTGGATATTAATGTTACCTTGTCAACATTATTTGTGATAGCCTTGATTGTTTATTACCTCCCCTGCCCTTCGGGGAAGAGTTTATTTCTCAGCCTCATTGATGAATGTTTTAGACAAGTAAATTGCTTTTGCCAGTGATTTGTTAGTTGATGTTAAGCAGTGAATTGTTAGTGGACATGCAGGAAGCAGAACTAGCTGTAGTTTGATCTATTTTCCAAGGGTCATGTTTTAAGGCTTAGTCTTTAACTTGGCACTATTGGAGGGTGGTAGAAATATTTAAGAGGTGGGGCCCAGGGGAGGTTTGAGGTCACTGGGGTTGTGTCCCAAAAGAGACTGTGAATCACAAGTTCCCCTTTTGTCTCTTTGCTTCCTGAACTCCAAGAGATTAGCAGCCTCCTCCACTTTGCCTTCCCACCATGATGTACTGGGCATCTGCAGGCTCAGAAGTAGTGGGGTCCAACCAATTATGAACTAAAATCTCCAAACCTGAAGCCAACATAAACCTTTCCTTTTTTTGAGTTTATTATCTCAGGTATTTTTTTACATAAAGGAAAAGCTGACTACTGCAGAGTCTTACATTGTTATGTGATATGACTTGTTAGCTGTTGAGCTCTTGTTTTACATGAGTAGAACATACTCAAGGTTGACATAAAGTCTAAAGAGGTAAGAAACATATTGGAGCCTGCCTAAATCCAGTCTGCCCCTGGCATCCTGAAACCTAAAGTCCAGGCTTTAGGGAATTACATTGAATGATTTTCAAATATTAAGCCAATCTTGCATTGCTAGGATAAACTCTATTTGGAGATAATATATCACCCTATATATATATTCCTGGGTTCTTTGACTAAAGTTTTGTTGAGGATTTTTGTATCTATATGAGGTATGTTATCCTATAATTTTCTTATAAACTTTGTGTTTGCGTTTGATATTTAACTTTTTAAAGTGAGTTGGTGTTTCTTATTCTCTTTTCTCTAAAAGTTTATTTAGGAATAATATTTCTTCATTTTTTAACTGTTGGGTAAAATTCATCAGTGAAAGTATGTTCAACCAGAGTTTTTTCTTTCTTTTTTCTGCTTAAGAGAATTTTGAGGTTTGAATATAATTTCTTTAATAGATAGATATAGAACTTTTCAGGTTATTTATTTTTATATATGTTTTGTAGTGCGGGGTATACAGGACCTTGTGAATGCTAGGCAAGCTCTCTCTTTGAGCTATACCCCTCCTCCCTTAAACTACTGAGTTTTTTTCTTCTTCAAAAAATTAAAAAATTTTTAGTGGATTGTAGTTATACAAAATAGTGATGTTCATTTTGACATTGATAAATGCATATAACATAGGTTTCTTTGTGTCAATCCCAACTAGTATCCTCTTTCCTCTCCCTGATCTCCTTCCTTTGCTCTATTTGTGTTCCCTCTGTTTATTTTTTTTAATTGGTACATTATAGTTGTTTTTTGTCCAGGGTGAAAAGTACGAATCTAGTTTCATTATTCTATATATGCTATTCAGTTTTCCCAACACCATTTGTTAAAAAAACTTTTCTCTAACTTATGTTTTTGTGAACTTTGCTAAGGATTGATGACTGTATTTATGTGGATTTGTGTCTGTCTTCTATCCTATTCCATTGGTCTTCATATCTGTTTTTATGCCAAAACAATACTGTTTTTGTGACTGTAGGCCTGGATTATAATTTGAGATCAAGTGTTGTGAGGTTTCCATTTTGCTGTTGTTGCTCAGGATTTCATTGGCTATTCTGGGTCTTTTATTATTTCATACAAATTTTAGAAACAGAATGTTATTGGTATTTTTATGGGAATTGCCTTGAATCTCTAGATTGCTTTTGGGAATGTGACCATTTTGACAGTATTATTTACACCTATTCAAGAATATGGGAAAATTTTCCGTCTTATAACGTCTGGTTTTAGTTCTTTTTTCAGTGTTTTATAATTTTAATTGTAGAGCTTTTTCCGTCTTAGTTAGATTTATTCCCAAGTATTTAATTTTTTTTGGTCTATTGTGAATGGAATAGTATTTTTGTTGTCTTTCCCAGAAGATTCATCATCAGAGTATAGGAGATCTATTGATTTTCATGTGTTGATCTCTTATCCTGCTGATTTTATCAGCTCTAGGAGTTTTATTTTTTTTTCCTCTGCTAAGTATAGGATCATGTCCTCAGCAAACAGAGATAGTTTGATTTCTTCTTTTCCTGTTTGTATCCTTTTTATTTCTTTCTTCCTAATTGCTGTGGCTGAAGATTCGAGAACTATTTGAGTAGGAGAGGTGAGAGTGAACATTCTTGTATTCCTGATTTTAGAAGAAACCTCCTAATTTTTCTCTTTCGGTATGATGTTCATACTTTGCCACATATAACTTTTTTTTATTCAATTACATTCCTTCTATACCTAGTTTCTTATATGTTTTTAGGATAAATAGGTGCTGGATTTTTTCAAAGGCTCTTTCTGCATCTATTGAGATGATCATATGATTTTATGCCTTGATTCTATTTATGTGATGAATTCTGTTTATTTATGTATATTATTGTACTAATCTTGCATTCCTGGAATTTCCTTATTAGATCTTGGTGTATAATCTTCTTAATCTGTTTTTGGATGCAGTTTGCTAATATTTTATTAAGGATTTTTGCATCTACGTTCATCAGAGGTATTGGTCAGTAGTTTTCTTTCTTTGGCATGTCTGTCTGGTTTTTATATCAGGCTGATACTGGTTTTGTAGAATGAGTTTGGAAGTGTTCCCTTTTAAATTGTTTGGTTCTGATTTACACTTTTAAAAGTGTATTGCTGGTATTATTTGCTGATATTTTCTTGAAATTTTTATATCCAGGTTAGTGAGAGATATCTGCAGTTTTCTCTTTTTATACTGGTTTCATCTAGGATTGTTAGTATAATACAGTTATCCTATCATGAATTAGGAATCTTTGTTTTTTCAATAATATTGTATGGAATTGATGCTAGCTTATTTTAAAATGTTAGGTAGATTTCTCCAGTTAAACTACCTGGAAAAAAATTTTGGAAGATTTTAATTACAAGCTTATTTTCTTTACTTGTTAATAAGTCTTAATATTGCCTACTTCATATTGGGCGAATTTGATAATTTGTGGGTTGTATATATGGGATATTTCATCTAATGCATTCAGTTTATGTGTATAAAGTTGTTTTTGGTATCATTTACTTTCTTTTCTTTAAAATGGCTACAGAGTCTGTAGTGATCCACTTTGTTTTACCATTACCTATCAAAGAGTTTTATTTTTGCTTTTGTTTTGGTACTTGGAATTGAACTTGGGTGCTCTACCACTGAACTGCATTACCAGCCCTTTTTATTTGATTTTTGAAGCAGGATCTTACTAAGTTACCCAGGCTGAACTTGAACTTGTGATCTTCCTTAACCTCCTCAGTAGCCTGAGTTACAGGCATATGCCACCATGCCTTGTTCCCAAAAAATCTAACATTGAGAAATAAATCCTTTTTAAAAAATACTGTATTTTTTCTTTCTTTCATTTTTTGTGTGACATTATTCTATTTGAGTAGATCCCCATTTCTATCTAATATAATTTTCTTATGCCTGAAGAAATTTCTTACCATTTATTCTTGTACAGGCTTTGCTGTAATAAATTTTCTCAGCTTTACATGTGTCCAAATATCTTTATTTCTCCTTTGCTTGAAAGGTGATTTTGATTGGTATAGAATTGCAGATTGATAGACTTTATTTTATTATTATTATTATTTTTAAATTAAAAGTTGTTGCTCTGTTGTCTTCTTGTTGGCATAACTTCACAGGAGCAGTCTATTATTCTTATCTTTACTTCTGTGGTATATGTGATAATTTTTTTTCTATCTGCCTCTAGATTTTGTCTTTATCGCTTGTTTTCAGAAATTTACTTACTATGTACATTTGAATCATTTTCTAAATATTAAGTCCACTTCAATTTGTGATTTTCAATATTTATATTTGCAAAGTTTGTCATCTATTAAGAAACTTTTTTCCCACAGTTCTCTCCAACTTTTTTTTTTTTTTTTTTTAAATCTTGGATCCCACTTGACCTTGCCCTATAGATAAATTATACTTTCTTTCCTTTTGTTAAATTCTTTTTCTTCTGTGTCCTTCATTTTATATAATTCTGTTATTAGATCTCAGAATTTGTTGATCTCTCATCCTTTCTTATTAATTCCCAAATAATTTTAATTATTTGGATCATAGTTTTCTATTTCTTTGTATACCTACTAATTTAATTTGGCATGGTTACCAGACATTATACATTCTGTTTGATTAGTTGCTGGATTTTGTTGTATTCCTTTAAAGTATATGTTGGTGCTTGGTTTTTTAATTTTTTGGTATTCTTTTCCAGGGTGTTAGCCTTTCTTCTGGCAGGCATTGATATTACTTGTATCAGTTTTGTTTCTTAGAGACTTATTTTAAAATCTTTGATATGGCAGTTTAGAGTATTCTTTTCCGGGATTAATTCAGGCTACTAAAGATAGAGCTGAGAGCTCTATCTGATATCTCTTATATTATAAAGTCTTTTCATTCTGACTGTTGAATGCACAGACTATTTGTAGCTCCATGTGTACTACAGGAATCATTCAGCCTGCTTCTTTCCCTGTCCTTTCCTGTTTTTTTCTCTCCTATATGTATTGGATAAATAGGCAAAGACAGAGTAGAATCACTCTGTAGCTCTGTTCAATTGTCTCTCTATATAAACTGTTCCCTTTACTCTCATTTTCTGCACCCCAACCTAATCATCTTGGATTATGCAAATTTTGATCTGTCTTCTCACTCAGCAGGATTCTCATTCTTTGTTTGGGTTTCTACTTTCTCCTGTGTTTTCAACCTTCTCTAGGCAATAAACTAGGGCGATAAAGGAATTTAATCATTTGTTTATTTCAGTGGACACAGTTCTGCCTTTTGTACCACCTCTGAAAACTGTTCTTTCACATGTAGTATCCTAGTTTTTTAAGGAGAGTAGGGAGAATCTATTTTATTTTAGCCGGAAGTAGAATTCCAGTAATGGTTTACTCATATAGCTAATAAGTTTTAATAAAGAAGTCAAGTGATTTTTTTTATTGTGGTAAGATGCACATATATAAGATTCAACAGTTTAACCATTTTTAAGTTCTGTGGCATTACATACATTCATATTGTGCATTCCTCATCATCATGCATTTTTATAGAACTGTTCTCATCTTATGAAACTGAAACTCTATCTTAAATGATAACTCCCTATTTCCCTCTCCTTCTGTCCCCTGGAAACTACTGTTCTATTTTTTGTCTCTATGAGTTTGATTATTCTAGGTAGCTAATATACATGGAATCATACAATATTTGTCCTTCTGTGACACTCTACATACTGTCTTCAGCATTCATTAATGTTGTGTCAGAATGCCCTTCCTTTTATTCCGACTAAGTCTGAATACCAGTGTCTCAACTCAGGGATAGTGGGACAGAGAGTGAATTTGTTCTGTTTAGCTTTCATACCATTAACTGAGGCCTACATGTACTGGAGAGGGGATCTGCTTTATTCCATCAACTAATTCAAATATTTTATCTGGAAACATAGACACACCCAGAATAATACTTAACAAAATATCTGGGTACCCTGTGTCCCAGTTAGACTGACACATAAAATTAACCATCATTTTATTTATCTGCTGATGTATACTTGGGTTGTTTTTACCTTTCGATGATAATGAATAGTACTCCTGTGAACACTTGAACACTGGTTTACAAATATCTGTTTGAGTCACTACTTTCAGTTCTTTTGGGCATGAAAGAATATTTTTGTACCGCTGTTGCATTTGCTTAGTTGAGGTTTAGAATTCTAGTTGCTAAGTCACTTTAATCACCAGAGCCAAGTTTTAGAAACAGACACTTCTGTCATATCTGATGCATATGTAGGTTATATGGATTCAATTGCTATATTTTATTGGTGATTGAAGGAATTTTAGTTGATACTATTAATTATATTTGATTTTTGTGTAATCCACTGCATTGGAACCAAATTTCAGAGTAAAGTACAACTTAACAGCATTGCTTTCTTTTAACAGAACAAAAAAATAATTTTGACATTTCCTTTCTATATATCTTGTCAATTCTAATGAAATGAAAATTTTCTGTATCAGGGATTCTAGTTGCCAGTGGAAAAATGTGAGGACTGTCTTTTTTAGTTGTTCAGTTTGTCATTCAAAGGAATATTTTGAGCAAAGCAGAAAGCAAACTTCTGTATTACACTGTTCTTTGTAATGGGAGAAAAAAGGAAAACAATATTATAATAATGTTGATAAGGCAAACAGTTGGAATGGTGATTTTGGGGGAGCAATGAGTTAGGTTTTGGGAGATATGTTTTTAATTAATCTCATTTAGTATTAAGCTATAATTTTGGATAAGTCATTTTACTTCTTGGTGCTCATTTCCTTACCTGAAAGACAGTGTTGGCAATTATACTTGTTACTATTTCATAGGTTTGTGATGATAAAATGATATAATGTATATAAAAAGGCTTTGAAATTTTAAAAGTAATAAATAGATGTAAGTGAAATACATGTAAGGCCACATTTCCTGGTTTAAGTTAGTAGAAATAGAAAATGGCTATTAGACACAACATATCTGCTCATGTATTGGACAGCTTTTGTGTATCTGATTTAAAAGATGTCTAAGTTTGGAGTTGTAGAAGATGAATGTGAAGTGAAAGGATCTGATTTTGCCCCAGAACATGAGTTCATTTGAAGAAAAGTGAGAAACTTTAATCCACTCCAAGCCAATTTTTTTATTTCTTATTTTTTATTTATCTTTTAATTTTTTACAGACTGCATTTGGATTCATTGTACACAAATGGGGTATGTCATTTCATTTCTATGGTTGTACACAATGTAGATTCATACCATTCGTGTAATCACACATGTACATAGGGTAACTTTGATCTTTATTTTGCAAAGACTGACATAGTTGATTTAAAAAAAAAAAAAAGAGTTAATGGTGTTCAGAACTTTACTAATGAATGAAGAATTGTCACCATACATCCTTTCTAAGCCCAGGGTGCATTTTATATGACATTTGTTTTTCCAGAGTTGGCAAACATTTTTTTCTGTGTTTGTTGAAAAATGGTATATCTTTCCTAGAGTCAAGGTTTATTGATAGAGTTCAGAGTACCAAACAATGATTTCTTTTAAATGAAGTTTACTGGCTTACCTTTGTGCTCTACAGAGAGAGACTGGAGACTGGAGGTAGGACAAAACAACTTTTTTTCTCTAGCATATTTTGATGTACCAAATAGCTAGATTTGTTATATCTCTATAAGTAAGAAAAAGAAAGAATGTGTTACTTCTGAGTTACTTCTCTCTTTTTTTTTATTAAAATCTTTTTTATTTTTACAGACTGCATTTTGATTCATTGTACACAATTGGGGTACAACTTTTGATTTTATGGTTGTACACAATGTAGATTCACACCATTCATGTAATCATACATATACATACAGTAATACTCTGTTTCATTCTGCTATCTTACTGTCCCCCATCCCCTCCCACCCCATTTTCTTCTGTATCATTCAAAGTTCCTTCCTTCTTCTCTCCCCACCTCCCAACACCCTCATCATCATGCACTTATCAGAGAAAACATTCAGCCTTTGGTTTTTTGGGCTTGGCCTGTTTCACTTAGCATATTTTCCAGCTTCATCCACTTACCAGCAAATGCCATAATTTTTTTCTTCTTTATGGCTGACTAATATTCCATTGTGTATACATACCACGGTTTCTTTATCTATTCGTCAGTTGAAGGACATCTAGGTTCAACAATCTAGCTATTGTGAATTGAGCTGCTGTGGACATTGATGTGGCTGTGTTACTGTAGTATGCTAATGTTAAGTCCTGAGGAGTGGGATAGCTGAGTCAAATGGTGGGTCCATTTCCATTACGAGGAATCTCAATACTGCTTTCCAGAGTAGCTCACCAATTTGCAGCTCCACCAGCAATGTATGAGTGTGCCTTTCCCCCCCACATCCACGCCAACACTTATTGCTTGTGTTCTTGATAATAGCCATTCTAATTGGAGTTAGATGAAATTTTAGGGTGGTTTTGATTTGCAATTCTCTAATTCCTAGGGATGATGAACACTTTTTCATACTTGTTGATCACGTGTATCTCTTCTTCTGTGAAATGTCTGCTGATTTCCTTAGCCCATTTATTGATTGGGTTCTTTGTAGTTTGGGTGTGAAGTTTTTTAAGTTCTTTATAAACTTAGGAGATGAGTGCTCTGTCTGAAGTGTATGTGGAAAAGATTTTCTCCCACTCTGTAGGTTCTCTTTTCACTTTATTGTTTCCTGTGCTGAGAAAAAACTTTTTAGTTTGCATCTATCCTAGTTATTGATTCTTGCTTTTATTTCTTGTGCTGTGGGGGTCTTTTTAAGGAAGTCTGGTCCTAAGCCACCGTGATGGAGATTCTGGCCTACTTTTTCTACTATTTGTTGAAAGGGCCTCGGGCCTAATTCCTAGATCCTTGATCCATTTTGAGTTGAGATTTGTACAGAGTGAGAGATAGGGGTTTAATTTCATTTTACTGTATATGGATTTCCAGTTTTCCCAGCACCATTTATTGAAGAAGCTCTCTTTTCTCCATTGTAAGTTTTTGGCACCTTTGTCTAGTGTGAGATAACTGTACTTATGTGGGTATGTCTCTGTGTCTTCTATCCTGTATCATTGGTCTACCTGTCTATTTTGGTGCCAATACCATGCTGTTTTTGTTACTCTTGCTCTATATTAGAGTTTAAGGTCTGGTGTTGTGATATGTCCTGTATCACTCTTCCTGCCCAGGATTGCTTTGGCTATTCTGAGTCTTTTGTTCTTCCATATGAATTTCATGATTGCTTTTTCTGTTTCTATGAGAAATGTCATAGAGATTTGAATTGGAATTGGTGTTAAATTTGTGTAGCACCTTTGGAAGTATGGCAGTTTTGGTAATATTAATTCTGCCTATCCAAGAACATGGGAGATATTTCCATCTTCTAAGATCTTCTTCAATTTCTTTCTTTAATGTTCTGTAGTTTTCATTGTAGGGATCTTTCATCTCTTTGGTTAGATTGATTCCCAAGTATTTTATTTTTTTTGAGGCTGTTGTGAATGGAGTTGTTTTCCTCATTTCCCTTTCACATGTTTTATTGCTTATGTATTAAAATTCTTTAGATTTATGCATGTTGATTTTATATCCTGCTATTTTGCTGAATTCATTTATGAGGTCTAGAAGTTTTCTGGTGGAGTTTTTTGGATCCTCTCAATATAGAATCATGTCATCAGCAGTGATAGCTTGAGTTCCTCTTTTTCTATTCATATCCCTTTAATTTCTTTAGTCTAATTGCTCTAGCTAGTATTTCAAGGATGATGTTGAATAGAAGAGGTGAAAGAGGGCATCCCTGTCTCATTCCAGTTTTTAGAGGGAATGGTTTCAGTTTTTCTCCATTAAGAATGATGTTGGCCATAGGCTTAGCATAAATAGCTTTACAATGTTGAGGTATGTTCCTACTATCCATATTTTTTCTAGTGTTTTGAGCATGAAGGGGTGTTGTATTTTGTTGAATGCTTTCTCTGTGTCAATTGAAATAATCATGATTCTTAACCTTAAGTCTATTGACATGATGGATTACATTTATTGATTTATGAATGTTGAACCATCCTTGCATTCCCTGGATGAACCCCACTTGATCATGGTGCACTATCTTCTTAATATGTTTTTGGATGTGGTTTGTCTGGATTTTGTTAAGGATTTTGTGTCTATATTCATCAAAGATATTGGTCAAAAATTTTCTTTCCTTAATGTGTCTTTATGAGGGTGATATTAGCTTCATAGAATGAGTTTGGTAGGATTCCCTCCTTTTCCATTTCCTTGAATACTTTGAGAAGTGTTGGAATGAGTTCTTCTTTGAAGGTCTTGTAGAACTTGGCTGAGAATCTGTCTGGTCCTGGGCTTTTCTTGGTTGGTAGGCTTTTGATGGCTTCTATTTCATTTTTGATATTGATCTGTTTAAATTGTGTATGTCCTCCTGGTTCAGTTTGGGAGGATCATATGTCTCTAGAAATTTGTCGATGTCTTTGTTATTTTCTATTTTGTTGGAGTTTAGATCTTCAAAGTAGCTTCTCTTTATGTTATGTATTTCAGTGGTGTCTGTTGTGATATTTCCTTTTTCATCATGAATTTTAGTAATTTTAGTTTTCTCTCTCCATGTCTTTGTTAGTGTGGCTAAAGTTTTGTCTATTTACTTTGAAGAATCAACTTTCTGTTTTGTCAATTTTTGAATTATTTCTTTTGTTTCAATTTCAATGATTTCAGCTCTGATTTTAATTACTTCCTGTCTTCTACTACTTTTGGTGTTGATCTGTTCTTCTTTTTCTAGGGCTTTGAGCTGTAATGTTAGGTCATTTAGTTGTTGACTTTTTATTCTTTTCTTAAATGTGCTCCATGCAATGAATTTTTCTCTCAGTGCTCCTTTTTTAGTGTCCCAGAAATTTTAATATGTTGTATCATCGTTCTCATTTACCTCTAAGAATTTTTTTTATTTCCTCCCTGATGTTTTCTGTTATCCATGCTTTATTCAATAGCATATTATTTAGTCTCCAGGTGTTGGAGTAATTTCTGTTTTTTATTTTGTCATTGATTTCTAATTTCTTTCCATTATGATCTGATAGAACACAAGGTATTATCTCTATTTTTTTGCATTTACTAAGGGCTGCTCTGTGGCATAACATATGGTCTATTTTCGAGAAAGTCCCATGTGCTGCTGAGAAGAAAGTGTATTTGCTCGTTGATGTGTGGAATATTCTATATATGTCTGTTAAGACTTAAGTTATTGATAGTGCTATTGAGTTCTATGATTTCTTTGTTTAGATTTTGTTTGGAAGATCTTTCCAATGGTGACATCAGTGTGTTAAAGTCACCCAGAATTATTGTGTTGTGGTCTGTTTGATTCCTGGAATTGAGAAGGATTCGTTTGGTGTACAGGGATGCACCATTGTTTGGGGCATAAATATTTATTATCGTTATGTCTTCCTGATTTATGGTTCCCTTAAGCAGTATGAAATGTCCTTCTTTATCCCTTCTGACTAACTTTGGCTTAAAGTCCACTTTATCTGAAATAAGGATGGAAACCCCTGCTTTTTTACTGAGTCCTTGAGCATGGTAGATTTTTTTTCCCCATCCTTTCACCTTTAGTCTGTGGATGTCTTTATCTATGGATAAATCTCTTGAAGGCAGCATATTGTTGGATCTTCCTTTTTAATCCAATCTGCCAGTTTATATCTTTTGGTTGGTGAGTTTAGGCCATTAATGTTCAGGATTATTATTGAGATATGATTTGTATTCCCAGTCATTTTGACTTATTTTGGTTTTTAACTTTACTTGGTTTCTCCTTTGATTTGTTTTTCCTTTAAGGTAGTTCCTCCATTTGCTGACTACATTGTTGTTTTTCATTTCCTCCTCATATATATTTTGTTGAGAATATTCTGCAGTGCAGTCTTTGTATTTGTGAATTCTTTTAACTTTTGTTTATCATGGAAGGATTTGATTTCGTCTTCAAATCTGAAGGTAAGTTTGGCTGGGTATAGGATTCTTAGTTGGCAACCATGTTCTTTCAGAGCTTGATATGTTATTCCAAGCCCTTCTAGCTTTTAGAGTCTGGGCTGAGAAATCTGCTGATATCCATATTGATTTCCCCCTATATTGAATCTGATGCTTTTCTCTCGCAGCCTTCAAAATCCTATCTTTATATTTTGTGTTAGGCATTTTCATTATAATGTGCCTTGGTGTGGATCTGTTGTGATTTTGTGCACTTGGCGTCTGTAAGCCTCTTGTGTTTGATTTTCTATTTCATTCTTCATGTTTGGGAAATTTTCTGATATTATTTCATTGAATAGGTTGTTCATTCCTTTGGTTTGTATCTCTGTGCCTTTCTCAATCCTGATAATTCTTAAATGTGGTCTTTTCATGATGTCCCATAGTTCTTGGAAGTTCTTCTCATGATTTCTTACCATATTCTCTGGGTAACTTTATTTTCAAGATTAAATATTTTGTCTTTAGTGTCTGAGGTTCTGTCTTCCAAGTGGTCTGGTCTGTTGGTGATGCTTTCTGTTGAGAATTTTATTTGGTTTATTGTTTCTTTCATTTCAAGGAGTTCCCTTTGGTCTTTTTAAAAGAATCTCTTTCTCTTTGTTGAAATGATCTTTTGCTTCCCTCAGTTGCTCTTTCAGCTGTTTATTGGAGTGATCATTCATTGCTTGCATTTGCTCTCTTATCTCATCCTTTGCTTCTTGAATCATTTTAATTATGTATATTCTGAACTCCTTTTCTGACATTTCTTCTATCATGCTGTCACTGAATTCTATTATTGTAGAATCTAGGTTTGTTTGGATCATTTCTTCCCTTGTTTATTCATGTTGTTCACGTATCTTCCCCTCTAGCAGTGCAGATCCGGGGTATTACAGTTTTCCCCATATAGGCCTGTAGTGACCCTATAGTTTTCCCAAACCTTTTCTTTAAGGGGGAGACCAATGTTCACAGTGCCCAGTAAAGACAATATGCAACCCTAAAGCACATAGATCCTATGAAGATGTTAACAATATTGTCATAATAAACAGAATGTGTTCAATTATTATTTACAGTATAACAAATAGATTTATAATAAGTTCTGCAGTTTCTAATGGAGGACAAAGAGGATGGGGATGGGTGTACAATGTATCTGTTAATGGGATAAGAAAAGAGTGTATAGAAGTTCTAGATCATAGAAAGAATGAAAGTTTAATCAAATGAGGTTGGTTGTTAGCATGAGAAAAGGGAGAAAGAGACTGAGGAAACAGGTAAACAAAAGGAAAATAGAGTGAGAAAAGTAAAGAAATAAAAACTTTTTTTCAAAAAGGAGGGGGAAAAAAAAAGAAAAAAATCTATACTACAACAGTCATATAGTATTCAAACCTCCCAGTTTTCAATAGCCTGTTGTGTAAGAGGTACCTGACAATGAGCTTCCAGTCTCCAGCAGGTTTCTCAGGATGAAATTTGCCCCACCCAAAGATGGGAGCTTCCAGTTCCAGGATAATCCAAGATGGCCGCTTTGGCTTCCAACTGTGTTGGAAATGGGGAGCTGCAGCTGGGGTGTGGGCGTGGTTGACTAGGTCCTGGAGGCAGGGTGTGGTTGGTCTGTTTGAGGGATCCTGGAGGCAGGTTATAGTCTGGTGTCCTGGTGGCAGGGAGCAGGCGGTGGTCCCAGAGTCAGGGAGTGGTCAGTCAGGCTGAGGGGTCCTAGAGACTGGGCTCAGTCAGTCCAGCCAGGGGTCCTACAGGTCCTAGCTGTTGTCTCAAAATGGCGGCAGTCACGTGTATCCAAACTTACAGGTACCGTGACAGAAGACTTCCAGGCAACAGCAGGCAGCTGGGAATCCACTGGCAATTTGTGGTCGGTCTGCTGGGTGCTGTCAGACGATTGGTAGGTGAACCTCTGGCCATGGGTGATGGGTAGGTGAAAGGTGGGTGATGGACAGGAAAGAGGCAGGCAAATGGTGGATGGTAGGTGCCAGTCAGTGAGTTACCTACACTCAAAATAGTCGATATGCTGGCAGACTGCAGGTGATCACAATAGACAAAATGGGGTAATCAGCAGGAGATCAAAAAGCAGCAAAATCTGCCTCACCAAAAACCAGATATCCTCTGCTTGAAACCCGAGTTATAGGGCGACAAGGAATGCAGCCTCTCTCTAGTCCACCATCTTGATTCTCCCTGAGTTACTTCTCTTACAAGAAAGGAACTGGTTCACCTTTCAGCATGTGTTTGGAGCTTTTGCTTTCAGGAACTTGAATTAGAATGAAGAAATTCAAAACCTAACCTTTTTTCCTTGATTTGACAAAAATTTCTTTTTATACTTTTATGATTATAATTATTTGAAGTTTTTTTTTTTTTAAATTTTGACTTTGGAAATGACTATGACATACAGTGAGAACTTTTGTCTCATTCTTATATGAGATACCATTAAATACTTGTTGATAGACTGATTCGAGGACTGGGGTAGGGAACATACAAGGTGAACTTGGAGTGTACAGAAATTAAGAAAATGGTCAGAAAATAAAAAGATAAGATTATGTCAGAGGGTCACAGGAGACAACTGGAAGAGCTTACAATGACCATAGCTGGAACAATTTTTGAGGGAAAAAAGCATAGGATTTAATTTTTACTTAAAGTGTACAATAAATATCTATGAGTCTATACTGATAAAAATAAATGATTGAATCATTATGTAAATGTGGAGAGATGAATTTTCTATAAATAATTATAAATAATATACATAGATATTCCTTATACTGGGAAGTAGAGCATAATTCTACCCTTCCCTCCTTGAGGATGGACTGGATTTAGTTGCTTTTAAAGAACAGGTTATGCAAAGGGAAAAATAGTAACTTCTTAGTGGAGAATCCTGGAAAATGCTACCCTAACCATGTGAGAATCTTAATATCACCAGTGACATTCTGTGGGTACATGTTCCCCTTGACATGATGAAATAAGAAGTTCAGTTCCCTTTCTGGTATTCTTTCAAGAAACTCATAACTAGAGAAAGAATAAACCACCTGTAAAAACTTCAGATACACCTAAAATAAGGACAGTTCTACAAAATATCTGATCCTTATCCTCAAAAATGTCAAGGTCATAGAAAAGCCAGAATGGCAGAACTGTCAGAGTAGACAGAGAAGACTGGGTAGAAATTATAACTTTGTTCTGTGTGGTATTCTGAGTGGAATCCTGGAACAGAAAATGATCATTAATGGAAAAACTGGTTAAATATTAATAATATATAGGGTTTAGTCAGTGGTATATGCCAATGTTGGTTTCATTGTTTTGACAAGTGTACTGTGGTCACTTAAATGTTAGCATTAGGGGAAACTAGGCAAGGGCATACAGAGATTCCATGCTATCTTTCAATTTTTCCATAATCTAAAATCATTCCAAAATAAAATTTTGGAGTTTTGATTATTTAAAACAAAACATTTACAGATTTGTTTTTGATTGTGTGAAATGAGATCTTGTGAAGAATAGACTATTTTGTGTCAATTTTCTCCAGTTAGCACGTTTTTTTTCTTACTATTTCTGCCTTACAAATGGAACAATATGCTATATTACCATTATATTTATTAATACAAATCTAATGTGGCATATTATCAGATTTATAATAACTTCCCTCTTTCATATGGTTTAATTCACATGAAGATATTTAATGATCTTTTAAATGTCATATTAATATCTAAAACTTTTAACCTATAGAATGGGGTTAATAAGATACAAGTAATAGCTCTCTGTTTTGAAGATAAGTTAATATAGTGGCTTATCAAATATGGGAGTGATTGGTTTTGAGAATTATGATTTTAAAAGTACTTATTGGGCTTAATATAGCATTTTGGAACTAAAAATTTAACTGCATTATCAGTTAAAGCAATACATAAAAATTAATCTAATAGAACAAAAGAATACTTAATAATTTAAAATATATTTTTATTGTCAACTATGAAAATGAATGTAATAAGTAAGTTTCATATTTCTTTTCTAGATTTACTATCTAGGATAGATTTGGATGAACTAATGAAAAAAGATGAACCACCTCTTGATTTTCCTGATACCCTGGAAGGATTTGAATATGCTTTTAATGAAAGTAAGTGGTATATGGTATATGCAAAATTTATTTTACAATAGTAATAGCATGAGATTGATATTTGCTACTCTTGAAGGTCACCTAGAATGTTTCATGTATTTGAGAAATAACTACTTATCGTTGAATGGTGAAATGCTTCACTTAAAGAACCAAGTAACAATTTCCCATAGTTGTCAATTCATGTTAAGTGATTGACATGAATTTGATTCAGTTTATGTATTTCAACCTTGAGTGTTCAACTCTCTGATATCCATTTGGAACCTCCTAACTAAATTATACTGAAAGATCTTACTGTTTCACACAGTGTATAAAGTGAAGTGGCTGGAAATAATTAGCTGTGACAATATTTTAAAACAAAGTACTGAATTTTCCATGATTTTTAAGGCAACATCCTTATTTAAAAATTTACTCATTAGGTCCTAATTAGAATAACCTTTGTACTTGGGATGTGGAAAAATATACCATTGATTACAAGTATATTTCTGGAATAAAGAATTAATAATATTAATAATACACTGTTGTACTTGAAGGGTGATGTTATTACAGGGTAGGTGGCATTAGAATTGTAGTTTTCTATATGTTGCTCTGCATTAGTCAAATTGATCATCTGTCATCACTGAATCAGTGGGTATCCCCTTACAGGTGTTAGGGCTTCAGTCTCTGAATGCTAGAATATTGAGTGAGTTTCAACCAAAGAACATAGAAACTTTGATATTTTTGCCAATGTTCATTTTCATGTTTTTTTATAAAGAATATTTTATTCCAATATATAAGTAAGTAGTAATATTATGGTGCCTGGTGGGGTTAAAGCAATTGACCTGTGGTCTGTTTCTTTCCTGACTACCAGAAGAATATTCCTAGGAAAAGATGGCTTGTTTTTTTCTCCTTTTAAACATGCTGATAATCAAAACTTTTGGTAAATCAGATGAATATTTGCTCTGAGTAGAATCTTTTGATTATGGAATACTTTGAGCAGGATGGCTGGTTTAACATTACTCATGGTAAAAAAACCTACTGTGATTGATGTATGGGGCATATAGCTCTAAAGACTATCACATAAGTAATATGTCTTTGTTAAATAAAATAGAAATATTTATGATCAAAATATTCACCAATGTGTGAAGTAATCTGTTTACCTCACTTAAGTGATCTTATTTAGTCTGGGCTATTCTGTGAGAGGAAAGGACCTTGGGGAAAATGTCAGCACATCCCAGACCTCTCCCTGTTGTACCTATGCAGCTTCATTGCTTGTACTCTTGAACAATTACTAAAGCTTAGTCATTATCAGTAAAGATCTATGATTTGTAAGATTTAGCCATCTAAATTTGTATTAGTGTACTGCTTCTCTGCAATTTCCATTTGATATTTTACTTATATTTCAAGACCTATTTAAGAAATGTCAAAGAAATCTTCTGAACCTCATTATAGTCTGTAGAGATTCATCATTTTTCCAAAATCTTCCCAGACATTATTGTCTGCATGAACCATGTATAGCAGTTTAGATTGTTGACTTACTTTATTTAACTTTCTGAAAAAATTATTTAGCTTTTTAATATTTATCTTTTATTCCACATATAGGCTCTATGCTTTTTGAGAACTAGGACCATTTTGATGACAATATCTAGTAGAGATTCTTGTTTGTAATAGGTCCTAAAATATGGTTAGTGTGCTTCATATTAGCAAAATGAAAATCAAGAATAGCTTTTGATTACTTAGCAACCATTTTTCTATAATACCAATAGGTATGTACCATTTTGAAGTCTTAAAAAAAAGTTAGGGAAAAATCAACTGTTCTGAGAGTGTTTAAAATGTTATCAGACATTTTTTATTTTACCTTTCATATTATTGTAAATGAACTCTGAATTAATATTATTTGTTTGTTTTCTAGAGGGGCAGTTAAGACACATAAAAACTGGGGAACCATTTGTTTTTAATTACCGGGAAGATTTGCACAGATGGAACCAGAAAAGATATGAGGCTCTGGGAGAGGTATGTCACATATACTTTTACTTTGTTTTTTTCAATTTTAAATATTCAGAATAAAGGTTTTGGAAATATATTAGTTTGCACACTGTATAAAAAGTGATTTAAAAAGGTTTTTGTGTCTTTGTGTTTGGTCAATTTCACGTGGTTATGTTAGAAACATATCCTCAGTTTAAAAATTTCTGCTTTTGTACAAATATATCCTTCCCATAACCTTTACATTTTGTAGTGAATCATTGCATAGAAAAACAAATTCACGCCAGATTTTATTTTTATCCTTTTAAATGTTTTTAAGAGGTTTAATCTCCCACTGTGCCAGGAGAAATAAATATTCTTTTAAGTGTTTATTTATATGAAGAGAAATAAGTGAATCTAGCCTACTTGCCTTTGACTTAATAAGGAATTAGGCCTCATGAACATTGGATATCTCACATGGTATCATTGGTAGGAAGCTTTGAAAATGTCATTTGTCATTTGAATGCTTTGTTAAAGCTAAAACTTTTACATGTTCTTATTATAATGTCTTTAGTTTTTAAATGATGCATATGGAAACATTTGTTTAGTATGATAACTAGATAGCTAGTTTACTTTCTATATTCCATTTTGGCTTTTTGCTAAAGTAGTCAAAATGAATTGCTTGATTAAATAATAACAAAGAATATATGATAGCTTAAATAATAGCATAAAGAATTTATAATATGCTGGGAGACAATTCCCCTCATGTATTTTGCACTTCTGCATGTTTCTGAGAAAAGGCTTTATTAGCCTTTGTAATGGACTGTCTTTTTAAGAATATCTGTATAGGAAACGGGCTTCCAAGATAGAGATCATGTCTCTTTCCCAAACAGCCGGCAGATTTGTTTGCTATTCAATATAATAAAGATAGTGCTTCTCCCTTTCCCGACTAATGGCAAAAAATGGCAAGTTTGCCAATAGTTCCCTTATAAGATTGGGTTTGCTGTTGGAGGTTCATTAGCTGTGACAGTCCTACTATGTGCTCAGCATCCAAATGGACCTGTCCATATTGATTATTTGAAATTTGAGGGCCAAAAGAAACAGATGAACATATAAAATTCATGCTGCCTGTTGTCTCTTGATTATCAGTCTTTTGTTTGTGACCCAGGAGTTTGGTGTCTTCTGACAGCATTTGAAAGATTTTGCATGCTCAACCTGTTATCTTGTAGCAGTGTAAAATCTCACAAGAACCTAGACAGTTATTGACAGTGTTGTCTAGCATTTATAATTTGAATTTATTCAGTAACCATATGGTTTCTGTTTTATAAAATAATTATGTTATATACATATATGAATATACCACAGTGAATTTCACCTTTATGTATCTCTATAAAGCAACAGTAAAAAAACAATGAATTAATAGAAGAAAGACCCATAGAGTAGAGGAAGGATAACAAGGGAAGGTAGGAGGGGAGCCAACGGGGACGTACTAGGGATTGAAGTAGAGCAGTTTATATTCCATGCATATGTGATTATGCAAAATGAACCCCCAATATTACATTAATTATAATACACTAATAAAAACATTAAAAAGTTATAAAAAATCATGCCCAGTTCCACTCGAATTGTATGATGTAAACTGGTTATATTTTTATTATAGAATAATCTTTATATAATGGCCTTATAGAAGACCTAGTGTTTTTTATTTGTTTTTAAATGGAACTTATATTTTACTCCATTTCATGAGCTGTGTGTATCAACTCACTTGGACAAGTTGCTGTTTTCCAAACATACCTTTCCTTTTTCCACATCTATATATGTTTTTACTCAGAATCTGTATCCTTCAATATCATCTATGTCAAAACCCAGCTTGTATATATTGTTAGATCATCCAATATGTAAATAATTCCTTTCTCCTATGATTTCATACCTAATTCTTTGATTATACGGAGGGTATTATGGTTTGGATCTGAAGTGTCCCCCCAAAGCCCATGTGTGAGATGAAGCAAGAAGATTCAGAGGAGAAATGATTGGGTTGTGAGAGTCCTAACCCAATCAGTGAATTAATCCCCTGATAGAGATAAACTAAGTGGTAACTGAAGTGGTAGGGTGTGGCTGGAGGAGGTGGGAATTGGGGGCATGGCTTTGGGGTATATATTTGTATCTGGCAAGTAGAGTCTCTCCTTTCTGATCACCATGTGAGCTGCTTTCCTCTGCCACATTCTTCTGCTATGACGTTCAGCTTCACCTCAGGCCTTGAGGAATGGAGCCGGACTTCTGTGAACTAGGACCTCTGAAACCGTGAGCCCTTCCTTAAATAAACTTTTCCACCTCTACAGTTGTGCTGGTCAGGTCATTTAGTCACAACAGCGATAATAGGTGACTAAAACAGAGGGTCACAGATTTATTCTTGGTGAACCTTATTCCATGAGAATTAAAATAATTTTGAGTTTTCATTTTAATGATTATTTATAATCATTAAATATTAATATAGAATAGGCATATTCTATATTATTCTATATTCTATATTATCTACATTATCTCACATGTGCCTGCATTCAGATTTGTATTCATGATCAAATTGGCCCTATGTGATCACCCCAAATCACAGCATTTAACTTTTATTACAGTGTTTTTAGATCAATGTTTTATGAAGTTAGTGTTTCTTAGCTCAATAGACCCTTCTTCAGACCTTTTCTTCCCCAATGTATGGATTGAAAATAAACATAATTTTGACATAATAAAAGTCATGGGGGTGTGAGAGGGAAAGTCTTTCTGGTTATTACAGTATTTGTTCTATACCATCTTGCTTTTCATGTTCGATTTGGAGTATTTGTTCTATTGCTAATTTTGTTGTTGAAGGTTGTTTATTAATTAAATTTCATTTCTTGCATTTTAGGATTTGTATGACGTCTCATTATATACTAATAATGATAGTTTTTACTATAGTGAATTAGTTTGGAGTTATTTATGGTGTGATTTAACACATCTGTAAAACTGTCTTTTCATTCATGTTACTTAACTTTCATTTTTTGGGCCTTGTCTTCAAATTATATTTTACCTATTTACTCTTCTTCACTTATATCATGTTCTTTTATCTTATGTTACATTCTTTTTTCCCTTGTCACATCATACCTTCAGATTTTGTCTCTGCTATCTCCTCCTATAGGAAGCTTTTCCTCATTTCCATCTTTCTTTCTTAGTTTTATCCTATTCTCTTTTTCTTCTTAACTTGTCTTAATAGAAAAATGAACTTAAGGTGACTTTAGAGATGAATGCCACTGGAAAGATTTAAATTAGAATAAGAAAATACAATACTAAAGACATTGGTTTGCTAAATTTGCTTATGCTACTTGTCATTGCTTTCCTTTTCCCGACACTGACCCCTGAAATTTGGTATTAAACCCAGGTCCTCTTGAATTACATCCCAGGCTCCTTTTAAATTTAATTTTAGGATGGGATCTCACTAAGTTGCTTAGGCTGGCCTTGAGCTTGTGATCCTCCTTCCTTGGCTTCCCAAGTAACTAGGATTACAGGTGTACACCACCATGCCAGGCTTACAATATTGGTTTATATTAATTATGCAAAATAGTGATCTTCATTGTTCCATATTCAAACATGCATATAACATAAGTTGATGAATTTCATTCCCACTTCCCCTTTATTCTTCCTTCTCACCATTTACCATAATTATCTCCCTTCAATTTTAATGAGATCTACTTTTTTTCCTCTAGCTTCCATATATGAGAGAAGAAAATATAGTACTTATCTTTCTGAGTTTTCCTTATTTTATTTAATGTAAACTCTCTACTTCCATCCATTTTTCTGCACATGATGTAATTTCATTTATTTTCTTTATCCATTCATATGATGACAGATACCTACGCTAATTTCATAACTTGGCTATTGTGAATTGTGTTACTATAAAAATGGGTATGCATGTTTTGCTACAACATACTGACTGATTTTTTGGATAAATATTGAGTATTGGTATAGCTGGGTGATATGGTAGATCCATTCCTTGTCTTTTGAGAAATCTCCATAATTAATTTCAATAGTGATTATTACTAATTTATAGTCCTACCAGCAATGTATAAGTAGTCCTTTATTGTATATTCTTGCTAGCATTTATTATTATTTGTATTCCTTTGTAAAAATTTTTTATTTTTTCCAAATTTCTGTTGGTGCATTATAATTAAACATAATGGTGGGCATCATTGTTACATCTCCACTCACACATACAATAGATCAATATAATTTGGCCAATATCATTCCCCAGCATGTCTCTCCTTTCTCTCCATCCTTCCTCAGGTGCCTTTCTTCTACTCTCCTGGTCTTGCTTTCATTATTTATATTCTTCTTCTTCTTTTTTTTTTTTCCTTTTTAAGTATTGGGGATTGAACTCAGGGGCACTCAACCATTAAGTCATATCCCCAGCCTTTTTTTTCTTTAGAGACAGGGTCTCACTGAATTGCTTACCACCTTGCTGTTGCTGAGGCTGGCTTTGAAGCTGGCTTTGAAGCTGGCTTTGAACTTGTAATCCTCCTACCTCAGTCTCCTGAGCTGCTGGAATTACAGGTGTGGGATTATTATTTATATTCTTGATGATTGCCATCTGATGAAGTGAGATGGAATCTCAGTGTAGTTTTGATTTGCATTCCTGAGTGCTAAAGATGTTGAACAGTTTTTCATATATTTCTTGGCCATTTATATTTCTTATTTTGAGTGTTTCGTTCATTTCTATTTATTGATTGAATAATTCGTGGGGTTTTTTGTGTTTTTTATCTATTGTGATATTACTCCTTTGTTGAAAGAATAGCTGGTAAAGATTTTCTTCTATTCTGTCAGTTGTCTTTTCACTCTGTTAATTATTTCCTTTGCTATGCAGAATCTTTTTAATTTTATGCTATCCTATTTACTGATTCTTTCTCTTAACTTAGTTAATATGGCCATTTTAATAATATCTCTACCTATCCATGAACAGAGTCCTTTTTATCTTCTTTCTTTGATTTCTTTTTTCAGTGTTCTTTAATTTTCCTATAGAGACCTTTGACCTCTTTGGTTAGATTTATTCCAGTCCTTATATTTGTTGGATAATAAATGAAAGTGATAGAAGTTGATAAATTGTTAAATATAAATTCTGAATCTATATATTTTAGAAGAGTTTCTTAAATTTAGAAATTCAAACATAAAGATGCACATTTTATTATTGTAAGATAGGAAAACTATAATGTAACTTTCCTGTTTGTAAAGCCAAACAATTTTTAATTATTTTTATTTCAGTTCCCATTTAATATCTAGAAGTTTTGGACTATTAAAGCTTCATGGACTAAGATTATTTAATAAAATTAATATATATTTGACATTTTATTGGAAAATTTTTACCTTTATATTCAATCTTCAGTATAATTTGGAATTTCTTGTAGAACTCTCCAGTGTTCAAACAGACAAACTTTCATGTTTGAATTCTGAAAATATCTTAGTATTTTGTTACCAATAAGATTTCTAGTTCTAGTTCTTCTGAATATAGATGTACTGAAATGGTCCCCTCTCTTTATCAGTGGTCAAGGGGAGGAGTCAAAACATAATACAAATTTGAATTTTCTCCCTGAGTACATGCTTTAATATAAGCTTTTGATATGCTTAGTATTGAAGTTTTAAGGAACATTTTAACTTCAACTTGCAATCTGAAAGAAAACCCCATCTGTTTTTTTAGCCTTTTTCTACTTAATATCGAGTTTTGTCTTTAGCTGAGAGCTGCTATATTCACAGTTGCTGTTTTAGTTTATGTTTATTTGTCTCTTAAGAAGATTATTATAGCAGTCATTCAGCAGAAATTGTTTTTAAGACTTGTTCCTGAAATGCTCTATCATTTCCATGTAAATTAAACATCTTGTGTAAGTAAAATAAATTGAGATGTCAGTTTGATTTTAGAATGCCATGCCATATTACACAAAAGAATACAGTCATATTTCTATAGTCAAACAAATGCTTTTGCTAATGCATATATATTTCATACTATCTATGACTAAAAATACATCCCCTTACTAAGTTTGGATAATTTCTTTAAATTTGTCAGCTTAAGGAGGTGGGGAAATGGTGTTAAAGGGTAGTTTTCAAAAATAAAAGTCTTTAGTATACATGTATTAGAGTTGAATGGCAAACAATTATGTTTCTGTTAGACTCAGTCAGGATGAATGGAAGGTTACCATGCTAAGTAGTAAATGGGATGGTAGAAACAGCACATAACTTGTGAAATTTTCTCAACTTTCATGTCAAGACTGAATTTCTATTAAATTGAGAATTTAAAGTCCAGCACAAAGTTACAGGGTAGAATTTTGTTCTTTCCTGAGTTGATATACATCTTGGTAGCCTCTTTAAGAATTTAGGAAATTGTTGATGTGCTGAAGAAGAAAATAGCAGCAACTAGTTTGTAACATTGACACTTTATTAAGGAATAGGATCACATTCACAGAAACAACTAAGGGCATAATCCCCTCTCTGGATCTACATTAGTAATAAATCTAGTAAAATAATGAAAAATTACCAAAAATATTACATTTTTAAAAATGTACTTTATTAAAGAATGTGGGCAGTGGGGAACTTAGAGTTTTTTTCTGCTTTTATATTCTGATATTTAAAAGTAGGAATAGCTGAAAGTCAGGAACAATACAAATTATCATTATTTTTGTACTCAAATATTTGAATATAATACAACTATGTATACAGCTAATACTTTCAAAATGGGAAATTCATGCATCTTATATTATACTGGTCATCAGGCCAGTACATTCTTATTCTGTCTCAGTCACATCTTTGTGACTTCAGAGAAGTAATATAAGCATTCACTGTAAAAAAAAACTTATTTGTACTATTGTGGAGAAGAAGTGAGGTTGTACATGTGTTATCATTTTACATTCATTTAATGTGCTATGCAAATGTTAGAAGCATGGGGGAAAATAGTTAGAACTACATTGTTTAAAAATATTTCTAGTTAACCTTTATTATTGATATAAAAGTTTTAATTTCTTGTTTATCTCTGTCCGCTCTCTTCTGTGAGGAACAGAATTGGGTGGAGTTAGGGAAGCCATTTGCTTTCTGAACTAGCATATCATCAGACAGTAAGCCACTCCCACACAGGGTCACTTACTTCCTAGGCAATCTGGAACAGTTCATCATGGCTGCCAGTTTCCGGGAGTCAGGCCTTTGTATCCCATTGCTAAACCAAGTCTGATTCTGCTAGGTATGGATGGCTCCCCACAGACCTCTCACTGTGTTTTGAGTATTTGAGTCTACTACCAGGTGTGCAAAGCCCAGTACAAAGCAAGTGTCTGTTCCCATCATGCCTATTTTAGTCTTTTGATGGTCCAGTATAGCCTACTTATCACCTATGACCAGAGCTGTCACCCTAGAGAATTCACCTTGTACCTGTTTGGACACCGTCTTCCTTCTCGGTAGGTTGGAAAATCCTTGCCATTTTATGCCTCAGAGAATACAAGAGGAATATGCCTCTCCAGCTATCACTGCATGACTGAAGATCCCATGTGTCCACATTGTTTCTGGGCACAAGCGACTGCCTTGAGAGAGTATACTGATATTTACTTGTTAGTTCAAATCATCCTATGATTCTATAAGACAATTCTTTTGATGTGTCTCAACATATCCTACTTTATTGAGTCCCTTAAATTCCCATAGATTCATGCTTTATACTCATGGGACACAATCATGGGCTTTTGACATCGGCTCTTGCCTGCATTTCTTCATTGCTTTAGTAGTACAGTAGTCCTTTGCTATTTTCCTGACCATATTACTAAGCCATTTACTACCACCCATGAGTCAGGATAATGCAAACCATAGAGCTCCTATTTTCATCAACTTTTCTTTCACTGCAAGAATAACAGCATGCATTTAAGTTCACTGTGCTGATTTATTCTTCTTGATTTTTTTTCCCCATCAAATGGTCATAATGTTGCAGCTTTTTAAACAGTATGCTGCCTATTACTTTGGGACTGCCATTTGTAAACCATGCAGCTTTTTGGTTGTCAACTAGAAACTGCTAATAGAGGAATACTTATGTGGCTGTAGGATCTGATAGTTCCCTAGATGATTGCAAGATTGATCCTAAGGAAGAAGAGGCTATCCTGATTGTGAATATGATACATCTATAATTGTGTTCTTCTAGTAGATGGTAAGTACCAACTGCATGAATTCAAGCTTCAGACACTTCCAAAATTATATCTAAATGTGGATTATAAAACCTGAAATGTATTGATTGAACTGCTTTGGCCTTTTGTAATTTTATATAGCCTGACATTGTTCAGGCCTCTGTTTATGTATAGTCTTCTTTCACATACCTTTATGGATGGAGTTAGCATTATTTTCAGATGTAGAATATGTACCCGTTGTTAACCATGAGAGCCAAACCAAATGTTGTTTCTTGTTTAGTTTCCAAAGTAGGTGAGCATAGCCATTTTTTTTAACTACCTGTGGGATATCACCAGTGAGTTTTACCCAGGTTACTCCCTGGACTTTTTTTTTATTGTAAACAAATGGGATACATGTTGTTTCTCTGTTTGTACATGGAGTAAAGGCACACCATTTGTGTAATCATAAATTTACATAGGGTAATGTTGTTTGATTTATTCTGTTATTTTTTCCCTTCCACCCACCCCTCCCACCCCTCTTTTCCCTCTATACAGTCCTTCCTCCATTCTTGCCCGCTTCCCTAACACTAACCCTAACCCTAACCCTAACACTAACCCCTACCACCCCCCATTATGTGTCATCATCCGCTTATCAGCAAGATCATTCGTCCTTTAGTTTTTTGAGGTTGGCTTATCTCACTTAGCATGATAGTCTCCAATTTCATCCATTTGCCTGCAAATGCCATAATTTTATCATTCTTCATGGTGGAGTAATATTCCATTGTGTGTGTGTGTGTGTGTGTGTGTGTGTGTATGTATCACAGTTTCTTTATCCATTCATAAACAGAAGGACATCTAGGTTGGTTCCACAATCTGGCTATTCTGAATTGAGCAACTATGAACATTGATGTGGCTGTATCTCTGTAGTTTGCTGATTTTAAGTCCTTTGGGTATAGGCCAAGGTGTGGGATAGCTGGGTCAAATGGTGGTTCCATTCCAAGCTTTCTGAGGAATCTACATACTACTTTCCACAGTGGCTGCACTAATTTGCAGCCCCACCAGCAATGTAGGAGTGTACCTTTTTCCCCACATCCTCGCCAACACCTACTGTTGCTTGTGTTCTTGATAATCGCCATTCTAATTGGGGTGAGATGAAAACTTAGGGTAGTTTTGATTTGCATTTCTCCTACTACTAGAGATGTTGAACCTTTTTTCATATATCTGTTGATTGCTTGTACATCTTCTTCTGTGAAGTGTCTGTTCATATCCTTAGCCTATTTGTTGATTGGATTATTTGTATTCTTGGTGTAGAGTTTTTTGAGTTCTTTGTATATTCTGGAAATTAGTGCTCTATCTGAAGTATGGGAGGAAAAGATTTTCTCCCACTCTGTAGGCTCTCTCTTCACACTGCTGATAGTTTCCTTTGCTGAGAGAAAGCTATTTAGTTTGATTCTATCCCAGTTGTTGATTCTTGCTTTTATTTCTTGTGCTATGGAAGTCCTGTTAAGGAAGTCTGATCCTAAGCCAACAAGTTGAAGGTTTGGACCTACGTTTTCTTCTATAAGATGCAGGGTCTCTGGTCTGATTCCGAGGTCCTTGATCCATTTTGAGTTGAGTTTTGTGCAGGATGAGAGATAGGGGTTTAATTTCATTCTGTTGCATATAGTTTTCCAGTTTTCCCAGCACCATTTGTTGAGGAGGCTATCTTTTCTCCATTGCATATTTTTGGCCCCTTTGTCTAGTATGAGAAAATTGTATTTATTTGGGTTTGTGTCCGTGTCCTGTATTCTGTACCATTGATCTACCTGTCTATTTTGGTGCCAACACCATGCCGTTTTTGTTACTATTGCTGTGTAATAGAGTTGAAGATCTGCTTTGCTCTTTCTACTGAGGATTGCTTTAGCTATTCTGGGTTTTTTATTCTTCCAGATGAATTTCATAATTGCTTGCTCTATTTCTGTGAGGTACATCATTGGGATTTTAATTGGAATTGCATTGAATCTGTATAGCACTTTAGGTAGTATGGCCATTTTGACAATATTAATTCTGCCTATCCAAGAACATGGGAGATCTTTCCATCTTCTAGGGTTTTCTTTAATTTCTTTCTGTAGTGTTCTGTAGTTCTCATTGTAGAGGTCTTTCACCTGTTTTGTGAGATTGATTCCAAAGTATTTTATTTTTTTTGATGCTATTGTGAATGGGGTAGTTTTCCTAACTTCTCTTTCTGAAGATTCATCACTTATGTATAAAAATGCATTGGATTTATGAGCATTGATCTTGTAACCTGCTACTTTACTGAATACACTTATGAGTTCTAAGAGTTTTCTGGTAGAATTTCCAGGTTCCTCTAAATATATAATCATGTCATCAGCAAATAGGGGTAGTTTGAGTTCTTCTTTTCCTATTTGTATCCCTTTAATTTCTTTGGTCTGTCTAATTGCTCTAACTAGAATTTCAAGGAAAGTGTTGAATAGAAGTGGTGAAAGAGGGCATCCCTGCCTTGTTCCAGTTTTTAGGGGGAATGCTTTCAGTTTTTCACTATTTAGAATGATATTGGCCATGGGCTTAGCGTAGATGGCCTTTACAATGTTAAGGAATGTTCCCACTATGTTAAGGAATGTTTTGTAGTGTTTCGAGCATGAAGGGATCTTGTATTTTATCGAATGCTTTTTCTGCATCTATTGAAATAATCATGTGATTCTTAACTTTTAGTCTGTTGATATAGTGAATGACGTTTATTGATTTCCGGATGTTGAACCAACCTTGCATCCCTGGGATAAAACCCACTTGACCGTGATGCACTATCTTTTCATATATTTTTGTATGCAATTTGCTAAGATTTTGTTGAGAATTTTTGCGTTGATGTTCATTAAGGATAATGGTCTGAAATTTTCTTTCCTCGATGTGTCTCTGTCTGGTTTAGGTATCAGGGTGATATTGGCATCATAGAATGAGTGTGGGAGGGTTCCTCCTCTTCTATTTCATGGAATACTTTGAGGAGTATTGGAATGAGCTCTTGTTTAAAGGTTTTGTAGAACTCGGCTGAGAACCCATCTGGTCCTGGACTTTTCTTTGTTGGTAGGATTTTGATGACCTCTTCTATTTCACTGCTTGAAATCTATTTATTTAAGTTGTGTATGTCCTCCTCGTTCAGTTTAGGTAATTCGTAAGTCTCTAGAAACTTGTTGATGTCTTCAAGATTTTCTGTTTTGTTGGAATATATATTTTCAAAATAGCTTCTAATCATGTTTTTGTATTTCACTTGTGTCTGTAGTGATATTTACTTGTTCATTGTGAATTTTAGTAATTTGAGTTTTCTCTCTTTCTCTTTGTTAGTGTGGCTAAGGGTTTATCAATTTTGTTTATTCTTTCAAAGAACCAACTGGTTGTTTTGTTAATTTTTTTCAATTGTTTCTTTTGTTTCAATTTCATTGATTTCAACTTTGATTTTAACTATTTCCTTTCTTCTACTACTTTTGGTATTGGTCTGCTCTTCTTTTTCTAGGGCTTTGAGCTGTAGTGTTAAGTCGTTTATTTGTTGATTTCTACTTCTTTTGGTGAATGCACTCCATTAAATAAATCTTCCTCTAAGTTCTGCTTTCATAGTGTCACAGAGATTTTGATATGATGTGTCTTTGTTCTCGTTTACTTCTAAGAATTTTTTTATTTCCCTCCTGATGCCTTCTCTTATCCATTCATCATTCAATAGTGTATTATTTAATCTCCAGGTATTAGAGAAGTTTCTGTTTTTTATTGTCATTTTTTTCTAATTTCATTCGATTGTGATCTGATAGAATACAAGATAGTATCTCTATCTTCTTGTATTTGTTACCATTAGCTTTGTGGCATAAAATATGGTCTATTTTAGAGAATGATACAAGTGCTGCTGAGAAGAAAGTGTATACGTTCTTTGTTGGATGGTATATTCTCTATATGTCCGTTACGTCTAAATTGTTGATTGTGTTATTGAGATTTATGGTTTCTTTATTCAGTTTTTGTTTTGAAGATCTATCCAGTGGTGAGAGAGGTGTGTTAAAATCGCCTAGTATTATTGTGTTGTGGTCTATTTGATTTCTGGAATTGAGAAGGATTTGTTTGATGTGCATGGATGAGCCAATGTTCGGGGCATAGATATTTATGATTGTTATGTCTTGCTGATTTATGCTTCCGTTAAGCAGTATGTAATATGCTTCTTTATCCCTTCTGACTAGTTTTGGCTTGAAGTCCACATTATCTGAAATGAGGATGGATAGTGCAGCTTTTTTGCTGTGTCCGTGTGCATGGTATATTTTTTCCCATCCTTTCACCTTTAGTCTATGGGTATCTCTTTCTATGAGATGAGTCTCTTGCAGGCAGCGTATTGTTGGATTTTTCTTTTTAATCCATTCTGCCAGTGTATGTCTTTTGATTGATGAGTTCAGACCATTAACATTCAGGGTTATTATTGAGATATGATTTGTATTCCCAGTCATTGGACTCATTTTTGTTTTTTGACATGATTTGGTTTCTCCTTTATTTGGCTATTTCTTTAGGCTCGTTCCTCCCATTGCTGATTTGCATCGTTGTGTTTTATCTCTTCCTCAAGGAATATTTTGCTGAGAATGTTCTGTAATGCTGGCTTTCTTTTTGTAAATTCTTTTAGCTTTTGTTTATCATGGAAGGATTTTATTTCATCGTCAAATCTGAAAGTAAGTTTTGCTGTGTGTAAGATTCTTGGTTGGCATCCGTTTTCTTTCAGGGCTTGGTAAATGTTCCAGGCCCTTTTAACTTTTAGGGTCTGTGTTGAAAAATCTGCTGATATTCTTATTGGTTTTCCCCTGAATGTAATTTGATTCTTTTCTCTCATAGCCTTTAAAATTCTGTCTTTATTTTGTATGTTAGGTATTTTCATAATAATGTGACTTGGTGTGGGTCTGTTGTAGTTTTGTATATTTGGAGGCCTGTAAGCCTCCTGTACCTGATTTTCCATTTCATTCTTCAGATTTGGGAAATTTACTGATATTATTAGTTCATTGAATAGGTGGTTCATTCCTTTGGTTTGTTTCTCTGTGCCTTCCTCAGTTCCAATCTTTCTTAAATTTGGCCTTTTCATGATATCCCATAATTCTTGTAGATTCTGTTCATGATTTCTTGCCATTTTCTCTGTTTGGTCAACTTTATTTTCAAGACTAAATATTTTGTCATCAATGTGTGAGGTTCTGTCTTCCAGGTGTTCTATCCTATTGGTTATGCTTTCTATGGAGTTTTTAATTTGTCTTATTGTTTCCTTCATTTCAAGGATTTCTGTTTGTTTTTTTTTTCAGTATCTCTATCTCTTTATTGAAATGATCTTTTTCTTCCCGCATTTGCTCTTTTAACGGTTGATTGGTGCGATCATTTAATGCCTGCATTTGCTCTTTCATCTCATCCTTCAATGCCTGCATTTGCTCTTTCATCTCCTCGTTTGCTTCCCTTATTGTTTCAATTGTGTACATTCTGATCTTCCTTTCTGACGTTTCTTCTGTTGTGCCATAATTGGGTTTTATTGATATAGTATCTAGGTTTGTTTGTGCATTTTCTTCCCTTGTTTTCTCATACTGGTCAGATATCGGTGGGAATCTGAGATATTGTAGATTTCCTCTGTTGGCTTATAGTGTCCCTGTAGATTTCCATTATATCACCTCCCAGCCTTCAGTAGCCTGAAGTGTTAGAGGAACTTGATAATGGAGTGCTTCCGTAGAAAGCTGCCCCTAGCCCTCTACTAGGTCCAGGGCGGGAGGCTTGTTCTGCGTGGAAATCCTCTCACTGGGCGATCCTGTTCCTAGAAGCTGGCTATAGACAGGGTGTGCCCCCGCCTGAAGGAGCCAGGCTGCTCAGTGAAAACCTCTCCCTGTCCTGCCTTGGTCCGAGAAGCTGCCTGCGGGCCATGGCCCCCTGCTGGGTCCGGGGCTTGGGGTTGGCTCTGTGTGGAAAAGATGTCACTGGGTGGGCCCTCTCCACGAAGCTGGCCGTGGATCGCGCCTTCCGCTGGAGGGAGCACGGCTGCTTGGGGAATTCTCTCGCTGCCCTGCCCTGGTCTGAGAAGCTGTCTATTGGCCGGGGCCCGCTGGTGGGTTCAGGGCTTGGGGTTGGCTCTGTGCGGAAAAGCTCTCATTGGGGGTCCTGCTCCTAGAAGTTGGCTGTGGATTTCACCTGCCGCGGGAGAGAGCTTGGGTGCTTGGGGAAGACTCACTGCCCTGCTGTTTTCCGAGAAGCTGCCCACTGACTGGGCCTGGCACCTGGGCCAATATTCACCCGGTGGGAGAGACTCACCCCATGGCTCTATGTTGGTCCGAGTCTCTCAATACCTCCCCTTCTTGAATCCTGAGTTCTGGAGTGATGGGAGATGCAGTCACCGTCTAGTCCACCATCTTGGATCTCTCCTCCCTGGACTTTTGCCAGCCACCTCTGTTGGTTGGTCATGTCCACTGTATTTAAATCAGTCTTGGTTTATTCTTCAGTTTCCAATATTATAAAACCATTAATAACAGTAGATTGTTATATTAGAGATGTGCACCAAGTTCAGATCTCCCGCTTCAAATTGTTACAGTAAGCTGGTGACAACAACAATTAGCAACACAACAATTGTTAATTGGATCCTTCCCACATGAGGGAAATGGTGTTTGACTCCTTTCTGGTAGATAAAAAAAGCTACTAATTGTCCTGTTCCTTAGATATGTCATATATTGTGTGTGTTCTTTTTTTCCTATAAAAAAACAAAGTACAAGATAAGAAGAGGAAGAAGAAAGAAAAGAAAAAGGCATTTTTGCAAGATGAGTCATTGAGTACCAGCCTTCATTTGTGTACTGGTCTATTTTATAATGTTAGGTATGGAAAATATTCCCCATTAAGTGTAACATTCATCCCAATAATAAATTAAGGTAGGGGAGGCACAGTCACTTCACATGATACCTGTTCATGCATTCTATTCTTATTCCATCTTTTATCTTAATCCTATCAGCTCTAGCATTCCAATATCTTACCTATCTAAATGAATGTCCTGAAAATATTTTGAAAGTACAGCACCCTGGACTCCTAATTTGTCTCAAAGTTTTCTTCTCTATACCCGAGGCTCTTTTACATATATATATATATATGCATATTGCCTTTAAAATACTGCTGAAAGTTGGAGTAAGGGACTTTTATCATCCCATCAGTCTTTGTCCTGGTTAAGCTGTCATACCATGATGTCTAGTGAAGTAGGGATACACTCTTCAGTATTATCTTTGCCTTCTGGCTTCTTATAGTCTTCCAAACTGGGCTTAAGAGATTGCATTTGTTTAGAGCTCTTAAGTTCTGGGGAACTGGCAGGAATTTTAATTGATCTACCAACCCTTGATAATGCTACATTAAAATCCTTGTGTTAACCCCATCCAGTCTTCTCTCCATCCCATTCTTTAATATACATTTAATAACTTCACCCATACCTAGTTCCTAGTGCCGTCTATTTTATCCTCCCTTCCAGCTGCTAAGAGAATCATCCTGCTTTTCTTAGTATTTGTAAAACCCATAAAGAGAAGCTGAAATAGTAAATGTGAAGTGACTTTGCAGACCATTTCCTGATTTAGTAATAGGTTTACTTTGAAGATTCAAGATAAATAAAAGAGCTTCCTTTATTTACACCCTTTCTTATTATCTGGGTAGCTTGTAATAAATATCCTGGGTAACATAAAGTCAATCTAGCATGGCTTGCATTTAAAGATATCTGCTGTTTCATCTGGGATATTTCATTTGACATGCAAAGAAGGGACAAGACAATTTCCCTTTTCAGAACAAACAAAGATTAACCAGACTTTATATACTAACTTTAACCTTAAGCAGTCTGTTATACAAGTACCTCATGATGATCAGATTATTGCATGTTTAGATTATTGATAACTATTTATGATTGTTTAATTGGATAATGCTTAGTTGTATAATGTACATTGCTCAATTGTATATGTTCCTGAATTAATGCAAACACGCTCTTCCAATATAGGCTGTCAAACCCATGGACACAGCTCCTAAATGAACCACTTTTCTAATGCTTTTAATCATAGTTCCTAAGGAAGCTAGTGGTATCAGTTTACATATTGAGATGTCTCCTTCACATGATGGTTTTGTTCCTTTACTGCCTGGACTATCTTCTTGGTGACTACAGATCATACAGTTGCTATCTGTCATTCCAGTTCAGTTGCTTTCTTCATTTGGGAGGAGATCTGAGGGAGTAGCTGCTGTAACTTAGAATAGTTTCTTTCCCCCTATCGATTTTAATTAATAATAGCTCTAATAATTGTTCCTTTCCAATAATTATTTTTCACAGCAGCAAGTTGAAAAGTAATAATCTACAGTTATGATGCAACTATGAGAGAAAACAAGCTAAAAAACAAAACAAAATAAAACCTACTTTCCTAGATGAGTAGCAATATGAGTAAAGTGCTTCTTAATTTTTTTAAAATTTTTATTCATTGTATACAAATGGGGTACAACTATAGTTTCTCTGATTGTACATGAAGTAGAGTTGCATTGTGTAATCATACATGTGCATAGAGTAATGTTTGTCTTATTCGTTATCTTTCTTTCCCACCACCACCTTCCTATCCCTCCTTTTTTCTATATACAATTCGTCCTTCCTCCATTCTTGCCTCCCCACTACCCCCTGTTATGTTTCATCATCCACTTATCAGAGAGATCATTCAGCCTTTGGGTTTTGGGATTGGGTTATCTCATTTAGCATGATATTCTCCAAATGCATCCATTTACCTGCACATGCCATAATTTTATCATTCTTTGTGACTGAGTAATATTCCATTGTGTGTATATGTATATATATACACACACACAGTTTCTTTATCCATTCATCTATTGAAGGGCATCTAGGCTGGTTCCACAATGTAGATATTGTGAATTGAACAGCTATGAACTTTGATGTGACTGCATCACTGTAGTATGCTGATTTTAAGTCCTTTGGGTATAGGCCAAGAGTGGGATAGCTGGGTTAAATGGTGGTTCCATTCCATATTTTCTAAGGAATCTCCACACCACTTTCCAGAGTGCCTGAACTAATTTGGAATCCCACCAGCAATGTATGAGTGTGCCTTTCCCCCCACATCCTCGCCAACACCTATTGTTGCTTGTATTCTTGATAATCGCCATTCTAATTAGGGTGAGATGAAATCTTAGGGTAGTTTTGATTTGCATTTCTCTTATTACTAGAGATGTTGAACATTTTGTCATGTATCTGTGGACTACTTGTAGATCTTCTGTGAAGTGTCTGTATATTTCCTTAGCCCATTTATTGATTGGGTCATTTGAATTCTTGGTGTAAGGTTTTAAGTTCTTTATAAATTCTGGAGATTAGTGCTTTATCTGAAACGTATGTGGCAAAGATTTTCTCCCACTCTGTAAGCTTTCTCTTCACATTGTTGATTGTTTCCTTTGCTGAGAAAAAGCTTTTTAGTTTGAATCTATTCCAATTATTGATTCCTGCTTTTACTTCTTGTGCTTTGGGAGTCATGTTAAGGAAGTCTGGTACTAAACTGACATGATGAATGTTTGGACCTACTTTTTATTCTATTAGGTGCAAGGTCTTTGGTCTAATTCCTAGGTCTTTGATCCATTTTGAGTTTTGTGCAGGGTGAAAGATAGGGGTTTAATTTCATTTTGCTGCACATGGATTTCCAGTTTTCCCAACACCATTTGATGAAGAGGCTATTTTTTCTCCATTGTATGTTTTTGGCACCTTTGTCTAGTATGAGATAACTGTATTTATGTGGGTTTGTCTCTCTCTTCTCTAGTCTGTACTATTGCTCTACCTGTCTTTTGGTGCCAATACCATGCCATTTTTGTTACTTTTGCTCCGTAGTATAGTTGATACTACTGCTTTGTTCTTCTTGTGAAGGATTTCTTTAGCTATTCTGGGTCTCTTATTCTTCCAAATGAATTTCATGATTGCTTGCTCTCTCTTTATGAGGTACATCATTGAGATTTTAATTGAAATTGCATTAAATTTGTATAGCACTTTTGGTAGTATGGCCATTTTGACAATATTAATTCTGACTATCCAAGAACATGGGAGATCTTTCCATCTTCTAAGGTCTTCTTTAATTTCTTTCTTTACTGTTCTGTAGTTCTCATTGTAGAGGTCTTTCATCTCTTTTGTTAGATTGATTCCCAAGTATTTTTTTTGAGGCTATTGTGAATGGGGTAGAACAAAAATGGATTAGATTTATGAGCATTGATTTTATATCCTGCTTCTTTACTGAATTCATTGATGAGTTCTAGAAGTTTTCTGGTGGAATTTTTCAGCTCCTCTAAATATATAATCATGTCATTAGCAAATAGGGGTAGTTTGAGTTCTTCTTTTCCTATTTGTATCCCTTTAATTTCTTTGGTCTGTCTAATTGCTCTGACTAGAATTTCAAGGAAGGTGTTGAATAGAAGTGGTGAAAGAGGGCATCCCTGCCTTGTTCCAGTTTTTAGGGGAAATGCTTTCAGTTTTTCTCCATTTAAAATGATGTTGGCTGAGTGCTTATCATAGATAGCCCTTAAAATGTCGAGGAATGCTTCTATTATCTCTATTTTTTTTTTTCTAGTGTTTTGAGCATGAAGGGATGCTGTGTTTTATTGAAAGCTTTTTCTGGATCTGTTGAAATAATCCTGTGATTCTTAACTTTAAGTCTGTTGATGTGATGAATTACATTTATTGATTTGTGGATGTTGAACCAACCTTACATCCCTTTGATAAAACCCACTTGATCTTGGTGCACTATCTTTCTAATATGTTTTTGTATGCAATTTGCTAAAATTTTGTCAAGGATTTTTGCATCTATATTCACTAGGGATATTGGTCTGAAATTTTCTTTCCTCGATGTATGTTTGTCTGTTTTTCGTATCAGGGTGATATTAGCTTCATAGAATGAGTTTGGAAGGGTTCGCTCCTCCTCTATTTCATGGAATATTTTGAGGAGTGTTGGAATGAACTCTTCTTTGAAGGTCTTGTACAACTTTGCTGAGAATCCATCTCTTCCCGGACTTTTCTTTGTTGTTAGGCTTTTGATGACTTCTTCTGTTTTATTGCTTGAAATTGATCTATTTAAATTGTGTTTGTCCCCCAGATTCAGTTTAGGGGAATCATGTCTCTAGAAACCTAAACCTGTTGATGTCTTTGAGATTTTCTGTTTTGTTGAGTATAGATTTTCAACATAGCTTCTAATTATGTTTTGTATTTCAATAGTGTCTGTCATAATATTTCCTTTTTCATCACAAAGTTTAGTAAATTGAGTTTTCTCTCTCCTTGTCTTCGTTAGTGTAGCTAAGGGTTTATCAATTTTGTTTATTTTTTCAAAGAACCAACTCGTTGTTTTGTCAGTTTTTTTAATTGTTTCTTTTGTTTCAATTTCATTGATTTCAGCTCTGATTTTAATTACTTTTGTCTTGTACTAGTTTTGGTGTTGGTCTGCTCTTCTTTTTCTAGGGCTTTGAGGATAATGTTAGGTCATTTATTTATTGACTTTTCCTTCTTTTATTGAAAGCACTCCATGCAGTGAATTTTCCTCTTAGCACTGCTTTCATAGTGTCCCAGAGATTTTGATGTGTTGTATATTTGTTCTCCTTTACCTCTAAGAATT
The DNA here is from genome assembly GCF_902686455.1 of Sciurus vulgaris. Lineage (NCBI taxonomy): Eukaryota > Metazoa > Chordata > Mammalia > Rodentia > Sciuridae > Sciurus > Sciurus vulgaris. The sequence goes on from NC_136466.1 coordinate 92,547,045, forward strand.
TTTTTTTTATTTTCCCCCGATGTCTTCTGTTATCTGTGCATCATTCAGTAGTGTACTATTTAATATCCAGGTGTTGGAGTAATTTTTGTTTTTTATTTTTCATTGATTTCTAATTTCATTCCATTATGACCTGATAGAACACAAGGTGGTGGCTTTATCTTTTTGTATTTGCTAACATTAGCTTTGTGGCATAACATATGGTCTGTTTTAGAGAAGGATCCATGTGCTGCTGAGAAGAAAGTGTATTTGCTCATTGATGGATGGAATATTTTATATATGTCCATTAAGTCTAAATTATCAATTGTGTTATTGAGATCTATGGTTTCTTTGTTCAGTTTTTGTTTGTAAGATCTGTCCAATGGTGAGAGAGGTGTATTAAAGTCACCTAGTACTATTGTGTTGTGGTCTGTTAGGTTCCTGGAATTGAGAAGGATTTATTTGACATACATGGATGCACCATTGTTTGGGGCATAGATATTTATGTTTGTTATGTCTTGCTGATTTGTGCTTCCCTTAAGTACTATGAAATGTCCTTCTTTATCCCTTCTAACTAATTTTGGCTTGAAGTCTGCTTTATCTGATATGAGGATGAATGCCCCTCCTATTTTATTGAGTCCGTGTGCATGGTATGTTTTGTCCCATCCTTTCACCTTTAGTCTGTTGGTATCTTTTTCTATGAGATAAGTCTCATAAAGGCAGCATATTGTTGGGTCTTTCTTTTTAATCCAGTTTGCCAGTCTGTGTCTTTTGATTGATGAGTTCAAGTCATTAACATTCAGGGTTATTATTGAGATATGATTTGTATTCCAGGTCATTTTGGCTTATTTTTGGTTTTTAACTTGACTTGGTTTCTCCTTTGTTTGGCTATTCCTTTAGGCTAGTTCCTCCCTATGCTGACTTACATTGTTGTTTTTCATTTCTTCCTCATGAAATATTTTGCTGAGAATGTTCTGTAGTGCCAGCTTTCTATTTGTGAATTCTTTTAGCTTTTGTTTATCGTGGAAGGATTTTATTTCGTCGTCAAATGTGAAAATAAATAAGTTTTGCTGAGTATAAGATTCTTGGTTGGCATCCATTTTCTTTCAGAAATGTTGTTCCAGGCCCTTTTAACTTTTAGGGTCTGTGTTGAAAAATCTGCTGATATCTGTATTGGTTTCCCCCTGAATATAATTTGATTCTTTTCTCTCTCAGCCTTTAAAATTCTATCTTTATTTTGTATGTTAGGTATTTTCATTATAATTTTGCCTTGGTGTGGATCTATTGTAATTTTGTATATTTGGTGGCCTGTAAGCCTCTTGTATTTGATTTTCCATTTCATTCTTCAGATTTGGGAAATTTTCTGATATTTTTTCATTGAATAGATTGTTCATTCCTTTTGTTTGTATCCCTGTGCCTTCCTCAATCCCAGTTATTCTTAAATTTGGTTTTTCATGATATCCTTTAGTTCTTGTAGATTCCATTCATGATTTCTTACCATCTCTGTTTGGTCAACTTTGTTTTCAAGATTAAATATTTTTGTCTTTGATGTTTGAGGTTCTGTTTTCCAATTTATCTAACCTCTTGATTATGCTTGCTATTGAGCTTCTAATTTGTTTTATTGTTTCCTTCATTTCAAATATTTGTTTGTTTTTTTTTATTCAGAACCTTTCTCTCTTTGTTGAAATGATCTTTTGCTTCCTGCATTTGCTCTTTTAAATGTTGATTGAAGCAATCGTTAATTGCCTGCATTTGCTCTCTTACATTATCGTTTGCTTCTCTGACCATTTTAATTATGTACATTCTGAACTCCCTTTCTGACATTTCTTCTGTCATGCTGTTATTGTATTTTATTGATGTAGCATCTAGGTTTGTTTGGGACACTTTCTTCCCTTGTTTTCTCATATTGTTCATGTATCTTCCCTTCTAGCAGTGCAAATCTGAGGTATTACAGTTTCTCCTCTATAGACTTACAGTGTCCCTCAGTTTTCCAAAACCTCACCTTGAAGTGAGAGATCAATATTAGCAGCACATCATACAAACAGTATGCATCTTTAACTCAAATAGTTCCTTTTAAGATATTAACCTTGTCTTAATAAACAGAGATTATGAGTTTGATTATTTTCTACTGCTTAGCCAATAGGTTTGCAATAAGGACTGCAATTTCTAATGGTGGACAAAGAGGATGGGGAGGGGTGTAGGATATAACTTTAATGAGATAAGAAGTGAGTCTTTAGAGGTACTATGTCATAGGAGTAGTCAGTGCGGAATTAAAATACATTGTTGTTAGCATGAGAAAAGGGAGAAAGAGTCTCTGAAGAAACAGATAAGAGGAAAATAGAGAGGGTGAGAAAAATATTAATAAAAGAAAAGTAGGAATAATAGCAGGTATAATAGGAATAATCATAATATTACTACTAATAAAAATCTACAATAAAACTATACTGTACTCTTTGAACCTCCTAGTCTTCAAGAGCCTGATGCCTGGGAGGAACTTGATAAGGCAGTATACCAAGAAGGGTGCTATCTCTGGGATGGTGGCCTCCGGGTGGGGTATAATCCATGCTAGTGGGCAGAGGCACCCCCACGTGTTGATAGATGGTCAACTGCAGCATGGGTGTTAGACCTTGGGCTGGAGCCAGACTGGGCTGGGACTGGTGTCTCTGGGCTAGATCTCGCCTGCACGGTAACCTCCTAATTTTGTTGATAAAGATTAGCAGGTATTGCAGTTAATGGTTTTTAAAAATAGTGATACCTTCCTTTAGATAATTTTGAAAAATTACCATCCTGTTTTTGACTTGTAGAAATGTAGAATGATAGAAAAATATATATTTTTTTCTGATGAACTTGGTTAGTGGGGTAGGAGAGCAAATAAGATTTTAAAAAGATGACCCTAAAAAAGAAGAAAATAGAATAAGTAAGGTCAAATGGGAAGTTGTTGTTAGTCAGTGAGAGCAAGATCAAAGTGTGAATTGATTAAAAATAAGCAGATAGTTTATTATAAAACCAAACCTATCGAGTAATTAGGCATAAACAGGTATATCACTGTGTGTGTGTGTGTGTGTGTGTGTGAGATTTTTAATGACTTACCAATGAAAGACTTTCTACGAGTTTTTCAATTTCTGTTTACATCTTAGTGAGGGAACATATTTCAAGTAGGCAACTAAATTCTTTAAAAAATTTCACAAAATGTATGTAATTTTAACATAACAAACACTCACAAAGCACTTAACATGCTATCTTTAATCTCTAAGTGTGGAGAAGTGGATATTTATGCAGGTTGAGGCCTGTATCTGTGTTCTGTTGCTAAGTGTGGAGAAGTGGATACCCATTTATGCAGGTTGAGGCCTGTATCTGTGTTCTGTATGCATTACACATTTGGGCAACTGACAAGACAATACCATGCTTGTTAGCAAATGGTTCCTGAGAAGTGACAGGTACCTATCCTACAGGAGCAAAATAGATACCTAAGATCACCACGCTAGCTTAGGCCAAATCTCTTGGAAATCTTTCATAATTATTGGGAAATTAATTGACTACTTTAGTTGAAAATTATTTAGAAGTAACCAGTTTATTGGAACACATTTTTTTCAGTAATCTGCTGTTACAGTTAGTGACACTGTGAACATTGCCTCTTGTTTTCTGAGGCATTTTCTGTGCCATCTTTTCATCCACTATGCTCCTTTCCCTGTCACACAAACTTCACCCTGTATCTGCTTTAAAACCCCTGGTAGAACCTTTATGTTTTATTTTCAAGTGATTACCTTTATTGAAAACAGTAGTGTGATTTCCTGGCATTTCTTTCTTGGATTAGGTGCTTTTTTGAAATAATTGCCATTTGATATGAGACATAGTGTTTTATGAGCAGCAATTTTATTAAACATGCCAAAAGTATTTTATGAAAGTCTATAGTCCTTTAATATAGTTATGTAATGGAATTCTATTGACTAATTTCTAGTTTTTATTTTTCAAATTGTGCATTCAGTTTTATAGAATGTTAGATTTCATATGGCTTTTCACACATACTTAAAAACAGAATCTGAAGAAAGATAAAAAAAAAAAAGAATATTTGATCAGTGTTACTCCCAGTGTATCCCCCAGTATACCTTCCTCCTTCCCCCATACCTTTCTTCTGTCCCAGGCGTCACCCTTATACTTTCAGGGTGTCCTTTTTTTTTTTTTTTTTTTTTTTCCTTCTAGTTTCCACATCTGAAGGAAAAGATATAATACTTATCTCTCTAAGTACTATTTTGCTCAAAATTATGGTATCTGGTTCCATCCTTTTCCTGAAAATGGTATAATTTGATTTTTCTTTATGACTGAATAAAACTGCATAATGTATAATATACCACATTTCCTGTATTCACTCATTCATCAACAGACACCTACGCTCATTCCATAATGTATTGTGCTTTGTGTTGTGATAAATATGGGTATGCATGTTTCTCTAAAGTATTCTTACTTTAATTCTTTTGGATAAAAACCAGGGAGTGGCTGGAGTAAGATGAAATTTCAGTATAGTTTGGATTTGCATTTCCCTCATGTCTAAAGATGCTGAACATTTTCTCATCTAATTGTTGGCTATTTGTATTTCTTCTTACATCTGTTTAATGCATTTGTTCTCTTATTTATTGTGTTATTCCAGTTTTTAGTGTTAAGTTTTTGAGTTCTTTATGTATTTTGGATATTAATCCTTTGTTGGAAGAGTAGCTGGCAAAGATTTTCTCCCATTTTGTAGGTTATCTCTTCTCTCATTTTCTTTGCTATGCAGACACTTTTAATTTTATGCTATCCCATTTATTGATTCTTCTTTCTCTTATTTCCTCAGCTATATGGACCTATTTATGCCTGTGCTTATATGTTAGAGTGTTTCCCCTGTGTATTCTTTTAAAAATTTCAGTTTCTGGTCTTTTTCTGGGGGGATGCGCACCGGGGATTGAACTCAGGAACACTCAACCACTGAGCCACATCCTCAGCCTTATTTTGTATTTTATTTGGAGACAGGGTCTCATTGATTTGCTTAGCACCTCGCTGGTTGCTGAGGCTGGCTTTGAACTTGTGATTCTCCTGCTTCAACCTCCCAGGCTAGTGGGATTACAGGTATGGGCTGCTGCACCAGGCTGAAGTTTCTGATCTTATTTTTAGGTTTCTGACCTTTTTGAGGTCACTTTTGTATAGAGTGAGATTAAGTATCTACTTTCTTTTCTTTCTTTCTTTGGCTCATTTTAGTTAAACATGGCAGTAGAATCTATTTTCACATGATTATAAAAGCATGGAATATATGTTGTTGTAATTCATTCCCTGGTACTTTTCCTTCCCCTCTCCTCTCCCTATTCCCTTTTTCACTTCTATTTTTCTTTCTGTTATTTTTCCATAGCTATTTTTTAAAAAATTAATTTCTTCTGGATGTATATGATGTTGAAATTTACTGTGGCATATTCAAAGAACCCAAAACACGTTATTCCAGAAGAACAAATAACCCAGTCAATAAATGGGCAAAGGAACTGATCAGAAGAAGAAATATCAATGGTCAAAAATTACATGAAAAAATGTTCAACATCTCTAGAAATTAGAGAAATGGAAATTAAAACCACACTTAGATTCTATCTCACTGCACTCACAATGGCAATTATCAACAACACAAGTTACAGTAAATGTTGGCAAGGATGTGGGGAAAAAGGTACACTCATATATTGTTGGTTGGACTGCAAATTGGTATGAAAATTCCTTAGAAAACTGAGAATGGAAACACCATTTGACCCAGTTATCCCACTCCTCAGTATATTCATAGAGGTACATAGGAAAGTTACATCAGATTCATTCCACTCTCTTTCCTTTTCCCATCTTCCATTCCTTCCCTTTATTCCCCTTCGTCTACTCCATTGAACTTCTCTCACCACCACCTCCCCTGCTTGTTGGGGGTTAACTTCCACATAGTAGAGAAAACATTTGGCTTTGGGGGATTGGATTTTTCACTTAGGATGGTAGTCTCCAGATCTATCCATTTACTGACAAATGTTATAAAGTCATTCTTTATTCTTCTTTATGTCTGAGTAATACCCCATTGTGTATATATATACACACCACATTTTATTTATTTATTCATTGGTTAATGGTACCTAGGTTGTCTGCATAGCTAGCTATTGTTGAGTTGTGCTGCTATAAATATTGCTGTGACTGCATCCCCGTTATATGCTAATTTTAAATTCTTATTATATGTATGAAGGTATGGGATAAATGGGTCATATGGTGGTTCCATTCCTAGTTTTTTGAGAAATCTCTACACTGCTTTCCAGAGTGGTTGCACCAATTTGCAGTCCTACCAACAATGTATAAGTGTACCCTTTTCCCTACATCCTTGCCAACACTTATTGTTACTTGTATTCTTTTCTTTTAAATTTATTTTTTATTGTAAACAAAAGGTGCACAACTTGTTTCTCTGATTGTACACGAAGTAGAGGCATACCATTTGTGTAATCATACATTTACATAGGATAATGCTCTTTGATACATTCTTTTATTTTTTGCTTCCGCCCACCCCTCCCACCTGACTATTCCCTCTATACAGTTCCTCCTTCCTCCATTCTTGCTTCTCTCCCACCCCCCATTATGTATCATCATCCGCTTATCAGCGAGTTCATTCAACTTTTGATTTTTTGAGATTGGCTTATCTCACTCAACATGATATTCTCCAGTTTCATCCATTTGCCTGCAAATGCCATAATTATATTATTCTTTCTTTTGTCATCTTTTTTTAAAATTTATTTTTATTGTAAACAAATGGGATACATATTGTTTCTGTTTGTACATGGAATAACAGCATACCATTTGCATATTCATAAATTTACATAGAGTAATGATGTTTGATTCATTCCATTATTTTTTCCTTCCCCCCTACCCCTCCCACCTCTCTTTTCCCTCTATACAGTCCCTCCTTCCTCCATTCTTGTCCCACTCCCACCCCCCATTAAGTGTCATCATCCGCTTATCAGTGAGATCATTCCTCTTTTGGATTTTTGAGATTGGCTTATCTCACTTAACATGATATTCTCCAATTTCATCCATTTGCCTGCAAATGCCATAATTTTATTATTCTTCATAGCCGAGTAATATTCCATTGTATATATATACCACAGTTTCTTTATCCATTCATCAATTGAAGGGCATCTAGGTTGGTTCCATAGTCTGGCTATTGTGAATTGAGCCGCTATGAACATTGATGTGGCTGTATCTCTGTAGTATGCTGATTTTAAGTCCTTTGGGTATAGGCCGAGGAGTGGGATAACTGGGTCAAATGGTAGGTCCATTCCTAGTTTTCTAAGGAATCTCCACACTGCTTTCCAGAGTGGCTGCACTAATTTGCAGCCCCACCAGCAATGTATGAGTGTACCTTTTTCCCCACAACTTCTCCAACAACTATTGTTGCTTGTGTTCTTGATAATCGCCATTCTAATTGGGGGAGATGGAATCTTAGTGTAGTTTTGATTTGCATTTCTCGTATTACTAAAGATGTTGAACATTTTTTCATATATCTGTTGATTGCTTGTAGATCTTCTTCTGAGAAGTGTCTATTCATTTCCTTAGCCCATTTGTTGATTGGGTTATTTGTATTCTTAGTGTAGAGTTTTTTGAGTTCTTTATATATTCTGGAAATTAGTGCCCTATCTGAAGTATGAGTGGCAAAGATATTCTCCCACTCTGTAGGCTCTCTCTTCACATTACTGATAGTTTCCTTTGTTGAGAGAAAGCTATTTAGTTTGAATCTATCCCAGTTATTGATTCTTGCTTTTATTTCTTGTGCTATGGGGGTCCTGTTAAGGAAGTCTGATCCTAAGCCAAGAAGGTGAAGATTTAGACCTACTTTTTGTTCTATAAGATGCAGGGTCTCTGGTCTGATTTCAAGGTCCTTGATCCATTGTGAGTTCGGTTTTGTGCAGGGTGAGAGGATAGGGGTTTAGTTTCATTCTGTTGCATATGGATTTCCAGTTTTCCCAGCACCATTTGTTGAAGAGGCTATCTTTTCTCCTTTGCATATTTTTGGCACCTTTGTCTAGTATGAGAAAATTGTATTTATTTGGGTTTGTGTCTGTGTCCTCTATTCTGTACCATTGATCTACCTGTCTATTTTGGTGCCAATACCATGCTGTTTTTGTTACTACTGCTTTGTAGTATAGTTGAAGTTCTGGTATTGCGATACCCCCTGTTTCATTCTTCCTGCTAAGGATTGCTTTCGCTATTCTGGGTTTCTTATTCTTCCAGATGAATTTCATAATTGCTTGCTCTATTTCTGTGAGGTACATCATTGGGATTTTAATTGGAATTGCATTGAATCTGTATAGCACTTTTGGTAGTATGGCCATTTTGACAATATTAATTCTGCCTATCCAAGAACATGGGAGATCTTTCCATCTTCTAAGGTCTTCCTTAATTTCTTTCTTCAGAGTTTTGTAGTTTTCATTGTAGAGATCTTTTACCTCTTTGGTTAGATTGATACCCAAGTATTTTATTTTTTTTGAGGCTATTGCAAATGGAGTTGTTTTCCTCATTTCCCTTTCAGCTGTTTCATGGCTTCCGTATAAAAATGCTGTAGATTTATGTGTGTTGATTTTATAGCCTGCTATTTTGCTGATCATTGATGAGGTCTAGAAGTTTTCTGGAGGAAGTTTTTGGATCCTCTAAATATAGAATCATGTCATCCGCAAATAGTGACAGCTTAAGTTCCTCTTTTCCTATTCATATCCCTTTAATTTCTTTAGTCTGCCTAATTGCTCTGGCTAGAGTTTCAAGGACAGTATTGAATAGAAGTGGTGAAAGAGGACATCCCTGTCTTGTTCCCATTTTTAAAGGGAATGGTTTCAGCTTTTCTTCATTAAGAATGATGTTGGCCATGGGCTTAGCATAAATAGCCTTTACAATGTTCAGGTATGTTCCTACTATCCCTGTTTTTTCTAGTGTTTTCAGCAGGAAGGGGTGTTGTATATTGTCAAATGCTTTTTCTGCGTCAATTGAAATAACCATATGATTCTTATCCTAAAGTCTATTGACATGATGGATTACGTTTATTGATTTACGGATGTTAAACCATCCTTGCATTCCAGGAATGAACCCCACTTGATCGTGGTGCACAATTTTCTTAATATGTTTTTGGATACGGTTTGCCAGTATTTTGTTAAGGATCTTAGCATCTATATTCATCAAGGATATTGGTCTAAAATTTTCTTTCCTTGATGTGTCTTTTCCTGGTTTGGGTATGAGGGTGATATTAGCTTCATAGAATGAGTTCGGTAGGGTACCCTCCTTTTCTATTTCCTGGAATACTTTGAGAAGTATTGGAATGAGTTCTTCTTTGAAGGTCTTGTAGAACTCGGCTGAGAATCCGTCTGGTCCTGGGCTTTTCTTGGATGGTAGATTTTTAATGGCTTCTTCTATTTCATTGCTTGATATTGATATGTTTAAATCGTGTATGTCCTCCTGGTTCAGTTTGGGAGGAGCATATGTCTCCAGAAATTTGTCAATGTCTTCGGTACTTTCTATTTTGTTGGAATACAGATTTTCAAAGTAGCTTCTCATTATGTTCTGTATTTCAGTGGTGTGTGTTGTGATATTTCCTTTTGCATCATGTATTTTAGTAATTTGAGTCTTCTCTCTCCTTCTCTTTGTTAGTGTGGCTAAGGGTTTGTCTATTTTGTTTACTTTCTCAAAGAATCAACTTTTTGTTATGTGAATTTTTTGAATAGTTTCTTTTGTTTCAATTTCATTGATTTCAGCTCTGATTTTACTTATTTTCTGTCTTCTACTACTTTTGCTATTATTCTGTTCTTCTTTTTCTAGGGCTTTGAGCTGTAATGTTAGGTCATTTAATTGTTGACTTTTCATTCTTTTCTGGAATGCGCTCCATGCAATGAATTTTCCTCTTAGTACCGCTTTCATAGTGTCCCAGAGATTTCAATATGTTGTGTCATCATTCTCATTGACCTCTAAGAATTTTTTAATCTCCTTCCTGATGTTTTTTGTTATCCATGTTTCATTTGGTAGCATATTATTTAGTCTCCAGGTGTTGGAGTAATTTCCTTTTTTTACTTTGTCATTGATTTCTACTCTCAGTCCGTTATGATCTGATAGAACACGAGGCAGTATCTCTATTTTTTTGCATTTTCTAAGGGCTGCTTTGTGGCATAACATATGGTCTATTTTCGAGAAGGTTCCATGGGCTGCTGAGAAGAAAGTGTATCTGCTTGTTGATGGATGGAATATTCTATATATGTCTATTAAGTCTAGGTTATTGTGTTATTGAGTTCTGTGGTTTCTTTGTTTAGATTTTGTTTGGAAGATCCATCTAGTGGTGACAGTGGTGCGTTAAAGTCGCCCAGGATTATTGTGTTGTGGTCTATGTGATACCTGAAATTGAGAAGGATTTGTTTGATATACAGGGATGCACCATTGTTTGGGGCATAAATATTTACTATCGTTATGTCTTCCTGATCTATGGTTCCCTTAAGCAGTATGAAATGTCCTTCTTTATCCCTTCTGACTAACTTTGGCTTGAAGTCCACTTTATCTGCTATAAGGATGGAAACCCCCGCTTTTTTACTGGGTCCATGTGCGTGGTAGGTTTTTTCCCATCCTTTCACCTTTAGTCTGTGGATGTCTTTTTCTATGAGATGATTCTCTTGCAGGCAGTATATTGTTGGGTCTTTCTTTTTAATCCATTCTGCAGGTCTATGTCTTTTGATTGATGAGTTTAGGCCATTAACATTCAGGGTTATTATTGAGAAATGATTTGTATTCCCAGTCATTTGGCTTATTTTTGGTTTTTAAGTTGGCTTGGTTTCTCCTTTGAGTGGTTTTTCTCTAAGGTAGTTCCTCCCTTTGCTGACCTACATTGTTGTTTTTCATTTCCTCCTCATGAAATATTTTGTTGAGAACATTCTGTAGTGCAGGCTTTCTATTTGTAAATTCTTTTAACTTTTGTTTATCATGGAAGGATTTTATTTCATCTTCAAATCTGAAGGTTAGTTTTGCTGGGTATAGGATTCTTGGTTGGCAACCATGTTCTTTCAGAGCTTGAAATTTGTTGGTCCAGGCCCTTCTAGCTTTTAGAGTCTGGGTTGAGAAGTCTGCTGCTATCCGTATTGGTCTCCTCCTATATGTAATCTGATGCTTTTCTCTCGCGGCCTTCGAAATCCTATCTTTATTTTGAATGTTAGGCATTTTCATCATAATGTGTCTTGGTGTGGATCTGTTGTGATTCTGTGCATTTGGTGTTCTGTAAGCCTCTTGTATTTGATTTCCATTTCATTCTTCATGTTTGGGAAATTTTCTGATATTATTACATTGAATAGATTATTCATTCCTTTGGTTTGTATCCCTGTGCCTTCCTCAATCCCAATAATTCTTAAATTTGGTCTTTTCATGATGTCCCATAGTTCTTGGAGAGTCTGTTCATGATTTCTTACTATCTTCTCTGTTTGGGCGACGTTATTTTCAAGATTAAATATTTTGTCTTCATTGTCTGAGGTTCTGTCTTCCAAGTGGTCTAGTCTGTTGGTGATGTTTTCCATTGAGTTTTTTATTTGGTGTATTGTCTCCTTCATTTCAAGGATTTCCATTTGGTTTTCTTTGAGAATCTCTATCTCTTTTTTGAAATGATCTTTTGCTTCCTGCAGGTGCTCTTTCAGCTTATTGGTGTTGTCATTCATTGCCTGCATTTGCTGTCTTTATCTCATCCTTTGCTTCGCGAATCATCTTAATCATGTATAATCTGAAGTCCTTTTCTGACATTTCTTCTAACATACTGTCATTGGATTCTATTACTATAGAATCTAGATTTGTTTGGATCATTTTCTTTTCTTGTTTTTTCATGTTGTTCATGTATCTTCCCCTCTGGCGCTGCAGATCTGCGGTATTGCAGATTTCCCCCTATAGGCTTATAGTGGCCCTATAGGTGTCCAAAACCCTTTCTTTAAGGGGAAATCAATATTAGCAGTACCCAAATCAGACACTATGCAATCCTAGACCAAATAGCCCCTATGGGGACAATAACATCATGTAAATAAGGGAGAAAGTGACTCTGAGGGAACAGGTAAACAGAAGGAAAAGAAAACAAGAAATGTAAAGAATAAAAACTTAAATATTTTTTTTTAAAAGGAGAAAAAAGAAAATCTACTGTATAACAGTCATATACTAATGAAACCTCCTGATGTACGAGAGGTACCTGACAATGGGCTTCAAGCTTCCAGCAGGCGACAGAAGATGGTATTTGCCCCACCTGAAGATTGGAGCTACGGCTTCCCGGATTATCCAAGATGGCTGCTCTGTCTTCCAAATGTGTTGGCAAATGGGGAGCTGCAGCTCAGGGGTGGATGTGGTCAGCTGGAGGTCCTGAAGGCAGGATGCAGTTGGTCCGGCAGTGGTCCTGGAGGTCGGGTGTATTTGGTGTGGTTGGGGGATCCAGGAGGCTGGGTGCAATCAGTTGGTCTGGGTTCCCGGTGATAGGGCACAGTCAGTTGGTCTGGGGGTCCTGGCGGTAGGGAGCAGTCAGTTGATGTGAGGGCCCCAGAGGCAGGGAGTGATCGGTCGGGCTGAGGGATCCTGGAGATGGGGCTCAGTCAGTCTGGCCAGGGGTCCTGCGGGGCCTGGCTGTTTTCTCAAAATGGCGGCAGCAACGTGTAATCAAACCTGCAGGTCCTGTGACAGTGAACTTCCATGCAGCAGCAGGCAGCTGATGCTCCACTGGTGGTCTGCAGTCAGTCTGCTGGCAGCTGTCGGACAATTGGGAGGTGAACCTCGAGCATTGGGTGATGGATAGGGGTAAGGCAGGCGATGGACAGGCGAGAGGCAGGCAAATGGCGGATGATAGACGCCGACAGTGAGCAATCTGCTCTCAAAAAATTATATTATTCTTTATGGTTCAGTAATATTCCATTGTATATATATACCACAGTTTCTTTATCCATTCATCAATTGAGGGGCATCTAGGTTGGTTCCACAATCTGGCTATTGTGAATTGAGCAGTTATGATCATTGATGTGGCTGTATCTCTGTAGTATGCTGATTTTAAGTCCTTTGGGTATAGGCCAAGGAGTGGGATAGCTGGGTCAAATGGTGGTTCCATTCCAAGTTTTCTAAGGAATCTCCACACTGCTTTCCAGAGTGGCTGCACTAATTTGCCACCCCACCAGCAATGTATGAGTATACCTTTTTCCCCACATTCTTGCCAGCACCTATTGTTGTTGTATTCTTGATAATCGCCATTCTAATTCAGGCGAGATGGAATCTTAGGGTAGTTTTGATTTGCATTTCTCTTACTAAAGATTTGAACATTTTTTCATATATTGTTGATTGCTTGTACATCTTCTTCTGTGAAGTGTCTGTTCATATCCTTAGCCCATTTGTTGATTGGGTTATTTGTATTCTTGGTGTAGAGTTTTTTGAGTTCTTTATATATTCTGGAAATTAGTGCTCTATCTGAAATATGAGTGGCAAAAATTTTCTCCCACTCTGTAGGCTCTCTCTTCACATTGCTGATAGTATCCTTTGCTGAGAGAAAGCTATTTAGTTTGAATCTATTCCAGTTATTGATTCGTACTTTCGTTTCTTCTGCCACGGGAGTCCTGTTAAGGAAGTCTGATCCTAAGCCAACAAAGTGAAGATTTGGACCTACTCTTTCTTCTGTAAGATGCAGGGTCTCTGGTCTGATTTCAAGGTACTTGATCCATTTTGAGTTGATTTTTGTGCAGGGTGAGAGACAGGGGTTTAGTTTCATTCTGTTGCATATGGATTTCCAGTTTTCCCAGCACCATTTGTTGAAGAGGCTATCTTTTCTCCATTGCATATTTTTGGCCCCTTTGTCTAGTATGAGAAAATTGTATTTATTTGGGTTTGTGTCCATGTTCTCTATTCTGTACCATTGATCTACCTTGTCTATTTTGGTGCCAATACCATGCCTATCCAAAAACAATTCTGCCTATCTATTCTCCTATGGGAGATCTTTCTAATGTTTTCTTTAATTTCTTTCTTTAGTGTTCTGTAGTTCTTACTTTAGAGGTCTTTTACCTCTTTTGTTAGATTGATTCCCAAGTATTTTATTTTTTTCGAAGCTATTGTGAATGGGGTAGTTTTCCTAACCTCTCTTTCTGAATATTCATCATTTATGTATAAAAATGCATTAGATTTGTGAGCATTGATCTTATATCCTGCTACTTTACTGAATTGACTTAACAGTTCTAAAAGTTTTCTGGTGAAATTTCCCGGTTCCTCTGAATATATAATCATGTTATCAGCAAATAGGGATAGTTTGAGCTCTTCTTTTCCTATTCGTATCCCTTTAATTTTTTTGATCACTCTAATTGCTCTGGCTAGAGTCTCAAGGACGATGTTGAATAGAAGTGGTGAAAGAGGGCATTCCTGCCTTGTTCCAGTTTTTAGGGGGAATGCTTTCAGTTTTTCACCATTTAGAATAATATTGGCCATGTACTTGGCATAGATGGCCTTTATAATGTTAAGGAATATTCCCACTATCCCTATTTTTTCTAGTGTTTTGAGCATGAAGGGATGCTGTATTTTATCAAATGCCTTTTCTGCATCTATTGAAATAATAATGTGATTTTTGAATTTAAGTCTGTTGATATGGTGAATGACATTTATTGATTTCCAGATGTTGAAGCAACCTTGCATTCCTGGGATAAAACCCACTTGATAATGGTTCACTATCTTTTTAATATATTTTTGTGATTTGCTACAATTTTGAGAATTTTTGCATCGATGTTCATTAATGATAGTGATCTGAAATTTTCTTTCCTAGATGTGTTTCTATCTGCTTTAGGTATCAAGGTGATATTGGCTTCATAGAATGAGTTTGGAAGGGTTCCCTCCTCTTTTATTTCATGGAATACTTTGAGGAGTATTGGAATGAGCTCTCTTTAAAGGTTTTGCAGAAATTGGCTGAGAACCCTTTTGGTTCCAGACTTTTCTTTGTTGGTAGGCTTATGATAACTTCTATTTTATTACTTGAAATTGATCTATTTAAATTTTTTATGTCCTACTGGTTCAGTTTAGGTAATTCATGTCCCTAGAAACCTGTTGATGTCTTCGAGATTTTCTGTTTTGTTGGAGTACAGATTTTCAAAGTAGCTTCTAATTATGTTTTGTATTTCAGTGTGTCTGTCCTGAGATGTCCTTTTTCATTCAAAATATTAGTAATTTGAATTTTCTCTCTCTTTCTCTTTGTTAGTGTGGCTAAGGGTTTATTAATTTTGTTTATTTTTTCAAAGAACCAACTATGTATTTTGTCAATTTTTTCGATTGTTTCTTCTGTTTCAGTTTCATTGATTGCAGCTCTGATTTTAACTATTTCCTGTCTTCTACTACTTTTGGTGTTTCTCTGTTCTTTTTCTAGGGCTTCGAGCTGGAGTGTTAGGTCATTCATTTGTTGATTTTTTTTTTCTTCTTTTATTGAATACGCTCCATGAAATAAATTTTCCTCTAAGTACTGCTTTCATAGTGTCCCAGGGATTTTGATATCATATATCATCTTCTCGTTTACCTCTAAGAATTTTTTTATTTCCCTTCTGATATCTTCTGTTATCCATTCATCATTCAATAGCGTATTATTTAATCTCCAGGTGTTGGAGTAGTTTCTGTTCTTTATTCTGTCATTTATTTCTAATTTCAATCATTTATGATCTGATAGAATACAAGGTAGTATCTCTATCTTTTTGTATTTGCTAACATTAGCTTTGTGGCATAACATATGGTCAATTTTAGAGAAGGATCCATGTGCTGCTAAGAAGAAAGTGTATTCGCCCTTGTTGGATGGTTTATTCTATATATGTTTGTTAAGTCTGAATTACTGATTATGTTATTAAGATCTATGGTTTCTTTATTCAATTTTTGTTTGGAAGATCTGTCCAGTGGTGAGGGAGGTGTGTTAAAATCATGTAGTATTATTATGTTGTGGTCTGTTCGATTCCTGGACTTGAGAAGGATTTGTTTGATGTACATGGATTAGTCACTGTTTGGGGCATAGATATTTATGATTGTTATGCTTGCTGATTTATGTTTCCCTTAAGCAGTATGAAATGTCCTTCCTTATCCCTCATGACTACCTTTGGCTTGAAGTGCACATTATCTGATATGAGGATGGATAATCCAGCTTTTCTGCGGAGTCCATGTGCATGGTATGTTTTGTCCCATACTTTCACCTTTAGTCTGTGGTTATCTCTTTCTAGAAGATGAATCTCTTGCAGGCAGCATATTGTTGGATTTTTCTTTTTAATCCATCTGCCAGTCTATGTCTTTTGATTGATGAGTTCAGGCCATTAACATTCAGGGTTATTATTGAGATATAATTTGTATTCCCAGTCATTTGGCTCATTTTTGTTTTTTTTGATATGACTTGCTTTCTCCTTTCTTTGGCTATTCTTGTATGGTAGTTCCTCCCTTTGCTGATTTACATCGTAGTTTTTCATCTCTTCCTCATGGAATGTTTTGCTGCGAATGTTCTGTAATGCCCACTTTCTTTTTGTAAATTATTTTAGCTTTTGTTTATCATGGAAGGATTTTATTTCATCGTCAAATGTGAAGGTAAGTTTTTCTTGGTTTGCATCGATTTTCTTTCAGAACGGGAAAAATGTTGTTTTAGGCCCTTTTAGGGTCTGCGTTGAAAAATCTGCTGATATCCGTATTGGTTTCCCCCTGAAAGTAATTTGATTTTTTTCTCTCATAGCCTTTAAAATTCTGTCTTTATTTTGTATGTTAATTATTTTCATTATAATGTGCCTTGGTGTGGGTCTGTTGTCATTTTGTATAATTGGAGTCCTGTAGGCTTCTTGTATTTGGTTTTCTGTTTCATTCTTCAGATTTGGGAAATTTTCTGATATTATTTCATTGAATAGATTGTTCGTTCCTTTGGTTTGTTTCTCTGTGCCTTCCTCAGTTCCAATCATTCTTAAATTTGGCCTTTTCATGATATTCCATAATTTTTGTAGATTCTGTTCATGATTTCTTGCCATTTTCTCTGTTTGGTCAACTTTGTTTTCAAGACTAAATATTTTGTCTTTAATGTGTGAGGTTCTGTGTTCCAGGTGTTCTATTCTATTGGTTATGCTTTCTATGGAGTTTTTAATTTGTTTTATCGTTTCCTTTATTTCAAGGATTTCTGTTTTTTTTTTTTTTCAGTATCTCTAACTCATTATTGATATATTCTTTTGCTTCCTGCATTTGCTCTTTTATCTGTTGAATGGTGCGATCATTCAAAGCCTGCATTTGCTCTTTCATCTCATCGTTTGCTTCTTTGATCATTTCCATTATGTACATTCTGAACTCCCTTTCTGACATGTCTTCTGCCATGCTGTCATTGGATTTTATTGCTGTAGCATCTAGAGTTGTTTGGGACATTTTCTTCCCTTTTTTCTCATATTGCTCAGGTATCTATCCCTCTAGTAGTGAAACTCTGGGATAGTACAGATTTCCTCTATTGACTTATCGTGTCACTGTAGATTTCCAATAACACACCTCCTAGCCTTCAGTAGCCTGAAGTCTTGGAGCAACTTGATAATGTAGTGCTCCACAAGGAAGCTGCCCCACTGTGGATGGTGGCCTTCAGGTGGGATATATTCCGTTCCAGTGGACAGAGGCACCTCCATTTGTTGACCGATGGTCAGTCAAAGGGGGACTAGACTGTGGGCTGGGGCATATCTGGTGTGGGCCTGTGTCTCTGGTTCTACTGCCCTGGTGGGAAGCCTTGCCCAGCAGGGAACATTCACCCGGTGGGGAAGTCTTGCTGGCAGCTCTCCTCCAAGAAGTTCCCTTCGTTTCAGACTACTGCTTGAGTGGGGCAACCCTCCTCTGTAACATTCCCTGGGGACCGGACCTACCGCCTGGGCCAGGGAGCTTCGTCCTGCCCTGAAGTCTCTCCCTGGGCGGCCCTCCTACGAGAAGCTGCCTGCGGTGTGATCCTGCCACCCAGGCCTGGGACCATCGCTGTGTGCCAAAGCATCTCGCTGGGAGGTTTTCCTCTGCAGTGCTCCTGGTTGTTCGGGTTCACAGCTCCAGTGGGGAATTCTCAGTGGGCAACTCTACTCCATGAAGTTCCCTGCTTTCTGGGACTACTGCCCTGTCTGGGGAGCCTCGCCCAGTGGGACAGACTCTCCCGGCTGTTCTGAGCTGGTTCCGAGTCTCTCTATAGCTCCTCTTCTTGAATCCTGAGTCCTGTCAAAGGGCCTCCAGTCTCCTGTAGGTGTCTGAAGAAGGGAGCCGCCCTTCCGATGATGACGGCCATGCCCTCAGGAATAATTCAAAATGCCTGCACCAGCCTTCAAGAAAGCTGGGGAGCTCCAACGAGGATGAGCTGAGTCAGCGCAGGGGCAACTGCAGTGTCTCTCAGCAGTAGGGGGGAAGGCAGGCAGGCTCAGCAATGGCATCTGACCTCAGTGTGGGGTCCAGTGGGCTCAGCTATGGCATCTGA
Organism: Sciurus vulgaris; assembly: GCF_902686455.1. Taxonomy (NCBI): domain Eukaryota; kingdom Metazoa; phylum Chordata; class Mammalia; order Rodentia; family Sciuridae; genus Sciurus; species Sciurus vulgaris. Next base: position 92,565,487 of record NC_136466.1, read on the forward strand.
CCTGGGTGTCTATCTTGTATATTCTTATCATGTTTCATTTTTCCTCTCCTTAACGTTATCTGCATATTCAAGGCTGCACACCTTGAATCCAAGTTCTGAGATTCTATCTTGTACTTGATTTAATCTATTGTTAAGACTTTTCAATTGGATTTTTTTTTTTTGGGGGGGGGTGCTGGGGATCGAACCCAGGGCCTTGTGCTTGCAAGGCAAGCTCTCTACCAACTGAGCTATCTCCCCAGCCCCTCAATTGTATTTTTTATTTGACCTGACTCATGTCACATGGTTTCATTTTTTTTTCTTTGTTATAATCTCCATCTCTTCAAATTCTTCTTCATATCGTACGTCTTTTCTGTCCTACCTAATTCCTTAAACCTTTTTTTAATTCAATAATCATTTTGACAATCACCTTTTTAAATTCTTCAACACAGATTTCATCCAGTTTAACATGTGTAGAATCAATTTTTGAGGTTCAGGGTTATAAACTGTTGGAAGCATCTTGTTGACCTGTTTTCTTAAGTTTTCTATGGTCTTATGTTTATGTATATATTGAGATATATTCTCAACAGATCTAGGGTGGGTTCTTAATTGTGTAGTTATCTCTTGATAATAAGCTCTGAACTCGGGATATATCTTACCTTCAACACATCCCTTCAGTGCCGTCAAAGTGCTAAATTTAACCATCAGTAAGTGCCTTTTTGAAGAGAATAAAAACCAGTTATCATGGTTATTTAAGAGCAAAATATATATCAACATATGCTATAAAATTTATTATAATGATCTCTAACTCTATTAACTAGATAGAAAAGTAGGTGATAGGTAATATAGAATAAACTGAAAGATTAATATTATTTATAGTGTAATAAATTGAATTGTAAGAAGGAATACAATAAAACAAAGAATGTAGAATAACAAAATATAAAGATAAAAAGAAAGAAAAAGGGTGGGGAGAAATAGGAAATGAGAAAACAAGGAGATAAAGAAGGATGAAGGAGAGGGGAAGGGAATGGAGATGAGAAAGATGAGGTACCTAGATAGGATCCATTTAATTGGCAAAATTTGTAATGTGGATACAACTATGAAAATGACACAATGTGAGAGACATGAGGATTCGGCTTATATCAAGCATTTACTGCAATAGCAGTCATAACACGTTCAGGTTTCTTCTTGCAGAGGTGTTTAAAATAGAGACTATTTTTATGGGGTTTCAATTTTAGAACCTCCAAGCTATGAGGAAGGTTTTTATGACATAAATGTTGTGATGTGTTATTGTTCTCTGCTCTGCTTCAAACCAGACAAACTTGTTAGGGGAATGTACATGTTTACTTCAGCCCCCTCCTGGCCTGTCAGAATCTACTGGGTGAGCATTGTCTGTTTCAGGTCAAACTTTATGCTCCATGTAGTTTTGTTTTTGTGTCTGGAAGTGAGAATGCATGACTGGCAGGACAGCTCTCCAGCCCTCTCATCCTCACTGCCTGTTAACCAATTCAACTTGCTCCACACTTCTTATTCTGAGAGCCTCAGTCTGTGTACTTGGGGATGTGTCTGGGATGTATCAGTGTCTTCACCAGGCCTATCTGGGTGTGGAAGGGGGTTGTTGGGCCTGTGGATACAATTGTGGTGTCATTGCAATACCCTGATCCTTCCTATTCTGTTACCAAGCTCCTTGTCAAAGTTCATAGTGCCAATTTCCAATGAACGCACTCTTTTCTCTTCTCCACTATGTAAACTTGGAAACTGGAAGCAATGGCTACTGTTCCCATCCAGAGTTTCATCCGAGTCTGTTAGCATCATCCCTGTTCCTAGTCTGGCTCACAAGTTGGGCACCCACAGATCTGTGATGGTAAAGCCTGTTTTTCTTGTGTACTCAAAAAGCAAGGATATCAAGAAGAGGACAAAAAAAAAGATTTTTCTTTTTCTTTTTTTAAATGGAGTGAAACAATAACAACTGTAGAGGATTCTAGTTTCCCACTTAAGAAGTAGGTAGAAACCATACCAGCTATTTTCTTGCTGGGTTGGGAAACTACACCTTTTTTTCCTCCATCTAGTTTAGCTTTCTCCTTCCAAAACAGTGAAGAACTTAAGTCTTGGCATCTTTTCACATACCACCCCTCCCACCTCTGTCATGAAGCTAGGGGGCTCCCATGGTTCCTTGCTATGTTCAGGTACCTAATAGCTCTCTAAATGGCCCTTGACTGTCTCTGGCCTAATGGCCAGTTCCCTCTCTGGTAGTGAATGCAACTTTGTATGTCCACCTGTAAAAATGCTTTGCAGATCTGGAATTATCAAAAGAGGTCAAAACTCTACTGTGTACATTTTGGGGTATGCTATGGCACACATCAGAGACTTGGCAGCCTGGCAGTAGAGGCATGGGACACCTGTGATAGAGACACAGTACTCAACGCCAGAGGTGTGATCTGGTTCATAGTTGAGTCATAGGGTAGCCTGTGGTGACTGGGGCACATGTGGCATGTGCACTGTTGCAGCCCATGGGTTGCAGCAACTATGATAGTGGCTGGTGGGTGAAGCATGTGCCACTCCCCATATGCCATGCTCTCTGTTGATGTCATGCTCTCTGTTCTGCTCTATCCCACTCCTTTTTTCAGCAGCAGGGGAATTGGGGCTCCTCAGCAGGCTTCAGCTCACACTGATGCCACTTCCAAAGATCTTTTTCAAGGGCCTTCCCTATGATAGTATTTCCTGGTATCTCTAGGTATGATGAAGTTGTACAGATTTAATTCCTTCCAAAGCTGGAGGCTGAGGTATGGTCTCTCTGAAATGGCTGCCCACTGGTTTCTGCCAGAAAATTGAGAAAAACGGGGTACTTTTCTCTCACCAAATGGCTTTGCAGTTCTTGCCCCACCTTAACTTAGTCTGACTTTCTCTTCTAATGTTTACAAAATAAGCTGAGAGCTCATCTTCTCCCTTAGCTCCCTTTGTTTCCCTTCTCCTTAGATCTGACCTGATGGTATAGGTACTAGTTTGGGGTTAAGAATTTCTTCCTGCTTTCTGTTCCAATAACAAAAATTTCTGAGTCCCTCTGATTCTGATTGCCCAGTACTGTTTCTTATTCCATTCCTTCTGTCACCCACTCCTCTGATCATCTCTTCTGTCTTTGCTTTGATTTCAAACTGCAAAGGAGTTGAGATTTGCCCTCTGCCTCCACTGTGCCAACCCCTAATTGGTTTTTTACTAACCTATTGAATAACTGGTTCATATCAAATGTGATTTATATAGGGTATTTTGTGGTAGTCTGTCTCTTTCCCAACAGTTAAATTTATTCTTAAACTTGTTTGTTGCATATATGCCCTTAATTATGATTCTATAAACAATGTAAACTGAAAAGAAGTAGAAAGAATTGTTATTTCTGGGAAAATTAAGTTGAATAATGGAAAAGATAGGGAAACACAACTATGAAGGAAATTGCTATCAAATTAGTTATAAGTATAATAATTATAAGAGACTGTATGTGTGTGTGTGTGTGTGTGTATGGATTTATAAAATTTAAAGAAGTTGTCATTCAGAGTACTTTGCAAGTGTTTTTCAAATGTTGTAAATGTGTTCAATCCATTTTAAAGAACCTAGGAATCATAGATGACATATCATGAACATGACATATGAAGAAAGACAAACATTCCAGATTTTCAGGCAGTAAAATTATATTAAAGAAAAGGCCTTGAGTCTGTAACATTAGATTGACAAATTAATGAATGTTTGTTGTACTAAATGTGGGACTTCCTCTCCCAGCAAGAAATGGAGTAGTATCATGGAATGAGTTTGTTCTCTGCCTTAAACAAAAACCACAAGAAAATATTTGAAATATATTATATGAAATAAATAATAGTTCACTGCTTATGGAGAAACTTCAGTGCATGAAGGAAAAAGTCAACATACCTTGTGAGTGTCACTGCATGAGTCAGAAGAGTTAAGAGTTTGGGGATGCCAGCGTGGCTATGATTTGCTGAAATTTCTGGGGCCTTTTGTTGGAATAGAAAGACCTTCACAAAGCAAAGTGAGAAATTGCTCTGGAATAGTATGTTTACTTTAAGTTTTTGACTGAACACTTTCAGAGCATGCATGTTAGTAATCTCTAAAGACCAAGGAATGAACTACTAGAAAGGAGCACACAGCAGAACAATTTCTGATGTTACTCCAAGCTGGGAATAATTTGTGGTTCCACCAAGTACATGAAGTAATCTCCTAACACATGGGACACTGGGTATTCCTCAGATGGAGATTGCCTTAGTACTAGAACCAAATTAATCCTGAACTAAATGGTATTTAGCAGTCACTTCAGTAAACTTAAAAGCATCCTCTCAAGAACCAAACTGTATCTAGGTAATTAAACTATATTCCAGAATCCCAGAATAAAAGCACAGAATATTTTAAGGATTACAACAAAATCTAGCAACAGTCATAAAACTTTCAGTGTTGGGAACCCATTTGGAAATTATAAGGCATGTAGAAAGTAGGAACATAACCTGTAACTGGAATAAAAATGAATCAATAGAAACAAATTCAGAAATAATATGTAGGATAGAATTAGTAGATGAGAGCATTAAAACAAATTTATAAATATATTCCATATGCCAAGGAGATAGAGAAATGAATCTAATGTGGAGGGAAATAAAAGATAAAGACCCAAATCGAACATTTAGAGAAGGAAAGAATAGTTAGTCTCTGATTTGAAAAATATACAGAATGTGATGAATAGCAATTTTGATATTGTAGAAATAAAGATTGGGAAGTTAAAACATAGCAATAGAAACTCTCCAAAATGAAACAGAAAGTCAAATCTGAAGAAAGTAGAACAGATCTATAGGATCATATCAAGCAGTCTTGGATATTTATAATTGGAATTCCAGAAGGAGAGGAAATGAGATGGCAGAAAGGGAAAGAAAAATAATGACTGAGAATTTCCAAAACTGATAAAAAATCTGAGAAGTTTGATGAACCCCAAGCACAGAAAACATGAAGAAAACCACATGAAGGCATAAAATAATAAAATTGCTAAAAATATGTGATAAGGAAATTCTTTAAAGAAGGTCAAGTAGTGGTGGGGTTGGAGGGATGCCTTACATCTTAGGAAAATACGAATAACAATGACAACAGAGTTCTCATCAGAAATTATGCAAGTCAGATTTGCAGGTAAATGGATGGAGTTGGAGACTGTCATGCTAATCGAGATAAGCTAATCCCAATAAAACAAAGGCCAAATGTTTTCTCTGATAAATGGATGCCGATGCATAATAGGGGGTGGGGGATAAGGGAAAAATGGAGGAACTTTGGATTGTGTAGAGAGAAATGAGGGGAGGGGGCAGGGGAAAGGCAAGATGGTGAAATGAGACAAACATCATTGCCCTATATACATGTATGATTACATGCATGGTGTGACTCTACATCATGTAGAACCAGAGAAATGAAAAGTTGTACTCCATTTGTGTACAATAAATCAAAATGCATTCTGCTGTCATGTATAACTAAACAGAACAAACAATAAAAAAAAAAAGAAATTATGTAAGCCAGTACATAGTGGAGTGACAGCATTAAACATCTGAAAGAAAGAAAAAAGTCAACCAAGAACTCTCTATGCCCAGGAAAAACATTGTTTGAAAGAAAGACAAAATAAACAACTTCTTGACATTTCAAAACCAAGTAGTTAACATTTTATGAAGTATTTGTTTGCTATTGATGATGTTAGCACTTAATCAAATGGAATCTGGAACAGCTATATTAATATATCAGATAAATTACTAATAATCTGCGATCATGGAATGCTAAAAAGAGTTAAATCATGACAATAAATAGGAATCATCAAGAAGACATAATAATCCTAAATGCTTATTCACCTAGTAACAAATCTTCAAAATACAGCATAGATACAAAGAAAAAGCTAATGGATTTGAAAGAAGAAATAAATTGTTTATAGTGACAGATTTCTAGCCCCCTATCAATAATTCATAGATAGAACAAATAGACAAAATACTGGTAAGTATATGGAAAATGTGATCAACAGTAGTAATTAACATTTCTAATTGACATTTATAGAACACGCTTTTCATCAATGTAATAATAATTTACTGTCTTTCAAATGCACTGATAACTTGTATTTCCAGATCATATTCTGAGTCATGATAGAAGTCTCAATGAATTTAAAAGGATTCACGTCATAAAGAGTGTATTTCTCTGACTATACACAATGTGTTTCTTCTAATAGAGAACTATGTGGAAAATTCCCAGCTTTATTCTTTAATTTAAAACTAGATAGCACAGTTCTGAATTACCTATCAGTCAAAGGTAATTTTCAAAGAAGAAATCCCAGGGAAAATTAGGAATTTTTTTCATATTTTTAATTCAGGCATTATAATTATACAGAATGTATAATGTATAATAATGTACATAATGTATTATGTATAATGTTTATTGTTACATATTTGTACATGCACACTATATAAAAATATTAATTTATGGGACGGATGTGGTGGTGCATGCCTGTAATTCCAGCAGCTTGCTAGGCTCAGGCAGGCAGGAGAATTTTAAGTTCAAAGCCCCACTTAGCAGTTTAGTGAGGTCCTGAGCAACTTGGCAAGACCCTGTCTCAAAAGAAAATATAAAAAGGACTGGGGATGTTACTCAGTGGTTAAGCACCCCTGGGTTCAATCCCCAATACCAAAAAAGATAATAATAATTTATGGAAAATGAAACTACAGCATATCAAAACTTGTGGGGTACAGCTGTAGCTATGCTTATTGGAAAATCTATAGCATTAAGTATTCATATCAGAAAAGTAGGAAGAGTTAAGATTAATCATCTATGTCTCTACCTTAAGCAACTATAAAAAGAGCAAAATTTGATCCAAAGTAAGCTGATGAAATAATTAGAGTAGAAATCAATTAAAAATAAGATAGAAAGATAGTAAGCTGGGTTTGATTTTAGTAAAATTCATAAACCCCTAGCCAGAGATTGAGAAAAAGAAGAAAAGAGCAAAAGATAGAGATTTAAAATTTTAGGTATATGTGAGGTGTTATCACTACTTATCTTATACACATTAAAAGAACAGTAAGGGAATATTACACAATTTATTCCAGAAATTCAAAACTTAGATAAAGTGAACAAAATGTATGAAAAACACAAACCACAAAATCTCATTAAAGAAGTAACTTGAATACAGCCCCATGTCTATTAAAGAAATATCTAAAAATATTTTCTTTAAAGAAAACTCTAGGATTCAGTGGCTTTAGTGGTCAATTCACCCAAAATTCACAAAGATCACAATGGAGAAATTTTTGTGAATTTTAGTCTTTCTTTTAAAATGATACAGTTTTGAATTTTGAGTATTAAATTCTGGAAAGAAATGATGGCAACAATGCTGAATTATTGCTATATATGTCCATTTATTCTCAGTTTGAAGAAAGCAGGTGGGAGCTGTTTTTTCTAAAATGAATGGTTTTTCCAGACTAGGAATGTTACATGTTTGTATGTAAATACTTTATTTTGTAATCCTTTATTACCATTCTAAATTTGAGGATAGATTAATTTTTAAATGTGAACAGATGCATTTTCTATTATTCTCTGAAAGAGTTATATGTCTTAGGATTAAGGGTTTATAAAACCAGTTCTAATTTTGAAAGACTTAATACATGATCCTGACATTTCAGAAATCTAATTATTTTATTCTCAAATGCAAGTTTTCACAGCCCTGTTAAGAGTTTATTCTTTGAACTTGTACAGAAACCTACATATTGCTAAAATGTTATCAAAAGACCTTTTGAAAACTGCCAAGACATGTATTATATATTTAGGTTTATTCTTAATACTAGCAGCAGGAAGAGCACATTGTGAGCTAAATTGGTTAATTGAAGTTGGAATCTGTACTACCTTTATACATAGATCATATACTAGAAGATAATTAAGAACTACATTAAGATAATCTCAGGGATCAATATGTTCCAAATATTTTTTTTTTTTTTTTGTGGGAAGTAAAGCACGTAGGTATGTTAGATAGAACATATAATAATGTGAAGTTGCTTAAAGTTGTTAACTTGAAAGTAAAATTTCTAATTATTAGAGGCCACAAATTGAAGACAGTATATATGAGTAACATGATTCTTTTCCCATGACAAAATGTCAAAATTTTGTCTATTGAACAGTTTAGAGTGTAAGGTACCACAGACTTTGTACAGACAGTTATTTGATTTTCAGCAAAAGTCTTCTACTAGTTAATACTCAAAGTGTGTCTACTCAAAGCAGTACAGATGACACTTGATAATTTATTGGTAATAACCACTCTTGGGACTCATCCAAAACCTAAGAAATCACAGTCTCCAGATGATTAATAGTATATTAAAATTTGAGAAGTACCAAACAACTTCTTTTGGCAAGTTGCGAGTAAATTGTGGGGCTATATTAACTAGCTTTCTTTTTAATAATATGGAAATTTTAATCCTTTTTATTCCCAATTCTTTTTCATATACTTTTCCTACCACTCATGTCTGAGACTTCTAAAGTTAGGTTCTTTATAGCAATTACAACTTCCCTGACAAAGAAATTCTTCTTTGTTTGTAGGTTCTAGCCAAGGCTTAGCTTATATTGTACATAAATTTGGAATCTTTGGTGTTATGTGAGTGAAAGTTAATATTTAATCTTTTTTGTGTGGTTTAAAGGTAAATAGATCTTAAATTTCTCTACAATGAAACTATGCATGTGTTGGTGTCATTTGGGCTCATTGTTTTGCCCCCATGGGAACAATACAATCAAGGGTAACTGAAACAAAATGTGCTCATCTCGCTTGCTGTGCTCTGAATAATAAAATCTTTAGTTTTAGACTCATGAATCCTTGAAACAGTAATATGTTAACTTCTGAGTTTGTTGAGTAGAGTGAAATCCCAGACCCTTCATGGTTCTTGAAAGCTGGTTAAGATTGATCAGTTTACAATATTATGTAAGTTTCTCGATATGTTCTGTGACACAAATGTTAATTAACTTTTTATGGTGGCTATTGCCATTTTTTCTTTTATGCATTTAATCTCTCCCATATAACATAACTTTTAGAAATAGGAAATGGAATAACTTTTTCTTGAAGACTTGTATGGCTGTTTGTAATATGTCACAAATAAAGATATTGGCACCAATCTAAAATCTATTGGTTTTTTTTCTTGATTTCTTTTTTCTGGAAGAAAAAATAGAGTCGAGAATCATTTCTGACTTTCTTTTGCCAGATGGTTTGTTAGAAATGCAACCAATCGCCAGAAAATAGAACAATAACTATTTCTGTAATTGGAACAAATGTGTGATGTCAGATTTTTAGGAATAAATTAATGCTCTACTAGTACTGAAAACCAAATGATCCTTGATTTTAGTGTAATTTTTAAATAGCTAGATACCTCTTCTGTTTTCTGTTGAGGAAGAAATAATAATGAAGTACTGTGTTATTGTTATCCTTCTGAAAGTTTAAAAGCAACTTTAAACTTTTATTGTCTAAGTAATTTCATATTTTATTTACTTTTTTAATTTTAATTTTGAATTTTTGAATTTTATTTAGTACTGGGGATTGAACTCAGGGACACTTGACCACTGAGCCACATCCCCAGCCCTATTTTGTATTTTTTTTATAGAGAGTCTCACTGAGTTGCTTAGTTTTTCACTTTTGCTAGGACTGACTTTGAACTTGTGTTCCTCTTGCCTCAGCCTCTTGAGCCTCTGGGATTATAGGTGTGTGCCACAGTGCTTAGCTCATATTTTATTTTATGATTTTACTTTAATTTGTCCCTTTCATCTTTTAAAATGTATATTTCTCTTTTAACTTTTATTTATTGGAAGGAAAATAAAGAATTTGAGTTTTGTTAGTTAAAAATTTCTACCATAAGGAAACAATATGATTTGCTGATTATTGTAGTTGAAAATGTGACTATATTTACTGCTTTTAAGCTTTTGAATTTGAGAGTTGTCCATTTTCATTATTATCAGAAATAATATAGAGACATCTTGTAGACTTTTACTGTTTCCCCCAGTGTTAGCATCTTGCAAACTTTCAGTATAATGTCACATACACACCACATTGAAAAAGAAACAGTCAAGATAGAGGACATTGCTGGGGATATAGCTCAGTTTGTATAGTGCTTGCCTTGCAAGCACAAGGCCCTGGGTTCAATCCCCAGCACCACCACAAAAAAAAAAAAAAAAAAAAAAAAGATAGAGGACAATGCCGTTACCAGCATTCTCTAATATTGTTCTTTTTTAGTTGCACACACTTTCTATTCACTCCAACCTCTTCTAAACTTCTGACAGTCATTGATCTTCCCTTTGATTTTAAAATTTCATCATTTCAATACAGTTATACAAATAAGGTTTTATAGTCAGCATGTAAACTTTCAGGATTAACTGTTTTCCTCAGCATAATTCTCTGGAGATTCAGCAAGATAGCTGTAATAGGTCAATTTTTATTTGTTTTTATTATTGAACATTATTACATGATATGGATGTATCATAGTTTATTTGACAATTCACTAATTAATGGAAATAATAATGTGTTACTTCCTGTTTGGGACTATTATAATAAAGTTGCTATAAACATTTTTATATAGTTTATGTTAAAGATGAATAGATATTTCTCGGGGATAAATGCCTAAGAGTATAATTGCTGTGTTGTATGGTAGTTGCATGTTTATTCTTCTCTGAATATGCCAGAATGTTCTCCAGAATGGCTCTTCATTCTCACTAGTGAGGTATGAGTGATCCAGTTTTGTTACATTCTCTGTAGCATTTGATGTTGTCACTTTTTTTTTTTATTTAAGCCATTCTGATGGGTGTGTGATAAAATTCATTTTAATTTGCATTTCCCCACTTGATAATTATGTTGAACATCTTTTTTTATTCTTATTTATTATCTATATATATGGCCAGTGAAATCTCTCAGTGTCTTTAAGCCAATTTCTAATTATATTCTTCGGATTTTAAATTTTGAGAAATCTGTTTTTTTCTTTTCATTACCAGGGATTGAGCCTAGGGTCAATTAATCACCAAGCCACATCCCCAGAAATTTGGTGTGTGTGTTTTATTTAGAGACAGTGTCTAACTGAGTTGCTTAGGGCCTCACTAAGTTGCTGAGGCTCACTTTGAACTCATGATCCTCCTGCCTCAGCCTCCAGAGCTACTGGGATTACAGGCGTGTGCCACAACACAGCTTGAGAATTCTTTATATTTTATATACTATTTCTTTTTTCAGAAATGTTAGTTGCAAATATAGTAGGTGCTCATTATTTTACACATTTGCCTGCTCACTAAAATCTATTTGTAGCTTCCAAATCAATATTCATGGTGGTTTTGCAGTCATTTACAGAGAGGCACTGAGTGGCAAAATACTTGAGTTTTCTGACCTTCATATTCCATGTTGTTCTGTCTTCATGTTTCAGCTCTTATGCTATGAACAAGTATTCTTTCTGAATCCATGACCCAAATAATAATAATTTTATTGTATGACAAAATTTTCCACATTTTTTTGTTGCTAATTTCACTGATTAATATGGTTCCTAATGTAGTACTGAAGTGCTGGCTAGTATTCCTTAATATAAGGCTGTAATATGTCCTACAGAGAAATATATCTTTGATAGATAAATTTTGCTCTGGCCTCAGTTTTAGTTCTTTCCCTCTACAGGGGTGGGAAAAAACCAAGACACCCTGAGGCGCACAGTGTAGAAATATAGCCTCATTAGAAGACTGTGACCTAATCAGAGAACACTTGTGCCAAACACCTTACCACCACATTACTAAAGGCCTATTCACAGAAGTTTCTTTTGCCATGTACATCATGTTTAGCTGTGAAAAAAATTACAAGTCATACAAAAGTTCAAAACATAATTTGAAGAGAGAGCAAGCCTCATAGCCAGATACAATAGGGATTTTAGAATTATCCAACTGGGAATTTAAATCAGTCATGATTAGTCATGTCAGTAGATGCAGAGAAAGCATTTGAGAAAGTTCAACACACATTCATGATGAAATCATTCTGTAAGCTAGGAATACAGAGGAAGTTCCTCAATTTGGTAAATAATATCAACCTAAACTCTACAGCTAACATCATAATTAGTGGTGAGAAGCTCAGAGCGTTTTGCTTAAGATAAAGAACAAGGCGAGGATATCCTCTTTCAACATGCATTTTCAACACAGTACTGGAAGTCCTAATTAGTGCAATAAGAGAAGAAAAGGAAATGAAAGGTGTACAGAATAGAATGGGAAGGGATGAATAAAATTCTTTGTTCACCGAAGATATGGTCCTCTATGGTAGAAAATCCAAAAGAACTGCCCCCACCCCCAAAACAAAATTTAATTCCCTGAATAAACAGTTTTAGCAAGGTTGTAGGAAACAAGGTCAGTATTTAAAAGTTACTTTCCCATAAATCAGCAATGAGTAAGTAGAATTTGAAAACATAATAATGTTTATATTAGCACCCTTCAAAATGAAATACTGAAGTATAAATCTGACATGTACAAAACTTATATGAGAAAAACTATGCAATTCTAATTAAAGAAATCATAGAATTAGGAATTAGACCTGGAGGTACATGCCTGTAGTCCCAGGTACTCAGAAGGGTAGAATCACTTAAACTCAGGAGTTTGTTAATTTTTATACTGGGGATTGAATCCAGAGGTACTTAACCAATGAGCCACATCCCTGGTCCTTTTTATTTTTTAGTCTTGAGACAGGGTCCTGCTTAGTTGCTCAAGTCCTTAGTAAATTGCTAAGGCTGGTTTCTAATGCACGATATTCTAGCCTCAGCCTTGTGAGTCACTGAGATTACAGGTGTGAGCCACCAAGTCTTGCCTGAGCCCAGATTGTAAGCAGTGACCTCGCCATTTCTTTCCCTCTCTCCCTCCCTCCCTTCCTTAGTTCACTGATGTGAATACAGTATTATTAAGATGTCCATTCTTCCCAACTTAATCTATTGCAGTCCCAGTCAAAATTCCAGTTATTTTTTGATATTAGCAAATTGATTATAATGAGAAGAAAAAAAAAAACAGAATTAACCAACAAAATATTGAAAAAGAAGGACTCACTACCCAACTGTAAGACTTACTCTAATGTTACAGTAATCAAAACAGTATGATTTTGGTGAAATACTAGATAAAGGGTCAGTGGGATAGACTAGAAAGTCTAGAAGTAGACTCACCTAAAAACAGTGAATTGATCTTTCACAAAGGAGCAATAGCCATATAATGGAGCAAAAATATTCTTTTCAATAAATGATGGTGGACCAACTGGACATCCGCATGCTAAAATATAAATCTAGGTACAAAACTTAGACCTTTCCCAAAATTCATCTAAAAAGTCGATCGTAGGGCTGTGGTTGTGGCTCAGAGGTAGAGTAATTGCCTAGCACATGTGAAGCACTGGGTTCAATTTTCAGCACCACATTAAAAAATAAAGATATCCTGTGCATCTACAACTAAAAATATTTTTTAAAAAGTGAATTAAAGTCCTGAGTGTAAAAATGCAAAACTGTGAAAGTCTTAGAAGATGACAGGAGAAAACTCAGGTGATTTTGGGTATCATGATGACTTTGTATGCTCAACACCAAAGATGTGATCCATGAAAGAAAGAAAAGATAAGCTGGACTTTATTAAAATGAAATACTTCTGCTCTGCGAAAGATGAAGTCAAAAGAATGAGAAGCCACAGACTTGGAGAAAATATTTGCAAAAGACACATTTGATAAACAACTGTTATCCAAAATATTTTTAAAAATCTTAAAACTCAATAGTAACAACTCGTAAAAAATAAGTCAAAGACCTTAACAGAATATGTACAGATAGCAAAAAAACATATGAAAAGATGATTATATCATGTCATCATGGAAATGCAAATTAAAATAATCATGAAATACCACTACATCATCTATTAGAATGACTAAATTCTGAAACTCTGACACCAAATGCGCATCAGGATATGAAACAATGGGAACTCTTATTTATTGCTTGTGGAAATCAAAATGGTTCAGCCCTAGCATGACTTTGCACTTTGGGTGATTATGATGTGTCAATGTAGGTTCATTAGTTGTAACCAACATACCCCTCTAGTGAGGGATGTTGAAAATGGGAGAGCCTATCCATGTGTAAGGGTGGGGGTGGAATGGGAAATTTCTGTACCTCCCACTCAGTTTTACTGTGAACCCCAACCTGCTCTAAGAGGGAAAAAAATAAAGAAAAGAAAACTTTATAAAAGGAATATTTTTTAGGCAGCACAAAGTGTTTCTTTTTGTGAAATGGTTTAAATATTTTAGGTACAAGGACTCTTATTTAATGACTTTATAATAAAATTAATCGATCAGTAGATTAATAGTATATTACTCATGAAATTATTAAAGAACTAATGTCCCTCCATATAGATTATTTGATCTGCCCTTTCTAACCCTTGATACCGTTCCAAGGTTTTGCTGCTGTTTTTGAGAACCCAAGATAAGCCTTAAACTTGGATTCTATCTGAAGGTATAATGAGCTTCCACCCCAGCCATTTGGCACATCACCCATGTTATTTTAAAAAAAAAAAAAAAAAAAAAAAAAATGCCTTTCAGTGGAATGAGATTATTTTACTTTAGCAGTTTTCTATGTTATAAAGTTTAATTACAAGTTTAAATGAACAGAAGTAAATTTGTACCCATATGGCATTAAAGTATGTTAACTTTAGGGAGAGAAATAATATGAATAATGCTTAGAGATGTTTTCCTGTGCCAGAAAAAAAAGCATAACATTCTTAAAATTGTATTTGCACTGAAATATACCTGTCTAAGAAAAGAATAATATGTTTTATGCTATTTGTTTTTCTTTTCTTGGATCATGGCAATTCTAAAAGTAGAATGAGATTTGTAGCCCAGTAATGGTTTTACAAGCATCACAGTAACTGGACAAATAGTCTATTGTGAATTTCTTCCATGTCTGTTGGTGTCATTAAACACAAGCATATTGTATTTCAGAATCATTTAGTCATCTTCACTCTTACTGACAGTTGGTGCATTAGTTCATGTTAAATGGAATATCTCTTTAAACTATTCTTGGCATTTCCTATATTAGATGAATTATGAATTTGATTATTACAATTAACCTTTTATGTTCATCTGGTATGTTGTTTTGCGCCAATGTCCTTTTGACTAAATCTTTATCATCTCTTTGTGCTCTGAAAAAAAGTTTTTATTCAGGTAGATATATAATGCAAAGAATATTTTGCATGAAATGTAGTTTTCAGTATATGTAATTTGTTTTTACATACAAATATTTTACAAATATATCTTGCATGAGCCAGAAGTATGTGTATATTCTAAGTTTGTTCATCTTTTTATTTTCATCTTTCATTCCTCACAACTGATTAGGAATTTGGAATAAGGGAAGTAAAAATGAGGTTAATTCTGTTATTACCAGAAAAGATTAATAATATTTAACTTCCAAAGTATATGCTAATTGATACCCTCCACCCTCTACCCCACATCCTCATCTCAATACTCTCTCTAGGTTTAAGAACATTTTGTTAAATTAAAGGGAAAAGAGTCTAAAAAATCATGTTTGGCTATTATGTCATAAGCAGATGGGCCTTCTCATTACATTCTTTATTTTATTCCTCTTTATGAATTTGTCTGCCTTCTTTCTGACTTTTTGCAGGAGAGCCTGCACAAGTTATTCCTCGAACCTCTTTTTTCTTGGGGATGCACTCATTCTTCCACGCATGTCCATATTCATATGCGTATATCTGTGTGTGTGTTTATATATATGGTAATAATGTCATATTCATGATTTTAATTAAAGTAGAAGACTTAAGGTGGAAGGCTAAAAATTATTTTCTTATTTCAAGTGGAACATTTACTAAGTATCTCATAGATCATAATGACTTCATAAAAATAACAAATTTATGTTTTGATGAGTGAGGGACATTTTCCAAGCCATCAATCATTGAATATAAAGATGAGTGAAATGGGAACATGTAACTTGAGGAAAGCATTTTCTAAGTTTAGAAACTTAAGATAGTATGTAACATTGGAAGTAAGTTGTTACAGAGGAGTTTAAGTAGATGCTTTAATGCAGCTTTGAGATATTTTAGGGGCTAGTATGAGAATCTTGATGTGGATTTGTGAATTAATGAGAATTTGGGACACTCCACTGAGCAATCCTACAAATCTGGGAAACAATTGAACATTCTAGTTTCCTATATTATCACACAAATTTGAGGTCAGCAAGTAATATATTGCTGATAAATTTTAAAGGGTCTTGTACATTGTTCTAATGATTTCATAAAGGTATTTGTGCGTATTTACTACATGATTTTCAAAATCCCTTGTACTTCTATAGAGAAGTAGTTTTATAAGTAAAAACATTTAAAACCTACCGTTTGCATGTATGCATGCCTGTGTGTGCCTGTGTCTATGAGAGAGAGGAAAGAGAGAGAGAGAGAGAGGGAGGGAGGGAGGGAGGGGGGAGAGAGAGAGGGAGAGAGGGAGAGGGGGAGGGAGAGAGGGAGAGAGAGAGAGAGAATGAATGTATGTGTGTGTGTAGGTAGGTAGATTTACTTGGAGATAATAAATATTACTAGATTAAAAACTTGAACATTTTTCCTAATGATAGTTTCTGAATAATTCAATAAAAATATGGACTGGTAATCTTGACAAATAAAAGTATTTTTATAGTTGTAAGAAAAGTGACTGTCTTATTTGATCATCAAGTTCTCTGCTTCTATTTGAGGAAAAGTGTTGAAGAGAGTGAAGAGAAGACCATGGCTTCTGTATCTTTCTCTTCAAATTGCTATATACCCAATATGGTACTTCAAGAAGTTTCTTTTAGTTTCTTCAGGTCTTTTGTGTTTATGATGATTTAAGACAAGAGTATGAAATTTTATTTATATGGAAATATTTATAAATTTATATTTATATATGCTTTTATTATGCTAAGAAGTTAATGTAAGAGCTATTGTCTTGCCAAATTGTTAAGTACACAAGATTATTATTAGCTATTGGCAAAATGTTGTCCATCAGATCTCCAGAATGTATTCATCTTGCATAACCTGCTGAACAGACTCCCCATTTTCTTCTGCCAGGCCCTGATCACAACCATTCTAGTCTGTTTGTATGAGTTTGACTACTTTAGATACATTACATAAGTAGAATCATATAATGTTTGTCCTTCTGTTATTGGCTTATTTCATAGAGGATCATGTCTTCCAGGCTTCTCCATATTGTCCTTCTTTAAGGCTCTATAATATTTCTTATATATGTATACACGCACTCCACTTTTTCTTTATTCATTTATTCATTGATGGACATTTAGGTTATTTCTATGCCTTTGCTGTGGTGAAAAATTCTGTAGTGAACATGGGAGTGAAGACAGCTTTTTGAGATTCTATTCTGAATTGAAATCTTTTGAGTATGTTTCCTGAGGTGGGTTTTTTGATAATTTTTTAAAACTTTTTTTATTTTGACACATTTTCATACCATTTTCCATTATGGCTAAACCAGTTTTCCCTTTCTTCCAGTAGTGTGCAAGGTTTCCACTTTATCAAATTACTATAATACAGTGCTGTGTTCTTGATATACATATAACCAATATGCATCTGCTTCATGCCTGTTGGGTTATGATCCTTTCCAGATAATTTATAAATATGATTTATTTTTATTAGTAATAAAAACACTTTATATTTTAAAACATTTTTCATTTCTGAATCATTTTTGTATTCCATTATCTCGTTCTTATAGGTCTACATAGTCCATATTCTTAGCACTGTTACCAAATATTTTCTAAGCACCCATTGTACATTTTAAATTTGAGCTTTACTGATAAAATTAGTCTTTTCAAGTGGTAAATCATTTATTTACTTTGCAAAGGAGACTCTTCATTTGTAATTTTTATTTTTTGAAAATTGTTCTATAATTCATAAGTTTTGAAGATGTAGTTCCACCATCATCTTTTATATCAGTATATATATAGGGCAAAGCAAAAGCTTCTGTAGTAGGTGTGATGATTATTATATGTTGAATATACAGTGTAAAAGAACAACAATAAAGATGTGTGTGACATTCTGTTATGAGCTAGAAAATCTGTGGGTTTGATTTTACTTCACTGAAGAGAGTGGACCTTGTAGATTTAGGTTAATGAGACCTTTCTCTTAAAGTATTCTGTCACTATGGAATTACATATAGTTACAACTGACAGTTGGAAAATTGCTGAGTTAGGAAAACTTTAAGAAACAGCTGTCTCTTTGGGCAAATGTTACCAGCTGTTGCTGCTCTCTAAAGCAAAATATTTTACAGAGTAAAATGAGCTTCACTGAAGTCACATATATATTTCAGATAAAATTGTTTCAGTTTGTTTGCCTTCATTGAACCAAAATAGTAAGATTTTAAATGGTAGGTACATTTTTTTTTCACTTTAAGAAGTCTTTAATTGAAAAGTAATCTCCTTAGCATGTATTTATTTAGGTAATACATTAAACTTTGGAGATTACTTTTGAAAATTCTGTGGTGATCATTGGAGAGGTGTTTTTGTATCTGGTATGTGTTTTAGAAATATTTTTTTCCTATAATGTGTTTTCTGGAATGAAATGTATTTTTTAAATGTCTTGAATTGTACTAGAAATTAATAGTTTATGTTCCATTTCTAACTCATACTTGGAGAAAAGACTTATGCTTCTCAATTTAAATTTAAATTTAAATTTTAGTAGTTCTCATTTTCTTAATGTTGGGCAATTTGGTTGATAAAAACTGTTTAAATTTGTAAAAGAATGTTACCTAAGTAGGCATCTATTACTTTTTTGACAGATTGATATATTAACTTTCTGTCAGTGTGACAAAATACCTGAGATGATCAACTTATTAGGAAGAAATATATTTTGGCTCACATTTTCAGAGATCTCAGTCCATGGTCAGTTAGCTCCACCATTTTTGGCCTGTGGAGATTAACATCATGGTAGGAAGTAAGTGGCAGAGCAAAGCTGTTCACCTCATGACATCTAGGAAGCAAAGAAGGAGAGAGAGGGGACTCAAAGGCAAAGAAAGAGGGGGAGAAAGAGGAAGGGATTGGGTTTTAATATCCCAGTCAAGGGCACACCCAGTGACCTGATTTCCTTCTACTAGGTGCATCTATTTAATGTTCCATCGCCTCCCAATAGCTCCATAGGCTGGCAACCAAACCTTTCATTGGTAGTCCTTTGGAGGACATTTAAGATTCAAACCATGACAGAAGAATAGTATTTGTTGATATTCTGGAATGCCTGTATTCTGAAGGGCTTTAGTCTTTGTATATGGAGAAACAATAAATATGTAAAGAAATAGGCAAAGGAAACTATATAGTAAATATTTGTGCAAAACATAGGCAGAGTTGGTATATATTATACCTTTGTAGAAGTTCATCCCTTCACCCACCTAAAAGTGATGAATCTAATTGAATATTCAATGAAGCTTCTATATCTGTGGGTTCCACATCTGTCTGTTCAACCAACTGCATATTGAAAATGCTTGGAAAAATAATTGTACTGACCTGGATGCTGTGGTGCATGCCTCTAATCCCAGTGGCTCAGGAGACTGAGCCAGAGGATTGCAAGTTCAAAGTCAGTCTCAGCAACTTAGGGAGGCACTAAGTAACTTAGAACCTGTCTCCAAATTAAAACTGTTGGGGTTTTTAGCCCCCTTGCTCTTCTCAACCAGCGGCAAGGGAAAGGAGCACTCCCCTACAAGGCCAGACTGGGAAAGGTAGGACCGACTGACCGCCCGCACCCAGCCCTCGGGGTGGAGGACAATCAGACGTGTCAGGGAGACCAGTCACAGCAGGAACTTGTTTATTGAGGAAGTTACACAGCTTTTATGTAGGATGAAGGCTAGGTGGGAACCAGTCAGCTTAAAGGTCAGCAAGGCATGGGGGTGCGGGGGTTGTGGGGAAGTTCATGCAGGTGAGAGTCCCATAGGACTGTATGGCAAGCACGAGCTGATCATGTTCGCGGAACTGTTGTTAACCAATCCCTGACGGTGGTCCGACTTACCGTCATTAACTTTTGAAGCTGCCTTTGAGGCCTTGATTTTGCTCACCCACCAGGAAGTAAGGAGTCAGCCTGAGTTAGTTAATGTGTCATTAGTCCCAACACATCCCCCTTTTTTGTTTTATATTAAGGGTGTGTCTGTCTTAGGTTGCCCCTAGTAGGGTCTTACCCTCCATGGAACATCACCCTAGCAGTTTGGGGGTCTGCCTTACTCGAAGGTGTGCCTGTCTTAGGTTGTCCTCCTCTGAGGATCTTACCCGTCATTGACTACCACCTTAGCACTTCAGATGGGCCCCTCAGGAGATGCAGGGCTTAAGGGAGAGACACTTAGACCCCAGTGTCCTGATACGAGTGATCCGTGATTCTATAGGGCTCCCAATCATCATTATGAAGGGTATAATGCTGTCGGACCACCATGAGCTGCACACACTTAGCCTAGCTTTTCAGGAAATGGATAAGCTTATTGATTATGCAAGGCCCAAGGGTGAACACAAGGATAATGGTGATTAGCGGTCCCATAAGCGGGAGGAGGTAGGGGAGCCACCCGTGTAACCCAGTCCAGAGGAAATTAGAGTGGAGCTTGCTCCTACCACGTTCCAGATCTTCTTATAGGTTTTTTATTTTATCTTGTACAATGCCAGAGCGGTTGGCGTAGAAACAGCACTCTCCACAAAGGAACAGGCAAAGCCCTCCTTCCTTCGCCATTAGCAGATCCAAACCACGACGATTTTGCGGGACAACAGCGGTCAAGGAATCAAGTTGAGCCTGTAGATCTAAGATGGTACTGGCAACATATTGCATATCGTCAATTATCTGTTGAGAAAGCTTATTATAGAGAGCGAGAGACGTGCTTATGCCTGAAATTGCTGTGGCCACTCCTATCTCTAGTAGGAGGGGTATAGCGTTTATTGCCCTTTTTGCTCATGGGTTGGAGTGCCCCACAGATGGTATGGGTAGGGACTGATTATTTGGGAGCATTGTGACCTCTGGGAATTAGAGGACAAGAGCACACATTCCTGTCCAGTTACCAGGGAGCACATTGGATGCTGGTCCTCCACAATAAAAGACCGTACCATTTGGGGCATATAGGGGTGTATTTGCAGCAGGAATAGCAACGTTTTTCCCACATATATTAGGGTTCAAAGACCCCATGTTCTCAGTTTGATTAGAGGTTGAGCTAGGAAGAAAACAGGTCACATTGGGTTGAGCCAAAGGGGGGTATGTACGTTTCACCATAGGGGGGGCAGTATAAGGCAACTGGAGGAGAAGGTTATGGTTTCATTAGGGGTTAGCAAAGACCTATGACCCTAAGGGGTCCATTGCGAAAGCAAAGCCAGCAGTCTTCTGCAAGAGGGGGCTAGTGAGATTTAAAAGCTGAAAGCCTGCAAAGCCTGCAAGATGGCCTGAGTTTCGGGTAACAATGTCTGTAGGATCTTTGTCCCATAGCAGGTCAAAGAGAGGGAGGATATCCTCTGTAGGAAGGCATGGTCTCAACCAATTAAGCTCCCCTAATAACTTTTGTAAATCAACCAAGGAATAGGAGGATTGGAGGAGTAATTGAGGCTTAAGGGGACAAACAGAATCCAATTTGAGCTCAGTTCCCAGTATCTTGAAGGGAGGGACAGTTTGGATCTTATCATTAGATATTTGTAGTCCTCCTTTCTCCAAAAGGCCTTGGAATTCTTTGTATGCGGAGCTTAGTTGTAAGGCATCTGTGGCTCCTATAATAATATCATCCATATAAATATACAAAGTAATTTATGACCTTTTTTGTAGGGGTTGAAGGAGCTCAGAAATAAAATGTTGACAAAAGGCAGGGCTATTAGCCATGCCTTGGTGTAGAACCACCCATTCATAATGTTCATCTGGCCCTTAGTAATTGGTAGAGCACACTGAGAAAGCAAACTTCTCACAATTGTCTGGGTGGAGGGGTACTGAGAAGAAACAATCTTTGATATCAATAACAAGAAGCAAGAGATCTCTTGGGATAGAGGGGACCCAGGGAAGACCCCTTAAAGGGATTCCTACCGCAACCATAGGACTATTAATTTTCCTGAGATCCTGAAGCATCCTCCATTTTCCTGATGTTTTTTGGATGACAAAGCTGGACTATTCCAGGGGCTTAGAGATGGTCTGATATGACCTAAGGTTAGTTGTTCTTGTGTAATATCTCTTAAATGTTGGAGCATTTTGGTGTAATGGCCACTGTTCCACCCATACTGGGGGGCCTGGGAGCCATTGGATGGCTGGTGTCATTGGAACAGTGGCCTTTAGGATTGGGGGTGTGGCCTTACCCAGGGGGGCTGGGACCTTTTGCCTAGATGCCTCAAAAAGAGGGTCCCCTCTATAATTACTAAAAGGGCCAGGCAGATTGAACTGTTGTTCATATTCCTCCTGCTCAAGGAGGTCATCATACACTGCCTTGTGATCTGTCATTATATAGACCTCGGCTTACCCCAAAATATTTTGTCCTAATAGATTTGCAGTAAGACCTGAGACTACGAGGTGGCGCACGTCTCCCTGGGCACCCTCCACATCCCGCCATTTGAGCCAATCTTTGGTCTATTCTGATTTAGTATCACCTCCTACCCCAAGCAACTGGGGCCAGGAACCAACCTCCATTGAGGTGGAACTTCCTCCTTTCTTAACACAGTCCTATCCACTCCAGTGTCAATGAGACAACGGAACTTCTTTCCCGCTATAAAAATGTCCATTTTTGGCCTGACCCCAGGGATAATGAGACAGTCCAGTGTGTGCCTCAGAGGGGCTATCAGGGGAGAAACCTTCTTTGTGTGACGGGGCTGGAGGGTGCCCCTTGATTAGTTTAAAGGTTTCCCCTCAATGTCAAATTTAGATTTGCAATCCCTCTGCCAATGGAATCCCTTTCTGCATCGTGAGCAAGGCACCTTGGGGGTGGCCGGCCTTTGAGCTGAACTTGTAGAGCATCCAGGCAGGGCCTCAGAACGCACCCAACCAGTGGGGCAATCCCTCTTGAAGTGGCCTGGTTGCCCGCAGCCATGACATACTCCTTTGCCCTTAGTTGCAACTGGTGACAAAGCTGCCATGAGAGCCTCAGAAAGTGAGGCAGTTTGGGCCTGTAGGGCTGCGACCAAGAATTGAGACTGATGTGCTTGCGTGCCAGTATCTTTGGTAGCCACAATCTACCTTCCCATGGAGCGATCTTTCATCCCTGCACAGGCCAATTTGTGATTGGTAGTCATTCCTTCCCAAACTAACATTTTAACAAATTGATCCCTTAGGGGCCCCGGAGGAAATTTTCTCTGAAGGCTTCTTTCTACCCTTTCAATGAAGGTTGTTCCTAGGTCCTCAGTTGCCTTCTGGGTAATTCCTGCCATGGGAGTTTCTGAGGGGCCCTCCTCTAGCTTTTTCCATGCCACTAACCCTAGGGCTCTTACTTGTTCTTGATATGGGGCCGGGATGGCAGCCTGTAAGAGGCCAGCAGAGAATTGGTCACTGGACCCTGAGAGCATCCTGTAAGTAACCGGGACCTGAGAGTTAGCGGCCTGGTTCCATTCAGCCTAAGCATGACATTCTTCATTTAAAAAAGCACACCACTTTAGATATAAAGGACCAGGAAGGACAGCTTTAGTTAGGTTCTTCCAATCCTGAGTGGTGCACTGCTGGTGGCCGAGGCAATGGAGGATGGTTTCAGCCCAAGGGGAATTGGGCCCATCCTCTGAAACATCTTTCTTTAGTTCCTTTAAATCTTGTGCCTCCCATGGGTACCATATAGCAGGCCGGTTACCACCTGGGTTAGCATTTACTGGGAAGGCCATACAGGGAGCGGGGAGGTTAGAGTCAGTGAGTTCTCTCCCAGTATCATAAAATGGCTGCCGGGAAGATTTCCCGCCATCCAGACAAGATGGCAGCAATGAGCCTCCCTAGGGTGGAAGTGGGCCTTGCTATGTGTAGAGGCTGGCTGCTCTCGTGGTTCCTTTGGATGCCGTGGTAGTAACTGCTCCCCAGATGAGGATGGACAATAAGGAGGAGGGCGAGGGCTTTCATTGGAGTCGATGTGGCTCCAGAATTAGATGCGGCCATGGGCATGTTAGAAGCACCAAAAATGATATCAAAGGGGTTAAAGGGCTCTCCTTTAAGATCCTCAACCTTGGGAGGAGCGAATGGAGATGCATTGGGCTCCTTATTAAAGGTCTCCCAACATTATTTACTATGTGGCAAGTTTCTGGAAGGAGATGCAATGGGAGGAGCCAGCGGTTCTTTAGGCTGCAGCTCTTTGGGGGGCTCCTTGGAGCCCCCCTTGGGAGGTCCTGGAGAGAAGCAGGCCTTAAGGGTAGACAATGTAGGGTAGACTCCCAATGGGGGACCCGCCCCTAAATTGATTTCCTTACTCTTAACAAGTTGTTCTACATGATCCCATGTTGACCAGTCCAAAAGATTAGCGGCAGGAACCCAAGGGGCCACCCGAGTGAAGGTGTCCCAGGCTTTTTCTGCCTGTGTATCAGACCACTCAAGGCCCCTACTTTTTAGCATAAGCTTAAGAACCTGGAGTGCAGGGTCATCATATGGTGGCATTTGCCCCATCCTTTCAGGGATGCCCTTACCTCAGAACTCGCTTAGCCTGATCCGCCGGTACTTTCGGTTTTGTAGCCGCTCCTTCGCTTTGGCTGCAGCTTCTTTGAATCAGCCTCGAGGTGCCCCGCATTGGGTGCCAAATGTTGGGGTCTTTAGCCACTTTGCTCTTCGCAACCAACAACAGGGGAAGGGAGCACTCCCCAACAAGGCTAGACCGGGAAAGATAGGGCCCACTGACCGCCCGTACCCAGCCCTCGGGGTGGAGGACAATCAGACGTGTCAGGGAGACCAGTCACAGCAGGAACTCGTTTACTGAGGAAGTTACACAGCTTCTATGTAGGGTGGGGGCTAGGCAGGAACCAGTCAGCTTAAAGGTCAGGAAGGCACGGTAGGGGGGGTTTGGGGGGACGGGTTGTTCACACAGGTGAGAGTCCCATAGGACTATTTGGCAAGCACGAGCTGATCACGTTCACGGAACTGTTATTAACCAATCCCTGAAGGTGGTCCGATTAATCGTCATTAACTTTTGAAGCCCCTTTGAGGCCTTGATTTTGCTCACCCGCAGGAAGTAAGGAATCAGCCTGAGTTAGTTAATGTGTCATTAGTCCCAACATTATGGTAAACAACTGTTCACATAGCATAAAAAATTGTAAGTAGAGATTATTTATGTTAGAATGTGTAGATTGCATGCAAATATGACACTGTTTTCTCCAAGGGACTTGAACATCTGTGGATTTTGATATATATGTAGGATTTTGATATACATATATATATTTTTTGATATATATATATGAGTCCTAAAACCAATCCCTATGGATACCAAGGACACATTTGACCTCTTCTGTTATCTTATTAGTCACAATTATGTGTTTTACTTTACAAACGGTTGCTAGGGGGTTTAATAATAAGTATCTAACTTATCACACTTTATCTTCAAATAAAATTATACTATTTCACACATAATATGAGAGCCTCATAACATTTTATCTCCAATTTATCAAGGGTTTCATCTGGAATTATTTTCCTTTGCTTAAAGAATTTCTTCAAAGTTTCCAATACTAGTCTACTGGAATTTACTTTTTTTTTTTTTTTTTTTTTCTTAAGTTTCTGTTTATCTGGAAAGGTCTTTATTTTGTCTTCATTTTTACTGAGTATAGAATTCCCAGTGATTATTTTTTTTCCTTAAATTACTTTTAAAGCATTGCTTCATTTTCTTCTGACTTGTATTATTTCTATTGAGAAATCAATGGTATTTCTTATCTTTGTTCTCTTCTGTGTAATATGTTGTTTTCTTTGGCTGCTTTTGAGATTTTTGTTGTCATTTATTTCAGCAATTTGTGAATGTGCCTTTGGATTCTTTTCTTCATAGGTTCCCTGCTTGGTTGAGCTTCCTATAGTTATTTGTTTTGTTTTATTAAAATCAAATCTAAAAAGTGATCTGCTTTTTTTCTTCAAATATTTCTTCTATTTGACCTATTTATTTGTTTATTTATTTAGTGGAATTGGGAAACGGGGTGAAGGGGAATAGAGGAGTGATATTCAAAGGGTGCAATTATATCAAGATTAGTAAACTCTAAAATTGGGGTAATGAATATACATATCTGTGAATATATGAAAAATACTGAATTGTCACATTTTTTTCTGATTTTTACTATATTGAAATGTTCTTATTAATTTTAGTTATATATAATGTTAGGATTCATTGTGACATAACTATACAAGCATAGACTATAATATGCTCTAATTCAGTCCACAATACTTCCCCTTTTCCTCCCTTCCCTTCTACCCCTATTCTCTTTCCTGTACTCTGCTGATCTTTCTTATAGTTATTTATAGTTTTATTTAAAATTAGTGCTTTGTGGTTTTACATAAACATGAGATTCACTGTAGTATATTCATATACATACATAGGAAAGTTAAGCAAGTTTCATTCTACTGTTCTTGTCTTATCTGATCCTCTTCCCACCCTCTCAGTCCCCTTCCTCTCTTCTCTTCTATTTTCATGGAATTCCCCCTGCCTTTCTTTTTTCTTTTTCCTTTTTCCCTTATTTTTGTCTAGCTTCCACATATCTAAGAATACATTCAACCTTTGACTTTCTGGGTCTGGCTTATTTCACATAGCATGGCGGTCTCCAGTTCTATTTACCAGAAAATGCCATAATGTGACTTTTTGTCACATTTCTTGTTTTTTGAGGATCTCCATATTGCTTTTGTAGAGTGGTTGTACTAATATGCAGTTCTACCAACATTGTCTGAGTTTACCTTTCCTACACATCCTTGCCTGCATTTACTGTTATTTGTGTTCTTGGTAATTGCCAGTTTGTCTAGAGTGAGCTAAAATCTCAGCATAGTTTTGCTTTGTATTTCCCTGATTACCAGAGATGTTGAACATTTTTCACATTTTTATTGTGTATTTGTATTTCTTATTTTAGTTCTTTTGCCCATTTATTGAGTATTAGGGGTTTTTTAGTTCTTTATGTATTCTGCATCTTAATTCCCTGCCTGAGGAGTAGGAGGCAATGATCTTCTCCCTTTCTATAGGTTCTCCCTTCACCCTCTTTTTTTCTTTGCTGTGCAGAAGGAAACTTTTTAATTTGATGCCATCCCACTAATGATTCTTGGTTTCATTTCTTATGCTTTAGGAGTCTTATTCAGGAAATTGATGCCTGTGCCAATGTATAGGAGTGCTGCCCCTATGTTTTCTTCTAGAAGTTGCAGAGTTTCTGGTCTTTGATCCACTTTGAGTTGACTTTTGCACAGGGTGAGAGATAGAGATCAGATTTCATTCTTCTACTTAGGGATGTCCAATTTTCCCAGCACTGTTTGTTACAAAAGCTAACTTTTGTTTTTATTTTTAACATATGCTTTTGGAACCTTTGCCAAGTATCAGATGATTTTATCTATAGAGGTTTTTCTCTGTGTATTTTATTCTATTCCATTTGTCTTCATGTCTGTGGTGGTGCCAATACATTGCCATTTTTGTTACTATACCTCTGTAATATAATTTGAGGTCCACTATTGTGACTCTGTTAGTATTACTCTTCTTGCTCAGGATTGCTTTGGCTCTTTTGGGTCTTTTATTCTTCCAAATATATTTTAGAACATTTTTTTTTTCTCATTCTGTGAAGAGTATTTTTGGTATTTTGATGGGGATTGCATTGAATCTTATAATGCTTTCGGTGATGTTTTATTCAGCTTTTTTGTTTCTGTGAGCATAAGACCTGACAAGAACAATTTTAGAGGAAGAACAGTTTATTTAGGTCTCATGATTTCACAGGTCTCAGTCCACACACATGGTTGACTCCGTTTCTTCGGACCTGAGGTGAGACAGAACATCATGGTAGAAGTGTGTGATGAAAGAAAGGAGCTGGGAATATAGTACTAGGAAGCAGAGAGAGAGAGCTCTGCTCCACAAGGACAAAATGTATACCCCAAATGCATGCCCCAAGAACCCATCTCCAGCCATACCTTATCTGCCTATAGTTACCATCCAGTTAATGCTTATCAGAGGATTAATGCACTGATCAGACTCTCATAACCCATTCATTTGACCTCTAAACTTTCTTACATTGTCTCTCACATGAGCTTCGGAAGACACCTCATATCTTAACCCTAGGAGGTAGTATGGCCGTTTTGACAATATTAATTCTATGTATCCAAGAAGATGAGAAGTGTTTGCCTCTTCTGAGGTTTTCTTCAATTTCTTCAGTGTTCTGTAGTTTTCATTATAGAGGTCTTTCATCTACTTCATTAGATTTATTCCCAAGTATTTATTTTATAAGTAGAATAGTTATCCTGGTTTCTTTCTTAACCAGTTCATTATTGGATAAAAGTGATTGATTTGTGTATATTGATCTTGTATCCTGCTACTTTGCTGAATTTGTTTATTAGCTCTAGAAATCTGGTGGAATTTTTTTTTTTTTTCTGGACATAGGATCAGGTCATCATCAAGCAAAGGTAATTTGACATTTTTTATTTGTATCCTATTAATTTCTTTTTCTTTTCTGATTACTCTGGCTAGGGTTTCAAAAAGTATGTTGAATAGGAGTGATGAGACAAGTGGACATATACTTGTTGCTGATTTTAGAGGAAATGCTTTCAGTTTTTCTGCATTCAGTATGGTTTTTTTTTTTTTTTTTGTACTGGGGCTTGAACTCAGGGTCACCCAACCACTGAGCCACATCCCCAGATCTGTTGTATTTTATTTAGAGACAAAGTCTCACTGAGTTGCTTAGCGCCTTGCCATTGCTGAGGCTGGCTTTGAACTTGAGATTTTCCTGCCTCAGCCTCCTGAGCTCCTGGAATTACAGGCATGAGCCACTGTGCCCAGCTCCATTTAGATGATGTTGGCTTTGGTGTTGTCATTTATAGCTGTACAATGTTGAAGTAAATTTCTTCTGTCCCTAGTTTCTCTAGTGTTTTAAACAGGAATGGATGCTAGACTTTGTCAAAATCCTTTTTCCTGCATCTATTGAGATAATCGTGTGATTCTTGTCCTAATTGTATTTATGCAGTGAATTACATTTATTGATTTGCATTCATTGAATCTACCTGTTATGCTTGGGATGAATCTCACTTGATCTATCTTCTTAATGTGTTTTTTGAATGTGGTTTGTCAATATTTTATTAAGAATTTTCACAACTATCTTCATCAAGGATATTGGTCTGAAGTTTTGTTTCCTTGATTGTCTCTGTCTGGTTTTGGGATCAGGGTGATACTGGCTCCATAGAATGAATTTGGAAGTTTTTTTTTTTTTTCTTTTCTATTTCATGGAATAATTTGAAAAAGATTGGCATTAGTTTTTCTTTAAATGTCTGGTAGAACTTGGCTGAGAATCCATTCAGTCCTGGGCTTTTAGTTGAAAGGCATTTAGTAGCTTCATTACTTGACTTGGTTTGATTAAGTTTTCTATATCCTCATCATTCAATTTTGGTATTTCCTGTCTCTAGGAATTTTTTTAACATCATTGAGATTTTCTAATTTATTTAATCATAAGGTTATTTTCAAATTTTTGCACAGACACACAGAATGCCTTAATTTTATTTATTCATTTTTATTTGGTGCTAAGGATTGAACCCAGTGCCTCACACTTGGTAAAAGCGAGCATTCTGCCACTGAGCTACAGCCCCTGATTATAAATTTTTAAAAATTTCTAATGCATTTCTGGATTTCAGTAGTGTTTATGGTGATAATTCCTTTGTCATCTCTAATTTTGTTGATATGCATCTTCTTTCTTTTGGTTAGTTTGACTATGAGTTTATCAATCTTGTTTATCATTTCAAAGTACTAACTCTTTGTTTCTTTGAGGTTTTATAATTTTTCTCAATTTCATTGATTTTTGGCTCTGATTTTAACCATTTCCTATTTTCTGGATTTTGGTGTTAATTTGTTCTTTTGCAGAGCTTTGAGTTGTAATATTAGGGTTTTTTTTTGTTGTTGTTATTTTTATATTTTTTTAATTTAGGAACTCAGTGTTGTAAACATTCCTCTTAAAACTGCCTGCATACTGTCCCAGAGATTTTGATATGTTACTATTCCCACTCGTTGCTATAAAATTTTAAATTTCTTTCCTGATTTTTTTGGGATCTCTATTCATCTTTGAAAAGTGTATGGTTTGCTGAGCATGGTGGCACATGCCTGTAATCCCAGTGACTGGGGAAGTGAGGCAAGAGGATTGCAAGTGTGCGGCTAGTCTCAGCAATTTAGCGAGACTCTAAGGAACTCGATGATTCCCTGTCTCAAAATAAAAACAATAAAAAGGCACCTGAGTTCAATTCCCCAGTATCTCCTCCCCCACAAAAAGAAATGTATTCTTTAATCTCCAGGTGTTAGAGTGATTTCTTTTTTCTCTTGTTGATTTCTAATTCCATTCCATTATTATCTGAAGGATGAAGGGAATTCTTTTTTTTTCCTTTTTGGTACTTGCTAAGAGTTGCTTCATGCCCTAAAACATGATCTGTTTTAGGGAATATTCAGGATCGATTGAGAAGAAAGTGAATTCAGTTGTCAGTGGATGAAATATTCTATTATTCTATAGATGTCCAACTGGCCCAGTTGATTAATGGTATTTTTTAGTTCTTAAGAATCTTTCACTCTGGAAAGCAGTATGGAGATTCCTCAGAAAACTCAGAGTGGACCCCACCATTTGACCCAGCTATCGTACTCCTTAAAATCAGCATACTACAGTGATGCAGCCACATCAGTGTTTATAGCAGCTCAATTCACATTAGCTAGTTTATAGAACCAATCTAGATGTCCTTCAATAGATGAATGGATAAAGAAACTGTGATATATATACACAATGGAATATTACTTAGCCATAAAGAAGAATAAAATTGTGGCATTTGCCGGTAAATGTATGGAATTGGAGACTATCATACTAAGTGAGATTAGCTGATCCAAAAAAAAATGTTTTCTCTGATAAATGGGTGCTGATATATAATTGGTGGGGAGCAGAGGGAAGAATGAATTGTGTAGAGGGAAATGAGTGGAGGGCAGGGGGTGGGGGTGAAGGAAAGATGGTGGAATAAGGCAAACATTACTACCCTATGTACAAGATTACACAAATGGTGTGACTCTACATCGTGTACAACCAGAGAAATGAAAAGTTGTATACCATTTGTGTACAATGAATCAAAATGCATTCTGCTTTCATATATAAATATAACAAACAATTAAAAAAGTAAAGAATCTTAATTTATGTCTGAACGACCTATCTAGTGGTGAAAGGGTTGAAATCACCCAGTATTGTGATCTATTTGATTCTTTATATTGAGGTTTTATGTTCTAAATACAGGTATTTTAAATGACTTGCCATTATTCCATAGATCATTTGGTCCTTGTTCATTTTTTGTCCTTTTTATTTTTCATTTTAAATATCCTTTTATTGGTATATCTTCATGTTTATGGATCTATTTTTCCTCTGTGCCTAATCTGATGATAAACTTATCCACTGCATTTCTTAGTATAGAAATTGTACCTTTTAGTTCTTAGCTGTTCTATTTTTTATAAGTATTTAATTTCTCATTGATTTTTCTTTTATGTTCTTGCATACTTTTATAATGACTGGCTTAATATCTGTCTTCTAATTTCATAATTTTATTACTAGGTCTCTTTTTTGACTGATTTCTTTTCCTGGTTATGAATTCTATTTTCCTTTTTTGATGAATGTCTCTAATATTTTGTATTGAATAGTGAAAATTATAAATATTATGTTGTTGAGTGTTTGGGTATTATTGTCTCCCTTTTTAAAAAGTTGAATTTTATTTTGACAGCAATTAACTTTCTAGTGGAACAACTTATTTTATTTTATTTATGTTTTTTGGTACTGAGTATTGAACCCAGGGGTACTCTAGCACTGAGCTGCATCTACAGCCTGTTTTGTTTTTTATTTTGATGCAGGATCTTGCTAATTTGCCCAGCTGGCCTCAAAGTTGTGATCCTCCTTCCTCAGTCTTGCAAATAGCTGGGATTAAATGCATGGACTACCTTACCCAGATGCAGCTTGAGCATTTGGGGATTGTGAGTGTGAATTTAGAGTAATTATCTCTCTAGGAATAGTTTAGTTCTCTTCTGATATTATCTTTCTCTGGTTACTATGAACATGTTGAATATTCAGTGAGATGTAAAATGGTAAGATCTCCTAGCTATAAAAAAGCTCTGGGAATTATTAAGCTTGAAGATCTCTAGTAATTTTTTTCTCCAGTAGCTTTCCTTTTCTAGCCTTATGTACTTTCATTCCACTTGTGCATAGCTTAGAATTTATGCAAAGATTTAAAGGAACTTTAGTTAGCTTTTCTGTTGCTGTGACCAAAAGAACTGACTAGAACAATTTTAAGGAGGAAATGTTTATTTGAGGGCCCACAGTTTCAGAGATCTAATTCCAAAGACAGCTGGCTCCATTCCTCAGGGCTCAAGGTGAGAAGAACAGCATGGTTGGAAGACTGGTAGAGGGAAGTGGCTCAGGACGTGATGATCAGCAAGCAGAGAGAGAGAGTGCCACTCAACAAGGACAAAATATATACCCCAAAGGCATATCTACTGGGACCTACCTTCTCCAGTCGTACCCTACCTGCCTAAGTTAATATCCAGTTAAATTCTTATCAGAGGATTAACATACAGATTAAGTTAATGCTTACTCCTAATCATTTCATCTCTAAACTTTCTTGCATTATTTAACACCTGAGTTTTTGGAGACAACTAATTAGGTTGATTTCTAGAAGTCTTTCTCTGCACAATTCCTTTTTCTGTGGTATTGTGCTTGGCCAGTTCTAGCTGTCTCACTTTCCTTGAATTCCAACCATTTCTGGCTTCAAGGCTACAATGTTCTTCTTGGACTTTTCCTTTCTGGACTGAGAAGTTCGCCTCCAGACAGAAAACAAGGTGAACGCCTCCTTTGTTTTCCTATGTTAGAGACCACTGGTCTATGCTGCCTGTTTTCCCCTCTGTGAAGCATTTAATACATTTTACACAGGTGTCTAGTTGTTCATAAAGAGAGGGGAAGTTTGAATGCCACTAACTCCTCTATGGCTGTGAGCTGAAGTCTAACTAAATTTATTGTACTATTTGTTTGATTTTTTGAGGGGTGGGGATGTAATGTAGTAGAAACAGAAGATTGAAAGAAACTGGTTCCTTCTTCTTCTCCCTTTTGGCAGTAGTTAGGGAAGAGAGTATCTCTTGACTGAAGATAGTGCATCTTTCTTAGAATTGTACTTCCCAGTAGAATCCACATTATTGTGATCCATAGAACTGTCCTCTTTTCTAGCTCAAGAAAGACTTGTTAAATTGTTAAAGCTTGCCATGTGAACAGGTAAAAAAAGAGAATGGTGAAAATAGTATTTTATTTCTGCTCTCATTTCAGGGAATAATTACCTTCTTTTGAAAGAAAGATAAAAGGCATATTGTTAATCTATAGTATAGTTGCTGATATTATCCTGTGTCACAAATTACTTTAGGCTTTCTGATTGCATAGCAAAGGCTACTCTGAGACAGCTGGTAAATTTTTTACAGGTCTACTTGATTTCCCCTTTCTAGGAATCATAGTATGGTTCTATTTTTTAAATTTTTTATTTGTTCTAATCAGTTATACATAACAGTAGAATGCATTTATGCATTTTGATAGATCATACATAAATGGAGTATAATTACTCATGTTTCTGATTGTACATATTGTAGGATCACATTGATCATGGAGTCCTAGTTTTAATGTGATTTCTTTTCATTTGATAGGATAAATAATCTAGAGGAAATTTATTCTTTGTATGTATAATATCTGACTTGCACCTTGTTTGTTTTTCTGGTTACCTGTATCTGTTATAAAACTTTTTATTTTCATTTATTGCTCAACCTTACATGTATAAACTATAATGTGTTTCCTTGTATATGCTAATAAATATTAGTACAGTCATTCAAACATATCTATTTGCCTTTGAGATTATTTTTCATTAAATGTTTAATAGAGTAAGAAGGAAAGAAGAAAAGATCATGAAATGTTAGATTCTTTTCCAAGAGTCCTGACCTAGTGATAGTGTTAATATTGAGTGTGTGAGTTCAAAAGTATTTCATTATGATTGTGAAAGATGGATGCTGATATTAGTGTAGAAACAGGAAAAACTGAAGTCTGGAACTACATATCAGATTGTCTGAATATTCCCAATATTTAGATTAAGCTCATAGAAACTTACATATCCAGGGAAGAATTAGAGAAATGCATTTTATAGTGTATGTCACAGAAAAATCTGTAGATCAGACTGTTTTTCTCTGTAGGGAAAGGTCAAAGAATACTATGGAAAGCATCTCTAGGAATGGTTAGTACTGGTTAGAATGAGGATTCTTTAAAAAATTTTTTGTTTATTAATCATTGTACATATTTATGGGTACAGTGTAATAATTGGATACATTTTCATAGTGTACAATGTTTGAATCAAGATAGTTGACATTTCCATCCCCTTAAAAACAAATATTTTTGATTAACACATAATGATTGTACATATTTATGGGATGCAGTGTGATGTTTCTTTAAATGTATATAGTACATACTGATTAAATCAGGGTAATTAAAGTTTCTGTCTTCCTATAATTACATTGTGTTTGGAGTCTTTCAGTGCCTCTCTTCTAGTTATTGAGAAAATACAAAATTAAGTTATTGTAAACTCTTGTTGTTACCCACTGAACTACAGAATAGGAACTTCTGCCTCACTGTTTTGGTACTTGTTATCCAATTTCTGTCTTTCCCCATCCTTCCCAGACTCTAGGAATCACTATTCTACATTCCAATCAACTTTTCAAACATCCACACATGAAAAAGAATATGCTGTATTTGTTTTTCTATGTTTGATTTCTTTCAATTCAGGTAAGAAGACAGAAATTTTTTTTAAAAAGTTTTTGGTACCAGTGATTGAACCCAGGGGTACTTAACCACTGAGCTACATCCCCAACCCTTTTGATTTTTTTACTTTGAGACAGAGTCTCAGTAAGTTGCTCAGGGCCTTGCTAAGTTGCTGAGGCTGGCCTTAAAACTTTTGATCCTCCTGTATCACCCTCTCAAGCCCCTGGATTTATTATAGGCATGCACCACTAGGCCTGGCACAACAGGGCTTTTTTTTGGACAATTCTTTTTCTTTTATTTTCTTTTACACACTGCTAATACAGGGGTTTCTTTCTCCGTTTTCTTTTTTTTTTTTTTTTTTTTTTTTGTTTCTTTTAGTTATATACGTGACAGTAGAATGTATTTGGACATATTATACATACATGGAGTATAGCTTCCCATTCTTGTTGTACATGATGTGGAGTTACACAGATGGTGTCTTTGTATATGAACATAGGAAAATTATGTCTGATTCATTGAGTTTCCCATTCCCATTCCTCCTCCTTTCCCTCCTTTATCCCCTGTTCAATCTGGTGAATTCTCCCCTCAACCTATTATGAATTACCATCTGCATATTAGCAAGCATATTCAGCCTTAGGTGTTTTGGGATTGGTTTATTTCACTTAGCATGATAATCTTCAGTTCTGTCCACTTATTGGTAAATGCCATAATTTCATTCTTCTTTATGACTGAGTAATATTCTGTTGTGTGTATGTACTACATTTTCTTTATCCATTCATCTGTTGAAGGGCACCTAGGTTGGTTCCATAGCCTAGCTATTGTGAATTGACCTGCTATGTACTTTTAATGTGGTTGCATCACTTTAGTATTCTAATTTTAAGTCCTCTGAGTATATGCCAAGGAGTAGGATGATTGGGTCAAATGGTGGTTTCATTCCAAGTTTTCTGAGACGTCTTCATACTGCTTTCCATGTGGTTAGATCAGTTTGCATTCTGAGCAGCAATATATGAATGTACCTTTTCCCCTACATCCTTGCCAACATTTATTGTTACTTGTATTCTTGATAATTGCCATTCTGACTTTGGTGAGATGAAATCTCAGTGTAGTTTTAATTTGCATTTCTCTAATTGCTAGTGATGTTGAAAATTTTTTTGTATTTTTTGACAATTTCTATTCTCATGTAAAGTGTCTGTTCCGTTACTTTGCTCATTTATTGATTAGGTTTTTTGTTTATTTGGTGTTAGGTTTTTGGAATTCTTTATATATCTTGAAAATTAATGCTCTATCTGAGGTGTAGGTAGCAACAATTTTCTCCCATTCCCTAGGTTCTCTCTTCATGTTCTTTATTGTTTCCTTTACTGTGAAAAAGTTTTTTAGTTTGGTAAAATCCCATTTATTGATTCTTTTTTTAAAATTTTAAAAATTGTTCTAATTAGTTATATGAGTCTTGATTCTGATTTTACTTGTGCTTTAGGAGTCTTGTTGAGGAATTCTCTTCCTAAGCCCACATGATGGAGATTTGGACCTGCTTTTTCTTCTGGTATATGCAGGGTCTCTGGTCCAGTGCCTGGTCCTTGATTCACTTTGAGTTGTGTTTTGTGCAGGGTGAGAGATATGGATATAATTTCATTTTATTACATATAGATTTTCAGATTTCTTACCACTATTTGTTGAAGAGGCTGTCTTTTCTCCAATGTATGTTTATGGCACCTTTATCTAGTATGAGATAACTGTATTTATATGGGTTTGTGACAGGGATTTTTAAACAAGGGAAATGAAGGCATGATATGGTAGGATTTAGGGAATGGAGTATGTGAACTTCCATGGGATAAAAATCACTTCTATTTTTTTTTTTTCTCTGAACTAAATTTCTTGTAATTATATGTATCAGCATAAACATAATAGTATTAGTAGTGTTGTGACTTTGTCACAAGTAGAGATCATGTTTGTATATTTTAAAAAATTTTTTTATTTTTTTGCAGTACTGGGGATTGAACCCAGAGCCTTGAACATACCAAGCAAACCCTCTACCACTGAGCTACACCCCTATCATTAATATGATTTTTAAAAATATTTTTAGTTGTGGATATACACAGTACCTTTATTTGATTTATTTATTTTTATGCAATGCTAAGGATTGAACCCAGTGCCTCACACATGATAGGCAAGCACTCTACCACTGAGCTATAACCGCAGCCCCCATTCATATGATTTAATGGTTCTAAATATATCTAAAATCCATTAATGAGAAAATACATACACTGCAATATATCACAAATTTGGTATTTTAAGCATTTTGTACAACTTTATTCCAATGGAATTGATTTTTTTGTAGTCCTGTATATTTTACTTTTACTCTAAAAGCATCATTTCAGGTATAGCCCATTGACTTTATCATCTATCCAAGGATATGTTTCATAAATTAGGAATGCCATGTCTAAGCAATTAATTAAAATTATTTTTTTTTCTACTTTACCAACCACAGAGACTTAACCATCTTTTTTTTTTTTTTGCTTCTGCATTTCCTGCTACTGTTGGGTTAAAAATAGTAATCCTTCAACTTCAGTTTTCCAGCCCATTCTCCTTCAGTTTCTTTATTTATTGAGAGACTCTGTAACATAGGAGAAGAAATATATCATACAAGTTTGGATAATAAAGTCTATATTCCAGGGCAGATTGCCTAGGTTTGAATTTAGACTGCAAGACCCATTTAACTGTGTGACCATGAGTGGACTATATCATTTTTTATATGCCAAAGGGCCCTTAGGAGGTCTTCTTATTTATTGGGTTGTTGTGAAGATTAAACCAGATTCAATAAGGAAATTATTATGGGAACTTGTCAGTGAGTGCTATGCAAACATTTACTGTTATTATATATTCAGAAAATATCTGATGGCCATTACATTATGTAGACCCTGTGTATTCAGCCCAAGACAAATATATAGTTGCTACTCTTTCAGAAGATGAAAGCCTAGTGCCAAAAGGCAGATCTTGGAAAAGGCATTATTCATGATCTAAGTGTGAGGAAAGAGCACTGCAAGATTCTTAGCTGTTTTTTAAAGGATAGATTGGTGGCCAGCCAAGAAAGATGTCAAAGGTGAACAAGCAAATAATGGGAAGGTGTTTAAAGAAAGTAAAGCAGTATCCTTTGCAAAGACTATAAAGAGGAAAAATCCTGATGTATTTAGAATTGGAAAGAAAAGTCAATGTGGCTATAATATGAAACATGAGAAAGTGATATACAGTTGAACTAGAGAAGTAGGCAAGGACCAGATCTGGTATAGCCTTAAAGGATTTAAGGATTTGGGACATTGCCCTAAGTCCACTATGAAGCTACCAGATTTACATTTTTAAAGGAGCAATATATTTGCTAAGAGGAGATTGGATCTAAAGGACATTGTCGGATATAGCAAGATACATTTAGGAAGCTACTGAAACAATCCAAAGAAGAAAATGTGACCTCTTGCTAAGACCTGAGTGGTGATAGAAGAGATGGGGAGATACGGAAATACTCCAATGCAGTTGACTTTTGGCCCTTCATTGTTTGTGGTTTCCACATCCACAGATTAAACCAAGTACAGATTGAGAATATTGAGGGGGAAAATTGCATCTGTACTCAACATATACAGACTTTTTTCTCGTCATAATTTCCTAAACAGTAACAGTTTAGCAGCTTTTTATATAGCATAGTAACTATTAATATGGTATCTTGGGTGGGGTTCCTAGAAGCAATCTCCACAGACACCAAGTGGATTAGGTGAAAGGACTTGATCATTGGTTGTAAGGGCAATAATAAGGAACACTCGCTCATCAAAGATACTTAGGCCTCTGGCTTGAGCAGTTGGATGGTGCTATTTGTGTGGAGTTTATGAACACAATGGAGGTGGAGTACTTTGGGCTGTGTACAGATGAAATTTGGTTTGAACATATTGAGGTGCCTCGATAAATGTTTTAATATTTAAGGTGCCTGTGAAATCAG
The DNA here is from genome assembly GCF_902686455.1 of Sciurus vulgaris. Taxonomy (NCBI): domain Eukaryota; kingdom Metazoa; phylum Chordata; class Mammalia; order Rodentia; family Sciuridae; genus Sciurus; species Sciurus vulgaris. The sequence continues at coordinate 92,604,346 of NC_136466.1, forward strand.
TAGAAGGAGATACTAGTTGTTAGTTGTATACATTTACAAGTTTGAACTTTCAAGAATCTGGTTATCAGGAAAAACAAGGACTGGATAGAATAAGGGTTCTCCTTAAGAACAAGTAAAAGGAAAATATGAAAACAACTTATCTGACACAGATCTACCTAAAGGACTACAGAGATAGAGTAGAAACTTTCAAGAATGCAGATGCAAAGTTGGAAGAATGAATTTTATTTCGAATGATGAAAAAGCAGTTAATTCAAACAATTTTGAAAGAAGTTTATAGTATGTACTCACTAAGAATAAAGTATAAAAAGTTGTAAGGGGAAAAAGTAGGGAATGAGATGGAGATAATTTCAGTGAAATACAAGATGTAGTTCTGATTTAAAAGGATGTGTACCCAGGGTAAATGTGCTTTAGTTCTAATTAGACAGTTCATTGCCATTCATGTCATGGTCTCTTTAAAGATGGTGTAGGATTCCTTTTCAATTTAGCCAATCTGACATTATTGAGTAATATTAAACTTTAATTACTGAGAAATTTTATATTTCTGTCTTTCCTTTTTTTTTCTCTATCACTGTCTTTCTTCAACTCTTCTTCCCTCTTGCCTACCCCCCCACCCCGCCTCCATCCTTCCTAGAGGGAGCTCAGACATAATGAAGAGGTTAGATAAAGAAGGTATAAACACGAACGTGTATTTTTCAGTGGTGAGGTAAATTATAGGGCAGATCTTTATTTTAGATGATTGTAATTCCTAAAATAATATTTTTGGGGAATTTGATTTTACTATGATTCAGTAACTCAAACATATGTTTTTCTTAGTGAATTTTTTTGACAATTAAATATTTTAAAAATTGATTGATTAAACTATGGTAGATCCACATAGTAGAATGCTATGGTTAGTAAATAAAGAATGAAGAAGGTCTTTATTACTGAGAGTGTAGATCACCAGGATAATTTTTTTTTTCAATTTATGAAATTTATTTTCTTTTTGAATTTATTTTTTTATATATATTTTTTATTTGTTCTAATTAGTTATACATGACAGAATGCATTTTGACATATACATAAAAGGGGTATAACTTTTCATTCTTTTGGTTGTAAATGATGTAGAGTTACTCAGGTCATGTAATCATATATATACATAGGGTAATAATGTCCAATTCATTCTAAATTATCATTCCTAACCCCACACTACCTCCCCTCCCTTCACTTCCATCTCTCTAGTCCAAAATGCCTCTGTTCTTCCTGCCCCCCTGCCTTATTTGCATTCCATATCAGAGAAAACATTTGGCCTTTGGTTCATTGGGATTGGCTTATTTCACTTAGCATAATTTTCTTCAGTTCTATCCATTTACTGACAATGCAATAATTCCATTCTTCTTTATGGCTGAGTAATATACCATTTTGTATATATACCACATTTTCTTTATCCATTCATCTGTTGAAGGGCACTTAGGTTGGTTTCATAGTGCAGCTATTGTGAATTGAGCTGCTATAAACATTGATGTGGTTGTGTCACTGAACTGTGCTGACTTTAAGTCCTTTGTGTATAAACCTAGGAGTGGGATAGTTGAGTCAAAGGGTGGTTCCATTCCAGTTTTCTAAGAAGTCTCCATACTGCTTTCCATAGTGCATCAGTTTGCAGTCCAGGCAGCAGTGTGTGAGTGTACCTTTTCCACTACATCCTTGCCAACATTTATTGTTGCCTGTAATTCTTGATGATTGCCATTCTGACTGTAATGAGATAGAATCTCAGTGTATTTTAATTTGCATTTCATTAATTGCTAGAGATGTTGAACATTTTTTCATATATTTGTTGATCGATTGATTATATTTCTTTTCTGTGAAGCGTCTTTTCAGTTCCTTACGCCATTTATTTATTGGATTTTTTGTTTATTTGGTGTTAGGTTTTTGGAGTTCTTTATATGTCCTGGAGATTAATGCTCTATCTGAGGTGCTTGTGGTAAAGATTATTTCCCATTTTGTAGGCTCTCTCTTCACTTTATTGTTTCCTTTGCTGTGAAGAAACTTTTTAGTTTGATACAATCCCATTTATTGATTCTTGATTTTACTTCTTGCACTTTAGGAGTCTTGTTAAGGAAATCATGATGATTTGGGCCTACTTTTAGGATCTCTATTCTAGTGCCTAAGTCTTTGATCCACTTTGAGTTGAGTTTTGTGCAGGGTGAGATAGGGGTTTAATTTCATTTTGTTACATACAGATTTCCAGTTGTCCTAGCAACTTTTCTCCACTGTATGTTTATGGCACCTTTGCCTGGTATGAAATCATTGTATTTCTGTGGGTTTATCTCTGTGTCTTCTATTTTGTACCATTGGTCTACATATCTTTTTTGGTACCAATACCATGCCCTTTGTTGTTACTGTGGCTCTGTAGTATAATTTAAGGTCTCCTATTTTCTTGCTAAGGATTACTTTTACTATTCTGGGTCACTTATTTTTAAATTTTTACTCTGGGTTACTTATTATTCCAAATGAAATTAATGATTGCTTTTTCTATGTCTATGAAGACTGTTATGGGATTTTAATAGATATTGCATTAAATCTGTATAATGCTTTTAGTAGTATGGCCATTTTGACAATGCTAATTCTGCCTAACAGGAGCATGGAGGTCTTTTTGTCTTCTAAGGTCTTCTACAATTTCTTTCTTATGTTCCATAGTTTTCATTGTAGAGGTCTTTCAATTCTTTTTTTAGATTGATTCCTAAATATTTTATTTTATTGAGCCTATTGTGAATGGGATAGTATTCCCAGATTTCTGTTTCAGTGGAGTTATCACTGATATATAGGAACACATTTGATTTATGGGTATTGATTTTATCCCCTGCTACTTTGTTGAATTCATTTATTAGATCTAGAATGTTTCTGATGGAATTTTTTGGATCTTCTCAATATAGAATCGTGTCATCATCAAGTAGTGATAGTTTGAGTTCTTCTTTTGCTATTTATATCCTTTTAATTTCTTTTTTCTCTCTAATGCTCTGGCTAGAGTTTTATGGACAGTGTTGACTAAAAGTGGTGAAAGAGAGCGTCATTATCTTGTTCCAGTTCTTAGAGTGGGTGCTTTCAATTTTGCTCCATTTAGAATAATGTTGGCCTTGGGTTTAGCATAGATAGCTTTTATGATGTTGAGGTATGATCCTACTATCCCTAGTTTTTCTAGTGTTTTGAAAATGAAGGGATGCTGTATTTTCTCAAATTCTTTCTCTGCATCTATTGAGACAATCATGATTTTTGTCTCTAAGTCTGTTGATGTGATGAATTATATTTATTGATTTCCATATGTTGAGCCAACTTTGCATCCTTGGGATGAACCCCTCTTGATCATGGTGCATTATCTTTTTAATATGTATTTGTATGTGATTTGCCAGACTTTTATCATCTATGTTCTTTCAGGAAGTTTTCTTTCCTTGATGTGTCTTTGTTTGGTTTTTGTATCAGAGTGATATATCTTCATAGAATGAGTTTGGAAGGTTTCCCTCCTTTTCTATTTCATGGAATTATATGAGGAATATTGGTGTTAGTTCTTCTTTGAAGGTTTTGTATACCTCTGCTGGGACTCTGTCTGGTCCTGGGCTTTTCTTAGTATGCTTTTGATGGCATCTTCTATTTCACTGCTTGAGATTCATCTGTTCAAATTGTGTATGTCCTCCTGGTTCAGTTTGGGTAGGTTATATGTCTCTAGAAATTTGTTGATTACTTCAATATTTTCTATTTTATTGGAGTATAAATTTCCAAAATAGTTTCTAATTATCTTCTGTATTTCACTTGTGTTTGTCATGATATTTCCTTTTTTATCATGAATTTTAGTAATTTGAGTTTTCTTTTTCTCTTCATTATTGTGGCTAAGGTTTTATTAATTTTGCTGATTATTTTTCAAAGAACTAACTTTTTGTTTTGTCATTGAGTTCAGCTCTGATTTTAATTATTTCTTGTCTTCTGCTTTTTTGTTGATTTGTTCTTCTTTTTCTACGACCTTGAGATGTAATGTTTGATCTTTTATTTGTTGACTTTCTATTCATTTGGTGAATGAGCTCAGTGCAGTGAACTTTCCTCTTAGTACTGCCTTCATGGTGTCCCAGAGATTTTTAAATGTTTTATCGCTATTCTCTTTTACCTCTTAAGTATTTTTTAAGTTCATCCCTGATTTCTTCTGCTATCCATTCATCATTCAGTAGCATATTATTTATTCCCCAGGAGTTAGAGTGGTTTGTATTTTTTATTTATTCATTCATTTCAAATTTCATTCCATTATGATCTGATAGTTTCCAGGGTATTAGCTCTAGGGTTTTTTTTTTTTTTTTTTTTTTTTGTATTTGCTAAGACTTGCTTTATGGTTCAATTTAGAAAATGATCCATGTGCTGCTGAGAAGGAAGTGTATTTGCTAATTGATGGATGAAATACTCTATATATGCAAGTCTGAATTATTGATTATATTATTTAGTTCTGTAGTTTCCTTGTTTAGTTTTTATTTAGAAGATCCATCTAGTACTGAGAGAGGTGTATTAAAGTCACCAGTATTATTGTGTTGTGTTTTATTTGAGCCTTGAAGTTGAGTAACATTTGTTTGATGTATGTAGATGCTCCATTTATTGGGGCATAAATATTTATGATTGTTATGTCTTGTTAATATACAATTGCTATAAGCAGTATGAAATGTCCTTCTTTATCACTTCTGATTAACTTTGGCTTGAAGTCCATGAGAATAGTAGCTTCTGCTTGTTTACCTGATCCATGTGAGTGATATGTTTTTTCCCATTCTTTTACCTTCATTCTGTAGAAGTTTTTGCCTAGGAGGTGAGTCTCTTGGAGACAGCATATTGTTGGGTCTTTTTTTAAAATTCAATCTTCCAGTCTATGTCTTTTGATAGCTGAGTTTAAGCCATTAATATTCAAGATTATTATTGAGATATCGTATGTGTTCCCAGTCATTTTGGTTTATTTCTAGTTTTTAATTTGAATTTGTTTCTCCTTTGATTGACTGTTTCTTTAGTGTAGTTCCTCCCTTTGCTTGTTTTCATTTTTTTCCCCCCATTTTCTCTTCATGGGATGTTTCATTGAGAATATTCTGAAGTGCAGGGTTTCTGGTTCGGAATTCTTTAAATTTTTATCATTCATGTTTTTTATTTCATTGTGATATCTGAAGCTTAATTTTGCTGGATATAGGATTCTTGGTTGGTATTCATTTTCTCTCTGAGGTTGGTATATGTTATTCCACAACCTCCTAGCTTTGAGAGTCTAGGTTGAGAAATCAGCTGAGATCCATATTGGTTTCTCCCTGTATGTGATCTGCTGTTTAGATCTCACAACTTTTAAAATTCTATCTTTATTCTGCATATTGGGCATTTTTATTATAATGTCTTTGTTGTGAGTCTGTTGTAATTTTGCACATTTGGCATCTTATAAGCCTCTCGTATTTGATTTTCAATTTCATTCTTTATATTTGGGAAATTTTCTTTATTATTTCATTGCAAATATTGTGCAGTCCTTTGGTTTCTATTTCTGCACCTTTATCTATCCCAATAAATCTTAAATTTGGTCTTTTCATGTTATCCCATAATTCTTGGAAGTTTTGTTCATGGTTTCTTAACATCTTTTCTCCAAGGTCAACTCTATTTTCAAGATTATATATTTTGTCATCATTGCCTGAGGTTCTGTCTTCCAAGTGGTCTAGTCTTTTGGTGATGCTTTCTATTGGATTTCAAATTTGGTTTATTGTTTTCCTTCATTTCAAGAATTTATGTTTTTTTTCTTTCTTTTGTATTTTTTTTTTTTAGAATCTTTATCTCTTCATTGAAGTCATCTTTCGCTGCCTGTGTTTGCTCTCTTACATCATCTTTTACTTCTCAGATTAGTTTAACTATGTACCTTCTAAACTCCTTCTCCCACATTCCTTTCCACGTGTTGTTGATGGATTCTGTTATGGGAGTATCTTGGTTTGCTTGAGGTGATTTGTTCCCTTGCTTTTTCATGTTGCATGTCTACCCATCTAACAGTATTGATCTGAGGTAGCAGAATTTCTACTCTGTGGACTGATAGTGTTCTTGAAGGTTTCCAGTACCTCAGGATTTAGGGGGAGACAAATAATTAATTATAATAGCCAATGCAAACCATTTACGGCATTAAACCAAATAGTTCCTACTATGTGTTTATTATCACAATAAATAGAAATGATATGATAATTATTGTCTATAATAAAATCAGCAAGTTTGCAAAAGGGTTTACATTTTCAAATGGTGCACAGAGAGAGAATAGATGTGATGTAGGATGATTATGAGGAAGGGAGAAGACAAGTAAAAAAGGAAGACTGAATGAGAACAATAGAGATTGACTGCAGAAGAAAAGAGAATAAAGGGAAATAGGTAGGAGGAAAAAAAATATATATAAAGCAAAAATTTCTAAAAAATTAAAAGTAAAAATAAAAGAATATAAAACAAAATTAACATATACTAATCAAAAATTTTATTTCACAAAGAACTAGTCCATGTAAAATACTTGGCTTCAAAAATGCTAGAGATCAGAAGAAAAAAAAAATAGCCAACTGTTCAAATGTCCATGAACCATGAAGACTGCAATTTAACAGTATAAAAGAATAAAAGAAAAAAACACTTGATTAACTTTAAAGAATTCTTTCCATTGGAGTTCAAAATATTCTCAGCTTCTCTTCTCAGCAGTTTTAGATGGGTTCTTCTGGAGTGTGATGCTCCACCCTCTGGATTACTGGAGTGAGAAAGTATTCCTGTAGGCAGAGTTCCTCCAGGCAGGATTTAGGCTTAGGCGGGCTCCAGGTTTTTGCTGAATGCTATTTGATCTGAAAATTTTAAATCAGTGCACCATTAACGCCTGGTAGTTGTTGGTCCATGCTGAAAGACTTTACCCTAGGGATCTCCCTGGGTTCCACACTCTTGTGGTGGGGAGCCAGTTCTTAGTCCCCTATGTCAGTTGTAGACCCCATGTTTCCTGTTCGGTCTCCAGTTTTTCCTACCACCACATTTTTAAGTTTTGGGCTAGATGCCTCTTTCCCAGCCTGGCTTGCGAGCAGATGAATTGGAGGGGAGGGAGTAGAGCCAGGTGGGTTTTCAAGACCATTTGTCCTCTGTGTAAACGTCTCTCCACGACTGATTTTCTCCTGGTCACATAAGCACACTCTTTGTAATGTGGTGGTGTGTCTTGGGCCTGTATTTTAGGACAAACTCGGTTTTGCCTGGAATCAGCTTTCTCAGTTGCTGATCACCACACTATAGCTGCAAAATGGTTCCTTTATTTGTCACCCACATGCCCCTTGGAGAAATGGCAGCTTTTTCCCCACACAAAGATATCATGCAGCGTGTCCTTCAGGTTTGTTGGGCAATGTCCTTAGTCTGTAGATGCTCTGTACCCAAACCCACCTCAGACCTCCCCAAAATGCAGATTCCTTTAATTCCCTTAGTCCTCTACTAGGCTCACAGAGGGACTTCTCTGGGTGGAGCTTTTGGCACAGCTGTGGCAGCGACTATGTTGCTGGGGATTTTTTATTTATTTAATTATATCCAACCTCCTGTGTGTTTGGTCTGCTTTGAATGTCCAGTTTTAGGTTTCAGTAAAGTCCTCACCCCAACTTTCTTTGTTCACCCACCTTGCAGAGAGCTGCCTGTTTGCTTTCTTGGTTTCATGCCATGGAGCAACCAGCAATGCATCCTCCTCTATTCTTGGATATCACTAGGATAAATTTTTATGTGATAAAGTAACAATGTATTTAGTATGCTGTCAGAGAAGGGGGGGCAGGGTGGTGGGGATAAGAACATATTATGCAACATATTATGCTAAGTATACTTTTTTATCCAGAGTTGGTACAGAGGGAATGGGTACAGAGTTTTTTTCTTATATTATTTTATTGACTCTTTATCTGCATATGTATGCTTATGTACAATATTGTCTTTTATGTAAGAGAGAAAAATACGTTTTTTTATCTTATTGTCACAAAGGAACACAGACCACATGACTAAGATTGCCTATTTGGGGGACAGAGTAAAGGGGAACCTTATGGATGAGAACAGGGATGGGAGGGAGACTTTGGTATAGATTTGTATTTTCATTTTTTAAATTCTTTTTTTATTTAGCTTTTAATTTTTTACAGACTGCATTTTGATTCATTGTACACAAATGGGGTTCATCATTTTGTTTCTATGGTTGTACACAATGTAGATTCCTATCATCCGTGTACTCATACATGTACATAAGGGTAATGATGTCTGTCTCATTCCACCATTTTTCAAACCCCCTCCCTCTCATTTCCTTCTACATATTCTAAACTTCCCCCATTCTTCTCTCACTCACCACCCCCCACCCCCATTATATATCATTCTCCACTTATCAGGGAAAACATTTGGCCTCTGGATTTTTGGACTTGGCTTATTTCACTTAGCATGATATTCTCCAGTGCCATCCATTTATTTGCAAATGCCATAATATTATTCATCATTATGGCTGCATAGTATTCCATTGTGTCTTTATACCAGAATTTCTTTATCCATTCATGTGTTGAAGGGCATCTAGGTTGGTTCCACAATCTAGCTATTGTGAACTGAGCTGCTATAAACATTGATGTGACTGTGTTACTGTAGTTTGCTGATTTTAGGTCCTTTGGGTATAAACCAAGGAGTGGGATAACTAGATCAAAAGGTGGGTTCATTCCAAGTTTTCTTAAGATTCTCCATACTGCTTTCCAGAGTGGCTGCACCAATTTGCAACTCCACCAGCATTGTAAAAGTGTGCCTTTTTCCCCACATCCACGCCAACATCTATTATTGTTTGTGTTCTTGATAAAAGCCATTCTAATTGGAGTAAGATGAAATCTTAGAGTTGTTTTAATTTGCATTTCTCTATAATTACTAGAGATGTTGAACACTTTTTCATGTATTTGTTAATCGCCTGTGTGTCTTCTGTAAAGTGTCTGTCCCGTTCCTTGGCCCATTTATTGATTGGGTTCTTTGTACTTTTGGTGTGAAGTCTTGTGAGTTCTTTATAAATTTTGGAGATAAGTGCTTTATCTGAAGTGCGTGTGGAAAAGATTTTCTTTCACTCTGTAGACTCTCTTCACATTCTTGATTTTATCTTTTGCTGAGAAAAAGCTTTTTAGTTTGAGTCCATCCCATTTATTGATTCTTGCTTTGATTTCTTGTGCTTTGGGAGTCTCATTGAGGAAGTCTGATCCTAAGCTAACATGATGAAGATTCGGCCTCCTTAGTCTTCTATTAGGTGCAGGGTCTCTGGTCTAATTCCTATGACCTTGATCCATTTTGAGTTGATTTTTGTGCAGGGTGAGAGATAGAGGTTTAATTTCATTTTACTGCATATGAATTTCCAGTTTTCCCAGCACCATTTGTTGAACAGGCTATCTTTTCTCCCTTGTATGTTTTTGACTCCTTTTTCTAGTATGAGGTGACTGTGTTTATGTGGTTTTATCTCTGTGTCTTCTATTCTTTACCATTGGTCTGTCTATTTTGGTGCCAATACCATGCCGTTTTTGTTATTATGTCTGGTACTATGATACCTCCTGCTTCACTTTTTCTGCTCAGGATTGTTTTGGCTATTTGAGTGCTCTTGTTCTTCAAGATGAAGTTCAAGATTGCTTTCTCTGTTTCTATGAGGAATGTCATTGGGATTTTAATTGGAATTGCATTGAATCTGTATAGTGCCTTTGGTAGAATGGCCATTTTGACAATGTTAATTCTGCCTATCTAAGAACATGGGAGATCTTTCTATCTTCAAAGGTTTTCTTCAGTTTCTTTCTTTAGTATTCTGTAGTTTTCATTGTAGAGGTTTTTTTTTTTTTATTTTTTTGAGGCTACTGTGAATGGAGTGGTTTTACTAATTTCTCTTTTAGAGGATTCATCACTTATGAATAGAAATGTATTAGATTTACTTGTATTGATTTTATATCCTGCTACTTTGCTGAATTCATTTATTAGTTGTAGAAGTTTTCTGATGGAGGTTTTTTTTTTTATCTTCTAAATATAGGATCATGTCATCAGCAAATAGTGACAACTTTAGTTCTTCTTTTCCTATTTGTATCCCTTTAATTTCTTTGATCTGTCTAATTGCTCTGGTAAGTGTTTCAAGGACAGTGTGGAATAGAAGTGGTTAAAGAGGGCATCCCAGTGTTGTTCCAGTTTTTAGAGGGAATGCTTTCAGTTTTTCTCCATTAAGAATGGTGTCCACTGTGGGCTTAGCATAGATAGCTTTTACAATGTTGAGGTATGTTCCTACTATTCCTATTTTTTCTAGTGTTTTAAGCATGAAGGGGTGCTGTATTTTATCAAATGCTTTCTCAGCATTAATTGAAATAATGGTGTGACTCTTAACTTTAAATCTATCGATGTGGTGAATTACATTTACTGATTTCCAGATGTTGAACCAACCTTGCATCCCTGGGATAAACCCCACTCGATCATGGTGCACTCTCTTTTTAATATATTTTTGTATGCAATTTGCCAGTATTTTGTTAAGGATTTTTGCATCTATGATCATCAGGGATATTGGTCTAAAGTCTTCTTTCCTTGATGTATTTTTGTCTGGTTTTGGTATCAAAGTGATACTAGCCTCATAGAATGAATTTGGAAGGGTTCCCTCCTTTGTATTTCCTGAAATTCTTTGAGGAGTATTGGTATCAGTTCTTCTTTAATGGTCTTGTAGAATTTGGCTGAGAATCCATTTGGTCCTGGGCTTTTCTTGGTTTATAGGCTTTTGATGGCTTCTTCTATTTCAGTGCTTGAAATTGATCCGTTTAGATTGTATATGTCTTCCTGATTCAGTTTGGGAGGATCATATGTCTCTAAAAATTTGTCGATGTCTTCAATATTTTCTATTTTGTTGGAGTATAGATTTTCAAAGTAGCTTCTATGTTATGTATTTCAATGGTGTCTGTAGTGATCTTTCCTTTTTCATCATGAATTCTAGTAATTTGAGTTTTCTCTCTCCTTCTCTTCGTTAGTGTGGCTAGGGGTTTATCAATTTTGTTTACTTTTTCAAAGAACCAACTTTCTGTTTTGTCCATTTTTTGAATTGTTTCTTTTGTTTCAATTTCATTGATTTCAGCTCTGTTTTTAATTATTTCCTGTCTTCTACTCTTTTTGGTGTTGATCTGTTCTTTTTCTAAGGGCTTTGAGGTGTAAAGTTAGGTCATTTAGTTGTCGACTTTTAATTTTTTTAATGTATTAGCTCAACACAATGAAATTTCCTCTTAGTACTGACTTTCATAGTGTCCCAGAGATTTTGATATGTTGTGTCATTGTTCTCATTTACTTCTAAGAATTTTTTTATTTCTTCCCTGATGTCTTCTGTTATCATTGCATCATTCAATAGCATATTATTTGGTCTTCAGGTGTACGAGTAGTTTTTGTTATTTTATCATTTATTTCTAATTGCATTCCACCATGGTCTGATAGGATACAGGGTAGGATCTCTATTTTTTTTGTATTTACTAAAGACTTTTTTGTGGCATAGCACATGGTCTGTTTTGGAGAAGAATCCATGAGCTGCTGAGAAGAAAGTATATTTGTTCGATGATGAATGAAATACTCTGTAAATATCCATTAAGTCTATATCAATGATTGTATTATTTAGTTCTATAGTTTTTTGTTCAGTTTTTGTTTGGAGGATCTATCCAGTGGTGAGAGCAGTGTGTTAAAGTCTCCCACTATTAATGTGTTTTTGTCTATTTGATTCTTAAAATTGAGAAGGGTTTTTTTGATATACATAGATGCATTGTTTGGGGCATAAATATTTAAAATTATTATATCTTGCTGTTTTATGCTTCCCTTAAGCAGTATGAAATGTCCTTCTTTATCCCTTCTGACTAACTTAGGTTTGAAGTCTACTTTATCTGATATGAAAATGAAGACCCCTGCTTTTTTACTGGGTCCATGTGCATGTTATGTTTTTCCTCATCCTTTCACCTTTAGTCTATGGATGTCTTTTTCTATGAAATGAGTTTCTTGAAGGCAGCATATTGTTGAGTCTTTCTTTTTAATCCAATCTGCTAGTCTATGTCTTTTGATTATTGAATTTATGCCACTGACATTCAAGATTATTATTGAGATATGATTTGTATTCCTGGTCATTTTGGCTTATTTTTGGTTTTTTATTTGTCCTTTGATTGGCTTTTCCTTTAGGGTAGTTCCTCCCTTTGCTGACTTGTATTACTGCTTTTCACTTCCTCCTCATGAAATATTTTGCTGAGAAATGTTCTGTAGGGCAGTCTTTATATTTGTAAGTTCTTTTATCTTTTGTTTACCAGGGAAAGATTTTATTTCATTGTCAAATCTGATGGTTAGTTTTGCTGGGTATAGGATTCTTTGTTGGTATCCATGTTCTTTCAGAGCTTGAAATACATTGTTCCAGCCCTTCTTGCTTTTAGAGTCTGAGCTGAGAAATATGCTGATATCCATATTGGTTTCCCCTTATATGTAATCTTTCACTTTTCTCTCGCAGCCTTTAAAATTCTATCTTTATTTTATACATGAGGTATTTTCATTATAATGTGTCTTGGTGTTGATATGTTGTAGTTTTGTGCACCTGGTGTTCTGTAAGCCTCTTGTATTTGATTTTCCATTTCATTTTTCAGGTTTGGTAAATTTTCTGATACTATTTCATTGAACAGTTTGTTTGTACCTTTGGTTTGTATCTCTGTGCCTTCCTCAATCCCAATAATTCTTAAATTTGGTCTTTTCATGATATCCCATAATTCTTGGAGGTTCGGTTCATGACTTCTTAACATCTTCTCAGTTTGTTCAACTTTATTTTCAAGATTAAATATTTTTTCTTCATTGTCTGAGATTCTGTCTTCCACAAGGTCTATTCTGTTGGTGATGCTTTCTGTTGAGTTTATAATTTGGTTTATCATTTCTTTCATTTCAGGTATTTCTTTTTGGTGTTTTTTCAGAATCTCTATCTCTTTTTTGAAGTGTTCTTTTGCTTCTTCCATTTGCTCTTCTAACTGTCTACTGGAATGGTCATGCATTGCCTACATTTGCTCTCTTATCTTGTCCTTTGCTTCACAGATTATTTTAATCATGCAGATTCTAAACTTTTTCTGTCATTTCTACTGCCATGCTGTCATTAGAGTCTATCACAATAGCATCTTAGTTTGTTAGTGACACCTTTTTCCCCTGTTGTTTTCATATTGTTTCTATGTAGTCCCCTCTAGCAGTGAAGATCAGAGATACTGAAGTTCCCCCCTGCAGGCTTATTATGACCCTGCAGTTTTCCACTACCTCTCCTTTGAAGGGGCGATCAATACAAATAGTACCCAATACAAAGAAAATGTAGCCCTGAACCAGATAGTCCCTATAAAGACTTTAACATTTTTAAAATAAACAGGATCAGTTCAATTACTATTTACAATATTTCTAGTTGTGAACAAGAGGATGGGGAAGGGTGTAGGATGTGAGTAAACAGAGGTACCTGTCAAAGGGCCTTCAGTCTCCTGTAAGGTGTCTCAGAAAGGGAGCCGCCCTTCCAATTATTGTGGCCACGCCCTCAGGAATAATTCAAAATGCCTGCACCAGCCTCCAAAGAAGCTGGGGAGACCTAGCGAGGGTGAGCTGAGTTAGCACGGAGACAGGTGCAGTGTCCCTCAGCAGTAGCAGAGCAGGCAGGCACGCTCAGCTACCAGCCCCCGACCTCAGTGTGCCGGGGTGGGCTCAGCGCCTGTCTGACCTAGGTGTGGGGCAGGTGGGCTCAGTGATGGCCTCCAACCTCGGTGTGGGGGGCGGGCTCAGCTCCGGGTCCGACCTCGGTCTTCATTTTTAAATAATAGGAATTTACTTTGAAATATAATAATGTCTGAAAGATTGTTTTTCTTATAATTCTTTATAAATATGGAATATCATGTGTTCATAAGCACTATCAATTACATTTTCACACTTATTCATCATTTATATATTAAGCCATCTACAGTGTGGAGGATACTGTGATAAAATGGAATATAATTCTTGTTCTTGAGGTACTTAAATTTACTACGCAAATGAAAGTATGAGATAATCATGATGCAAAACTAAATGTCATTAGAAAGGCAGTAAGCTCATTGGCAAATTCAGTGAAAATATCATTTGAATTTTGGGGAATTAATGAAAATGGGGGAAGTTAAGAGAATTTTATATAGGTATTAACATAGGCACAAACAGCTAAGTATAGGACTCATTCAAGTAGTCTTGACTTTGACAAGCAATAATGCTTGAAATTATCCCCAAATTTAATTGAAGTCTTGTAATATTTCAAGAAATGAAAATGTTTTAATCAAAGCAAATTTTTACTACCCTATTTGTCATCTGTCACGTTTCCATTGAAATAACTTGTGGAAAAGATACAATGTCAATAGCATCTGAACTAGGAATAAGAACATTTTGTGAAATTTTAAAATAGCTTTTTATTTTGATATATTTTCACAGTTATAAAAAAAGTTGCATGATTACTTATATATTACTTATTTAATCTTTTCTATATCATTTGAGTGGAAGTTGGAATCATTGTGCTCCTTCACCACAAATACACTGGTGTATGCTTCTTAAGAAGAACATTCTCTTCATGACTATGGTACAATTATCAGAACCAGGAAATTTTCATTTTTAAATATTGATAAATTGTACAATAACATTTAAAGACTAGTTTCTCATTAAGTCCAGTCTCAGTTCCAGATTCACACATTTCATTTAGTTGTCATGTCTCTTTTTTCTGAAACTATTCTTTGTCCTCTATCTTTCTAGATCTTGACCTTGTATAGAACATTCTTACATGACCTTCAACTTGAAGTTGTCTGATGTTTTCCATGGTTATATTCAAATTATTCTTTTTGCACAGAAGTGCTTTTGCTGTTATCCTTTGTCCTCCAAGCATGATATCAAGTGTATGTGATTTTGGTTTGTTTCTATGTTAGCTTTTGTCACTGTGATGAAAACATCTGGCAGGAAGAACTTAGAGGAGGAAAAGTTTATTTGGGACTCACAGATTCAGGGGTTTCAGTCCATGGTTCCTGGGCCCTGTCCCTGTTGTTTGCCTCTATTGGCAGCACAGTATATCATGGTGAGAATATGTGGCAGAAGAAGCTTGTGCTCCTCATGGCAGGAAGTAAAGAGAGAGATCGGAAATTATGAGGTTCCAGTATCCCCTTTCAGGTCATGACCCCAGTGAGCTAACTTCCTTCAACTAGACCCTGCCTCCTAAAAGATCAAACACCACAGGCTAGGGACCAAGCCTTCAACACATTGGCCTTAGGAAGATACTCAGGATCCAAACTGTAAAAATAGCATATTAAAAAAGGTTAAGACAATAAAAAAGACAGTAGTGATTTTAAATAACACCAAATAAAATGTGTAGAAATCAAAATATTGTCAGTAAAGTTAAAATTCAATAGAGTATCTAAATAGATGATTAGACACAACTAAAGTGAGTATTAGATTACTAGAACTAAGAAAAATTACTAGTATGTAGCCCTAAGAAACAGAAAGAGGTGGAAAAATATGAACAAGAGATTATAATAGGAATAGTAGAATAAGAATCATAATAGAAGTCCTGGAAGAATAGAATATGAGTTAGAGATTTTTAAGCAGTAGTCTTTGTGAATTTTCTTGAATTGATCCAATATTCAGGAAGTACATTGAGTCCTCAGAAGGATTAATAAGATGCAAAGTATCCCTAAACAATCATAATGAGACTGTAGCATCTCAGGTTTATAGGGAAGATAATGAAAGAAACCAGAAAATGAAATCTGATTACCTATAATCTCAAATACCTTGATAGCAGAAGTATTAATAACCATGGAAACTGGAAGATACCAGAGAAAATAACTGGATCTAGAATTACATGCCCAAATAAAATTATCATTCAAAACTTGGTCCAGTTAGATGTATTTTTAGACAAAGACTGACAGTTTGCCTTTTTCTAAAAAACTGAAGAAGAACCTGATCTAGAGAAAATGAGATGCAACTAAGAAGGAATGCTGAGAAATGTAATTGGTAAGTATTGAAGCACTCTAAATAGACTTACCTATATGAAACATCAACAGTATTTATCACCCAATAGAAGTACAAAAATAAGATGAAACAAATATACTATATATTAATATCATGGAAGAGGTAAGATGAGTTTAAAAGATGGAGTAATGATCCCTTTCAAGTCTTTATTCAATAGGAGAAGAGAGACATTAGGCATTAGAGAGACATTAGACATTAGGCAGTAGCGTGCAAAATGGTCTGAGTAAAACTGTAAGAATGTCACTTGAAAAATAGAATTAGAATATATAATTTATTTTGGAAAGGCCAGAATTTAAAAAAAAAAAAAAAAACAAAAAAACTAATCCATTACATAGTAAAACACTGTACAGAAGAAAAAGAAAAGATAGGAAAAAAACAAACCATAGAAAATGCAAGGTAAATAGAAGGTACAAAATAAAATGAAAAGTAAAATCTGAATTCAATAAATTACAATAAATTAGAGTATGCCTGCCAGCATATACTGAAACAGCAAACCAGAGAGATTCTTGTATGTGATTTATAAAACACTTACCTAAAACATAAAAGCTGGGTAAAGTAGAAAGTAAACTGATTATGCATTTATGATTGTTTTCCAACAGCGATTATTTAACATTCGATCATCAATAATTGCTGTTTTTGTTAAACTGTAGTAATTATGAATTTTTCCATTGTGTTTAAAAATGAAAAATAACCTGTATTATTAAATTCATTGTATAGATTTCATCCACTTAATGTGTAATACTTCTAGAAATATTACACTATTCTTCTGGTATTATACTGAATCTAATTCCATTGAACCGTAAACTGCTTGATCCGGAAGGCACAAATGTGAATGTTAACACATTGCTTTGTGGGTAAACTTGTTCTAAACCCTGGAATTGGCCAAATCTAGAATCTCCTACCAGTTGGATTTTGTCTTTTTAGAGATGAAACAAGACTGATTTCTTGAAAGCTGTAGGATTTTAAATGTTTAAAAAAAAAATCAACAAGCAAAGTGAAAATATATACAATTGTAATAAAGATTTTGTTAAAAACAAAGGTCTTCCTCCAAAATATTATTATAGTTCCAAAATAGTAAGACCTCATAATATCAAATTTTATTTTTGTGATACATCTGCAATTAAATGAGATTGCCTATATCGACTCTTTGGCTTGTGAAATCTGGGCTTTCTAAGCAAATGGGTACTATAAAAAGAAGACGCTTATGTAAAACAAAACTGTTTTCAACTGTTTGTGAGAATCAAATGTAAACATCATATACATACTTATTTTAAGCAGAGAACCAAGAGTAGATGATGCTAATTACAAATTATTTAATTTCATTCCATCAATCAGAACTAGATTTCTACTATGTAGAAAAAAAATTTACTTCTAAAATGCTTAAATTTAAATAAAATATTTAAATGTTTTAAGTTTGTTCTTTTTAATGTTATATTTCATATTTTACTAATTCAGATAGTTTGATGATTATAATTTCTGAGATTTTCTTTGATTGCAAGAGGCATAGAATTTCATAGGTTTATTTCAGCATTTTAGAGTATTCCTTTTAGTTCAGTTCATCTGCTCTTAACACTCAAAGTCATGATTCTTTTAGCATTTAGCTATTTTCCATAGGGATGAGTGTGACTGATGATATATGGATATTGGTATTTTACGTCTTGGGCTAAAGTTCTTACTCTCCTAATGGGCCCAATATAAAAAAAAAATTTTTATCTTACTTAGTTAATAAAGTTGTGAAATAAAACTTGTTATTGCTGTCAATCAATCTGGTCAAATTTACTTGGTTGCTAATGAGATTTTCTTTAGAAAAAGAAAGATTGAACATAATGTGATAAACTTTAAATATTTATTTAATTAAAATGTTTATATTCATTCTCTTCTTATCTATGTGGTTGTATCTCTTGTCATTGCATCTATTTTACTTCTCAAATCCAGTCTCAAAAGTGTCTGAGTTAACTTATTTGAAGCTTCATAATGTCACCCTTATTCCACTCAAAATCTGTTAGAATAATTTCATTGCTTTTACTGTAGTAAAGGATATTAGTGTTGGCTTCTTACTTAATTAAGGACCAAAAATAATGCAGAAATGAATGAAGTACATGATAGGCACACAGAAAGTACTTGATAAATGCCAGCAGGGCAAATATACACCCCCTTCTTTTGGAAGTACTCCATTGAAAAATAATTTTTGTTAGAATTCATTTTCCTTCTTTCTAATGGTCTATTTCTGTGATCACTCCTTTCTTTTAAAATTTTTTCTTTACTTTCTAGATGGAGAAACCCTGAGGTAGAAAAAAGTTTATTAAAACTCTATTTCTTTAGAGGGTAATACTCTCTTGATAGCCACAGGATTTATTCCATGAATATATAATCTCAAAATTATTTACCTGTCTTCTCCATTGTGAATTCTTGTAATTTTATTGTATGGCTACTTCTCAGGAATCAAAAGAAATTCAGGAAGATTACCAGTTGTAGTAAATTTTAGCCTTCAATATTTATTTCAAATAACATGAGCCTTCTTCATGGGTAATATTATCAGTTATTCTCATTACTTACAAATGGTTGTTATTAGTTTTACTTATTTATAAACTATGATCACCAGATACATTGTTGCTATTATTATTCTGAATAAATTTTCTCTTAGATCATTTAAGAATAAGAGAATTAAAAGATTTTATTTTATCTCCATTTTTTTTTTTTTACTCCTCTTTATGTAGATTCAAACTTATGTATTATTTCCCTTCTCTCTGAGATGACGTCTTTTAACATTTCTTGTAAGGCAGGCCTACTGGCCTCTATGTTTAAGTTGTTCTTTCCACAGCCCCACTCCTAACTTCTTGAAAGATTTTCCTCTTTGGTTTTCTTCAGTTTGCATGTGATAAGGCTAGATGTGGGGAGAGGGTTTTTTATCCTTCATAATGCTCTCTGTATTTATTGGATCTATTATTTTGTGTCATTAATTTTGGAAAATTCTCAGCCATTATTTATTCAGATAGTTCCTCTGTTCATTTTTCTTCCTTGTCCTTGTTTTGTCATTATGCCAAAATTACTTCTTTTGTAATAATGCTTTAGTTCTGTGATAATCTGTTCTTTTATTCTTTTCTTTTCCTCTTTGTATTTAAGTTTTTAGAAGTTTCTATGTAATGTATCATGAAGCTCAGTCATTTTTTCCTTGCCCATGACTAGTCCACTGATGAGTGAATCAAAGGCATTCTTCATTTCCATTACAGTAGTTACTTTTGATCTAGCATTTCCTTTTGTTACTTGGTTTCCATGTTTTTGTTTGTATTACCCATCTGTTCTTCATTTTGTCCAATTTTTCCAGTAACTATTAACATTTTAATCATAGTTGTTTTAAATTCTCAGTGTGACAATTCCAGTATCTCTACATCTGAGTCTGAGTCTGGTTCTAATGCCTGGTTTGTTTCTCTAGACTGTGTGGGGGTGGGGGGGGGTGGGGGGGAGGTTTAGTTTTACCATGCCTGGTAACTTTTTGTTGAAAGTCTGATACAATGTATCAGCTGAAAGGCAATGAGGTAAATAGGTCTGTGGTGTGAGGTTTTATATTTATCTGACTGGGAGTTAAGCAGTTTTTACTGTTTGTGGTAGTATAGTTCTATGAGGCTAGTATTTCCTCTGGTATCCTTGCCTAAATCTCCGGTTTTCAGGGAAGCCTATGTCCTCAGTTCTCTGATAGATCTGCGAGGAGTTGTTGACTATCAGTTTGCTAAGATATTTTCTTTTTGTTAGGTCAGAAGTAACTACGTTCCATCTCCTTATACACTGGAATGGAAACTAGAAGTTGCTCTGTTGCTTATTAGAATGAAGTATGATTTTTAGAGTATTAGTCTTTTAGCCTTTTATTTTTCATCTTTGAACAGTTCTGGTGAATATTTGAACACAGATGACATTCTGACAAATATATTTCCATCTCCTTTTTGAAATTATCTTTTCTCTCTCATTTATTTGTTTTCATTTTTCTAAAAACATTCTCTAGTCTTATGCAATCTTGAAGGCATCGAATGAATTCTTCATGCTTTCTTTCTAAGCCTCTATTCAGCAGTTAGAAAAGACTTTTAAGCTGGGCATGGTAGCACATGCCTATAATCCCAGTGCCATGGGAGGCTGAGGCAGGAGGATTGCAAGTTCAAAGCCTGCCTCAGTAACTAAGTGAGGCCCTAAGTAATTTAGCGATACCCTGTCTCAAAATAAAACATAAAAAGAACTAAGGATGTGGTTTGGTGGTTAAGGGCCCTGGGTACAATCCTTGGTACAAAAAAAAAAAAAAAAAAAAAATATATATATATATATATATGTATGTATATATATTGTATATATATATATTTTGTGTATATATATTTTAAATTGGAAACAATATTTTAAAGCTATAGACAGGATGGACAGTAAGGAGAATTCATGTTCCATTTTGAAGTACCTTTAATGTAATGGACAGCATCCTGTGAATACAAAGTGAAATAAAGTTATGATGCCCAAATCATAGTGTTCTAGCACTAGTCAGGTAACAGACAGGTAAATGATACCAATCTGATGCGTGAGGAGTAGCATAGAGGTTGTATTCTTTGACCATCTTGTAGTGTTTGGAGAGTCAGAAAAATTACCTGAAACAGTTGAAGTGTGATCTGTCTCTGCAGGGATGCTAGGACTGAGGAAAATATTTTAACTATAGAAAACTGTTTTTTTCCTGTAGTCAGAAATGGAAGAACAAAACATTAGGCAACTTCAGTAGTGTTTCTCCTGTTATTGGATTTATGATTATATTGTTTTTTTGATATATTTTAAATTTCAGAAAAGATGCTTGTCCTATTAGCTGAATTTAAGCAGTTTTTGAATTTTGCATTATCTGGTAGTATGAAAGTTGAAAATTAACCATGATATTATAGTTCATATTGACATATGGTTCGAACTGCCCATATAGTTTATTATTTCTCAAATTATGTTTCTTTAATAGTTACATAATGGTAGAATTCATTGGAGTTTGAATTAAGTTTGATTTGTTGTTGCTTTACATGTCAGAATATTTTATGATTTCATAGGAAATTTTCAAAAAGGTTAAGAAACTAATTTTAGCTAATCTCATTTAGTTAAGCCATTCTTTTGAAGTAGCACTGTTATGTGACTTCATTTATACTTTAAACTTACATACGTTTAGTTTACTCTTTCAAGTCTACAGTACCATTACTTTCCAGGGAAGGTATAATGAGCATAATTTTAACTACTGCATTCAATGTAGAAATACTTTTAGGCTAGTAACTAAGAGATTACCACCTAGTTTCTATGTAGTATCATTGCTTTTGAAATTATTATTTCCAGCCAAAATAAATATTCTAGCATACATATAATACACTGTTTATGAAATGAAATGAATATGTATACATAGAAGAAAGAATTTTGTACTTCTTGAAGAAAGCAGGATAAGGAATCTATATTAGATTATGTTATATAGCACCAGAGCAATTGACATCTTCATTTTCTTATAAAAACATTTTTTATTTTCCTTTCATAAAATTTGACTTTTAATTATGCTGCTACTAGGATTGTTCTCTGAGATATTTTGCATAGATCACTAAGAAACTTTTGGGGAGGAGAAATTCTCCTTAAAATGACCATTAAAATCATCTGTTAAATAATTTGCTCTTCTTTTAGATA
Source organism: Sciurus vulgaris (assembly GCF_902686455.1). Lineage (NCBI taxonomy): Eukaryota > Metazoa > Chordata > Mammalia > Rodentia > Sciuridae > Sciurus > Sciurus vulgaris. The sequence goes on from NC_136466.1 coordinate 92,626,036, forward strand.
GTCCTTTGCTCATTTCTTTCCTTTCTTAATAGAAATAGTATTTTAGTTTTTGATTGCTGCTATAAAAAAATCACCATCAATTTAATGGCTTAAAGCAACACTAAATTATTATTTTATAAGTCTGCAGGCCAGAAGTCTAGTATGAAACTAACTGGACTACAATGAAGGTGTGAATAGACTGTTTAAGGATGTTGAACAGAATACATTTACTGCTGATTTGGGTTGTTGGCAGAATTCAGTTCCTTAAAGTTGTAGGAGTGAGATTTCATTTTTTTTATTGTCTGTACACTGAAGGTTATCACACTTTCTAGAGACCACCACATTTCTTGACTTGTGTCAAGAGGAAGGAGACTTCCTCTGCTTTCAAAACCAGCAGCAGACACTTGAGTCCTCATTTTGCATCTCTGACACATTGTGCTTCTGTAATTTTCCACTTTGAAGGACTTACATGATTAGATTGGGTTCCCAGATAATCTAGAATAATCTCTCCACTTCAGGGTGCTTAACCTTAATTGTATGTACAGGTCCATTTACCATGTAACATAACATATTCACAGGTTCCAGGAATTGGGACATAGATAGCTTTGAGGAGTTTTGTTTCTGCCTCCTATAAATGTAGTATTGACTGTTTTTTTACTCTGCTGGACCAGTTTTCTTTTCCATTTATAATACCTCTGATATTTTCCTCTTGATTCAGTGAATAAAAAGAGATGTTAAAGTTCAGAATTCCTAAGGAATTATAGTAAATAAAATTCCTACATGGAAAGTATAAGGGAAACAGTTTCTAGAATTGAAAAAATGTGCTTTCAGCGTATTCCTTTCTGAAAAAGAGAAAGTCTTGTATGTTTTTGTAAGTTTATAATAACTATTCCTAATCCTTAGTATTTTCTCAGTTATTCAAATAATGGTAGGAAATAAACCATTATGTGTAATTAGTATCTTAATAAGGTAGCAAAACATTTTGAAATGAAGAGATATTCACTTAGAGCAGTAACTTCCATATGTTTACCAAAATTTACATCAGTTTTGATAAATGGATGACATTGCATCTTAATGTGTTCTTTCTTTCCTATGTAGATCATCACAAAGTACGTGTATGAACTCCTGGAGAAGGACTGTAATTTGAAAAAAATCTCTATTCCAGTAAGTTCAATTTTTAAAAATCATTAATACCTAATAAAATGTTTGTTTCTATGTAAACTTGTTTTCAGTTTAGAAATGTTTTAGGTTGTGATAAGTTTAAATGTAAAGCTTCTATTGTATTGATAATAATAATTTTAAATTCCTGTCAGTATGTTTCATCTTATTATGTGTAGTAGTTCTTTGAAAGGCAAACTCCTCAATGAAAAGGAAGGAAATACTGATTTACTTGTTTTGGGAATATGGTGACACAATTATATGAATCCTCCTTTCTTTTACCCTATTCTGTTTCACTGGAATAATTGTTTGTTTGAAATATACTACTATACTTTTTGTGGCATTGGACATTCACTAACTCTTTAAATATTTCTTGAATTAAAAAATACATAGTACATTGTTTCTTTTATATATTCCCAAATTCATTCCTGATTCTTCCTGCTTCATGACATGGCCCCATCTCTTTTTTAAAAATAAAAACTGTTTTCAAATTTTGCACATTTTACCATTTGGAGTGAAAAGGTTTGAGACCTGTTATCAGATTAAAATTCTCAAAAACAGAAAACACTTTCATTTTAATTTAAAACACAAAATATTAAGCTTTCAAATTAAGAAATAGCAAACTTAATGTGTGAGATGATGGTTGGACTATATTAGGTGATCTTTGCAGTCCCTGATAACTCTGATTTTATGACATAAGAATCTGGAAGACCTAGTGAAAGTAATCATGTAATGCACAAAACTTTGCACATAAATATTTTTGTTTTGCTTAACATTTTGAAATTCCTTGGGTTAGGTTATTGTTATTAATTTGGGGGAATTGTTGAAGATTTCTGAATATTACCCATCTGTACAGTTGGTTCCATTAAAATCTCATTTGTACATTTATTTTTTTGTAGGTAATCTGAGTGCTAGGTCACATTATTAGTCATTTTTTTCTTTGTTTCATTTAATTCAACAAATGCTTAAGATTCTTATAAGTTTGAGACATTCTCAAGTGTTTCTGAGGTTATTAGATAATAAAACATTATTCTTTGTAATAAGTAGGCCAACCCTCGGTTGATTTGGAAACTTTCCTTCCTTTAGAAATTACATGAAAACTAAGATTTTAGTACCTTTCTGGGAATGAGAAAACTATGTTTTTGGGATTCAAACTTCTTTAGTTTTGACTTTAGGATCTACTCTCTATAAAAACTGTGTGTTGAATTTTCTCTTTTAGAAGGTCAAGGTAGAATTTTGTAACTTTGCTTAGTCTGTCTTTCTTGTTAATTTTAATTCTTTCAGCGTTTCTAAAAATATTTTAAAAGTCTTAGGTAGATTTACTAATACACACAATTAATATTGAGTCTTTTCGCGCCATAATTTCTAGTTCTGTGGAACCCTGAAGCTTACTTCAGTCTCTAGATTTCTAGTACAAATCACAAGATAATTGTGTAGATCATGTTATATGATTATATTTCACTAACTTCCTTTGTAGAAAACCTGAGATTATGTAGAGGACTTTGTTTTATAAGTCTCATTATTATTCTCATTTTAAATTTAGAATGTGAAGCTATTAGACATATAGAAAGATTTATTTATGAGTCCTAAAATAAGCTTCTTGTCTGTTTTTGGTATTAAAGGTTTTCTTGTTTTGTAAACTTACCCTAAACCCAAATTAATATGTCTTGAGTGATCACAAATTTTATATCTGAAAATTTTCTTCAATAATGATTACTTTTCTCCTTTGTTCTCTTAAACCTCAGAGTTGTCAGTGAGTTTTTTCCCCAAAGAGTTGGTCTTTTTACTAAAGGATACCACCAAAGTTTTAGTTTTATAAGCTAATATTTTAAAAAGATCCTTCCTTTTTAAAATGAAAGTACTTTGTGAAAACTTAAGATTTGACAGTAAAGATCATGATTATGTTTTATGTTTGCTCCACACGTTACATATATAGGCACAAAATATTTGTAATTACAGTATCATCGTGTACTGTGTGGATATTAGATAATTATCTTGATAATTTCACTATAAATTTTTGTTCAGTTTATTGCATACATCATGTCTAAGTGAAGCATCACCATTTGTGGTATTCATGATTATCCCCAAAGCTATTCTGAACTACTAAAAACTGTGTAGTGCAGTCTCACTGACCTAATGGTTGACAAACCAACCTGTTTGAAGTTGGTTTGTCAATAAAATGAAGTGGTACCCTGGAATGACCTTTGTGTCTATTACTTAGTGAAAGCTTAGCTTAATTAATCACCACTATTTGAAGATAAATGCCCTTGGAATAGCCATTTCCAAAGTTAATGATGAAAAATTATTTTATTTATTTGGATAATTCACCATGTAAACTTAGCATTATTTTATACAGAATAAGTTATAGATACCATGTGCAGAGTCTGAGTTCTCTATTAAATCAAGATGACTATAATCCAATGACTTGGTGAAATATTTCTCTTATCACTTAATCATCATTACATTCTTAATCTTCATTGTTGTTTTTTCTCATGTATTTTAATACTCTCATATTTTCAAAGTCAGCTTTTGTGAATGTTCAAATAAAACTTTTTCATTTTTACCAGAAGTAAACAGTCACATATAAGAAGTAAATAACAAATCCAGTAAAAGAAAATGGAAGAATAACTATAACTTAATAAAAGTGGGAAGATATTATGTAGAAAATAGATTCCTCACATTTCAGACAAGATGATGAGATAATTTTTGGGAGGGATGGGGGAGGTACAGCAGTTGAACTCAGGGGCACTCAACTACTGAGCCACATCCCCAGCCCTATTTTGTATTTTATTTAGAGACAGGGTCTCACTGAGTTGTTCAGTGCCTTGGTTTTGCTGAGCCTGGCTTTGAACTTGTGTTCCTCCTGCCTTAGTCTCCCAAGCCAGAGATAAATTTTTAAATTATCAAAAGCAGACAAAATATTTTATTCATGACATCTTAATTTGTAGTGCCTTAATTCGTGAGTAGCATTACAATATATAAAAATGTTGATCTTTTTTAAAAAATAAGTCCTCTTAACAGTTTTAAAGTGATTATGTTAGATTTCAAAGTGGCAACATTCCATTGCTTAAAAATTAACTGTTTCTGTCTGTGAATGGGGGACTTGATTGAATAGAAATAGAGACAGTTATCAGTATTTACTAGAAATTCTACAACAGGTTTTCTTCATAAGATAGATGGCTATTCCAGAATCCATTAAGACCTTACTGACTTTAAGAGGCACTTGTTTTGGAATTACTTTGACCTATTTGTTATTGTGCAGTGTTAGCTTTGCCTTTTAGTTTTTTCTTCTGTTATCACCTTATTCTTTTTTTCTTTCTATTTTTAAGCCATTTAACTGAGTGATTCTTCTGTTTTCTTATAATACTCACAGATAAAAGGGAATTTTTCTTCTCAAGTTTGTTTTTTTCCCCCTGTTCTCATCCACTTCTCTTCCTGTGTGGTTCCAGTCATATTTTCTGTCATCATCATAATTTGCTTACTGTGGCCACTGCATATAGGCTCAGTTAATGTGATTATTTCACTTCAAACCTCTTTCCTACTATTTTTATTTACTAATAATAAAGTTACAGTTATATCATTTTAATTCTTACATTGTATAGCTCTTTTAAATGTTTTAATATTGCATTTATAATCTTCAGTGTATGCTTTCTGAACCAGGCAAATATAATGATTTAAAGAGGCTGCATTAGTTGTCTTTTATCTAAAGGAAGTTAATGATGATGCTTGATAAGATTCCTTATTTCAAAACTTTGTTCATTCATTTGTTTACTAAGTAATTAGTATATTTATTAATTTATGAAGTATTAGTAATTAGTAAAATAGCATGCCAGGCTCTGTTCTGGACACTAAGTATGTAGCTGAATACGAAGTGGAGAACTTTGTGCTTTATTGAACTTCCATTCTAGTGGAGAGAGCAGATGGTAAATAAATATACAAACAGCTGGAGAAAGTATACAATTTGTTAGTTAGATTGTGGTATGTGTTCTACCCTACCACATATATAAAACAAGAATAGGGACTAGGGGATTATTCGGTAAGTGTTTGAAATTTTAAGTGGGTTGTCAGGGAAGGCTTCACTGAGAAGATGGTGGTTTTGCTTAAGCCCTGTGGCCATTCTGCTCTTCCTAAACTCATTGCCATTGTACTCTTTTAACATAAATAATCATCTAATTCTGAGATCATCTTATTGTTTTAGAAAAATTGGTTTTTCTATTCCTATGCATAGTGATTAGGAACATTTTTCCATATATTAAGTTTTTTTATTTCCTCTTTTCATAATTGTGTGAACATATACTGTTGACAAAATTAAGAGCATTACACTGTCTACATGGGACATGGTCTTGTCTACATGAGAGCATGTATGTTCCTAGCTATTGAGACTCTTCAGCTTCTGGCTCTAACCTGGCTGTACAAGGGCTTCCATTCCGAATTACTGGCCACTGATGGCATGGAGTGCCACTCAGTATGTCTTATGGCATTTGTAATGAAAGGTTGGAAAGTTATCCCTTCCCTAAAGTCTTTTTAAGACTTTGAAATTTAAATCATACATCATCTAAAGACCTAGACATTAAGCGTAATCAATATAGATAAAATGCTCACTCTTCATCCCATGTGTAACTGGTACAGAAAGATTATTAGAATATACAAAGAATGTTGCTTTGTGAAGTAATTGTTATATAATGCTGTGTTCAGTCTGAATGAAATTCTAAAATGCATTTACATGCAGTATGTGTTTGAATTTTCTAATAGCTTCCTGTTTAAAAGTTTGTAGTATTCCTGACTAGTAGATAGTTTTTCATTTGATATTATCTTTTGATTAGGGTTTTTCTTTTTCTGTTATAAGTGCAGTATACTTCTATTATAGGGTTTTCTGTTTACTGTTACAGATGCAATATACTTAAATTACACCTGTGTGACTTTGGGCAATTGATTTAAACTAAGTTATAATTTCATCATCTATTATTGAGCATTAGTACCATCTTATTATGATTATGATTGAATGAGAATTTTTGTAATTGCATTGTATGTGGGCCATAGGAAACACTCAAAAAAGTTGTTCTTATTTATGATGATAATATTACATATACACTAACAGTGTAGAGGGGCATATTTTCTATGTTCTTTTTCTTATGATTAAATTATCACATTTTGTTTATCCATCTAATATGTAATTGCTAATTTCTAATGAATATTTTTATTTAAAGGGTTTTTTGCTTCTAGAATTCTATAATAATCATTTAGTAATTTATAATAATCTTTAGTTGTTTTCTCATTTGTGTGTATGCCTGGTCAGAAAGCATTTCAATTTATTATTTAATTTTTTTTTAATTACAGGTAGATGCCACTGAAAGTGAACCAAAGAGTTTTATCTTTATGAGTGAGGATGCTTTGACAAATCCACAGAAACTGATGGTTTTAATTCATGGTAGTGGTGTTGTCAGGGCAGGTCAGTGGGCTAGAAGGCTTATTATAAATGAAGATCTGGACAGTGGCACACAGATACCTTTTATTAAGAGAGCTGTGGATGTAAGTGCAATTTCCTTTTATTTTTGACATTTTAAAGTTCTATTTTATTATGTGTTGTAAATTATTTTGTCATGTCCCTTCAAAAAGTATACACTAAGCATAATATTATTCTCAAATTGTTATTTTTTTTTTTTACTTGTATGATGATTATTCTGTGTTATTTTGTAGTTTGAAGGAAAAGAGTGGTGTTGAACACACATAGATTTAAGTGTCTTGGAAATGAATATTATTCTAAATTTTAAAATTATATGGAATGTCAGTTAAACTATCAAATATTCACCTATATTGAAAATACTCCTGCAAAAAAAATGTCAAAATTCCTTTTATAAACTTTCGCCTACCTAATTTAGTGAAGTGAAAAACTAAAGGAGATCTGCAATTTAGACTGATTTCTTTTTCTTTAAAGGAAAAGTTGAAATAACTCAGTGTTTTTTGTCCTTCTTTTAACCTAAGTCTTTGGAGACCATAATAAAATGCTTTAAGCAGAAAATGAATATATAAAATGGTAAGCTATAATATTATTAAATATCTTATTTTTACTCAAATTCAAACTTCTAAAATTTGATATGTTAAAATTGTTTTCAGGATTTTCTTTCCTGTGTTATAGTGAAGTTTTTTTTGACCCAGAATTTTTCAGCTACTCGTTTTACTTTTTACTTTAAGTTCTGCAGTGAACAGCCAAATTTTGCAAAATAGGTTTCTTTCACAATGTGAATGAAAATCTTCCTTAGAAAAACCAAATAAAGTGGCATCTTGTGTACAAATTTTAATATAAAATGGCAAAACTATATGGGATAGTATGTATGTTCATATATGCTTTGTTTATATAGTTTTGTAATTAAAATCAAAAAGGCCCCTTGGATACATGAACAATTACAAAAATCAAATGTTCTTTGTTGATTGTGAAACGATAGTATCAAGTCTCAGTCCAACTTCTAAAGACTATTTTTCTTAGTAGTTGTTGGGCCTCTTAAAATGCTGCAAGTTGAAATTTCTTAGGTTAATTTTTTTTCCTGCTTTTCATGAATATACAAAGAAAACAAAGATGTTACTTTTGATTTGGTTGCTAATTTCAGTAGGATAGAATTGAAGTAACTATATATTCAATTAATAAATCGAAATTTAGATTGAAGTAACTCACATAAAATGTTATATTTTTAGCTGTTTCATATTTAGGGTTATGAATAATGAAATTAACCTTCTCTGACACATTAATTTGTGGTTTGAACAGATTTTGTTTATGTATTTTAGGAAGAATATTATACACAAAATGTGTGCACAATTAATTAAATGTTTAAAAATAAAACTTAGTGAAGAAAATCAGATGCCTTCAACCAGTGAGTTCTTGGTGAAATTTTTATGTAATCACATTATCCCTGATATAGTTCACCTCACCTTTGCCCATTCTAGAATATCTTATTGTTTTATAAGGTTTTTGAAGTAAACAAGTATATGGTTAGCCATGTCTATTATCTTTCTTTGAAAGACCTGATATCCCCAACAGGACAGTGGAAGTTTGTCAATAACATTAGAATACTAAGTCATTTTGTTCTTAGAAGTAAGAATGGAGTTTTTAGGATAAAATATTTTCCTGCTTTTTTCAATCATGGCAACTCATGATTTCTTGTAAAGAAGCATCTAATTTCTAAATATTATGGTGTGCTTTTAAATTTTTCTTTATTTTTGTTATTTAAAAAAATATATGAATTTGATTGTGATAACTTCCTTCATGGTAAAAATGTAAAAATACATATTTTAAATCCTTACAAAGTGATCTTTATTACTTTTTAAATTTACCTTGTTATTGTGTTTTCTTCAATAGTTCTTAAGGACTTTTCTGAGTAAAGGAAGTAGCAATCTGGAAAGGATGACATTTAGGGGAGGAAGGCAGGAAAAGACCTAAAGGGAGAAAGATGCTGTCCCATTCTTCCTTTTTAATCAGATTAGTTCTACTTTTGTTTTAAAATTTTTTGGACTTTTTATAAATTGTATTTAAAGTATCCAGAGCTTTGAAAAGTTTCAGAAACGCTACTCTTTTTTTTTCATGGTCTGTCAATTTTTATATTACAAGAGAAGTAAATTCTGATATTTTTCAAGTCAATGTCATTTCAATTCAGTGTTGTTAATAATATTTCTGTATATTCTCTGCAGATTTTTGATATAAGATTGAAAATTTGAAAACTATATTTATGTCATTGTAAGGTTAAAACTTTGTTCCAATAGTAGAATTATGTCTTTAAGTAAACTGTTTTGTGAAAAGTAATATGTTTAAATTTATGGAATCATTGTAGTTGAAGTAGGAGTAAGGATTGGAACCTGAAATTTCTTCTTTGAACATTCAGGAGTCCATAGATCATATTTGGAAAAACCACATATATTCCAATTCTTGCATTTTTAGATGCTTAAGCAAAATATGCCAGATTCACAAAGTTATGGGGCATTTTCTTCCCCATATGTGGAAGCTATGGAAAATAAAAGGAAAAATAGATATCATGAAAATTGAAGGGAGATCAGTATGGTAAGAAGGGGATGAGAAGGAGGGAGGAAGGAAGGTACTGGGGAGTTAAATCAATCAAAATATGTTAAGTGTATGTACAGATATACTCCAGTGAAACCCACTAATTTGTATAAATATTATGCTCCAAAATAACCATTTTTTAATGAATGATGTATGTCAGATAAATCCCCCATGCTTCTGAAGTTGCTATAACTATTATTTTATGTTTATAATAGTTGCATTGTTTTTTCTTTAATCATTCCTTATATGCATCTTTATAGGCATTTCCATTTATATTTATAAAAGGGGCAAGGAAAGTAGGTGACACTTAAATTAAGACATTTAAATACTTATTGCAGGGCCAGGACAAGGGTACAAAATTTAAGGAAGCAGCACACTGACTTCATCTTAGGAGCTTTGACTTAGTGAAATGCACTGTCAAAAAGTGTTATGGAGAGCAATTTGAGAGCCACTACTCTAGAGTTAAATTTAACAATATGTGGTGGACTTGTTAATACACAAATAACCTGCAACCTTTAATTTTTTAATCAAAAGTTTTGGTTGGGACTCAATCTACATTTCTGATAATATGCAGGCAGTACTTATTCTATTAATCCAGACCCCTGATTAAAATCACTGGTGTAGATTTTGGATTATTTAAGAGTTTAATTATATATATAATTTTCCCTTGGTATCATTCCAGAATTGGTTCCAGTACCTCCCTCCTCCTCATGATACCAAAATCCATCTTATGCTCAAGTCCCTTATATAAAATACCATAGTATTTGTTTATAACCAGAACATATCCTCCCACATATTTAAAATCTTCTCTAAATTCCTTATCTAATACAATGTAAATAGTTGCTTACTGGGTTGTTTAGAAAGTAACAACAAGGACAAATTCTGTACAGGTGCAATTTTTTTGATTATTTTTTATCTGTGGACCAATTGTACTATTTATTCTCTAGGTAGAACTTGATGGCAGTTATATTTATTAAAACAAGAATTGAGACATAATAAGAAAGTGTTTTCTAATAGAATTAATAAAAAGTAAAAGTTTAGACTGTGAAGGATACTTTCAAAATACTTTCTATAAATACTGTCTATAAATGATTCATACTCAATGTGATTTTAAATTATTATTATTTTTTAGATGGGTCTCACTATATTGGCTAGGCTGTCCTTGAATTTGCAGTTTTCCTTCTTCAGTCTCCCACAATTCTGGGAGTATGGCTACTGCACATGACTAAAATTAATAATTTTTCAAATTTCATGAAAAGTCTGATTACTTGCGACAATATTTTTTCTAATTTCTCATAGTAGAATCACTGAGAACCTAGTTTTATAATTATTTATTTTGACTATAAGGTTCATGCTTTGTGTGAGTTTTAAAAATGAATTTTTATCAATGTAATTTATACATTTTCATTTCTGTAACATGTTGGATTGAGCTGATTAATATGAATCGCCCATCTCCAGCACTAAACACAGATAAAAATAATGGATAAAACATAGCAAAAAAATTATTAAATGCCTGAACGTATATATTCAAAAGATAAAAAAGGACTCCTTGAATGCCTGAGCATTTGAGAGTGCTTAAAGCCACTGTATTAAGTTTCTGGAGGGTGTGCAACTCTAGGGGATAGCTGAAAGGCTATAAGCCTAAAGCCACAGGTGGTCTGTGTCTCGGGCTTTGGGCCTTAGACACAGAAGTTGAAACTAAGACCTTTGAATATAGATAGGATTCTGAAAATTGCCATCCTTTTAAATAAAAGGGAAACTACAGGGGAAAAATTTTAGCTCATTGGCCCACAGGTGAATAGAGGGTTCCTTTCCACAGATGCCAGGTAGAAGAAACACAAGCTTTCTTGGGAAATAGTATCCCCAGACCCTAAACTACATTTGCATTTAGAGTTGTAGTTTGAATTTAAACACTGAATTTAGTGTGAAAATCTCAAACAGTGTAAATTAATGTAAAAATGTTCTGAACTAATGAAACTCCTAGAATATCGATAGAAGTAAACATACTGCCATATAGTGATACTTTGTAACAGAATAAATCCCTACCAAAGATGATTTCATAACCAGGAACTATAAAGTATATGAGGAAATGATATATCACAAAGAAAAGTCAAGTTATGGAATTATTGGAAATTCTTGAAAAGAGAATTAGTAAATGGAATGTTAGCATTAACTTGAAAATGGAAAAGGGATCAATAGTGCGGAGGAGCAGGACCAGGGAGAGGGAGGAAGAAAGGGAAAACAGAAGTACTGGAGAATGAAATAGACCAAATTGTGCTATGTGCATGTACAAATATGTCACCCAAATTCCATTTTTATATAATAATGCACCAATAAAAGTTAGAAAATGTCTTTTCATATATGGAATGTACATTTGATACTTTTAAGTGCTTTTAAATAAAACATTTTTGCTGAACATGTTGAATATTCCCTATATAAGGATGAATTTGCTTCTGGAAAATATATCCAGAAGATCTCTACCAGTGATGAAGGTAGATACTGTTCATGAGTAAGGATAATTTTCCTTCATGATTCAAATTTGTTCAGAAGTCAGGTAGAGAGAAGGACTTTAATTTATTGGTGTAGTGACATCTAGGGTAACTTTTTGTAAAAGAAAACCAATAATTCTATTTTGTAATATTCCATATAGTTTAATTAATTCCATATGGTATAGTTATTCTTATGTTGAAAAGTTCAGAAGCCAACTGGACACTGGGCACTGTGGCATACATGTAATACCGACCAGGAGACTGAGCTGGAGGACAATAGGTTTGATTCCAGCCTGGGGAACTTAATGAGACTGTCTCAAAATAAAAAAAAAAATAAAAAGGACTGGGGATGTAAGTCAGTGGTAAAGCACCTGGTATCCCCTACAAAAAACATCATAAAAGTCTAAATATTCATGATTGTAAATATTAAGTAATTACACACTATGTTCTTAGTTAAATATTTTGTAGAGCTAGGAAATTATGATTTTTATTAAAAAAGTTGAATAGAATCATATTCTTTCTTTTTGGCATACATATATAATTTAATGTATTATAATTAAATAAATAATTATATGTCCAGTATCTTATGTGAAATAAAATCTTCTCAGTACCTGAAAAAAACACATTGCCTCTTTTCCACTTTATAATTTAATTTCTAACCAAGTATTCTTAAATAAAACATTATAATATTGTCAAGAAAAAAGAAACAAAGCTAGAGTTAAGTAATACAGTATGCAGAATATAACTAGCACAATGAGTAAAAACTATGATAGATTAAAAAGTCATAGAGAATAGAGTAAGATGTAATATTCTTCTAATAGATGTTCCCAAAAAGCAATGGAAAAACATGGGAGACAAAGCATATGCAGTATTAATGGTTGAATGTTTTTGAGAGTAAGGACATGAATCATATTGTTAGAAAAGGTATGGCATGTTTCCCAGAATTTAATATGCATACTAACTTGACCCTAGTTTCCATTTGTAGGAATTTATACTAGAGCAATGCACACATATGGACATGGATGCTCATAACAGCAGTTTGTATAATCACCTAAATGTTCACCAGTAGGGGACTTTTCAGTTATATGGTAGTATATTCACATTATGGAAGATTATGTTATTAAACAGTTGAGTTTTATATGTGTGTGTGTGTGTGTGTGTGTGTTCATCCACATAGAATGATGTTTGAGAATTGTCACATAAAAACATAGGATCACTTGCTTAAAAAAGTATCTCACACATACATTTATATGGGTATGCATTTTTACTCCTGGAAATTCATTTAACTTTCATTTACTATTTTTTAATTCATTTTTACTTTACTTTTTCCTCTGAACAACTTCCTTTATATTTTAAAAATATTGTTATAATTCAAAATTTTAAAAAAGTTAATGAAGTATGCTATTTTAGTAGTATAGCAATTGAATTAATCACTTCTGAAAGAATTTTAAGATTTAGTAAATGTCTGAATATAGAATATATCTCCTTTAACTGATTATTTTCCCCCCTCTAGAGTAGTTGAATTTAAACCACTGAAATGTATACTTATCAAAATTTTTTGGGGTAAAGTCTCCCCTCCCCCATTTGAAATACAGGACTACTAAACTACAGGTTGAAACCAAGATCACTAATTTCAGGTTTTAAAAGAAAACTTTGAGGGAAAATATAAAGTAATTAAATAAAATGTAAATTTTTATATTATAGACTTCAAAAAAGATTGTCAAAGTAAAACATTCCAAGGTGGTTAAAAGCTTAGCACTTTACCTAACTGACAGGGTATAGGAGGCCACACCAGCCCCTATGCCAGAAAAAGAAAGCAAAGAGATGACAGCTGTAGTGTTTGGGAGAGGTTGTTAAGAACAGCTTATTCCTTTAGATTTCAGCTCTTGACAGAAGACAGGTCTGCTTGTTGCATTATGGCAGATATATCATTATCTTCTGGCCCTGTCATGATTGAATTGGGAGAAAAAAAGCTATGTTCAGTTTTGGGTGAAAATCCAATTACGTTCTGAAATTTTGGTCACTTTTTTTGAGATAGAATAAACTATTCTGTGCTAGCTTTTTAAACAAAATCTAGATTGTCCCTGTTACTAAACTAATAAACACATTAAGCAGAAACAATTCCAGAACTTAAGTTCTTTCTGTAGTCAAGTGAAGAGTTAGCTATAATCTTACAGTATACTTCAATATCTTAACATCATCCTAAGAAAAATAATACCAGGTCTTTTATACCTAATTTCTGTTTCTTTTCCTATGTCTATACAAGACATAGTCCTTTTCACTAAAAGCAAGAGAACAAATAATGCATATCAAAATGATTATGCAGTGTTTTACATGAAAAATAATGGTTATAATTTGGTCATAGTTTGGCTTATTTCTTAATTACATGCATTTTGAATTCTCTGATTTTTTTGTTGTAGTTGTTGTTGTTGTTGGCCAGGAAGTGACTGTGGAGACTTGTAAAGAGAAGGAAAGGGTGTAGGTTTTTGAATGTATGTCAAAAGCCTTGGGGTTTGTGTATCATCAGAATTTCAATGAAGATTGAGATGAGTTTAAATATATAGAAGGTGAACATTAAAAAAAATCTTGTTTTAATTTCTGTCATGTTGTTCTTTTTTGAGTCATAGTGATGTCTTTTTCAAATATGCTTTTCTCTTGAGCTTTACACTACTGTGTCCATGATCTGAATTCTTTTTCTTTTGTTTTAACTGCTGATAGCTATTTTGTGATCCTTTCTTAAATCAGCTGAAGTAGCCTGAATTTCTAAGCCAGAACTGATTTGGGAATGAAAGAGGGTTTAAGATTGTGAGGGTGAGCTTCTCTGGTTAGAAGGTAATACCTCCTGCAGTTATAAATGGTACTCTGGATACTTTCAAAGATTGTGTGCTTGCTCTGTGGTCAACCTTTTTTTTTTCCTTTGTGTTACTGAGGATTGAACCCTAATCCTCAACCATGCCAGGCAAGCACTCTACCACTAAGCCACATCCCTAGCTCTGGGATTAAACTTTTAATGTAAGTTCCCTAGAGAAAAATATCATCAATAAATGGAATGATTAGGTGGATAATTTTTTAATACCTTGGTTTAAGAAAGGGTTAAAGATAGGTCAGGTTTACATTTCTCGTGGTAATTTTGGTTTCTTTGATTTTTTTTTTAGCCTACATACTTTTATCTTGGAAGATGATTTTAAAAATTTCTAAAATTTAGCAGTTTTTCCTCTGAACTACTTTAATAAAGAGAAGAACTAAAATGGAAAGAAATTTTTTTTTTTTTTGGCAAGTGCTGGGGATTGAACCGAAGGCCAGCACTCTACCAACTGAGCTATATCCCCAGCCTGAATGTTCACTTTAACAGTAGGACATAGTCTAAATATTGCTTGAAGTAATTGAGACAATATATTTCAAGAAGTAGGTAATTTGTTTATGAAATTGTGCTTCACACGTTCCTTAAATCAACACAGCTTTAGACCAAATTTTTTATTATTTACATGATCAGTAAAATATGAGAAAGAAACATCATATTTTGCTGGTCATGTACCAAGCATATGAATTTAAGAGGAAATAATTGTTAGCTTCCACGGGAGTTGTTCAGCAGCATTTTAAAATTTTTCAAATTTTTATTTGTTATACTTGACAGCAGAATGCATTTTGATTTGTTGTACACAAATGGAACACAACTTTTCATTTCTCTGGTTGTAAATGATGTAGAGTCGTAGCATTCATGTAGTCATACATGTACCGAGGGTAATGATGTCTGTCTCATTCCACCATCTTTCCCACTGCCACACCTCCTCCCCTCCTCTCACTCCCCTGTGTCCAATCCATAGTTCCTCTATTCTTCCCTTCTCCCCCATCCCCATTATGGATCAATATCTACATATCAGAGAAAACATTTGACCTTTGGTTTTTTTGGAATTGGCTTACTTCACTTAGCATGCTATTCTCCAGCTCCATCTAGTTACCCTACAAATGCCATCATTTTATTGTTCTTTAAGACTGAGTAATATTCTGTTGTATATATGTACCCCATTTTCTTTATCCATTTATCTGTTGACAGGCACCTAGGTTGTTTCCATAGTTTAGCTATTTTGTGAATTGAGCTGCTATAAACATTGATGTGGCTGCATCACTGCATTATGCTGATTTTAAGTCCTTTGGTTATAGACTGAGGAGTGGGATAGCTGGATCAAATAAATGATGGTTCCATTCCAAGTTTTCTAAGGAATCTCCATACCACTTTCCAGAGTATTTGCACCAACTTGCCTTCCCACCAGCAATGTATGAGCGTACCTTTTTCCCCACATCCTGGCCTAGATTTATTGTTGCTTATGTTCTTGATAATTGCCATTCTGACTGGAGTGAGGTGAAATCTCACAGTAGTTTTGATTTGCATTTCGCTAATTTGCTAGAGATGTTGAACATTTTTTTCATATATTTATTGACTGATTGTGTATTTATTCTGTGCAGTATCTGTTCAGTTCCTTAACCCATTTATTGATTGGGTTATGTTGTTTTTTGAGTTCTTTATATATCCTAGAGATTAATGCTTTATCTGAGGTACATGTGGTAAAGATTTTCTCCCAATCTGTAGGCTCTTTCATCACATTGTTGATTGTTTCTTTTGCTGAGAAGTTTTTAGTTTGAATCCATCCCTTTTATTAATTCTTGATTTAACTTCTTGCACTTTAGGGGTCTTGTTAATGAAGTGAGATCCTAGGCCACATGGTGAAGATTTGGGTCTACTAGTAGTTGCAGAGTCTCTGTTCTAGTACATAAATCTTTGATCCACAGTGGGTTAAGTTTTGTGCAGAGTGAGAGATAAGGGTTTAATTTCATATTGTTCCATGTGGCTTTCCATTTTTCCCAGCACCATTTGTTTAATAAGCTATCTTTCTCCAGTGAATGTTTTTGGCACCTTTGTCTAATATTATATAGCTGTATTTATGTGGGTTTGTCTCTGTGTCTTCTATTCTGTACAAATCTGTTTTGGTGTTATTTCATTACCATGTTGTTTTTATTACTGTCACATTTGAGATCTGTTATTGTGATGCCTACCACTTAACTTTTCTTGCTAAGGATTGCTTTGGTTATTCTGTGTCTCTTACTTTTCCAAGTGAATTTCATGATTGCTTTTTCTATTTCTTTTTAGTTTTTCACTTGACTTGGTTTCTCCTTTGATTTGCTTTTCCTTTGCTGTCTTTCATTGTTGTTCTTCATTTCCTCCTCATGTAATATTTTTCTGAGAGTGTTCTGTAGTGCAGGCTTTCTAGTTGTAAAATTCTTTTACTTTTTGTTTATCATGGAAGGTTTTTATTTCTTCATCAAATCTGAAACTTAATTTTGCTGGATATGATTCTTGTTTAGTAAGAATCTTCTCTTTCAGAACTTGGTATATGTTGTTCCAGGACCTCCTAGCTCTGAGGGTCTGGGTTGTTAAATCTGCTGAGATCCAGTTTTGTTTCCCCCTATATATAATCTGATACTTTTCTCTTGTGGCCTTTAAAATTCTACCCTTATTCTTTATGGTACGCATTTTCATTATAATGTGCCTTGTTGTGGTTCTGTTGTAATTTTGTACATTTGGTGTTCTGTAAGCCTCTTATATTTGATTTTCCATTTCACTCTTCAGGTTTGGGAAATTTTCTGATTTTTTTGTTGAAAAGCTTGTGCAATCCTTTGTTTGTGTCTTCCTCTATCCCAATAATTTTTAAATATGGTCCTTTCCTGTTACTCCATAATCCTTGGAGGTTCTCTTCATGGTTTCTTACCATCTTCACTGTTTGGTCAACTTTATTTTCAAGATTATATGTTTTGTCTTCATTGCCCAAGGTTCTGTCTTCCAAGTGATCTATTCTGTGGGTGATACTTTCTGTTGAGTTTTTAATTTGTTTTATTATTTCCTTCATTTCAAGAATTTCTGTTTTTTTTTCCCCCAGAATCTCTCTCTCTTTATTGAAGTAATCTTTTGCTTCCTGCATTTGCTGTCTTATCTCCTTATTGAAGTTGTCTTTTGTTGCCTGCATTTACTCTGTTATATCATCCTTTAATTCACAGATTATTTTAACTATGTACAGTCTGAACTCCTTCTCTGACATTTCTTCTACTGTGCTGTCAACGTATTCTGTTATTGTAGCATCTTGGTTTGTTTGGGGTGCTTTCTTCCCTTGTTATTTTATGTTGTTTGTATGTCTTCTCCTCTAGCAGTGTGGATCCTATAGTGTCCCTGCAGGTTTCCAGTACCTTGTCTTTGAGGGGGAGACCTATGTTAACAGCACTCAATTCAAATGATATGCAGCCTTAAACCTAATAGCTCCTATTAAGATGTTCACATTTTTTTCACAATAAACAGAAATGATGTGTTTGATTATTATCTACAATATAAATAGTTAGGTTTGCAATACAGTCTGCAGTTTCTAATGATGGACAAAGAGAGAACTGGGGTCAGGGGAGTAGTTATAGGATGTGATGTTTATGAGGTAGGAGGTGAGAATATAGAAGTATTAGATCATAGGAAGAGTAAAAGAAGAATCCAAAGAAGTTGGCTATTAGCAAGAGAAAAGAAAAAAAAAAAAAAGGACTCTGGGGAAACAGGTAAGTGAGAGGAAAATAGAGAGGGAGAGAGGAAAAAAAAAAGAAAAAGAATATAAAAATAAATGAGCATACAACAAAACTGTAATATATTATTCCAGCATTCCAGCATTCCAGTCCTCAGTATCCTGATGCATGAAAAGTACTTATAACCCATTAGAACAATATTTAAAAGTTTTTAAAAATAAAAAAGAAAAAGAAAAAAGTTGGCGACATGAGAACAGGAAAGGAAAAGAGAAATCTTGAAGGAAAATTGAACAATTGTTTCTGTTGAAGTTCAAGATCTTCTCTCTTTTCCTTCTTATCTGATAGGTGGGGTTTTCTGGAGTTTGCTAGTAACTTCACTCTCAGGATGGTGAAGGTTACTTGGGTGAGAGGGTTA
This sequence comes from Sciurus vulgaris, assembly GCF_902686455.1. Taxonomy (NCBI): domain Eukaryota; kingdom Metazoa; phylum Chordata; class Mammalia; order Rodentia; family Sciuridae; genus Sciurus; species Sciurus vulgaris. Next base: position 92,644,676 of record NC_136466.1, read on the forward strand.
CTTGGAGGTGGGACTCCTGGAGGCAGGGTATAGCAATCGTCAGTCCTGCTAGAAGACTGCACCCCAGGAAGCTTCTTTGGGGTCAACTCATATGATGCTGGAGCCTGTCCTTAACCCACTTTTGGACCCCACAATTCCTGGTCTCCAATTTAGTCTCTAAATTGTATTTCTCCTGCCCCCAACCTTTTGACTTCCCAATCAGGAACTACTCACTTTGGAGGTTCTGGCTGAGCACTGGGATCTGTGCCTATCATGGAAAGCTCCTTTGTATTGGGTTGATCAGGGCCAGGCATTGATAACTGTGGGCCAGCCTCGTAGCTACAGACACTGGGCCAGGTTTCTGACTGGGGCAGGGTTGGGAGACTGGGGATTGAGGATCCTGAGGGCTCTGTTGATTGCCAAACTTGTGGGACCAGGTGATTGGTAGATGTCAGATTGGGGAGAGAGTCAGGGACCAGGCTGGTGTCCGGTCCTGGCAAGTGCCACCTGAGTTGGCCCTAGGATCCTGGTGGGTTCCAGGCTGGTTGGCTGAGCAAACCAGTGTCAGGATGCCCTCACACCCTCTTTCTATCTTCCAACCCCGTGCAGTGCTCTCTCCTGCTTTTACAATAAGATGGTTACTATTAATACACTTAGCAGGGATACCTCATTTCTAACCAAGTCTCCAGGGACCTTAGTGATGGTGTTGCAGGTCCTGGCTGTTGTCTCTAGAAGGAAGTAGCCATGTCCCTAGTTGGTGGCGGTGGCAGTGTCAGACCTGTAAGTACCTTGATGTTGGGCTTCTAGGCCCCAGCCAGTGACCCAAGATGGAAGCTGCCCCAACTAAAGATGGCAGTGATGGCAACGAGTTAACCCAAGATGGTGGCAGAGGTGTCCAAAGATGAGGTGACTGCTTCCAGAGATGGGGCTGTAGGGCAGGTCATGCAGTGGCATTGGGTGGCCTCTTTGGAAATGCAGTGCTGTGGTGGGTGGTGCTGTGGCAGGAAGTTGCCCACAGGTCCTGTCCTTGAGGCTACCATGTGGATGGGGCTATGGCAGCGACTGGATTATCCCAAGATGGAAGTGTCTGGGGAAGACATGCATAGCTATATGTGGAGCTGTGGTGCAGTTGTTTGCTCTGCGCAGTGGGTGGGCAGTTGTTCGGTAGCATTTTATGCTTCTGATATTATTTGCTTCTCATAATCTGGTACTACCTGATTTTATTCACCTTTTAACATGACAAAGCATTTTTAAAATAATTCCAATATTAATGTCATATTTCAGTGTGTATTAGAGATTCTAACTAATGCTTATTCATAATTAATAGATTTAATATGAAAAAGACATCTGTTAATTACTTAGTTCTTATTTGCAGTATAGCTTCCTTAAATTGTTACTGCAACAGTAATTCTGGATTGTAACAATATGTGTTTTGACTGTATCAAGAATATATAGGCTTTTTACAAAAAATTTTACAGACTGCATTTTGATTCATTGTACACAAATGGGGTACAACTTTTCATATCTATGGTTGTACACAATGTAGATTCATACCATTTGTGTAATCATACATGTATATTATGTAGACTTTTTTAAAATTCTTTTTTTAAAAACTGGTATATAAAATCATATATACTTATGATATATAACTGTTTTGAATTACATGTACATTGTAGAATGGCTAAGTTGAGCTAATGAACATATATTTCACTACGGATACTTATTTTTGTGGTAGGAACACTCAAATCTACTCTTGTTAGCAATTTTCATTGATACAGTAAATTGTTACTAACTATAGTCACCATGTTGTACAATAAATTTAATTTCTTTCTCCTAAAAAAATTCTTTCTTTGTGTGTGGAGTAGAGGAAAGTGTGCTAGGGGATGAAGTAGTGGGGAGGGGGAAATGCTGGGGACTGAATTAGAGCAAATTACGTGCTATGCTTTTGTGATTAGGTCAAAATGTATCCCAATGTTATATATAACTGAAAAGAACCATTAAAAAATATACTATAGAAATAATATATGGGCTTTTGTCTTCTTGGACAGAAAACAAATCACTACTTAAAATTTGTAGCAACTTGTTGTTGTAATTAGCTTTTTCATAGTTAGAATCTAGAATTTTATTTTATTTATTTATTTTTGGTACTGGGGATTGAACCCTGAGGCACTCAACCACTGATCCACATTCCCAGCCCTTTTTATATTTTATTTGGAAACAGGGTCTCGGTAAGTTGTTTAGGGTCTCACCAAGTTGCTGAGACTGGCTTTGAACTCATGGTCATTCTGTCTTAACCTCCCCAGTGACTGGAATTACAGGTGTGCTTCTATATTTTAAGATAAAGTCTTACAGTTTATTCCAAATGTTAATATCAGTAACCCCATACTGCCATGTGTGCATTAGATGTGGTTTTAATTAGCTTTTGCATTGCTGTGAACAAACTATGCAACAAGAACAACTTAGAAGATGAAATGTTTATTTGGAGTTCAAGAATTCAGCAGTCTTAATCCATAGACAGTTAACTCTATTACTCTTGGAACAAGGTGAGGTAGCACATCATAGGAGAAGGGTTCAGATAAAAAAAAACTGCTTGGTTCATGGTGTAGTTCAGGAAAGAGAGAGAGATAAAGAGAAACACACACACACACACACACACACACACACACACACACACACACACACACACACACACACACACCCCCCCACTGCAGGGAAGATGTAGCCTTCTTCCAGGAAATACCCCTAATGACCCACCTCCTCTAGCCATACCTCATCTGCCTATAGTTACCACCCAGTCATTCCACTCAAAGACACACAGATGGATTAGGTTGTAGCTTCTACAGTCTAATCATTTCACCTCCAAACATTTGTGCATTAATATAGGATATCTTGCCAGGTGTGGTGGCACATTCCTGTAATCCCAGCAGCTAGGGAGGCTGAGGCAGGAGGATCAGGAGTTCAAAGCAAGCCTCAGCAAAAGCAAGGTGCTAGTCAAAGCAAACTCTTTTGACTATGAGCACCTGTAAGATGAAAATAGGTTATATCTAGTCAATGTACAGTGGCAGAGAGTAAACCTTTCCATTCCAAATAGGAGGACTAGGGCATAAGAAAACAGGATGGATCCAAAGCAAGACCCAAATTCAGTTGGGCACCAGGTCCCTCATACCATCTGTAACTGCTTGTACAACATCAAGAAAACATGGGGGTAAGATGTGCTCTTCAGAAGACTTGGGAAGGTACAACCTTTGGGCCTTACCAGTTGCAGTGCACATGTGATCTCTTTTATCTTTATTCTCTCCACAGCCAGCAGCTTTTATCAGCAGTCCACATTATGGGCATCTCTTAGTTCCTGAGGTCTCCATTTCATCTTTGGCTTCACCTTTACAGTTTTAGGCATTTCCTTCTCAGGGGACGACTTCAGGGATTCTGACCCTGTTATACTTTGGCTCCCCAGGCCTTTTTTCTAAAATCTTGTTGGAAGTCTCCCTAACCTATTAACTTTAGCATTCTGTATTCCTGCAGAACCAGCATAACATTGATTATGCCAGGGTCTACTACCAGCTCATGCAGGACCAGGGCCCTCTGGAATCCTGCCTGCCGAAGCCTCTGAGTCCTTTGTGACTCAGCATGGTGAAACAATTTTCTAGTCACCCATGTGCAACCAGGTTACCCACCATGATCTCTTTTTACAGGAATTTTCTGTACTCTGGATCATGTAGTGGGTGTGGTCTTGCAAATTTTTGAGATGCACGTGAGACCTCTTTTTAATTGCTTCCCTGTAAAGTACTTAGCATCTTTTTAGGGACTGTAATCTCTTTAACTAGTATGCCTTCATTGGCTTCAGCTTTATATGCACTTTTCTGGCCAAGTTTCAAGTTTTAAAATCATTTGGCTCTGTTTTCTGCTCTAGTTTTATATAGTAAACCTGATAGAAACTCCCAGCAATATCCTTGCCACTAACTGAATGTTTTGCTGCCTTAAAACTCCTCTGCCAACCAGGTGCTGTGGCACATGACTATAATCCTAGTAGCTTGACAGACTGAAGCAGGAGGATCACAGTTCAAATCCAATCTCAGCAACTTAGCAAGGTCCTAGCAACTTAGTGAGTCCCTAAGCAACTTAGCTGAGACCCTGTCTTAAAAAAAAAAAAAAAAAAAAAAAAAAAAAAAAAATGCTGGGGATGTGGCTCAGTGGATAAGTGCCCCTGGGTTTGATTCCTGGTACCAAAAAAAAAAATCTTTTTTTCCCTCTGTCATATTAAATAGTCTGTCACCTTTAGATTTAGCCTCACACAAAGTCTCAGGATCTGGGAAAATGTAGCCAGGTTCTTTTCAAGAATAGAACTCCAGTGGCTTCTAATCCAATTCTCATGTGTCATTATTTCCCTCTGAAACTTCATGAGCATGGTCCACAATTTTATGAGCACTCTTCTTTTGAGCTCCCATGAGATCTGATGATCAAGCTCCTCTGACAATATTCTCAAGTTTTTCCAGGTCCTACCACAAACCACCTCCAAAGGCTTGTGAAGCAACTGGTGAGGATAATTACAGCAAAAACTTCATTTCTGATAGTAATGTCTTATTTTAATTTTCCTTTGTATTGCTTTGACCAAAAATACCTGCCAAGAACAACTTGGCAGAGGAAAAGTTTGTTTGGGGCTCACAGTTTTGAGGTCTTAGTCTATAGACAGCTGACTTGCTTTGGTCTGGAGGTAAAGCAGCGCATCATAGGAAAAGGACCCTACAGAGAAAAGCTGCTCAGTTCATGGTGGGGGTCAAGAAATAGAGAAAGAGGGAAGAGGAAAGAGGGAAGGGGCCACAGGGAAGATGATTTCTTTTCAGGGGAGGCCCCTGGTGACCTACCTCCTCTAGCCATACCTCATCTGCCTCCAGTTACCACCCAGTAATTCCACTCAAACTAGGATGGACTGATTAGTTTATAACTCCATCATCCAGTCATTTCACCTGCAAACATTACTACATTAATATACTTCATATCCAAACCATAACAGAAATCAACCATCTTAAGATAGTTGCCATTGCTTTGTATTCATAATTCTTTTCTTTTTACTAATCTATCATAGTTCTTGTGTGTGTGTGTATGTGTGCGTGTGTGTGTATTTATAATCTTAATGGAAAAGAGATGGTACTGTATTTATGAAATGGATATACAGGAATGCATTTACCTCAGTGAAGTTTGAAGCTTTTGAAAGAAAGCTAGATGATATTAAAAAGCACAAATATTTTGCAAAAAATTTTAAAACTGATACATTTTCAAGGTCACTCATTTTTTACTTTATAAGATCATAAGATTTAAGTCATAAGAGGTTAGGAATGCCATGTAGAAATGATGTATGGTAGCAAACTTTTCTTTTTACATAATTTAAGTTATAATGAATATTTTAGTCAGCTTTTTTTCCTGCTGTGACTAAAGGACCCAACCAGCACAACTGGAGCAGAGAAAAGGTTTATTCAGGGGATCACAGTTCCAGAGGTCTTAGTCCATAGAAGGCTGGCTCCATTCCTAGGGATTAAAGGTGAGGCAGGACATCATGGCAGAAGAGTGTGGCAGAGGGAAGCAGCTTATATCATGGTGATCATAAAGTAGAGAGAGACTCTACTCTCCAGATATATACCCCATAGCCACACCCCCAATTAACCACTTCCTCCAGCCACACCCCACCTGCTCCCAGTTACCACTCAGTTAATCCCACCAGGGATTAATTCACTGATTAGGTTAAGACTCAATCATTTCTCCTCTGAATCTTCTTGCATTGTCTTACACATGAGCTTTTGGGGACCACCTCATATCCAAACCATAATAATGAACATACATTATAACTCTAATTCTAAAGGAAAATAAGTTATTTCATAATGTATTATTTTATGAATCAAAACTACATAATGAAAGAATAACAACATCATTGGAAAAATTAGGATTTGTAAGGAGCTCTCTTTTGGTTTGTTATTTCTGTAGTAATAATGCAGTTAAAATGGTAGATGATATCAATGTGTCTCCATAAACAACTTATAAAAGATTAGGGGAAATACTATCAAGTAATAAATTCAACTTTGCATTACCTTTTAATAATAAAAACCATCACTTGTTATTATTTTCAGCTTTCCTAAATTTAATAATGTTACTAAAACTTAGCTGTTTAAAGTTAATTCTTTTAAAATGTTTTCTTTGTGACTACATATATAGATTGGAAACTTAGTTTAATAATAAAATACACAATTTAATTATATGAAGTTATAAATGTATACATTGATATGTTTTGGCTTGAACAAAATAATAGTTCACTAATAGGGATCAATTTATTCTTTCTTTTTAAACAGTATGTTTTGAAATGTATTCATCATATATACGCAGTCATAGATATCTGCATACGTACAATGTCTGTTAAAATTTGAAATTGTTAAACACATATTGTTGACTTTAAAAAATATATTTGAAAGACTTATCAGTTCTGTTGGGAAATGAGTACTTGCTTATTCTATACCATGAGCTTCATGTTTGAAGAAAAGAAACTTTTCCTTACAATGAATTTGTCTTGAAAATATTTTAAAAGCAAATGTCCAGCAGAGGGGTGGGGATAGGGAAGAACAGAGTTATTATATTAGGTAGAGGGGCATGAAGGGAGGGAAAGGGGTATGGGGGTAGGAAGAGTAGTAGAGTGAAACAGACATTATTACCTCATATACATATATGACTGCATGACCAATTCGATCCTACAATATGTATAATTAGAAAAATGAGAAATTACACTCCATTTATGTATGATCTATCAAAATGTATAAATGCATTCTATTGTCATGTACCACAAATTAGAACAAATAAGAAAAAATTTAAAAAATAATATTTTTAAACTTTCCTGAGGAAAAACTACTTAGTAATTTTCGTTTTCTGATAGGAAGAATCATTTTTTTTCATTGAATTTTTCAGACACACTTACTTGGTGTTATAATAAAGTATACTGTTATTTTGATCAGTGTGTATTGTTCATGATCAGAAACTTAAATAAGTTTAATACCTCTATCAGAACAGAATTAAACTATTGATAATTACCTTTTTTTCCCCCTGCAAATTAACAAATTTTAACATCAGCATCTGTATTAAGAGGTATGCCGTAGATCATTTGCTGCTGCAGGGATTATATGTCTTCAGGATACATTTGTTTAGTTTTTCTCATTTTCTGCCTGTGGCATTGCATGGTGAAAATTCAGACTTGCTTTTCTTTTCTAAGGCATCTCTTGGGTAGAGGACAACTTACACAAAATTAGTAAATGGTGTTGCTTTTTCATTATTGCCCATGCAAGGCAATTCACCGTGTTCACCTGAGAAAAAACTGGGTTGCATAGGAAGCACTTAACTATAATATATTAACTAGTTTAAAGCCATGAGTCAGTTTTACAAAGGAAGTTATTTTGAGATGATCAGTACTATATGAACAATTAAAATTATTGAACAGGTAATTTATCAGATCTTCTAGTTATTATTTTGTTATAATAAATTAGATATTTAATCTTGAAATGAAAAACAGGTATCATGTTATTTTATGACTAAATTAAATTACTTCATTAAGCCAGAGACTTTTAGTTATTTGAGTTTGTATATTAGAAATCCAGAGATTCTTTACACTGAGCTACATTCCCAGCCCTTTTTTTAAATTTAAAATTATTTTAACTTCTAAGACTACATCTCACTATGTTGCTAAGGACCTTGCTTAGTTGCTTACTCTGGCCTCAAATTTGCAATCCTACTGCCTCAGCCTCCTGAGTAGCTAGGATTACAGGTATGTGCTACTGTGCCCAGCTAGAACAATGATTTTAATTTGCCTGTCCATTTAACCTTTTGTTACCATTTATAAACATGCCTTTAGTATACCATGACAAATATACTGAAATTGTTCAAAAGTGCCAGTGTAAGGAATTACAAATACATATTATCTAAATATCATTGTACTTTAAATGAAGATGTATGGACCAGCCCTTGTTTTTCCTGTGTATGAATTTGCTGACATTTCCCCTTCATTCTTTTATTTTCCTGCCATATTAATCTTAAGTCAGTAGATTTTTGGAAAAAAATAACATCATCATAAAAATTTTTAAATAAATTTGAATACAGATTGTTACCTTCAAGTAATATTTCCAGTGGAACAGCTATAGATAAGATACACTTTTAAGATTAACCTGTATTAACATTTTCCATAACTTTCTTAAGTATAAATCATTGACAGTATGATTAATGAAGTAAAATACTGGCTTTGTAGAGAATATCTGTATCAATGGAGATGCTTACGTATTGCTGGTTGAAGTGTAAATTAACCTTAACTACTCTGAAAACTGTTTCAAGTGTCTGTTAAGGCTGAATATGCATACACCTTATGAAATAACAGTTCTGTTTCCAAATAATAAAATACACAATACTCTTTATATTTTATATGACTAATTGTGTCTTAGAGAATGCTTTTGTTGATTTTTGTCAAACTCTTATATCCAGTAACCTTCCAGTGGTTACAATTGACATTGTCAGTTGTGATTTGATGTGAATAATGGTTAAGAGCAAAGTTAAACACACAGATGTTTTCTGTACTTCATGTATTCAACAATTATGTGAGTGGTTTCTTTGCTGATTTGGATTATAGTTTTCAAATGCTAAAAGCTCTTATTCATGGTGTATGCCATTTTCCATTATGTGAATATTCCCAACATAGCTGATTTCAAGCTATCAATGTGATGTTCCTGAATATATAGTTTTGAAAAGATCACAGTATTCCACCATTATTTAATATTTCCACCATACAAATAAAAGAGGCATAAGTAACCTCAAGAGCATAGATAGAAGTAAAATGTAATAAAATAACTAGGAAGCGATGAGTACTAACTTCATTTTAAATATTTGTATTTATTTGTAGAATTATATAATTTAATTTTAATAATTGTTTTAACAAGTAATTCACAAAATTCCAAATATGCAGCAATAGGTTCTCATGAACTCATGTAAGATAGCACCAGTACATCAGTGCTTTTAATAATTATGTACACTATTTTCATGTAACTAAAAACAGAACCTATCTCTATGCCTATTAATATTAGAATGGCAATTCTAATTATTCCGTTATTGTAAATATTATCTAATTATTCATATCCAGCTTTTAATTATAATTTAAAATTGTGCTATATTTATACAATAGCATATTTTATTGCAGTAACAATGAACAAACTTACAAATACATGAGCAACATCAATGAACTTCCCAAACTTACTGTTGCGTTAAAGGAGCCAATCACAAAGAATACAGACTATATGATTTTGTATACATAAAGCCCAAAAACATACAAAACTGATTTATGATTTTAGAAATCAGGATAGAATTTATAGTTCTTGTGCTTTAGGAGTCTTGTCAATGAATTGGTTCCTAAGCCAACATGATTGAGAGTTGGGCCTACTTTTTCTTGTAGTAGGTGTAGGGTCTCTAGTCTAATACCAAGGTCCTTACCCACTTTGAGCTTTGTGTAGAGTGATAGGGGTCTAATTTCATTTAGTTACATATGGATTTCCAGTTTTCCTAGCATCATTTGTTGAAGAGACTATCTTTTCTCCAGTGTATGTTTTTGACACCTTTGTCTAGTATGAGGTAAATGTATTTATGTGGATCTGTCTCTGTATCTTCTATTCTGTACCATGGGTCTTCATGTCTGTTTTGGTGCCATTTCTATGCTTTTTTTTTTTTTTTTACTATAGCTTTGTAGTATAATTTAATGTCTGATATTATTATGACTTTTGCTTCACTTTATTTGTTGAGGATTGCTTTGGCTATTCTGGGCCTCTTATTTTTCCAAATGAATATCATGATTGCTTTTTCTATTACTATGAAGAACATCATCAGAACCTTAGCAGGAATTGCATTAAATCTGTATAATGCTTTTGGTAGTATGGCCATTTTGGCAACATTAATTCTGACTGTCTAAGAACATGGGATATCTTTACATCTTCTAAGGTCTTCTTCACTTTCTTTCCTTGGAGTTCTATAGTTTCCATCGTACAGGTCCTATACATCTGTTGTTAGATTGATTCCCAAATATATTATTTTCTTTGAGGCTCTTGAGAATGGGATAGTTTTCCTAATTTATCTTTTAGTTGATTCAAAACTGATGTATAAGAATGGAGTTGATTTATGGGTGTTAATTCATATCCTGTTACTTTGCTCAATTCATTTGTAAGTTCTAGAAGTTTCCCAGTGAGTTTCTTGGGTCTTCTGTATATAGAATCATGTCATCAGCAAATAGGGATACTTTTGAGTTTTTTTTCCCTTTTGTTTTTGATGGGGGGAGGGGTGCCAGGGATTGAACTCAGGGGCACTAAACCAGTCAGCCCCAGTCAGTTTTCTGTATTTTATTTAGAGACAGGGTCTCACTGAGTTTCTTAGTGCCTCACTAAATTGCTGAGCCTGACTTTGAACTCATTATCCTCCTGCCTCAGCTTCCAGAGCTGCTGGGATTACAGGCGTGTACATGGTTCTTCTTTTCCTACTTATATTCTTTTTTTTTTAACTTTTATTTATTTATTTTATTATTTTTATTTATTTTTTATTTATTTTAATTAAAAATCATAAATTTACATAGGGCAATGTTGTTTGATTCATTCTGTTATTTTTTCCCTTCCCCCCACCCCTCCTACCCCTCTTTTCCCTCTATACAGTCCATCCTTCCTCCATTCTTACCACCCTCCTTATCCCTAACCCTAAACCTAACCCTAACCCTAACGCTAACCCCTCGAATCCCCCCTTATACGTCCTCATCCACTTATCAGTGAGATCATTCATCCTTTAGTTTTTTGAGATTGGCTTATCTTACTTAGGATGATATCCTCCAATTTCATCCATTTACTTGCAAATGCCATAATTTTATCATTCTTCATGGCGGAGTAATATTCTATTGTATATATATGCCACAGTTTCTTTATCCATTCATCAACTGAAGGGCATCTAGGTTGGTTCCACAATCTGGCTATAGTGAATTGAGCAGCTGTGAACATTGATGTGGCTGTATCTCTGTAGTATGCTGATTTTAAGACGTTTCGGTATAGGCCAAGGAGTGGGATAGCTGGGTCAAATGGTGGTTCCATTCCAAGCTTGCTGAGGAATCTCCATACTGCTTTCCAGAGTGGCTGCACTAATTTGCAACCCCACCAGCAATGTATGAGTGTACCTTTTTCCCCACATCCTCACCAACACCTATTGTTGCTTGTGTTCTTGATAATCGCCATCCTAATTGGGGTAAGATGAAATCTTAGGGTAGTTTTGATTTGCATTTATTTATTACTAGAGATGTTGAACCTTTTTTCATATATCTGTTGGATGCTTGTACATCATCTTCTGTGAAGTGTCTGTTCATTTTCTTAGCCCATTTTTGATTGGATTATTTGTATTCTTGGTGTAGAGTTTTTTGAGTTCTTTATAGATTCTGGAAATTAGCACTCTATCTGAAGTATGAGTGGCAATGATATTCTCCCACTCTGTAGGCTCTCTCTTCACATTACTGATAGTTTCCTTTGCTGAGAGAAAGCTTTTTAGTTTGAATCCATCCCAGTGGTTGATTCTAGCTTTTATTTCTTGTGCTATGGGAGTCCTGTTAAGGAAGTCTGATCGTAAGCCAACAAGTTGAAAGTTTGGACCTACTTTTTGTTCTATAAGATGCAGGGTCTCTGGTCTGATTCCGAGGTCCGTGATCCATATTGAGATGAGTTTTGTGGAGGGTGAGAGATAGGGATTTAGTTTCATGCTGTTGCATATGGATTTCCAGTTTTCCCAGCACCATTTGTTGAAGAGGCTATGTTTTCTCCATTGCATATTTTTGGCACCTTTGTCTAGTATGAGAAAATTGTATTTATTTGGGTTTGTGTCCATGTCCTCTGTTCTGTACCATTGATCTACCTGTCTATTTTGGTACCAGTACCATGCCTTTTTTGTTACTATTGCTTTGTAGTATTGTTGAAGATCTGGTATTGCGATACCCCCTCCTTCGCTTTTTCTACTGAGGATTGCTTTCGCTATCTGGGTTTCTTATTCTTCCAGATGAATTTCATAATTGCTTGCTCTATTTCTGTAAGGTACATCATTGGGATTTTAATTGGAATTGCATTGAATCTGTATAGCACTTTAGGTAGTATGGCCATTTTGACAATATTAATTCTGCCTATCCAAGAACATGGGAGATCTTTCCATCTTCTAAGGTTTTCTTTAATTTCTTTCTTTAGTGTTCTGTAGTTCTCATTGTAGAGGTCTTTCACCTCTTTTGTGAGATTGATTCCCAAGTATTTTATTTTTTTTGATGCTATTGTGAATGGGGTAGTTTTCCTGATTATTCTTTCCAAAGATTCATCACTTATGTATAAAAATGCATTGGATTTATGAGCATTGATCTTGTAACCTGCTACTTTACTGAATTCACTAATGAGTTCTAAGAGTTTTCTGGTGGAATTTCCAGGTTCCTCTAAATATATACTCATGTCATCAGCAAACAGGGATAGTATGAGTTCCTCTTTTCCAATTCGTATCCCTTTAATTTCTTTGGTTTGTCTAATTGCTCTGGCTAGAGTCTCAAGGACGATGTTGAATAGAAGTGGTGAAAGAGGGCATCCCTGCCTTGTTCCAGTTTTTACGGGGAATGCTTTCAGTTTTTCACCAGTTAGAATGATATTGGCCATGGGCTTAGCGTAGATGGCCTTTACAACGTTCCCACTACCCCAATTTTCTCTAGTGTTTTGAGCATGAAGGGATGCTGTATTTTATCAAATGCTTTTTCTGCATCTATTGAAATAATCATGTGATTCTTAACTTTTACTCCGTTAATATGGTGAATGACCTTTATTGATTTCTGGATGTTGAACCAACCTTGTATCCCTGGGATAAAACCCACTTGATCGTGGTGCACTATCTTTTTCATATATTTTTGTATGGGATTTGCTAAAATTTTGTTGAGAATTTTTGCATCAATGTTCATTAAGGATAATGGTCTGAAATTTTCTTTCCTTGATGAGTCTCTGTCTGGTTTAGGTATCAGGGAGATATTGGCTTCAAAGAATGAGTTTGGTATGGTTCCCTCCTCTTTTATTTTATAGAATACTTTGAGGGGTATTGGAATTAGCTCTTCTTTAAAGGCTTTGTAGAACTCGGCTGAGAACCCATCTGGTCCCGGACTTTTCTTTGTTGGTAGGCTTTTGATGACCTCTTCTATTTCATTGCTTGAAATTGATTTATTTAAGTTGTGTATGTCTTCCTTGTTCAGTTTAGGTAATTCATATGTCTCTAGAAACTTGTTGATGTCTTCGAGGTTTTCTGTTTTGTTGGAGTATAGATTTTCAAAATAGCTTCTCATTATGTTTTGTATTTCACTCATGTCTGTTGTGATATTTCCTTGTTCATTCCGAATTTTAGTAATTTGAGTTTTCTCCCTCTTTCTCTTTGTTAGTGTGGCTAAGGGTTTATCAATTTTGTTTATTTTTTCGAAGAACCAACTATTTATTTTGTTAATTTTTCCGATTGTTTCTTTTGTTTCAATTTTGTTGATTTCGGCTCTGATTTTAACTATTTCCTTTCTTCTACTACTTTTGGTGTTGGTCTGCTCTTCTTTTTCTGGGGATTTGAGCTGTAGTGTTAAGTCGTTTTTTGTTGATTTCTACTTCTTTTGTTGAATGCACCCCATGAAATAAATCTTCCTCTAAGTACTGCTTTCATAGTGTCCCAGAGATTTTGATATGATGTGTCTTTGTTCTCGTTTACTTCTAAAAATTTTTTTATTTTCCCCCTGATGTCTTCTGTTATCCATTCATCATATAATAGTGAATTATTTAATCTCCAGGTATTGGAGAAGTTTCTGTTTTTTTATTCTGTCATTTATTGCTAATTTCAATCCATTATGATCTGATAGAGTACAAGGTAGTGTCTCTATCTTCTTGTATTTGCTACCAGTAGCTTTGTGGCATAAGACATGGTCTATTTTAGAGAAAGATCCATGTGCTGCTGAGAAGAAAATGTATTTGTTCTTTGTTGGATGGTATATTCTATATAAGTTGGTTATGTCTAAATTGTTGATTGTGTTATTGAGATCTATGGTTTCTTTATTCAATTTTTGTTTGGAAGATGTATCCAGCGGTGAGAGAGGTATGTTAAAATCGCCTAGTGTTATTGTGTTGTGGTCTATTTGATTTCTGGAATTGAGAAGGATTTGTTTGACGTACATGGATGAGCCAATGTTTGGGGCATAGATGTTTATGATTTTTATGTCTTGCTGATTTATGCTTCCCTTAAGCAGTATGTAATGTCCTTCTTTATCCCTTCTGATTAGTTTTGTCTTGAAGTCCACATTATCTGAAATGAGGATGGATACTGCAACTTTTTTGCTGTGTCCGTGTGCATGGTATGTTTTTTCCCATCCTTTCACCTTTAGTCTATGGGTATCTCTTTCTATGAGATGTGTCTCTTACAGGCAGAAAATTGTTAGATTTTTCTTTTTAATCCCTTCTGCCAGTCTATGTCTTTTGATTGATGAGTTCAGGACATTAACATTCAAGGTTATTATTGAGATATGATTTGTATTCCCAGTCATTGGACTCATTTTTGTTTTTTGACATGATTTGGTTTCCCCTTTATTTGGCTATTCCTTTAGGCTAGTTCCTCCCGTTGCTGATTTGCATCGTTGTTTTTCATCTCTTCCTCATGGAATATTTTGCTGAGAATGTTTTGTAATGCTGGCTTTCTTTTTGTTAATTCCTTTAGCTTTTGTTTGTCATGGAAGGATCTTATTTCATCGTCAAATGTGAATGTAAGTTTTGCTGGGTATAACATTCTTGGTTGGCATCTGTTTTCTTTCAGGGCTTGGTAAATGTTGTTCCAGGCCCTTCCAGCTTTTAGGGTCTGGATTCAAAAATCTGCTGATATTCTTATTGGTTTCCCCCGAATGTTATTTGATTCTTTTGTCTCGCGGCCTTTAAAATTCTGTCTTTATTTTGTATGTTAGGTATTTTCATAATAATGTGCCTTGGTGTGGGTCTGTTGTAATTTTGTATATTTGGAGTCCTATTAGCCTCTTGTACCTGGTTTTCCATTTCCTTCTTCAGACTTGGGAAATTTTCTGATATTATTTCATTGAATAGATTGTTCATTCCTTTAGTTTGTTTCTCTAAGCCTTCTTCAATCCCAATAATTCTTAAATTTGGCCTTTTCATGATATCCCATAATTCTCGTGGATTCTGTTCATGATTTCTTACCATCTTTTCTGTTTGGTCAACTGTGTTTTCAAGATTAAATATTTTGTCTTCAATATCTGAGGTTCTGTCTTCCAGGTGTTCTATCCTATTGGTTATGCTTTCTGTGGAGTTTTTAACTTGGTTTACTGTTTCGTTCATTTCAAGGATTTCTGTTGGTTTTTTTTCAGTATCTCTAACTCTTTATTGAAATGATCTCTTGCTTCCCGTATTTGCTTTTTTAACTGTTGATTGGTGCGATCATTTAATGCCTGCATTTGCTCTTTCATCTCCTCCTTCAATGCCTGCATTTGCTCTTTCATCTCCTCGTTTGCTTCCCTGATTGTTTTAATTATGTACATTCTGAACTCCCTTTCTGACATTTCTTCTGCTGTGCTGTCATTGGGTTTTATTGATATAGTATCTAGGTTTGTTTGGGACATTTTCTTCCCTTTTTTTCTCATATTGGTCAGATGTCAGTGGGACTCTGAGATATTGCAGATTTCCTCTCTTGGCTCATAGTGTCCCTGTAGATTTCCAGTGTATCACACCCCAGCCTTCAGTAGCCGAAGTCTTCGAGTAACTTGATAATGCCGTGCTTCCAAGGAAAGCTGCCCCTAGCCCGCTACTGGTTCCAGGACTTGAAGCTGGCTCTGTGTGGAAAGGCTCTCACTGGGGGGTCTGCTCCGAGAAGCTAGCCTGTTCGGCGCTTCCCGCTGGAGGGGGCCAGGCTGCGGGATTCTTCGGGAAGTCCCTGGCTGCCCTGTCCTGGTCCCTGAAGCAACCTGTGGGCAGGAACTTGCCACCCTGTTTCAGGGTCTTGAAGCTTGGTTCTGTGCAGAAAGGCTCTCACTGGGGGGCCTGCTCCGAGTTGCTGGAGAATTTGGCCCTGTGGGAGGAGCCCACCGCCAGAGTGCGCAGGGCCGCCTGGGGAGGACTCTAGGTGCTCTGCCTTACTCTAATAAGTCCCCCGAATCCGGGCCTGCTGCCTGGGCGGCACTTCACCAGGTGTGGGAGACTCACCCTGGAGCTCTATTTTAGTTCAAGTCTCTCAGTGCCTCTTCTTCTTGAATCCTGGGTTCTGGAGCGATTGGAGATGCAGTCACCCTCTAGTCCACCATCTTGTATCGCCCCCTGGAAAAAGTCTGCGGCTGGGGGGCCCGGGGTGCAGGTCTGCCTGGAGAGGTCTCTGGCTGCCTTGCCCTGGTCCCAGAAGCTGCTTGCGGGCCGGAGGTCACCGTTTGCTTGGGGACTTGTGGCTGACTCTGTGTGGAAAGGCTCTCCCTGGGCGGTCTGCTCGGAGAAGCTAGCCTGGAAAGGCCCCTACTTATATTCTTTTAATTTAATAATTTCTTCCTTCTGTGTAATTGCTGTGGCTGTAGTTTTCAGAACTGTGTGAACAAAAGTGGTGGAGGAGGGCATCCTTGTCTTGTTCCATTTCTTTGAGGGAATACTTTCAGTTTTTCTCCATTTAGAATAATGTTGGCCTTGGGTTTAGCATAGATAGCTTTTATGATGTTGAGGTATGATCCTGCTATCCCTAGTTTTTCTACTGTTTTGAAAATGAAAGGGTGCTGTATTTTCTCAAATAATTTCTCTGCATCTATCAAGATAATCATATGATTCTTTAAGTCTGCTGATATGACGAATTACATTTATTCATTTTCATATGTTGAACCAAACTTGATCATGGTGTGCTATCTTTTTAATATGTTTTCGTATGTGATTTGTCAGTATTGTATTTAGAATTTTTGCATCTGTTTTCATCAGGGATATTAATCTGAAATTTTCTTTACTTGTTGTGTCTTTGTCTGGTTTTGTTATCAGGTTGATACAAGTTTCATAGAATGAGTTTGGAAGGGTACCCTCCATTTGTATTTCATGAAATAATATGACAAGCATTGGTGTTAGTTCTTCTTTGAAGGTTTTGTAGAACTTGGCTGAGAATCCACCTGGTCCTGTACTTCTCTTTCTTGGTAGGCTTTTGATGGCATCTTCAGTTTCATTGCTTGAAATTGATCTTCAAAATTTTCTATGTCCTCCTTATTTAGTTTGGGTAAGTCATATGTCTAGAAATTTGTTGATATCTTATCTTCAATATTTTCTATTTTATTAGAGTATAAAATTTCAAAATAATCTCTATGGTCTGCATTTTAATAGAGTTCATTGTGATATTTATTTTTTCATCTCAAATTTCAGTAATTTGAGTTTTCTCTCTCTTTCTCTTTGTTAGGTTGGCTAAGGGTTTATCTATTTTATTAATTTTATTAATTTTAATTTAATTTTTTAAATTTTATTAATTTTTTTTCAAAGAACCAACAATTCTGTCAATATTTTAGATTGTTTCTTTTATTTAAGTTTCATTAATTTCAGCTCTGATTTTAATTACTTCCTGTCTTCTGCTTTTGGTGTTGATTTGTTCTTCTTTTTCTTGGACTTTGAGATGTAATGTTAGGTCTTTTATTTGTTGAGCTTCTATTCTTTTGATGAATGAGTTCAATGCATTGAACTTTCCTCTTAGCACCACCTTCATGGCATCCCAGAGATTTTGAAATGTTTTATTGCTATAATTATTTACATCTAGGTATTTTTTTAAATTTCATTCCTGATTTCTTTTTCTATCCATTCATCATTCAGTAGTGTATTATTTAGTCTCCAGGTGTTAGAGTAGGTTCTGCTTTTTATTTTATTGTTGATTTCTAATTTCATCCCATTATGATCTCTATGATCTCAGGGTATTATCTCTATTTTTTTGTATTTGCTGAGAGTTACTTTGTGGCTTATGATATGGTCTATTTTAGAAAATGATCCATGTGCTGCTGAGAAGAAAGTGTATTCAGTCATTGATGTATTAAATATTCTATATATGTCTGTTAAATCTAAATTATTAATTGTACTTTTGAGTTCTGTATCTTCTTTATTTAGTTTTTGTTTGAAGGATCTATCCAGTGGTAAGAAAGGTGTGTTAAAGTCACCCAGTATTATTGTGTTGTATTCTATTTGATTCTTGAAATTAAGATGCATTTGTTTGGTGTATGTAGATGCTACTATTTGGGGAATAAATATTTATGATTTTTATATCTTGTTGATATAATTCCCTTAAGTAGTATGATTAACTTTGATTAACTTTGGCTTAAAGTCCACTTTATCTGATATGAGGATAGATACCCTTGCTTATTTATGAGATCCACGTGTATGATTTCTTTTTTCCCATCCTTCACCTTCAGTCTGTGGATGTCTTTGCTTATGATGTGAGTTTATTAAAGGCAGGCAGCATATTGTTGGATCTTTTTTTTGAATCAAATCTGCCAGATTTGTCTTTTGATGAATGAGTTTAGGCCACTTCCATTCAATGTTATTGAGATGCGATTTTTATTCTCTGTAATTTTGATTTATTTCTTGTTTTTAATATGAATTAGTTTATCCTTTGTCCTTTGATTGACTGTTCTTTTGCTTGTTTTCACTTTTTTATGCTTATAGTTCCCCCCTTTGCTTCTTTTCACTCCCCCCCCCCCCCCATTTCCTCTTCATGGAATATTTTGTTGAGAGTATTCTGACTTGCAGGCTTTCTGGTTTGCAAATTCTTTAAATTTTTGTTTATCATGGAAGGTTTTTATTTCATCATCAGTTCTGAAGCTTCATTTTGCTGGGTATAGTGTTCTTGGATGGTAACCGTTTTCTTTTCAGACCCTACTAGATTTGAGGGTTTTAGTTGAGAAATCCACTGAGATCCTAATTGGTTTTCCTGTAGGCATAACTCTTCTTTTTTTTCTGGCAGCCTTTAAAATTCTATCTTTATTCTGTATGTTAGGCATTTTCATAGTAATGTGCCTTCATGTCAATCTGTTGTACTTAGGGTCCTGTAAGCCTCCTGTATTTGATTTTCCATTTCATTTTTAGATTTGAGGAATTTTCTGATTTTTTAATTGAAAATATTGTACATGCCTTTGTTTTTTATCTCCAAGTCTTCATCTATCCCAATAAATCTTAAATTTGATCTTCTTAGGTTATCCCATATTTCTTAAATGTTCTGTTCATGGTCTCCTCACATCTTTTCTTCTGGGTCAACTTTGTTTTTGAGATCATATATTTTGTCTTCAGTGCCTGAAAACTCTGTCCTCCAAGTCATCCAGTCTGTTGGTGATGCTTTACATTGAATTTTTAATTTGATTTATGGATTCTTCGATTTCGAGGATTTCTGCTTGATTTTCTTTTCAGAATCTCTCTTTATTTAAGTGTTCTTTAGCTTCGTCTATATTCTGTCTGATAACACTCTTTATATTGTGCTTTACCTCACAGATTGGTTTAACTATGTACATTCTAAACTCCTCTGACATTTCTTCCACTGTGGTGGCAATGGATTCTGTTATTTAAGTATCTTGATTTGTTTGAGGTGTTTTGTTCCCTTGCCTTTTCATATTGTTTGTGTGTCTACCCATCTACGATGTGTGTCTGAGGCAGTAGAGTTTATACTCTTTGTACTTATAGTGTCTCCAAAGGTTTCCAGTACCTCACTGTTTAGGGGGAGATAAATAATAACAACAACTAATGCAAACAGTATAGAACACTTAACTACATAGTTCTTGCTATGATGTATACAATGTTGTCACAATAAACAGAAATGATATGATCAGTTATTCCCTACAATAAAAACAGTAAGTTTGCAAAATGATTTATAATTTTGAATGGTGAACAGGGAGAGAACAGAAGTGATGGAGGGTATGATGATTATGAGGGAAGAGGAGAGAGGATAGAAATAAAACATTAAGGCAGAGTAAATAGAGATTGGCTGTTAATAGAAAAAATTAGAGAAAGAGATTGAAGAGAAACAGATAAGTGAGAGAAAAAATATATAAAGTAAATAATTTAAAAATAAAAAATAAAAGAATACAAAACAAAACTGAAATATACTAATAAAACTTCCTAGTCCTCAAAAGAAAGAAAGAAAACTGATCCATGAAAAATAACTGGTTTCAAAAATGCTAGAAATGAGAAATGGAAAAAAACAAATATGAATATGTATAAATGTTCATGAACCATTAAGGTCACAATTAAGTAGAGAAAAGGTGGGGGAAAAAAGGTCTCTAAGAATTTTGTCCATTCCATTTCAAAAGATTCTCAGCTTCTCTTCTCAGCAACAAGGTGGGGTTGTCTGGAGTGTGATGCTTGCTGCACCCTCATGGTGGGGTTGCTAGGGTGAGAGATGTAATTCTGTATGTAGAACTCCTAGAGGGTGGGGGTTTGGCTTAGGTAGGTTTCAGGCTCTTGACTGGATTCCAGTTGGTCTGGAGATTCTAGATCTATCTACCTCCAGGGCCCATCAATTGCTGGTCTATGTTGGAAGACTGCATGATCTCCCCTGGGTTCCACTTGTGGGAGAAGAGCTAATTCTTAGTCCAGTATGTCACCTGTGAACCCCAAGTTTCCTGGTCTGGGATTCAGTCTCCAAACTCAGTTTCTTCTGCCCCAACCCTTTAAAATTCCTGGCCAGATGCATCTCTCCCAGCTCATCCTGCAATCAAATTGGAGGGAGAGGGGAAGAACCTAGTGGGTTTCTGTGACTAGCTGTCTCCTGCATAAACCTCTCTCCATATTGGATTTTCTCCTGGTCTCTTAGGCACGCTCTGCTTTGTGCAGTGTGGGTTTGCCAGGCCTGTATTTCAGGACAGACTTGGGTTTGCCAGGACTTGGCTCCCTCAGCTGCCGGTCTCTCCACCACAGCTGCAAATGGTTCCTTCCTCTGTTCTCCACATGCTGCAGTTTCTTTCCACACAGGGCTATTGTACAGTGCCCGTTCCAGTTTAGACAGACATTGTCTCTGATATCTAAACTCTCTCTACCCATACACACCTCCATTACCCTAAAAATGAGGTTCCTTCAATTCCCTTATCCCTGCACTGTTTGTGGAGGGGCTGCTCTGGCTGGTGCCTGCAGCCATGATAGTAGCTGTTATGCAGGTGATTTCCTTAATTTATTATATCCAACCTTCTGAGTCCCTGATCTGCTTCTAGTGTCCAGTATTAAATTCCAATAAGGTCCCCCTGACACTGTTTTTTTTTTTTTTTTTAATTTTTAATTTTTTTACATTCTCCAATCTTGCTGAGAAGCCACCTATCCTCTTTCTTGGGTTTCAAGTCATGAAACAGCCAGGAAAGTGACCTGATCTATTCCACCATCTTGAAAACCAAATCTTGAAATTTCTTAATATTCTTTTCATATGTAAGTCACTCTTGAATTGTTTTAGTAAGCATAGTTATTACCTTGTTTAGTAAGAATAGTGTTTACCTAATTTTGTATGTTTTGCATGTACGAATTGGAGATTAGTATGAAGGTGGTCATCTGTATCCTGTTTTCAGGACTGTTACACAGTTGAAGTTACTACAGTTCTGACTGCTGGGTAAATAGGTGGTTATTTCTTGCTTCCACTGTTGCATCAGATACAACTTCCAGTTTTTTATATTATTGCTTTTTTAAAAATTTTAAACCATATTCCCTTTTGAGTAGCTTTTTTTTTTTTATTTTTGCAGGCTGCATTTTGATTCACTGTACACAGATGGTGTACAACTTTTCGTTTCTATGGTTGAACATGGTATAGATTCAT
Organism: Sciurus vulgaris; assembly: GCF_902686455.1. Classification (NCBI taxonomy): domain Eukaryota; kingdom Metazoa; phylum Chordata; class Mammalia; order Rodentia; family Sciuridae; genus Sciurus; species Sciurus vulgaris. Next base: position 92,666,504 of record NC_136466.1, read on the forward strand.
ACCATTCATGTAATCATACATGTACATAGGGTAATGATAATGATGTCTATCTCATTCCACCATCTTTCATACCCCTGCCTCCTCCCCCATCTCATTTCCCTCTATGTAATCTAAAGTTCCTCCATTCTTCTTTTATACCTTGCCCACATTATGTATATCATCCACTTATCAGGGAAAATATTCAACCTTTGGTTTTTTAGGATTGGCTTATTTCACTTTGCATGATATTCTCCAGTTCCATCCATTTATTTGCAAATGCCATAATTTTATTCTTCTTTATGGATGAGTAATATTCCATTGTGTATATATACCACATTTTCTTTATCCATTCATCAATTGAAGGGCCTCTAGGTTGGTTCCACAATCTAGCTATTGTGAATTGAGCTGCTATAAACATTGATGTGGCTTCGTCACTGGGTCAAAAGGTGGGTGCATTGCAAGTTTATCGAGGAATCTCCATACTGCTTTTTTCTTAGCAAAGGATACAATCAATATTGTGAAAAGAAAACCTACAGAGTGGGAGGAAATCTTTTCCACGTGCACTTCAGATAGAGCACTCATCTCCAAAATTTATAAAGAACTTATAAAACTTTACACCAAAAGTACAAAGAAATCAGTCAATAAATGGGCCAAGGAACTGGACAGACACTTTACAGAAGAAGATATACAGGCGATTAACAAATATGTGAAATAGTGTTCAACATCTCTAGTAATTAGAGAAATGCAAATTAAAAAAACCCTAAGATTTCATCTTACTCCAATTAGAATGGCTATTTTCAAGAACACAAACAATAATAGGTATTGGCATGGATGTGGGGAAAAAGGTACACATATATTGCTGGTGGAGTTGCAAATTATTGCTTATTTCTATTGTAACTATCCAGTAGTTAATTAAATGCTTTTTCATTATCCACATATATCAACCATACTTACATTCATTCTTGAAATAATTATTTTCTCCTTAATCAATCAATGTATCTTTCTTTTTTCTTTCCTCCCTCCCTCCCTCCCTCCCTCCCTCCCTCCCTCCCTCCCTTCCTTCCTTCCTTCCTTCCTTCCTTCCTTCCTTCCTTCCTTCCTTCCTTCCTTCCTTCCTTCCTTCCTTCCTATTTATTTTTGTGGTACTGGGAATTTAACCCAATGGTGCTTCACCACTGAACTACCTCCCCAGACCTTTATATTTTTAATTTTGAGACAGTAATTTGCTGAGGTTGGTCTCAACCTTGAGCTCCTCCTACCTTCGCTATCTGATTCACTGGATCTATAGGCATGTGCCACTGTGCCTATTTACTTTTGAAATACTTTGAATTCTTTAAAAACATAGACACTAGCAAATTTCAAATCCCTTTTCCAATCAGGTATCTTGTAGCATACATGTACTTTATTACTGATGGTCAACCGTGATCCTGAAGATGATAAAGTATTAATATGTTTTGAGACTTCCAAATTCGAGACTGCTAGTTAAAAACTCCAAGATCATTTTGAATCTAGATTGGTTGCTGACTGTCATTACCTGTCTGGTCATGTGAGCATCATAACCCTGTGTGTTAATGAAGATTAGGTTGAGACTCTTGGTGTCTGTGACAGGGTAATGTTTCCTTGAGATATTTGCCAGACTTCTTTGGACATTCTCCAACTAAGAGGTTCATAGAAAAGTATGTATGTCAAGTGACTTATAACTGCTGACTGCAATTTTGAAGAGAATGTTCTTTTAATAACCTTTCATACTTACTTTGGCATGAAAAAGCCAACAGTTACACTTTTCCTAGAGGAAGGTGGTGGTTTTTGTTTTTTTAAATTTTTTTTTTTTTTGTGCATACTTCATGCTATGGTGTTGGCACACAAGTATTTCTTGCATACAGAATTTTAGATTTTTATAGTATAAAGGTTATAGGCAAATAGCCAGCTGTCACATTCTTGAGGTCAGATACAACAATCATATATGAGATGCACTATTTTGGCTTCATACTACTTGCCAGATTGCTAAGCAGATGTTCTAGGCTATAATTCGGGAAACTGGGACCTCTTGAAACATTCCCTAAGAGTCACTTTTGACATCTCTGAATCATTTATTTAAAGGTAATTAGTGTTAGTAAAAAATGAAAATGCATTGATATGAAAAGAATTTTTTACAAGAGTTTAGGAGTTGTAGCATCATTAGAAACTTGATGTGTATCTAATGGTAGAAATGTATTTATTTTAATATGGGCATGCATTACAATTAGGGACTTTTGCACTATTGTTTGCTTTCTTAATTTGGAGACTTGTTAAAAGACTGTTGCTAAAAAAAAAAAAAACACCTTTTTTGTAGACTGGGTTAACTTTGTGTTACATTGAAGAGCTTAAGAGCTTTCAATATTTAAACAGACAAATATGTTTAAGAAAGCAATAAGTATTTTTTCCCTAATATATACCGTACATGTTGTGGTAGTTTTCCATATAGCCCTCAGTATTTATTTACTGGTTCCACAACTTTTGATAATTAGTACAAAGTTTCATAATCTAAATTTGGAACTTTTATAAAATACTGTTTTAAATCTGTAGTTCTTTTGGTCTTTTGGCGAATGTGTGTATTATTAAAATACCAGTGGCACAGAAGTTAAAAGATTCAGACAAGATTCTTAACTTTTTTGTTACCATCTAAAAGTAGGAAAGTGCTATTAAAAATCTGTTATGATCATTTAGATCTTTTTTTCATTACTTAGAAAATAAAGGAACCATATACCTTCTATTTATATAAATGTGTTATATGCATTGTATTTTGCAGACAAGTGCTTTACACAAAATGGTGTAAAATTCAATATCTTGTTATTGGGAAAATTCTCAGGCCACCATATTTTAAGGAAGGTGAGAACAAATAGTAGAAATAAACATCTAAATCTCATTTATATTTGCCTATGGATGAATTTGAATTTAAAGTTAATGTGGGTCCATTAGACATTTAGAGTACTCATAACAAACACTTCAATCAAACTAATGAAGTCTCAATGTGAAAATCGAACTCTAAAATCACCTCTGTTCTTTCCCCTTAAACAATTCTTCCATTTTTTCCATTTCATATTTTGGATGAATAGCATTACAATGAGATTGATGCAAAAGACCGATCTCAGCATTTCTTCTAGAGTTATAGAAAATTAATCAAGGGTGTTAGTTTATAAAAGTTATCCTGGTATGACCTATAAAAGTTATCTTAGTATGACCTAAGTCTGTTATATACATGTATTCTGTATAATTAAATGTACTAATATTAAATGTCAACTTAATTTTTAAGCAAAAATGGATAAAATATCCTTAACTTTTCATAAACTCCAGTTCATGATAGATTAAAAGTTATATTCTAATAAGAAAAAAACAAGGTGGTTAATGTCAGTTTAATGATTAGAACTGAAGTAGAGCTACTATGTCTTCAGAAAATTAATGACTTCTGTATATAAGCCCTTATGTGGATAACTGATTGTTGAACATTAGTGATCTGTGGCCCTCTCTTTTTCCTCTCCACTTCTTCATTCCTTCACCCAATTCGCCCTCTCTTTCTTACATATATATTATTCACACATTAGCAAGTCATAATACTAAGGTATCAAATCACTGTTTTGTCAATTGTAAAATCTACATTTTCTTTATACTTTCACAAGTATGAATCTTTCATAAAGATTATGATAAAGATCAATATGTTATTCTTAGGACTAATAAATAAGAGATTGGAGAAATAAAAAGGTATTTTAGCCAAATGGGGTAGCTGATTTATCACCCTAGAATTAGGCAGACTTACCTACAGGCCACTCCATGTGACACTGAAGAGCAAAGAAGAGTGTGTGTTTTATTTAAGGGCAGCTGACTGCCAAGACAAGAGAGAAAAGAGGATGAGCCATAAATAGCAGTTTACCACTCACAAAGGTCATCCCTATACTGGGGAAGAAGGATCAAGGAGGAGGAGCAAAGCAATCACTTAGTCTCAAGTAGAGACTAGCTGAGTGGGAGCTATTTCTCCCTAACACAGTGAAGCCTAGGTAATAGGATTAAGATCTCACTTCAGTTTGTCAAGACATTTATCATCTCCTCCAAATTTTCCCAGTTCTTCAGGGTTGCTTAAAAAGTACAGATTTCTAGCTTTCTCCTTAGGAATATATATATATTTTATATTCTCTCCTTTCCATCAGTAGGCCCCTTTTGCCCCATTTTTCTACTTCATATGTATTTACTTGCTGGTAACACATATTTAGTTATGTTGTTAGTTTTGTTTCTTGGAGAAATAGATCCTTTGGGGGTAGACTACATGTAGTCTTCTTCATTTTTGGATGGACCTTTTCCTCTCAATGACATAATTCCAACACAGTTGAATCTCCTACATTATTTTCTTTGTTTATGTTACTCTTCAAATTTTACTTGATTCTGATTTTGAGATTATTTTTCCCATTAGCTTTATTTCTAATGTTCTTTTGTAGAATATTTGTACATTTATTTAACAGATATTAGCAGCTGGCTTCCCAGAGGAAGGAGGAGAAGAAGATGAGTCACAGAGACAATACCGTAATCACAGAGGTTACAGAAGCACTGTGCCCAATGGGTATAATCAGAGAATAGACAAATATGCCTGCTTTCATGGAGTTTTCATTTTTCTGACTATTACTAGAGTTGAAGTACTTCAGGTGTGATATTGTTTAATGGCTAGAAAATTGGTTCTGTAACTATTATAGCATTAAGTATACAGTGTTAAGATATATTAATATTTCATGTTATGGCAAACTCATATCACTCTTAATATGTAACTGTTCATATAAGGAAGAATGCAGAAATTGCCAGTCTTCTTCAAAGTTAGGCCTGAAACTGACATAGTGGCACTTTTATCACACTTTGTTTAACAGTCAGAGCAGTCACAGATCAACCAAAATTCCAGAAGAGTTCTTAGACCCTACATCTTAATGGGAGAAATAACAGATTTTATAACCATCCACAATATGCCACAAATACCACTGAACTAGCTTCTATGGTTTCAGTATAATTTTTGTGGGACCCCCAATGATTCAGATTCTGAAAGCTTGTTTCCCAGTATTGTGGTGTGTTATTAGGTGGTAGAACATTTTAGAGGTGGGGCTTTTTGGAAGGTAATTAGGCAAGAGTGGGTTCTTTAAAAATGAGACCACCCCATGTATTTGGTTCCTTCTGCAAGCAGCCTTTTCCCTTTTTACTTCCCTGTGTAGTGACATAGCCAGGAGAGCCCTCAATAGATGCAGAGCAGTAAGAGCCACTCAGTCTTATGTTTTCAGCCTCTAAAACTGTGAGCTAAATAAACTCCTTTATAAAGTTTACAGCATTATATGTTTTTTGTAGCAATACAAAATGGAATAAGACCTTAGCTATTTGTTACCTCATACCAGACAAAGGCTCCAATAACATACATTGGAGAAAAGATAACCTCTTCAACAAATGGTACTGGGAAAACTGGAAATCCATATGTAATAGAATGAAATTTAACCACTATCTCTCACCCTACACAAAATTCAGCTCAAAGTGGACCAAGGACCTAGGTATTAGACCATAAACTCTGCACACATACTAGAACAAAAAGTAATTCCAGCACTCCGACATGTTGGCTTAGGAATTGACTTCCTTAATAAGACTCCAAAAGTGCAAGAAGTAAAATCAATATTCAATAGATGAGATTGAGATGGCATCAAACTAAAAAACTTCTTCACAGCAAAAGAAGCAATCAAGAAGGTGAAGAGAGAGCCTATACAATGGGAGAAAAATCTTTGCTACCTACACCTCAGATAGAGCATTAATTTCCAGGATGTATACAGAACTCAAAAACCTTAACACCAAAACAAACAAAAGAAAACTACAAATAACCCAGTCAATAAATGGGCAAAGGAACTCAACAGACACTAAACAGAAGAAATATGAATGGTCAGCTGGTCAACAAATATATGAAAAAATGTTCAACATCTCTAGCAGTTAGAGAAATGCAAATTAAAACTACACGGAGATTTCATCTCACTCTATTCAGAATGGCAATTATCAAGAATACAATTAATAAATGTTGACAAGGATGTAGGGGAAAAGATTACACTCATACATTGCTGGTGGGACTGTAAATTGGTACAACCACATTGGAAAGCAGTATGGAGATTCCTTAGAAAACTTGGAATGGAACCACCATTTGACCAAGTTATTCCCATTCCTCTGAGTATACCAAAAGGATTTAAAATCAGCATACTATAGTTATGCAGCCACATCATTATTTATAGCAGCTTAATTTGCAGTAGCTAAGCTATGGAACCAACCTAGGTGCCCTTCAACAGATGAATGAATAATGAAAATGTGGCATATGTACACATTCTTCTCAGTCATAAATTAGAATGACTTTATGACATTTCCCAGTAAAATGGACAGATCTGGAGACTATCATGCTAAGTAAAATAATCCAGTCTTAAAAAAAAAAAAGGTCTAATTTTTCTCTGATATGTGGAAACTAACCCATAATAATGGGAGGGGGAAGGGAAGAACAGAACTGCAGTAGATTAGACAAGGGGGAATGGAGGGAAGGGAGAGGGAATAGCAAAGGGAAAGACAGTGGAATAAATCTCACATAATTTTCCAATGTACATATATGAAAACAACACAGCGAATCCCACTATCATATACATCCATAAGAATGAGATCCTAACTAGAAAAAGATATATTCCATGCTTTTATATCACAATGGATTCTACTGTCATGCATAACTAAAAAGAACAACAATCAAGAAAAGACAGCTGTTTGACTTAGAAAATGCACCACTGCTGCCTGAACCCAGGAACTCTGAATTAATCTGTCATAGTATATCATGGGGAATGTGAACACATTTTGAAAGATACTGGTACTGGGCAAGTAATTGTCTGCCCAGTCTAGTGATTTACTCTAGAATGTGTTTGCCACAGTTTTAATTTTAATATTTTTAATAAAATTGTAAGTTGTCATTGTTCATGATCTTTAAGACAGTTTCTTGTGGTCACAGTCTAGTACAGTACTGTATATATGACATATTAAGGAAGAAGTAGCAATTACTCTATTATATAGTGATTTCTTTTTTAATATATCTTCTGTGACCTAAGTGTGTCTTTGTCACTATTCTTACAAGAATCAATAGAAATAGAATAAAACCCTATAATTTATAGCAATCTAAAACTTAACATTCTATGGGGCAAATACTTTCTAAGCAATATTCTTTTAAATAAGTATACCTTTTGAAAAATTTGAAAATTATATGAAAAAATTGGTAGTATTTTAAAATCATCTAGGAAAGCATGTTTCATTGTGTAACTATAAGTAGAATATCTAGATTTGTGTGAGGAGCACAAATCTTACGTCACAGCTATCTATATAGTGTTCTGTGTAGTTTTTGTGCTTTAAAATGATCATACTCCATTCCTAGGTGATTAAATTTCTTAAGAAGACACAAATTGGATAATGTACTTCATTACTCAAAAACTTTTTATTTGTCTCTCTTTCCACTCTTCTTGTCTCCCTTTTATATTGGAACACAAGCTTCTGTGTGTGTGTGTGTGTGTACACACATATACATATACATATAAACTTACACAACATTTGTATTTAATTTGAAAGATACATATATGTATACTGAGATATAATAACCTTATTCTTTTTAACGATTTATTTATTTTCCTCTGAAAACAGGGGAATGGAACTGGGGTTATAGCTCAGTGGTAGAATGCTCACCTAGCATGTATGAGCCACTGGATTCCATCCTTAGGACCTCATAAAAATAAATAAATAAAATAAAGGTATTGTGTCTACCTACAACTAAAAAAATATTTTTTAAAAATGGGGGAAACTTAACTGAAATGTCTAGGATTAAAGAAAATGAGAAATCTAAACTACCCATACACCTATCCCATGCAAGAAGTAATCTTATATCTATTTGATAGATATCCTTCTATTTTGTGAAAGCTATGTGGATGTGTGTATATACATATATATATACATACACACACACACACACACACACACACACACACTCATGTATTTATACATATATTTGTTTGTTATTCCACTATGCAAAATTATGGTCTGTGTATATTTCCACTCCTATATAAGTCATTTCTGCTAAATCTCAGTGTCCTCATCTGAAAAGGGAAATGGCAATACTACCAGCCCTCAGGTCCTAAAATAACTCATGTAAGTCCTTTAAGACACACCTGACACAGAGTCAGTGCTGTATCTGTGGAAATAGTGTGCTACTTCATCCAAAAGTGATAAGCCACAATCCCTCAAAGAATCAATACTGTAGTGGTTTATCAATAAAATAAGAAAAAATACTGTGAATTTTTATGCTAATTGATCTAATGTTTTGCAGGCCATATACATTTCTTTTTTTTTTCTGTAAAATCTCAGTAAGAAAAAATAAAAGCAAATTTTATTATCTGGAGGTTGAGGTGTATGAGAAGTAAGTACACCCTTCATCCGTTTGTGAACATTCAATATGGGCCTTGTTCCTTTTATCCAGAAAATAGTCCTTCTAACTAAAGAATTTCAATGTTAAAACTTGACTTTCTGAGGAAAGAAACTGCATTTAAAAATGGTAGTCTCTACTCATTCTGTTCCAACCCACATGCTCACAAGTGAAAAGGTGGAAAAGGACGGAAGTATATATAACTTAAGTTATTGTTTGCTCCCAGCAGCTTGTGCTACTTAATATAAATTGGAATTTTCTGAGCTGAATAAATATTAAAAGATTGGCAAAGATTAGAAATCATGTTGATGTTCAAACTAAATTGAACTTACAAAGATAGACTACTGATTGGATTATAAGTGATCACCAATTACAGTTGCCTCAGATATGTTATTATGTTCAACAACTTTCATGGTAAATGGCACATTTTCCTTTACAGTCTCCTCAGCATCTTCTACAATGAAATAAAACTTACAGTACTACTTTATAGGATCAAAAAATCTTATCGAGTCACCTTAGCCAAATACGTTAAAATAATACTACTCTTTTAAAATTGTCTATCTTTTCTACAAACTTAACAGTGTCTAATTAAATAAATTTTTTGTGCCATTACAGGTAAGGCAAAACAATAAGTAGATAATTACCAACTCTTATTTGTGAAAGTTTTAAATTTTTTTGTAAATACATAAAAGTACTTTTGATCCTAAGTTTTGCTCCCTCTTTCTTCATCAACATGTGAAAAAATTCTTACTCAACTTAAATATATGTCTTACACATGGTTGCATCCTCAGATTTTTGTTGTTGTTTTCTTCCCACACTTAGCCAACATTGGAGTTATTTGGGGAATCTTCAAAAATTATTGATGACATTGAGATTTAATTTGACGTGTTAAATATTTCTCAGGTGATTCTAATGTGCACAAAACCATTGCCCACAGCTCAAATTGCACCTTAGAGTTATTACACCAAAATCTCTGGAGAAAGGGAGGTGACGAGGGCACCAATATATTTAAAAGCATCCCAGGTGACAATTGTGTGCAGTCAATGTTAAGAATTCCTATTTAGAAAATCAGAAAAGAATTTGTAGAAGTTAGGAAAGAATAAAATCTTCAGTACTTAATGACTGCAAATACGAAATAATAGGGAATTCAAAGAACATAGAGTTTTAATTTTGGAAGGAAAATAATATTTAATTTAACCCCCTCATTTTATAAATGTAAAGTTAAAGTGACTTGCTTAATGTCCCACATCTGCTAAGTAAACACTTATCCACTATTTCCCTCATACATGCTAATATTTGAGGACACAAAAATTTTCCCTACTACTTTCTTTCTTACTACATTTTGCTGGGAGTTAGGTATAGAGCAGGGCACTGGTTTTTCTGTGACACAAGTTGGAAAAATAGATTTTTGCTTTGGATATACACAGATAATTTTAATTGGTGATTGGTATGTGTTGGGGGCTGTGCTATGTTGGCGGCGCAGGGATGGCGCCTGATCACATCGGCAGCGAGGAGGTTAACTGACATAAGCACACTCAGGTGATTTTTCTCCTCCACGCACACAATGTATGCGCATGTGTTCTCCAGCACTAATTGCCTGCTCAGAGCTTCTCGCGTAAGAGGCGTGGCCCTGCTCTCCGGGTCCTGGAGGTGATATAAGCGTAGGCGGAGCGAGACAGACACAGCAGCCATTAGAAGCAGCCAGAGGGAAAAACACGCAGCAGTAGCTAGTAGGGACATAGGCGACAGCAGCCATTAGCAGAAAAGCCAGAAGAAAGAACCCAGCAGCGAGTAGGGGCAGCAGCGGAAGGCAGATCGCGAAATGGAGAACTGAGACGCATCACTAGGGCACCTTGGGTGGACGTACCCTTAGTTCACAGGATGCAGGACTTTAAGGCATAGCAACTCTCTTCCTCTGGGTTCTAAGCAAAGTCTCTTTCTCTCTGATAAGCAAAGTCTCTCTCTCTCTCCTCTCAAAGCAAGTAAACCTCATTTCCTCTATCCTCTATAAATAAGCAAGAAAGCAGTGCACTAAAGAGAAAGAAGTGCCTCAGTTTCCACTCCACCACCCATAAGACCCGTGCAAGTTGTTGCTGCAGGTGGTGACAAATATCCACGGATTTTGTACCGCAAAGAGCCAGCGACAGGTATGGTTTGAGAAATCCAAGAGGTATGCAAAAAATATATTAATTTTAGATACTTAGGAATGAGAAAGTAGTATTCAAGTGTAAAACTGAAATCAGATTGCCTTTAAGTCATTAACAAAATGGACAAATTAAATAAATGTGGCTGAAGAGAGAATATGCAGAGAGGACATCAGAGGGGTGAGATCTGAATATTAAAAAGCAACCACATTTCAGAGATGGTGGAGGGAAATGAAACAGAAACAAATGTAAAAAAAAAATGTTATGATGTTGAAGAACAGAACCCAGAACACAAGATGACATAATAATCACTCAAATATTTGGTATTTGGTGAAATGAATAAATGAAACAAAACATGATATACAGTGTTTTTATTTTAACTTTTTGTTGAATAATAGATTCACTGTGAAGTACCAGAGAGGGCACTGAACTTGTTGGGTTTCTGGTTTCTTCTGTCTCCTGATTAGCTATGTGAATTGTGGTAAATAGCTTCATCTTCCTGAGGCTTTTTTCTCATGTATAAAATGGGGCTGATATCCCTTTACAAAGATATTCAGAGAGTTAACTGAAAAATGCCAAACCATAATGCACTGCAGCAATTTCATATAGTATCATTAGTGGACAAGTCAGTAGGAATGAAAATTATGGATTTTGACAAACTCATTGAAGTTCTGTCCTTAGTTACTGTACCTTTGGAGCAGATTACTCTGAGGTGTATTAGCTAATGGAGACAATATGAATACCTTTATCATAATTTTGTTATGACTTATAAGAATAAATAAGATAATGAAGGGAAAATCCAAAATATATTTTTAAGTTTTATTTCTCTATATTCATTCATGCTACAAATGCAATGTCTTTCTTTTACTCTTCATTCCCATAGTTCTCTTCCTTTTTATACATTTGTCAATTTTTCTTTTCTCCTGTTACTTGATCTTACTACTTCCTATATATATTTGAAAGATGTTTGCCATGATTATGATAATATAGTAAAGGCATTTGTTTTGCATTAATGTTTGTTTTTGGATCTGCTCAGAGAGTTCATACAAAAATCCATTGTTTGGAATGTTACCTTTAGTTTGCTCTTGCTAACTGAGGTCAGGAAAGTGTATCAGTTAGGAAGTTCTGGGGACTGGTAATTTGTGAGCCATCTAATGCATAGAACTTGAAGAAACCAGGACACAGACTTATAATTATGAACTGGTGGAACAAAACAATAATGCTAAACTAATTTCTGTTCCTGCTTTCACTTCACATCACTCTTGAAATAGGTCATATTCTTTTTAAAACAACGTCAAGTGAAAATATTTGTAATTGTCTTATTAAACTTGGTAGAACATTAGATAATACATAATATTAGCCACTTTTAATATATTACAAATATATTTTCACTTCATAATTTCTTCAACTTTAAATGTAGGCTTCATGATAACAGCTTTGCTTTTTATTTGGCATATAACTAAATGCCAAAAGTCATTTAAGTAGTAATTCTTAGTTTTGTATTTCTCACTTGGTTATTGCCCTGATAAAATTCTTCTGGTTGATAGTTTCCTTCTGCCTGTTTTTCACACTTATATACTACCAGGTTTTTTAACACAATTTTCAGAGATAGGAAGCGTACCTGCATCGTATTTAATACTCTTACTTGCAAGAGTAAGTTATTTTTAATAATATGTGGTATTACTTGTAGTGAAAACTGATAGATTGTTTCATGTCTACAAAATTAAGATAACAACTATTCTGCAACTTTACTGTGATATGTAAAAGCATCAAGAATAACATCCTACTTGGAAACACTAAGTATCTTGAGAATACAGGTAAAAACATATGTATGTTGCAAACAAATATCAAATGAAAATATAATCCAGCCATGGCAGAACTTTTTCCTCACACTGGTTTCCTTAATCTCCCTCCTGGAATGTTTCCCCACAGAATCCCTATTATGATCTTGCTATACAGACTGAAGTGTTTCTCTTCCATATCATCTTTATTCTCTTTTAAATTCTATACTTAGCTCCCCTAACATGCATATAACATATTAATTGACGGTTTGAGGGAATGGAGTAGAAAGCTAGTAAAATCATAAAGACAGTTAGTTCCTCAAGATAACTTACTCTTCATGACCATATTCCTTGCTTCTGTTAGTGATTCTCAGATGTTTGGGTTTCATAGGTTTGTGTGCATATATGTGAAATCTTCACATTATATTTTTGTAATTTATTTATGATTCTCATAAATTAAAAAAAAACTTGAAGTTTTTGAACCTGTGTGCATTACCTGCTAGATTATACCTTTGTGATTACTGTTTGGTTAAACCAAAAATATGATCATGAACAGATTAATTATTTGATGAGGTAAAATTCCTTGTTGAGTTTAAGGTAAAATCTTGATAATATGTAATGCTCAAGTGCCCCACACTGCGTTATACTTAGAAGTAAATGGAAGCCAGGATACAAAATATGGATTTATGCCTGTAGTTAGAAAAATGCAACCTGACTTTGATGTCTTTTATCGGGAATATTTTTAAGTCCACAAGATGGCAGTATTACCTTATAAAGGTAAACAAGCCAATGAAGTGTATGATTGCTTGGTTTTCCAGCACAAATCAAAGACGCTTTTGAGTGCAACTGAAAACTCTTGGTCCTTGATAAAGTATGGGAGACAGTGTGAAAGGCAAGAGAACACCTCAGGAGAAAATTACTTTTTCAGTAAACAATTTAATAAAAGCAGCCATTACTGTGTGATGTGGGATCTTTATACTTTCCCTCCCTACTTTCTACACTTATGAAGAACTAATTTTTAAGTCGCTCTTGGTCTTTACCATATTCAGTCCCGTATTCTATACCATTCACATTTATAGCCTAAAATAATGGATTAATTATTCAGTATTAAGAAACTATGAATCCTATTATCTAAGCAACATTAGTTTATCTCTTTTACTCATTTTAGAAAAATTTTTACAAGTTAAAATGAGTTTAAATTTTAAAAGTTAGCCGTCAACCCCCAGTTATTCAGAATACCATCCGCTTTGTTGTATCAATTAGTTTCTATTTAGATCTAGTTTAGGTGGAAATTGTGAAATTAATTTTATTTGTGATTTAGGGTACAAATTTAGCATTCCAGAGATAAAATGAGTTATGATTCATTAGCATATATTTCTGATAAGATGTATCTTATTCTAATTATTTAACAATTTAGCTAGTCCATCCAAATGTATTCTTAAATAAATTATTTCCAATTTAGTTTTTTGTTGCTCATTATTTAATTAAGCATTCAACGAAATGTCTTATTTTGAATGAAGCAGTTGCTATTTTGGATGCTTATTTCAAAGTATAACTTAATAATCAGAAATATGGATTATTAGTGGTGCTTTTGACATTGCTAAACCATATAAGCATTTACATTGCACCGTAGACTTCCAAAATTTAAGGGCAAATTTTAGTGTCTTATTTGCCAGTTCTTCTATTCACTTCCACAATATTATTTTCATAAATAGTACTCATAGCTCTATCTTAATCATGGTAACAGAATTTTAAGTGGTCCTAACAAGGAAAAATGTATAGATTCCCAAATCTGACCTGATTACTATACCTTTTAGGACAGCGGTTTAGATATAGCAGTTTTATCACGTTTTATGTTACTTAGCCTATGTGTATTATCTGGAGTATAAAGAGTAGTCTAAATTATTGGGCTTATTAGCATGTTAATTGTGCTCTTCTTTGGAGGAATATTCTTGTTTAGAGAGAGTTTTTTTTATGCAGACTGATCTTAAGGGTTTGATTTGGTGTTTATATTACAATCTAAAACCAGGCTCTTTTCTAGTTTAATATTGATTAAGCTAGATTTGCATGACATTGGTATTGAAATTATTCAGCGTAGTACTTTAATCACTGTAGGATTATTATTAGTTCACATTTAGCTTTAGTATAAAATTTGTAGACTATGAAACCAGCAATCATGAATTTTAGTTTATTTAAACATAAGAGTAAATAGTAACAAACTGGTATGAATTAACTAAAAAGTTACTACACATATATATGTATGTACATAAAATAATTTATATATATAAATAGAAAAGTTGTATTGTCTGGAAATTTTGTAATACTGTTATGGTATAACTCATATGAGTGATTTTTGAGAGACTGTTCTGAACCTAGGACAGGATTAGTGCTCAAGTAACCCAGGCTGTCTTTTATTCATTTCTAAGGAGGTAGGCAGTAGACCAGTAAAACTGACTTAGAATCATTTTTTCATTCAACTCATGCTCCAAGTTATTCTCTTGTGCAGATGCTGTAGTTATTGACTCTAGTATCTGAGGAGGACAAAGTAATGAAGGAAAGTGACAAGGTCATACAGGTAGAAAAGAAGCTTGCAAGAATAGTGAAGTAGGAGGTTATATTAGTCTTAGTTGAACATGACCCCTTGCTCCCTGTCCTTGATGCTGATAGGTCTGTGAAGACAGTTCACAGCACTGGAAGAGTAAAAGCATCATAACCGACTTTTCTCCTGACTGACGGAGAATTCTGTTTAGTTTAAACACAACAATGGTTGTTCCATCCTTCTTAACTATAGAAACTCTACATATGGGACCTTTTTAGATTAAGTATGGAGAATCAGAGCTCTCACCATACTTAGAATTAGGGCAAATAAATAGCACTGGGAAGAATTACAGAGAAGAAAAATTCAGGAAAGATAATGAAGGTGAAAAGACGTTATTAGAAAAATAATCCAAAAGCAAACTCTAGAGGAGAAAATTATCTTTAAAATAACTTTGTAGTTAGTTATAACAGTCTGGATACACACACACACACACACACACACACACACATATACACACAAAACTAATAGGTATACACTTTCATTTTAAAAAACTATCTTACATTACATGAAAAAATTAATGTAAAGATCTTACAGTGGTGGCACATTACCTTTAGAAAACACAACTGCATTCTAAGATGTTATACTGTGTTAAATAAGAAATAATGAAGAAGTATTTGCTTCTTTTTATCCTTGTGAAGTACTTGAAAGCATTCAGTGAAATTTTAATTTTTTTTAGAAAATTAAATTTTTGATCAATAACATGTCTTTACTTTTTCTGTGAGAATATTTTATTTAGGATTTTTAGCATTTTTCCCTATTGTAAAAGTATGACTTTGGGTGAAAACTATTATAAGATTTCCATAATTTTTGTGTCTAGTTTCATGCTGTAAGGTTATAAGTATGGTATGTTTGCAGTGTTATTATATTAGTTTTGAGGAAGTTTTTTAGGCATATTGTAGAGATTTGGATAGTAGTGAAATGAGTAGTCAAAATGAATAGGTTGAATCAGATTTAATGTCTTTCAAAAAGTAAATCCACTTTTAAAATCCAAATTAATCTTATGATCTAGAAATACAGAGATAGTCACAATACTAAATACTTTTTATTTTGGTTTGGAGGCTTATTCTCAACAGTTTGGGAACAAGCAAATTATGATAAAATATCAAAATTGATGAGCTTATTGCAGAATGTGAAGAACTAGAGTAAATTAGAATTCTGCTCACTAAGTGCCTCAGAGCTTATTCCACCTGACTCATCAAATGAAAAATTCATCAATTAATCCTCTGACAATAACGATATATACACAAAAATCAATCTGGAATTGATTTTTTTTAGTCCTAACATGAAAACCAAACCCTGGCTTAAACATAATGTGAAATTTCTCTTCATTTTGACTTTATTATCAAGTATAACAGCTGAAGTGTTCATATAATTATTTGTTCTGAGTCAACTACAAAAGTGTGATTGTTTGAAAAAGGGTACGTGTGCTGTAGAGATGTTCTGAAGCACAATCTAAGTGAGCTAATAAAGTTGTCAGATGCATGTAAGAGCATAGCTGATAGGAATCCCTAGAAGGCAGCCAATAGAGAGGGACACTGATCACTAAGCCCTGACAGGAGACCACCCAAGACAGTTAACAGTGAGCTGAGTACTGAGGAAGATCAAAGAAAGAGAAAAGTAACATACAATAACCCACATCTCAGATGTGGATTCAAAGACATTGTTAGGAATGTGATTCTATGAAATGTACTTGTGTGTGTGTGTGTGTTTGTGTGTTTGTGCACATGCTTGTGTGTGACTAACTCAGTAAACAACAAACTGTAGAATGAATCTTTTCCTATTTGGTTTTGCCTACTTTCTAGATAAAAATGTTTCAGAATACATTAAGCATTCAAATGATCTTTTTGCTTTAATCCAGTAATTCTATATAAATCTTAACAGATTTCCAAAGACATATTCTATCAAACTCTCTTCTAGTTATTAATTGTATTTCTTCCATGAGGTCAGTACCATAAGAACATATATAAAAATATCTCAAGAAACAATCCAAGCCAAATAATAGTGATTTTTCTTTTATTTGTTTTTGATTATAGAAAATCTTAGCAAAATGTTTTCAGACATATAGCTATAAAGGAAAAGAATTCTAAGGATAAAACTTAATTTTTTTGGTATTTTGAGTCCTTTTACTTTCATCAAATTGGGTAGCCCAAATCTGTATTATTGCTGCTAGAGTCTTAGTTTCTGTAATTCAAATTCTACTTTGAATTTTATGAGACTGCATTGGAAAGTTCTCTGTGTTCCTACAAACAACTTAATACTGTTCTAAATACCGTGAGATGGCCTGCTATAACAAAATAACAAAAAGAAATGAACTCTTCCAGGATACAGTAATGTTAAACAACAATGAGAAGATTCTGGGAAAATGTTAAGTTAGAGAACTGTGTCAGTATTGCTTATCTCATGTGTAGTAAATTTTGATGACTCTCTTCTGAATATGAATTCTTGTAGGAAATGAACATTAAACTGTCTATGTTTTATAGATATTAAAAAACTGAATACATGTTTCTGAAACTATTAGAATTTTTTCCCTGTCACAACAGAAGAAAATTGCAATAGAAATGTCTTCTTGTGTGCATAGTGTATGAAATAATGTGTTTTTTCCCTGTAGTTTAAAATGTTAACTGTATTTTAGGTCTCATTCTTTGCATATGCCTTGACAATTATGATTGCTTGATTAAAAGAAGAGCTTTTGTGCTAGTTATATGTCACAATACCAAATATATTACACTTGAACAGTATTTATAATGTTCTATTTCTGATCAGGTCAGATATATCTGGTGAAAAAACAAAGTAGAATAATACATATTATTAAGCCTTTTATTCTTAAAATAGTTTTGGTTTTTTGTTCATTTCTTGGTTCATTTCTTTTTAAAGCAAACAGGAAAAATGCTTATCTCTACCTAAGTAATATGCCCAATTATGTACTTTATATATTAGTTTGAAGTACTTTAATTAGTTCAGAAATTATTTTTTCTGAACATTTTTACAGTCATACACTAAAAAGACATATTATTGAATTTTTTAAAAACACTGATAAATACTTTTTTCAGTATTTCAGATGAAATTTTCAAGGCCTGTAAATGATTATATAGTCATATAATTGCCTCCCCTGGGAAATACACTTTATTACAGAATAGATAATAAAGAATAACTTATAAGTAATAAGTAATGTCAGTTTATTTTTTGCTCTTTATATACACTATTGTGTTTTGTCATTTAGTCTCATACAGATAAATGTGCAATACATGAATGAAATCGATGTACATTACTAGTTGTAGAATATATGCAACAATATTGGTTGAGAGTTTTATCAGTGTAGTTATAAATATCTGAATATATTTAAAGAAAAAGAGGTTCCATTTTCTTACAATTTATAGTTATTGTTTTCTTTCTTTCTATGCAGTTTTTTTACATCACATAGATTTAAATAGTTAAGAATTAGTCATTTTGTTAATCATAGATAATTATCTTCCTTTGCAAAAAATTTAAATGCCTTTTCTTAAGACATAAGAACTTCTGTATATAATTATATACCATGCAAGTAGAAAAAGAATTAGATTGCTTTTCTTTTTTCCCTGTTCTTGCCCTGTTATAGTTTTTCCTTTATATTTCAGAGGAAATAAAAATATAGGTAGGAAAGGGAAATTTTAAATGTCTTTATAAGATGATCATTTTAGACTTTTGAAAATAGTAAAAATTTAAAATTATACCTCCTAGAGTTTTTGCTAATCTATTTTAAAATGCTGAATATAACTAATTTATGGGCAGCAGGGGGCAGAGGTGATTATGGGGAAGTAAAAAGGTTTGTTTAAACAAAGTAAAGTAAAAAGTTCTTGTTTAAACACAAGAACTTGATCTTAGGGGTCATAATAGATATAAAACTGTACAGTATGAATGATTTATGTTTTTCTTTTTTACAGATATCAATTTTTACCTTTATTGTTTCATTCATAATATAAAACAACTGATGAGTTAATTATATAATTAATATTATTTATAATCTAATAATATTTAATATTTATTTAATGCAGTTATTTAAGATAACTTTTTATATGTACTTTCACATTAATTATCTTTTAACATCAGTAACTGGTATTCTCCACTGAAGTGACACATTAGGAAAGAGACACTGGCATGTCCATTAAATATTTTTCATGGCAGATTACTTCCTGTAAGATATCATTAAATAATAATTTCTTATATTTTTGTTATATAGTAAATTATATTTAAAAGTTATATGCAATTATCAGAGCAATGGTCTTTTAAGATCAAAAAGCCTTCGTCACTTTGTCATAAAAATATTCAGAATCTTAAATTTGAAAGTAAAAGTGTTTAATTTTTTATACAGTAGCTCTTTTTTTTTTTTTTTAATGAAGAGTGTAAAGTTGGCTTTTTAGAATGACAACCCTATAAAATCTGAAGATGATTCTTGTAAGTAAGGTAATACCTCACATTCATTAGAATTATTTTGGTTTAATAATCTGCCTAAAATTGAGATTTATTAGGTAACATGCTCTATTTAATGTTCAATAGAAAATAACCTCTTAGAACTTCTAATACTAAAATTTTATCATTAAATTCAAATAAAGTATATTAAGTATAGTAAAGTTAACACATGATTGTACTGTCAATGCTTTTCAGATAATACCTCAGAGCAGTATTGTTAGAAAAATAATTTACTTCAAGGGTCAGTAAGTACAAAACATTTTTATATTACGATTTCATTGTATCAAATAATATTGTTATTAATTTAAGTTTAATTCTCTTGAAATGGGATTTATATTTCACAATTTGTATATGTTTTAAAATTTAAAATTTTGAAGTCATTTACTAATGTTTTCATTTTAGCTTATTGTATTATATTTGGAAAATGACAAAAATAAACTATTGGGCTGTTTTCTGTTTAGACAAAGCTTAATCTCTCATTTTCTTATGTGTTTTGAAAGTTTTTACATTTATCACAACATTTATTGAGAAGTTTTAGTGTGCATAGAATTCTTCTAGAATCTACATAAGCAGGTTTAAATTTTGATTCATGTAAATATGGTAATGAATTTTTACTCTTCTGTTGAATGGATGCTGATGGCAAAGCATAGTATTTCTGGAATATTAATATGATAAGATGAATTAACCTGTCAAACTTTTTTGCCTTTTCAAAAATTATTCTCAATTCTAGTGTGTTTCTCAGCAGTTTATCCTACTAAAGAAATGTTTAAAATGAGTATTTTGAGTGTAAATCAAATACTAAAACAAATTACAGCATCCAGTTAAAATTGACCATGATAAATATCTTTTCCCAAGTATTCCAATTAGAAGAAATATCATTAAAAGAAAATGTAAACTGCTTTCTGCCCCATCACAATCAGCAGGTTTTAATGTTATTTGTAAAAACGTGTAAAAGGAATTTTCTTAAAAACAATTTTAACAAAATTTTGACTTTTCTCATGACATGACATGTTCAAACTATAAATAATATTCTAGTGTAAATAACAGTCTTTTATCTAGGAAATATTAAGTGATTTGCTCACTTAGTTTTAAAGTCGTGGCAGTCTGAAATTCATCTTTGTAAACTCAGACCTCCATTGTCCTAGTTGATAGAACCTCAGAAAAAATAGTTGAGTGTTTTAGGCATTATGCTATCACAATGGAAAGATTTTGAGGATTATATTTGAGGGATGGTGCTTTGAATATAAACATCAGCATGTGAGAATAGGAATTCTTGAGCATATGATTGAAAAGATATAAAAATTTATTTTTGTTTTATCCTGAAGGCTTTTTGAAAGTGTGCAGATTTCTTGGATATTATTTCTGTAACTCATAAATTATGATGAGTTGCGGAATCAAATTAATCATATACTGGACTGTCGGGGAGTACTTTCACAGCAGGGAATCATACAGAGGACCCTACTTTATTACTTTGACTCTTTGGGGACTCGCAGAATCACCTGCAAGGCCAAAGTTAAGCAGCCAATTTTGTGCCTTTGCAAAGCATAGTAGCATGCTAAACTGTACTTTGAATTTGTGTGCATACTTAGATGTGTGTGCATGCATGTTTGTATGCAGGCCCACATATATCTATACATAATACATGGAGAGTGAGGGAGCAAGTGCCCCCAAATCTTTTGAAATGAAGCAGTATTTGCTGATAATTTTCAAGGGCAGGCAGGGAGAATTATCCAACCATAAGTACTTGCAGTAAGGGACAGGTAGAGCACTTCAAAGGTCTCCCTCTTTTGTGTAATGAAGATCCATTTTTCCTTGAAACTTTTGCTTAGATTTCTGGCTTACTTATGATGCTTTGTTTCATCAGTTAGCAAACTTAGCAGTCTTGTTGGATTATAGAGAAAGTAGGGTATCAGATTATCTTTTCAATAATTGCATTATGTCCAATGTAAGTCATATGTGTGTACATATATATAATTATGTAAATATTTGATTTATATATATAATTATGTAAATAATTGATTTAAACCAGAGGAATTTTACCACTGAGCTACATCCACAGTCCTTTTCATTTTTTATTTTGAGACAAGGATCTCACTAATTTTCAGAAACTAGCTTAGAACTTGTGATCTCCCTGCCTCAATTGCTATAAATAAATCTTAATATAATGAACATATAATTTTAAGTCATTTATATTTTAGATTAATATTAGCATGTACTAAAAAATTTTATAATTTTCTTGATTTGATCTCTTATTAGGATAGAAACTGTCATATTCATGGCACTAAACATTTTTACAAAATGCTACCTGCATTTTCCTGTTTTTATTTTAGGCAGAGTATTTATCACTTGTCATCAACCCCATTATGTAGATACAGAAACTAAGGCTTAGTGGGTTTTAAGGAATTTGCCCAAGATGTCATAGATCTTGGCAAAGAGGAGAATAAAAATCAAATCTTCTGAATCCAGATTTAGTTCATGCCTTTTCAATCATATCATGGCTTCTACTCTTTATTTTGGTAATTTAAAAATTTATTGGTGGTTTATTGGTTCAAACATATGAGAGGAAAAACAAGTGCAAAATATTGAAAAGGAAAGTGGAACACTTCACTTTTATAATTTTATAATCTATGTTTTGTTGAGTCAAGTGGCAAACATGTATCTGTCTTTTAAGGGAGAAAGTATTAAATTATATTAATACTTAATAAAAATTAAATTTAAGAGAAATGTTAAACAGAAAAGTTTGGCTTTATCAGCTCATTCCTGTTTTGACTGCCTTTACAGTAAAATTTTAGTGTCATCTTTTTACTAACTTCTTTTAACATAAACAACATAATAATGAAATATAGTGCTACAGAAAGCTTTTTAATGCAGATTACTAAAGTAGCCATTAAAGAGTATAGCATTTGGCAAATAACATCCTAAAAAGTGATGTGTTCTTTCATTCTGAACTAAATCAAGAAAACATTATCAATGTTTTATATATGTATAAAACATTTTATATGTATAAATTTATACATTTTATATAGATATATACATTTTTGTAGCTATTATATATTAATATATCATAATATATTATATAATGTATAACATATATTAACATGCAATTGTAATATATTAATATATAATATAAAATATAATATATTAATATATAATATTAATATATAATTATATATTAATACATATAATATATAATGAATATGTATATAACTAGTATATATAATAGCTACAAAAATGTATATATATATAAAATAGCTACAAAAAATGTTAGTTCTGTTTTGCAAAAGATATTGAAGTCTAGAAGGAAGGATATGAATTTGTTTGACCAGGATGACTTAAGGAAATAATGGTATTGGATTTTTAGTACTATGAGGCCAAGAGATTGAAATTTTAAATGTAACATAATACCTGAGTTCAAGGATAAATAGACAAGACAATCACCTAGCCTACAGCCTATAAAATACTGATATTATTAAAGCCTAAAAAATACTAATATTACTTCCATTTATTTAACTGCTTTTAATTTGATAGTTGAGCTAACTAGAGTAGACTTATTTTTAAGTTTCGGATTCCATAGTTCTATGTGCTAGACATTTTATTTAAGTGACATTTAATTTTTTCTGAAAAAAAAATCACTGTTCTGATTTTAACATTAACATTTCCCACTTTCCCATTTGTTTCTTACTAGAAACTGTCCTTGCACTTAAGAGATACAATAGACATTTGCCTCTGTAACCTGTACTACCATGCTAGAATGAACAGATGCTGGGAATCAAAATAAATTTTTAAGTGCTTAATAGTCCATTTTGTCAACTGTTAATGACTGTCTTCTATTTCCTATCTAATTTTATACATCTGTTTTTCATATGAACATAAGTATATGTATGAATGTTGAGGCATAAAGAGACATTCTGATATATTCTCCATGTCTTCTTAATCCCAAATATTTCATTTAAGCTATTTAAGTAGGGCTTGTCTTCCATAGAGTTGGGACAGAGACCAACAGTAGGTCAGAGCTTGGGTAGATTTCCAAATAAAAGTGCAAAATGTCATGAAATTAAGTTAGAGTTAGAATTGAGAAGACATTTACTGTTTTGTCCTTTTGTATTTTTCTTACCTGGTATATTTGGTTCTTTAGGCCAGTGCTTCAAACCCATGCCTCACTTGAGACTTTAACTCTTTCACTGAAAAATTTCTTCAGTGCTGTTAATAGTTTATCTGCAAAAATGTAGCTTTCCTTTTGACATCCAGAGATTTTGAGCTTTGCTTTTAATATTCTGGTTAAAGCAAAGTCATTATGTTTTGCAACTTCTGGTTTCCCATTTGTGCATGGGGGTGAGGTAAAAGACAAATTAGAAGAATAGAATAGATTCCATTCTTGGCCATTTGAATCTTTTTGTAAATGTCTGCAGTGTACATGAGATTCTTGATACAGTGTTTTTAAGATTTAAAAGATTGAAATGTAAGGTCTGTGGTTATATGCAGAGACAGGATTTTTAATTTAAGCAGTTTCATTTTCAAATTTCAAAAACACATATATTTTAGACCATGTCTTAACTCTAGCTGTGTTTCCCACATGACTTAAAAAGAACAACTCTCAAACATTCTACAATAAAGAACATCACCTGAGTAAATATAATTTTCCCTTTTCCTTTTTTCCAGGAGTAAGGGAGGTTTCTTCCTAATCAAATCATCTTTCTTCAAGGTATACTGGGTGTGGTTAGCCCATGTTAATTGGAAGCTAGAATTTGTCCCCCATTAGCAAATAATTTGGGAGCATGGTTTTTACTTTATATAGTGCTTGATGTAAAAGCATAATCTACTCTATCCAGGTTACCTTTAGTCATTAGCCCTGACACATAAATGAATGTGATGCTTAGCAACTGCTCTTCCCTTTAGTGTCAGTAGTGCAGTTATCTGGCTGGCACCTACAAGCTTTTCCTTTCCTACCTTACAAATGCTACATTCTCTGCCATATTTCTACCTCTCCAAACTCCTGATTAGTTGTTCTATAAGCATCCATTAAAAAGCCAGCTAGGGAAAAAAAAAAAAAAAACAGATAAAACTAGGGATGATTGTGCTTGAGAAAGGAAGTGGTTAAGTGTTCTTTACTATTTTTTTGCTTTTACTTTGTTAATCTGAAATCACTGAACTACCCATGTCAAGTGTTGTGCAAATCATTGGTTTAAAAAAATCTGCCCTGTGAATAGACTGTATATACACTAACTTAATATAGAATTTTCAACTTAATTTAAACTTAATGGTTGATAGTCATTTTGTTCATTTGCAAATTATGTTCCTTTGAACCAGGTATACCATGATTTGTTCTCATTCATTCTGCATAACTTTCAATAGAAAACCAATAACTGGGGCTGGGGAGATAGCTCAGTCGGTAGAGTGCTTGCCTTGCATGCACAAAGCCCTGGGTTCCATCCCCAGCACCCAAAAAAAAAAACAAAAAAAACCCAATAACTGAAATGTTATCATGCACTGTATTTAGCAATACATAGCAGAGAAATTAGCTCATTTTAATGGGTTCTGCTTTTCAGAGTTTATATTACTTGGGTTTCTTTCATGTGTAAGTTATGTGTTTTTATGTTTAAATATTTCACTTCATTGTAATGCTTATTGATACCTGATAATATTAAAGAACATCTTAGTAGTTTTGTAGGAAATTGTCCTTAATAATCATGTAATAGTATTCTGCTCCCAGCTACTATGGTAAAAATTCATGAAATATGTGTAAAATATGCCAATATTTTTTGTGGAGCATTTCATAAAATAGGAAGTCACTTAAAGATCCAGATATGTTTTCTAGGGTGTACAAAAAATTTTCAGTATGTGTAAATACCCCTCAAAGCTGGGAGGTACTTTGAACATACATCTGACCAAGTTATAAATTATAAGATACTGTTTAGCCCAACTTGAATTTTCACCATGTACCAAATGGCTATAAGAATACTTCACAAAAAAAAAAAAAAAAAAAAAAAAATTCACTCCTACTAAATGGGCTATAGTAATAGGGGAAGGTGTACAACAAAACTCTTACTTGGCTAGCAGTTGTGTGGGAACAGTCCTTTAATTGTCCTTTTGAAGGGTCCATGTTTGAGACTGAATATGGTGGAGTGACATCTGCAAGATTGGGCAGGTGGTGAAGCTGATGCTTCTAGCTGCAGGCCAAACAATGGCTCTTCCTAATAAGTTGGGTGGACACTGGATTGAGGTGTCTTTGTGGAAATGAAGAAAAGAGTAGTGAATCATACATTTTGAGAGACTTCTATGAGCCACATCTGAAGGAAAAATGATCTTTTTATAAGATGACATCTGATACTCTTCACTAATCTGCTACTCTCCTGATGCTGCTTTCTTCACCCAACTTTCTCTCAACAGACTTTGCAGCATATATTTAGATTTCCAACTCCTAGCCTTCTATTCTTTTTATGGCCTATGTAGGCTGTCAACAAACCTCTTGTACACAAATTCTGCTCTAATTTGATATGGGAAAGCATGTAACCATGGAAACGTTCTTTGTACCCTATCTCAAGCCCTGGCTGCTTTATTTACCCTTTATAAAGTAGAACAAATAATCTACATACTTACTATTCACTTTTTTACTAATTCCCAGCTAAATAGCAAATATATGACTAAAATACTCTTCACAAAGGTAATATTTTTAATCATATAACTGTTAGTAATGTAACTTTATTTGGAATTAAAAAAATGAATAACGTTGAAAGTGAACTTTCTTTTAATATTGTTTATGTATATGATTTTAAAGATGGATTTTGATGATTATATATTTAGAATATTCCTTTATTTGAATAAAATACAAATATCCACAAATCAACACATTTGCATCTTATTGAAATCCTAACATAATAATAGTACATGCATAGCTTTTATATTTAATATCTACTGTCTAGAACATTTGAAATTCTGCAGATTGCTGTTCTTTCTTTCTTGTGAAGTGATTCTCCAATAAGATGCTTTTCCACATATGTCCTAGGTTCCACAGATTAAAAGTTAAAAGACACTAACTAATCTTGTTAATTCTCCATTTTTTTTTTTTTACTACAAATATCATTTAATTCTCAGGAACTGTCATCTTTCATAATGTTCATTCCAGTCAGGTTCTTACCATCAGAAGTCCTGCTCACTGGGAACTATTAAACAAATTTGGCTATTTGCAGAAATGTACTGAAGGTTGTAAGCTTATCCACGAAGATAACCTATCATTACACCTCTTCCAACTACCAGGACAGTGACTGTCTGTTTCTTTATATTATTGTACACACTTATGCATGAACATGTAACAAAAGAACTAGAAAGTCAATGATCATGGACAAGGCATTAACTGACGGAAGATCATTGCAGTTCAAAACTTTATAAGACGTTTCAAAGTTTTTGAGGTGCTGTAGAATTTTTATAAGAGATTATTTAAAATATACTATGCTATAGGCTTTTATAGTAATAAGTGCCATGTTAACAACTGGACAGAGAATGACTGTTAGTGGAGTTTATTGGGTTGAAGAAATTTAAGTCATATACTGATTTTCATGGGGTACCCTTTGGTTTAACCAACCATATGCTGCTTCTACTATCTACCTATCTACCCCCCCCCTTTTTTTGCATTCTCACTTTTCTCTGAGGAAGTTGATTATTTTGCTTTGTTTTCTTTTCTACTTTGTAGATTTCATTTTTGCAGTCATCTTAGGTTTATAAGATCTCGAATTTTCTTTTGACTATACGTCATTTTTTAAAAATACATTCCTGTTTATTAGGAATTCAGATGGAACTTCAACAAAAGGGAATAATAACTGTTTTCAAATATGATTGCATATTTCTAAAAGTTTAGTTAGATCATTATACCTTTCATCTCAGTGATCAGTTCTCTTGCATCAGATAGAGAAGGAATGGGCAAGGAACTGGGCTACTGAAACTATAAAAAAAGAAGGTAAACTGGAGAGAATATCAGAAACTTTGGAAGCCAAGAGTTGTTCTCAGACCAGAGAATGCTAGTCAGTTTCAGGTCATGTGACCAGTCCTACCACTGTCATTGTGATATTTCTTAATATAGCAAACCCTAGAATTTCACAATCAAAACCCACTCTTAAAGGCAGCATTTAATTTTACATGTTTTTGCTCCATTTCCCTACTTTGTTTTTACTGGCTTATTTTGGTTTTATTGCTGTTAAACTTACATAAATATTATTGTCTATACTTGTTTATTTCACTCCTGATTTTATCCCGATTTGTGATCTAACCTTTAAAACTACTAGGAACTATTTTTATTATAGTAAGAGCACATATTGTATTGTTATTTTTTTAATTTAAAGTTTACTTTGTAGTTTATTTTTTTATTTTCACCATAAGATAAAATATATTAGATATCTCAACAAACCACTTTCTTCAAATAAAAAGTAGGTTTTTTTATATTTCAAAATAATACCTTTCAAAAAAGTATTATGTTCACACTTTTTACCATGTATCTCACATAGCAATTCAGACAATCTGATTAATTGACCAATAAATCCCTGAAAGAGACTTCATATTGGTTTAATTTTTAAAAATCACTGTGTGCATGTGTGTGCTTGTACACACACACACACACACACACACACACACACAAAACACCAGTTAGCTAGCCTTTATTAAAGTGATCATGTTGTTTTTGTCAATAACCTGTGTTCTTACTTGAATGGTTTCTTTTGATTAGAGCCAATTAGTGTATATAAATAGTATTTATAGAAAAATGTTTATGCTAGTATTTTTTTCAAAATAATGTTATAGTTTTCAAGTACTCCATGAGGCACCAATAAGAAAAAGTCAAGAATTATACCCATGTAGTTAATATTAAGATTATTAATACTGGCATAATCTACTATATGACATTTAACTGCTCTTTTCTATTAAACCTAATAATAGTAATTTAACTATCCTAATCAGCCATCCACATGAATATATTTCATTGAACTAACGATTTAGGTATAAAAGATATTATTGTGTTGAACTCTCAAATAACTTTACAGAGATTTCTAAAACTGATGTCCTCCAATGCATATCTTTTACTTTTTGTCTCTTCTTTTAAATGTCAAAGTAACTTCTTCTGCCAGTAACAGGAAGCCTTTTTTCAAATTCAGTCCAGGAAAACAAGGATAAATAATCAAAATATTTTTGCAAAAGTCTAAATCCTTGCTGCTCTTTTCTTCTATGAATATAGAAGAAAGCTGGATCAGTGGAACCAAAAAGAACTTTACAGACATGTTTTTCTTGTTTTATGGATCTTCTTAGAAGCCCCGGTAAAGAACACCTCATGGAGCTATACCTGCTTAAACCTAACATTTTAGCAATGTGACAGAGTTTGTAAGTAGATATTTGTTGTTTCAAAATCATCTGCTTTTTTAGCTGAGAAAAAAGTTGGATACCAGTGTTTCTGATTAAACTTTTAAAAATTTATCTGACCCCTAGGGGTTACATAAGGTCATTACACTGATGCCGTAAGTGCCATCGATCTGTAATATAAACTGTAGAATCATGATATTTGTCACTTAAGAATTTAAAAGCAGCAAAAGATCATCACAATTAAAATTAGTAACTACTTAACATATGCTGAAAGTAATAATCATTATCCTGCAAATTATATTGGTCAACAATATGAGGTGTCCTGTCCAAACTAATTCCCAGTTTTACTACTTTTTGCTGTGTGAACAATTTTAAGATAAGGATACCAACAATATCTCTACCTCAAAGGGTTTTAGGAATCGTTAAATGACACATTGCATGTAAATTGCTTAATGTACCTTTCACATAGTGAGTAATCAATAAATGCAAACTGTTGTTATTTATAATTTTTCATTCTTGAGCCATGTATTAGACTTTCTAATGGTTATATAGTGGCTTTCAGCCTTTTTGTGCATGTGTGTGTGTGGTTAAAATTACTTGAGGTACATTCTCATTGCCTCAGAATGAATAAAACAAAGTATGTTTTACTTGGCAATTTGATTGATTTAGAACTTTACTTACTATATATACATGAACCATGACTCATTTACATTTTGCATACCACTTAGAAGGTTTGTCACTATCACTATTAAGAGTATCCACTAGCCAAAACAAAGATAAGTTCCAAGAAAGAGACAATGAAGGATGTGAATTAAAGGGAGTAGAAATAAGTACATAAAAAAAAAAAAGATCAGGAAGCAAAGTCCATAAGAGCAGGCAATTACCATAAATATATATCACTGTTCTATGAGTAATAAAAATAGTCATACTTAAGTTCTGGTGACTCCACAGTGCCCAGGTAAATACCTTTAAATAAATAACTTACACAGATAAAACAAAAACAAAAACAATAAAAAGACCAGAAGAAAAATCCATGAAGATCATGCGCAAAAGAGAATGATGAGAATAATAATGAGAGCAAGAAGTATCTTCAATAATATAGTTAGAGAATAGGAAATCATACTATTCTCATTTGGTCATACCAATATTCATGTCATGATGAGATTCAAAACATCGGGAGGAGGCAGGGAACAGGAAGATGTGTATTCATCACTGGAGGCATGGATTCCACCCCAGTATACTTAAATCACTGAGACTTCCTAATTGCTAGAATGACCCAAAACTTACAAATTAATTTGAATCTGGAACATGGAGCAGCAAGAGATTAAGAAATGGAGAAGATGAATTTTTTTTCACAGTCTGAAGTTACAAACATAGAAATTCTAAATATTCCTATCTCAACCTTCCTTAGGCCAATCACATGCCTTAAACATTTCAGCTATCTTGCCTTTTCTTGACTTTTTAATTAAGATTTTTGATTCCCAGAGGTATTAATAAAATCTGAAAAATGTTTGTATTCATAGGAAAGCAAGTGTCTCTGCCCCAAATATTTTTAGCATGAGGATCTGGCAGTACCCCAATAAAGGAACTCTAGAGAATTAGTACAGAATTACTTTTCCATTGAGTAAAATAGAAAGTACTATCTTGTTATAATATGTATGAAATATTATTTTCTTCTATCCTAGTTTGCCATTCTTTGAGGGGATTTTCATGACTTTAAACCGCTTCTTTTAATATTTAAAATTGTATAGAATAAAAGTACTTTAGCAAATGATTGTAGTCCTCTTGGCCTTTTTAGTTTGTTGGGAACATCGTTCTTGTTTTTAATAGGGAAAGAGGTGTGGATAGGAAAATTTTAAATATAGTTATACTTTCTCCTATAAGTTTTACTTAAATTGAGTGTTTTAGTCCTCTTAAGTTTTACTCCATATGTCATAGCGCTTTGAGCTCCGGCTTTAGAAAGTCTACATTTTATCTATTCATAGCTTAAGAAAACACATTTTAGTATAAAGTCATTTTGATTAAAAAGTCTTTACATTGTAACTTTTACTTTCAGTGAGACTTAGGAGGTAAAAAGAAAACGGGAAAAATTTGTTTTTTAAAAGTGATAATTTTTTGTGTTTTGGATTCAGAGTGTTAGAGACACTACTACCCACTGATATTTGGGAAAAAATCAAGTGATTTCAATTAATTTATATGACTTGACTTTTTTTACAGTAAATGATTTTATGTGTCAATTTACACTTCGTATTATATGTTACAGATCTGATATAAAATGAAAAATGTTTTGTAGTATAGAAACTCCAGAAGACCCAAGATCTAATGATCTAACATCTTAGAATTTTATTTAATTAACATTCTGTAGAATATGGAAGTTCACACTTCCTCAGAAAGATGTTAACTTAGCTTTTATCACTTACTGTTGTATTCAGTTTAAGAGGGACTATGTAAGCATGTCACAGTAGTTGCAGAGCACTGCTAATGATATTACCTTTTGAAATCACTTCTTTTTTTTTCAATGGGAACCATGAATATTTGAGATTTTACATTTGAAGAAAATGTTAAAATTTAAAGTCATTTTACTCATGGAACTTCTAGTTAACATAATTTTATTTCCCTTTTTTATTTAAAGTGAGTTAACTTTTCCTGAAATTATTAGATTATTAGACTATTGACATACAACTCACATGATAGTACCTCTTCTGCTTCTGCCTTAATGGTTAACAATTGATTTTTTATTTAAAGGCAAAGTCAAATATTTTTAGGGTAGCCATAATTATGTCTATTTCAGGCATCTACTTAAGTAAATTTCTTAGGCACAGATATCTTTTTTAATAGTATTGACATTATGGCATATTCTTCAAATATTTAAGACATTTTTCTTTATAAAAAGATAATGAGAAAAATGCTGATGAATCCTATTTTGTCTTTGCTTATTATAGCTGATCTTTTAAAAATGTTTCCTTTCTACCTGGTATTAATTATATATTTAAAACTTCATGATTTATTTATTTATTAAAATTCTAAAATTAAAAGTAGACATCCTATTAAAATTTAGGGGGATTTATATACTTAAAATTTTATTGTTATTTAGTGTTAATAGAATGATTTAATATTTGCACCAAATTTTGTTGGAACTAGTGCTTTCTCCATATTTCATAAGGATAGAAAAGTAATTTCTCTATACTTTAGAAATTTATCATATTAATTTGTTTAATGATTTTTGTGACTAATTAGATATTTTAGCCAATGATGTATGTTTCTGATTGCAGTTTGACGAAAAGCACATCATGATAAAATATAAACTAATAATTTGAAAGTTAGTATTTTAGCTTGCGAATTTAATGCTATACTGTCTCTGTATTTCCATTAAAATAGCCAATATACATATTCTAGTGTAAATATTTAAACAAATTTTATGCCTTTGAAGTCAGAACACCAGTGGCAGTAATTAAATCTAATTTAAAATTTGGGCAAATTAAAATTTCCAAATAGCTATCAGGTAAACAAGTATTTCTAATAATTGAATAAGCAGTTCATATTTCTGTAATGCAGAATCTTCAGGTTCTTTTCAAATGGTTACTGCTTTTCTTGTTTTTACCCTTCTATTGATATCCCTCTTGGAAGACTTGGAAAGCAGAAAACATCTCTTACATATCCATGATCAAAAATGAATGCCTGATGGCCTGAAGGTTGAAATAATTATCTCTGGTGGCCGTGCAGATCTCAATGTCAAAGCTAAGAACCACAGGGCAGCTGAATTAAAGCATGAAAACTGGCATGAGCACAGACAACTGCTTGAGGCTCTTTATTACTGTTTGATACAGCAGCCCTTTGTTGAGAATCTTGTTTTTTTGGTTCGAAAGCAACTGTGTGTGTCTAATCTCGCATTTGCCTTTATCATCAATTCCATTCCTGTGATATTTACAAAACTAAGCAAC